>NC_071994.2:116272500-117580000 GCF_028885655.2 Pongo abelii
TGAAGCACAGCTGGATAGAGGTTCTTTATTCTTAAGCCTTTGGAAGGCTTCCCTTTGAAAGTTTACAAACGCCCCATCTCTTTTCTCTAGGTAGGAACATGAGGAGCAGACTTTAGTGGAAGTGAGGCATGCTCAGTATCTACCAGCACAATCAGGCACATGGAAGTCATTCCATTTCTGACTGCAGGGATTGTTTCCCATTCTTTTACTTAAAAGCAAGTAAGCAGATGGATTGGAGCAAATAACAATAGTCAAGGTCCTCTGCAGACTGGTGGAAGCATTCAGGAATGGCCTCCCATCCCTGTGGGCCATGAAGTCATTACATTCTCCTGATGTCCTGCCTTCGCTGTGGTCTTCCAGACCAGTTGGAAGCTGCAGTGTGCTGTGCTTCTCTGCAGGAGCTCCCCTTCAACCCCCACCCCCAAACAAACACACCTGCAAGCTGCTTTAGTGGCTGTTCCATCTGTGGCTTTAAGAATAGATAAAACAATCAATAGCAGATAAGTGGTATCATGCTGCTTCAAATACAGAGGGAAACATAGGGTCCCCTTTAGACAGTTAAAACGGCAGCTGCAAAAATCAACAGCAATGACTTGGGGGAGGGACCAATCTGACATCTGTTGACCATTTGGCCAGTAGGTAGTGGTGAACCAAAGAGGTAACTTAAACAAGTTCAGAATCCAAGAAAAAAAGGTTGAATTGATTTGGATATCAGAATAGGGGAAAACATTCTATCGTTTGGCACCATTTTGATCAGAGATAGACGATAGACATCAGGCTGATTCGTCAAAATCACTGTAGAGATGATGGGTTTTGTGTTTTTGAATAGTCAGCTTTGGGGTGCTTTGTACACCTTCACATAGCTGGCCAGTTAACCTTCAGAGATGGAACTACATTGTTCCCTTAGTCTTCCTCGTTGTCATAGAACAGAGAAGTTTTTCATTTGCTGTGCTTGTGAAATCTTAAGGCTTTTCCATTGCTCTGCCACCCTCAATCCTGCATTTCTCACTCCTCCTCTGGCAAAAGGCTTTTTGAGGCCCGTGTTTAGGTGTCATTCCATGTTTCGCAAGCACTTAGGGCCTGTAATTCGCTGTTGTGGCCCCACACTCTAGTTAACTGCCCCCTGTCTGGGGTCTATTTTTCAGGCCAAGGCTTTACCAGTCCATGCTAATGAGCTAGCGGCAGGTAGGTCAGCAAGGGCATCTGGGCTACCTGAATTGGAATTAAGGGAGAACAGATTTGTTGTTGTTATTGACTCTCAAACAACTCTGTTAGCTGTGGCCTAAGTCTTTTCTAAGTCACATTGACAAGAATGAAAAATGTCGAAAGGAAAATCTTTAATATTAAATCGTATTTATTTCATATGCAAACAGCCATAGGTGTATTTTTATATGAGGGCTTTTATAAATAGGGAAAATAGTATCGGGTTTTGAATGATTAATTATTTTATATTTCTCTTATTCAAGCTGCTAGACCACTTACAGAAAATGAGACCTTCAAGTTCTTGCAGTTAAGATTTCCTCATAACCCTGAGCACTGAAAGAAAGTAAACCTTGATATTTCATGGAGTTTTAATAAAAACTCAATAATTTTGTAAAGAGAATGTGTTTGAAGAGCAGCAGTGTAGCTGATCCATCATAAATTAACATTAGCTAAGTGCTCATGAGGGATTTGTGCTGTGTCTTTAATTCCTTCCAAAACAAAGCCAATGATGACATTCTCAGCTTTGCATTGTCCTCTGATATAGCACTGACCTTGCTGTAATAGAAAGTGTGTGTGTGTGTGTGTGTGTGTGTGCGTGCGCTTATCTAACTCATAGACTGAGCATCTAAGATCAGTTTACCCAGCTTTCAGCACGGTGGTCAATCAGTGGTTAATCAGTGCTGAGCAAATGAATAGCTAGCTACACAGTCCAGCAATTGCTTGGATGTGGTTCTTTTAACACAGGCAGCCCATATTCAGGCCAACTCTGAAAAAGCACTGGCTCCTCCCAGGGGTCCTGAAACATACTAGGGAAACCATGGGGGGACCACACCGAGCCAAGACTCGCCAAATCCCTTCTCCAGAAACTAGAAACAATCCAATTAATAGCAATAGCTGACGTTTTCTGAGTTCTCATTTCATTTTATCCTTACAACAATCTTACAAGGCAGATTTTATTCATCCCGTTTTACAGATGAAGAAACTGGGTCTTAAGGAGGCTAAATTTAAGTTGGGAGCCAGTTGGATTAGCCTTGTGCTTTAGCCCCAGACATTCTGGGTTCACAGCCCGTGCCTCGCCTCCTGCTGACTGTCTGACCTTGAGCAAATTCCTGTCATCTGCCAGTGCCTCAGTTTCTGTTTCTGTAGAATGGATAATAATAGCTGTTTTTAAAAATCTACTGCAAGGATTAAATAAAATGACATAAATGGAATATCTAGTATAATGTCTGCGACAGGGTAAACATTTAGTGTTTTTATTATAATTAATTATTGCTGTTAGGCCCACAGGAATTCAGACACAGACCTGTCAGGCTCTGAAGGAGGTCTGTAAGCAAGGCTTGGCAAGGTCAGGTCTGACTTCAGGAAGTGCACTGGGGTCACAGAGCAAAGGATGGCCTGGCTTGGGATAGCTATTGGCTGGGAGAGAAGCGGGCACTTACCTAACAACTCCAGGCTGAGCTGGGTCTCCAGCAGTGGGATACCAAGTGGGGGTGGTGGAGTTGAACTTGAGATACCTTTCTGAAATAGAATTGACAAAATGTGTTATCAGTTAAAAATAGGGAATGAGAGACAGAGAAAAATTAATGACAAGGGAGCCTGAGGAAGGGAGGAGCTACCTTTAAGAAGCAGAATAAAGGAAAGAGAATTGTCAGGGTGAACGTGAGAGAAGTTAATGTGTTAATATGTTAATGTGTTAATGTGTTTTGTATGGTAAAGGTATACACAGGGTTGTGTGTTATGTTCGGGTTAATGCGGACAGTGGGTTTGAAATACCAACTGCAGCCCAGCTCCGAGGTCAGGGAGTGCTTCTCGATGGAAATTGAACCCTGAGTATGTTTTCTAAGCACTCTGTTTATCACTTTCCTTATCTGTAAAAATGTGGCTATTGGACAAGATCAGGTCCCTTCTAACTCTATGCTTTTTCTGGATTTTTTAACCTTTTGTTAATTATTTCAATGCAGTAGATCCCTTTTTAACTGGCATCACTGATGACAAATCCCTGAGCCTGGGGTTCACAGCCCTCATCCCACGACTGCATCTTACTTTTCATTCTCCTGTCTTGTTGCCTCAGCCATCCTAATGTAGCTAACAGAGTGACTCACCATCCCCCAGATACACCCTCATGCTTTTTTTCCAGGTTCTGCTCACAATGCTGCCTCTACCTGGAGTGTCTTCCAGCTGTCTCTCCCCTGACAAGCTTGTTACACAGCAGGCACTACTCCCTGCAAGCTCCCTTCCCTGCCAGACCCTGATTACCATTTGTTGAGCCCCTGCCCTGTACCAATCCCATGCTTTACAAGTATCCTATCTAATGCCCTAATGGAAAGTCTTGCAAGACCGCAGACTTCTAATCTCCATTTTATGTGGGACCAAACTGAGTCTGACATGTTAAGAGCTTGCTGAAGCCTCAGAGTTGAGATTCCATCTTGGCTCACTCTGATTCCAAATTCCAAGCCCTTTCTACTCCTTCAAGCTGCAGGCCTTGGGACACTTGGTAAATCTTTCTTATGGCTTTTATCTAATGTTGTCTTCTGCTTTAGTGGATAGAGCATAGTTTTATTGAGCATCTTCTGTATGTCAGACACCTGCACAAATGTTAACTCATTTAAGGGTAGGTTTTATGTCTTACTTCTTATATTTTTCCAAGACTTAACAGAAAGATGGTACCAAGGTAGAAATTGAGTAAGTTTATTGAGTTCAACTGAAATGGGTAGAGTCACTCATCTAACATAGAGAGCTATCATCAAATTAGGAGTCAACAAACATGTCCTCCTGTTAGCTGAATGATCTGGTTACCTGTAGGATGACTGCCAGCTTCATTGGGAACTCTGTTAAATAGATCAGTTGAAATTTATAAGAGGTGACTTGGGCTTTTTTTTTAACTCTTTGTCCTTAAGGTTAGTAGCTGTTTTTCAGAACACACTTTAGATAATTGTTACTGAAAGCAGTTGAATGGTTCCTTAAAGGACAAGAGGAATTTATGTCAAAATAAATTGGCTTATCATTAATGGACATGTATTTTGACATAAATACCTAAAATCACAGTGGGATTACTACCATCATCATCAATATGTATTTCAGTTGAATTTGTACAAGCTTTTGTGTTAAGTGTATGAGAAAGAAAACTATAGAGAGACTTCATCTCCTGTTGCAGGGGCAATGGAGCTTTCTTCATACCTAAATATTTAAGATAGCTGAAGCTTATGCTACCAAGTGCCAAGGCCTTTTATTTTAAACATAATTTATAAACATATTTCTTAGGCAAAATATATGAGAGCCAAATTTTCTAATATTCATGCATTGTCATAAAATTCATGACGTGGAATGTATTCAACAAACTGAGCCCGCTTAGGATACTAAGTGATCTAAGTTGCCAGGTGGTGATCTAAATTCCAAGGATAAGGCAATAAATGACACAGATGCTTGGTCTCATGGAACTTCATTCTAACAGGAGGAGCATGGAATCAACAAATAAGCAAACACAGTTGTCCCTTGGTATAGAGGAGATTGGTTCTAGGATTACTCCCATTATCAGGATACCAAAATACATGGATGCTCAAGTCCCTGATGTAAAATAGCAGTAGTATTTGCATATAACCTACACACATCCTCCTGTATGATTGAATCATCTCTAGATTACTTATAATACCTAAGGCAAGGTAGATGCTTTGTAAGTAGTTGTTATACTATATTGCTTTTTATTTGTATTATTTTTATTTTTTATTTTTCAAATATGTTTGATCCACAGTTGGTTGAATCTGTGAATGCAGAACCCATGGATATGGCAGGCAGGCTGTAAGTGAGAAAGGTAACCTCAGATATAGTGATCACAGCTAGGAATAAGAAACTACAACAGGATATTAAGACAGGGAATTATTTGCTTTGTAGCAGGGGCAGGGGAAGAGGCCCCTTTAAGTAGGGTGGTCAGATAAGGACTCCTTGAGGAGGGACATTAAATCTGAAACTAGAAGAATGACCATCATGTGAAGAACTGGAGTAGAGCAAAGGTCCTGAGATGAGGGGAGCACAGCGTGTTCCAGTTTGAGCTAGTTTGTTGGGCCTGAAGTGCTCATGAAACTTTCAAGAATATAGATTGGGCAGGTCTATGACCATGGGAATCAGAAGCATGGGAGAATGATGGCATAGGAGTTAGGACTGGACAGTCCTCAGGTTCCTGGAGATAATTAAAACCATTGAACAGGATCATTGTTTACAAGAACTATTATGGAAGTTGCTTCCCTTCTCTGACACATCTCTCAGTGACAGTAGTCAGTCCTGTGGGGCATTATTCTAAACATATTACAAATATTAACTCATTTAAACCTCAAAACAACCCTAGAAGGTAGGCGCTATTACTTTCCTTCCATTTTTCAGGTAAGGAAGCTGAGGCACAGAGATGTTCATTTTCCCAAGATCACATTTATTTAGTGGTGGAGATTAGAGGCAAACCTAACTAGTTTGGTTGAGGAGTCCATGATTTTAATTGTTATGTCCTGCAGCCTCATGCATTATCCATCAAGACGGGATAAATAAGACCTTAGAAAAATCAGAGATAAAGAATAAAGAAAGCATAATGAGGAGATGGGAGGGGAGTTGAGTACAGTAATATATTCATTGTGTGCTGGGAAGTAGATAGGGTACCCGTGTTTGAATTCGGTTCTCTTGAGTTTATCACTCCGTGGTTGCATAACTGTTGTTCTCTTACGTTTGCCATATGCTTTCCTGGACCAGTAGCTAGAATAAACTCATTGTTTATAATAACCTCTTCAACTAGCTAACAGAGGAATGTGCGTTAACAACAAACAAACCAGAAGCATGAAAGGAGCTGACAAAAATGAGCAACAGCAAAATCAAATGACCACCCAAAGCCATCTTTAGCAAAGAGGAAGAGCACTGGTTCCCCAGGCTGCTTTTGCAAAGCTTGCTTCAAGTGCTTTTTATTTATTTATTTATTTATTATTATTATTTTTGAGATGGAGTCTCTGTCGCCTAGGCTGGAGTGCAGTGGTGTGATCTCAGCTCACTGCAACCTCCGCCTCCTGGGTTCAAGCAATTCTCCTGCCTCAGCCTCCCGAGTAGCTGGGACTACAGGCACATGCCACCATGCCCAGCTAATTTTTGTATTTTTAGTAGAGACGAGGTTTCACCATATTGGCCAGGCTGGTCTCGAAATCCTGACCTCATGATCTGCCTGCCTCGGCCTCCCAATTGCTGGGATTATAGGTGTGAGCCACGGCTCCCAGCCCCAGGGCTTTTTATTTTTAAGAGGACACAATGGCTGTTTGAAGTCCTGGTCATGGAAAAATCCCACCTTCTTTTCAACCAGAGCCTAGCACCCTAAATTTTGCCTATTGTACTTGGTAGAAGACACCAGTACTGCCCTCTCCTGTTATTTTCATCTCTTAACTCATCCTGGGGGTTGTTGTTGAGACAGAAGAGTTCCTTGGTCCCCTTTGCAGAATTTATGAGAGGGGTGTGGCTCGCTTACAAGGGGTGTGGTTCAAACCCCTTGTGGAAGGGGGAGCACACAGGCAAGTGGGTGCCAGGGCTGGGGTGAGCACTTTTGGGCTCTGGCCCCACAGTAGCATCTAGGGTTGTGTTATTACAATTAATGCTCTTTTAGCAGTTGCTGTCTGTGGATGTCTAAGTGTTAACCAGCTCAGCAGAGGGTCAGGATGACAGCCTTTTTACACCTTGCACTCATGGTACCTGGGTCCTTATCTGGCATCCAGGAAGAATCAGGCCACATGGACTTGAAGGATGGTGAATGCAGAGGTTTTATTGAGTGATGGAGGTGGCTCTCAGCGGGATGGAGAGCTGGAAAGGGGATGGAGTGGGAAGATAATCTTCCCCTGGAGTTTGGGATAGCTGAACTCCTTTCCGTTCAGCTGCCTCTTTGACATTCAATTGCTTCTGTCTTCTCTCCTTCTCTGCCATGCCACTCTGCTCCTCTGCCAGTGGAGTTTGGAGTTTTTATGGGTAGAAGATGGTGAGGGGGTGGCACGTGGTAGACCAGGATGGTTTTGGAAAAAGCAACATTCAGGCAGGAAAACAGGGATGTTAAGTTCTCATTTATGGCCGCAGGCCCAGGCTTGTGAGTGGGGCTTTTACGAAGGAACTGCCCTCTTCTACCCAATATTTCTCTGCCTCCTGTCAGTATCACTGTGGCCACTCTGTGATGGCTTCCGTAGAATGTCTCTAGATGACCCATTCTGGTCCTTTACACAGCTCTGAGGTTGCAAAGGAGAAAGTGTCAAAAGAAGGCCTTCCTCCTGTTCTGCTCAGTTCTCCTTGTCCCCAGAAGGAGGCTCGTTGTTTCAAATTAGGAGATTCCAGCTTATATTATGCCTGGAGGAGTAGCACTGCCCTTTCTTGGGAGAGTTGAGGAAGTTTCCCTGGTTTGCCTTTGACCTGGAAATCCCTCATTGTGATTGCTGTTACTCTGCCTTGGTGTACTCACTTTCAGTGTATTCTTTGGTGACCACCTACAGTTCCTATGGCCTCCACTATTGTGGCAGTGCCAGGAAATTTTAATAATTATTAAAACCTTTAAAATGAAATGTGAAAGAGGCCACAAATTCTTCTGTCACAGCTTCAATTCCCCTGTTAGTTGTTAGCACCACTGAGCGTGTGACCTTGTTTTTAATAGCATGGTTATTTTCCTTTGTTACTTTCATACTCTATTTCTTTCCATATTTAACTTTGCTCCTCTATGATCTGTTCTAAATCATGGTTGCATTGTGTATTGTGTATTGCTCCTTAATTATAAATCCTGGTGTCACACTTTCTCCTGCTTTTCCCCCATTTGCTTTCTGATTATCTAATTTCTCCTCTTTGACTGGATTTATGCTCATTGAATGAACCATTTATTTTCTACTATCGCTTTATATATCAAAGAAGTAAGATTCTTAAGAAAATGTGATCAAAACTTTAGGAATAATTTTATTAAGTAAGAATAGTTAACACCTGCAGTGTTTACATGATGCTAGGCTCTTTAATAACTCATTTAATCCAAACAATCAGGCTTTGCAATCGTCTTCTCCATTGGGAAACTGAGACCCAGAGAGTTATATAACTTAACAAATTTGGCCTTGCTATTTCCCAAGATGTGCTTCCCCAATGATTTGTATTATTTTACGACATAAGTAAGTTGATTTTTCAAACATGGTATTTCTTCTTTGTTTGCATACATTAGGCTATTTACATGGTGTTCTGTTAGTTTTTTCTACAAATTGATTAAGAATACTGTTATGTTTGTTTTTATTTTCCCCTAAGTATGGGTTAATACCTGATTAACAAAATGAAAGAAAATGTGGTTGTTTACTAATTCTGTAAACTCATTTGTTCAGAAGATTGTGATAAACTCTACCCTTGTATAATGTCTAGAATAATCATTACATTTTTTAGTCATCTGAAAAAGTTCTTTAGGATTATTATTTCATCCATATTTAAGTTTTCAGGAGGATTTTTTAATGAAATATAAGTTGTAAATGTGTTAAGGATTGTCTTACAGAAAAAAATCGAGGTTATAATCCACAGGAGGGCACACCTGTGCACAAATGCTCTCACACACTATGCACGTGTACTAGAAGCACGGTTGAACTATTACAGCTACGAAGGCAGTTGACCATTTCACTCCATAGGAAACTTGACATCAAATTTTCTGCAGTGAGGTGAGGGTTGAGTGTCTTTAATCAGTATTTTTTCTGGCCTAAGCACCAGTCTTGCAATTCCTTTAGCTGGCATGGAGGCTATGGAGGTGACATTTATCCCAGCCATTGTCAGATTGGAAGCCACCACTGGGATTACTGGCTCTTGGGCATATTGATATGCCAGGTAGACTTCTCATAGATTCCCCAGCCATCTGTACCTGTTTGCAACTTGGTATTTAATATTTACTTACTTACTTTCTTTGAATGGTTAAAAAGATTAAAAAGGAACTGAAGAGTTTAAACGTGAGCAACGTAGACCATTATTCTACTATTGCACTAAAAGGAGCCATGGAAAGCTGACCATAGATTAGCAGTTTCATGGCGAAGGTGAAAGGGACACCTAGGATTTTTCGGAGAAACATCTTTAAGACAAGGTGAGCTTGTGAATCTTTTAATTCTCATTCCAGACTTTGGAAACAGTTAGAATCTGAGTTACTTCCTTTGTTCCCTCATAAGAACAAAAACATACTTGCTTGATTATTAGACACAAACTGGGTGACATTTAGATTATGAAATTTGGTTACAGACATGTTTCTGCGTGTTATTTTGTGATTAGGCAGAAGGTGCAGAGCATTGCATTCTCTGGTTAAGTACAGGATAGTGTTAAGGAAACATGAGTAGATAGGGAATGGTTGATAAACACATGCAATTTATGAAACTTTGACATCATAGCACTTTGGCTGTTGTCAGTGAGCTTGCTGGCCTCTGGTTTCTATTCATTATTTATTCTATTTCCCTAGTTGAATCATTCCTCCACCCTCACACAGGCAACATTATTAAAGCATGGATTAAAATGGAGTCCAAATTGATAAGAAGTAGTTATCCAGTGTTTCTGGATGAGTTTGTGGCTTGAAAAAAGTTTCAAGCTAAATGGAGTGATTTGAAATGTAAATGGATTCCTTGTCCTTTTTGTAGATAATTGTACTAAATGCTAATTTGCGGACAGCTAATGTGTTCTTGTGTTCACTGATAAGCTGTGTGGCTTGAAACAAATTTATAAAAGGGGACAAGCTGTTTGTCAGCAAAAACTCTCAACCCAGTCAACTCTGTATGTGTGATACTTTTTGTGCTTCTGTGAACAGGTATCCCATCTACGTTACCTGCCTCCACACGTGCAGAACTCCCCACTCACCTCCCCAGTGATAATGGGTGGGTTATCACTGGCTCTCTTTCTTTGAGATCCATTTTAGAGATTTGGGATGAAATGTCCACTTAGGATAGGCTAGACAAGGGGTCCCCAAAGTTTATCTGTGAAGGGCTTGATAACAATTCATTTTGTCTTTGCAGGCCATATGGTCTCTGCCACAGCTGCTCAACTGTGCCTTTATAGCCCTGAAGTAACCGCAAGCGATATGCAAATGAAGGGGCAGGGGTGTGTTCCAATAAACTTTCATTTAGAGGCACTGAAATTAGATTTTTATGTGATTTTCATAAATCATGAATTATTGTTCTTCTTTTGACTTTCTTCCAATAATTTAAATAATTTTTCCAATAATTTAATTTTCTTGTAGCTACAGGGCCTTACAAAACCAGGCAGTGGGCAGATTCAGCTGGGGAACCCTGGGTTGGATGCATCCTTTCTGCTGTGAGTGTCCAAGTCCCCTTCTGATCTCTTCTCTTTTTAACTTTCTAAACTTATCCCAGTACTGCCTCCAGGATCTTTGGATTTTGTGGCTTTGCATGGAAGCCCTGACTAGTTTTCGTTTTGTTCTGTTTCTCCTGTTGGAGAACAGGTGAGGAGGAGGTGGGGCGGGCGGTGCGCGGGATGGTGGTGATGGTGCAGGGGAAGGGAACAGGCAAAGCTTTTTTTGTTTACAGGAGTAGAGAGAACAGTAACAGTGATTTATACTGCCCTACTACAAGGGTGAAGAGTTTAGACATATAGTATCTGAGGCTGTTTCTGTGGCTATTTTTTTTCTATTACAAGAAATTTAGATGCAATAATTTAGTTCATGAAAAAGATCATGATGATATATGTGTAAATGAGTATAATGCATTTGAGACTTATCTATTTGTTATTGTTTTTGTATTCCTTAAAAAAACACACAGATCCAATTGTGAAAAGACAACCGGGATTGACTGCAGTATTATTGGGCTCTGGCTGCCTTTCAGCTTGAAGTCCTTTCTAATGAGAACAAAGCTGAATTGGGGGTAATCACTCACTGTCCTCAGGCACTAGTTAGCAAACCACCTCCGGTAATTTGAAGGATGCAAAACATTTTTTTGTCCTACATAGCCTTATAATTGCTGATCTTTTGAACCTGTCGCTTTGGAATAAATTGGATCTTTTGCAGCTGAGTCCTGTAATATTATTTTACTTGAGGGTGAAGAAGTTAATGTATAACCTCTTTGGCTAGTACTTCAGATACTTTGAAAATGCCTTTGATATTTAATCAATATAAAAACAAAGTAAATTTTAACTGTATGTCCTTTCCTAGGAATATTTTAATCAAATAGGCTGTTATTCTTTTATTAACTTCTCTGTTTATTTGAATCCTCTCTTTTCATTTGAATGAGGTGGTGTCACAGTTGAAGGGAATATTAATAAAAACCTGATTTGCCTATTGATCTGCTTCAGGCATTAGAGAGTACATGTTGAGGTCATTTGAGAAACACGTCAGAGTTTGGCTCAAACATCTCTTTGCGCTTCATATTGGAGGAAACAGTGCTGGATTTTGGAGGCTTGTGGGTGGGATGTACAAGCTTTGCTCATCCTTGGCTATGTGCAGTTGAGGTTGGCAGGTCTGTGGGGCCCCAGCAGCAGATGGAGGAAGCCCAGAGAGTTCTGCTGCTGTGCAGCAAGACTGGCCCAGGAATGGCATGGACCTCACCTTGCACTCCCATATCTGGCTTGTTCATTTCTGTATCCTGCTCTATCACAATTCTTACCATTAAGACCTTTCCTTTCATTGGCATAACGTAACGTATTTCTTTCTTTGTCAAAGATTGTGATTTTCATAAAAAATGAGATGCTTGACATACAGCCAAGCAAAAACGTGTACACAAATTTCATAGCAGCGTTACTCACAGTAGCTGAGAAATGGAAATCGAACAAATGTTCATCAACTAATGAATGGACAAATCAAAGATATGTATTCGTATGTTGAATATTATTATTCAGCCATAAAAAGGAATGAGGTACAGATATCTTGCTACATGGATAAACGTTGAAAACATTATGCTAAGTGAAAGAAGCCAGATTAAAAACGACCATATAGTATATGATTCCATTTAAATGAGATGTCCATAATAGGCTACTCTACAGACAAGAGGTAATATATTAATTGTTGCCAGAAGCTAGGCAGGGAGAATAGGGAGTGGCTGCTAAGAGGTGTGTTATGGGATGATGAAAATGTTCTAAAATTAGTGGCACTGGTTGCCCAACCCTGTGAATATATTAAAAGCCACTAATCTTTAAAAGACTGAATCATTTGAGATGTGTATTCTATTTCAGTAAAGCTGTTATAAAATGATGAGTTTTAAAAATAGAAAAATTATGTTAATATCATTTTGTCATCACCAAAAACTAATTAGTTTTTTGTATAACCAGTTCCACAATTTGTAACATATATTTTAAAATAATTCATTTATTTACTTTTTATTTGACTAATTGGTATAGTAGTCAACTACCAAACAAATATTATCTGAAAAAAAACTAAGTCCTGTCTTATGGATGAAATATTAAGTTTATTATTCAGTATATTGTGATTTCAGTAATTTGTAGATATTACCAGGTCTCATTTATGTGTTGAGTACTTTGTGGTTGCAAAGTACTCAAATGTGAAAGAAAATATTTGGTTAGAGATCTGAATTCTTTTTTTCTATAACAACAAACATCTTAACTCAGTAAACTTCTGAGTTCATGGCATTATGGTTCAAAATGTGGCCAACACAGTTTGTGGTTTGTGTACATTTTCCTTTCTGGGGAGTCTAACAGTTGATGACATAAAATGGGCAGTTTTGTGAGACATCCTACATAGGGTGGCTCTTGTATTTGCTGAAGAAGAAGATAAAAAACAGTTGAGTTGTCTCCCATCTTGATTTTCCTTTATTGTGACAGCTGAAGATAAAAAGTCCATTATATACCAAATATTATCATCTCGTATATCTGCCTCCACTAAGACAAAACAAAGATCAGGTGGCCTATAAGATTTCTTCAGCCAAAACACAAAAGGACATTGTGGTTTAAGATAAACTGAACCGTGGCTCTTGGAATGGGAAGAATGCTCTCTAGGCCCACTAAGGGGGTTATTATAGGAGCAGCAGCAGTTGTTTGTGGCAGGAGAAATTATTCAGAAGATTGCTATTTCTGCAATTCTGGGATGCTCCAGCTGCATAGGTTGGAACTGATACTACCCAGTCAGTAGCCCATCTGTTTCTAAAAAAGCCCAAAAAGAAATGTAAAAATGGCAGTCAGAACAGAGGCAGTTATGTGGTGTGGACTAAGACACACAGTCAACAGTTGCTTGTGGTCTCTCCTCCTTGATTTTCTAAGTAATGGAATTGGAATCGGGATTTTATCTATTTGTTTCACACAATGATTTCTGTTACAATATTTGCAACTTTCAATTCAGTTTAGTGAATATTTGATGATGAAGATGAGGATTAAGAATAGGATTGCATCTTGAAAAGAGACTGGATGGCTTCAACCATTTAAGCTCAAACCAGCAGAAGACAGAAATACTTGGGGGAGTGTGGTTATATTGTGTAGTTGAGAAAGTTTGGGTTTTAAAGTTAGAAATACTGGGGTTCTTGTTCCTGCTGTATCTCTGCCTAGCTGTGTGCTTTTAGGCAAGACACTTAACGTCTCTGTATAGTCTCTGAAGGTTCTCAAGGGGTTGAAATACTAATTTTATTAGGTGATGAGAATTAAATGAAATAATATGTGCAAAACTCCAGGCTTTTCGAGTAAGTATTCCATAAATGCTTTTGAGATTTAACATAAAGAAAGAAAAGACTACTACTGGACATGTTATACCCCTCGTATTATCCCTTTTCACGCTGGTGATAAAGACATACCTGAGACTGGGTACTTTATAAAGAAAAAGAGATTTAACAGACTCACAGTTCCAAGTGGCTGGGGAGGCCTCACAATTATGGTGAAAGGGGAAAGGTACGTCTTATGTGCTGACAGGCAAGAGAGAGAATGAGAACCAAGCGAAAGGGGTTTCCCCTTATAAAACTGTCAGATCTCGTGAGACTTTTTCATTACCCCAAGAACAGTATGGAGGAAACGGCCCCATGATTCAATTATCTCCCACTGGGTCCCTCCCACAATGTGTGGGAATTATGGGAGCTACAATTAAAGATGAGATTTGGGTGGGGACACAGCCAAACCATATCACCCCTAGTGTTGACCAAATGGCATAAATTAAGGGAGGGTAGTCCTGTGCAGTAATTCTAGGACATAACCCAGCAGAAGTCCACAAGCAAACTGCAACTTCTGTGTTATTAAACCTGCATTATCCTTTTGTCAGAGATTATTATTGTTAACTCCTAGGTCAAGTTAGAATTTCCTGGAAATTCTATGGTCATTTGGAGATAAGTTCCCCCAAGCTCCTTAGCAGTTAGAAAATAGGTTGTATTCCTTGAGTCAATTGAAGATGAATTAAACCAATGTTGCCCATAAGTCCCCAAATTTTAATATTGGACTTTAAAAATTAACTTATAGGAATTTGGCTCTGGCTTGAGGAATTCTTTTATGGACCCTAGTGTATGCATAATTTTTAATAATACAAGCCTTAATATTTTCATCTGTAAAATAGGCTTAATTTACCTTGTGTGAGGGTGAGGTAAGCAAAGGCATGCAAAGCCACACATCAGGAAGTCAGTGAATGTTAGTTATCTCTGAGCAGGGCGCTGAAGTGTGCTGTATCTTTGTTCTTCTAACTTTTAAATTTTTGAAACTTTGAAAAAGACAAGAGATGCCAAATTAGAATGAATATTGTTCAAAGCTCTCTGACTTTCAGGTAACTGCTTTCCCAGATTTAGAGAGGAAGATATCTCTCCATACTTGATTTGCACATTCTTTCTTGACTAATCTCTTATGCAGATTGTTTAATTGATTAAAATGTGTAAGTTAGCTGTGATTCCTGAGAAGACTAGGGTATTAGTGTCTGGACAAAAAGTTCTTTGTTAACCTGAAAGCATATGGCAGAAATATCCTTTCTTCATACGCTCATAAATCCCAATCTAAGCACTTTGTACTGTCTGAAATAAGTTTCTTCTTTAACTTGATACTCAATTGCTTTTTATTTTTTTAATGGGGTAGGGTCCAGAGATGCTATGAAGTATCTGATACATCCCTTGAAGTTTTTTGTTGTTGTTGTTTTGTTTTTTTGTTTTGAGACAGAGTCTCGCCCTGTCGCCCAGGCTAGAGTGCGGTGGCGCTATCTTGGCTCACTGCAACCTCCGCCTCCCAGGTTCGAGCAATTCTCCTGCCTCAGCCTCCCAAGTAGCTGGTGTTTTTAGTAGAGGCGGGGTTTCACCATGTTGGCCAGCCTGGTTTCGAACTCCTGACCGCCCGCCTCGGCCTCCCAAAGTGCTGGGATTACAGGCTTGGGCCACCGGGCCCAGCTCCTTGAAGTATTTTAACCAGGTTTTAAGAGGAGTTGAGGAGGCCGGGTGCAGTGGCTCATGCCTGTAATCCCAGCATTTTGGGAGGCCGAGGCAGGTGGATCACCTGAGGTCAGGAGTTCGAGACCAGCCTGGCCAACATAGTGAAACCCTGTCTCTACTAAAAATACAAAAATGAACCAGGCGTGGTGGTATGCGCCTGTAGTCCCAGCTACTCAGGAGGGTGAGGCAGGAGAATTGCTTAAACCCGGGAGGCGGAGATTGCAGTGAGCCAAGATAGTGCCACTGTACTCCAGCCTGGGTGACAGAGCGAGACTCTGTCTCAAAAAAAAACAAAAACAGAGGAGTGAGGAATTGTCAGGAATTGGAGATTAGAATATTGCCAAAGACATATTCCTGAGTCATGTATTCTGGCCTGTGCAGCTAGTGCTATCTGATGAGAGCAAAAATTGATGATTGTATTAAAATGGAATCAAATATTGATTTATTTCATTCTGAAAATGTATATTAATCCCCAATTTTGGACAAAGTGCTATCTAAGCTAGGCACTGGGGACAGGGAGATTACACATAAGAATTGTCCATGGGCTCTGCTCTCAAGGAACTGTTTGTTTTGTTGTTCAGAGAAGATGTATATAAATAATGAATCCAAGGTAGAAAAGAGAAAATTACTGTTTCTAGTGCAGGGAAACTGGGAAGAACTTGATGAAAAAGTGACTTTTGTGCTGCATCTTGAATGGTGAGGTGTGATCTTGAATGTGGATCTTGAATGTGGAGATGATGAGCTTTTTAGTCAAAGGGACCATCTCATGCTGTTCCAGAGGCATCAGATAGTGTGTACCTGATGTTTGGGAGATCATTCCTTGGCCCCTGAGATTTCTCAATAATGTATGATCTGTGAACATTTGACATACATACATATATACATACATATATACATGCATACATATACATGGAGACATACACATATGAATGTGTATATATATGAATTAACTGTAATTCATATGTGGTTATAATTTGTTTTTTGGCCACAGTGCATGAAGCTAATAGTCCTGTTTTTAATATATGTATATATTTGGCCAAAGATGGCAGGCATATTTTTAATTCAATTGCCATTTATTATAAAAATCCTGGATCAGTTCAGTGAATTATGAACTTGTCTCAAGGATGATAATTAAATGAGATGTTCTATTTTAATCAAAACATTTGAGAGCTTCCCAGCAGAGACAGATAGACTTACTCACTTCCTGGCATGTATTATGGCCTTGGGAAGATAAAGGTGGATCATATTTGTTTTTTCATAAACTCATTTCACCCCAGAGTCTCTGACAACTGAAAACCTGGCAGAGATGAACATCTATGATTGCTTGGCTTCTTTATGCACTGATCTTAAATGTTATGCTCTGGTTTAAATTTGGCTAGCTTTATAATTGATTATCCTCATCTCCCCTAAATTCATGCCCTATTGTGGTATGAATAAAGGTTATAGGGTTTGGGTCATTCATATAGGGGGAGAGGAGAGTTAGACAAATACAAATGTATATTTTCACTAAAGGATCACTAGGTTCTAAATAGTAAGAAAATGTTGATTAAGGTAGTAAGGGTGGCTGGTGTTTACTATTACTATTCCCAAGGTAATGGTTTCACTGAGAAATCATAACAAAACACTAAGAACTTTATTGTGAAGAAGCAGAAGTTTTAAATTTTCTAAAATGAAATGTCTTGAATTTAGTTTTGAGATTTAAAAGTAAGCCTGTGGCACTATTCAATAGCAAAGACTTGGAACCAAGCCAAATGTCCAACAATGATAGACTGGATTAAGAAAATGTGGCACATATACACCATGGAATACTATGGAGCCATAAAAAATGATGAGTTCATGTCCTTTGTAGGGACATGGATGAAGCTGGAAACCATCATTCTCAGCAAACTATCGCAAGGACAAAAAACAAAACACTGCATGTTCTCACTCATAGGTGGGACTTGAACAATGAGAACACATGGACACACGAAGGGGAACATCACACACTGGGGCCTGTTGTGGGGTGGGGGGAGTGGGGAGGGATAGCATTAGGAGATATACCTAATGTTAAGTGACGAGTTACTGGGTGCAGTACACCAACATGGCACACGTATACATATGTAACTAACCTGCACGTTGTGCACATGTACCCTAAAACTTAAATTATAGTTTAAAAAAAAAAAAAAAAAGTAAGCCTGTGGCCTGGCTCCATGCCCCTGACACCACTTCCCTCTACCTATAGAGGCAGAGAGTCCTTTCCTATTGGGATAGGTCCTTTCCTATTGGGATACCTCCCAAAGCCTCAGTAATGATAGTACTAAGAATAGCCAAATAAATAATACAAGTAATTCTAGTGCTAAATTTTACCAGGTGCCAGTGACCTAATGCACAACCTCATCTAATCCCTATAATGACTTTGCGAGATGGGCGCTATTTTAACCCCTAGTTTAAATATGAGGACATCGAATCTAAAAGATGATAAATAACCTACCCAGTGTCACACAACTCACAGCACAGCTGGGAGGTTTGCCTTGCTGTGGCTGATCGTCCATTGCCTCTCAAGGTTTGGGTGTGGTGATATTCCACAATTTAAATATCATACACAGCATTTGTGTGTGGTGTTTAAACACAGATTTGTTTTCATCCATGCTTTCATGGCTTTATCTACTTCCATAATGGCCTGTCACAATTAATTAAATTTTTACCTTTGATTTTCTAAATTGCAAAAGTAATTATGTTTGTAGTAAAAAATTAGAAAATATAGATGAGCAATATAACAAGAATAAAGAAATCATCACAATCTATAATCCCTATTCTAGGAAAAAAAAGTGCTAATCAAAAGGATATTTAGTGTCTGATTCCATATGTATGATGTTTGAGAATAAGCGATACTACAAGGAAAGAAGACAGATCAGCAGTGTCAGGACCTGGGAGGGAGGTCTGGACCACAGGAGGACATGCAGGAACTGTTTTAGAGTAATGGAAGCGTTCTGTATCTTGATTGTCGTGTGGTTATATGACTGTATACATTTGCTGAAACTCAGGATTGTATACAAAATAGGGAATTTTACTGTATGTAAATTATTCCTCAGTAAACGTGACTGAAAATATAAGCCAATGTTAACACCTTGTTGTGTATCCCTCCACACATTTTTCTATGAATATCCATTACAAATATGTATCAAATATATGTATCTTTAAAAGAGAGACTCTGTCTTGTAACCTATTTTTTTCACTCAAAAATGTATCAAAAGCATCATTTCTGATCAGTAATCATACATCTCTATCATTAAAAATGAGCATGATTATTTGAATAAACGTATTCATTATTCAAATTAGCTGTTGTCTGGATTTTCTTATAGCAGATCTTGTTTTTAAGCTTTACTAGAGCATGTTTACTATGCGAAAAAGAAAATCTTTCTCCCAGAACATGGTTGCTTTAACTGAAAAATAATGAAGGTGGTCGGTTGCCTAAGGTGATGTCTTTGTGGACATTCTGTCTGTTGTTAGACTGCTAGTGATTAGGTAGCTGAAGACTCCTTTTCAGTACATTTTCTTTGACCTTGAATTAGAGGTAGGGCTAAGGCAGGACCAACCTGTGTGAGTGAGCAGTCACAAGAAGCTCTTTTTACCTGATGTTAGTCTTTTGTAATCTCACTTTTAAAAACAAACTTCTCTTTCTTATATTTTGCCAGTGGAAATATTTACCATTTGAAACTTACTCTTTGGGGAGTCTAATGAATGTTATTTCCTTTAAAAGGTACAATAAATATTTTCCTTCTGACCTCTAAAAGTAGATGGCAGAAAATAAAATCGATTGTTTTCCTCATAAATTTAAATAGACATATTACCTCTGTTTCAAAAATGACATCAGCTAGATACTTCCCAGGCTAATGACAGTTTTCCTGCCAGACAGGACACTTGATTTACCATTGTCGTGAAGTCACTGTGCCACCGTGTTTCCCATTCCCATTGCATGCTTGAAGAATTGTGATATTTAAGGTTTCTTATAATGAAAAATAAGAAAAAACTGGACAGGGCTCATTGTTTTTACCGTTATGTAGAGAAAGGTCTCTCCACAGCAAACATTATGAGAGTGTCTTCATGGGTCTTGCTGAGTGTGGCCAGCCCTCTCTGTTCCCCACCCTGTTAACACATTGTCTGCCTCTTCTATGTAGATTTTTTTTTAAGTACATTCTAGTTTCATGAAGGTCTTTCTGCCTGGAGAAGTGGAATCCCCCAACTTTTGGAAAGCCTTTTAAAGTCTCCATGAGTCCAGCCAGGTGTGGTGTCTCATACCTGTAATCCCAGCACTTTGGGAGGCCGAGACAAGTGGATCATTTGAGGTCAGGAGTTTCCAGACCAGCCTGGCCAACACGTCGAAACCCCGTCTCTGCTAAAAATACAAAAATCAGACAGGCATGGTGGTGTGCACCTGTAATCCCAGCTACTCAGGAGACTGAGGCAGGAGAATTGCTTGAACCCAGGAGACAGAGGATGCAGTGAGCCGAGGTCAGACCACACTGCATTCCAGCCTGGGGGACAGACCGAGACTCCATCTCAAAAAAATTAAATAAAATAAAGTCTCCATGAGTCCAATTAGCTACCATGTTTCATATCTTTTCTGTATCTAAAATTGTTATCCTCTGACCTAGTAGAAAGGGTCTAAACCTCTGCTTTCTTTTTAGATAAACCCATAGATTATTTTGGGGGGTGGTTGTGAGGTTTTTTTGCAAATTAGATAATCAGTAAGTCCCTAGTGCCATAGACTGGGCCAGACGCACTGGGCAATGTAAAGAAATAAGCAATGTCCTGCCCTATAGGAACTTGCCATTGTTCATTTGAATTTGTTGACTTTGTTTCTCTCTGGAATTATATATAATTTCCTGTTTGCTATGATCCTTACCTTAAAATAAACCTGCAGTATTATCCCATTCACTCCTTGGAATGTTCTGATTTATGACTATTCAGCAGTTCTGTCCCATCAATAGGCTCTCAGGAATGTCCTAAATTGGCAATCTGTGGACTGGTGGGTTCCATCTAGAGCCTGATAGCGTGGAACCACTAGGCAAATGGAGAGTGTCTTTTGTTGTCGTTGCTTGTTTCAGCATCCCTGGAAGGATAATTTACTTTCCAAAGCTTCATTAGCTAAATGAAACTCAAGTCTTGCCTCTTTAGTTTAAGACAGGTTTTTTTTTTTTAAAAAAAATCATCGTGTATCTTAGATAGATATTCTCTTGGATTATCTTCCCTTTTACATGATCCGGGGTTTTAAAATCACCCTTGTGTTTGACACGATCAATGGATGGAGATCCAGGAGGAGGATTGGTGTTTTAGGACTTCACTTCACATTGCTGTCCTCTGCAGAGCCTTCTCTTCCAGTTGACATGCTGAGGGACTTGGAAAGGGCTAACAATCTGCTTTTAAACTAGCAATATATTCTAATGCCCAGTGCTTCAAGCTGTTTTCCTTTTTAGGTTTAAGTTTGCCTGGAGAGGGAAGTGGAGACCTTGAATATTAAACTCGTTTTGCCTTGTGTGATTTGATGGTGGCTTTGTGGAGAATTATTTGTCCTTAGGTGGAATCTCAGCCCAGTTTGGAATGAAGTCATCATAGCCACTTGTGCCAGGCCCCAAACAACCCATATAGCTGATCTTTTCCCCGGAGTCAGAGACACAAATAGAACTGTTTCAGAGCATTGCAGAGGAGAACTCTAGAGAGGTTTGGCCGTGGCCACTCTCCTTTCTGCTTTTAAGATGAGGTGCATTGTGCTTGGACTGACTCCACATTGGTAACCAGGAGACAAGCAGCTCTAGAAGATGTTGCTCCTAGGGCATGGGGCTTCTCTGCCTAAGAAGCCTTAGGACATTTAAGCAGCAGGAAAAGAAAGGTCTGTTTTGGCTTTAGCCATGTCACTGAGTATAATAACCCCACCATTTCTTCTTCTTCACATTCGTTTTGATGCCAATTCTTTTTTTGCTGTGCTTGGGGATTTTTGTTTTTCCTCTTCAGGCACTTCCCAGGTTTCTGCACAAGTGTCCTCTGCAGTGGGGTGGCGTCCCTGCTCCCTCTGGTGGAAGGCCTGAGCCACAGTGCTCTGAGAGCACCTCACTCACTGCAGTGACGCAAAAAATCCTGCCTAGCCTGTGTGGCGCAGCTTTCTATTTTGCAGTCATAACCATTTATTCAGCTAGTCAACAACAGGTATTCTGTGACTGCCCAAGGCTGGAGAATCAACAGTTCCTATCTCATGGAGCTTGTATTGTAGACATGCATCAAAATTTTGTATCTGAAGTGCAAATACCAGAAATATATAAATTAAGACAAGCTCTCCTCTCCCCCACTGAAAATAAAGGAAGTCTTACTCAATTCTTGGGGGGAATTGCACCCAACTCACCAATGTTTTACGGTAGGAAATTCAAAAATTCAGAAAAGACCGTTATAAATCTTAAGTTATTTTTCAAGAGACATAACTAATAAATAGTACCTGGGGAGGCCCCTGGACAGTCAGCGCCCCCCGGCTGGTAGCATCCTGGGAGCAAGGTGGCTGTGCCTTTTGAGTTCCTGAGTTGCTGTTACTTTAGCACTTTACACATTGCCCCACCAACCAGCTGAAGTGCAGAAGGAGTGCAAAAAAAGTTACTTTAACCCAGATGTCCGTCATAAAACATACGAAACAGCTCGGAAATAGGTTACTGTGTCAAGGAAGCTTTATTATGATAATATTACTAATGGAAAGACAAAAGTTGAACCAACATATGTTGCCTCCACATTCCTGGTAAAGGTTCAAAACATAAGCACAGCGTTACTAATGTGTGAGCTGTCTTTTCCCCAATTCTGTGCTAAGGAAGAGAAATTGCCATCAGTTTTAGTTTTTATAATTTCTGAGCATCCACATGAAATAGCAAGAAAGAAAATACCCTACCCTCCACCTCACTGGCAAGGGTGCCAGCAGTGTCTTTTAGATTCTGTAAGGGACACGGTGACCAGAAAGTCATGACGAATGGATTCTACCATTAGCCAACCAACAAAATGTATTTTCAGATTGTTCTAGACATGAGAACAGAAGATCAGAGAAGCCACAACAATGAGATACCTGTTACACATGTATTCTTGGATCTCCTTCTTCCACGCTGTGGATGCTCTGAAGGATGCTTTATTTACATGCACTAGTTGAGAAACAGTTTTTGCTGAAAACAGATAACAGTTACAAGAATCTGGCCAAGCTTAGACTCGCAGATTCTGCCCAGCTAAATGGTGGGATGTCTCTTTCTTAGTTTTTAGTTGTGGGAAAATACACATGACATAAAACTTGCCATCTTCACCATTTTTAAGTGTACAGTTTAGAATATGGATCTCCTTTAAGGAGGAATTAGGCTGCTAACAGAATAAAAAGTTTAATTCTTTCTCTCATAAGTTTAAACTGACTTCTCTAATTCCCAAATAGACACAGGTTTACGGCAAATACAAAAATCTAGGCTTAAGGTGACAAAGCAGAAATAGATTATGCAAAAATTCATGGGAATAAGAAAGGTATTCTTGTATGTAGCTGATATCTGATCACCTCCTTCGCCTAAGTGGTGAGCTTTTGACAGTAAGGGCTGTCTCATACTAATTCATATATTTGTAGCACTTAGCACAATGCCTTACTCAAAAGTACTCTAAAACTATTTGTTGCTTGAGTGCTACCTGTTTTTTGGTAAATAATCTTTTGTCCATTCAGGCAACTGCCCTGAAATTTTGCTGTGTTATGCCTTCATTATAGAAGGGAAAGAGAAGGGTGGTGGACTGGCAGTGCCAGGGCTCTGAGGCTGCAGCGCTTTCTCCAAGGGACCATCAGAGCACTGCAAAGCCACTAGAGAAATGACAGCCCAACAGACCTGGTAGACTTTAAACAAGAGCTAAGCTAGTTCAGTTGGCACATATTTTCAAGTGACTCCAAAATAAAATGTGTATTTGCATCAAACGATTGGAATCATTTTAGCTTTGGAGTTATTTAAATTTATCGACAGGGAGAAGAGCTTCTGGTTTTTTCTATGGGTTTGTCCTGTCAAACATTAGTCTGCTCATTTCAAAGAGCAAGACTGATCAATAAGGTGCCCAAAAAGCTGCCTCCAGACAAGGCTGGCAAAGAGAGTGGTACCTCTTGTGGTTTCTGCTTGGAACCCATTGGCATTGCACATTGACATTCTTCAAGAGGCTCTTTCTATGTCCTTTCTGGCCTTTTGAAAAGGTGCCACTGTGTTTTGGGAAAGGGTCCAAAGAGTATATTAAGATCTAGTATTATGACTGTAACCTTTTTAACAAGGTGAGATTTCATAGAAAAATGTTTATAAAAATATGCCTCTTTATGAATATCGAAGATTAAATGTTCTGTAGTTGGTGAACTCAAGTGGGCACTCCCAGTAGAATGAATTCTATATTTTCCACCTCAAATCCTTTTGAATAAGACTGGAGTAGACATAAATTACATGTTTCTCTTTGCAAATTGGCCTTCAATATTTCATGGGCCAAGAATATGTTACAAAATTGGGGCAGCATTAATATCTTTTTCCTAATGCTCTCTAAACAGATTTTTTTTGGTATTTCATCTCATCTGCATAAGCCATTTAGTGGCCAGCAAAAACTGTTATGAGGGAGCAAACTAATATATCAGAAGCAAAACCCAAGATATATTTAGTGCTCAGATCTAAGTTATTCACAATTTAGTGTCCTTTCCACTGCAGGGGTCTTCAGACAGTGTTCTAGGAAACATGGTTTAATAATGTCATATCCTGCCTTCAGGTAATTTACACTGTTGTTAGTGAACAACGCCTTCCCCTCCTCTCAGCATTCTGCCTGGGGTACACAGAACCTGAATCTTCAAACTCCTACCTTCCCGTGCCCCACTAATCCCCCCAATTCAGACCAACTATTTGTGCTGTGAAAGATCTTATTGGCATTTTTGCTTTAAACCTAACCAAAATGACTACAAAAATTTTGGTGACCATCCAGAAATGTCTTTGGATTGTAGACTTCAGGGATAATGAAAATTATTGATTTACTCAGCAACTTTGTACAGCTGTATTGAGGGAAAACGAAATTGTGTATGAGAATTTAAATTGACAAAACAACCTAAATCCTTATAAATTTCATACCAGTTATAAATCTGTGAGACTTCTTAGCCTTTTAGTTTAAAGCCAGAACAGAATATGAAGACACTGACCTATGAAAGTCAAGTAAACATGCATCTTTTTATCATCACAACAAACTGCTTGACATTGTCTGAAATTTTGAGGGGAGGAGGAAAAAGGAAGACAGATTTTTAAATACACAAATTATTACAAACTGGCATCTCAGGCAGTCATTTGGTCTCGATTTGCAAGACCGTCCTGGGCCACTTAGACATGAGAGTGAAGTGATTGATAGCACAGATTGAAAGAAGGTATTTTAAAAAGTGCATTATCACCTTTTATTTTCATGAGGTTTAGGGATCAGGAGGTTACCATGATACTTAGTTTTATTATTTAAATAACCCTCTATAAATAAGAGTTTGTCGTATTTTTCCACTTGAATCATTTTTTTCTCTGAGGTTTCTTTTTTTAATCATAGTATCTAGGTACTTAGAATCTAAAAATAAGATGTTAAATCTTTTTACTCTTTTGTGCTCTCAGAGGACACTCATAAGCATTTGTTCTTCAGCTGTGTCTGTCTTGGAGAGGAGTCCTGCTTCTGTTCAGCTGTTATTTTAGCCTGACAGGGAGATGAGCCCAAATGAGATGCATGTAATTGACAATGATACCTACTAATGATATCTCAGAAAAGGGCCCTGGCTTTATTGGGGAAGATTTTCTTGGACTTAAGAAGTTTTAGCTGGGCCAGTTTCTGTGGCCTAAAAGTACCTGCCTCATTCACAGCCCTCGGTGCTTTTCAGAATGAAAAGGGGAGCCTGGACCATTGCAGGGCCTTCTTCATCTCTGATTATTTTGTGTATTTATTGTTCACTTATTTATCGTCCGTCTCCCCTTCTGGTATGCTTGTGTCATGAAACAATGAATTCCCCGGTGCCTGCCCGATTTGTGGCCTCTAGAGGTGTTCAGTAAAAAAGTTTCGGTGAATAGAATTGAAGATTGGGTTCAGAATTGAAACCTGTGAGTCTATGGAAGAGAAACGAATCTGTATAGAAAAAAATTCAGAAACTGGACTATTGAATTTTAGTATTCACTTGAGGCATAAAGAATGAAAATGAGCCATTAAAAGACAGAAACACAAGGAAAGACCTTTATATTCAAAACAAGTCAAGGATAGTGTTTAAAATACCAAAATCAAATGATTACAGAGCACAGACAAACAAAAATCAATTGTGTTTAATTCCTTTAAAAATGTTTTTGGAAAGAAATAAGAAATATTTAAATTACCTTCAAATTAAGAGAAGAACATTAAAAGATTTCTCTTTATCGCTAGTTTTAAAAGAAGGCAAATGGGAGGAAGAGGAAGAGTTGGAAGACAAAGCAAAAGAGGGGAATGGGGAGGAAGGATAAAAAAGGATTAAAAGGAAAGTAGAGGTGACATTAGAGAGGAAGGGAGAGAAAGACGCTCTGAATACATAGGCCACTTAGAGGGTTGGAGAGTTCTCCCTGCCCTGTGAAATGCTATTAGTTGAGTCATCACAGTTTAGAGCCCTAGACCTGCCACATGGGAGGGAAAACTGCTTTCAGAGCTGCAGAACTACTGTCTGGAACAATAGCCGATGATATCCATGGAGCAGATGAAATAAAGCCAGAAGTCAGACTTGGCCAAGGGGATAGAGGTTTCACACACTGTTTTATCAGCCGCTGGTTCTATGATCTGGAAGCCCTCATGTCATCTGCACAGTGGCACAGAAAATGGCACCATTCACAGTGAATTGTCTTGTTTTTGTTGGAATGGCTGGTAGCAGTGCCCTAGACCCTGGGACTGACCTAGGGGCCATCATGATGGAATTTTGAGATGTGCAAAATTTGCTTGCTGAGACTAATACAGGTTCCAACCTTGGTGGAGGAAGTGATATTTAATATCACATAAAACCAAAATAAATTATTCTCTAGGGAGTTGTCTGGTTGGCATTTCTTTCCTATTTTTCTTCCTTCCCAGGCCAGCTCAATTCTATTAAAAATTCTGTTAGCTAAATGTCAATGGGTTCAGCATGTCTCCTCTCTGTGCCACACGTTGAAATTTTCCTATAAAATACTATTTTAATGTATTAGAGATAAACAGAATTTTATTAATGTCAGCCCCATAGATCTACACACAACCCAGAACCCTGTCTGGGGTTACATTTACCAGGGCTGGTTTATTATTATTCTCAGTTCATGATGACAGAATACTTATTTGGAACACAGAAAAATGAAAGCGGCTTTGCTACTTAAACTAAATTGCTGGAGGATGAAGATTTGCATTTAGTACTCTAGCTGTTAGGCTTAATTAGGCTCCACAGTTTTCTAAAAGAATTGAATATAGAATGTTCTCTCAGTTGTCTAAGAAGAATTAGCCAGCCTTGACTGTGCCAGGTTGGAAAATTTACTGGTTTATGAAGAAAAGGCATTTTACAGAAACCATGCCAAAGGGTTTGAAGCTATGCTGGCACTTTTGTTTTCCCCAGTTAAGAATTGGTAGTGTTAATGTTTGCTCTGAGGAACTTCCCCGGGCCATTAGCACCCTGTGGGCTGACATTATCCAAGGGTAGTGTTAAAAGTGAACTCATTTTGCAAAGTTGGAAGGTTTCCGGTAGAAGTATCCTTATCTTTTTTAGTACTCAGCCATTTAAAAGTAACGACCACCATCTATACCACTCTACCTTATAAACAGCCAACAGCCTAGCCTTAATGAAGGACCTTTAGCTGTATTCAGATATAATCATCTGACACTAAATAAAATTGTGACCCAGGCTCATTAGGAATATCACAGTCCCCTCGCAGTGCTGCTGTGGCCACGCTTTGCACTGATTCACGCCTCAGATTGATTTTATTATCCGAGGATATAAGGCTTGGCTTGGATGGAATCAGTGAAAGAGGCAAACACCATGGCCACAGAAAGGGGGTGATCTCCTTTCTCCCCATCATAAGGGATCATGGCTGACACCCTTGTAACAAAAGACAGGTTAACAAGAGAAAAGAATAACAAATGGATTGCATGCACATATGTGCACAGGAATCATACAAAATACAAAAACTCGAAGAAAATGCCAGATGGTTGATACTTAAATCCCTTAAATGCCCTCTTCATTGGGGAGAGGGAAGGAGGGCAGTGAGGGCTGTAAATGAATGAGGCTGAAGACCAGTCAATGGTTTGTACATGATGCTGTTTGGGAATTGAATGGGACCTGAGAACAGAGGATAGTTTGGGATGATTAGCTAGGCTCTAGGTGTGATGTTTAATTTTCAGTCTCTTCCTCTGTGATATGAGTTGTCATCTTTCCTCGTTAATGAAATTTCAGGGAAGGGATTGAAGGCAATTGTGTCTTTAGGGGTCCAGTTTCTGGGTAGATAAGGAAACTTCAGAGGACTGTGTGATCCTGTGCTTTGGGAGAGACAGAGGATTAGGGGGGTGGCCTCTTTAGTTCAGCATGTTAAAGTGCCATATTTTGGGATATCTTTTTCTGAGCCCCAACAACACCCATCTTTTTTTTTTTTTTTTTTTTTTTCCTTTGAGACAGTCTTGTTCTGTCACCCAGGCTGGAGTGCAGTGATATGATCTCGGCTTACTGCAACGTCTGCCTCCCAGGTTCAAGTGATTCTCATGCCTCAGTCTCCCAAGTAGCTGGGACTACAGGTGCGTGTCACTACACCCAGCTAATTTTTGAATTTTTGGTAAAGATGGGATTTTGCCATGTTGGCTAGGCTGGTCTCGAACTCCTGACCTCAGGTGATCCCCCGATCCCCCTGCCTCATCCTCCCAAACTGTTAAGATTACAGGCATGAGCCACCATGCCTGGCCAACACCACCAATCTTTAAAAAAAAAAAAAAAAAAAAAAAGGCACTGTACTCCAGAAAGGGGCTTTTCAGAAGAATAACAGTGATCCTCCTCAAAAAGGAGACACGAGTAGAATTTACTGTGGATTTTGGAGTCATCATCCCCAATACCCCAGAGGCTCCTTCTTGTCTTGGTCAGACTTCATGAATTTCAAGATTCTCCTGCCTTCCCAGTCTCTCAGGAGGCAGAACAAAATCCTTCTCCAGGAAAGCAGAATCAAATCAGAAACTAGGAATGGAGACAAAATCCATTCCTTCTGGTGCCTATCCAGAGATTTTTGAGTTGTCTGTAAATGTGGACCTATTTACTGTGTAATGTCTTTTTCTCTACAAGCAACTATTTAGAAAACATGGCAGTGCTTCCATTGGCAAATGTAAAGCAGATCTTACATTCTTTTCTGGTCCACATCACAGCTGTGGTCATGCTTTGCACTGATTCCCGTCTCAGGTTGATTTTATTATCCTGAGGAGATAAGGCTTGGTGTGGATGGAATCAGTGAAGAAAGCAAACACCATGGAGGCAGAAAGGGGGTAATCTAGTCTATTTCAGCCGATTCCAAGTGCCCTTACACATCTCTCTAAGCCCATAACAGTTGCCCGGTGTCATTGGCTTGCCTTCAGATCCCATCCCCTCCTGTTCAATCTCTAGGTCCTTTTGCAGAACTCAGTGTTTTTGTGAGAGCAAAACTTTCAGAAAGAAGTTATTTAATCTTTGAAAGCTGTTGAAACTGATTTATCGACTAGTCTGAACCAGGTAGAAGTTCAGTGGTTTTATTTTTCTCCACTCAGTGTATTAACTGCACTGTATTAAATCTCTCTTCTCCATAAGTAACAGGAAGGCTGGGATCTTTGTTTCATTCATTAGTGTCATTGTCACTCAAGTGCCTAAAATAGTGACTGACACATGGGGATCCTCAAAAAAGATCAGGTGTGGTGGCTCATGCCTGTAATCGTAGCACTTTGGGAGGCCGAGGCAGGCAGATCACCTGAGGTCGGGAGTTTGAGACCAGCCTAACCAACGTGGAGAAACCCCGTCTCTACTAAAATACAAAAAATTAGCCAGGCATGGTAGTGCATGCCTGTAATCCCAGCTACTCGGGAGGCTGAGGCAGGAGAATCGCTTGGACCCAGGAAGCAGTGGTTACAGTGAGCCAAGATTGCACCATTGCACTCCAGCCTGGGCAACAAGAGTGAAACTCCATCTCAAAAAAATAATAATAAAAAGGAACTCAGGGTTGTCTAGTTTAAAGCACCATTCTCATATTCTTTGTAAATCTCATCTTTTCCATTCCCTCCAGCACCTGCCTTCTTTAGTTTTAAAAGGACTTGGATGGACCTGGAGGTCATTCTGTTAAGTGAAGTAAGTCAGGGACAGAAAGACAAATATTGTATGTTTTCACTCATATGTGGGAGCTAAAAAATGTGGATCTCAGGGAGGTAGAGAGTAGAATGATGGTTACCAGAGGCAGGGAAGGGTGTGTGTAGGTGGAGGAAGGAGGAGGGGAAGAATAGGTTGGTTAATGGATACAAACATACAGTTAGGTAGAAGAAATAACTGTTAGTTTTGGATAGCACAATAGGGTGATGACAGTTAGCAACAATATATTATATATTTCAAAATAGTTAGAGGATCTGAAATATTCCCAACACAAATAAATGATAAATGTTCCTGGCGATGGATAATCTAAACACCCTGATTTGATCATTACATATTGTATGTATGTATCAAAATATCACAAGTACCCCATACATATGTACAAATATTAATGTATCAATTTCAAAATAAAAATGAAAGACTTGGATCGGGGAGGGGGTGCTTACTCTTTCCATCTTCCTCCCCTTCCCTTGCCTTGGAAAATGGTAAAGGAATTTGACTTAGTTCTGGGACACTCTTACTCTGTCCTTCTCATTCTCCTTCCCTTCCTGTATTTTAGGGTGGGGAGGAGACAGTGTCTCTCACCCCACTGGCCATGGCTGCCATCCTCTCTCTGGAGATGTGCCTGCTTCTCTGGTACCCCTGACTGGTGGTGGGTGCCTGCCAGGTGGGAGACATCCAAATACTGGCCTTTTCATGGTACTCAAGGGAGGTCTCTTTAGAGCCCCTTCAGGGGACTCCCTATCCTGTGGTTCCTGGCTGTAGGAGATACAATGTCAACCTGGCTTTATCAAGCCACCCCTCAGCTCCGCTCCTGGTGGTACCGCCCACAGCCTTTCCTTCCTGAGCTCCCTTGACATGCAGGCTGCCCCCTTGAGTAGGACCCTGGCAAAGGGATGTAGACCCACTGGTGCTTGGGAAGCTTGTTCATCCTAGCCTTTGCTGGATGGTTCCTGACCCCTCTTGCCCTACCATTTCTCTCCAATTCACTTTTTGCCTGCTCGGGGTGGTTGGGGGACTCAGGGCCGATCAGCAAAGCGGCTGACCCCGCAGTCATCCAGCTGGGAACCAGGATGCCAGGTTCTCCTTCATGCTGGCTCCTCCAAAGTAATTCTCTTAGGTAGTCACCTTTCTCTTGCTTTAGTTGAAAGAAAGGATAACAATGCCAGGGAAAGAAGAAGGGAAAGCTGTAGCTACTCTCACTAGGCAGAAGACCCCGAGCTAATTCCACCTGCTGTCTTCTTTGTCTTCTCTAGACTGGGAAGGAGGGAGGAGGGGCAAGTGGGGAGTGCGGTGTCGCAGGACTATTCTACCATCTCCCTAAGCTTTTCCGGAGGTGTCTCTTTTCAATCATTAGTACTCTGTAGACTGCAGTGCACTTGCCCATCTCTTTGACCTTAGCTTTGCTTCCTTGGTCGCCAATATAGGGCAACAGAACAAGTCCTACTCAGGACTCTGCTGCACAGCTAAAGAAACAGATCTCCACCTCTCTTTTCTGACACCTTTAAATCCAGCCAAGCAGGGGCTGACAGCACCATAGCTAAGTCCCTCTCTGTACAGTAGAGTGGCTGCTGTGTGTTTTCAGTCACAAGATATTTCCGAATTCTTTGCTTTTGGTCTTGCGGTTCGTTACATATGGGAAACTGAGGTGTATTTCATTCTTCGGCATAGCTCCTGATGATAACTATTTATTTTGGAAGAGATTTCCTTGGATTATAACTTATCAGAAGATACCAGAACAATAAGGTATAATATGTCAAGGAAAAAAGAATTCCCATTTTTCTTTTGTGTGTTCATTTGGCTCTCACTACAGCATTCAAGTCAGTATAAGACACGTTTACTGACAGCTGGATTACTCCAGGTCTGGCAAAAGAGCATGAATCGACACTTCTGCTAAATTTCTCCGCAGTACATTGAATGTATATTTAATGTGTGTCATAAAAATGTGTGCAGATTGCTTGAGGCCTTCCATCATTAAAGGCCTGAATGTCTACCATTAGCCATCACACTGGTGGTACCTCCAGTATAATTGAAAGAGTTTTAGCAATATATGAGCATATGTAATGTTTGTCATTTCTATTAGTACTCTAATTAAATCAGCCTTCTAATCAGACAACTTACAAAATCTTAAGTAATATGATTAGAGCAATATAGGATGCCGCCCTCATATTCTGAAGCACAGCTGGGTAGTGTAGTAACTTTTTGATGTTGTTTTGACGAATGGATGGCTTTGCTCAGTAAGCAGGTAGTCCAGTGTTGAGATTCTGACAAAGCTGGCTTTCTCTGAGTTCTCTAAAGATTCCAGGCAAGGCGGTTTCCACTGTTACACCTATTAAGGAATGGACCACGTTTCCTCTATAATGATTGCAGCAGTATCTTAGAAATTCTAATCCCTAACACCATTTCCTCCAGAAAAATAACAGCATATTTCATTTATAAGAAAAATGGTTGTAGATAAATCAATAGAAATCTCAATTATATTTATTAATGAACAGGATTAAGTTGGATTAACGTTTATCACCCTTACATTTTGATTATATCAAAACTGCAGCAGAGATTGCAGCTTGGGTTGGTCCAAGAGTGGCCCTTTACATGCTATTGGCTTTGAGCAGACAAAATTGTTCAGCAGCAGTGGCTTATACTACATTAGTCTAGAAACCACTGTTTGAGTCAGCCAAAGGCGGGCGGTCTGCTCAGAGCCTGCTGGGCAGAATGAAGGATGCCAGGTCACCAGGTTGGACGTGAGGGCAGACTTTCAAAGGCTCCAGGCCACCCTTTGGAATTAAAATATTGATTGAGTTCATCATCTGTGGAATCTGTGCAGCTGGCTTTTGTCCCCCACTGCAAAGTGTGATCCTAAATCTTTGAGTCTTTCCTTTCCTACCCTTAACAACAATAACAACAAAAAATAATAATAAAACCTGGCTGGGTGTGGTGGCTCACACCCGTAATCCTAGCACTTTGGGAGACTAAGTTGGGCAGATCACTTAAGGTCGGGAGTTCAAGACCAGCCTGGCCAACATGGTGAAACTCCATCTCTACCAAAAAGTACAAAAATTAGCCAGGCGTGGTGGTGCATGCCTGTAGTCCCAGCTGCTTGAGAGGCTGAGGTGGGAGAATCCCATGAGCCTGGGAGGCAGAGATTGCAGGGAGCCAAGATCATACCACTGCACTTCAGCTGGGTGACAGAGTGATACCCTTTCTCAAAAAAAAAATATATATATATATAGAATAAAAGCTTCCCCTACCCTTAACAACAACAAATAATAATAATAATATACAGTAATGTAATAAAAACAGTAAATAGCTGCCATTTATTCAGTGCCTCCCATGTGACAGGCCCTGTGCTTTGTGCTTTCCAGTATCAGCTCTGGTCTCTGTGCCACTCGGAGAGGATTGGGCTCAGTGAGTGTTTACAGCTTGCTCAAGGTCAGACAACTCATCCAATGGTAAATAAAGTCAGGACTTGAACCCAAGGTACAGAGTTCTCCGTGTTGCCCCCATCCCAGGGTGGGCCTATCCCATGTGCTCATGAAACAGATTCAGATGTGTTTATAGCCACAGTTTCTGATGCTTATCACCCTGCTCTTTTATTGCTTAGTCTTTAAGCAACACAAAAAGATCTATTATATCATTACAGTTCATTTTTCTCATAATTGTATTCTCAGCAGATGCAATTGACAAATTATCGAGTTTCTCTTGTCTCCCTGACGTTCTTACTTAGTTTTGAAATTCTTTTACATGAACGGTTCTCATAAAAAGAAACATTGTTACTTTTCAATAGGAATCCACTCAAGTCCCCAACCCCCACTGCAAACACAATGCAGATTTGCCCACAATACAGACAGAGAATAAGCAAATTCACAGCAGAAAAACTCATCCTTGTTACAGGCCAGACTTAGGCAGAATTGCCATAGTGCCCATTTATCCCAGGATATCCACCACACCTCCTAACAGTGTGCAATTTCAGACCAGCCAGACAGATCTTGGTGCAAGGGACACGGCCAGGTTTAAACTTTCTCTAGAGGATAAATCCTTCCTCCTGTTTGTTTTCTGTGCCTCTTTCCTGCCTACCACAGTGGCAGCCTATATCCCAACATTGAACTCAGAGAAGATAGTGATGTTTGCTGACTGTCTGAACAACACATTGTCCCTATTCTGTTACCTCTTATGTATTAGAATTGTGATTCCCAAGCTTGATCCTATAACAGACTCATTTGGGAGCTTGTTAAATACACATTCCAGGGCTCTACCCCAGAATCTCCAGGAGTGGGGTTTAGAAAGCATTTTTACAAAAGCTCTCCAGGTAATTCTTTTGGACAGACACTGCCGTAGAATAATAAATGGAATTTACAATAAACAAGAGCTTATCAGAGCTCTGCAAAACCTCCATGTCCACTCCTGCCTGCCATAGGGAGCTACAAGACTGTGTATAGAAAACTGTTTCAGGAGTTACCAATGCTTTTGTCTCTTTTCTTCCGGAAGCCATTTAAAATAAAGCTTGCATCGTACTGTTACTGGTCTAATTGCTCCTGTAAAAAGAAAGGAATGAAGATTATCATGGAAGTATAAATGCAACACCTTTTAAGGCAGGAACTATCTTTTAGGGATAGTATTTTTAAACCCCCATTGCTTTTAGCAAAATTGGTGATGGTTAAGTAGTGATGACAGGATAGAAATTTTTAAAAATTGATATTAAGAGTTGCAAGGCATTGAAACGTGGTAATTAAATCTCCACTAAAAGAAAAAGGAATTATAACAATAAAAAGCTTAAGTGATTAGTGCCCAGTAACAAAAATCAGACAGCTGCTCAGCAGCATCCCTTCCTACAAGAGACAGAAATAGTCCAGTGGTTCTCAATTGAAAGATGGGCTGCCTTTCAGCAGGTCGGTTGTATGTTGAGTATGTGGAACTCAGAACATATTTGCCCTTAGATACAAAGTAGCCTCACTTTTGTGCTGGCTACCTGTCCTACAAAGGACTGGGCACAGGAGATTTCAGGAGGGTGGCTGCTTATCACATGGGGCGTGGCTGAGTAATCATTTTGACCAAATATTCCCTGTGGCATGCTCACCAGACTGCTGGGGCCGACAGTGTGGTCCCTCTTTCTATAGTCTTGGCCTGGTCTTAAATTTTTTCCTTGGCTGGTGTCTGTTTTATTACTTAATCCGTGCACCATTCACCCCAATCACTTTTGGCGACCACACTTTCTTTCCAACAGCATCTAATACGCTCAGCATCGCCCATTTACTCAGTAGCTCTTCACTGCTTGGGTCTTGCGTGCATCACAGAACGGTTTGGGAGCAGGCAGACCTAGCTTTGCATCTCAGGTGTGTCACTTATTAGCTCCGTGAGCTTGGGTATGCAACGTCACATCTCCAGGCCTCTGTTCTTATGTGAAAGGGAAATAAAAGTACTCTGTGACTTATTAATCAGTGCACGCAGGTATTAGAAAGTGTCCTGCACATACACTTCTTCTCCAGGAGCTTTGGATACAAGAGTCAGTGGTAAATGATTCCTCCCCTCCATGTTCACAGTCTAGTGAACGAGACATTTGTATAAGAAGAAAAGTCACGAAAAGGGGAATATACTCCGTAGTGACAATGGTGACAACGAACTCGGCTTTTATCCCTTCCCACAGCAGCGTCCTTTCCCTCTGCTCCCTTCATAGGCATGCCACCTTCTTTAGTCCTCTTTATTCTTGGGATGACTTACATCTCTGTGCTTGGCTTACAAGTTGAAAAATAGGCCTCGTATTTCTCATTTTATTGGAGACTCTTTTTAGCAAGGTCAACTTGCCTTCCAAAGAGGAAGGAATAGTGGAGAGATAGGCAGGAGAAGCTGCCAAGTGGGCATGGGTGTGGGGGTACAGGCCGTGTTTGTCACTGGGGACAGCTGGAATTATTGACATTCATGACCAGCAATTGGAGAGTAACTAAAATACTTTAAGTTGTTGGGTGTGTGTGTGTGTGTGTGTGTGTGTGTGTGTGTGTGTGTGTGTGTGTGTGTGTGTGTGTGTGTGTGTGTGTGTGTGTGCGCGCGCGCATGCGTGCAGGCACACACACACGATAGATTAAAAATCCTTGGGGGGGATTATGTAGAGCAAAAAAGAGAGCAGAAACATTAAACTCATATTTATTTGATCTGGGAGCTGTACAGTTTAAGGGAGGCTTTTTGTCTTCTCATTGGACAAAACCTGATATATGAACTCTGGGAAGAGTCACCATGGAATGACAGCTTTCTCCTTTCACTTCTGGATTGGAGAAGTGTAAGGCCAAGTCTCCTTTGAATTTTGCATGGGGCCTCTCATTTCCCTAAGAGGACCCCTTGGGTCTGACAAATGAAGGTATTTTCAATAAAAATGTCTTATTAGCTTGGTATCTTAGGGCCAAGTTTTGCTTTTGAAGATTAAACTGTTGTCCTGGCAGATTGGTTTCTGCATAATTTTCTGTGCATGCGGAGCTGGAGCTGTACGTCTCCACTGGCTACATCTTCACTATAATGAGATTCTTTTTGGGTGTGTTTCCTAGGGACTCTATAGACAAGGACCTGTATTTTTTTGTGTGCCAGTAACAGTAATCAAGACTTATGAGCATCCGTCATTTGCTCTCTAAAATGCCCGCTCGGTCACAGCTGTGAGATGAACACAGGGATGAACTTGGTCAGGAAGACTAAATCCTGTTCACTTCATCCACTGATTAAATATGGCGTTATTCTGGAAAAACTCTTTAGAACTGATCTTTCTCTACTCACGCCATAGGAGCCCAAAAATGTCAAATGAATACACTGGCACAAAGATTGCTAGGAGAGAGGCAGGAATGTGGATTTCAAGATTTCTTATGAGACTGCACAGTATTGTGACATCCTGAATAAAGAAGATATGTGTTCAGTGACAAGGGTGAACAGCCTCAATTCATCCTGCCCTTGAGGTTCTTTTCAGCCCCTTGCTAGTTAAGTAAATAGGCCAGCAATTTAGCATAGTGTTCTGGTAGCTTCAGGTTTTGCTGTATTAGACACACATTTCATGTAGGACACACAGGCTTGCCCTTTTTAATGTTATTATCACGTTTTTTAACAGCACTAACAGCACTTATGGCCCTCTGGATGTACACATGGGTGTCTAAGGGCCCCCTTTTGGTGATACCATTAATTCAAATAAGAAGATGACCACGTAGAAGACAGGCTTTGCCCACTACATCTTCCAAATGTCAGTGCCTTGTGTTTGATAGTAGAGATCCTTATAAATTTGAAGGCTTGTTCAGTATTCACATTGGCGAGCAGGCTCTAGCTATTGTTAGCAGAGTGTCTGCAAACAATATTTTTAGGAGCGTGGGAATTACTTTTTTAAAAATTAATTTCTTGTTTTAGAAGCTTATCATGGTTTTCCTTTGCTTGACAGATATTTATTGTGCATCTTCAATGTGCCTAGTACTGTGCAAGACACTGAGGCACAACAGTGAACAAAACAGAGAAAATCCCTGCCTTCATTAAGCTTATTAAATACATTCAATGAGTCAATTAAACAGTATGCCACAAAGTGATGTATATTAATAGGGAAACAAATCAAACAACTAGGGCAACTAGGATTGGGAGTGCCAAGGAACAGTGGTGTTGGCAAATTAGGTGAGTTTGAAAAGCAATTTGGATACAAATAACAGGCTGAATTCTGCCCAATGACTGGGCTGTAGATACCTTTGTGACATCATTTGTACCATTGTCCTGTTATTTTATTTGATCTTTCATGCTATGTCCTGCTTCTGTTAGTAGTTTGTAAGCAACCTGAAGACAGGAATGATAAATCATAAGTCCTAGCTTCCCCTATACTGATTCCAGTGTAGTACACATTGCAGGTGCTCCCCACCTGTGGATTAAATGCATTATACCTCCCCATCAGCAAAAGATAAGTGTGACCTTGTGCGTGGCTATTTCCTAAACCTGTATCAAGTGTGTGATGGGGGTGTGTGTGATATTTAGGATATTCTTCCTAAGGTGGAATGGTGGTATTGTTGCTGTCCTTCGTCGAATTGTTCATAGTAACTGTCTCCTTGCAGCACTGGTTGGACTATGAGGAAAACTGCTAAAGACCTTTTCTTTTTCTATTCCTCCTCTGGAAAAATTTGCTTCCTTAGCCTGAAAGTCACAGGACAGACGGTTAGTAATGGTTTGACCTAAACCAACTGGGAACAGTTGCCTCTGTATTCATATTTAGCTCTGAAGAGCTTCAGACCTTGTGGTCTGATCCAAGATATTCCAGCTGCTGTCAGGAAATTCTTTTTTATGTTCTTTCTAAATTTAATTGAAGCCTATTTGTCTTTTTTCGAGGTAGGCTGTGGAAGAGGCAAACAAAACTAGTTGATGTGATTACCAGTGAGCCCTGTCAGGGCCTGTCAGGAGCCTTTCTCTTGATGCTTTCCGCCCTCTGGGCTGTGTGAGGGATGACACAAAACCACCTGTCCCACCCCAAAAGATAGTCCGCTGTGCCTCCTCATTGGGCTTCCAGGACATTTTCTCCAAGCCCTTTTTACTCAGGGATTCATTTATTGTAAGGAACAACACACATGCAGAAGAGCTGAAAAGAGAAAGAGGGATGTGTTGGAAGCACACAGATGTATCTAATGGAAGCTAAACCTGGCAGTGCACCACCCTTGCAAGGAGTATGTAAGTGAAGTCATCACAACAGGTGAAGCCTCAGACTTCAGTGGCTCGGGACAGCAGGGGTTGATGTCTCGTGCTCAGAAACTCCCATAGCTGGGTGGGGCAGGCTGTCCTCCACACAGTCATTCAGGGGTCCAGGATGTCAAAGCTCTGCTGTCTTCCCCTAGACGTCCCCAGCCAGGCAGCTAATAGGAGAGATGAGTGGAAGATCGAGCAGGTGGTTTTAGGGGCCAGTCACAAAAGGGGCATAAGTGATTTCCACCCATAATCCCCTGGCCAGAACCCAGCCACGTGGTTATGGCTTACTTGTCAGGAGACGAGGAAATGAAGTCTAGCTGTATGCCCATTGGTAAAGGGAAGTAGGTTTGGAGAACAGTTAGCCATCTCTGCCATAACCAGGAACTTGAAGTCCGTCTGGAGCTAGATGAGCCACTTCCTTTGCCCTGACAGAAAGCTGTGTGTCTTCTGTGCTTGTTTCTGTTCAGATGAGGAGGGGGGACAGAGATGGTTTTTAGTAAGTAAAGAAACGCACATCCTCTCCCTCCTCCGTGACTTTGCAGTCCTTTGTGTGGACGCTGTTTCAGCTTGCTGGAACACCATGCTGGGGTTCGGTGAGGCCCTTCATCGCCCCTTGCTCTTGGCCAGGGGTCAGAGGTCAGCTGAGTTGTTAGCATATTCTGTGCAGGCTCATCTCAGACAGCTGACAACAGGCACTGAAATAATGTCTGTAAAATATGTGAGCAAAGACAGTTCTCCCAGGAGACTCTGACCTAAATTTTGAGCCAGGCTCTGCAAATTTGCCTCTTTAACTAGGAAAAGATGAAAAACAGGACAGGTTCCTTCAATTCATATCTGTTCAGTCCTGCCTCAGCTCTAGATAATGTGTGTTCCTTAATGCCCCCAAGGGAGAGGGGGCTTTACCTTCTCTCCTTTCGGGGTTTCTACACTGTATCTTCTCCCCAATATAGCGGTCAACACAACTCCCAGCTCCTAGGCTCAGCCGCACAGCTTTAAGGGGGTTCAGATGAGTTTGGGATCAGGCATATATTAGGAAGCATGTGTGTGTGTGTGTGTGTGTGTGTCAGAGCGGGGGTGGGGGAGCTGGAGAGAGAGAGAGTGTGTTTAGGAACCGCTGGGGAAAACTGCAGTTCCCCAGTGAACACTGTCCATTTCCCCTGTTTAGTGTTTGAGGCAGCAAAGCTATTGAAGGACTAGGAAGGACAGTCGGCCTGACCCACCCCATAGAGGTCTGTCCTACCCATATTGAGACTGGAGAATTGTCACCACCTTCCCACACCAGTGGCCTCTTCCACAGGGCCATGTATACTGTCTGTTTTATAAGCCACATCTCAGAAATGTTATGGAATATGGAAATGTTGGGGCCAGTGCCATGGTTGTATGTTGAGGGAGTGAAACTCTCTTCTCAGGTTCAGGAGAAGGTATTACAAGAAGAGGAACTCGTGCCCAGACAGCCCTGCTGTTGTCCTGCATTGTTGAGGGAGGAATTATGTCCTATGTGTTTGTAGTAACAGAATCCACAGCTAAGAAAAGACAAGCTCAGGAGGGAAGTCCTTGGGTAGATGCTAAAGAGCCTTCTCTTTGTTCTTTGTGCCAGAAGCTATAGGTTTCTAATTATGATGGCAGGAGAAGTGTCTCTTATGAAGTGTGTCACTGTATATAAAAATATCTCTATGTTTTGTTATTTCTGTGTTCTTTGTGTGATAGATGTTATTAGGAGCACACTCTGTCCTTCTTTCCAAGGACATAATCTAACTGTTTTCTGTTTCCTCTTCTTTTTTGCTTTGCTTCCCAACTTGGTGATGTGCTGCTGTGTTCTGTTGCAATGAAATTCCTTCATCTGTTTCACATCGCAACAACAAGGTAAGGAACTGCAAACCGTATTAATATGCTGAAACAGCACCAACTTATAACATGCAAAAGGAGATGCATTTTAATCACTGGGAATTTTTTTACTTTAAGAGAAAAAGTGATGGATTGTGAGGACCTCAATTCTCGTATTGATGTTTGGCTGATGGATTTCACATCTCCTGAGGCCTGGTGTTGAATGAGACTCAGGTTTATGTGTGTGATGGGGGAGAAAGTCGGGGGGAATCTTTGCGTTTATGAGTTTTTGTCAGCAGCTCACAAACTTGGAGAGAAATTACAGACATTTCACAGTTAAGCTGTGTAAAGACCAAAATATTAAATAAAAAGGTGAGGGGGTGTTAATATTGCTTTGGCTCCAGACTTTGAAGCAAAAGTAATTCAACTAATAATGAGTTCATTAAATATGTGTCATGATAGGTGAGAGGCCATTTCGGTTCTTTGCCAAATGAGAAAATTTATAATCTTGTATCTGCTAATCACATCCACCTACCATATATTCTTTTTTGTCTCTTTGCCTTTTTTCTGTGGCAAAATAAAAACCATATAAAATTGACCATGTTAGCCATTTTTAAGTATACCCTTCAGTAGTGTTAAGTATTTTAACAATGTTGCGAAATAGATCTCCAGAACTTTTCCATCTTGTAAAACTGCAAGTCTATACCCATTAAAGAACTTTCCTTTTCCTTTCCACCTCAGGCCCTGGCAAACTCTTCTACTTTCTGTTTGTAAGAATTAAACTACTTTAGATACTTCGCATAGGTGGAATCACATAGTATTTGTCTTTTTATGACTGCATTATTTTACGTAGCATAATAGCCTCATGGCTCATCCATATTTTCCCATGTAACCAGATTTTTTTCCTTTTTTAAGTCTGAATAATATTTCATTGTAAATATAGACCACATTTTGTTTATCCATTCACCCACCGATGGACATCAGGGCTGCTTTCACTTCTTTGCTACTGGGTTGCCATGAACATGTGTACAACTTTCCCACCATATCTTTTGATTGGATGAATGGATGTGTATATCCATTCCAAAAGTCAATTTGCACTGTCTCTTATATTATTAAATTTTCAACACAGCCAAGCCAAGAATTAGTGGCTCCTTAAGGCTGAACACTCATCTTGAGGCTTAGTGGCTGTCGGATTCCTATTCCCTGTCCTATAACCCAGCATCCTTTCTCTTCCCTACTTGTCTTTCCTAAAAATTCAGGGCAGAAGGCTGTGGAAGCCCATGTTCCCCCTGCACTCCCCATCACCCTCACACTAGAATGATTGTCTTTTGTGACACACAATTGCAAGTATTTTCATAATGTGTATCATTTCATGTAAATGATGTGAGCTCAAGATTAGTCATGAATTCAAATCGTGTTGCTTTGTTGCTTGGAAGAAGCTTATTTTATTGCAATAATGCATACCAAGAAGAAGAAAACACCCTATGGTCCTGAGTAGCAGAAGGTTTCTGTTTTTCCTCCCACTCATCTCTGGGGCACACTGGATCAGGCAAGGGAGAACAGTACCTGAGCTATAGGGCTATGGGAACAAGACCTTACCCGTCATTGACTTGAGGTTCTGATGGTGAAAAAGGGCTGTTTTCCCAAAGTTCTCTTGGGTGCTGCTAACTGTGTGAGAATAGTGGAAAGGGTGGGAGCTAAGGCGGTGAGTGGGTAGGGAGATTTTGGTAACGCTGGAGCTTGTGGCAACCCATGTGGCTTCACTGCAGTCCCAGATTTTCTCTGGGAGCAGCTTCTATAGGCAGAGGTGGGGTTTACCTTCAGATAGCCAAGTTAAGAAAAAAGTAACAACCATTCTTTGATGTTTTTTTAAATATCATCTGTAAAAAAGCATCAAGAATGTGCTTCTTAAGTGGTAATATTAGTAGATTCGAGAGTATGTCCTAGACTGGGTACTTGACACAGAAAACAGACTTGGGCAACAGGGTCTGCAGAGATTGAGCATGGGAAGTGCAATGTGTTGAGCCCTTGTCAGCCTCCAGAGCAAGATAAAGATGCTCCGACTGTTCAGCTTCTTAAAATACGCCAGCTGGGTGGTGTATTCCCTGGGTAGGCAGTGAACTTGCTCCTTAGATAGGCCCCCTGATTCAGGATGTTTAGTGTTAGTGGCAGTTTAAGCCTTCGAGAGCTGTTTGGGAGCTATTCTGCTTACCAGTGCTTTTGTGGACATTCCTTTGTGTTCTGCATGGGAAATCAAGGACGTGCTGGACTATGCAACTGCCAGAGCCACCTGCAGTGCCATGGAGGCAAGGTGATTTTACACCCAGAGTTTCACTTACTGATTAGACTGTTTGCTGAGAAAGCCAGGGCCAGCTATTTCTTGAAGATCAGTAATGGGGAGGTTGGATAACAGGTTTTCTGGCATGTTATATGGGTCTAGGGAGTACCTCTTTTTGTATGTGCCCCAAAATTAGTATCATGATAAAATGCAAGGAATCTACCTTGTGGTTTCATTTACTTTTACATTAATTTGCAGGCACGGGTGGACACTGGACACTTAACTTGCTCAGGATTTTTATTTTAGTGAACTTTAAATTGAAATTAAAAAGTTATTCAGGCTGGGCGTGGTGACATGTGCCTGCAGTCCCAGCTACTTGGGAGGCTGAGGCGAGAGGTTTGCCTGAGCCCAGGAGTTCAAGGCCAGCCTGGGCAACAAAGCGAGATCCTGTCTCTAATTTTTAAAAAGTAATACATCGCATGAGTGGCAAGAATGGGACTGCTGAGAAAGGAGACAGTTTGAGACATGGTAGTCTTAGGAAGTCCATCACTGCAAAACATGCAAGTAGGAAGAAATACACAGCTGCCTTAGATTTTGGCTGGAGATGTTGTTCATATTGGGAATTATAAATGAGCTGTGGGAGGGGAAAAGGAACAGGTGTGTGGGGCTGTGGGGTGGGCGAGAGGCAGTGAAGGGACCCTGGCTGGGTCCACACTCTCCAGAGGGCTCTCCTTCGCCGTGGTGCAGGAACAAGGCCCTCCAGTGAGACAGGGCTGGGGAGCAAGGAGAACTTGAGCAGACTGGGAAACAGAATAGTTCCTGTGGGGTCTGGTCAGGAAGACAAGGAGGCATGTGTGAAGCATGTCTGAGCAGCCTCCATGCTTCTCAAAGTTGGTAGTGTTTGAATCAGTAATAAGCCAGCTTCACAAAGATTTGTCTTCTCTCCGTCTCAGTGATCTGTGACCCAGGCAGAGGAATAGGTAGAAAGGATGATGGGAATGGTCTGAGGCCAGGAATTGGCTTGAGGGGTTTAGGAAAATGCTAGCAGTGCAGGAGGCTGGGCTGTGGAGAGGGTGGCTTCCAATTCCTTAATCCTGGGCCTTGGAATGGAAAGGGAAGGCTGGCAATAGGCAACAGAGGGATAAATGGTCCCATTGCAACAGGAGGAGCTGAATGGAATGGAATGGCGCTGTGGGCGTGGTCAGACTGGGGACATGGAGAGAGGATGTATCCAGGGGAATGCCAAGGCTGACACTGACCAAACAGAGGGCAGCTCTTGCCTCTTCTGAGGAAGGGGGGAACGTGGACAGTATGCTTAGAGAGAGTCACGTTTCAATTGAATCCAAGAAGGGAAGGAAAGATTGAAAAATAGGTATGGGATACAGAGTAGCTTAAAGTAGTCCTAAAGCAGGGCATAGCAGGTACAGATTGTAGAAGGGAATAAATCTTTCCTTTAAAAGGAAGTGGGAGCAGGCAGTGGCCATGGTTTCTTTCCCCTTCAAGACCAGCAAATAAAAGAATATGAGTAAAATATAGAAATATCTTAAATAACATGAATATTTTATGTTCTCCATGTTATCTGGAAACCCAGCTGTTTGCTGACCATTAAAAAGAAGACAGTTATAGACCTAGTAGTAAGTTATTTAAAAGGAGAACTCAGAAAATATATTTGTTGAAAGATGTTTCTTGGCTTGAATTCTCCATTATGCTTTTGGCCTTTGCAGAAAGAAGGAAATCACATTATGTACAAATGTTGTTAATTACGCATTAATCTGACATTTTGATGGCATTAAGCAACAAATATTAATTTGCAACTCAACATTGTGATTGTATCTAAAATATATGACATCTCCAAAAATACGAAACCTACATGTCGAAATTACTTTCTTCAAAGACTGATTGTGGCAAAACTCATTATTAGAGCCTTCTGTACTTTAAAAGCTTTAAATGAAACACTGCAATTTACAGAATTCATTATGGTGCACAACTAATTAGAACTTTAAAGGAAATCACAGTAGGGAATTAGACCTTTTAAAGAGCATTTTCTTGAGCTGAAATGTTCTTCAGGATAAAGGTTGTTTTGCAGTAAACGAGACACTTGGATTTTACATACATATATAGACATACACTCTGAAGAGTAGCATGTTTGACCAGTCGTGTTCGGAAATCATTCTTGTTCTCTGTTTAGACAAAAGGAGAAAGCAACAAAGGCGACAAGGGAGGGACAAGACAGAAATGCAAATTAGATGTCCGTAGCATACTCGGGGAGCCAAACAAAAAATGCAGACATATCTAATTAGTTTCCAAAGCCAGCTTTACCCTAGGAAAAAAAAAAAAAAAAAACATTCTCATCTAAGAAAACAGCAGTGCGGGCTGTGAGTCCCAGGTGTATGGGTGATTACAGCAGAGAGCAGAGAAAGCCACTGTTGTTAGGCTCAGCTGCCTCTGTGCTACACAAATGTGCTTACAGAAAGAATATAAAATCGACCATGGATAACTCCCTCCCTTTCCCCAAATTGATTAATTTCTCGACGTGCTGGCAGGTTTTTCCATGGACAGGGATCAGGTTTGAGAGATGAATGTGTAAATCAACAGCAGGTGGGAAGTTGAATTTGTCTGGCCCAGCTGCTGTTCCCCGCATTTCCTATTCTTTCTGGTTATCTCAGTGCAGCATCTGTCATGGAGCAGGACTCATGGGCTTCTGTCATCTCAGGCCTGGGGAGCCACGGTGTTGCCTGTGTCTTCCAACAGCTCAGTGCTTTCAAATAGCAAACAGCAAGAATGACGGCCCCATCACTATTAGCAGGAACTGCCAGAGAATTGAGGAGGGTATTTTTTGTATCATGTGTTGAGATTTCTCTTGATATGGACACATGCCGTCCACTTCACCTTGCATTTGGATACTTGCATGATCTGGGCTCTTTTTACAACACTTCCTTTCCCAAATTTATTGCGTAATAACACTCATATTTGAATGTGATTTTCTTTGTATTTTAATCTTGGTGATTGTACAACGGCGATAAAAAATGACCTGCTTTCTTGCCCCTTAGATTAAGTTTTGAAGGAACAATGTATTTTCCACACACTCCGGAAATCTCTGTGGAATTTAATCATCCAGCCGAAACACAATTTCAGCATTTCTTAACATCATACAGTTTTAGTGTTGGGAGTAACCTTCAGAGGTCAACTTCTCTACTCTTCCAATGTAGGAATCCTTCTGCCCGACTCATCACAGATGGCCCTCCAGTCTCTGCCTAGCATAGGTCGATGAGGTTGACTCTGATATGGAGGCAAATGGCCAATGCCTATCTTTGACAGCACTTCACCATTTGGGCATTATCCTAGTAATATTTAGCTTACCTTTCTTAGACAATAGGGTTACTGTTTCTCCAAGGCTTTCTTTGAAAGAGCAAACAGACTGCCTTGCTTGCTTGCAATGTTGCTTGGATAGATCTTATCTTCTAAATAAAATTACAGTTACTAATGTCATTTAGAAATGTTCTACAGAAAATATTGACTGATTATTACTGGCAGAAAGAAAGTCAGATCTTTGTTTGATATTTATTATAAAAGAGATGGGTGACATTGTCTTAAGTTTAGCTACAGCACAAAATATTACATTCAGTGCTACAGCAGGATGTGATCACTAACTATTTAGCTTATGTATATTGTTTATTTTCATTATTTGGGCATTGATTTTCTCTACCATTTGTTTCCACATGAAGTCTTTTTTTTTTTAACAAAATCTAATTTCTCATAACAAGCAGAAATGCTTTTAAGGAATTATTCTTTTTTGTCCTGTCAAGTTGCAGGAAACATCATATATTGACTGTAAACTTATCAGTTTCATATGTGACAAGGTCTGCCATCTCTTCATGTACACATATTTTCACGGCCCTTAATTACTTTTTTATTCTTTAAACCTTAGCTAAAGTATTTGGTATACTACATTTGTTTTTATATAGTTATTTGTAAACTTTTGGGTAGAGAAAAGTAAAACCAAGTATTGTTATCTACAGCTTTCCAATAGAATTAGCTTCAAAAATCTTTCTGTACATTTTCAGCAAAAAAATAAATAAATAAATAAATTAAAAAAATAAAAAAAAAGTCATCAGAAAGGAGAAAAAAGATTTAAAAGAAAATCCCAAATTATTTGGAAAATTGATAGAAATAGACTCTCACCTATAGAAACGTGGAATATTCAATTAAAAACTTGTAAAGAGGCTCAACATTGTTTTCTAGTGATATTTTAATTTGTCAAGGAAAAGATTATATGCAGATAAAAAATTGTAACATCTTAGAGTTGGAAATTCCCTGGAGATCAAACCCTTGCAGCCGCTTCATACCTCAAGTGATAAGCAGTTTGTCACCATGATCACAAACATTTGCAGAGCACAAATTAGATGCCAGGCACTGTCTCCAGTATGGGTTGCAACAGCGAACAGGACAAAGATGAAGAAGCAGCTCCCACTGTCATGGAATTACATTTGCGTGGACTATCTGCCATGTACAACAAGCTGAGTTGTTTAAATTTCGCTCCTCATATCATCCAGACCCTGCCTCCTGTGTCCTCAGGGACTCATAGAGCTCAGAGTTAAGATTATCTTGGAGGTCTTCTAGGCCAGCCTTTTACAGGTGTAGGAAACCTCTCTGTGGAAGCCATAGTTGAACACTGTCCCATGGATGGGCTCAAATAGGTCAGTGTTTCTGGTAAAACTGAGCACAGCCTTCCACCTGTGGTCCAGCATTATGAAGTGAAGCCATTTCCTCTCTAGTTTTAGACACTAGACATCCCCCAAGGAAGGCAGCCTGAGATTTTGTTAGCTGCTGCACATAGTTACTTGGCATAAAGCTGATGGTCAGCTGTAAACCTTAGGCCTTTTATAACATGCATTGCTTTGGAGTCAAGCCTCCCGCATCCTGTACTTGTATATTGGATTTTTTGACCCTCGATGTAGGACTTTGCATTAATCTTGTTTATGTTTCATTATGGTTAAAATTGGCCCACATTCCAGCTTATTTTGAGCTTTATGAGTCTTGATTATTTTCTCCAAATGGTTTTGATTGATTACTTCATTTGTAAGTAACTTTTGCGTGTTCTCCTTCCATATATGTGTATTTATTATTTTATAAATTATATGTATGTGTCATTAGCTAATACCTCAAGGCATAGTATATACTAAAGGCAAGATACAAATAGTGAATTAAATTCATATTTCACATCATACTGAGGATTTCTTTTTTTTGTTTTTTCTGATCAGATTTTATTAAATCATTGTTGTTTTTATCTGGTAGGACGAACATAGTGCTCATACAAGGAATAGTAGAACTATCCGTTCTGCTATCTTCCTGTTGTTCACTTATGCTTTCATTATTAGTATTATCTTCAATACAATATGTTTTTGTGGGAATCTTTTTTGTAAGCCAGCTGTTCATTTAGGGAAGATTGGTTTAGTTAAAACTAGAAAATGTATTGCATAAATCCACTTAACAGAGCTCAACTAAAAGGCTGTGTGTGATAATACGGGGAAGAGAAAAACAGATGAGAGAAGGCCCTCCAGTCCTCTGCTGTGATGACCTACTCTGCCCTTAGACTCGCATCCCTGGCATGACATGCTGTCCTCCCAGTTACAGACCAGGTGGCAGTATCGCTGTGAGTCAGTGCATTTAAAATGTTAGTGAAGCTGGCCGGGTGCGGTGGCTCACACCTATAATCCCAGCACTTTGGGAGGCCGAGGTGGGCAGATGATGAGGTCAGGAGATCGAGACCATCCTGGCTAACGTGGTGAAACCCTGCCTCTACTAAAAATGCCAAAAAAAAAAAAAAAAGAAAAAGAAAAAATAGCTGGGCGTGGTGGTGTGTGCCTGTAGTCCCAGCTACTTGGGAGGCTGAGGCAGGAGAATTGCTTGAACCCAGGAGGCGGAGGTTGCAGTGAGCTGAGATTGTGCCGCTGCACTCCAGCCTGGCGACAGAGGGAGACTCCGTCTCAAAACAAACAAACAAACAAAAGTCAGTGAAGCTTAAGGGATTTTAGTTTAAAAATAGACAGAAAGTGCTCAAGTACTGCCTTCCCACATCATAGTGAGCCACCTTGTATACCTCTCGGGGCTGTACTCACCCTGCTTTAGTGATCTCTCGTATATCGGTTGTCTGCAATTTTTTTGTCATCCATATTTTGACAGCTCACTTTTAGATGCTCATTCTAGTCATATATAAAAGTAGGAGTTGAAAGAAGGATTAAGACAAATTACTGGAACACTTGCGACCTCCTTCTAGGTTGACATCGATCCATTTATCAACCCTCTTGAGGTACAGTTTTTTAACTGGATGGGAATAAGCTTAACTGTTTTGACAAACGGCCCCTAATTTTTCCACCTGGGCTAGAAGATTATCATAAGACATACAGTCAAACACATTGATTCTAGTGGTAACTGTGACTACCACTTATTGGGTGCCTCCCCAGTAACAGGCTTAGTACTAGGCTCTTTACAAATGTTATTTCATTTATTTCTCATGGGGAGCCTATGAGATAGGAATTCTATTCCTGTGTTGGGAGGAATATGTTAGGAAACTGAGACACGGAAGGGTAAATTTGGGGGCAGCTGTAAGTGTCACATGAGCAGGCTTTTTGACATTAGAGTATGTCATTAGGAAATGTACTAGGGCATGCCCACCACATAAATCCCTAGAGTGAACGACAAGATGGTTTCAAAGGATGCAGAAACATAAGTTTTAAACCACTGTGTTCTCTGAGTATGTAACTTTTTACCCCCTTTTGAAAATTGGGACATCTGCATGTCTGTAGTATGCTAGCCTCCCTCTTCTCTTTGCCACACTGCCTAGGGGACAGGTCCCAGTGTGTTTGTGGTTCATATGCATGCTCCTTTAACAACCCAGGTAGAGATTGCCAGGACCTGGACACAGGAACATGTGCAAAGTAGCTGGGTGCCCTCATACTCTATCCTCACCTACCTTTAACTGCAGTCCCCATTTGCTGTGTTTATCTTTGCTGATTGGAGAATCATTTGAGGAAACAGAGCTGTTTTCTCTGCCATCTGCTGCTGTCTTGCCACCTTCCGGAAACAGTGGCTTTCTGTTCTCTGGAGGGTGTGTGTAAACCAAGCAATTTAGAGTTAGGATACTAACGTATCGTTTGAAATGATACGTTAGTTATTTTCAATTTTTACTGTAAATTTTCAAACGAATTTTAAAAATCGGAAAAAATAGTACAGTGGATACCTATTTACCAACCAGGTAGATTCAAATTAATGTTTTCCATATTTGCTCTTTCTATACTTTTTTTTCTGAAAATTTAAAGGGATGCAGACATCATGACACCTAACTGCTGAATAATGACTGTATCTCAGAGTTGTATCTGCTAAAAATAAGGATATAATCTCTAAAATAAGGTCATTCACCTACATAACTGCAATGCCATTTTCATACGTAAGAAAATTAACACGAATTCTCTAGTATCGTGTAATACCCAGTGCAATTATCCCTCCGAAATGTATTATGTATTTTTTTCCCCAAACTAGGATTCAATTAGGTTTCATACATTGCATTTGGCTTTTATGTCTCCAATAGTTTTAGAATTGAGGCTTTTGTTGTGACAGAGGTGAGAATAAAAGATCTGGATGATTTTCAAAAAAATATTTAAATCCCATCTCACATGAAGGATGACTTTTCAGATTAAATAGACTATTGATCTAGATTGTTCCGGTGGTTTTTGACTTGGTAGTAAATGGCGCCGGATATGTTAAAGTTGTAAAATATAGAAAACTCTAAAGTGTGTACATGAACCACATCTTAACAGAGGCAGTCCATCAACTGTAAATATACATGGGACCTGAGTACTTTGATGCTGTTGTATGTGTGAAACCATCTCATAAGCAAATAATGCATCAAGGGTTTTGGCTCAGCACTGATAATGGATTATAATAGATTGAAATTAAATATGATTTAAGTGACAGGAAAATGCTTGCCAGCTAAGTAAGTAATTGATTAATCATCCCCCAGTTAAACCTGGCAAGTTAAATTGCAGGGCTGGAATCGAATGCTTGGTAGAAGCTCCTCTCCACATTTTAGTCCTGATAAAAACTGTGCTGAAGAAGAAAAGAAAAACCAGAAACTGTTCAGAGAAAGGGCCTGTCCCTTGCTGTGTCTTATTTGCAGCATGTTATTGTGTGTATTAGTTGTGCTGTGGAAGTAGTGATAAGAAAATGAAGATCCAGGAAAGAGCTGTCACAGAAAACATAAACAAGTAGAGATCCATGGTTGCTTGGAAATCAACAAATTTAGAAGGCAAGTGACAGCATATCTTTTCTTTTTTCATTTTGTTTTGATTGTGATAAGTGGGATCAATATGACTTAGCATAGCAAAACTGGTCCCAGTGTGTGCGTGTTACTGTGTGGCTGCCACTGGATGGTCAAATGACCTTGGCTCAGTCACTAGCCTGCCAGTAGTCTGGGTGTCTGGTTTCTAATATGTAAATAATAGACTTAGATGGGAGATCTCTGAGGTGCCTTCCAGCTCTTCAGATCTAAGATTCTAACAGCCAGAAATCTCTGTAACATAGTGCTCTCTTGATTTCCTCGTGTAATTATAACTGGTCTTTGTCGTGATGACCCTCGGCCGTTACAGTCCTCCATGTGTCTCCCGAGTCATCAAAGAAAAATTAAGGTGTGCACTTCATTTATGTGAAGCATATGATTTTGTTCTACTTCTTAAAGATGAGCAGTATTCCCCTAACACTTTATTAACGAGAATGCTTTATGAATCAGAATAGTCCATCCTGTGACCATGTAGAATAAGAGAAATTTTATTGTAATTAGAAAAAGATGTATATATTTTAGAAAATGGAATAACCACTAATACATTAAAGTTACTGCTTAAAAGCCCTTAATTTACAGTAATGCAGCAACCTAAGAGAAAAAGAGCTGACCCTACTCATTACCCAAGGCAATGTTATGTTGGATTTTAATTATAAAGATCGGTTCAGCATTTGTATTTTCTGGGTCAGCAGAATATGTCCTGTATAGCCTTTAACAAACTTTTTAGACTTTTAAAGCTATGATTTCTCCACCGTAAAATGGGAAAAATACAGTACATGTGTCAAAGAGTAGTAAAAGGATGAAAAGAAATCACAAATCGTGTATGTAAAGAGCCTGGGGCATAATGGGTGTTGACAAATGTTAATGATCATAGCCATTGTGGTATCACTGAGTCCTTGGCAATTTCATTCAGGGTGGAGAGTCCTCCAACCAATCTGCGTGATCAGGAATCAAGACTCATTATGTTATGTCAGTCATCTTAATTGGCGTGCAACATTGGATTGACCTTACAGCAATTCACTGTCTAACTCATAACCTGAGAAACATAGATACCTCCTCTTAGCTTAATATGGAAAATAAGAATTCGTAATACACTGATTCAAGCTACTTGAACATTTTATCTAGAAAAGACTGACACTCATTCATTCACTCTTTCCATTTTACTGACCCCAGAAATGCCAATAGCAGCTGCCTTATCTTCAAATGTAAACATATAATAATATGAACAAAGAATTCACAAAACAGACCTTTGTTGTAAAATGTGATGATTATTCTTTATATTTGAATCTGAGCTAGATCAAATCACATTTCCCTAAATATAAAAAGCACAAATGTCAAAAACGTGATACAATTCAGGAATCATGCTCAACACTGGCATTACGATACCCATTCACTACATTATGTGAAATGATCTAGTATTTGTTTCTGGAACAATTGCAAAAAGGAAAAATCAGAATTTCCCACTCAATCTTTCATCTTAGAAACTTTAAAATACTCTTAACCATATTAATGAAGACAACTCCAACATTGTGAATAGTGGGCAAGTGAACACTGTTATCCTGTCTTATTGGCTCTCTCCTCTTCTTTTTAAACACCTGTCTATCCGTGGTCTTCTTCATTGCTATACAATTGGAAAAAGGTTAGCTTTTAATATTTTCCAGGTCCATGTAAAGAAGGGTTTCTATTTTCACTTCATGTGTGTGTTAATTGAGGTCAGAATGGCGTTATCCTTGTGTGATTGGGAGCATGGACCCCACCCCACCCCCACTTTCCTCCACCCCCTGAGAAACAGGCCATGAAGTGGTAAGAGTCTGTGATAATTTAGGCACATCTAAAAGCAAATAACCCTCTCCCGAGGCAGTTCTTGAGGCACCAGCATCAGGATTTATTTTTCTGGAAACAAGCATCGTCATAGAAATTGACTCTGGTGACACTCCTTTTTTGGGTTGGAAAATGTCAGAGTCTTTGGTTTTAATCAAAATTGCTCATAATCTGGCTTAACGATGCCATAAAGGCCTTGGTTTACTCTGCCCCAGGTGAATGAAAATATTTGCTGTGAAAAATAGGTTATTAGTTTTATAGCTCTACCTACTTTAATGCCTCTATCAAGAGTACGAGAAGAGATATTAAATCTCAATTTTTAATAAAATTATTGACATCATTGGGGAGCTTTATAACACTTGACATTTGCTTTCAGTGTTGGGCGAAGAAAGAGAAAGTAAATTGATTTGATATTTATTTCCTAGATTGGAGTGCAAGTTACTTTAAACATAAAATATGTGTGTTGCCTTTGAATACAATGAGCAGAATGGGTTGTTGGTTCTGAAAATGAACATAAATTTTAAGATAAAATGGGTAATGTGGTAATGATAATAAGGTGATCCGATTGCTAAATGAACCTGTTTTATTATATTCCTCATTGGATTCCTGTTGCCACCGAGACACTCTTCCAAATTGATATAAAGTATTGTTTGGACCCAGAACACACAGCTCAGGAGTGAAAATACAGATCACGTAACGAAGTTTACTTATTTTCAGTAATGGGCTTTCAGTATTATTTTTTCTACAAGAGTTTAAAACAAAACTTTCAGAAAATATCTTTGAATGTGAACTTGCTTGCAGAGACTATCTGTCTATATTCCAATGGAATTTGCTTCTAGTGAATGATTGTGAGATACTGGGGCCGGGGCAGTGATGGAGTTGATGGCAATGGTTGCTAGGCACAGGCCATCTGGGACTGGACAAGGCCTAGCGAAGGCTTTGTGGGATAGAGGGAAGCCAAGGGTCCTCTGTTACTACCTTAGCAGGTTGGTTTACCTATCACTGGCTGGTTCAAATCCCAGATAATCAATATGGAAAGGTTCCTAATACAGTGGGATAAGTGAGGGGTCTGTGTCTTAGGAAAAAACAAAACAAAACACCTGCTTATTGAAGTGTCAACCCTTTAACACCATTTGTCACTGGCCTCTAAAGGGAGCTGTTCAGGAATGGGCGTGCCTCTTTGAAAACATGAGATCCATTTTCCTGAAGAATGATCTCAATTGATAAGTTTCCTAGTTGTGCCATTATATTGCTACAAATTCTCTTGAAAATATGCTGGCTTCTGCAGTGATCACTTGCATTTTCAGGAAAAGGCCTACAAAACTTGTATAAAGGCCAGCTGCAATTCGGTTTATCTGTTCCTACACTATGTGCAACAGACTGTCTGAATTCTTCTTTTTCCTTTCCTTACTAAAGATGATGCCAGCTTATTTACCCCAGCGGTGTTCTTAATGTAGATGTTAAACCGCGATAGATTTTTAAATGAATTTTTAATTACTTTCTGCTATTCTGAGCTCATTGCAATCAGCAGCCATCTTGCTTGAGGATAAAACAAAACAAAAACGGCTAGCTCATGGGAGGAGCAAAGGCCTTTGCAGGAGTGGAGGACAGAAGCCCATTGTCAGCGACAGCTGCTGAAAGCTTTCCCCAAGCACAGGCTCAACTGCCAGAGGGTTCTGGAGGCTTTGAGTTTTCCACTGATGGTTCCTCTTCTCTAATGAGGTCACCTCTCAGCACAGTAGGTGGGACGACTCTGCTAATGGGAGATTCAGAAACGCAGATTGCAATTACAGTCTTTGTTTCCAGCCATCTCCCATAGTTTCTGAACAACCCCAGAATCTTGTAACAGGGACAGCTCCTCTACAAATACGTAACATAGCCAGATAGGACATATCATTTATTGGGCATCACCTCAGTGCCAGATGCTATATGGTGAGAATGACGCTGGCCAGGAATTTACATGATGACATTTTTATAACATTTAAAGCTATGCCATTTACAGTTTCATATAGTCAGGCAAGTCTTATCATCCACATTATGCCATGAAAAACACATGGTTCAGAGGGTATAAGTTGTCTGTCCATGGCCACTACTCTAGGCTGCATATTCTGCAAAGCGGGAATAATACAATCATACCTGTGCCAGTTGTTAGAGTTTTATAAAATACTACAGGTGAAAACACTTTAAAAATGGATGAATGCTCTACAGATATCATGTTTTACAACAATTAATCCTAAAATGCATATTTTTTGAGTACCACACAGAGAATAGAAGCAGATAAACATCTTCTCTCCCCTCCTTTCATTTTCCTTAATGGAATCTGAGGAGAAGCCTGACCTGGGCACCTAGGGAAAACAGAGCCCTGGTCATCTGGACTGGGGCAGTTTGGACGTGCAGGTGTGGCTCCCAGCAGCCACCTCCTTCTCTGCTTTCCTGTCCCAGGATTAGGATGCTTATGTTGCCATGATAACAGGCTGCTGCCCTACTCCCAGCTGGCCAGATCAGTCGCCTGGGCCAGTTCTGGCCGGGTCATTTTTTGTTTGTTTGTGGACCTTTTTTTTTTTTTAATTAACTAGATCAAACTCCATATCTCATTTGGATTTTTCTGTCCTCTTAATTTCTGTATATTTTTTGGATCTGATTGTAAATTAGTAATTCTCTTAGTGAGGCAGAATGAAGGGTACAACACCAAACAAGATTCTGCTTGAATTCCAGCCCCAAGGTGAGGAAGTGGGCATTCATCCAAGTGAAAATTTTTGCTAACGTTAGGTAAGGATTCAAAGGCTCTGACCCAAAGCTTTAGTACGTCTCTTTATCTTAGATTGAATTGATGCATAACTGAATGAATGTTTTTGTCAGGCATCACCATAGGTACTTTCAAACCTGCTCACTCAATTCTTGCAGCAGTTTTGGGTGGAGGGAATTATTGTCCCCTTTGTTCACAGTGAAGACTCTTCCAAGTCTCAGGAAAGCTGCTTTGCTCCAAGGCAAGGGTTCCTCCACTCTGCTGGGTTACTTCTCTGCACAACCATATGAATGGAGTTCTTCACTCTTCTCAGAGAGGTCAGTGGGCAGCAAGATAAGGCAGAAGCCAATGAGTGACTGTCTCACCTCCTCACTCTCCTCCTTGGGCTGAGAGCTCCAGCATCTCAGCTCCTCTCTAAAAGGATCCTGCAGTAACCAAAGTGGAACATCACTTTCTGGTCTTCCAAGACCAGACCAACTAGTCGGGGACTTCCAAAGGGAACAAATTGCCTATGCTTCCTTCAGACCAAGAATCCTGAAAGTCATTTGAAAGTGCCTGGACTACTTTGGATGGGAGCCAGTACCTCTGCTGGACCCTGGGTGGGGCCTGCCAGTGAGGGGGCCTTCCTTCAAGACAAGGGTGCATATTCCCACAGCAAAGCCTGGCTAGGGCTGTGCCTTTCTGATGTGATGGGCATGTGACATCCTGCTGATGAGAGCAATGACAAGAGTAAACATATGTTGAGGGATTCATTGGAGCGCCACATGCATAGTGATATTAAGGAAGAGATTGGATTCAAAAAACCCACTGGGAAACCATTATAATAATCCAAATAAGGGAAGATAACATCTGGCTGAGGACAGGGCAGAGGAAGTGGGACAGTAGATAAATGGAAGAAATAAGATGAAGGAAGGATCAGAAGGGCTGGTGGCTGAGTTGAGGAGGTAGGTGTAAAACTTGCAAGATTTAGAACTGGGTGCCAGTGACGAGAAGTCCTCAAGATCTCCACAATTTCTGTTTCCCTGTCTGTCTCTAAATAAAACTGTTTTTCTTTAATTACGAACAACTAGGAAAAATTTATTTTTTTACCTTCACTTTTTAGTGTTCCGTTTAATTACTGATACTGTTACCATATTGCTTTCTGCTACTTTTCATTGCAGATGGATTAGCCAAACTTCGTTTCCTAGCCAGAGAACAAACTGAATTACTATTTATAGTGCAGTTTCTATGGAAAATGAATTATAAATTTCAAACAGCCTCACAAATAGAATTTTGGAATACGAAGTTGTGGACTTCTTTTATTGAATTTTATTTGAAAAAGAGATATTCTCGTAGTATATGTGGGATTGACTCTCAGAAGAAAGGTAAAATTGGGCAGCATATATTTGGGAGTCATTTGCATAAAAGTGAGAATTTAAGAGGATGAAAATGATCAAAAAGTGGGGAGCAGGGAAAATCAAGGCAGCAGTGTACTCCATTTGTCCAGCTAGTTTAGAACTGAAAGGAAAATGAATTCAAAGTCTGCTTTATTTAAAATAAAAAAATAAATAAACATTTCTAAGGTAAAAATCAATTGCGAAAAATAAAGATAAATCTCTCTTTTGGGAAAGACCAATTTCGGTGAATTTATCTGTGAGTTGTAAAGAATATTAATTAATATATCAAGCAATGTAAATATTATTTTTGAAAAAAATGGATTGAACCATACATTCTAGTTTAAAATGATTTATGATTAATTTATTTGGCTGAGGCAAAGGAATGGTTTGTGGCGAAGGGCTGGTGGTGGCCCTGTCTATATGGAAACTGCATGAGTCCCTTGGGTTCATATGTGTGCCTCTCTGAGCTGTGACACCAGCCTGCTCACTTGGGATTTCCTGTTGAGAGTATGCTTTTTCATCCAAGTTGCTATATTTAATTCAACTCAACAAGGCTTTATTAAGCATCTTTCATTCATATGCCAGCACCAATATAGGCACTGGAAGGAGTCAACAGCATAGGACCCTTTCCCTGCCATTAAAAAATTTTAACTCATTTGGGGAGGCAAGACAAACCGACATCAGCCAGTTAGAATTTATAAAAGATGGAGTATCTTCTTTCTGTTCCCAAACTGTTGGGCAGTTTTTATTGCAGGAACATGGAAAGAAAGAGAATGAGAGAGAGAGAGAAACTCTGGAAACTGAAGCAGTATCAGGAGACCTTGTGAAGGAAGAGGGATTTGGGAAGAGTTTGAGTGGATTAAGGATAGAATATCATCAGACTAGGAAGAAGGGGAAAGATGAGCTGGGCAAGGAGGAAGCAATGATCAAAGCCTCATCCTGAGTGTCCACATCAGGAATTATGGGAGAGGAAGCCCAGATAGTTGAGGTGTGGTCAGTTAAAGTGTGAAGACCTCGAATGCCTGGCTAATGGATGTGACCTTGGTCTAATAAGTAGTAGGAGCAGGCTATGGCCAGTGAGACAAAGCAGTATTGAGCACAAAACTGTACAAAGCCAGGTAATGGTGCTAATGCTCCTCAGTGGGACTTCATGACCCACGTTGACATTCTGAGATGACAAGCCTAAGAATAATGAATCTGTCAGTCCTCTGGCTCTTAATGACCTGAATCCTAAATGTACAAGGGGAATGGCCATAACTTGAAAAATGCTAGCTGCAACCAAATGGAAAGAAGTATAAAGTCTGGATAGAAAATCTCTTGCAAAAGAGAGAATGAAGCTGTGGGATGCTTGTCAATTTTCAAAAGCCACAACCCAGTCAGGCAGCACATATTGGAGCTCAAGAGAGAAAATATGGCCACATTGAATTGACCATCTTCATGATCCTGAAAGCATTGCCTGTAAGTGAAAATATACTCACTTCTGGGGAGGCTGAAAATGACTAGTCAATTGGATATGGTCAGGAGACCTTCCCCTACTTGAGAAATTCAATGAATTTTTTTACTTTTAAGGCAGGTTTGCCATTGTGTAGAAAAAGCCATAGAACTTCCTGATTGGTGCACACATTCTGAGAGCCCAGCATTCCACTCACTATTGCATGAAGTTGAAATGATAGGAAAAAAGGAATCTGCAGCGGTCTCTTTTTCCTGCCCTTCCGTTTCTATCATCAATTTTCATGGAAAGCTTTTCATGCAAGGGCAAGGTTTTGCTAGCAGAGCCAGGCCCATACCAGCAGCTCTTAGCCTTCAGTTTTCTGAGCTTTGTTACTCATCGGTTATAGTGGTCTGTTCTTATCCCCAGTGTAGCAAGTTCTAAATCCCATCAGCTTACCAGTCCACTGGGCTGAGCAGCTGACTTGGGAAGGATGGAGAATGGATGTAGGAGTGAACCATAGAGCAGAAAGATCCCCAGCAGAGCTGCAAGCTTGGGGGTGGGAGGGGAAAGGGATGGAGGAGGCACACTGGGCATTTGATCATCTCTAAGTACATAAAACATGCCTGTGACACACCCTAGAATGGGTCATTTAAGTGTACATTTGCAGTGGGTTCCAGAAAAATATAAGAAATGGTTGAAAGCATCCAAAAATTTAAGAATCCTTTTTAAAGAGTTTTAGGAGGGCATCTCTCATGGGAGCCTGGGGTGCTGCAAAGTTGCTGTTGGAACTTCAGCATCACAGCTCTGGTCTTACTTCTTTGATGTACCCCATGTATGGGGCATCATAGGCCCTGCCTTTGCAAACAAAACCCAGGTGTAAAGGCTGCAGAAGTCTTGCTGTGGATGGGCTGTGTTTCCACCATACTGCATCTGTGCATTTCTGCTTTGGGCATTATGGTTTCCATTTCTTTTAACAAGTGGAAACTACAACTGCCACAATCCCCTTGGCAACTTCTCTTTTCCAAGCCAACATATGAAACAAATCAGTGTAATATGCTCTAAAAATATCCATGTGATGCTTTAAAAATGCGTATTTCCAACATGTTCTCCTTCAGAGCACTTTGCCTTGGCAGGTAAGCACTACCTTTACATGCTTTTGCTCTTTATGGACTAGGCCCATCCTTAGCCAGGTTGATTTTGCTTTTATTCATGCTCTTTATGAAATTGGCTCAGATATAGGAACATGGAGCATTTGTAACTGTTACTTATTCATTTAATCAACAAAAGTATATTGAACGTTCATTGCTGTCCATTGTTCTAGGTGCTGAACATAAAAAGATTAAAAATTTGGTCCTTCCTTCAAGGATCGTGAAAGGAAACGAGCAAGTACACAAATATTTGGCACATAATGTGGCATATCCTTTATAGAAATCATAATGTACAGTAGAAGCTCCAAAGAGGAGTGTTAAGGATCAGGGAAGACTTCGTTGAGGTGGGTGGGGTTTGCAGTATGTGTAGGAGTTTGTAAAGAGGACTATAATGTGACTGGAATGGAGATTGGAAACATAGGCAGAATGAAATTCTAGAGGTCTTTGCATGCCATATTAAGAGCATTTATTCAGTTATCTCATTGGCTGGGATAGCAAGCCATTGCAAAGTGTTAAGAAAGGCAGTGACATCATCCTCATCTTTGTGCTTTTTAAAGATGACTCTGGTATAAGAGGAGAATGAATTGTAGAGGGTCGAGCCAGGCAGATTCAATTGCTGGTAGTTCAGGTGAGGTTTATATGAGCCTAAACTGCAGCAATGTCTGTAATTTTTTTTTTTTTTTTTTGAGACAGAATCTCACTCCGTCACCTAGGCTGGAGTGCAGTGGTACATTCTCGGTTCACTGCAACCTCCGCCTCGCGGGTTCAAGTGATTCTCCTGCCTCAGCCTCCCGAATAGCTGGGACTACAGGCACCTGCCACCACACCCAGCTAATTTTAGTATTTTTAGTAGAGACGAGTTTTCACTATGTTGGCCAGGCTGGTCTCGGACTCCTGACCTCGTAATCCACCCGCCTAGGCCTCCCAAAGTGTTGGGATTACAGGCGTGAGCCACCACGGTCAGCCGCAATGTCTGTGATTTAAAGGAAAGGATAGATAGAGGAGATGTTTAGAGAGAATTGACAGAAAGTTGTTACTGGGATTTGGCAGCGGGGAGGGGGGACACAGAGAGAGAGAGCGAGAGAGAGTGTGTGTGTGTGTGTGTGTGTGTGTGTGTGTATGTGGCAAATGTGATGGATAAGATGTTTGTCATAATTCTGGCTTGGCTATGTGGATAGATGGTGATACTTTTAAGAATATGAATGAAAGAAATGGTTTGAGTGCAAAAATAGTGAGTTTTGTTAGAGATAACCTTTCAGGTAGAAATTTAAAGTGAGCAGTTATATGTCTGAGTCTGAGGTTAGGAAGAAAGGCCTGGGTTAGATATGTACATCTGGGAGTGAGTTTTGTGTGTACAGGTGGCAGTGAGGGTAATGGAAGGAAAAGGATCACAGAAAGTGGAAAGCTCACAGCTTTGATCATTGTTTCTGGATTTGAATCCTGGCTCTGCAACTGTGCTTCCTGTGTGACACATTGAGAAAGTTTTGTAACCACAATGAGCCCTACTTTCTCATTTATTAAATGAGGATGGAAGGATTGACCTTAAGGCATTGTTTGGTTATTTATTCAGTCATTAATTGAACAAATATTTATTGAGCTTCTACCAAGTGCTTGGATCTGGGAATGCGTATCTGAACAAAACAGAGATAGTCCATGTTCTGAGTTGGCTTTCAGCCTTGACAATTACTGTAAGGGAAAATACAAGAAGAATTGCATAAGAGAATAAATGTGGGACACTTGCCACAATTGTAGTGCACAGAATAGGCCCTCAGACAGTTCCAGCCAAAGTTATAACCTTAATGGAATGATGCAGATAGACTCTGGTTTCTGGTGGGTTGAGGAACAAATGAGAGATGAGAAATTGGCAATAACGAATAATGATTACTAGTTCAAAAGTTTGGCAGTTAAGAGAAATAAGAATTTTGAGGGCTATATGGAGAAGACTGGTGGTTGAGGCAGATGTGGGGTTTTTCAAGATGTGAGTCTTGAGCATGTCGACATGCTGAGGGACAGGAGCTAGTGGAGAGGATGAAGTTAGAAGAAGCGGAGAGGTCTTTTGGGAAATAAGCAGATGCAAAGAAAAGCCCCTTTTTCTGAAATAGTAAAAGAAGCATGTGAAGGGGATTAAATGAGATAGTGCATTACAAAATGCAATGAATGGCATTTGGGGTACTTAAAAATTGTGTTGACTTTGGCTGTGAGCATGGATACACACATATCCATATTCATATCCGTGTACTAGTGTCTATAGCTACACACACCCGCCACACACGAACACACAGAGTTAAACGTTTTAGTTGAGACTGAAGGAGGAAAGCTGAAGTTCATACCTGGTCACCTTACTTTCTTGATAAAGGGGGAAGGCATCTGCTGACAGATGGGACAGAATTGTAAGGTCATGAGGATAAGAGTGATGGCTTAAGCTGGCCTCTAAAGGAATGAGAGAAAAAGAAGGTGCACCTAGAGGAGAACCCCTGAATGACACTGGGGGTCTGCTGGAGATTGGAGATTGGATATCACATGTTATAGACACTTAGGGCTGGGGATTTCCTGCAGCAAGCCCCATTTCCCTCAGAACCTTTGGGGTTGGCTGGGAAGCTGTGGTGTAACAAAAAGCAGGTGAGACAGCAAAGGATGCTCAGGACAGGAAGTGAAGTGGTGGACTACAGGATTTGAGTGCATAGAACGAAAAGATGCACCCGAGGAGATCCCAGGGAGGATGACACTAGATGGCTCCATAACATCCAGGAGCAAGTGCATGGGCAGTGAGGAAGGAGAGGAACTGGAAGAATTGAAAATGGTCATTAGAGGGTTGTATATTGGAATTCCAATTTTTAAAAAGGGAATGGCTTGGCCGGGCATGGTGGCTCACGCCTGTAATCCCAGCACTTTGGGAGGCCAAGGCGGGTGGATCGCTTGAGGTCATGAGTTCAAGACCAACATAGTGAAACCCCATCTGTACTGAAAATATAAAAGTTAGCTGGGTGTGGTGGTGGGTACCTGTAATCCCAGCTACTCAGGAGGCTGAGACAGGAGAATCACTTGAACCCAGGAGGCGGAGGTTGCAGTGAGCCGAGATCATGCCACTGCACTCCAGCCTGGGTGACAGAGTGAGGCTCCATCTAGGGAAAAAAAAAAAAAGCACAAAACAGCCTTAGAATGCCTCCTAGGTAAGGAGTTGCTAAGGTAGAGTACAAGTGATAGCCATAGGAAATTGAGGAGCTTCGAGGCTGTTCTTGCACCCTCCACCCACACTAGTGAACTGAATCTTTCTGCAAGGTCCCAGTGGTCTTTAGTTGCCCAGTTAGATGTCCTTTTCTTCATTCTCAAAATTTTTGACTTCTCTTAGAGTCCTTTCCTGTTGACCAACTCCTTCTTCATGCCCTCTGCTCCTTGAGTGTCTGGCACATGTATATACTCTTGGTTCTCTCTCCTTCCCATTCCTCCACTCTCCTCCTCTCAGCCCTCAACTTGCTGATGGAGATATTCTCTGAAGACTCTTCTGTCTCCACATTCATGATCAGAGTCACACTGTGACAAAGGTGTGCACAAAAGATTGGTGGAGGGAAAGAGGAGGCAAGCAGACCAGTTACAACACTGGTTCTGGAGTCTGAGCAAATGACACACAAGCCTGAAATTGGAAAGTGGCTCTGGGAAAGGGAAGAGAGATGGATGTGGAACATATTTTGAGTTGATAATGAAAGTCAGCAGGACTTGACAACTGGGGGAAACACGTATATGGGGAAATGAAAACAGAAGGACAAAAGATGACTAAAATGTTGAGATTTACTAAGAGAAAGACATTAACAGAAGGAGAGAACATGAGAGGACAGAGGCTTGGGAGGGAGGATCAAGGGAGATATTGGGTTCTGTGTGGGGCATGTTGAGTTTCAGGTAGTAGCAGCCCATTGAGATAAGATGTACAAAACATAGATGAAAATTGAAATGGTGACCCAAAGACAGCGAGCTGAGTACTAGAAATACATATTGAGGGTTAATAACCCTAAGTTAGTTGTGTGAATGACACACTAGAGCAGAGGAAGATAATGCCAATTGAGAACTAGTAGGAAGAGATGACAGGAGAGCCAAGTAGAGAACCTCAGAGACAGGTATATTAAAGGGGTGGCATGAGAAAGGATATCAGAAATACAGATCTGTCATGACGTGGGCAAGAAGCAAGTAGAGACAGTGAAAAGAAAAGAGAAAGCAATAATCTTGAGGTCTAGGGAAGACTTAGTAGAAAGATGAGAATTTTTGTGTCTTAGGGGAAGGGGAAAATAAGGAAGAGAGAGAATACAAGCAAAGAGCTACTTGTTGGATTAAGCTGTAATCAAGGAAGACCACAGCTATGTACCCTTATTCCTCTGAGGTGTTAGAGAAGGAGGAATATATGGGCAAAGAGGGAAATGTTGAGATGGAGAAACATGGCAGGCTGGTGGTCTTCAACATTCTTGTTAAAGGAGAAGGTAGGCATCTCCACATGGAAGGCTTGGAGTAGATTCTTTAGGGAATGGAAAAGGCACTTGTTAGACCTGTAGGTGATGGCCTTGGAAGAAATTGGGTGATTGGATGTCCGGGGTTGCCCAGGATGGTCATGGTTTACACATGTCATTCCAGCATAATTATTTTAATTGTACCTCTTGTCACTCAGTTTGGAAAATATATTGCAAGGTCACCCTAGAGAGAAGCAATGAAGACTTGAAGACAAAAGATGTTTCCCTAAGCAAACACACACACACACACACACACAAAGTAAGACCCCTGGCACGTTCTGCTTAAAAAGCTGAGGCACACAGCATGTCGTTTGCACTGTTGGGTCCAACAGAGACATGAATGGCTCAAAAGGCTAGAGAGAGCACCTAGGACATTTGAAATTTAGTTCATTAGAACTTCACTGCTGAGCAGATGCCCACACCCAAGTTGAAAATGTTCAAAGTTTATTCCCACATCAAACAAACCAAATAAACAACAACTTTTTCTTTGTATTGGTTCTATTTGGAGCAATTGTCAGTGCATTCTTCTGTCCTCTTTTTTCCTACTTTCTTGGTACATAATACACATAACTAGTCAGACAGTGGCATTAGGTTGTTTGGAAGTCGTACCTTTTTTTAAATCACCATTTAGATCATTAGCTCTAAGTATTTTTGGTTCAGGCTTCTCTATACTCCTAAACATTACTGAGGACCCCAAAGATCTTTTATTCTGTTGGCTCTCTGAATTGATGATTATAATTATGGAAAAACTGAAAAACTTAAATATTTATTTATTAACTCACTTAAAATAGCAATAATACGTATGTTATCACAAATAATATATTTTATGAAAAACCAATAAATTTTTCAAAACAAAAAGTATCAAGAGGCACTTTTTTATTTTTGCAAATTATTTTCATATCTGCCTTAATAAAAGACAACTGATTCTCATATCTACTTCTGCATTCGATCTACTGAATACCCTTCAATAGAAATGTATGAAGAAAATCCAGCCTGACACAGATATGTAGGGAGGAATATTTTAATAGACTTCAAAGGTAATTGTGGGTATTCTTTAATACTACACCAACATTTGACAAGCAGAGGTTTATTAAAAGTTGGTTGCAATGTGGAATCTGATATCATCTATTGGTCATTTAGAAAATATTGGTTCACTGAATTATACAGTGTTGACAATAATAATATATATAATATCTAAAAATTGTATACATTGATATCACCACAATTTCATCAGACAAGTCTTTAAGTATTGGAAAATTGTTCCTCACGTTGGTAGATACGAGTTTCCAAAAAGCAATTTTTCACTTGAAAGCTTGAATTTTATTGTTAGCCACAAATACTACCAAGTTGTTTCCTTAAAATGACAGGCTTACTTCATTCATTGTTGGGAAAATGTCTTCCAGAGACCCAAGTCTGGATAACTTTGTTTCTCTGTCAGTAGTTATTTCATGAAAAAATGTGAATCCATGAAAAATGTGGCTAGTTGAGCTCACTACTCAGTTGCATGAATGTTTTTCCCCCGGAGACTATTGTACTTCAGTGCACAGCAGAAGTGCTCTATTCTCCCTTCCCCTTTGGTCACACAGAATTTTAAGAAGATGTGTATGTTCTCATGACATGCTCCCACCTTTCTCTTCTTCTCCCCCCTTGTCCCTCCATCTTTGTTGCTCCTGTAATAAGGCAATCCGAGTGCATTGTACATTATCCTGGTTGCTTTTTAAAACTATCTCCTTAAGTTGTGGTTTTGCAAGCCAAATTATAGAGTTCACCCAGGGGCACAGCTCAAATATCATTCCTTCTCATTAATTAACATGTTTTGCTGAGATGTATAGTAGACATGCTGTACATAGTTGTCCAGTGAACACCGGATAAATGAAGTGGATGAGAGCCTCTCCTATTTATTGGGTTAAGTAGGGTTGTTGAGGGCATATTTTTGCTCAATTGAATTATTAAGACAAACAACATCACCCAAAACAGCAGACAGCTTAATAACTGTGTTTATCTAAAACATCAAGTTTTGTGTTTCAGACGTGTTTCTTTAATAATAAATAACAACACACTATTTCTAACAATAGTTATCTCTAGAGACCAGTGCTACCAAGTAAAACATAAAGCTCAGCATCTCCTTTGATGCAAGATGAGGGTTTTTAGATACAGTGCAGACCTTTATTGAGTAGTGATTTAATCTTTCTAAATTACCTACTGATGCCTGTGAGAGTTCCACAAGATTAATCATCTAATATCATCGATAGCTTGTTTCAGCTTATTTGAAAAAGGTAACAAGATAATTTTTAAAAAAACTTACATTCATCCATTTTCTCAAATTTGATAGTCAGAAATATTGCAGTTGATAATTAGGAGTTACACTCTGTGTTTCATATATTTAAATTGTATATATGTCTTAAATGAGATGTTTATGTATTCTAATAATTCACTTTTTTGTGTGTAAGCACCTGTTGGAAATAATACTAGATAATTAGGCAATATCCAGAATTGCAGAAATGTTTACAGTGGCAAGTAAGTCTCCATTTTCAGTTCACCCGTCTCCCTCAGAGCTGCCGCTCTGAGAATCCACTGCATAGCTGGGTGAAACTTACTAGATATTGTGAAGAAAATAAAGTCTGTGGTGTAGCCCTTACAGTTGAGAATTAAGCTACTCTTTCAGACTTTTTCTGCATATGTAAACATGTATTAGAAAGAGAATTATTTCTATTACGTGCATTTTATTTTTTTTTTTCCTTTTATCATTTTCTTTATAGTCAAAGCAAAAGGGGTGGTTCATCTACAGTGATTCTTTTTTTGTTTTTTTATTATACTTTAAGTTTTAGGGTACATGTGCACAATGTGCAGGTTAGTTACATATGTATACATGTGCCATGTTGGTGTGCTGCACCCATTAACTCGTCATTTAACATTAGGTATATCTCCTAATGCTATCCCTCCCCCCTCCCCCCACCCCACAACAGGCCCCGGTGTGTGATGTTATTACATGCATTTTAAAAGTGAGAATGTAGTTGTAGCTTTTAGCAATGTGATTTGTAACATATCATTACTCAGTGTTCATTACTATATGTATTCATTACTCAGTGTTCATTATTGTATGTAGCTCCTTCTTTCCCACTGTGCCTGAAACTAGGTTTCCCATGTACCTGCTAATACCATGTAGACAGAACCATGTGTGCCCCATGCCTGGAGAGACTGTGGCCAGCAAGAAGGCTGGTTTGCAGCTGATGTTATTCCTATCAGTGCCTGAGGTCACACATGGGGCAGGCCCTGCTGAGCTTCCTAAGGCAGTCTTTGAACACCAAGCTTAGGAACGCAGCCTTGGACAATCTCTCACCACATTGGAGTTGACAGCATGAATACAATCATGGAGCTAAATGGTGTTTCAGAGAATAAGATTGTACCTCCTCTTTAGTTCTGCTTCGCTCCAGGTTACCAACTGCCCCAGTTTCCATGGGACTGTTCTAATAGCAAGACATGAAGTCCGAGGGCCCCTATTATGTTGCCCAATTTTCCTGGCACTGGTACAAAATCCCAAATCATGTGCAGTGGGAGTGAACTTGGAACTGCAGAGTTTTGCAGGGATTATGAAAGAATCAGACACAACCCATGTTACTGATCTTCAATGAAGAGAAACTCCAGAGCATTTCTTCCCCTGAACTGATTTTACTTTTTGTCAACAGCAGCCAGTACAAAGCCTCAAACCCACTTGGCATTCAGCACTTTTGCATTGGAAACTGCCTGTGTTATTGTGCCAGTGGTTGCCCTAGGTGTTCATCATGAGCACTTAAAATGATTGCTTTTGCAGTTGCAGATGGCTGTACCAGTTCCAAACAAAGAGGGTCACTGAGGGCTCTGGTTATAGAGTGCAGTTTCTGGAAGGAATTCACCACAGATTGTACAGTGAAGCCCAAGCTCACTGGACTCTGCTGGCCCAGGGAATTTTTACAAGGTTAAGTCAGCCATAAATTCTGTCTGGGCCTTGTCTGTTCCCTGATAGTTCCTCTAGGGCTTTTTCAAGAGTTTAAATTAAACTATCTTCTTGTCCATTGAGATGCACAACTCCCACTCCCTATGGATGTGTTTGTGCAAGCTCCGTCCCAAGAATACGTGGGAAGTTGGGCTCTGTCTTCACTGCCATCTCACAGAGAAGAGAGTTGAGGGACGGTACTGAATTACACATGATCGTGATGTACACAGACCATCCGTTTTAGAAAAAAAAATGAAAATCTCTGCCACCTAGGAGAAAAGAAAGTAGGGAATCAAAAGAGCCCCCCAAGAGATGATTACTTTCATCTTATAAAATGAAAATTATAAACTACAGGGAGTTTCTTTGTAGATTAAAAAAATCTTATTTCAGAATGTTTTACTTCTTGCTTCAGAATGTTTCATTTCTGCTCCTTACATCTACATAGTATTTTAAAATTGGTGCATGTCATACCTTGGACTTGGAATTCTTTTCTTTTTTTTCTTGTTATTGCCAAACCCTGTGCCCCTGAAAGAGTTCCAGGTGTTCATAAGAGGCTGCTGGAGTGTATTCTTCCTGTCAAATGTGCAATTACTGAGTTATCAAAAATACATGGGCTCCCTTATCCTGATTCTGTTCTCATTTTTGGACAGTTTATTCCTGAGACTGATCAATCTTGTAATCAAGTTAAACCTCTTATAAAAAAAAATTTAGTGCTTTTATCATAGATAAACACACATAAAATCCCCCTGCCTGTTGAGTATGGTCAGTATGTCACACTAGTGAAGAAAGTCACCTTGTTTCCTGTTAAGCATGAGGACGTAGTAAAAGAAACTCTTGTTGATTTGGCTTCCTGCCCACCCCCTTTGCCCATCATTCAGCAGAACCTGGAGTGTGTAGGTTTCTAGTGGCTTGCAGCGGAACTGAGGAAGAAGAGAAGGTGGAGAAGCACTGTGATTGAGCTCCATAGAGTAGGCTTGGCTTCTGCAGAGCCTTCTATGCCAGGGAGCAGCTGGTCATTTTTATCCATCCCTGAACTGATTTTTTTTTTCCCCTGAAACCTTGGCTTGGATCGCTTCCTGCAAACAACGTGAAATCTTGCATGTGTGCCAGGTGAACTGCTGTTCGAGATATTTTCAGAATTCAAGGGTGTTATGCTAGGAAGTCAGGATCATTTAAGTAAAACAAACAAACAAGCAGTTATGGGGTTTTATTACTGTATAATCTGTAATTTTGAGTTGTAGTTCCTTGGGGGGAGGAGCAGCCTGAGATGGTTATGGTGTGTTACGAGGCAATTGCTGCAGGAACAAGGCCAGGGGCCTACTGTAATTTAGCCTTTGCAAACAGAGCTAAAAATATCAAAACATGATATTATAGCAACCCCTTTGTCTTTTTGGTTTCCAGTCATTAGAAGTATGTTCTTTGTCTTGTCATTTATTCGTTTAAAAAAATGCAAAAAAAAAAGAAAAATCCCATCTCATGCCCCAGGTACCTGCCACAGTGTAGGAGCAGGGTCCTGTGCATAATGAAGCTGCCCTTGCTGGCTGCTAACATAGAAGCCAGGAGACCAAGGTGCCTGCTGTTATCTTAGAGATTGTTTTTGCAGTGCTTGCTTCTGGCCTAATAACTACTAGAGATGAAAATGGAAGAATCCATTTTTCTTTTCTAAATTACATGGAAAGCCAGCCCATGATGTCACTATCCTAGAACAAATAACATTAAAAAAATTGTTTTAATGGATTTTTGAGATAAATATGAATTGCTGTGGAGGGATAGCGGTGATGTAATGGAAAAAGAAAAAAATGAATGTGGGACTGTCTAAATGTTTGTCTCCACCAGGAATGTTATTGGATTCTGCCCTGTTTGTTCTTCCTTTGTTGTTACAGTCACGGGGCATATTCTCAGCGGGCAGACCACAAGACACAGGCAGTGGAGACGCGATCTCATTAACAATTCAACACGCCACCCTAGTGGCCACCCGAGCACATATTCCGCATGGAAATTCAAAATGGATGTTCAGTTCATTGCTTTGGCTCTCTGGGAAAGAGGCTCTCAGCTTGGGTTGCATGGGAAAATCACCTGGACTCTTAACAATTACTAATGCCCTCTCCATCCCCACACACTCAAATTCCCCTAGTCACAGGTAGGGCTCAGACTTAAGTATTTTTCAAGCTCTCCGTGCAGCCAGGGTGAAGAACCACTGTCTTAGAGGAAAGCAAGTTTGGGCAAACCCAAGGGCAGCCTCATCTGGCAGTCTCAAACCCTGCTGACCTTCTTCTGCTCAAGAGAAGATGTCTTCTTGCCCTGCAGAAGAAAGGCAGAGAAGACCTTTGGGAATTGGAGTCAGGGTTGTAATTTTCTTAGTCTGTGGCATATCTTTTTCTGTCTATAAAATAAATACCGCAAAAGTGCTGAAAAAGTCTGGAAAAAAAACCACCCATGCCGCTGTTTTGCATCAGTATTGGCTCAGCAGCCGGGTCAGCCAGGCAGATTTAATGCCTTTGTTATAATGAGAACCTTTTTCTTCACCCAGGGGAACAGGATGTCACAGTTTTGACCTCTGTGGGTTTCGCTATTGAACTGGTCCTCAAAGCCAGAGAGTTCAGAGCTAGGTCTGAGGTTCTGAGGTTCTTCTCCTGGGAATTGTCAAGAGTGTTATGGAAAGTAATTTGTCAGGGATAAGGCATCTCTCTGGTGAATGGTGATACTCTGAAAGGAAGAGATGTGTCCAGCCTTGTCTCAGAGAGGCCAGTAGGGAGTGCCCTTTGCTGTCTGCCAAGAGGGAAAACCATATGTTGAGGAGCGTTCTGCTTGTTGGATAAGAAGTGAACATCTAGAATGGAGTTAAAGAAAAGTTTTGCTCAGACCTGGCTAAGACTGAAGGAAGAAAGTGTCAGGGTTCAATTGCCCTAAAGACGTAAGTGTCCAGGCAGTATGCCCAGTGCTGCAGGTGCCGGGCTGTGCAAATGAGAGCTGGCCTCAACACCCTAGAGTATGCAGTCAAGGGGAGAAGAGAGTGAGTGAGCAAGTGTTGGGAGGAATTTCACAAGGGAGGTGTTGGGTGCCATGAGAAGAGACAACTGTAGGACCCTACCCACTGGCATGTTCCCAGATGGCCACCGAATGGGATTGCCGAACACCACATTATCTTGCAAGGTTGGATGAAGCATCCTCCCTCCCCATGTGCAGATGTCATTGCAGGTAGACCAGATGCCTCTGGGTACGTGCTCTGCAGTCTGCATTTAGTGCTGCACTCTGAACTAAGGGCGGAGAAGAGAACTCCATGGGAGTACATGCTCTGCAGTCTGCACTTAGCACTGCACTCTGAACTAAGAGGGCAGAAGAGGACTCCATGGTAAGAAACATAAACTGACTTGTTTTCTCCTACAATACCCATACTCAGTTTCAATACTTCACTTCTGACATGAGATGTTGGGGCAGGGGCATTCCCACACACCAGGCAATTCTCCAGTGAACACCAACAAGGTGTCCTATAATTTAATTCATTTCTGACACTGTCTACCTGGAGTTAGAGTCAGATCCCACAGGCTAAGGGCTCAGTCCCACGAGACTGCCCTCACATCACATTTCAGTCGCAAGTCCCAGGTTGTGACCTTTGCTTCTGACCCTCCAGCCATTAATCAGGGTTCCCACAACCCCCTCCTTAGGTTCCATGATTGCTAGGATGGCTCACAGAACTCAGGGAAACACATATTTACATTTACTGGTTTATGATAAAGGATTAAGGATATTACAGAGGATATAGTTGAACAGCTAGATGAAAAGGTACTCAGGGCAAGGTGTGTGGAAAGAGGTTCAGAGCTTCCATGCCTTCTCTGGGTGCATCATCCTCCCAGAACCTTTGCCTCATCAGCAGCCCAGAAACCCTCTGAACCCTGCACTTCAGGGATTTTTATGGAGGCTTCATCACGTAGGCAGGATCCATTATTAACTCAATCTCCAATCCTTCCACCCTTCTCAAAGGCTATAGAGCGGGGCTGAATGCTCCAACCTTCTAATCATGATTTGGTCTTCCTGAATACCAACCCCAGCCAGGAGCCCACCAAAAGTCAACTAATTTGAACAAAAGACTCTCCTATATCACCCAGGAAATTCTAAGAGCGTAGGAGCTATATGTTGGCAACAGGGGTCAAAGACCAAATATATGTTTCTAATTTTGTCACGATATCACGGGGACCCACTCTCTGCTCATTGGCAGCAAGCACCCAGCATGACAGTGGAAACGTGTCTGTGGGGAGAACAGAAGTTAGACAAAGGTGGCTGTGAAATAGCCTGTGGCATTGTGGAACCCACCTTTCCATTACTCAGGACCCTCCACAAGGTAGAAAGTGACTTAGAAAGAAAAGGAAATTTAAGTAAAACCACCTCGTCCACTTAGGTGGATTTGGAAAAGGCCAATCACTTTCTGATGCACCTGTTCAAAAAGATAATTTCTAAGGCCCCTTTAGAGCTAAGATCCAGAATCTCCACTGTGGTCTCTGGGCTCCGAGTAGACTCACTCAGTCTGTTTTGATTCAGCCTCAGGCCTTCTGCTTGTCTTACAAGCAGAGAATGGGAAGTACTAAGAATCTCCACTTCTCAGACTAAGTCAGGGCCTGTAGTTCATTTTAAAAGCAGGTTCAAGACTTGCAGTTTAAACCTTTGAGACATCTGGTCGTAGCTGGGATCTCTATAGCCTTTGCTTCCCCCACCCTCGATGGGACCATTATGAGAGTAGAATGTTTTCCTGCACCTTTACGACCCTATTATCCGTGCCTGAGTGAAGAAACCTCTGGTTTCTCTGGTTGGGGAAGGCTCTGGCTGCCTATACTCCTCTGTGGTAGCTCAGCCCCAGTGTAGAGAAGACCACCACTGGCTCTCCTGGCTTCTCGCCTATTCCGGTTTCTCTTGCTCCTAAATAGCAAAACCGACTGATTCTTTTTTTTTTTTTTTTTGAAATGGAGTCTCGCTCTGTCACCCAGGCTGGAGTGCAGTGGTGTGATCTCGGCTCACTGCCAGCTCCGCCTCCCGGGTTCATGCCATTCTCCTTTCTCCTGCCTCAGCCTCCCGAGTAGCTGGGACTACAGGCGCCTGCCACCATGCTTGGCTAATTTTTATTTTATTTTATTTTATTTTATTTTATTTTAGTAGAGATGGGGTTTCACCGTGTTAGCCAGGATGGTCTCGATCTCCTGACCTCGTGATCTGCCCGCCTCGGCCTCCCAAAGTGCTGGGATTACAGGCGTGAGCCACTGTGCCCGGCCAAAATTGACTGATTTCTTTCCACTCCTGTTTATATTTCCCACCTTCTCCCTGGGAAAGGTGATAATGATCAGAAAAATAGCAAAAAGGCAGCAGCAGGAAGACAGACGAGGGGCATAGGGCTGGATCTCAGCCATGGTCCTAGCTGCCTTGCAGCATAGTTGCTAGGGGCAAGATCTGTGAAAGGGATTTGCAGATGAGGGACTCTGAAAATCGTAGGAAAACATAGTAATAAAGAACCCACCAATGGGTGCTACCTGTCTCCACGTCAGTGAGCCAGCCAGAGGCACTGCTCTACCATTACAAATCCAGTGGAATAGCTGTATGACCTTGGGTGAGTCATTTTAACCTTTCTCAGCCTCAATTTCCTCACCTGTAAAATAGGTGCATTTTACTTAAAGCACAGATTGTTTAAAGATTGACGTGATATGAATATGACAGGACATGGCAAAGTACAAGGAATAATAAAATGTTGGGAGATGTTATTATGCCCATACCTTGCTAAGTGATGATAACAAATAATAACTTTGTTAGATCATGGGGAAGCCTTTCAGATCCTCAGTTCACAACAGATAACTTGTCATAGAAGGAAGTCCGGAGCTCTCTGTCAGGCAAGTATAGTTGTCACTGCGACACACACACACAAAACAACACTGGCTCTATTCTGCCTACTGTATGTCAACTTCATAGTGCGTATCTCTACATAGCCAAGAAAAATGAAATACAAATATCATCATTTTAAGCACTTTTTAGTAATCACAAATTCAGCTGGGTTAGGTCAAATTTCAGATTTAAAACTAACTTCTTATAGAATCACTCACTCGTTCACTCCTTCGTTAAGTCAGCAAAAATTTGATTTCTGGCTCTTTGGGATTTGGTGTAATGAATTTTCCCCTGCATTTAAAGAGGGCTGCTGTATTGATAAACATGTTGACGAACACACAGGATATGCCGCTCTCACTACACTGACTACAAAGTACGCAGTCTGGATCCTTCCATAATCAGAGGAGCTGTCAAGCAACACAGATCTGCCAGGATAAAGAATCCAGAACCCTGAAGCTCTTACTGTTCATCACTGGCCTTAAATTTACCTCATTTCTGGAAAAGGCTCAAATGTCCTTTGTATGTATATATATCTTTCTAAGCTTCATCACTCCCATTCTTGGAAAAAATACCATTGTTTCTAAATGGTTTACGAGCAGTGTTATAGAGCCCTACAGTCTGGGGTGCCATGAGGGAACCACCTTCCAGAGTCTGCTGCCCAAAGCCTCCTGATATGGTGCTGACTTGGGTCACCCACAGTGGCTCAGGCCACTTCTCCACAGGCCTTCCTGTGAAGGTGGGTGTCATTTACTATAGGGGCAGTTGGCCGCTGTTTCTGAATGGCAGAAACGGTTTTGTTTTTTTTTTATTAAAAAAAAATCACCAAACTCTTACTTAGCATTCTGAAGTCACTCAAAAGCTTCAATTCCAAATTTTGCATGTGGGCCTGTTGGGGTTGAGTTAGTGGCGTGCAGAAGTCTGCAGGAGGCTCCCTGTGGGGAGAAGTGAGGTCCCACTCCAGCCTGGAGCCCATGTTCTATGCATTCTCATCATGTGGTTCACATAACTCAGCTCAAAATGTGAGCGGCACTTAATTCCTGGCACTTTGCCAGGTTGGCAGGCAGACTTTTCTAGAATGGATCCAGTGTGACCAGTCTGCTGTGGCTTCATAATAGCAAGAGAGATGGCGGGGGGGCGGGGTGTATTATTGTCGTTGTTGTTTTTGTCCGACAGCTTGGTTTTCTCTTCTTTCCCCAAAAAGTTGATCCACATCTTTACATACCTGTTCTATAACTTCTTTGGAAACTGTGTGTATGTTAGGGTGTGACTGGATTCTGAAGCCAGAATTTCACAGTACACATTTTTCCACATCTGAAAGGAATTGGAATTGAATTCCAAATAGCATTTAGAATTGAATCGGACAAGTAAGGCCTCTTCCGGGTTAGGCTGGATAATGGAGTTAATTCAAATCCATTTGAAGGATGTTCCTTGAAAAATGTTGCCTTGTGGAAAGGTGCTATATACACAGTGAATGCATCATCTGTCTGTATTCTGAGAACTAAAATCTTGTGGTCTCGGTCCTATTTGTATTTGGTGTCTTGTTTTTGTTTGTTTGTTTTGTTTTTGTTTTTTTGCCCAATTCACTTTTACTGCTTTTGTGAACACGGGTTTGGAATTCCAGCTCACAACTGTTATTCCAAGGCAGATGCTAGATGGTCGCTGTCTGGTCGTGGCAGCCTCCCTGCTAGCTTGCATGGTCGTGACTAGCTCAGTTCTGCAGTTCAGCACGTTTCCACTTAATGTGCCTTATGACAAAGGAAGGGCAGCGTGTGTCCTCCCAGATTGGTTTACACCCTGCATCACTTAGGCAAGTGTAATTGTAGTTCGTTGCAGTGTTGATATCCATTACCTAGTAATTAATGTACTTTCTTCCACTTCTGTTTGAGATGTGTTATTAACTTCTCAGATCTGTCCTGCTGCTCCTGGTTTAATCTGTACACAGTAGGAAGAAATTCTGTTTCTTACCAAAAATTGCAGAGCAATTTGATCCAGTTTCTTTTGTTGAAACGCTGAGCTAATTATATTTAACCATGGATGATAGTAAAGTTGCACTAACAGCATTTTTTAATCAATGGGAAATGTTTAGCTTGTGTGGGGTGGGGGAACTGGGAATCCAGATGTGGGGGAGGCCAGGCAACCAATTCTACAGAAAAACGTTAACTGTGTGATTAAGCATAAGCTTTCTAATGGAGTTATTACAGGACTAAAGAGGCCTTTATTGCATGAACGTGGAGGCAGGATGTAAATGTGCTTGTGTGCGTATTAAAGAGGAGAGAGAAGATCCTCTCTCTTCCTCTTTCTGTGTGTGTGTGTGTATGTCTGTGTGAGTGTCTGTGTGTGTGTGTCTTTGTTTTTTGCACATCTCCAAATTGCTTTGTAGAAGTAACAGCCAGCTTGGGAAACCCAGGACAAGATTGACCTAGCTGATAGCAACCATATCCCAAAAACAGAAACCTGGGACAATTGTTTATGTGGTTTAATGGGCAGCTAGACAGACGTGTTTGCCCACGTTATGAGGCTAGCAGATCATTTCAACTTGCCTTTATTGGTAGAACAATTAGGGTTGAACTCTCCCCAATGTAAAATCAGTACTGCAGATTGGCTCCACATTAATAATGCAGAGAGAAAAGATGTTTGCTTAGAAAAAGCTAGAACGTGAACTGTGATTTGCCTTCTCCTGACCCTGTGGCAGCTCCTCAAAAATATAGTTTGAGCTGTACCTCACATAGGGGAAGAGATAATACATATTATCACTTGTCATCAATTCCCTGATTTTTGTTTAGGCTCTTGAGTGTAAGATGACAGTTGGTTCTGTGAACACGTTGGTCCTGGTAAGCTTGCATTGCTTCTTCAGTGTGGGATGGGAGACTTTTCAGAGTTGGATGGGAGTTTTTTTTGGAGACGGGGTCTTGCTCTGTCACCCAGGCTGGAGTACAGTGTTGCAATCTCGGCTCACTGCAACCTCGGCCTTCCGGGTTCAAGCGATTCTCCTGCCTCAGCCTCCAGAGTAGCTGGGATGATAGGTGCCTGCCACATGCCCACCTAATTCTTGTACTTTTAGTAAAGACGGGGTTTCGCCATGTTGGTCAGGCTGGTCTCAAACTCCTGACCTCAAGTGATCCTCCCGCCTCGGCCTCCCAAAGTGGAGAGATATTTTTTACAGCTGTGTTTCATTTGTTTGTTTGATTGATTCTTTTTTTCAAGAGACATGAAATAACACATCCAGAACCTTTCTATGATTTCCAGGCATCTTCATTTTCATGTGTCTCGATTCCTACAACTCTTTTGTAGATCAAAGCTACCTTTTCTTGCAAATTATATTTATATTTCTGTGGTGCTTTTCAAATCATCTGACAATTGCCAGATTATTGAGAACTCATAGCAGCCGGAAACCAAAGAAGGCAGATTGCTAGGATTGTCCTTTCATGGAAGAGCAAGCAGAGATCAGAGAACATGCCCAGCACTCCATGGCTAATAGAGGGAGAGGGTTCCAGGCCTCATACCAAGTCAATAGACCTCTTCCCAATAAGGGTCACAGCACTTTGCTCTTGATTTGATTTTTAGCAAACAATTTCTTCCCACCATTAAAAAATTCTACCTACTCTTAAAATAGGATCGCTGTCTTTTGGTCATAGCCAGTCCTCTTTGGTTTTCTGTAAAGGCAGTGTGCAGTGAAAGTGACGAATACCTGACAAAGAGCCAAAAAGCAAGGGAAAACAGAAATGCACTGGCTAGATGTTAAGAAGGTACAAAAAAATGCAGGCTTGTGTCCTCACTACTTGAAAAGATCAAAAGGCTATGGAGAATCGTGTTGAGGAATTGGTCTTCAGGAGGGAAGGGAGGAAAGTGAAGGAAGAAGAGAGTGATTTTTGTTATTGTTATGTGTCTTGCTTTGTTTTTTCTTTTCATCTCTGGGCTGCTTGTTTAGGTTTCATTTTTATGTCTCCCTAGCCTGGTTGGTTATTAAACAGAGGGCCTAAAAAAACTAAGGGCAAAAAGGTGTTTCTCTTTCATACTACATGGAATAGACATTGGGAGTCATGAATTAGAGTTCTCTTTGGTGGAAAATGAAAAATCGTTAAGCTTGTCTTCCAACACCGCTAAAAGCTAATTGCATTAAAATAACTATTTATGCTGTAAGTAAGGGCCAGGTGATCTGAGCCGATGTTGGTGTTGCATTGTATTTGTGTTTAGAAATCTGCAGTAGTATAATTAAAAGTAAAATGCAGTGACTTGATCTTCAGGGGTCTTGCTTTCTGTGGGAAGTGCAGGGTTCAAGAGGGAGCAGGAGAGAGACAGGGAAAGTGGATTAATGAGTGCTGGTTGCCTCTGTGTGCCATAGGCTGTGACCTTATTTATTCTTGTTATCTCATGTAATCTCCACCACAAAACTCTCAGGTAGATGTTATTATCTTCATTTTGCAAAGATGGAAACAAGTGTTCAGAGACATTAAACAATTTGTGCCAAAGCATACAGCTCTTAAGTAAGTGGCAGAGCCAGAATTTGAACCCAGGTCTCTCTGATCTATTCCCCCATATTGTTTCCCAAAGGATAGTTTGGGGAGGCATGTGGCTTGAAATGCTCACGAAAAGGGATAACTTTCCCGGGCATGGTGGCTCACACCTGTAATCCCAGCACTTTGGGAGGCCGACGTGGGTAGATCACCAGAGATCAAGAGTTCGAGACCAGCCTGGCCAAGATGGCAAAACCCCGTTTCTACTAAAAATACAAAAAATTAGCCGGGCTTGGTGACACATGCCTGTAATCCCAGCTACTCAGGAGGCTGAGGCAGGCAGAATTGCTTGAACCTGGGAGGTGGAGGTTGTGGTGAGCCGAGATCATGCCACTGCACTCCAGCCTGGGCGACAGAGTGAGACTCTGTCTCAATAAAGAAAGAAAGAGAGAAAGAGAGAGAGAAGAGATAACTTATTGCCTTCCTGAAACTAACAATGAATTAGATTTTCTGATCACTCACTGTCCAATTGGGTAATTCATTGCTTTCCTACAAAATATGGGTTGAATTCTGTCCTCCCCAAATTCCTATGTTGAAGGCCTAATCCCTAGTACCTCAGAATGTGACCTTACTTGGTAACAGGGTCATTGCAGATATAGTTAGTTAAGGTGAAGTTCTACTGGAATAGGGTTGGCCCTATCCAGCATGACCGGCGTCCTTATGAAAAGGGAAAATTTGGAGACAGACACACTTGGAGATCAGAGTTATGCTACCACAAGTTAAGGAACTCCCAGAAACTAGAAGAGTAGCCTGGGACAGTTACCTGGACAGTACCATAGTACCTTCTGAGGGAGCATAACCCTGGGGACACTTTGATCTTGGATTTCTAACCTTCAGAGCTGTAAGACAAGGAATTTCTCTTTACCCTGCTCAGTTTACGCCAGTTTGTTTCAGCCAGCCCTAGAAAACTAACACAGTGCATCTCATCTCTTATTCCCATTAGGTCCTTAGTTTTGTCCCGTCAGCCCAGGCTGGGTGGTGGTACTTCTTCCAAGCTGTCTGTTCACATACTTTTGGCGGATTCCAGGAGCTGCCATCAAAACCATTTTGTCTTGTGTATTGAATGAAGCTCATCCCCTCTGCATTCCAAATAGCCATTCTCACCTGTATTCCCAGCAGTCCCCCTCCCCTCCAACTTATCCTCATTGTGTTCTGGAATTATTATTTTCTGTGCCACAGTGGATTCCGTAAGTACTCCTTGGCTGGATGTCAGGATATTATAGCTTGAGGATTGATCTTGGTATGTTTTTTTGTCTGGGTCTTTTATTTTGCCTTATATTGTTTATTCACAGATTTTAGAAGATTGCACATTTTGTTTAATTATGTTGGAGACAGACTGGCATTTTAGCTGTTACAGTCTGTGGGAGAGGGGTTGATAGCAAAAATTATGTGGAGTTTAAATTGTGTTCGGTAAAGGAAGTGGAAATGAATAAAGCTGTTTTACCATGAAAAGTAGGTATTTTGCCTTGGATCTTAGAATGGGTCTTTTTTTATTTTTTTTCCTTCTTAGCTGGAAATGTTCTAAGTGCTGCATTGTCTATTTCGTTTGCCTTTTACAAGTCTGACTGTTATAAAAAGGAAATTTGTATCTGTATTTGCAAATTTGAGCCTGGCAGCTGTGTTTTGAAGGCTTAATCTGGGATCGAACTGAGATGCAAATGATGTCGAATAGTTTTTCCCATGATGTTGTCAAGTTTTACTTTTCAAAAATACTGCTCGTGGCAGCACCAGCCTCCACACAGGGTCTATTGAGTTTTAGATTTTTAAGTAATAGGCAATTTTAAACTGATGTTCACTCAGAAAAGCAATGGCTTCTCGTTGTACCCTCCCTACACAATGCCTGCACAACTGCCGTGGGGCTGAGAAAGAATCCCTTCTCTGCTCTTATTACATTAGCCATGTTTTTGATTAGTTGAGGGGAAAAAAGAAGCCCTCACAAAACCACAAAGCTTTTTGTCTCTCGTGTCTGTCAAAATGTGGCTGATTTAATTTGAATGAAATTTTAATTAGAAAAATTCTGCCAAGATCTAGCCCTGATTTGAATATTTATAGATATGTTAAGAATCTCCGTAAACCTGGGGTCTAATTTGAATTACTTCCCTGGACCTCAGCCCTAATGGTACAGAAAGTGGTGGGGGCGCTGTGTGATTGGGCAGATTACCCACACACTGGGCTAGAATGGGGGTCCGGACAGGGAAGTGGCTACGTGCGTGGTCTCTGCTGTTTTAATAGCAGCAGTTTATCCAGAGATGTTTTTCAGGCTTGTGAGCACTTCATTATGGGAGTGGAAAACATATGACTAATATTAGCATGTTACTTGGAATATATATATTTTAGAGGGTGCAGGGTATGTCTGAAAAACCATGGGGGTTGGGAGAGTCAGAAAATCCCTGTCCAGGTTCATTCTTGCCTAGTTCAAGGCTTGTGTTCTTGGACTTAACCTGCAGAGCCTCAATATCTTTATCTCTAGAATAGGGAGAAATAAGATGTGCGAGGCTCATAGAGAAACCGTACCAGCAGCAGGAGTCGGCACGGCAGGGCTGGTGGCCTCGGGCAGCAGGTTACTGTGGTTTATGAGTAAAGATGGTGGACTTGGATTGTTGTTGCTTCTAGCTAGCTCAATGCCAGAGGCCACCTGTTCCAAATCATCCCTTAGCCCTAATCAATGTGATTGATGTTAAAAAAAAAAAAAAAAAAAAACTCCATGGCATGTTACCTTTGTCATTGTGTATTTAGAATAAATGCTGTGTGCCCAGTGCAGCAGAATGAAGGCTTTAACTAGACAATGGAGTTGTTATCACAGTCTGCCTTCATCTAGGAGATTAGAAGTGGAAAATCCTAAATATATGCAAATATAAATACATATCCCTTCCTGAAGATTTCCTGGCAATCCTGTTCTTTTTAACAGAGCTTCAGAAAAGACCCACACGGGACTTAGTTTCTCTGCAGTGAATCTACAGACTCATAGCCCCTCAACACTTCCTGAGTGATTGCTGGGGTTTCAGCCCTTACTGACATTTCTCTTTCAGAGATAAGACTCCATTTCCCTGACAAACACCAGGTATTTCTAAGCAACCTCAATTTCATTTAGTAATGTTGGTGCAAAAGTGCACAGGCAGTGCAGCAAGTTTCTTTGTATATGACAAAATAAATTGGCGAGGTTTCAGTGAAAAAAGAAAAAAATCTGCAACAGTGATTTGCTCCAGTAAATATTGTCAGCAGATATGGCTGTGACTCCTGGAATAGAGGTCTTATGTACACATGAGCTAGTCATTTTGCACGTTGGTCCCCTGGCTCCTCCTGAGCCAGAGACATGGAATGTCCCCACCTGGCTCATCTGACCACCCATGGCTAGTATAGACTTTAACCTTATTGCAAATTCAGGAATGTGAAAAATTCATATACAGTATGCTTAGTATTTTTTCCACTTGCAAGTGGCATCAAGAAATCAGGCTTCATTAAGATTATCCCTGAGGCTAAGAAAGAGCAAGGGGTGGTGAAGAGCAGGAAGCAACATGGAAGATGGCTTAGGGTAGGAGGGATTCCTGCCAAAACCCTCTGTGTGCATCCCAGAGGAGACTTTTGGGGAGTACAAGGATTATGCTGACACTCTCACTCCAGGCCCACCAACAACTGTATCTCCATCCTCAGGGAATAGTCCTTTATATCTGCTGGAGAAGGTTGTGTGTATGTGTGGAATTTGCACACCAGCTAGGAGCCAAAAGGCTTCCTCCGTGGAACTCCTACAAAATAAGACTCCAGAGGTGCCTTGGCAACTGAGGTTGCTGGGTGATGTCATGCCCTTGTGGGAGATCTGTATTTCTTAGATTAACTGAAGCCTTTGAATACTAACTTTGATGTGTTATGTTAACCATCTGGAGACATTTTACAGTTGTTGTCAAAAGGTTGACTGAGGTCTCTAATGCAACATGAGGAGTTGATGGAAGCTTAATAGAGTTTACCAGTTTTGCTGATTTGTGAATGACAGCACCACAATAACCCTTGGCCCGAGAGATGGCGGCTGTGTGTACTGTTTGAATGAAGGTGGCAAGGGGTAGAATGTGAATTGTGCATTTTGTAACAATTTGGAAAGGAGTTGAATTGGGTACATCCACCCTAGTTGGGCAACTTTGCCCTGTTGGTTACATATATGCCATTGATTTATTCATCACTTATTTGCCTTGTAGAAAGCCCTCTTGGTTTAGGAGTTCTGCATATCAGCCCTCATTCCTCAATAAAAGGTGTGGTATATTTCAATATACCTTATGTGTATATTTGGTTTTAGATCAAGGCCTAGCCTAAGCTTCCAGGGTATTGCTAGTAAGGCTGTTAAGATACTGAGAAGAACGAATCTTTGAGCTTTGCTTCTTTTCTTCACATGGAGAAATAGTAAGACATCTTTGTTTTCCTGTTTTTCATACCATTCACCATTGTGGAAAAACATCAATCATACTCCCCACATATCTGAGCATATTTAATACTGTGTCCCTATATTTATAATCCCAACATATTTATGCACGTATATAATTATGCATATATAAAAATACGAGAGAGAGAGGAGAAAAAAGCAAAAATAATGAAAATGGGAATACTACTAAAATAAAATGGAAGCAAGAAGTTGATGAGAGGGTAGAAGAAGAAATCACGATAAGAATGCGGGTGGCAGTTACCCTGATTTGATTATGTGAATGTATGAAATCATCGCATGTACTCCCAAAATATGTATACATATTATGTATCAATAATACATAAATAGTATAAAATAAAGAGTGTGGGTAGTTGGTCAAACAACCACCAGATGCTGGTGTTTTGATACAATTTAATGTGTCTTAGGGGAACAGGGTTTAATCATCAGAGACTCTACTGTTGAGAACACCAAGCTGGGAATCCAGAGATTAGAGTGTGTTCATTCAGGTCCCTTCACCAACTGCACGAACCCCCGATCTATGCCAGGAATGGGGCTGGTCCTAGGGATGCGCAGAACAAGGACAAGCATGGACTCTTGGAGGCTAATAGATTTAGGAGGAGTTCTCTGTCGCCTTTTAAAAGCAAAGGTATATGGTAAAGATGGCTTATGTTACTCTAAATTAGATTCTGCTTTGATTGTGGTGAAGCGTTAATATAAGGAAGGGTCCCAAGGTCAGAAGGGATGCTAGGTATTCTAGAGCCCATCAAAATTGTGTCATCCACAGTTGATTGAATTGTATTCTATAAGAGATTAGGTGAAGGTCCATTTGACTACCATCCAATTTTTAGACATTTTGAAAAACCATCTGGTCTACTCTGAGGTCACATCCCCACCTCAGAGAACACCCACTAGCCTGGGAAGAATAAACACAAAACACTCCATGGTTTTCAAAGGAGGTGTTATGGGTTTTTGCAAAGGTTTCTTTCTTAGTTACATCCTAAGATATGAGACATCTGTAAATCCTCTCATTGTTTGTTTTTTTGTATGTGTTTAATTTATGTGGGTTTTTTTTTTCTCTGTGGCTATGGGATGGAGCCAAATTTAGCTTAACAAATTCCTAAAGGCAAATACAAGAAATGCTTTCCAAATGTTTCCACTGTACCATAAAAAAATATACCATTTATTTCCCAGCCTGTTGAGAAAAGCTGGCCCATCAACTTCTTATGAGGACTGCATCCTTGATGAAAAATTAACATGCAGAAGGGCATATGAGAGTGATATGCTACAGTGGGTTTACCAGGAATGATAAACTTGGCTTTGCAAGGTTGCAATTTATAACCTGCTTCATCTTCTCCAAACTCCTCAATAGACTTTCTTGCCTGACAATGTGGCAGGGGTCATTGGCAAGATCACAAAATGTTATCTCAGGCATATCCTGGGATGTGTTTTTTCTGGCTGCCTATGAGTCACACATTGCATATTTTAACATACCCCTGGTTAGAATGTTCGCAGTGCTGGTGTTGATCACACTTATGCACAGAGTAGACCCTGGTGTAAGCTGCTGACCACATGAGTGGCTTGAAGAACATCAGCTCTTCCAGCCTCTATCTTCCCCAATCATGCTAGGATGCTGCTGCTGCCATCCTACCTTATATAGGCTGAAATTCCACCAGAAAGTAAGATGGGATATGTTTTCCCCAAAAAAAAACCACTATTAAAAGTCACCTAGGAAAGACAGCATTATGTATTATGTCTTTTTGTTGTTGTTGTTGTTGTTGTTGGAGTCTCGCTCTGTCATCAGGCTGGAGTGCAGTGGTGCGATCTCAGCTCACTGCAACCTCTGCCTCCTGGGTTCAAGTGATTCTCCTGCCTCAGCCTCCTGAGTAACTGGGACTACAGGCGCATACCACCACGCCCAGCTAATTTTGTATTTTTGGTAGAGACGGGGTTTCATCATGTTGGTCAGGCTGGTCTCAAACTCCCAACCTCAGGTGATCCCCCCTGCCTCAGCCTCCCAAAGTGCTGGGATTATAGGCGCGAGCCACCGCACCTGGCAGAGAGCATCATGTCTTTCCTACAGTTTGTAGCCCCTGTCATGGGAAGGCTCAGATTTCAGTAGAGCCTGGAGCAGCTGAGGTGGGACTGTCCCTCCCAGCACTTCGTTTCTGCTTTCTCTCTTTCCTCTTTGTCTCTCTTGCTTGTTACCATCGCATTTTCCCATAGCCTCTCCCTCCACTCCCTCAAAAGGAATGCCTACAGCAGCAGTGAGAGAGGGATTCACTAGAGGAGAGTGGGTGGGAGGAATGCTATTTTAGAAAAGTAACTAAATAAATGGATAGTCAAGCTCTAAAAAAAACTTCCTTAAAGACTGTGTGGGATTTAACATCCAAGAAACGAACATGAGATAGACCATACAGATGAAATAAATGCAAATACGGTCCCAACATTACAAATTTCCTACTTTCTTCTTTGCCCCATTCTCCGGGTGCCTTCATTTTAGAAGAGAAAAATGAAGAAGGAGAGACAAAAAGTGAACCTGAGAGCAGAAGAGAGGCAGGGAGACAGAAAAATGGGGGCCAAATGGGAGAGAAAGACATCGGAGAAGAGTAAAATAACTTAGAACAGGGACACTCTCATGTTACACCACATCCCTGATGCATTAATGTGTTGACTTAAAAAAGGCTGCAGGGTCTCATCTCCCTGCACAAGGTCTACCTTTCTGCCCTGAGAGATGATTTGGAGCTCCAATGTGTATTTCATTAGCAGATTGATGAAACGTGGTGGCACATGCCAACCGTCTGGAAGTGTGACAGTGCATCCAGGCTGGTCTCGCCTCATATCCGTGGGACTCTGACGAAGCTCCTTCATCCGGGAGGCCAATTAGCAAACTGTTGAATGCTCTGCTTTTTTGCAAGTTTCTGACAAACAGCCTGGTTTCTGGCAGATGCAGGGTAACCAAAGCAAGCCTGCTCGCTGGGGTCAGGAGGAAAAGCTCAGTGCAAAAAGAAAGAAGATGAATTTCTCCCTGAGTAAATGGCACATAAGCTCCCTCGTTGATGTCAGGACAGAAAATGTTTGCTGGGTTTCTGAAGAGTGAAGAACCTGGGACTAGAGTTCGTGGAGTGATAACACATGGCAGATTACAGCGTTCGAAGGCCAACCTTTGAAGAGTCTAGGTGCTTTAGTCTCATTTGCATCAGCTCACTCACCTGCTGCTAACACCAGGCTGGAAGAAGCAGGCTCTTGGTGACCCACTTTTATTTCAGAGCCCAGGACTAGGACTTGAATGTCAGGCAGGACAGTATTATGCCAGAGCTGCTCCACTGGTTTGTGAGAATCAACCATACGCATCTCTTCCCAGCTCTGCATTTGGTAATACCATGTTGGTAGCTTGAAATTTCATGGTGGGAGGATTTACACCACAGACATGGGTGAATGCTACAAATCAGGACTCCCCCACCACCAAGAGCCTTTTGATAAATATTTACCAGCATGCCACTGGGCAGGAGAGAGAGATGAAGAAACGGTCATATACTTTTTAATTATACATTTTAATGATTTTGAAGCCTAGCCTTGTTTTCCGTGAGAGTGTATGATTATGTGTGTACCCCCAACTTGTTGATTCCTAAGTAAAGAATTTGCTCTCCTTTTGCTATGGAGCAAAATGCGAGCACATTTCCATTTTCAGGGTTTGTTTAAGAATTTTGCAACAAGTTGAAGGAAATCATGTCTGCTCAGCTAAGCAATTTGGTGTCTGTTGATAGCCAAACAGCCTGGAAAATTATCTTTGCCTCAGCTCACCCACTGTGCAGGGAATTATGCTGACAAGCTGGCTGCTTCCAGAGGCCTATTGTGTGGCAGCACAGTGGTGAGGGAGAGGCAGGTATGTGATTTAGCCATCTCTTCCTCTGTCTGCTCTGCTTAATAAGTGAACACTGCCAGACTGTCTTTGTGTGCCTTTTCTATCAACGCTTGGGTCATTTCTTCTCTCTCATCCCCCGAAGGCAGGATAAAGTATAGACAATCACCAAAAGATTTTGGAAAGCATTTCCAGCAAACACATGGAAATTGCTAGAGATAAGAGGATGTCTGAAACCTCGTTAGCATGAAATGCCAAGATTTCTTTTGCTTTTAGAACGCATGTCTTAAAATATGGAGACACTTGGCTTTTGTGACAGTATCTTTAAGAGGCTTGGTTAGTAAGAGACAGTGGATGGGGAAGGATTCAACTCATTAATATTCCAGAGTCAAGGAATGCTCACACTCAATCTCTATGATTTTGTTAATGTAGAAACTGGGGACCCTGGGGTTATATGACTTTCCTAAGATGGGCACACAGAACAAGACCCCAGATTCCTGGGCAACCCAGGAACAGCAGCAACATCTGCCAACACCGCTGCAGCTGCTGCTCCTTCTTTTCTCACTTCTGCGATTTGTGGACCACTGAGTGGCAGGCTCTGTGCTGAGCATTCTCCTGGCTTCTCACTTCATCTCATAGGCATTGAACAGCTGCTGAGCACAGGTATGACTGAGCACTCAGAGGATGCAGAGAACAGTGAGATATAGCCCCTGTCTGGAAGAGGCTTATAGTCTTATCCTGCTTATTGGATATGGACTACCCCAATAAAGAGTGAGTTTAGTGCTACAGGGGTATTGAAAGGCAGGAAAAAGTACATTTGATTGGGCTTATAGGTATCTCCAAGATTCCTTCTTGGGAAGCATTAGCTGCAGGATGAAAACAAACTTTTAGAGGTAAAAACTATAATGTGAAGTTTTTCTTAGCATGACACTTGATACTAAAAGAATTATAAGGCATTCTCTGGAATGATCCTTCATAAAGCCTGATGTAGGAGCCCCTATCCCTGGGCAGAGCACACATAAGGGAAACCCCGGATCTCTGTGTGATGTGCAGGAGGCCGTCTTCCTGTAGCACTAAGTTTTTCTTCCACTCTAGTCTGAAGAAAAAACAGCAAGGACTTGTACTTAGAGTAGAAAAAGTAGAAGAAATCTCTCCTCTGAGGCCTCACTGCATTATTGGGGATGGCATAGTACAAGAGAAAGGAAATGGACTTTGGAGCAGAATAAATCCAGCTCCCCGGCTGCTAGCTGTGTAATATTGAGCAATTTACTTAACCTCTCTAAGCCTCCGGCTCTTCATCTGTATAAGGGGTGGGTGGATGTGAGGTTCAACCACTCAGTCAGTGAGTATGCAGAGACCATGCTGTGTCCCAGAGATGATGTTTGTAAAGCATGTGGCCCACAGTTAAACGCTTGGGTGTTGATGGGAGTCTTGCGTCTGGGATGAGGACCTCATTCATATTGCAGTTTTTGGTACAGTATCAAGCAAGAATAAAAATATCCCTGATCTGAAATAGCAATGCTGACTCTACTGCTAGGGCTTCTTTATCATGTTCTCAGTTTCACTAAACTGTAAAGATGAGTTCCTACAGCCTAGGCTGGGAGAATCCACTTAGAGTAATTTGCTACTGATTTTAAGAGGGCTGTGAGATCTGGTCTGCAGCTGTGGTGTGGGAGAGCCCTGGGCAGCCTCTCAGGCCCTGCCAGCCCTGTGGTTCCAAGCTGCCCACTCTCCAGCTGCCCAAGTCAGCTTGGCATCCTGAGCTTTATTTGCTAGGATGCAGGCTGTTTGGCCTTGGCAGGTGCAGGTTCTGAGGTCTAAATACCTGCTTTGAGTGTCAGTAGGCTAACAAATGATGGCTAGACTTTTCTTAAGAAAGGGGTTTACCAAACACTGCATGTTCTCACTTATAAGTGGGAGCTGAACAGTGAGAACACATGGACACACGGGGTGCAGAACAACACACACTGGGGCTTGTCGGGGTGGAGGATTGGGGGACAGAGAGCATCGGGAAGAATAGCTAATGGATGCTGGGCTTAATACCTAGGTGATGGATTGATCTGTGCAGCAAACCACCGTGGCACATGTTTACCTGTGCAACAAACCTGCACGTCCTGCATGAGTACCCTGGAACTTAAAATAAATATTGAAGAAAAAAAAGAGAGGGTGGTTACTATGTGGTTGTAATCCAGTTGGTCTTCTCTCCCCTCTTCCGAAACAGGACTGGACCTCAGAAGCAACCAGGGGTCCTGGTCCCATCTCTTTGATTGACAGATAGCCACTCAGGATTAGATTGAGGGACCCCACTCTGTTTTTGACATACAAGCCTCCAGAGTTTAAAAATTCTTTGAATGAGACCACTTAGCCACTTTAGCTTCAAAAAGTATTTTTTGAAATTAGCCCCAGGGGTACATTCGGAATACACATGTCTAAGTAGCTTACTGCTGCATATACCCAAAGGGAAGAAGAAAAAGACAAATCAAGACAGTGATTTTTTTCTCTAGCTCCTTGGTTTTATTATAGCCCTGGTTGGAATGATGTTATTTGGTAAAACACAAATTACTGTCCTCAGAGGTGTTCATATCTCTTCCCGTCAGTCCATAGGGATTGCTTAACACTTGAAGAAACATCAAGCTTTTTGACTGTACCCCAAGGGAAGTAAAAGCCTTGTTAGAAGAATAGTCTGTCTCATTCTCTATTTCTCCAAGCTCACTCTCCTACCAGACGGCAATATGTCCAGAGACGACTGGGAATGCATTACAAAAGCACACCAGGCCCAGCTTGTAGAGTTCTTCCTGCCGGTCAAGCAGGAGGTGTGGAGAGTGGATCTGTTCCTTCCTTCACTGTCCTCTGTCAACCTGGCCCGGATGCTTCTCTTCTGGGCCCTCAAAGCGATGTAATTAACAGCTGAATAGAAGTGCCTTTTTGTGCCTTGTATTATGGTTATAATGATTCCCCTTTGCAGAGTGCCTCCCACGTACTAGGCACTCCCTGTGTCATTTTGCTTACTCTTCACTGCCACTCTATGATGCAGACAGTGCTGCCATCTCTGTTTCACCAAAGAAGAAAAGCTGGGAGTAGCTGGTTCCTCCAGAGCAGCAGCAGCAGGAGCTCAGAGTGGCAGCAGAATCCCCCCAGAGTTAGGGGTGGCGCTGTGTTCTGGGTGGATTCTGGTTTGGACTAGAACTTCAGCCAGCAGTGGAGAGTCGAGGGAGCAGAGCCTCCCACTGGGGAGTGGGGCTGCAAGAGGTCAGTACCTCCCAGATATTCCAGGACCTCAGGCTTACAGTGGCAGCCCTCGCTTTGCCCAGGTGGCTTGGGACCTCTGATGTGCTGCCAGCATCAGTGAAGACTGGCTCAGAACTGGGTGGGCCTGGGCCGCAGATTGGAGCCCCACTTGGCAGGACTGGGGTGAGCCAGCCCTGGAAGAAAGATGAGAAAATTGGACAATTCCCTGATAAATTGTCAGTTGGGGCCCAGTTGTATGACTATAGAGGTGAAATGAGTGTTAAAAATCAGTTAGTCCAACCCCTTCCTTTCTAAATGAGCGAGCTGAGACCTTCCTGGCAAGATACGGTAACTTGCCTCAAATCTTGTGGGTGTTTGTAGGGGCAAGACCAGAACAAAACCCCTGGTTTTCTGGTTCCTTTTCAACTGCTTTTCCCACTTTGCCACCCTCTGCCTCTTTTATCCTAATTCTGCAGCTGGGGCACCGGTGCTACAGAACCCATGAGGACGTTAGAAACCAGAATCCGGATGCCCTGCCACGTGTGCACAGCAGGCCTCTTTCTGTGGGACCTGTCTGTCTCGCTCCTCCGGATTGACCAGGCATTGCCATTGAAAACAATTTCAAGATGCATTTTTTACCCAGTAATTTAAGAAACAATATTCACCTTAGGAAATACACGCAAATGAAAGAGGGTTTGCTGTCAGGCAGTGGAGAGCATTTATTGGAACCTGCTGGGTATAAAACCAACTACAAGACACTTTGAAATTACAGAAATGACCTGACCTCACTCTAGGTAAATTATAGTCTGGCTTCTTAGTGTGATTTTTTTAATCCCCTCTTTTTCTCCAATTAACTACTTGAAGCATCTCGTAAATATTGTTATCAATTTCTAATTTGAAGACCAAGAAACTTTCAGCAGCAAATTATTTAACCAGCTAGAACTCGTGTGTCCGGGGGCTTCTTCGTGTTCATGAATACCAACCACTTGGAAAGCAAATGACCTCCTCACCTTGGGACCAGGAGGCTGCTTTGAATCTTGTGGGTCAGCGTCCTCAGGAGAGTGAGCTGGGGTATGACACTTTTGTGTCATTTGACTTTCTCTTGATCGTTTAAAATAGGGAAACAAAAAGATTGTATAGGAAAATGTCCTTATACATTTTCTTCTATATTTTCTACATGTAGGCAATGTCTAGGGAGTATATGTACGCTGTAGAGGTCCATGCTGAATGCTCAGAAAGATCTATCATTCCAATGGAAAGGGCATCTGCACTTGTGCAGTGGTTGTGAATTCCCAAATTCAGGGAAGAGCTAACAAATCACTGAATGGCTTTTTCTTTAAAGCGAGGCAAATGTTGTAGAGAGGAGGGAAAAAAATCAATCAACAAGCATAGAGATACCAGGAATAAATAATAATCTTTTACATATAAAAAGAGCATCTGTCCTTGGGACTCCACAGCTTTGAAGGCAAGATGAATTCAGCTAGGAACTGAGGGAAACAATTGAAATTTTTCTTTTGTCGGGTTCAGCAGGGGATTGAGAGTCCTAGTTAATGCACCTGTAGAGGTTTAAAATTCATCAATATAACAGAATAAAGGTAAGAGGCAGGTAGTTCCTTATACCATGGAACAGAAAGCTTTCTGTGCTCAAAGTCGGCCATTTAGTGCCAGCTAACCTTTTAACTACCATTTTGAAGATACAATAGCAGTAATTCATCTTGTTTTATGATTTATAGCTAACTCAGAATTTCTAAAGACTTTTTATTTCAGAACCCCAAAGTCTCATCTTAGGAAGGCAGTGTCTGATGCCTCTTGCATACCCACACCTTTTTCTTACGCTTAACAAGAATCCGCTCTGAGCTTCTAGAATGCTTCTCACACTATATCCACCTAGTGACCAGCACATTCATCTGTGGGAGCTTTGGACATGACTCACACAGGGAATATGTCAGGCCGACCTGCTTAGCAAATCAATACAAAGATTGCCCAACTGATCAGCTGACACTTATGAAGACCTTCCACTTGTAGTGTGTGAGTTGTCATCCTGGGCTAGGTGGACCAAGGATGTCAAACTGTGTGCTAACGGCAGTGGTGTCCAGTCGTAATGAGAGGTGACAGCGTGCTGGCAGTCCTCACAGCCTTCGCTAGCTCTCGGCGCCTCCTCTGCCTGGGCTCCCACTTTGGCGGCACTTGAGGAGCCCTTCAGCCCGCCGCTGCACTGTGGCAGCCCCTTTCTGGGCTGGCCAAGGCCGGAGCCGGCTCCCTCAGCTTGCGGGGAGGTGTGGAGGGAGAGGCTCGGGCGGGAACCTGAGCTGCGCGCGGTGCTTGCGGGCCAGCGCGAGTTCCGGGTGGGCCTGGGCTCGGCGGGCGCCGCACTCGGAGCGGCCGGCCAGGCAGCCCCACCGGCCCCTGGCAGTGAGGGGCTTAGCACTTGGGCCAGCAGCTGCTGTGGTCAATTTCTCGCCGGGCCTTAGATGCCTTCCCGCAGGGCAGGGCTCGGGACCTGCAGCCCGCCATGCCTGAGCCTCCCCCCACCTCCGTGGGCTTCTGTGCGGCCCGAGCCTCCCCTATGAGCGCCGCCCCCTGCTCCCCGGCGCCCAGTACCATCGACCACCCAAAGCCTGAGGAGTGCGGGCACAAGGCGAAGAACTGGCAGGCAGCTCCGCCTGCAGCCCCAGGGAGTGATCCACTGGGTGAAGCCAGCTGGGCTCCTGAGTCTGGTGGGGACGTGGAGAACCTTTATGTCTAGCTAGGGGATTGTAAATACACCAAGCGGCACTCTGTATCTAGCTCAAGGTTTGTAAACACACCAATCAGCACCCTGTGTCTAGCTCAGGGTTTGTGAATGCAGCAATCCACACTCTGTATCTAGCTAATCTGGTGAGGATGTGGAGAACCTTTGTGTCTAGCTCAGGGATTGGAAACGCACCAATCAGCGCCCTGTCAAAACAGACCACTTGGCTCTACCAATCAGCAGGATGTGGGTGGGGCCAGATAAGAGAATAAAAGCAGGCTACGGGAGCCAGCAGTGGCAACCCGCTGGGGTCCCCTTCCACACTGTGGAAGGTTTGTTCTTTTGCTCTTTGCAATAAATCTCACTCTTTGGGTCCACACTGCCTTTATGAGGTGTAGCCCTCACTGCGAAGGTCTCCAGCTTCACTCCTGAAGCCAGCGAGACCACGAACCCCACCGGGAGGAAAGAACAAACTCCAGACGCGCCACCCTAAGAGCTGTAACACTCACTATGAGGGTCTGCGGCTTCATTCTTGAAGTCAGTGAGACCAAGAACCCACCAATTCCGGACATAGTAACGTCCTGTCTTTTATATTATATCCATTTTGATTGTAAGTCGTATCTACTTTTAGAAAAATATGATGTTTTCATGTATATTGATGTACTAGTCTGGGTTCTCCAGAGAAAGAGAACCAATAGTAGATACATACACACACATGCATATAAGTGTGTGTGTATGTATACATTATATATATGTGTGTGTGTGCATATATATATATAGAGAGAGAGAGAGAGAGAGAGAGGTTTATTATCAGGAATTGGCTTACACAGTTATGGAGGCTGAGATATCCGAGCTGTGCAGTTAGAAAGCTGAAGACCCAAGAGAGCTTATGGTCTAGTTTCAATCTGAGTCCAAGAACCAAGAGAGCAGATGGTGTAAGATCCAGTCCAAGTCCAAGTCTGAAGGCAGAAGAAAACCAATGTCCCAGCTCAAAGATAGCCAAGCAGAAAGAAAGAATTATTTATTAATCAGTCTTTTATTTTATTGAGACCTTCAACTGACTGGATGAGGCACACCCACATTGGGAAAGTCAGTCTGCTTTACTCAGTCTACCCAATTTCAAGGTTAATCTCATTCAGAAACACCCTCACAGTCAGAACAATGTTTGACCAAATATCTGGGCACCTTATGGCTCAGGCAAATTGATGCATGAAATTAACCATCAAAATCAGTTTTAGTGTAGCATTGTACTTCCTAAAGTGTTACAGGGACAAACTTGAAAACAAATGCACGAAATGGGAGTTTCTGCAGAGCTATGTCACATTGCTTAATGTAATACATGGCCAAGTAGGCAGAACAACATTAGAATGATTGTAAAAATAGGCAATTCCAGGAAAGGGCTTGAAGAGTTTAACTGAGTTTAATGGTATTTGCAATTCATCAGTTATCCCAGGTAGGTTATTGACTAAGCCAGTGACCCCCTCACCTGGCTGTATATAAAAATCACTTGAGGAGCTCTTTAAAACAAGAACCACAGTGGCCCTACCCCAGAGGTACTGATTCAAGATTTTCAGGCTGTAGCAAGGAAATCTATTTTTAACAAGTTCTAGAGGTGATTCTTAACCGGATAACCTGACCCTGGTCCAGGGCCTGCCCCCGCTGCATTTGGGAACCATTAGACTGATGTGAATCTCAGAAAACAACGGTCACAATATGATTTTCAGGTTATTTCAGCCACTATCTTTTAAGGCATGGCCAGGCACTATGCTGGGTATTGGGAATGCAAACACTCAGTCCTTACAAAGTTCGGTCATTTAGACCAGGAGTCCCCAGCCCTGGGCTGGAGACTGGTACCAGGCCATGGCCTGTTAGAAACCAGCCTGCACGGTGGGAGGTGAGCAGTGGGCCAGTAAGCATTACTGCCTGAGCTCTGCCTCCTGTCAGTTCCGTGGCAGCATTAGATTCTCATAGGAGCGCATGCGAGGGTTCTAGGTTGTATGCTACTTCTGAGAATCTAATGCCTGATGATCACAGCTGAAACAGTTTCATCCCAAAACCACCTCCCAACCCTCTGCCGGTCCATGGAAAAATTGTCTTCTGTGAAACTTGTCGCTGGTGCCAAAAACTTGGGGACTGCTGATTTAGACAGATGATAATTCATTACATTATAATACAGTAAGAGCTTTGGTTAAGGCACAAGCTAATTGCTATAGGGACACAAAGGAAGAATTGACCTTCCTACCTCTTTACCTTCATTCCACGGTCTTGGAGAACCCTTGGTCAGATTTTGACAGTTAAGATCAGGAGATGGCCCCGCATTGGCACTCTGGGGGCCTGGGTTGGTTTTTCATGGGAGAAAGAATCCAGAAGTGTCACATTTTGAAGCTTACACAGGGTCGCCCTCTATTCTGTTCAGTCTAGTGTATCCCAGCCCTCTGGCAGCTGGTCAGGGTCTCATGGAATGTCCTAGCAATAGCCTCTGAGTTCAGAGCATGCAACAGGATATTCACACACAGCAGAGGTGCGAAGCCAGTGTCCCAGCTGATGTTTCTGAAAGGCTGTGAGAAGCAACAGAATTAGCACAGAGGGTGGCTTCTTGCTCAGGCTCCTTAGGGGCCATGAGTGACACTCACTAATGTGTCCTCCAGTTAGTTCCATCTCTTTTTGTTGCCATAATGGTACTTTCCTTCTCAACTGAAGTTCTTAGCTCCCTTTCTTGACTAAGTCTCACCTTTGCAGGTTTACCTCTTGCAACTGGTATCTAAGGGAGTTCCCCAGGTAAGAAGCCTCATCTCTGAGCTGAATAGCAAGGCTTTTTGCTAAGATGCAAAAATAAGCCAAATTCGTGTTTGACTGCAGCAGATTTTGCTCTGTAAGGAAACTAGACCCAACCTTCTTGACTTCAGGCTTTGGTCTCTGGGTCAATCTTCCTCCTGACATTACAAAAGGATCTTGGTCCAAGACAAGGGCAACCCTAGACTTGAATTCATTTTGGGCATTTGATGGCCTTTCCCCAAGGGTTCAGGGAAGGTACAGGACACAGAGGGTAAGAAGTCTTTGATGTGGTGGTTATTTTTGTTTGTTTGATTTTTTAGCCTTATAACTTACCTAGAAGTTTTGGAGAAAAATTTGAGTTTATCATCACCTCTCCTCACCTAGGAAACAGGCAAATAACTCACAGTCCAGTGAGTTTTGAGTGATATTGTGTACATCGTGTGTGTGTGTGTGTGTGTGTGGATATTAAGATCTGCACAAGCTGTTCAAAATGTGTCAGACTTGCTTCAGTGGACTCAGTGAGAAATGCTCCATGAAACGTGAAGCTATGTGTAGGCCCCACACTGAAAAACAGGAGTAGACAGTAGTCACTTATACCTCCAGAGAGCAGAAAGAAACTCAGTGACAGATTCGTTGTACCAGAGGGAGTTTGAGGACCGCTGCTGGAATTGTGTGCTCTTTTTTCTCAGGCCATTTATTCTGGCAACTCTGGCCCTTTAGCAGACTTGGTTGTCAGGTTGTTACCATTTAATAGCTTTCTATAAGATACTGGCATCTTTAAAGGCCAAATAGTGTTGCTGACAGCTATGACTTTATAGAAATGAAGGCAGCTTGCCTTGTTATAAAATAAGGTACATTGCATGAGCAGGAGTATGTATTCATATAGATCAGTGCCTTTTCTTTTTGACCAAAGTTTGTTGCTACTGTTGCTGCTGTTGGGTGTGGAGGGCTTCTGTCCACCTGCCAGTCTTGTAACATATTCAGAAAGCTCACCCTGGGAATTTGAGGGTATGAGGAGAGAGAGAGCCAAAGGGGAATTAAGTTAGGGATGCCGTTAGACAAAAGACGGGCATGTTGGGGAGATCCCAGCCCTTGTGAAACCAGCAGCCCATTTTATCACCATTGTCTGTGGATGAAAGCCTGAAAGCCACACCTCATCCTCTATGATGAGACCCTGAGAACCTCAAAGGGGCTCCTCAGTCACCCCCAGGACTCCATATCTGTCTAAGAGCAGACAGATGTGTTACTGTTTCTACAGCAGCAGAAATTACAGCCTTGGCTGTCTGAAGCATTAGAGCCATTCAGCATGGAGTTTGTTTGGGGAAGTTTCTTATAGGAATAGAAGAGAACTGAAACTTGAACCTCTCAGCATTACATTTCAAAACATCCTGCATGAACTCCTAATTTAAATCTGTTCAGATTGATACTAGTCTGAGGGCTTCTCAGTTTTAGAGCTGTCAATCCAATTTGGAATAGAAACTAGTTATTGCACCCCATATTTAGCTACTGTTGAGGTTGATTCTATTTTTAAAGAAGAAAATTTCAGTGAATGGTGACCTGGGTTCTTTTTAAGGAACCAAGTTTTGCCTGGTCACTGTGACTTGACACCACTTTGAAAGTTCAAAGTTGTCAGGCCTTTGAGAGCTTTGCCCCAAGGGTTTAGGGAAAAAATACAGGACACAGAGGGTAAGAAGCCTATGATGTGGTGGTCAATTTTTTTGTTTGTTTGTTTTGGGGTTTTTTTGAGTTTTTCAGCCTTATAATTTACCTACCAGTTTTGGGGGAAAACTCGGGTCTTATCACCCCCTCTCATCATCTAGGAAACAGGCACATAACTCACAATCCAGTGACTTTTGGTCACTAACATTACCAGGGGGGAATTCACTGTCCAGGGAGACAGGGTAAGGAAGGTGGTGTGTGTGTGTGTGAGTGTGTGTGTGTCTCCCTGTGTGTATGTATGTGGTTTCTTCCCATTGTCCCACTCACATCCCTTATTTAGAGTTGGTGCTGGGATGCCAGGCAGAATCACTGTGGTCGCTGTAAACTTCCACCTCCAGAAAAGGCGTTTGTTCTCCTGAAGATGGAAGGAAGTTTTCCTCAGACCTCCCCTGAAAAGAGTTTGTCCTCTCCGTAGGCTTTTCCCTTTCATTTAGACAGCAATATCAGTGATCCAGGAATAAGAAAGCTTAGTTACTTGGTTTTAAAGTTACAAATAACTAGAATTTGTCACCTTGGCGGGGAAGTTAAGAAGCATAGCCTCGGCCAGGCACGGTGGCTCACACCTGTCATCCCAGCACTTTGGGAGGCCGAGGCAGGCAGATCACAAGGTCAGGAATTTGAGACCAGCCTGGCCAATATAGTGAAACCCCGTCTGTACTAAAAATGCAAAAATTAGCCAGGCATGGTGGTGTGTGCCTGTAGTCCCAGCTACTCAGGAGACTGAGGTCAGAGAATCACTTGAACCCAGGAGGCAGAGGTTGCAGTGAGCCGAGATCATGCCACTGCAGTCTGGCCTGGGTGACAGAGCGAGATTCTGTCTCAAAAAAAAAAAAAAAAAAGAAAAGAAAAGAAGCATAGCCTTTGTGAAATTCTTCCTAGAAGGAGACTCAGCTGCCATCTGATTAACTTGGTTTGTGTTTGTTTCTCATGGGTGAGCCTCGTTACTTGTCCCTGACCTTTGAATTGGTTCCTTGGGACTCCATTCCGATTTTAGTCCTTGAACATCAAAGCACATTATGACATTGTGCCTTGGGGGTGGGGGGCTGTCTTTAATGTTTCTGTCTTTGATTTCACAGACTGGGATTCAAAGGCTCTCTCGCCTGTTGGATGAGGCAAAGTGAGTTTGTCAAGGACAGTTGGGTTTGGACTGAGGGAGGAGGAAAGTCTAAGAAAATCGTGAAAGAACTTAGTACTGATTGCTTAAATAAAAAATAAAAATGCTACCATAAAAACAAAACCCAAACAAACAAGCAAAAAAAAAAAAAACTATGCTGGATAAAAGGATCTCATTCCATATTCAATTTGTATGACTTATTAGCAGTTCTTTTCAGATGTAACATTATTCTGGGCAGGAAGATGGGAGCATAATTAGCACATGGGGGAGGTCCCGGTGACCAAGTTTGTGTGTTTGGTCATGTTCCCCCAACCTCCCTACTCCTACCAGTGAACCATTTCCCCAGCCCTCCCAACTGACTCCACCTAAATCTTTGATTTATTATAAGTCAGAAAAAATGGATAGCAACCTTGAGAGCAGCCAGAGGCCCTTGCTGTTCTTAGACATATAAATCACAAGTTAGAAGTACCAAGAATGAAGACAGAATGTCGGTAACCAGCCTGGGGGTTGGGGAGGGATTTTGGGACTTTTCTGGATCTCTGAAATTACAGCGTGTGAAGATAGGAGGAGGCCATCCACATAGCCCGAGGACTATTAACTAACTGAGAAGGAGAACGTAATGCTATGGGTAATTCTATGGATGGATGCATCATGATATTGCCAGATGTAATACTGTAGACTCACAGAAGAAGAATGTATTTTGGATGTGCCAGCACCACCCCACAGCCACCATCTGCTGCTGCCCCTTCTCCTCTCCCCTCTCCACACCCAGCCCTAGGTTGGGCTACTCCGGGTTCTGAGTTCCTGATAAGCCATGGTCATGATGATGTGGCATTTCCTACCCTGATTAGTGGTGAAAAGCTGTGGGTTCCAGGGACAGCTTCTCATTTGTTCCCTAACTCAAGAAAGCGAAACAATGATGTCCCAGACTATTCTGTTTGGCAAGTTATTATTCAAATGGCTGGATTTTCTTCTGCTTTACCTCCTTCAAAATTTTGTATAACTTAGTTTATGTATTATCTAGCAGGTCAGGCACCATCTGATCTGGTGTGACAGTGGTTGTGGGGGTGGGGAATGGACTCTCCATCCAGTAGAAGAGTGTGACCTCCAACAGGAATCCCTTTAACATGGACACTCTACAGATGACCCCTTAAGGAGAATGGCTGCTTGGAGACAGCACAAGTTGAGTGGCTGTATGAATGATCTGTTTCAAATGCACACTGCAGGGAGTAGGGGCAGAACCAGTCACAATTTATGGATCATTAAAGGATAATTTTATTATCAACGTTTTAATAAGGGAAGGTATGGTTTATCCAGAACCCAAATTGGGGGATCAGTAGTAATCCATAGATGGGAAAATAAAAATCCAACTAGCAGCCCCCAACCCCATCCCTGTTGGCATCCACCACCAATGCTGAGAACTGAGCTGTAGAGACAGAAGGGAAGGGCTGCAGGTGGACATCGAGGCTGGACCCACTGGTGGTGAGGAGCAGGGTTGGAGGGAATTCAGTTCAGAGAGGAAGGAAGGTCTACGGCAGGGAGAAGAGTGTAGCCAGGTGGGCTCAGGGATTCCAGCAACCTGTTTCCATTCCCTGTTTAGACTCAGTATATCCCTGGGCCTGAATCATATAGCTCCTAGGAGATGGTGTTTTTCTTTTCTTATGTGCCTGCCTGCCAGTTCACCCAGTAGAAAATCAACTTCTTTTTCGTCAGAGTTAATTTTGAGATTGACTTTATAGAAATACATACTTAAGAGCAAGGGCTGTGGAGCTGGATCTCCCTGGGTTCACATCTTGGCTTTACCGCTCACCAGCCTTGTGGCCTTGGGCTGGTTACTTAACCTCTCCATTCCTCGGTTTCTTTGTTTGTCAAATAGGATAATAACAGTACCGATCTTATAGGATTGTTGTGTGGATTAAATGAAGTGCTTGGTACAGTGGCACAGAAGATAGAGATAGACAGATAGATAGATAGATAGATAGATACACATATACATACGTAGATATACACACATTTGTGTATATATATGTATATATACATATATACATATACGTGTGTATGTGTATATATATATATATGAATGTGGAATTTTCCACTTGATATAAACCAAATTTAACAATTCTTTGCACTGGTTGTTGGAGACATTGTAAGCCTTTGTATCTTCAATAGCCCAGATGTGCTTAAAGCAATGAACACATAAGGACATTATTGAAAGGCACGGGCAGGATCTAAAATTCTCAGGATGAAGTTGCATGCTAGCATTCTCTGAATTTCTATTTTCTGAATGTAAAGAATACAACATCTGCAAACAACAGCTGGACAAATATTGAAAGATATAATTCCAACTTCTTGCCATGTTGGCAAAAGCAGTTGAGAGAGAGGGAAATGCTTCGCCTTGTATCAGTACCTTTTTATAGCTGGAAGAAAAGAACATCGACGAGTCATTTTGTCAAGGTTTCAGGAGAGCAGACCGAAGAAAACATTGTCTGGAGCCTCCTGGAAGCAATCAGATAGTGTACAGCCATTTGCTAAGAAGGTCTGTCTTATCAGGGCAGATTGATGGATTGTGCTTTGTTTATCTGGAGAAGCTTAGCTGGGTTCCAAACATCAATTTGCATCCTTGCTCTACATATTAGTCATTCAGTTTCATGCAAAGTGCTGGCCCACAATAAGGGTCTGCTTAGACAAGGGAAAGAACAGGAAAGGTGGCCTGAAAAGGGAGCAAGAAACCTGAGCTTCTGTTAAAAAGTGCCCCTGGGGTTGGTGGGAGGCACTGGACGGATTAATCAGCTTGCCACGGGACTAGCAGAGCACACACCGTTTGTCCAGCTTATTTAGCTGTACTTAATAGAGCTATTCTCTCCATTTAATGAGAGAATGGCTCTATTGGGATGGAGGTGAGACTGGGACAGAGCAGGCAAAGAGGAAACAGTTGAAGAAATAACTACTGAGGACACAAAAAGAAAATGAGACACAGAAGCAATAGAAAGCCCTGGATCAAGTGTCAGCACAACGGCCAACCCCGTGGCTTTCAGACTTTGCTGCAGACATCCCAGATTTCTGCTCCTGGTATTTTCCTACCTATAAAATGAACGGGTTAGAGATAAGCATCAGGTCCTTTCCAGCTCTAACCTCCTTTGTTAGTAAATGGCTCTGCAATCCTGGCCATGACTCCAACATAGTAGAAGATGGAAAAGTTGTGCTTATCATTAGGCCAGTTTCACCCCTTCTTGGCAGACCCCCACACCCTTGGCTGTCTGCTCCTCAGTGCATGAGGCTGCGGGACATTCCTGCCTTCACCTGTTGTGTTCTATATAAGACTGGGCTAATGTCCACTTGAAAAGGATTTCACTCCTGGCCTGGAATCTGGCCCTTTTGGAGCTCTATGGAGATACTTCTGATTTTTTTGCTGCTTTGGTAGGAAGCAATAACATCTGGAGAGCATTCTCTTCTTCTATGAGACTCTGTTAAAACTAGAAAACAAACAAGCAGGCGTGTATCATCAAGTCAGGCGGGAGTCTCTCCTGGCTATGTGCTTGATCCTCGGCTTTGGTCTAGGACATGTCTGTCTCCTGCTCTTGCTTATGCTCCCTTTGAGTCATTTCTTCTGAGTGCCCATTAAGATGCTCCAGCGGGCTCCAGGTGCGGTGGCTCAAGCCAGTAATCCCAGCACTTTGAGAGGCCGAGGTGGTTGGATCACCTAAGATCAGGAGTTCGAGACCAGCCTGGTCAACATGGTGAAACCCCATCTCTACAAATAATACAGAAATTAGTAGGGCATGCTAACTGGTGGTGTGGGCCTGTAATCTCAGCTACTTGGGAGGATAAGGTGGGAGAATCGCTTGAACCTGGGAGGCAGAGGTTGCAGTGAGCCAAGATCACGCCATTGCACTCCAGCTTGGGCAACAAGAGCGAAACTCCATCTAAAAAAAAAAAAAAGAAGAAGAAAGGAAGGAAGGAAGGAAAGGGAGAGAGAGAGAAAGAAAGAAAGAAAAAGAAAAAAGAACTGGGTGCCTTTTGGGGGCTGGGAATTGGTGGTGGGAATGAGAGCCTGGGAACCACATTAATTCTATTACTTCTGAGGAGATCAACCAATGTGTAGATTTTCTTGCCCTATAACCAGAAGCACAGGATGCTGTGACGTGAAATTAGTCACGTTTTCCAGCAGCTAGGTGGTTTGTAGGGACAGCAACCATGGTTTGAAACCACTCACTTCTTTCTATAAAACTAAATCGGACCTAATGAAATGCTAATTTGACCCAGGGAACTCAGGAGGCCAAGAGAACTGAAGCTGTTATCTGGCTTGGCTCTGTGTTCTGATTTGAAGCCAGGCCCCGTGGAAGAGAGCCAGTCCCCAATTATGCCTGATTCCCAGCAGCTCATATAATTTATTATGCTAAGAAATAGAGCCTCCTGCTTCTGGCTAGTTGGTTTCTGTTTGGTTATAGAGTTGTGTAGGATAGAGTATTTATGGTAATAAAATATTGGATAATCATCCGGGGCTCAGTTGTGCAGTGATATTCAATATCTTTTCTTCCTTACTGTAATATTAGAGTATCAATTATGATGTAATATTAGACAGAATGCTGAAGAATTCTAAAGCCATATTCACCTTCTCCATCCTTTCCCCCTTCACTCTGTTTGGAAGAGTCATAGGATTTGGGGGCAGGGGTTAAGGAGAATTTTTACCAGGACTGCTTGCTGCATGGTTTTTGTGTATGACTCAATACCCAGTCCAGGTAGCTTTATTAAAAATGATAGATTTTGGAAACCTGCTTGCTATATGAGTGTAAAGAGCCCAAGTGTCTCCTTCAAGTGCATTTGGTTTAGAGATGTCTATATATTATCTGAAAGTTGTCTGTATGGCTCATCTTTATACCAGGAAGCTCCATTCTCTTTATCCTGTGGCATAAAAAAATGAACGTACCAAGAGTCATCTTTCCCTCCGCCTTTTGTCTCAAATTCTGCTTTCACGCCTCTGCTATGTACTAATGTTCCTGGCCAGAAAAGACTGCAGCTTTCAAGAGGGGTTTTCTTCATTCTCTAGGCTGCTTTACACCTCAGGGGAAACCCAGGAGCCCAGGGGCCTGTGGGGACTTTAGACAGCATTTCCCAACGGCTTCGTTATAAACTTATCTCAGTTGATTTGGAACTCTAGCTAGATCACTTCTAGATGTTTAGGTTTAAATAGGAATTAGATAGAATTCTTGGGATTTATGTAAGAGGACCCCAACTACGCTGACGGAAGGACTGGCAAGTAGTAAGTATGACTTCTAGGTGATTTCAGTTGCTGTTGTGAGCCAGCTTTAAGCCATGAGGATACTTCCAGTGGCAATTAATGTATGGTCTGCCATTATGAGGCCATTATACTGAAACAGAAGCCAAAATCTGTACAAACACATATTTTATAGTCTCTTTAAAATGGCATCTAGCTTTTGGATTAATATTTGAAAGTTAAACAGTCTACCTCATTTTCTTCTTCCACCCAGTTACTATCAACAGTAGCTTAAGCTGGAATTGTAGGACTCACATGTCAAGTGTAGATAAGACTGCTCTGTCATCCCTAATAATGTATTGGTTCTTCTCTCTGCCAAAATGAGATACATTTACTTATGTCCAGCTATTTCTTGCAACAATATCAACCTGACAAGTTCCATTATTCTATTAATACACACACATATTTTTATGGGCTCTCAATGGATGTATCCACACATACACAAAAATGTAAATACATACCACACGCTCACACACACACACACATACACACACCCCTTAGTAGATTTTTTTTTTTTTTTTTTTGAGACAGAGTCTCGCTTTGTGGCCCCAGCTGGAGAGCAGTGGCGCGATCTTGGCTCACTGCAAGTTCTGCCTCCCGGGTTCACGCCATTCTCCTGCCTCAGCCTCCTGAGTAACTGGGACAACAGGCGCCCGCCGCCATGCTCAGCTAATTTTTTTGTATTTTTTCTTTTTTTTTGGTAGAGACGGGGTTTCACTGTGTTAGCCAGGATGGTCTCGATCTCCTGACCTTGTGATCCACCCGCCTCTGCCTCCCAAAGTGCTGGAATTACAGGTGTGAGCCACCGCACCTGGCCACCCCTTAGTAGATTTTTAGACAGGCTGAATTCAATAGTATATAAGAAGCCCCTGCTATCTCATTCTCATTACATGTGTCAATGGGAATTTTGTTTGTTTGCAGGGGGGGTGTGTGTGTGTGTATAAGTTCAAAGTACTGTCATATGTACTGTCATTTAAAAACACACACACAGCTTGACCTTGTGTTTGGTACTTTATGTACTTTACCTTTCTAAATAATGTCAATATCCCTTTGAGATGAGTAGGATCAATATATTCACTTACAGATGAGGAATACAGGCTCTGAGATTCATCTGAGAACTCACTTAGTTTACTAACTGTCAGAGCTGGAATTTGGACCCAGATCTCCCTGACTCCAGATCCTGAGTTCTTAATCACAAACATCTCCTGCCTATTTAATTCTTGTGACAATACAATCGCATTCATTCGGTTTTTACAGACAAGAAAACTGAGACCAAGGTGAAATTACTTGTCTGGAGTCCCCCATGTTATGATTTTTTGGCTGTGGTTAAATTTAGTCTTTTATATCTGTAATGTTCTGACCAGCAAATAAAATGCTTTATTTTAATGTAGAGAGTAGAACTGGGCCGCCTGACCACAAACTAGATTATTCTGGAAGGTTGCTTTATCTTAAACCATAAAGGGAAAACATTGCTCCCCTCAGAAATAGTAACCGAAATAATTTCTTTGCGAAGGGTTGTTACTAGAGGTTAATTAAGAATAATAATACACAACAGGTATTAAATGCTTATTGTCTGCTTTACATATGTCGGTTCGTTTCATCTATTCAAAGCCCCATGAGGATGGTTCTGTTTTTCCCTGTTTTACAGATGAGACACTAAGAGGTTAAATAACTTGACCAAGATTACAAAGCTAATAGGTGGCAGAGCTGAGATTCAAACTCAGGTAGTCTGGGCTGGTGTCCTTGGCCTTAACCACTCTGCAGTGTGACCACATTCGTTTCCACTTCACTTTCACTGAGTTTGTAGGTTTAGTGGTGAAGAGACCCTTTATTTTCCCTCCAGTAGTTTGCTGATAACAAGAGCAAGCCATCTGTGTTAGTCTGTTATTACAATGCTGTAAAGAAATGCCTGAGACTGGGTAATTTATAAAGGGAAGAGGTTTAATTGACTCACAGTTCTACGTGGCTGGGGAAGCCTTGGGAAACTTACAATCATGGTGGAAGGGAAAGCAGCACAGACCTTCTTCACGTGGCAGCAGGAAAGAGAAGGGTGAATGAGCAAAGCAGGAAGAGCCCCTTATAAAACCACCAGATCTCTGAGAACTCACTCACTGTCATGAGAACAGCATGGGGGAAACCGCCCCCATGATTCAATCACCTCCCACCAGGTCCCGACCTTGACATGTGGGGATTATGGGAATTACAATTCGTGATGAGATTTGGGTGGGGACACAGAGCCAAACTATCTCACCATCCCAGGCAACTGGCACTGCTTCCATTCTTATGCTCCTGGTCTGAGCATCTGGATTTCCCACAGGTATAGCCAAATGAAAGAGACCTTAGCATTCAGTTATACTTTGAAAAATACAAAAACAATTCTCCATTACAGTGATTCTGTTTAGCAATACTTAAGGCTCATTTCTAGAATGATAGCCAACAAGACAAACATATAGCTGTAATTTAATGCCTTTTTCAAAAGTCCATAGTCATTATTAAGGGAGTTTTCTATAATCTATTTATCTCATCATAGTCGCTGATGAGATTTATCCTCTGTGTTTCACCCATCCTTTAAATTGGTGATCAGAGCATCTTGCTTGGGTGTGTCTACATTGGCCCTGGGCCCTGAACATCTGTAATGTCTTCCTCAGCCTCCAGAGTCTTTATAACATCCTGACAAGAAAGTATTTTGAATTAGCAATGGGAGAGACCTTGGTTCCCTGTCTGCTGTCAGCTCCTCCCTCCTCAAGCCCATTGGAATCTGAAAAGAAAACCGATAAAATAAAACTACTGCAAGAAGTTGCTGATTCAAGTGAACTCTCTTTTGAAATCAGAACAAATTATTGTCTTTTGCTTTGCCCACCTCTTCTGATAAGCACCTGAGCATCTTTTAGGAACTGAAATTTTAATTCACTTTTCTTCAGCAGCTAAGACTTTATAGCCACTTCTGCTAGGGAGTTGGGAGTTACAAAACATCTATCTATACCTGAAACCATTTGCTAAAAGAGTTGGCATTCCTTTCAGAACATAGCATCAATTAAACAAAGAAAAAAAAAAAGACATTTAAACAGAAAACACATTTCAAAATATATCAGTCTCCCATGGGGCTATTTTACTCAACCGAGGTTGGGAGAGGGAGATTGTTCGGTTCTCAAAAGACAGAACCTTTTTTTCTGTCTGTGAACAAGAGATAGAATAGTGTGGTAGAAATGGCTGGACTTGGAACTCCAACCCAGGCTTGAATCTTGACCCTATTATTATCATCACTTACGGCTCTGAGCGTCCCTTACCCATATGTAAAATAGAGGCTATAATGCTGTGGTTATCTATGAGCAAAGAGGCCAGTTATAGTTAACCAGGAGAGAAATGATGACAGCAACTTGATATTAGATTTTTTTTTTTTTTTTTTTTTTTGAGATGGAGTCTTGCTCTGTCGCCCAGGCTGGAGTGCAGTGGCATGATCTCCGTTCACTGCAACCTCTGCCTCCTGGGTTCAAGCGATTCTCCTGCCTCAGCCTCTCAAGTAGCTGGGACTACAGGTGTGTGCCACCACATCCAGCTAATTTTTTGTATTTTTAGTAAAGACGGGTCTTCACCACGTTAGCCAGGATGGTTTCGATCTCCTGACCTTGTGGTCCACCTGCCTCGGCCTCCCAAAGTGCTAGGATTACAGGCGTGAGCCACTGCACCCAGTTGATATTAGATCTTTGTACAAAGACTCTTCTTTCTAGCCCATGATTTGGAAAGAGTATAAATGGTAACTAATAGGTTATAATAAACCTATTTGGAGATGGATAGAAGGTTATAGTAGTTGAGGGGTTTAGGGGAAGAGCTCAAGCCTTAGAAGTAGATGATTTTTATTCTTAGTTTTAGTGTTCATTAGCTAAGGGACCCTGAGCAAGTTATTTTGTTTCTCTGAGCCCCAATTTCCATGTTCATACAGTGGAGACAATAATACTGGCCTTTTATCACTCAGAACTGTTTGATGAAATAATGAAGTGTGTTTGTATATTGGAAAGTGTGAACTGTCTACAAAAGAGGCCTTGGGGGATGAGTGCTTCTTGGAGGCGTGGGAAGCACTGTTGGAAGCGCCTCTCATCCCTGCCCCTGGGTCCTGCCCAGCCCAACACCTAGGTTCATAAGCACGTGTCTTTGAATCCAGCTAAGATGATGCAGTATTTATGCAAGGAGTGTTTATGGAAAGCAAGAGATGGGATACTTCGTCTGTGAGAAATGTTTACATAAGTGCCTTTTAAGGTAGGAGTTATGCCCAGTGACAAAATTCCACTTACATATGCAACTGAAAAAATGGTGAAAGTTGAGGTAGGAATTTTTATTGGGAACAATGAAAATAGTAACAGAGTAGGAAAGGACCGGGCAGCAAGCAATGGAGGGAAGGAGTTTTGAGATCAAAGCAGGATTTCCACTTATTATCATTAAACCTAGTATTTCAACACTTCATGTTTGGGGAAGAATAATCAGCCATTGTGCTGCAGTGGAAAACATCCAAGCATTGATTTCCAGAGAACCTGGGGTTCCTCTGGGCCAGCTTTGTCTCTGGTGTTTTGAGGGAGGAATCACTAGCTTTTCCATCTGTGCAAAAGGCCAGGCGTCTAAATGGATATCTCTTCCTTTAAAAACTTCTGTGATGATAAATGTGTGCGTGGGATCCTGTTAAGCAGGGAATTCCTTTGAAAGCCTTGTTTCCCTTTTCTCTCCGTGGCCCAGAGATAGATCCTGGCCGCATTTGGATATGAAAACTCCTCAGCCTTGCCGTGTTCTCCTGCCCCTTGAGAGTTGTGTTCTGTTTGAAAAGAGCTGAACAAATGAAGGCTGTTTTTTCACTTGGGATAAGAATATCCTTCTCAAAGCAGTAAGGGCTGAACGAGGGTAACAGGATCCATATGTTGAAGCTGGCTGCTAATACTCAGCATATGGTCCAGCAAACTTTCTCGGGGGGACTCAGCTTCTCATTCTTTAAGGAATGCCCCAGTGAACTCCAGAAAATATCAGGACTTAGGTGACCGTGGCATAGACACAGCTTCTGGGCTTCATAAGCCTGTTGTTCCCAGAGAATGAGAACCACAGGAAGTGACAGGGAAGGTCCTGGCTGGCCTTAGCATGGATAGCACTGGCCTGCAGCTCTCTTTGTAAGGCTCCATGCTCCCCAAGATAATGATGGGCCCTTATCAATTCATGGGCTCTCTGTGTTCTGTTAAGGGATAGTGAATCCAAGGGTTGTTACTTGGGGTTCCCAGATGGTGTGCTCTAGTGAATGGAAACGTTTTGCCCTCTGTGCAGGGGCAGCATTGCATCTTGGAAAGAACATCTACCCGGAGCCAGGAGGCCTGGGCTTTGGGGCCATGCTAGCCCTAACTAGAAGTGACCATAAGGAAGTCACTTCACCTTTTCCTCATCTGGAAAATGAGGCAGGACTTGGTGATGTCTGAGACCCCTTTGGGCTCTCACAGTGTAGAATCAAGTGGCACCTGAACTCCATCCCGAGGAGAATGATAGGAGAAAGCAGCCACAGCTAATCACACTTGCACCTGTGGGCAGTGACCCCCCCCCGCGGCATAGTATTCCAGCACAGCTCTGTGTGCTGCGACCACATTCGGGAGAGGCAGGGGAAGACCTTTTATCGCTCTCAGGCAAGAATTCAGTCCTGAGCCTCAGGGAGCCGGCAGTGGTGGTCTGAGCAGGGGAGAAACTAGCTGCCCTAGATTACTCTATTTCTTCCAAACCAGTTTTTGGAAGTCTGGGTTTTCCTCTCTGATTTTCACAGAGGACAGTGTCAGCATCTTCCCTCTGCCTCTGCCCAGGGCCCCATTTCTCCCCCTTATGCCCTCCTCCTTCCCTTTTCCATCCCTGTCTCCACCATATCACCTCTTTCTCTCTGAAGCCTCTGCTGGCTTTCTCCATGACCTGCCTTGTCTGTTGCTGGCATAGTTAGGAAGCCCGCACCCCCTTCCCAGCCCCAAGCAGGCCCTCTAATCCCTGCAGTCGGCTGAGGACAACTGTAGTCTCTCCATCAAATAAGCATAGACCAAGACCTGCAGCAGCTCTGCCTGCGAGCCGGTCACCATGGCAACGAGCATTACCTCCATTCTACTGTGAATAGAAAATGGCTGTTGGAAGGAAGGGCTCATTGAATCTCCATTCCCCAGCCTGTTTTGTTCAAGCCTGTCCCTCCTATGGGCCTGAAGAAGCCCCATGCACTGAACCAAATACCTGTTTGCCTTTAGATTTGGGGTTTACTTCAGAGGAGGAGAGGCAGAAAGAAGTTGAATTCAAAGGAATAAAGCATTTTTCCACCTCGAAACTCTATTTTCATGAGGAATGGTTATCTGCTCCCAGCAGATAAACGAGGAGCAGATGAACACAGGGATCTGTGAGATCTGGCGCAGTGTATTTTGTCTTATCGGTGCAGTGGAATGACAGAGCATATGGATGTTCAAATAAAAATTCAGGGAAAGTAGCCAAGGGACCCAGGGAATTCCGCAGGGCATGGGCTACAGAATTTCCAAAGGGTGTCTGACTAATTGGGGTGGTGATATGTGATGTTGGCTCCTGTTACGGAAAGAGGCGTGTTGGTCCTGTAGTCGTGAGAGAAGGTGAGCTTTTACCCGTACCATCCCCACTTCAAAATCAGTGTGAGCCCTCCTAGTGATTGTGTCCGGACAGCCTGGGGAACTGGCAGGAGACCCCTGAGCTTGATTCTGGAGTGCAGGCTTCCTGCGCTTGACACAGCTGTGGAGACACTTCAGAGGACATCCAGAAGGAACTGGTTGGGTCACCATTTCTGTGAATCCCAGGATGTTGCTATTTTGGAGCAGGATCATAAGTCTTTTCAAGGGGTTGGAGACATTTAGGGCAGAGATCACCCAGAATCTCCCAGGGCACCTTGCACTCTCTGATGGGAAATAGCTATTCCATAGGAGAATGGTCTGGGCCGTGTCTCTCCCTGGCTGCACGTGGCCCTGGCTGTTGGTGGCACAAGTTCTCAAACTCCACACAACCTCCTCCCTTCACTCTTTCTTAAAGGCAGTTGGGAAGCCTGTTTTTGAATGGAAGATCTGGGTTTCATTCTTGAAAATTGGAATGTATGTTTGAACTGAACTTTTTGTTTTGTTTTGTTTTTTATTTTGTTTTGTTTTTTCAGTTTCTCTGCAGGTGGATATTGTTCCCAGCCAGGGGGAGATCAGCGTTGGAGAGTCCAAATTCTTCTTATGCCAAGGCAAGTGCCCAGTGCGCAGCTGCATTTTAGAACTTGCTTCAGAAACTCACCGGGTAGAGCAGAAGCCCCCAGGCCATGTGAGCTGGCTGGTCACGCCCCACCTAGAATTCTTGGCATCGCTCTATTACAGGTTCAATAGTATGGCCATTTAAGAGCCAGGGCCTCTTCCTTCCTTTTGCAAACAGCTGCCTCAACATAGCAAATCTGTCATCTAGACTTTACCTTGACTGCAGAGGAAGTCTAGGAGTTTTCTTAGGAAAATCAGCACAACTTCCAGAATACTGAATCATCCCGCATCTACTATTCTGTATACATTCAGAGTTCTGTAAATGACAATGGAGAACAGCACTGGCTCAGAAACAATACTTCAGTGGATCTGTTTAAGGCTTATTTCTTAGAATTCCCCAGAGCTTGAAAATCTGTCTATAACTTGCCTGTAGGTAAATAGAATACTGGTATGGCTTTTGTTGTAAGGACATATATCCTGGGTTTACCAGGTCTATTGTGAATATCGATATTCTGTGCCATGGTCCCCACCAGAGCTCTGAGATATGCCAGACCTGGTGACCTTGTTTTACATTTAGAAAACATGCCCCATTTCCACAGCCCAGATAATTACCAGAAAATGTCCTGTGGAGGAAAAGGCTTCAAATTAAGCCTCAGATTCTCTGTATATGACATGACTGGGATTCAGAACATGGAAGAACCAGGAAAGAGCTGAGCTAGGTGTAAACGGTGACATTTAGCAAGCAGCTTTTGGCAGGGAGGGGTCTTTAAATGCTGTCATGATTTGCACGGACGAGGTGGCTTGTGGCCGTCGGATGTGTTCACTCCAGCTTTGCCTTCATTACAGCAATTTCAATGATCTGGAGACGCAGCCGTGGAGCCCACAGCACATCTTGCAAATAGCGATATTTATTGAAAACATGATGGGCCCTGAAAGGAAGACTGCTTCATTTCCATACTAAGCATCTGTGCAGGGCTGGGTGGTGCAGGCTGAGAAGGGCGCCATGCGAAGAAGCAGGGCCCCATGCAAACAGGCTGGGCGCCGCCACATCCGCCGGATCTGAGCACCCTTCCAGCTCAGTGTCCTGGGCAGTTTCAGTGTCACAGCCCTGTTCCAGCTCAGTGCCGGGGGCAGCTCAGCCACCGCAGTCTGTTCCTCCTCATTGGTGCCTGGGGAAAGGAAGAATGGGTGGTTCTGGCCACCTTCTTTGCAGCGTTCAAGGAAATGAATTTGTCTGAGCAGGGGGTGATGAAATGACAGTCATGCCAGTTTGTGCAGGCAGATGCTAGAATAAACGTGGCTGGCAAAAATAAAATGAAAAGTGGTTGGAATCTGCACTCCTATACTAGCCAGTATTTCTCACCTTCAGCTCAGGAGACCCATTATCCAAGGCTTCGAAAACAAGCTGATCAGTCGACTCAGACCAGTTAGGCTCTGGCGCCCGAACCCTAAATACACTAATTCCCTTGCTTACCCGTTCTGTGAGGCATGTGTGTTCCTAGCTTAGTGCCCAGCATACAGTATGTTCTCAACAAGTATCTCTTCTCTTCCATCATTAGGGATAGGACCATGATAACAACTAGCACAAGTGGTTGTTGAGTTCTTTCCAAATATTGTAAGAGGTGTTGAGTATATAATAGTTAAATGCAGAGGCCAAAGAAGGGCTTCACGTCATTCTAGCAGCCATACTCGCCCCTCCCTGATGTTCAAGCCTTGACTGATCTATTGTTCAGTAACTCTTACTGATCAGCCATTGTCAGTCTGAAGGGGACTTAGTCTTTTCAACTTCAGTAGCTTAAAAATAATCTCTTCCTCTTTAGTGGCAGGAGATGCCAAAGATAAAGACATCTCCTGGTTCTCCCCCAATGGAGAAAAGCTCACCCCAAACCAGCAGCGGATCTCAGTGGTGTGGAATGATGATTCCTCCTCCACCCTCACCATCTATAACGCCAACATCGACGACGCCGGCATTTACAAGTGTGTGGTTACAGGCGAGGATGGCAGTGAGTCAGAGGCCACTGTCAACGTGAAGATCTTTCGTAAGAGCCTCCTTTCTCTTCTGCATTCTCTGGCCTCCCCTTGCCAAGGAGACATGTGGGTAGTGGAAAGGTGGAAATGATGATAGAAGGACCAGCTGAGGGCCTAACCAGTCCCATTCTCTCTCCCTAAGTCTTTTCTGACCTTGGCCAACCCAGAACTCACAACCCTGGTTCACACTGGTCACAGCTACTCCCCCACAGGCATTCATTCTCAAAATTCAAATTACAGAGTTCCCAGAGGGCTGTTACGGGTTTCTCTATCCCTTCCCCAAATGTTGGCTGACTGTTCTGCAATTTGGGCTCTTCTCCCTTCTTATTTCCCTCTCCCCTGCTGGTAATGGAGCCTAGGGCTCAGTGGGGTGGGGGATCATTATCTGAACACTCTCTGCCACTCAGAGCAGGCAGTTCCTATTGCCTCTGAAACCCCATCTGTAGGTGGCATCTCGTTACCTTGTTAATATCATGCATCCATCCCAGTGGTTGGAGTAATGGTGGGTGACAGCTAATGGAACAGTATTGATTGCACGGTATTTATTGCCATTAAATGTGCTTTTTTTCTGTTCTTTTCATCAGCATTCTGTCTGCCGTAGGAAAGTTGGGGTGGGACTGGGAGTAGCGGGTCGAATGGGAGACAAGAAAAGGACTGATGACTCTTACTATTCGTTGTGGAATGGATGTTCCACCCGTTCATTGTACCTATAACCTGTGCTTCACTGGCATCACCCTGCATGACAAGGAACCCTTGGTGAAGATATTCCTTTCATTTCTGTAGACCCTTTTCTGCACAAAGTGTGATAAATTTAGCACTCAGTGAGCAGATATTGTTGCCAAGCATTGGTAACCTATGCTTGGGCCAGCTGCTCCACCTGACATCTGTGAGGGTGCCCCTCTTATCCAACTGTAAATCAAGATTGAGACTTGCCCAGGACTCAAGTCCAGGTAGCATGGCTCTAGTGAAAGGGGATCTTTGTGGGAGAAGCAGCTGTTTTCCCTCACTCTTCTGTTCATTTTCCAGAGAAGCTCATGTTCAAGAATGCGCCAACCCCACAGGAGTTCCGGGAGGGGGAAGATGCCGTGATTGTGTGTGATGTGGTCAGCTCCCTCCCGCCAACCATCATCTGGAAACACAAAGGCCGAGATGTCATCCTGAAAAAAGATGGTGAGACCTGAATTTTCTGGCATCTGCCTTTTCCCCAGGCCACCAAGTTCGCTAGCTATTTCACCTGTACTGAGGCATTCCAGTCCAAACTCCAATTCATGTGTGCCCGAACCCTCATGTGGTTTCTGGGTCCTGAATAGATGTATATCTGAAGTTGGTATACTTAGGTACTTGATTTTCTCTCCAATACGAAAGACAAATTTCTAATAGACATTTACTCTTGGCTGTATTTCAAAGCCAGGGCCACATTTTCTTATTTGGGCGTAAAACCCCACCCTATAAGACTGAAGTTAGGAGAAAGGAAAGAGACTCAGCCACCTGCCTGCAGATGCTCTCTGACTGATTCTTGGATGAACCTGCCTCTTATCTCTTCTAGTCCGATTCATAGTCCTGTCCAACAACTACCTGCAGATCCGGGGCATCAAGAAAACAGATGAGGGCACTTATCGCTGTGAGGGCAGAATCCTGGCACGGGGGGAGATCAACTTCAAGGACATTCAGGTCATTGTGAATGGTGAGGAGATCCCGTTCTTCCTGATCTCTGCATTGCTACAACCTTGGTTCTCCAAAATCATTCTCTTTAACTTCCTCTTTGGTCTGTAAATTAAATCCTGTCCTGACTCAATCATCCGTCTCAGCTAAATCCCCTCCCTACCGTAACATCTAGATTTCTTTTTTTTTTTTTTTTTTAAATATACTTGCCTATTGGATCTTCCCTCAACTATGGGGGATTTTAGTGCAGCAACTGAATGTCCTTCACCGTTCTGCAGCACTAAAAACTTTCCCCCTGCTTACCTATTAATCCTCATTGTCCTTGATGTTACCATAATTGTGAAGTTAGTCCGCTGCTTAAATGTTCAAAGAAAATATTACAGTCAACTCAGGCCTCAGAATAGTCAGAATCATGGTCCATAGGCTTGTTAATCTTAATTTGCAGTGTCAAATAAACACATCCATGGAATCGATCTGACGTTTACAAGATGTTTACAGGAAATTATAATGTCAGTACTAAGAAAATAAATAAATCGGGGTTGAATTGTTTTGACTATTGACACATGTTTTTTTTGCCAAACTCTCCCCCTCTCATTCCTTTGGTAAAAAACAGTTTTGTACAAGGTTGTTTATCACAGTCCCAGAGAAATGGCACTCTTTGTTGTAGCTGATGCATTCGAATTGGTGTTAACCATTTAACCACTGGGAGCAGTAATGTCCAACTTTTTCCAGTATGAAGAGCCCCTTTTTAACATCAAGTTTCACTGACCCTGGTAGTTATTAAGTTTAGTATGCATTGACTGAGAAAATATATAATGAAAAATAGTGACTATAAATTGAATACCATCTTAACATGAATAAAATGTATTATTATAGCTTCTCAATTAATGAAAAACAAAAATGCATGTTTGTAGGAGAACTGTTTATTCAGTTTGCAGAAGTTATTTAGTACACACATGAATTTCTATTTCTGACACTAACTCTGTAGCTGCACAGGACGTTTGTCTCACAGGCTGAGAACTCCTGACCTGGAGCGGTGTCTCTTCTCCAGGCCATTGGGTTCTTCCAAATTTTCACAACCACCCTGTGACACCCTTTTTTCCTTCAGTGCCACCCACCATCCAGGCCAGGCAGAACATTGTGAATGCCACCGCCAACCTCGGCCAGTCCGTCACCCTGGTGTGCGATGCCGAAGGCTTCCCGGAGCCCACCATGAGCTGGACAAAGTAAGAAACTGGCTCATGCCTTTTATCATGGACTAGAGGAGAATGGGGCATCATAAAGTCTGCTCCATGTTAGTGTCTGAGTGGAATGGATGTGGGCTTCTTAGGAATATCAACCCCAGGAGAAGAATGGACTCTTTTCTATAAGATTCTCTTGCTTGTGCATTGATTATTCCTTCAATTTCAGCCTTGTGGGGGCAGAGTCAGAGCCAGAGGGTGTGGTCTTGGGAGCCCACTTTGAAACCTTTGTGGGTACAGTTGCAGCCCTTAGATAGTCAGAGGATGGAATAGAGGAATAAGAGGTTATGTGGACGTTCAACCTGGTGCCTTAACTTTTTGTGAAGACTGAGGAGTCTTTCCCATTGACTCAGTCTGCATTCTGTGGAACCTAATTAAAAATAAACATCTTACTTCTGTGGTTGAAATCATGCTACTTTGCATTTCTACATGCTGTAGGGATGGGGAACAGATAGAGCAAGAGGAAGACGACGAGAAGTACATCTTCAGCGACGATAGTTCCCAGCTGACCATCAAAAAGGTGGATAAGAACGACGAGGCTGAGTACATCTGCATTGCTGAGAACAAGGCCGGAGAGCAGGATGCGACCATCCACCTCAAAGTCTTCGGTAAGGGCAGTGGGGGCCCAGGTCACTGCTCTGCCACAGTTCCCCTTCCTCTGCACATTCAGTCCATCAGTAAGACCCTGGCCACTCTCCCTCAGAACATAACTCAGTGCAACCATTTCTTGCCAGTTCGACCACCTAGTCCAAGCCCTAGTCCACGCCACCATCATCCTCACCTGAGCAGTGGGATGGTCTCATAGCTGGCCTCCCTGACTCTCCCTATTGGTCCACTTCATTCCCTTCTGCTCACAGTAGCCAGAAAGACCTAAGTACCACTCATCTGTTTGAAAGCCTCCAGTGGCTCCCTATGGCAACCAGAATAAAATTCAGACTCCCTGCAATAAGACCAGACATGAACTAGCTCCTGCCTTCTTCTCCGGCCTCATCTTTCTTTCACTTTGCTGCACATGCAAAGTTCTCCAACCACACAGGCCTTCTTCACGTCCCTCAGACATACCAAGCTTGTTCTTCATCTCAGGGTCGTTGCCCTTGGTTTCTCTTCTGCTTGGAATATCTTTCCCTCCGATCCACTCTGAGCTGCCTTCTTCTGATCCACCATTCAGATCTTAACTCAGACTCACCTTCTCAGTGGCTCCTTCCTTCACTGCCCTGGCTAATTCAACTCTCCCTGCACTGCGACCACCCCCACCCACCTCCACTCATCTCTGTCTCGTGACTCTTACTGTATCTTCTTTGCTGTACTTAACAGTACCTGAACAGATGTCATTTGCATATTTGTTTTGGGGATTGTCTGTCTCCTACCTCTACTAGTGTGTAAACTTCAAGATAGCAGAACCCTGGTTGTCATACACGGCATTATCTCTGTGACTCCAAACAGTGCCAGACTTGGCATAGGCACTTGGTAACTTCAGTGGTCGATGGGCTGGCTGCTTTGCCTTGTTTGCCTCCTTCCCTGGCCTGTGTGAAACAGTGTCATGGAAGAGCCCCCACATCCCTGCTCGCTTCATCTTCATAAACTCAGGAAACTTCCATTCATTTCAGAACTGAAAAGCATTTTGACCTGATCTTGAAAAAAGAATTGGTTGCAGAGAAACGTTTAACCTAATGGCCCTCAAGTCTCTCCACGTGTCCGTTTAGAAAACACAGATAAACTGGTCTACTGTAGACAGCACTGGAGAGGTGCCAGTCTGAGGGGCAGCTCTGGTGCATGGAGCCCCCAGGTCATTAAAATATGTACCTGGGAATCAGGGTTGGGACCTGCTTATCCAGCCTGATAAGGAGAACTGTTCATAAACACAGACCTTTGAAAATCAAGACTTTATATGCAAATGACCTGCTAGTTATTCAGTAGTAAACAGCTGGTTTAGAAACAGGCTATCAGTTTGGTTCAAGTTAACTCTATGTATTTGAGAGTGAAAGCTAAACTTCATGAAAAATATTCTTGAAAGTCTTTTCTTGAATTCAGACTGATCTTCCCCAATCACTACGGTTTTAGTAAGTTTTTCCATATTATAGAAAAAGATAGATGCATTTGTTAATTAATCCCTTCATTTAATAAATATGTATGGATCACCATTGTTGCTGGACAGAGGGGCTACAGAGATGAATAGGATATGATCCCTTGACCCTGGGAAGCACAAAGAGGGAAATAAATGGATAAGCATAAACATTATAATAGTGTCAGTCAGCAACATTTGAGTGACTTCTGTGGGCTCAGTCATTGCCAGGCTTACAAGATGAATAACACGGATTCTGTTCTCATCAGTAGGTTCACAGGCTAATGTAGATAGTCAACACTGGAATTTGAAATGACAACGCATTATTATGGCTTCATAATAGCAATATGCACAGTGTTTCATAGGAAACAAGTTCTCTGGTCCTGTGTGATGTAAGTTAGAGAAGTCATTAAAATGTACTATTTCATAAGTAGGAATTACCCAGCTGAAGGAGTGAATGAGAATTTTAGGCAGCCTGGGCACAGGCACAGAGGCAGGAAAAGCACAGGCTGTGCTGAATGGGAGCTTCTTGTGGACAGGGGCTGTGTCTGTTTTACTCACAGATACATCCCCAGCACCCGCATGCAGTAGGCACTAGATTGAATAAATGAAGGAACTGTCATTAGTCCTATATGATGAAGCAAACATACCTATGTGGCATTGAGATAAGCCTGGAAACACGATCATCACCTGTCTTTAGGAAATTATTTTAGACTTTAACTCCATAAAGTAGTAATAATAATAATATCAAACATAAGCAGAACACCTATAATGTTCCAAGCATTCTGTGAAGTGCTATATGTAAGTTAACTCTTTTCATCCTCATGATGCCCCTGTGATGGAGATTTTATTATTATCCCCATTTTACAAAGGAGGAACCTGATCACAGAGGGATGAGGTGCCTCTGGATTCAAACCGAGGCAGGTGGCTCCTAAGTCCCTTCTCTAATCTAACAATGATGGTTGTTAACTCCAGGAAACCCAACAGAACACGAATTGTATCTGAATTATATAGGGAGTGTCTGGCAATACTAGAATCAGTGCACTCTGCCTGCACCACCAGGTAGCTCATGGTTTCTCCGTAAAAGCAACTCAGCCCTGACTTGGCTGGGCATGAACAGATCTCAGCTTCTCTTCCAAGCCTCTCTGGTGGTGATGGCTGCCCCAGAGTAGTGAGTGCAGGGCCATGTGGGACCGTGGTAGAGGGAAGAGAGTGGGTCAGGTCGATGGGAGGAGGTCACAAGGCAGGGAGAGTAGGGTGGGGAAACTGCTAAGACAAGATTTGTCTTCCCACCCCCACCTTGGACACATACACCCCTCTTCATCACAAACACACACACACACACACACACACACACACACACACACACACACACACACACATATTTCACAATTTCTTTCCCAAGACTGCAGCTGGAAGAATAGGGAGCATAGTGGGGCAAACAGAGAAGAGGTGGCCAGGCTCCTGAAGAGACAGGTCAGGAATCATAGATTTGTAGGGACTGAGTCCACGCAGAATGGGAATCCTCCCCTGTCATAGTCTGAGGAGCGTTCATACAGCCTCCCTGAAGGAACCTGGTGCCTCCTCTCCACCACCTTTTCCCATCCATCTCCTCTTCTCATCCTCCTTTCTCTCCTCCTCCACTGGCCTCCCCGTTGGTTGAGGAGACTCATACAGGGCTAGGGAGCCACCTGGGGAGGCACCAGCTGGTTAGGGCTCCTTCTCCTTCCACTCTTTTATTCCCTTTCCAGCCCCTTCCAACTTGCCATCGTGGACCATCACTGGGGGAGAAATGGGGCAGGTTCCCCAAGTGGGAGTATAGTCTACAGCAATGAGGTAGAAAAGGGAGGAAACCTGTAGCTTAGATAGTAAAGAAAAGCCCAGAAGTCCTGTGGCTTCGAGAAGGGATGTCCATCAGTATGTATGGGACATATCTCAATGAGGGACTTTATGACATAATTTGCATCATTCTTTCCTAAGAAAAAGACATGTTCTAGCACATGTTGCCTTAGTTATTAGCTAGATGCCCCTTTGACTAAGTAGATGCATCCTATCGTCCTTTAAATTTGGCAGTGAATTCTCATTACTGTTGTCTCCATGCATGCCCCAGAAGAAGTTTTATCTCTATTGATTCTTATGATGCTCATGTACATGCTCTTGAGGTCTCATGCTGCTGTGGCTGAGGCAAGTTCACCAGTGGCCAGGAGCCCTGTGTCTCAAGCAGCCACTGAGGGTTACAGCTAAGGACAAGCAGTGGCCTGAAAGAAGGTACATCTGGTCATGCCCCATAGCATAGTGTCCAACCTCTTCGTTCAGGGACGCAGGGGCCTCAGGGCTCTTCTTCGGCTAGGGTTGTAGGAGCATGGACTGGAGTGGGAGTAGACAAGGCTGCCTCTTAGTGGCAAGCATTCTTGGAAAACTCACAGGAGGAAATACGGGGAAAGGTGCAGTGGAACAGTCTGAGGCACTAAGGCCCATGGAGGCAGGTGGAGAATAGAACAGGGATCCAAAAGCCAAGAACTCATAAGAGAGGTTAACTAATAGAGGGCAAGGGGTGTAGGAAGATGAAACCCAGAGAGATCCCTCTAGATGCTGGAACGCAGAGGGAGGGAATCTTTTGAGTAGGGTGACCCAGCATCTGTCCCTGTTTGCCTACTAATGCCCTTTGTCCTGGTGTAATTATTTAGAGCCTCTCATGTCACTCTCAAGAGAGTCCCAATTTAGACAATAAATTGTGTATATCACTGTCTTGTTCTAAGGTAGCATTCTGAGCTTTCTGAGTTAGTTCTGACAGTAGCACTGCTTCTAGAGTAATAGAGAATTAAGTTATCAGTGGGAAGCTTGCCTTCCTTCCCACAGCACTCTGTAGACTATACAAAATTAGCCATAATCATGTTTTAATAAGAATACGGTTTGCCTTTTTTCTAAGGAGTCATGCAATGCACCTTCTGTAGCCATCTGGGAAATGGAGCCTCCAAGGCCAAATATTAATAGATGGCAACTGACCCTTGCCTGTCTTCTGTTAACCTTCAGCTGCCGTGACAAAGTACTGCAGGTCAGGAGAAGGTCAGCAAAACACTGTCCAGATCTCAGAGTCTGACAAGATTTTAAGAGGCCCCAAATTCAGCCTTCCTGGGATTGTCTCCAGACCTCAAAACAACTGTTGAGTTTAGCAAATTCAGTTGTATGGCTGAATTTTTTTTTAAATTTTTTATTCTGTGACTTTTACAATATAGAGATTCAGCTCTTATTTTACCTTTATTTTATTTTATTAACCTTTTTGTTTTTCATGTTTATTTTATTTTATCTTTATTTTACTTTGCCCTCTAAAACTCCCCTTTCAATGGCACTTAGCACATATTCCTTCCAATACGAGTTGTAATATTCTCGAAAATCGTACTTACTAAGGAAGACACAATAGGGAAACCTATGAGGTTTAACCTTATTCTTGTGGACTTCATCAACTGAAATCTATGAACATTTGGCCAAACTGAATTGAGATGTGCCTATGTGCTATCCATCAAAAAAGGATTTGCTAAACAGGCTGTCAGTATGCATTACCTTTAGGCAAATATTTGAACTATATAGGTGATTTTATGTAGAAGCAGGCATTTGTAACAAAAAGTATATAGTTCTATTATTGTTTTCTGTTTATTAAAACAGCATCAAAGACCTCAACATGGAGAATGTATATAGGCAGTTGTTTATTTGCCTACTTAGGGTTACTGTATGAATTTGAATATAAAGTAAATGTAGTCTTTCAAAAACTAGCTATTATTCTCTTGGGGTTTTTTGGTTCATTTGTTTGTTTCCCTAGCCTGGCCTTTTCCTATATTCATGAAATAAGTTACATTTGTGCAGTGTTATCTTTTCTCTTCCACACAAAGTTCAGCAATTTCAGAGCATAATTGTTTTAAATTGGGAAAATTCAATTTTCTCTAATGTTTTAACATTTAACTTAGCTTTGGAATGCTTGTGTTTTCTTGCATTACCCAAAACATTTGGAAAATGAACTCATCTCAACTCATCTCCTTCCCATCCTGAGCCCACCCCAGAGCCCCCATCCAGTTCCTTGCCTGATTTCTTCATTTGAGTTAATGCTAACACCATTCTCCCAGTCGCTGAGACTCCAAGTCACTTGGACTCCTTCTTATTGCTTCTTTTGGTTCTTCTCACCCCTCCTTGCCCTCTGTTCAGTTGCCACTTATTGAACCTTCCTCCAGCACCTGTCTCAAAGCTGCTCTTTGCTGTTTCCCCTCGAACGACCTCGTTCAGGATCCAATGTTACCACACATCTGGGTCATTGCCAGGGCTTCCAAACTGGTTTTCCCACCTCAAAGTTTTCTCTACTCCAATGCTTCCTGAAATGTCCCTAGATTAACCTTCTTGAAATACAAATGCTTTTGTGCCCCTAATTAAATGCTGTCTGTGGGCCTCCACCAGGCACCAGGTAAAATTCCAGCCATCCAGCCTCACCTTCCTGTGCCTCATGCCACACTGTTCTCTTCCCAGCCATCTCTTCATATGTTTTTGCTTCTTTGCTTTTATTCAGTCAGTTTCCTACACTTCAAATGACTCCATCTCCACCCTAGAGTTCCACCTGCTGAAAATCTCATGTTCCAGCCCCAAAGCCGTTTCCTCTTGAAGGTTCCATCCAGGGAGTGATCTTCCTCTGCGTCACGCCTCCTGCGTTCCTTGCCCTTATCACTCTTACTCTATAGGGTATTTCTTATTATTATGGTTTCCGTGTTGTCACATGCCTACATCATTGTAAGCCTTGGAGAGTCAGGTCTGTATCTCCTAAAACACCTAGACTAGGGTCTTGTACTTAGCAGATAGATAACCTTTGTTGGATAGGTGCATGCCATCATTTAAACCCAGAAAGCTCAATAATTAGATAAACTCAGAGAAATGTTTTGTCTTTTCAGCAAAACCCAAAATCACATATGTAGAGAACCAGACTGCCATGGAATTGGAGGAGCAGGTCACTCTTACCTGTGAAGCCTCCGGAGACCCCATTCCCTCCATCACCTGGAGGACTTCTACCCGGAACATCAGCAGCGAAGAAAAGGTATCATGCTGCCCAGGAGTTTCAGGGCCTTGGAATGCAGACTCAAAGCAGATTGAGTCTGCTGGTGCCCAGTTCTCTTTGGTGAGCTGGGAGATGGGTTATGGTCACCAGAGGCCACAGCCAGATCCCGGGGCCTCCCTCCCCAACCCTGCAGGACATGGCCTGCTCAGCATCCCCTTGGAATGGAATAGGCACAATTCCTTGGATAGGTTGGCGGGGGCGTGATGTATGGGCATGCTCAAGTTAGATGTTCTGGGGAGGAGGCAATGGTGATTTTCAATCCCAGAGTTATGGAGCTGTGAAGGAACAAAGAGAAGACAATATCCTGGTGCACCAGGTGACATTGTCATCATCTCAAGGGCACCCTAGGAAAGATCTCCCAGAAATAACCAGGCTCAAAATGAACCTATTAATTCTTTTTCTTGTGTTTGTATACTCATGCTATATATGCACTTATGCACAAATGCCTGGTTGCCATTGTGTCTGCCTGTATTCTTGGTCACATTTGGATACCATTTTGTTCTAAAGGCAAAAATATTTAGCAGTTTCTAAATGAGGATTACATCCTGGTTTTTCAATATATTCATGGAGGATTTAAGAACATCGTAGCAACCTTCCTGGCAAATTAAAATGGCGGGAAAGATTGAGCTTTAAAGTCCGTGGATTTATAGGCCACCGGAAAGCTATCTTTAGTGTTGACAATATATAAAAACTGAGGTGACCCCACATCATACAGCCCTTGATTATTGAGTGGGCCAAAAGTAGGAGGAAAAAGCTTCATTTTAATGCAACTTAAACCATCTTATGGTACTTCTCCAATCTCATCTCCTATATCCTGTAGTAATGGGCTTTGTTTTAGTTAGCCCAAGTTTTGTCACCTAGTCAGGGTAATGGCCTTAGCCTTATGGAACATTTATAATGGATTGCTTATTGATCAGAATGTCAAAAATGATAGATTTTCACTCTTCTGCCTACCTAAAGGAAATCTCTAGAGAGAGTAAACTCAAATAAAGCCAGAAAGGATAGTGTGAAATTCCAGAGTTAAATTTGGAAATTGCATTTGAGGAGCTGATTTCTGTCCCACTAATAGAAAACAAAACTGCATCAGATGGAACAGAAATTGCTCTTCCAAATAACCTATTTTTTTTTGCAACTTTTACCTGCAGAGTTAAATTCAACTTAACAAAAAGTCAACTGAGGAACTGCTAAATATTTTTGAAACCCACATATGCTGTTTGATACTGTGAAAACCAGCTAGATTAAGAGATGTTGTGTTTACTTGGATACTTTCTTTATCAACATTAGAATTAAACCCTCAGCTAAGATTTCAGCCCCACTCATGTGTGTTATGTGGATTGAATGTACATTTCAGGGCTTAAACCACAAGGCTGCTGCTTGGCAGATCTTTCTACATCAGCTTAAAAGTAGATTTTTGTCCAGAGTGACCCCGTGTATATCTTTGACCTATGGTGAAGGACAGAAATAATATCTATCTCAGATGAATGATGCTTTTGAATTCTATATCTTTTCTAGGAATAGCTCAACAGCCAAGCTAGACCAGAAAGGTTATTAAGATTTGTGCCTACTGAGGTTTTTTAATAGGTTGGCACTTCTGGCTTGTAGCTATGATTTCATTTTTATAGAATGAGAATAATAGCCAGGAACTAATACACATTCATACTTGCTAAATATGGAGACAGGTGTCCAGCAGAGACTGTCTCAAGCCTAGTAGTGACTACTTGTTATATAATTCTGCTGTTGCTATAGATCATTTGTCTTAATCTTAGATCATTATTTCTGCCCAGCCACATTGGTTGTATTGTATTTCTTTTACAAGCCTTCAAGCTCACTTTATTGGAACATGAGTGACTCGGTGTTAAAACAAGTCCTGCAAATCAGCTAGTGATGTGACACCAGACTGACATATTTGCCTAAGTGAAACCCTATATAAGAAAATTTGCCATTTCTGTTACTTATATATTGACATCAAAGAGGCATATTGTCCATCTTACACTGTGGATAGCTAATAATTAAGAAAACAAATATAGGCTGTTCATGAACTGGTTGGAGTACAGAAAATAAATTTCACTTTTACTCTGGCAGCCTCTCCTCACATTCTCCCCCATCTGAAGCTGCATTCTGTATAATTAGGAATCAAGATTACTAGCATCACTGTAATTGTAGGAGTGGAAAACAACCATTTTCTTTTAAAAATCAGAGTGATATGCTAAGCAAAGAAGAATAGATGATTGTATCTAATTGGTCAGGTAAAGAAGCCTCCTGAGATTTAGATCACATAAAATGCTAAAATCATAGATGTTCAGAAGGCACCTTTTGAGGTCATCCAGTCTCACCTGGCACCCTGGCCTAGCATCCTTGCCAGGAAGCCAGTCCGTCCCTGTCTGAAGCGTGATGGTGTCAGTCCTCTGCAGGGGAGTTGGCCAATGCTGAAGAGCAGAAAGAGCTACTTCCTTGCCCCTTCCTCTACTCAGTCCTCCCAGCCTCTGCCACTCAGTCCTTTGCATGAGAGCCATTAAAAGCTCTCCAACTTTCCTCCAGTCCACTCCTCTTACCTTGAACACACCAGTTATTTTCACTATTTCTCATATGTCATAGTTTCCAGACCTTTTATCTTTCTGGTTGTCTTATACTAGATAGTTTCAGTTCACTAGTGCTCCCCTAAAATTTTGCTGTGCTCAGTGTAATTAATGCAGACTTCAGGAGGGCTATTGCCTCTTTGATCTGGATGCCATCATGCAGAAAAAGGCGCATTAGCTCTTAACAGTCTCCTTATTCTGTTGCCTCATATTGAGCTTGTGGTCAACTAAAATGCTCAGGTCTTTTTTACATGATCCCCATTTAAGCCACATATCCCCTATCCTGTTCTTATGCGATTGATTGGTTAACCAATATTGCAGAATTTTATATTTATTTATGTTAAAAATTGCATTTGGTTTGTTGCAGCCCATTGCTTCTCAACAGGGTCATGGTGGCAATTTGGGAAGAGGCTTCCTTCACTGGGACTGTACTGTGCATTGCAAGAAGCTTGGCATCTCTAGTCCCCTTCCTGTTAAATGCCAGTAGCCACCTCTAATTGTTACTAAAAATATGACACATACAAACACCCCATGGCTTGAGAATGACTGTTTGAGTCCATCTTTCTAACCAGTCAGGACTGACTTTCATTAGAAATTCACCTTAAAAGTCTGTGTGTCCAGGGCACTTCAACCCATGTGTATATTAAAAGTAAAGAAGTAGAGTAGTCAGTGGAGATCAGCCTAAGCATAGAGCCCAAGAGCAGGCAGTCCAGTAGCCTTCCCAATGCAGTCGTCGTCTAACATTTGTATTAGCTGTTGCTTCCAACCTTGTATGAACACTTATTTACAGTATCTTTGTCCAAGTCACTGATAGAAATGTTGACTAGAACAAGGTCAAGTACAAAGCCCTTAGACTGCCACAATGGCTTCCTTCTAGCTCGGTGGCTCAGAAGGTAGGCCACTTGATACCACGGTGCCACAGTGCTCTCTCATGATTTGTATGACTTTAGTGGAAGATTCAGTGATTCCTTTAACAAAGTTAGTTACAATATTAGCAAGTTAAAGCAGTTTTGTGTTTTGCTTCACTGCTGAGTTTAGTCTAGTATTAGTCTTCTTAAGGTAAGAGGTGGAAAAAACGCATTCAACTATAGACATATAGTTATTGACTTTCTAATGGAATACCAATGTTCTTGTTCATTATAAAAGAAGGGGGGAGATAAGCAAAAACAAGTACAGTGAGCCTGAATGTCACACTCTACCTTTGGTCGTGTCTCTGTATTGAGTCTAGTTACTCATTTGAGAATGACCATTACCAATCTGTTAAGCTTCAGCTAGTTGAGTTGGTTTAGCTCAACAACTGATAATAGCTAGGATACCTAATTGTTTGGATCATTGAGACCATTAAGGTGGATCAGCTGTCCAAAAGTTGATGCATTTCCTAGTAGTTACTATTACATTGACCAAAAAATTTGACCATCATAATGTGTCAATTTGATCAGCTGTATGAAAGTCATTGTGATACCTCAGAAAGCTTCTGCTTCCATGTTATTTCATTACTCATCCTGCCCAGATTCCTTTTAAATATTGCCAGGTGTTTGAGTGAGTGGTGCTAAATTCCAGGTGTCATTTACTTACTGACTGAGACCCGTGGATGATGATTTACATACTCTATCCCTGGCAGAAAAAATCCATCATATGCCTCTTTGAACATCTCAATGCCTTTGAAATGACTGACAAAAGCCTATGAAGCCTTATTAAGGAAAGGAGAGCAGTGAAGAATTGAGATCAGAAGAGATAGGAAAAATGAAAAGCATTCTGTGAACCTTGAATCTTAGGCCGACAGAATATCCCATAAGTAAGAGAGAACTTTTGAAGTTCTGGATTCTTTGGAAGCTGGAGTCTCCTTTTCATGAGAAAAAAATTCCTCATTCAGTACAAACCCAGGGCCCGCTTTTAAACACTGGAAAAGATGACTGCATTGAGCAATCAGTCTGGTTTATCCAGCGTGTGGGCACATGAATAATGGAATACCTAAGAAAATTATAGAAATGCTTCACTTTATTTTATATATGTGTTCCTGCAGATTTGTGTGTAAGACAATAAAATATGAATATCAAAACAACCTAGAACAATTTTTGGAGGATTACTAATCATACCCTGATTTATTTCATAAGTATGTACATTTGCATATCAGGTTGTCCTATCAGTTGTCCTAATGTGGGTCACACATTCACCAAATTGTTAGGGCCAAGATATTTCCTATCATTCCACCAGGCACAAAAGTAGAAGGTTATGTTACTGGAAGCTTTGTGTTACTAGCAACTACTTATTCTAAAAGCCACAGAACCATAGTGATTTGGGAGAGACACAGGAATAATCAGATTTGAAAAAACATACAACTCAATGGGATAGAGTCTCTCAAAAGAAAGATCTTGATTCCTGCAGCCCTGGCATGTAACCGACAAGCTTCTAAGTGATGTGGAATTGGCAAGCACATTTGACGTGTTGGCCCACCGTTACTTTGGTCTCTGCATGTTCCTCTGTTCTCACCTTCTTCTTCATTCCCACTTCATGTGACATAACTCGATATTTCCATCTCATTTCTCGCAAAAGTTCCTTGCATTTAGTGGACTCTTACTAAATGTTTGCTAACTTATTTGCATTCCCTGGATTGCGTTGCTATGATTCTGGCATCTCTTCTATCCTTTTTCCATCTGAACATCAGAGACAATCAGGCAGTCTTACCATGTAATAAAAAGAACAATGCAGCTATCATGTCTTTGAATCCTAGTATGAAAAACAGATAAACTGTAAGGAGAATAGATTCCCAAGTGCTGGAGAAATAAAAAAATCTAGATGTGGGTGGAAAATCCCTCTAACTTCTGTATCCCTGGGTTGGCTTGCAAATGCCAACTTGTGAATGGAATGCCATGTTTGATGGAGATGGTACATGCTGGAGCCCACATACCATCTGGGCATTCTCTGCTGTTAAGGACTGGAGCCCTCCCTCAACCACTCCCATTTGGTATCCTCAAAGCTTCCTGACTCCTGGTCTCAAGGACTTCATACTTCTCATTCCTAGTGTACCTCTGTGCTCCTTGCTTTGCTCCTTTTTGGCAATAAAAATTTGATTTTAACAGAATGCATGCAAAGAATTATAAAATACATGAGCATTAAATGGCATTAGTATATCTATGATAAGCTGCCTTATAAAACCCAAAGGCGGAGACCTATTCTCTCCCTCTTTTTTTTTTTTTTTGAGACAGAGTCTCACTCTGTTGCCCAGGCTGGAGTGCAGTGGCGCGATCTTCCTCACTGCAAGCTCTGCCTCCCGGGTTCATGCCATTCTCCTGCCTCAGCCTCCTGAGTAACTGGCACTACAGGTGCCTGCCACCACGCCCGGCTAATTTTGTGTATTTTTTTTAGTAGAGATGGGGTTTCACCGTGTTGGCCAGGATGGTCTCGATCTCCTGACCTCATGATCCACCCACCTCGGCCTCCCAAAGTGCTGGGATTACAGGCATGAGCCACCGCACCCAGCCGGAGGAGACCTACTCTCTAAGTATCTCTAGATAATGTGGTTAGAACTAGTCATGTCACCAAATACTATGAGCAATATTTAAGGTATTTTGGAAGAAGAGCAGTCTGGTCCTACTGGTATTCATAGCTAGGTATACCAAAGATTAGGAAAGCCTGAACCTTTTGAATTATACATTTTAATGTGCCTAAGGGGGAAGAAAAGCTGGACATAAGCTAAATCCTAAATTAAATTGTGTAATAAACACACCATTGAAAGTGGGCCGTGGAAAAAGTTCTGAATTAAAGAAAAGCTGCATGTGCACGGAATGCAGTGTGATACATTCTCTAAAGCAACATGTTGTAAAATTTTACTGCTTTCTTGTTGTGTTTTATATCTTGTTTTCTCCAGGCTTCGTGGACTCGACCAGAGAAGCAAGAGGTATAGCTTACCTGACCACTAGCCAGTCTTTAGTGTTGAAAGCATTACAGTTTAACTCACCATTGCAGATTAATAACCAGACATGCTAAACTAATTAGTAATTTAGTTAGATTAAAGAATAGGTCGATAGTGGTAGACATTACTTAGCAATAGTATCGTTTTAGGATGAGCAAGCAAGCTGTGTTGGGAGTGGATGAACAAATCCATATTGTTTCCTAAAACTGGATCTTATTCTCTTGCTGGTGCTGGTAAAATCACATCCAGGTAATTACACCAATAGAAACAAATTGCCCCCAATTCCCAGGCCAGGCATTTTGAAATGGTGAAAGTTTTTTGACTCACGTGGTTGATGTGGCTCTGGACCATAAAGTCACAGAGTTAGTGATCGAAAAACCCACTCCTCCCTTTCCTTTCCAGCTCAACTCATCTTGTTGCTCACTTATTTTATAATGATCGGTCTTGGTAAATTATCACGTCATGTTTCATCTCAAAAGCAATGCAAATGGCACCTCTCGTTGGTTTTCCCAAATTGCTAAACATATCTCTGTTACTTTTATAGAGCATTAAATTGATGAGATTAGAACGGTGTGGTACAAATGGTTTTATGTTTTTTAAAGTCAGTAGCATTTAGCCTTTGACATTTCTCTGACTCATGGCTTCAGTTTGGATAATGTGGGACTTAGTTTGAAAACTGAAGCTGAGTATTAATCTTTAGACCTTCATTGCCACATCTCAAGACCCTACTTATGATCATGCCTGTAATTTTTTACCTGATTTATATGAAGTGACATATAGTGAAAATAAAACCAGTAGACTTCAGATGAGATTCAAGGATCTAATCTCTAAGGACTTTTTTAAAGTTGCCTTTGCCTTTTATCCAGATGGAGCTTTGATCATGTAATGCTATAAATGCAGAACATGATGATCCTATAGATTCTGTATTTTAATTTGGTAAATCTATCCTCTTAGTCTTTCAGAAATGATAATTATTCAGAACATATAACTCATGTGTTCAGGTCAAGGCTATACATATTTATATGCTGTTTAATATTTAAAAGTTGACTGCCTGTCCCCAGGCACTGATCTTAGTTTCTGCACATGAACAGGCTGCCATTGTCAAATTCAGTTCATTATAAACTTCCTGTGTATAAGACCTTCCTCCCTGTCATTGGGATGACTGTTAAGTGCACAACCTCACTGAGATGCTTCCCGCCTGTGGCACAGGAATCACTTAGTGCTATCACAGGTTGGGTGCTTTATTGTCCAAAAGTCATGGACCCACTGGGATTGGGGAAGAGAGAGAAGGGTTAATTATCAGCCACTCTTAAGCAGCTACAGATCTCATTCTGCTTGGCCTCATACAACTTTCCTTGTCATTCTCATTTAGAGCTGGTTGAGGAACAGCTGAGATTTATCAGGGAGTGTTAAGGAGATGTTAAGAGAATTATTATTGTAAGTGGAAGTAATAGGTTTACTCCCATGAAAGCAGACACCTCACTCCGTTTTTCAGAAGTGTCCTTATCATGAGTATCTTACTTTGGATGTAATTGACTTTCAAGTGAATACTGCCCCTAGGGCTCAGAAGTTCCATTCTCTCCTGTTTGTCTCATTTGGAGATGAATACCATAAGTCCAGATGAGTGCAAAAGAAGGCTCGGGTTATGGCCAATTTCATTTTGTAAGTTCTAAAAGCGTTAGCACTTTTACCTGGAATGAGGGAGACAAAAACATTTTGATGAGAATAATAATTATCATTACCCTTCATACTTTTGGGGAAAAAAGGAGTTTTCTTGCCATCAATATCTTTTCATACTTGCCCAGAGCTCATCTGCTCCTTCTGCTGCAGCCTGGGTGGTCAGCGTGACTTTTTGTCTGGATGGCTGGTGGGTGGCACACCCTGAAGTTGTGCAGGAGCCATAGTAAAAGCATTTCAGGGGAAGATAGTCTAATGACACTGGAGTCTATCTGTGTATCCTCAAAGGGAGAACTGGGCATCTGGCAGATAATTCCATCATCAAATTGGTAGTGAGCCTACTGCAAAATAAGGATTCTCTTTAGAAGGCTGGTCTGTGGACATCATTAAACAGGAGAAATTTCCACTTGGAGAAATTTCCTGAAAGAAACTAGATAGGAATTTTAAAAAAAAGTATGGCTGTCCACGCAACTGTTTTCTAAGCTTCTCTTCAACCATTTTCTAGATTATTCTGAGTAAAGACTTGGAATATCCCCTGCTTTGTTGTCGTTAAGGTCCTGTTCTTGCCTACATTCATTTCTCTGCCTCTTTTGTTACAACATCTCTTCCTTATGGAAATGTTCTCTTGACTTCCAGAAGAGTATGGTTCAATTTCCAAGTTTGTATGTGGCAGCCCCAGGACAAGTCTGGTCTGTGTCACAAAGAATTTTAGTTCAGTTGCTGGTTGATATCCCAGAGATCACCAGAAAGGCCAGGGGTTGTCCTTAAGTTCCCTCTGCCTTCAGTCCTGCTTTGTTTTGGACAAGTAGGAGTGACAAGCAGGTCAGCACAGCCCTTTAGAGATACCTGCAGGGATGGCCCCATGTTCTCGAGGCCACTAGTCTAGACTCACGGGTAAAGACTTGAGTATGATGTATGAAAATAGCCCTGGAGGTAGGGGCGGTTCCAAGATGGCCGAATAGGAACAGCTCCAGTCTACAGCTCCCAGCATGAGCGACGCAGAAGACGGATGATTTCTGCATTTCCAACTGAGGTACCGGGTTCATCTCACTGGGGACTGTCTGACAGTGGGTGCAGAACAGTGGGTGCAGTGCACCGAGTGTGAGCCGAAGCGGGGCAAGGCATCTCCTCACCCGAGAAGCACAAGGGGTCAGGGAATTCCCTTTTCTAGCCAAGGAAAGGGGTGACAGACGGCATCTGGAAAATCGGGTCATTCCCACCCTAATACTGTGCTTTTCTGATGGTCTTAGCAAACAGCACACCAGGAGATTATATCCCGTGCCTGGCTCAGAGGGTCCTACGCCCACGGAGCCTCGCTCATTGCTACCACAGCAGTCTGAGATCAAACTGCAAGGCGGCAGCAAGGCTGGGGGAGGGGCGCCCGCCATTGCTGAGGCTTGAGTAGGTAAACAAAGCGGCCGGGAAGCTCGAACTGGGTGGAGCCCACCACAGCTCAAGGAGGCCTGCCTGCCTCTGTAGACTCCACCTCTGGGGGCAGGGCATAGCCAAACAAAAGGCAGCAGAAACCTCTGCAGACTTAAATGTCCCTGTTTGACAGATTGGAAGACAGCAGTGGTTCTCCCAGCACGCAGCTTGAGATCTGAGAACAGACAGACTGCCTCCTCAAGTGGGTCCCTGACCCCCAAGTAGCCTAACTGGGAGGCACCCCCTAGTAGGGGCAGACTGGCACCTCACACAGCCGGGTATCCCTCTGAGACAAAACTTCCAGAGGAACGATCAGACAGGAGCATTTGCTGTTCACCAATATTCGCTGTTCTGCAGCCTCCGCTGCTGATACCCAGGCAAACAGGGTCTGGAGTGGACCTCCGGCAAACTCCAACAGACCTGCAGCTGAGGGTCCTGACTGTTAGAAGGAAAATTAACAAACAGAAAGGACATCCACACCAAAACACCATCATCAAACACCAAAGGTAGATAAAACCACAAAGATGGGGAAAAAACAGAGCAGAAAAACTGAAAATTCTGAAAATCAGAGTGCCTCTCCTCCTCCAAAGGAACGCAGCTCCTCACCAGCAGCAGAACAAAGCTGGATGGAGAATGACTTTGACAAGTTGAGAGAAGAAGGCTTCAGATGATCAAACTTCTCCGAGCTAAAGGAGGAAGTTCGAACCCACGGCAAAGAAGTTAAAAACCTTGAAAAAAGATTAGATAAATGGCTAACTAGGATAACCAATGCAGAGAAGTCCTTAAAGGACCTGATGGAGCTGAAAACCACGGCACGAGAACTATGTGATGAATGCACAAGCCTCAGTAGCTGATTCGATCAACTGGAAGAAAGGGTATCAGTGATGGAAGATGAAATGAATGAAATGAAGCGAGAAGGGAAGTTTAGAGAAAAAAGAATAAAAAGAAATGAACAAAGCCTCCAAGAAATATGGGCCTATGTGAAAAGACCAAATCTACGTCTGATTGGTGTACCTGAAAGTGACAGGGAGAATGGAACCAAGTTGGAAAACAGTCTGCAGGATATTATCCAGGAGAACTTCCCCAATCTAGCAAGGCAGGCCAACATTCAGATTCAGGAAATACAGAGAATGCCACAAAGATACTCCTCGAGAAGAGCAACTCCAGGGCACATAATTGTCAGATTCACCAAAGTGGAACTGAAGGAAAAAATGGTAAGGGCAGCCAGAGAGAAAGGTCAGGTTACCCACAAAGGGAAGCCCATCAGACTAACAGCTGATCTCTCAGCAGAAACTCTACAAGCTAGAACAGAGTGGGGGCCAATATTCAACATTCTTAAAGAAAAGAATTTTCAACCCAGAATTTCATATCCAGCCAAACTAAGCTTCATAAGTGAAGGAGAAATAAAATACTTTACAGACAAGCAAATGCTGAGAGATTTTGTCACCACCAGGCCTGCCCTAAAAGAGCTCCTGAAGGAAGCACTAAACATGGAAAGGAACAACCGGTACCAGCCACTGCAAAAACATGCCAAATTGTAAAGACCGTCGAGGCTAGGAAGAAACTGCATCAACTAACGAGCAAAATAACCAGCTAACATCATAATGACCGGATCAAATTCACACATAACAATATTAAACTTAAATGGGCTAAATACTCCAATTAAAAGACACAGACTGGCAAATTGGATAAAGAGTCAAGACCCATCAGTGTGCTGTATTCAGGAAACCCATCTCACATGCAGAGACACACATAGGCTCAAAATAAAGGGATGGAGGAAGATCTACCAAGCAAATGGAAAGCAAAAAAAAGGCAGGGGTTGCAATCCTAGTCTCTGATAAAACAGACTTTAAACCAACAAAGATCAAAAGAGACAAAGAAGGCCATTACATAATGGTAAAGGGATCAATTCAACAGGAAGAGCTAACTATCCTAAATATATATGCACCCAATACAGGAGCACCCAGATTCATAAAGGAAGTCCTTAGAGACCTACAAAGAGACTTAGACTCCCACACAATAATAATGGGAGACTTTAACACCCCACTGTCAACATTAGACGGATCCACGAGACAGAAAGTTAACAAGGATATCCAGGAATCGAACTCAGCACTGCACCAAGTGGAGCTAATAGACATCTACAGAACTGTCCACCCCAAATCAGCAGAATATACATTCTTCTCATCACCACACTGCACTTATTCCAAAATTGACCACATAGTTGGAAGTAAAGCACTCCTCAGCAAATGTAAAAGAACAGAAATTATAACAAACTGTCTCTCAGACCACAGTGCAATCAAACTAGAACTCGAGATTAAGAAACTCCCTCAAAACCACTCAGCTACATGGAAACTGAACAACCTGCTCCTGAATGACTACTGGGTACATAACGAAATGAAGGCAAAAATAAAGATGTTCTTTGAAACCAACGAGAACAAAGATACAACAGACCAGAATCTCTGGGACACACTCAAAGCAGTGTGTAGAGGGAAATTTATAGCACTAAATGCCCACAAGAGAAAGCAGGAAAGATCTAAAATTGACACCCTAACATCACAATTAAAAGAACTAGAGAAGCAAGAGCACATTCAAAAGCTAGCAGAAGGTAAGAAATAACTAAGATCAGAGCAGAACTGAAGGAGATAGAGACACAAAAAACCCTTCAAAAAATCAATGAATCCAGGAGCTGGTTTCTTTGAAAAGATCAACAAAATTGATAGACCGCTAGCAAGACTAATAAAGAAGAAAAGAGAGAAGAATCAAATAGATGCAATAAAAAATGATAAAGGGGATATCACCACTGATCCCACAGAAATACAGATTACCATCAGAGAATACTAAAAACATCTCTATGCAAATAAACTAGAAAATCTAGAAGAAATGGATAAATTCCTGGACACATACACCCTCCCAAGACTAAACCAGGAAGAAGTTGAATCTCTGAATAAACCAATAACAGGCTCTGAAATTGAGGCAATAATTAATAGCTTACCAACCAAAAAAAAAGTCCAAGACCAGACAGATTCACAGCCAAATTCCACAAGAGGTACAAGGAGGAGCTGGTACCATTCCTTCTGAAACTATTCCAATCAATAGAAAAAGAGGGAATCTTCTCTACCTCATTTTATGAGGCCAGCATCATCCTGATACCAAAGCCGGGCAGAGACACAACAAAAAAAGAGAATTTTAGACCAGTATCCCTGATGAACATCAATGCAAAAATCATCAATAAAATACTGGCAAACCGAATCCAGCAACACATCAAAAAGCTTATCCACCATGATCAAGTGGGCTTCATCCCTGGGATGCAAGGCTGGTTCAACATACGCAAATCAATGAACGTAATCCAGCATATAAACAGAACCAAAGACAAAAACCACATGATTACCTCAACAGATGCAGAAAAGGCCTTTGACAAACAAAATTCAACAGCCCTTCAGGCTAAAAACTCTCAATAAATTAGGTATTGATAGGACATATCTCAAAATAATAGGAGCTATTTATGACAAACCCACAGCCAATATCATACTGAATGGGCAAAAACTGGAAGCATTCCCTTTGAAAACTGGCACAAGACAGGGATGCCCTCTCTCACCACTCCTATTCAACATAGTGTTGGAAGTTCTGGCCAGGGCAATCAGGCAAGAGAAGGAAATAAAGGGTATTCAAGTAGGAAAAGAGGAAGTCAAATTGTCCCTGTTTGCAGATGACATGATTGTATATCTAGAAAACCCCATCGTCTCAGCCCAAAATCTCCTTAAGCTGATAAGCAACTTCAGCAAAGTCTCAGGATACAAAATCAATGTACAAAAATCACAAGCATTCTTATACACCAATAACAGACAAACAGAGAGCCAAATTATGAGTGAACTCCCATTCACAATTGCTTCAAAGAATAAAATACCTGGGAATCCAACTTTCAAGGGATGTGAAGGACCTCTTCAAAGAGAACTACAAACCACTGCTCAATGAAATAAAAGAGGATACAAATGAATGGAAGAACATTCCATGCTCATGGATAGGAAGAATCAATATCGTGAAAATGGCCATACTGCCCAAGGTAATTTATAGATTCAATGCCATCCCCATCAAGCTACCAATGACTTTCTTCACAGAATTGGAAAAAACTACTTTAAAGTTCATATGGAACCAAAAAAGAGCCCGCATTGCCAAGTCAATCCTAAGCCAAAAGAACAAAGCTGGAGGCATCACACTACCTGACTTCAAACTATACTACAAGGCTACAGTAACCAAAACAGCATGGTACTGGTACCAAAACAGAGGTATAGACCAATGGAACAGAACAGAGCCCTCAGAAATAATGCCACATATCTACAACTATCTGATCTTTGACAAACCTGACAAAAACAAGAAATGGAGAAAGGATTCCCTATTTAATAAATGGTGCTGAGAAAACTGGCTAGCCATATGTAGAAAGCTGAAACTGGATCCCTTCCTTACACCTTATACAAAAATTAATTCAAGATGGATTAAAGACTTAAATGTTAGACCTAAAACCATAAAAACCCTAGAAGAAAACCCAGGCAATACCATTCAGGACATAGGCATGGGCAAGGACTTCATGTCTAAAACACCAAAAGCAATGGCAACAAAAGCCAAAATTGACAAATGGGATCTAATTAAACTAAAGAGCTTCTGCACAGCAAAAGAAACTACCATCAGAGTGAACAGGCAACCTACAGAATGGGAGAAAATTTTTGCAATCTACTCATCTGACAAAGGGCTAATATCCAGAATCTACAAAGAACTCCAACAAATTTACAAGAAAAAAACAAACAACCCCATCAAAAAGTGGGCGAAGGATATGAATAGACACTTCTCAAAAGAAGACATTTATGCAGCCAAAAGACACATGAAAAAATGCTCATCATCACTGGCCATCAGAGAAATGCAAATCAAAACCACAATGATATACCATCTCACACCAGTTAGAATGGCAATCATTAAAAAGTCAGGAAACAACAGGTGCTGGAGAGGATGTGGAGAAATAGGAACACTTTTACACTGTTGGTGGGACTGTAAACTAGTTCAACCATTGTGGAAGTCAGTGTGGTGATTCCTCAGGGATCTAGAACTAGAAATACCATTTGACCCAGCCATCCCATTACTGGGTATATACCCAAAGGAGTATAAATCATGCTGCTATAAAGACACATGCACACATATGTTTATTGTGGCACTATTCACAATAGCAAAGACTTGGAACCAATCCAAATGTCCAACAATGATAGACTAGATTAAGAAAATGTGGCACATATACACCATGGAATACTGTGCAGCCATAAAAAAGGATGAGTTCATGTCCTTTGTAGGGACATGGATGAAGCTGGAAACCATCATTCTCAGCAAACTATCCCAAAAACAAAAAACCAAACACTGCATGTTCTCACTCATAGGTGGGAATTGAACAATGAGACCACTTGGACACAGGAACGGGAACATCACACACCGGGGCCTGTTGTGGGGTGGGGGGAGGGGAGGGGGGGAGGGATAGCATTAGGAGATACACCTAATGTAAATGACGAGTTAATGGGTGCAGCGCACCAACATGGCACATGTATACATATGTAACAAACCTGCACGTTGTGCACATGTACCCTCAAACTTAAAGTATAATTAAAAAAAAGAAAAGAAAATAGCCCTGGAATGTATCAGCACTGTCAGCCCTCAAAAATCCAGTATCTCCAACAAACTGGGTGTCACGAGGCTTTCTAGTGAAGTGCTCCACACCTGTTTGTTGTCATCTCTCATTAATGTGTGGCATCTCCTGGGTTGCATCTTTCAACCAACCAGCGTCCCAGATTTATAGGTCAAAGCAGAGGATCAGAGAACTCATCCTAGGGAGGAATGGCACTTGCAGAAATGGGCAGCCATGACTTTGCTTCGCTCTTCTGTCTTCTTGCTAGAGTTGTTTTTTAGCTTCCAGACATGAAATGTGTTGGGGCTCAGATGACCGGAATAGACTAGATCTGTCAGTGATGGTCCAAGGGACTTCTCATTGGTAAATCTGCTGAGACTGCTGAACAAGGCCAGTGATTCCTTGCTTGTGAGCTTGCTAATCTGGCTGCTGTATGACATCGCAGTTCTGGGCTTCAGGGCCCCAAAGCAGCATATCCAAGGAACCTGAAGCCAATTGTTCTGTCATTCTTTAAAGACCCAATGCATGGGATGGCAGATGCCAGGTGCAGAATATAACCTCCTGTCCATCCCTACAAAACCTCATATACTGGAGGCAAGAGGGCACAGCCTACACAGAATAAGAACCTTTCTCCAGATCACTAACTTTCCTGAGGATCTGAAGTTAGCCCACACGCCTAGACTCTTCCTGGGCCAGCAACCATTTTACTTAGAATGTCGAGGGGAAAATCCCCTTGGAAATAGTCCAGTACCCATTGCCTAAGGACCATGTGCTTATTCTCTTTTTGACCAATCATTATAATTCCAGAGATTTAGGAAGCCCATTGCTGTATCAAGGACTATAAAATGGTGGTGGCCAAGGTGTCAAGGTGTCAAGTCCCAGACCTGCCTAGGATTCTCTGCGCCATTGTCCCTGGAGAGAGAACCCAGTTACTCTCACTTCCAGTGCAATGGCTCCTGATCTTTGAGTTGTTTGGCTTGTTTTTACATGGGATTATTTCACTTTTAAGCATCCAGGAAAGGCATCTGCAGAAATAAGGATTTCTTTAATAATTTCTTACGTTGGGCACTTGGAATGTCCTGCTACAGGTACATGCACCGTGGAACTGGCAAGTGGGCAGACAGAAAGGACAGGCTGGCAGTGCAGGTTTCCCAGGATCTCATGAGGTAGGGCTGCTGCTGCTGCTGCAATATCTGCTGGCCGGAGGCTTTGCTTCCATTTTAAACATCCCGAACAAAGTCATCTTGGGGGACCTAGCCTCAAACCAATCTTGGTACTTACATCAGGCTGCCTGACATAACTGAGTCTCATTTTCTGTTTCGGATACTCCCAGGTTCTCATGCTGCTTCCCAGTGCCTCCCCCATTAGATGGTACCTAAAGTAAGAAAGCCATTCACACAGAGAGGAGAGAGGAAGTGAGACGGGTCACAGACAAATGATGGCCTAGTCTCCCAGCTCCCATCCTGCCATAGCACTGTTGCCCTCCACCCTGCCTCAGGCTCTGACATGCTCCCTTCCCCCCCTCCCCCTGGCAGACTCTGGATGGGCACATGGTGGTGCGTAGCCATGCCCGTGTGTCGTCGCTGACCCTGAAGAGCATCCAGTACACTGATGCCGGAGAGTACATCTGCACCGCCAGCAACACCATCGGCCAGGACTCCCAGTCCATGTACCTTGAAGTGCAATGTGAGGAATAAATGGGGAAGGACGTGGGAGAGGGAGGGGCAAGGCAGGATCAGGATGAGAGAGGAAAACAGCAGCAAGGACCTACGTGCACCCTATGTGTTCTGCTCATGTTCCCTGCAGCTGGCCCTGGGCCATTTCAGAGCTCTGTTCCCAAGCTACCCCCTACACACCATCTCCAGGCTTCTTACAAGCCTGCTGTGCCCTTGAGTCTTCCCATGCTGTGCACAGGAATTCTAGAATGGCCCTGACCTCTACTATACCAGGCGCTGGCTCTGCTTTGGAGCACACCTGCCTTCCCAGTACCAGGAGACAGGATATGGGGGCTTCATGATCATGGCAGTCATCCTGATAGTCATTGTTATTGATTGCAGATGCCCCAAAGCTACAGGGCCCTGTGGCTGTGTACACTTGGGAGGGGAACCAGGTGAACATCACCTGCGAGGTATTTGCCTATCCCAGTGCCACGATCTCATGGTTTCGGGATGGCCAGCTGCTGCCAAGCTCCAACTACAGCAATATCAAGATCTACAACACCCCCTCTGCCAGCTATCTGGAGGTGAGTCAGGATGGGGGTGGGGCAGAGCAGAGAAAGCACAGTTTGACTCTAGGTGGGCTCCAAAATGCAGCTCAAGTCCTCTCTCCTGCTTCTCTGGCACATCCTGAGCAGGGAAGGCATGGGCTAGAGAAGACACTGAGCCTCTTTTCAGCTCCCCTTCGCCCACTCTACCAGTCCCCTCCCTGAATGTGCCTCTCCCGTGAGCCCCTCTGCTATTCTTTTCTCTTGTTTAAGGCTGGGCTGGAGCTAATGATTTATACTTTACTAGTTCTGTTTTTTACTAACTTAATCCAGTAAATAAAGATCTGAGTCTGTGACCATCCCATGGGACACTTGTAACCCAATAGCTTCTTCCATCTAAAGGTGACCCCGGACTCTGAAAATGATTTTGGAAACTACAACTGTACTGCAGTGAACCGCATTGGGCAGGAGTCCTTGGAATTCATCCTTGTTCAAGCAGGTGAGTGTCCCTTACAGCAGCTGCCACAACCCCCCACCTACCCCTGCCAGCCCAATTTGTGTACTTGAGTGATTCTGGGATATTGGGAAGAATAAAAGGCCAGGGTCAGCAAAGCCAGAGGGTTGGGAAGCTGGGAGCCATTGGATCGGCACATGGGGCATGTTGGGGGAGAAGCATCTGGTGAGATGGGCCAGGAGGACAGGATACAGTGACAGGATTCCCAAGAGTGAGCAGAAATGACAGAGATGTGCCTTGTGACTGAGAGTTAATGGTCTTGGGCCAAACTGGGCTCACCTGAGTCTCCATATGTGTCCTCCCCACAGACACCCCCTCTTCACCATCCATCGACCAGGTGGAGCCATACTCCAGCACAGCCCAGGTGCAGTTTGATGAACCAGAGGCCACAGGTGGGGTGCCCATCCTCAAATACAAAGCTGAGTGGAGAGCAGTGGGTGAAGAAGTATGGCATTCCAAGTGGTATGATGCCAAGGAAGGTGAGTTGGGTGAGTTGGTGTTTCCATTGGGATCACGAGTGCCTCGGTACTCAGATGTCCCCACCTGCCATTCTGGGCGTGTTCCTACAGAATCAGGAACTGCACCTCCAGAATTAGGTCAAAGTCACATCTGCCTGTAGAGTTGTTGCCCCTATTGCCACCCCAACCCACACTCTGTGCTTCAGAGCCTGGTTCTCATGACCCTTCCAGGATGCATGAAGGCATCTCTACCACATTCCAGGCAGGAGCCTTGCATAGGTTCTGAGCACAGCCAGATGAGTCCAGTGCATAGGTTCTGAGCGTGGCCAGATGAGTCCAATCCACCCTACTCTGCACGTTTGAGTTACCTGTGCTGCAGGTTCTCTGCCGACACCCGGCCAGTCCTGCTTGGGTATCTGTACTCAGGGACTGACTGTCTTGTAATTGTGATAGTAACCAAATAAGCACAGCCAGAAGGACAAGTCTGCCCTTAAATCAGTCCTGTGCTAGCTTTCCAAGCTAAAGATTAAAAGACTGACCCTTGGATTACTGCAGTGTGAAGATTCTGAGCCCAGATCATCTGAGGATAGTGTGTGATTATGTTGGACTCCCCTTTTTGGGTTTAATTGGAATAACTTAGTGAAGCATGTTTTGTTTCTGTACAAATTTTTAATCCTGGTCTCGTATGTGGTAATTCGAGTGGAATTGGGAGTGGGCTGGGATATCAGTATCACAGCCATTCAGAGACATAGTCCAGTGCAGTTTTACTCGGAATTAGTTCTGCCAGAAAGCTTCCATCACTTCTTCAGCTTCTCGGGGGAGCCGGGGGGCCATGAGGAGCTCCTGGGTAATCAGGATTGGAGCCAGAAGAAAGCAATCACTTTACCTTCCTAACTTCCCTCTGAAATCTCATACCAATTTTGTGGCAGGTTGATCTCATGTCACTATCTGTCCACCAGACTTTTTTTTTTTTAAGATCAATTCTAGTTATTTTTATTATAAAATATACATAACATACATTTTACATTCCATCATTTTTAAGTGTAAAATTCAGTGGCATTAAGTCATAACCATCACCACCATCCATCTCCAGAACTTTTTATCATCCCAAACTGAAACTCTGTACCCATTAAACACTAACTCTTCATTCGCTACCCCACCCCCAGCCCCTGGCAACCACCATTCTTTCTGTCTCTGTGTAGTTGGCTATTCTAAGTACCTCATATAAGTGGACTCATATGGCATTTGTCCTTTTGTGGCTAGCTTATTTTATTTCACTTAGCATAATATCTTCAAGGTTCATCCATGTTGTAGCATGTGTCAGAATTTCCTTCCTAAGGTGGAATAACATTCCATTGTACGTCTATGCCACATTTCATGTATCCATTCATCAGTCAATGGTCATTTGGGTTGTGTCTGCCTTTTGGCTATTGTGAATGATGCTGCTGTGAACATGGATAGCCAGGTATCTGTATCTGTTTGGTCCCGACTTTCAATTCTATGCATATGCCCAGAAATGAAATTGCTGGACCAAATGATAAATCTACAGTTAATTTTTTGAGGACCCTCCCTACTGTTTTCCAGAGCGGCTGCACCATTTTAACAATAGACTCTTTTGTCATCCTTCCCATATTATAACAGCCAGCATGGAGGGCATCGTCACCATCGTGGGCCTGAAGCCCGAAACAACGTACGCCGTAAGGCTGGCGGCGCTCAATGGCAAAGGGCTGGGTGAGATCAGCGCGGCCTCCGAGTTCAAGACGCAGCCAGTCCGTAAGTAAAGCCAGCTGCCCACCTTTTCCCAGCCCACCCGCTTCTCCCTGGGGGCAGCGGGGGACCCTGAGCTGGCCCATGTCATTGTTTAGACCACAGCTTTTTGTGTTTCAGATTCCTCTGCTCCTGGAGGCCCCACCTCCTAGTTCTCTGGTTCTCAGTGACAGCTAACACACAGTCCCTTCCTTCTCTCTTTCTCCAAGGGGTTGGGGACACTGTCCTAGTAGCCGGTCCAGCTTGTTAGAATAACAGCCGGGGGGAAGGGACCAACACATTATTAAAGGAAGTGGGGAGAAAACCAGGAGTGACTTGTCAAAGGATCTGGGAAAGTTGCTTTTTGACAGGCCACAGAAGCCCTAAGCACCCTGTGACTTGCAGGAAGAGAGTAAAGATGGTGACAGTTCACATAATGCATTGTGGGATCTTTGATGCAGCAGAGATATTAAGTCAGAGACAAATGGAAACTGCTATAGAATATGTGAGCAGCAGCAGAAACCCAGCAAAGCCAAGGGGAGGAGGTAGCCCTGGCCTTGGCCTTTTCTGCTCCTCTCCCTCCCATAGCAAGGGCATTCCTCACGGCCTCTTTCAAGAGAATTGCTTCCCTCCGATTCCACTCAGGGATGTATCTCTAGGTTTTCCTCTGCCGTTCCCTCTTTCTTTAAACTACGCCTATCCCACTTTGCCCTCCCGTCCCACCAGCAGCCAGGCTCTGGGCGAGCCCTGCTCCTGTCATACCCCTTTGCAGACAGAGATACTACCCTGGGAAGCTCCTGAGTCCACCCAGCTAAAGAAGATACCGTAGAACTAAATTTCTGAGTGTTCACAGAGTTCCCTGGGCTCTCTGACCCCTGGATTTAAAATGCACCTGGGAGAATCCTTTGCTTCCTTCTTTTTGAAGCCAGGGGCCTGCAAAGGGACCCACTACCCTTACCTCTTCCCAGAAATAGGAAAGCCTGTCTCATCTTCCTTCTACAGGAGTGGCTTCTTTCTCTGGATTTGAAGTAATTTGATAATTTGAGTTTCCAGCTCCATGTGCTCTGCGGATTCTATTCATTTCTTTTATATCTTATTTTTTTTTTTTTTGGGTCTGTCTCTTGTCTTTTCTTTTCGTCTGTGTTCCATCCATGGGAAATGCAGATAGCCCTCCTCCACGTAAGTGCCTCTTCATACCTCATTACTTGTTTCCATAGCGTTAACATCTGCTAGTTCTAGTTCTTAATTTAGTTCCGGTCCCTTTTTTATCCCCTAGAGGCTGAAGTAGATGATATTGTCTGGGCCCTAACCACACTGACCTTAGTCTAGTTGTGCTGTTGTTAACGTCTGTAGGTTACTCCAAGAGGCTAACACTCTTCCTGTTTTAGAGCATGCAACTTCTGTGTCTTTGGAAATTGTGCTTATTTATTAATTTTTTTGTGTGATGATTACCCTACGGCAAAGATGGTGTTTGCTGAGCCAAGCATGGTGGAAGTCTGCAGATGGGCCCTGAATAACACGCTATAGCCCCGCCTCACCTTCAGCCGGGATGCCGGGAAAGTGACCACAGCCCCACCAGGCCACTATTCAAAATACCTTGAAGGGAAAAAGAACCTGAAAGGATTTTCATATTTGCTTTTCGGAGATAAAGGAATTGAGCTCAGTTGCTTCCTTGCTTCTTGTCTGTCAGCTTGGTAGCTGGAGGGGAATAGAAGGACTGGCCAGGGAGGCTCCTGCAGCAGCTGCCATAGTCAAAACGTAGCATGAACTTTGGTTCCGAGCCGTGGGCATGTCCCGCAGGCAGCTGTTGCAGAGTTAAATCTCTAGTTCCGGTCAGCTCTGTTCTTTAGCATGTAGTTACTTGCAGTGTGCATCTCCTTGTTTGGGGAAGACTAATCAGCTAATGTAGGAACTCTTCTGCCATGCATGGTAGGGAAGGGGAGATTCCCCACTGGAAGGACACCCCTTAATCATGTAAGCTGTACGTAGAGGACACAGGGAACAAGGGTAACAGAGAGATGAACTGTGGTTTGACCCCGTTAGCCTGCAGAGATGCCCCTAAACTTCCCTTCTCCTGAGATTTGGCTCTTCCTAGGCTGAACCAGAATAGCGGACCGGAGGTGTTACCCAGGTAGACACAGAAGAAAAGGTATTCAGGAAGCTGTACAGTCTTTTCATAAAAAGGCTCCCAGCTCCTGAAAGGTACCCAAGGAAGCTTATCTTTTTAACATTATTCAGAAATATTGCAGCAACAGCAAAAACTAAGTAGCTACATGTAGGCGTTCTGAGATTTTGAGCAAGTGCCAAATCCCCCACCTCAGCAGAGTTGGTGCCGGGATGAACCAGCTCTCGAAGGCATCAGAGTTGGGGGATGGAGCCATCAGGCCGGACTGACAGGTACCTGCTCTGGGCATGCAGCTATGCCCTAAGCAAGTTCGAGAGGAGCCACTCTGGGCATGAGGGAACCTTCCTTCTGGATCTTCCCCTGATCTTTAACTTGTGGTTCAACTGAGTCTCCAGGTTTCCTCTGGTCTGGATTTGATCAGTAAATGAATGCTGGCTTAGTTACATTAAAGAGAGGAAGGCTGGGATGAGGCCCCACTCTGAGTTTCTAACCAGTAACTGGAGTTTGAGTACTGAATCAGAGTAACTGGGTCTTGGACTTCAAAGGCCGCAGTGGTTTTCATTCATTGCCAGCTCAGTTCTTGCAAAGGTGAGACTATACATATATCTCAGAAGCTATATTTTTACAGTCAATGTTAAAAATGAAATTTTAATTTTAAATTTAAATTTAGATTTTTAACTACAAAAAAGATAGTATCAAAATGGATAAGTAACCATGACTCCAAGAAGCCCTTTGGAAAATGATGGTGTCATCTCTGCATTCCAAGTGGGTCATGAATGGTACAACAGCAGGCATTGTTAGTGGTACAAAAAGTCAGTTTTTCTCAATCATATAATAAAGTTAAGGTTTGAAGAATCAAAAGGCAAACTTCTTTTAGATAAGTAGAACCATGGCATATTCTTAGAGTTGAGCATGCCTTTTGCAAGAACTTTAGCAGGATGAGGCGGTGAACATATGGGAACATCATATTATCACCAAAGATAACTTATTATGGTCTTTCTTTGTGCCCTGATAACCTTCCCAGAGTTGCTGAAGTGAGAATTTAGCCCACAGAGTATCCTGCTGCCCCTAGACCCATCCTGAAAACAGATATCATTGGGAGGATGCTGCCAGCAGTTACCACTGCTATGACAAAGCCACCCTTTTGCTGCTAGGAACTGATGACGAGCCTTAGGAAGGACCTTATCTGAATTCTTACTCCCATTTCTCGGAAGACACAAAGGTTGTCTGAACTTAGGTAAACAGAACCAACCACCAGTTTAGCTGTGTGCTTGCACTGAGCCCAAGAACCAGTGGCATTGGTTTCTGATGCCAGCTTATGGCACCACTGACACTGCACCCCTGTCCTGTAATACTGTTGGGATGCAGATGCACAGCAGGATCTCATACCACTGGAGTTGTGCCCTGGTTATACCCCAAGCCCCAAGGAAGAGAGGGCACAGAGTCAGCAGAGGCCAGTGTGCTGCACAGGCAGGTGTTGCTGCCGGACTCCTGGGCTGCCAGGTGTCAGGTGAGACCAGCGCATTTGGCACTGACTCATCGCTTGAAGTTTGTTGAGATGTCTCAATAATGGAGTTGCTTTCTTGGTTCTTTAATAGACCTTTCCATGTTTAGGGACATGGATATATCAAAGCAGGGATGAGCAGGGGGAGCTAGTAAAAGCCACAAACACTTAATGGACTCCTGCTTTCAAGCTGCCAGTTAGTAAACATGGCTTACCTGTTTGGAGGTTCCTTTGTGTGTAGTTCATGAATGTGCATGAAGATAATGAGGAAGCTGTGACTCCAAACCAACAAATAAAACTCTAACCTGTGAGAATGTGCCTATTTCATGTATTTTTTAAGCCAAATGTCTGCATGCCATCAAGACACTCAGGAGGAAAGCTCAAAACCTCTGTTTGCCTTGAGACGGGCTGCTTGTGTCAGACTCCTTACAACTAGCTATGAATCTTCCCCTCCATGACTGAGCTACCCACCTTCATAATTTCATTGCCCAAACATTACCTCTTAATTTGCTTCTGTACCATGAAGCAAAATAGATTATTCCTTTTTGAATATAGAGATTGTGAATGAGTCTCTACTTTTTAAAAGAGGCATCTTGAGATTTTTGTTTTCATATGTTGTCCCCCAGGTGGCACATTGCAAGTATAAGTTAAATGGATTGTTGTATATGTAGTTAAAGTATGTAAAATTCCATCTCTTTGCCAGAACAATATGGACAACTATGCAAACAATTCAAGCTAAACAAAGAAAAGAGAGGGAAGGAGACCTGAATTAATGATGACCATCCAATAATGATGAGTTACGATTCTTTGTTGCTTTGATTCCAGTGACACTGTACTCATGGTTTAATGAGATGCCCTCATGTGGAAGGTAAAGGAAGACAAAACCATGAGTATTAGATATTAAGGCAGTGTCGGAGATACGCTGAGGTTTTTCCAAATTTTCATCCAGCTCTCGAAGGGGACTTTGTTCTGTGACTGTTGATGGGACTACTTCCAAATATTTGCCAATGAAAAACCAAAGATCCATTCAGTGTCCCAGTATCTCAGATGCACAACTAACCATCCTCCACACAGAAGATTGGCTAGAATTTCAGTCCCAGTCTCTTCAACATTTCTATTCTCTGGAGGAGTGAGAATAATCCTGAACATTATTTGCATGGCTCTTATGTAGCAGCCTCCAAATAACCACATTCTGTAGGAGAGTTTTTGGAAGGCAGCGGTGGTTGCAGCATCATCTGTATGATAAAGGATCATGAACTTCATACAGTAGTACACATTAGGTAGGGCAGCCATTTCTATCTCATTCATTCAGATGTTGAAATGAGTGAGGCATATAGGTTTTGCTATAAATAAAGTCATATATGGAAATATATACCTATATAGAAACACATATATAGATGTGTAACATGAAAAGCCAATGTCTATTTTCTCCTTCACTGGTTCACCTTAAACTGAGGTCCAGATTCCCTTTCCTCCTATACCTCTCGTCCTAGGGAGACAGCTGGTCCTGCTGAACTGGATATTTGTTTTCAGTCAAGATTTGAGGCTTGTGCAGCTGTTCCTGGCCCAGACTTTACCTGAACTGCAGAGTTTGGCAGGTGCACAGCCTCAAGGTTTGACGTTAGAGAGAGCCCTGCTCCTCGCTGGTGCCCTGGCCACCTGTTCACATACGGTGTTGTTCTTCCCACTTTAACTCACTTCAGCTCCTCATACTGATGCCCCAGGGTTGCTGTTTCCATTTTTTTTCATTCGATATCTGTGTGCCTCAATGATCTTTTTTCCCCACCTTCATTTTTCTTTCTTCAGCGGCATCTGCTAGCTCGTCTACCCCTGTTCCATTGTCTCCACCAGATAGTGAGTATCATTTTCTTCATCCATCTCTCTGCAGGTCACTTTCCACCAGCCACAGTTTGTTTTGCCTAATGTTATCTCCTTCACCAGGTGATAATTCAACTCAGTTGGTGGAAAGCAGCGTCGAGTTTTAGAGAAGCAGATGAGAAGAGAAACAGGCATAGGGCTTCTCAGATCCATGAGGGGCAGCCTTCCCTGAAGGAAAGGCGAGGGAAAAGCATTGCTCTGGATAGAAAACCCTGCAGGCAGCATCCCCAAAGTGGCCGCCCTGGGGCCAGCCCTGTCCTCAGGATTCTGAGTGTGCTGGATCAAAGCTCGTATTTGGAGAAGCCAAAGGAATTGACCAAGAAAAATGTCTTCTCTGCAGGGTCATAGAAAATGTGTTGGAGCGTTTTGTTTTTACCCTTCATTTTAATTGGCACAGTTGGATACAGACATTGAAATTAGATAGGGAGGCCTGTAGCTTTCACTTTATCCATAAATGCATACTTTTCTTGTAAATATTTGTGGGAAAATAAACAGTGTCTGGCAGTGTCTGGCAGATGTGCCTGGCAGTAGGCGCTTAGGCAAATCGTTTAACCCTTCACAAGTGAGCCTTGTTTTTCTCCTCTGTAAAATAGGATGAGTAGTCACCCACGTCCCGCCACCCTAAAGAAAATCACAAACATTTTCATGTTTATCAAGCTCTGCTTTACCCATCTGGGATCACTACCACCAAGCCAGCAGTAATGTCAGCTGGTCGCTCTCAGATTTCATCATCCTGGCTAAGCCTTGCTCATTTCTGATCTAATTAATGTTGCTATCCTGTCCTTTTGTGCTCCTGAATGTGCAGGAGTAGAAGGGGCTCCAGGCCTGCCACTGTTGGGAGTTTTGAACCTAGCTTTCCAGGGAGGAATAGCAAAGTAAGACCACAGCTCAGTAAGACACAGGATGTAATGCCAGCATCTGCCCAGAGTGGCAGACAGCAGCAAATGGGCAGGCAGGGTGGTGCCGCCTGGCTGGCTTTATTCTCCTTGATTTATCAGAAGCCCCTGTGGTTTGGACTCAGACTCAGGAGGTGACTCAGGAGGTCTCAGGCTCAGAAGCCCTCTGTCACCATCTGTTGACTCAGAAGCATGCCCACCACCCCATGCAGTGCTTTTCCAGGCACCGTCCTGTAGCAGACGGAGTTCAGGCTTTGGAAGTAGACAGACCTGGGTTCAAATCACAGCTCCACTTCTTCCACCTGAAGCTTCATAACCTAGGATAAGTCGCTAAGCCTCCCCAAGTCTCAGATTTCTTACCTCTAAAGTGAAGGATGGATTCCACTTACCTTTTCAGTGTTTGTAAAAATTAAAGATTAAATGTGAAGAACACAAAACATACTGCTCAGAATTTAGCAGCTGGAATTAATAGTAAGAATGAATGAGAGTTATCTCTTGCTGCATGAAAGTCATTTGTCAGCAAAATCTCTGATCATCTCTTTTAAATATGTATATTAAGAGTCTTTTAAATATGTATATTAAGGCCCAGCATGGTGGCTCAGGCCTGTAATCCCAGCACTTTGAGAGGGCCAGGCGGGTGGATTGCTTGAGGCCAGGAGTTCAAGACCAGTCTGGGCAACCTTGTCTCTACTAAAAATACAAAAATTAGCCAGGCGTGGTGGCATGTGCCTGTAATCCCAGTTACTTGGGAGGCTGAGGCAGGAGAATTGTTTGAACCCTGGAGACAGAGGTTGTAATGAGATGAGATCGCACCATTGCACTCCAGCCTGGGTGACGGAGCAAGACTCCATCTCAAAATAATAAATAAATAAACATGTTTATTTATATTGATAGAGAAGAGAGAGAATACCTCCTTCACCATCTTTATAATGATGCCTACATATGTATAATATATACTCACCCATGTATGTATACATATATAGCTATGAATTTAATTTATCTCCATTCTCTCCTTCACCTTTCTGTGCCTTTTCTGTCTGTCATGTTTCCATAGCAACCTGGCCTCTTCCTGCCCTTGCAACCACAGAACCAGCTAGTGAGTACAGGGCTGAGTTGCTCTCGGCCAGACCTCTGATCGCTTGTTGTAGAGCCAACTTCTAGATTACAGCGCTGCCTGTTGTTTTCCCTTTTATTAAAAGCAACAGTTGTGAATGCATGAAGGCTCCTAGCCTGGTGTGGTTTCCTAAGCATGCCGTCTGCTTGGCCAAGAGAGCAAACCAAGCATCAGCAAAAGAACGGTGTTGATTATTGGAAGAATACTCCGTGCATGAGGAGGCCTTTTCAAATCGACTCTCTAGTTAAAAATAGCCAAGGGTTAGGCAAACGCTGAGGACACAAAAGAACAGCATCTCCGTCCCGGCTTTCGCTTTGCTGTCCCTCCTTCTGAAATATACACGCTCATGCGCGTGTTAATTTAGCAGTAGCAAAAAGACTGAGAGCGAGGGAAGGAATAGGAGAAAATGGCTGATTGAGGAAAGGGAAAGGGTGATGCCGAGAAGGAAGGAGCCGCTGCTTCCTGACGGCATGCCCGGCTTTGTCTCCCCGTACGCAGAGCACAGGGGAAGGAGAGAGCTCCTTCCTGCTGTCTCCTTTCAGGCTCCCGCCTCAGTGCTAGAAAAATGATGGGCAGAAAAAGCCGAATGCAGGCTCCCCCTGGGTTGAGAGTCCAGATGAAAGTGCTGGAATTTATCTCTTGACAATAGAGTCAAGAGCCAGACTGTATCCTCTTTTTTCATCGTAGAAAACATTGCACAGAATCACTGCAATCACAGAATCAGTGTTCCAAGCTGGTCTTTATAATGCTCTAATGAAATAAGATGTGTGTGGAGGACTTGAATCCCCTGAAGAATCCATATGAATCCATATGAGTATGCGTGCATGTTTATAGTGTTCAAGCATCAAAGCTGTGTGGGAGTTTTAGATTTTATAATATTTCTGGTTGCACAGAAAAAAATGGCATACATCCCATCAAGCAGAACAAGAAGGCAGAAAGCAGGTATGCAAAGTGTAACTCCCAGCTCCCCGGGCCAAGCTTTACAATACATAATTGAACAGAGAAGAAAAGAGTTTCCTGGTTCTGTGTGTTGCATGAAATGGTTCTTTTTTTTCTACTGCAGAACACAGCTAAGGGTCTGCTTTCTTGGTGTTCCGTCCGTGTGTGTGCTGCGATGAATTTTAATTCCTGATGCTTTTGAGGTTTCATTTTGTCAGCAGAGCAGAGCCGGTGACAATAGGCTGTGCTCGCATGGGTTTAATTCAGATTATGAGGGTTTTTTTTTTTTTACATTTGGAAAAGGAATGCAGCTAACAGCCCCCTTTCTTATTCTACAGTGTCGCTCCTGTCCTTTTTCAGCCTGGTGCAATGTGTGTCCAGGCACAGTAGGAGAAAGCTACATAATGTATTTGTACAACTGTGTTGTATTTAAGATAGCTCACTGTAGGTTGGTCCTCTCTGTTAGTGAAACACAATCTTGGCTCCAGATTTTGCCTGAAGAAGGAATTAGGTGTCTCTCCCCTGACATGTCTTTAATTTTTAAACATCAGACATTTCTGCCCACAGGCAAAATGCTTAGTTGTGACATCCAAAGGGAAGAAAGTTTGAGTCATTTTATTTTGAACCACTTGACTACTGACCCAAATTGTAGGTCCCAGTGGATACTGAGATAAAGGAAAGATGCTCACAATTGGGCAGCAGCCTGAGTTTAGCATGAACATATTTCTCACTAGTAAAATGAAATGTAGCACATGTGAATTGCAGTGGAACTAATAGCAGAGTAGCTATCAGCATGTGAATATCCATCGATCATCAATCCATCAGTGGGGTTGAAAATAAATATCTCCCAGTTTTGCCTGTGTGTGTACCCATTTATAATTATGAGGGAATAAAGGTATTCTAAATAAAACCAAAGGAGCAGTTGCTTAGTTGTATATAATCCCTGCAAGGCCCCTTTGGTAGGAATGTGCCTAAATCTGTGTAATGCCAGACAATAAGAAAGAAGCACACATTCTGTCAGCTCACAGTGGCAAGGGAAGAGGTAGCCTGGTTAAAGCATTTCTCTCAGGTTATTTTAAACCAGCGGTGTTCTTTACACAGAAAGGTGTCTTCATCTCCCTTCTTTGCCCTTCTCCCTCAACCTCAATTGGCAATGGCCAAAACTTTCCCTGGCCTCTTAAATTTAAGGTCAGAAACCCAAAATGCCTTTTAACAAGTCAAGATCACTCAGTCACAACACAGGACCAAAAGGAATGCTTAAGAAAAGTATATTTTTTTCATTGTAAATCTCAAATTTATGTCTTATCAGTGCAACCACAAGTCTAAAGATATAACTTTAACCACAACAGGTTGGGTGCCGTGGCTCAAGCCTATAATCCGAGCACTTTGGGAGGCTGAGGTGGAAGGATCACTTGAGCCCAGCGGGGCCAACAGGGTGAAACCCCCATCTCTACAAAAAATAGAAAAATTAGCTGGGCATAGTGGCACATGCTTGTAGTCCCAGCCATTCAGGAGGCTGAGGCAGAAAGATTGCTTGAGCCCGGGAGGTCAAGGCTGGAGTGAGCTATCTTCATACCACTGCACTGCAGCCTGGGTGATGAAACGAGACCGTTTCAAAACAAACAAAAAACTTTAACCACAAATGGCCAAACATTTGCTTAATGTCAAACTCTCAGCACATTGGGCCAAAGGTACAGTTTCTGCTGTTTAGTGTCAACACAGCCATTGTCTCAACCATCAGAAGGAAACCCATTCCCTAGTCTGCACTGGCCTCTTCCTTTATATGGGTCTTGACTTTAGGGAGGCTCACTGAGGTCTCAGAAATAATATGGGTTTCTGGAGAAAGAAGTGAGGTAAGATCCTTAAAGCCACCATCTCTGGCATGCATCCACCCAGCCTCATTCAGCCTATGCTCCCCTCCTCCTTATACCATAGGAAACATGAAATAATTCTTCTTAATTTAATACAACCTTTTGTTCTTCTAGGGCACACAGTCTTCACCTTAAGACTCTCAGGACTTTTCCTTGATGACCCATATTCTGTTTCATTGCCCTTGTTTCCCAAGGATGCTGAGACATTTCTGGAATCTGTGGATAATAACTTGCTTTTTTCTTTTCCTTTAACAGTCTCCTGGATTGACTTTGACATCTGGGTCCTGACAGCAACACCTCCCCATTTCAAAACAAGTTTACATGCTCCTGATGTGGTATTAATATGTAGTGTTGCAGCCGTAGCTAATGCTTATTGGTGTTGTTAACCAAATGCTCTTTATGACTTATTATTCTTCTATTTCTGGGCAGTTTCGCTGCCCCCCCAATGTTTCCTATATATGCTGCTAATTTAATTTGATTTCTCCTTTTATTTAGTCTGTGATTTTGTTGTTGATTTTTCTCCCTGCCCATTGTTTACATCAGTTTTTAATTTTTTTGTATTTTCCATGTGACCTCCTCCACTTTCCTTTCAACCAATATCATGTGCGTGCGTATCATGTGACTTTGTCATGTGGCTTGCATGGTGCTGATGATGTCGTCCACGCTGGTGAACAGAAGGTAAAACTCTTTGTTCTGATTAGTGAAATAAATCTGGGACCACAGCCTGGCATATAGGGCACACTCATTTCTTCCTGTCTCAGATTTCCTAAGCAAAGCCATTTGAGAGATTTCCTCTTGTTCTCAATTCACATCCAGAATTCATCATTCCTTGCAAACTTGACATGACGATTTGATATCACAACAACCTTTGGTTTAGTATTTTGCTTCAAGAAATTTGGTCACACAAACTTCTCTACAGTCAACCCACATTAGCCACAGCACAGTTTGCAAACTTGAATTTTTACCAGATGGTTCATAAAAATTATTTCCCAGAAAGGTGTTTGGCAAATTAGCTTTATAGCGTTGTTATTTAACTTCATCCGGTAGTTCTAAACACCATAGTTGTTCTAAAATGAGTCACATTCCTGTGAAAATGTTTACAACCTTGAAATGCTACAGAGTGAAATGTATCAATTGCAAAGGTTGTATTTGTTCAAAACCCAGTGAGAGTGCTTCATAAAATTCATGCACATTGAGGACTTTCTGAAATAAGAGATTTAAGAATTTGGATTAGAGCAGTTTGGCTGTGATTACTGAGGTGTCACTTTTTAAGAGTGGCCCTCCCCCAGGGAGGGGGAGAAAATCAAAGCAAAAGTCACTTGGCAATTACTGTGAATGGAGATCTCCGTGTAATCAAGAAACACATGATTGACCCTTGCAGCAAAGGAAATAAAATTATAGCCTAATTAAGTGCATAACGGTGACAAAATAATTAGTTAATATTGTGACTGTCACAACCTTGTTAAAACATTTCTCGCTTACCAGAAGGAGAGAAGGAAGCCTCTGCTCACAGCTTCCCTCACTAAACTCAAACACCTATTCAGAACCTGCCCTTTGAGTCATATGCATTCAGTTTTCTCCTAACTGAAATGTTTTACTTCAAATCACACCCTGAGACATGGGCTACATGGATCACGAAAGCAAAACTAACTCCAATAACCCCCCGGTGTGCCTGTGCATGCGAGGGGTCCCTGTTTGACCTCACTTCTCTGAGAACTGATTGGGCGACATCCACACAGACAAACCGTCAACAGCTGGTCTCGCATGTCCTTTGTTCCTGGTCTGCTCTTGTGTTTCGTTCTCCTCCTGTGTGTTAGCCCTGTGTACCTTCCCTCTCGTTCACCCTCCACATTTCCCATCTCTGAGCCCCTCAGCTTTATAGGGATGTCAGCTTGGCCCCAATGTAGTCCCATTTACAGCCAGACTCCTGGACTTGCCTATGAGCCACCCTCATTTCCAAAAAGGCGATATTGGGTATGTACATTGTATGAAATAAGGTGGGAATGTCCCAGAAGCAGAACATCTGATGCAGTCCATGCCAATAAATTGGGCTTACCTTTAAAAAATCATCTGAATATGCAGGTCTTAGGGCAGAGAATATAGAGAGCTTAAGATTTTCTAAACTACAAGTCCCACCCAAAATATTGTATTTTCATGATTTCCCAAAGGTTGACCATCAGCAAGACTGGATATTTTTCAGACTTATGATGACCGTTCAGTAGCTGATGTTCTGGAAAAAGATCTGGGCCTTCACCATGAAATCTTAAATGTGAGCAGTTACTGGATGTTGAATTTGAAACCTATTCATTTCTTTTTTTAAAACAAGCTTGGTCATTTCTGTGCAATGCTATAATTCGGAACGAAACAAAGCACAATGTTAATAAGGTAGACACTAATTCACTCCTCTAAAGAGAGATCTCTTCCAGACATTTTAAGCCAGGGCAAGAAATGTTTAAAGATGTTTTCTGCAGTTGCCGTAGAAACACTCCTTAGCAGTCATCTTGGCTGTTGGTAAAAAATGTGGCCGGTACCAAAAAAAAAAAAAAAAAAAAAAAAAAAATCGCTGACAGCCTTAGAGAATTCCAAAGCTATGATTACCCCCTCCTGGAACCATGTCCTCATCCATGACAGACCCTCTCCTGCCATCTGCAAGGGGGCAAGCTGAGGACTTATTCAGGTGAGCCCCGCAAGCAGCAGGAATTGGCCTTTAACAATAAAATTTAAGGGAATGAAGAGGTCAGGGCCAATAAAATTCATGGAGGAGAGCAATAAAGCTTAGTTAAGGCCAGTTATCACCTCCTCTCCCTGGGTATTAGCAAAGATTTAAGCTGAATTGGGCCTAAATGAGAAAAGTGAAAGTAAGCTGGGGGGTGAGGGGGGAACTTTCTGCTGTCAGTGGGTTGTACACCCAACAATTGGTGACATCTGATGTTCCCTGTCCCTTGCACCCCCTCAAAAAAAGAAAACTGCCTGGGATATGCATAACCTATGCTGGATGCTCCATCTACCCTGAGTTCAGTGGGGCAGTGTTTACAGAATCCAGCAGCACTGCATGAAGTGTGGCAACTCAGAAGGAGAAGGGAGGTTATAAAAGGGATTAAGCCTTTATGGTTACTTGGCTCCTGAGCCTACAGGGCTTGGCCTGTAGAGGATTGTGACAGATAAGCTTAGACACCTGTCTCAGAAAAGAAGAAGTGAGGATGCAAACTTTGATGTCTAAGGTCATGGCATCATGTCACTGCAGGGCTTCCTCCAATGACTCCACGGAGCCGTGGCTTTGTCCACCAGCTACTGAGGACTCTGTGTAAATGGGACTCCCCACCAGCAGCATGTGTGAGATGAGAAGCCCCCTGCACCCCTCTGTCCGTGTGCTGCATGTCTGAGCATGGCTCCCTCCCCAGCCATTCATAATGATATTTTTTTTCTTTAGCTACTGACACTGACTCGTACTAGGAAACGCTGATTCTGATGAGCTAAGCTCTTTAACACCCACTCTTCCTTCTTAGATTGAAAACATCACTAACCACCCCTTCCACTCCCTCCTTTATTTTTTTACAGCTGTGTGTCTGGATTGCCACGATCTCTGGCAGGTCGACACAGACTTTTCACCAGGGTTTCTGCTCTAATTGCCTTTATCTCTAAGGATTCCCTGCACTGGAGGTTCCCAGGGTAGAGAGTCAGTGGGAAGGGGCTGAAGAAAAAGGCAGTGAGGTGTGTCAGCCCGAATCCTGTGGGCAGGGACTGTGGGCTGCTGCTGGCCTTGGAAACTGCCATTTCCCTTAGGGTCACCAGTATGAGGGCTGAAACTCCCCAGGAGCCACATTCTTCTTCATAACCAATCTGATGTCCATGAAATAGAGTTAAAGATGGGCACGAGCCCCCCTTGTGGCCTTGGAGGCAGGAGCCGAGTTAACTGTTGATGGTAGCAGTTATTTCTGTCATAACTTCCTCAGCCTGGATCAGCCCCATAACCACAAGCCATACCTTCCTGGTCATATTTTCTTCTTAGGATGATGAAACAAAGATAATTGATCAATTAATCCGTTGGTGTTTTCATGACACCCACGAGAAGGGAACTGGTATTTTTGTGGTTCAGTCTGTCAGAGCTCATTGGTTGCTGTTTAATTTGTACCTCGTGCTGCCATTTGCCGCCGCACCCCAACACGTACACTCACATTCATAATTCCTCAGGAAACTAGTGCTGGAAAGGATTTACAGACCAGATGCCTTAGTGAGTGTGGCCACGGGGAGCTCAGCATCCTTGCTCTGCAAGCTGGGAACTGGCCATGCCCACCCTCACTCATTGTGTATCCCGAGGCTCCCTGGAGCTGGGAACTAGGATGGCAAAGATTCTGGTCACTCAGGCACAAGCGAAGCCTTAAAGCTGAAGAGAAAAGGGTCCAGGGAAAAACAAAACAAAACTTTACCCCAAAAGCTTGATCCAGCAGGAACAATGCCTAAGACAAATTAATACCCACTCTTACACTGCCCGGCTGTTCTTCGGGACTGTCCGAAAGCCACTCGGCATCCCTAGAATAGCCAGGTAGGTTACCAAAAGAGGCGCCAGGGAGAGACATGAGGATCCAAGAATGTATGCAACATAGATCACGTCCGATTCTTTTGTTTGTCGTCGAGGGCTAAGAGCTTCGTTTCAGGAAAGAGAATCAGTGGTCTAATAATGCTAAATCCTGATTCCCTCAGATAATTTGCTGATCCCCTACGGACCAGCCACATTTCTAACCTCTGGATGTAATTGTAATGTTTCTGACTTGGAAAAAGTAAATAGGCTTCATATTTGAATAGCTAAGTCATACATTTTGGACTTTTCAAAAACTAAGAGTAAAAGGTATATATAACACAAGTTTCAAATTGCTTGGAAGAAATTATCAACCAAAGGAGACAGGAGTTATGATAAACAAAATGAACAGTATTTTTAAAACTAGACAGTCTTATTTGATAGGAAAAGTAAAAGATTGCAATGCAAGCCCCACATTTATCACGGGTTTATGCTGAGACACCTGAAACTTTGTGCAGATCTCTGTGAGAGAGAAAACAAAGTGGATGAGTAGAGAACACAGATGGGGGGCTTTTTGTTTTGTTTTGTTTTTTGTTTCTTTTGAGGCTGAGTCTCACTGTCACCCAGGCTGGAGTGCAGTGGTGCGATCTCTGCTCACCGCAACCTCCACCTCCCGTGCTCAAGCAATTCTCCTGCCTCAGCCTCCTGCATAGCTGGGATTACAGGCGCATGCCACCACGCCCAGCTAATTTTTTTATTTTTTTAGTAGAGATGGGGTTTCACCATGTTGGCCAGGCTGGTCTTGAACTCCTGACCTCAGGTGATCCACCCGCCTCAGTCTCCCAAAGTGCTGGGATTACAGGCATGAGCCATTGTGCCCAGCCCCAGATAGAGGCTTTCTTGAGGATACCTGTTTGGCACCCCAGCCTTTCATTCAGAAGACACAGCTAACTCTTGGTGCTCGGGCTCCTTTGAGTGAGAAATAGAATATTGTTTTCCTGCTAAAATTCACCAATGCTGTCCAAGTTCCCTGGATTTGCTATAATTTTTGTTGTGGAATTCAGATATCCAGTGGAGTTTTCTAACTCCTGGGGCTTCTGCTGATGAGAGGAAGGGCACGAAGCCGATTCAGATTTAAGGGTACAGTAGCACAGTAATTACAAACAGAGAACCTGCAATCGGCATGGCCAGAAATGTACATTTCAATTATGGTTTCTAAGGGAGAATTTCATAGGACCTGCCTATGATATATCTGACTATATGTGGCCTCTATGGTACGTTCTTTCTTTCTTGGGTTCATGATTCACATCCTGCTAGAAAATACCAGAACTGCACAATACTTTATATTTGTTATTGGCAAAGTTTCTTTTTAATGTTCCGTTGGTGTAGTCTTTACATAATACATTTTGGGGGGAACATTTGACTCATGGCTGAAGCAAAACTCCAAGGGTGTAATTAACCCCAGGGGTCTTCTGGGAGCAACCTGCCGATTGCTGCTGAATCGCAAACCAACATTTACAAATAATTACAATATTGGTTTTACTGAAATTACTCATAATGATTTCAATCAGGGCAGCCATCTCAGAACACAGTGCACATCAGGACTCTCTCAGGCATTTCTTCTGCTAATGTGCTCGATAAAGCAGTCAGCCTCCTGAATGGCAAGGTCCCTTTTCTCCCGCTACAGCCCCTCCCTCGTCAGGCATGGCTTTGTGTAGAAAGCCTAAGAAAGTTTCTCTAACCCCATTTCTAATCTTTAAGAGAATTTGCTGACAGTGAACACTGGAAGATAAGACACTTGATTAAACAATTGCTCTTTCCATATTTTCATGTACTCACAGCAAGTTACAGAGCCACCAAGTCGGTCAAAATCTCTGTGATATTAGTTGAATATGATCTTCCTGTAGAAATACTGTCATAGGCTGGGTGCAGGGGCTCACACCTGTAATCCCAGTACTTTGGGAGGCCAAGGTGAGAGGATAGCTTGAGTCTAGAAGTTCAAGACCAGCCTCAGTAACATAGTGAGACCCCATCTCTACAAAAAACTTAAAAATTAGCCGAGTGTGGTGGCATGTGCCTGTGATCCTAGCTACTCCGGAGGCTGTGGTGAGCGAATCGCTTGAGTCATGGAGATTAAGACTGCAGTGAGCTATGATTATGCCACTGCGCTTCAGCTTGGGTGACAGAGCAAGACCCTGTCTCAAAAAAAAAAAAAAAAAAAAAGTCATAGGAAGCATTATGTATTCGTCCAAGGGCCTCATCATCTTTTAAAAGAATTAATCATAACTTAGTTTTTTCATTTGGCAAACAATGGTGTCTTATTTACCTTTGAGACTTCAGTGCCTAATAGACTACCTGGGACCTAGTAGATACTCAGTACACATCTGTTGAATAAATCATAGGTAAAGCACTCTAAATAATAAACCTAAATATTATTTCATTTTATTTTTGAGACAAGGTCTCACTCTGTCACCCAGGCTGGAGTGCAGTGGCACGATCTTGGCTCACTGCAACCTCTGCCTCCCGGGTTCAAGTGATTCTCCTGCCTCAGCCTCTCGAGTAGCTGGGATTACAGGCACATGCCACCACGGCCAGCTTTTTTTTTTTTTTTTTTTTTGGTAGAGACAGAGTTTTACTATGTTGGCCAGGCTGGTCACAAACTCCTAACCTCAAGTGATCCACCCGCCTCAGCCTTCCGAAGTCCTGGGATTACAGGCGTGAGCCACCACACCCAGCCAATATTATTATTTAATATAAAATGCTCTAAATTCTAAGAGAAAATAATACACACATATCAGAGTACTATGATAGACTCAGATAAAATGATACAAATTACAGTGTTGTATGTCAAATGTGTTTTAACTATGGTATAGATTTTGATGGCTTTTCTCTGATTCAAATTACATTTTTTCTGAAGCAAATCTGAAGATAAGAGAGTACTTTCATCAGGGAAGTTGGTTTCTGCAGGATTCCCTAGAGAGATTTTTATTCTTAGGTCTTTGAAGAGACTTGGGGGTCTCTTTTCAAAGATAAAACTTTTGAGATAACTTTTTCAACATTTTAAAGCAAAAAGTTGACAACTTTCTGCCTTAGAGATTTGAAATTGTTGACCTTGGAGTGCATCTCCCTAAAATTGGCTGAAAGTCATGTATTTTGTGTTCTGTTTCCCACAACGTCATGAGAAACAGCCCAGGTGTAGTTGGTAGTCTGTGCTAGTGCAGTGGCTGTCACTGTTTCACATGACAGCAGAGCTGGAAGGAGCCCTAAAGAGCATCCAATTCAGGGCCCATATTTTGTAAATGTGGAATGAAACTTGATCGAGGCAACAGACCCCCCATGATGCAGAGTTCGGAGACAGTGTTTTGCAGGATTGATTCAGCCTTGAAAACTCACACTGCTCAATTTCAAGAGGAACTAATTAGGAACGTGCAGCCAGAGAAGCCCCAGTGTACTGATCCCTAAAAGTGGGACTTGGGAGAAGGACACAGTCCTTGATTAGTGGGCGTGTTGGAAGGGCCACTGATGCTGCCTATAAAAATCCCCTCCATGATAGGGCAGGTAGACCATTCAGCACAGAGTCAGTGTCATGATTCTAAGTGAACAAAGTTAAAATAATTTGTTCATTTGCAGTGGGTCTACGGTCATCAACCACTCCAGTTTGCCTGGAACTGAAGGGTTTCCCAGGATGTTGAACTTGCAGTGCTAAAACCTGGAATGTTCCAGGCTAACCGGGATGAGTTGGTCACCCCAATTTAATCAGAGAATACAATTTGTAAAGTTCTCCTGTGTCTCCTTCTATTTGTTCAGCATTTCTGAATCTACACAGAGCTCCTGCCTTGATCTAAAATCTATGCCACTTTGAGTCGCTTTTTAGTCCTAGATATCTATAATGATGTAGACATAACTGATGTGTTATCTAGGACTTGGGACAGTCCAAAGGAATTTGGAAAGCCTAAATACCTTGACATGTCTAAACCAAATTTCTACCTATTTTCCACTGAACAGTTGTGGCCCGGGGCTAGATAGTGGCTTTAAAACAGGACAGGTCTTTGCCTGAAGTCCATTCATCTTTTTATTCCTGTTTTTATTTGTCCTTAATTATTGATCTAAGGAAACAAATAATAAGCACAACTTTTCCTAAATATCCTCCAGACATTGTGCATCCTCCTTGTTGTAGCTTTTAATCTATCCCTGTTACTGCTACTTCTCAAACCTAAATGTGCACACAGATCATTGGAAAGATCTTGTTACAGGTCTAACCAGCGCCCAGGTGATCCGCATGCTGCTGGCCCTACGATGATAAGTAGTGGGCTCTTCCTTAGCCTTCTCTCTGGTTCCTCCTTGTATCAAAGGAAGGTGGTTCCCAGAGTAGCTGAATGAGAAGTGAGGCGTGACACTCGCTGTGCCTGTAGCTGTCTCATAAATGGCCAATGGTGTAGTTTTAGGTGCTTAGATCCAAGCCCTGGTGACAAGCCGTTTTGTGGCTCTTCTGTCACATGTCTGTGATTCTGTTTTCCAGAGAGCAAGCCAGAGTGACCCACCCAGAAGGTAACTGTTTTGTAGCCTCTCCAAGTTTTCTCTCTGAGGTTATGAAATAGATGCAGAGATAGCTCCTCACAGAAGTGCAGGATTCCCCAGTGTGTTAAATCTTAATTTTAACTTTGTATATGAGATGTCCTCTCACCTTATTACTTTCAGCATATATTAATGCAATTGTTTCTTTTAAAGTAAATTAGTGCCTTACTCACTGGAGAACCATCCTAGCCCTAGCAGTTTATCACATGCAAGTTCACCTTCTTTCTCAACCTTGGATTCACAGTGCTACAAGCTGAGTGTATACTGCAAATCAAGAAACAACTTTTTTTCTGTTGAGAAATGCTAAAGACGTTTTTCTCTCTCCTCTCACAAAGAAAAAGACCGCACTGATTGTTACTTTAACACATTAAAGTCTTGAGGATTAGCACTCACTCATTTGAGCCATTAGTGGATACTTACAAGAAACTTGCATAAGAGCCATAAGGATACTTACAAAAAACTTGCCTGGGGCAAGTTGTGCTTTATTTAATCACAACCGGAAACTTCTTATTTTTTAAATGAATCTAAGTAATAAAATGTCATTCATGAAAAGCCAGTCCCAACAATGCAGCATTATTTACTCCCACTAGAGATCAGGCCTCCTAGCCCCAGGGGTGAGTGATGTGTCCCGGCAAGAAACTGGGCTGTTTTACAAAATAATTTTATAGGTGGGAGTTTCCTACTCAAACACTTATATTTTCTCCTATTTCAGGCTGTTCCTGAAGATGTGTCAGGCTTATAAAAATTAAATATTCAGTTGTAAGACCAGCTAAAAGGAAACATAAGTACCAGTGAGACAGAAAAAAAAAAAAGCCTATTCCTAAAACGGTGAAAGGACCCTGCTCACAGGAAGGCTATTTACCAGAACATTCCCAAGAGGCACTCTCAGTTTGGGCTCAGTCTGAGGCATCTACCTGGAATTCAGTTTTATATTTACTGCTTTTTAACCATTTGAATTTCTGAGAAAGCAAGAAAAGTGTCCAGCCCCACCCTGTCACTCCATCCCATTCGGATGGGTTGGATTTTCATTCTGTGGATGAGAATTTCATGTGAATTAACTGGCTGTTTCAGGGGAACCCAGTGCACCTAAGCTCGAAGGGCAGATGGGAGAGGATGGAAACTCTATTAAAGTGAACCTGATCAAGCAGGATGACGGCGGCTCCCCCATCAGACACTATCTGGTCAGGTACCGAGCGGTGAGTGGCCTCCTTCTCAGACTTCACCAGAACCCTGCGACCCTGACACCCAGCTTGCTAGGGAAACAACAGGGGCAGCCCAGGTGGGGCAGGGGTGGGATGGGGTCTTATTCTGTGTCTGGCAGGTGGCCCATGGGTCCTGGCCATTGCTTAAAATCCCAAGATGGCCCTACAGCTGTTAGGTCATGTTCACACTGGGTCCATTTGGAAACCTCTTAGATGACTGTGGTGGTGACAAACCCACACCATGGTTGATTTTTCTGTGTCTTGAACTTTTCTACAAAGTTATTTTGCCATTATCTAGTACTTCTTGTAAATGCCATACTAATATATAAGAATCACTACCTTGGATAACGTGTGTATTGTAGGCCAGGCACCTGCACTGTCACTGTGATCACATGCATTTTCTCTGCACAAGAACCCTGTGCAGTAGGTCTTACCATTATCCCCTCTTTACAGATGAAGTAAGTGGATGTACAGCAGTCAATAACTGCCAGAGCTCACGCAGCTGGGTGAGGCAGTTTGAATCCAAGCCTGACTGACAGACTGGGCTCTCCCCACTGCCCGAGGCTGCCTGAGGTCCTCAAACAATGCCAGTTCCCTCACCAGCCCTTCACCTGGCCACCTGAGCTGTCCTAATCCTGCTAACAGCAAATTGGCTCTAAGCCATCTTCTCCTGGTTTGCTCACCACCCACTTAAGATTCCCCTCATTCCACCTTTTATCGCAACCCCCACACTGAAAATCACCCTTTCCATTTTGGTTTTAGAATGACACTTGGTCATCTTCAACTATAACCAATGGCTGAGAGATTTAGAGGCCACATCTGAGCACTGAGAATAACCTCTTGCTGGGGTTTCATAGTAGAGAAAAGAATGAACCAGGGAGCAATCTCCTTTCTTCACATAGCCCCAAAGAAGACTTTTTCCGGGAAGCTGAGTTACTTCCTCTCTGCCTTGTGATCAGCTCCTGTGGAAGTGATAGGTCTTTAACTAGCTAGCCTTCTGGAGAGTCGGTTCAGCACAGAGCCCTGCAGGCACACTTCTCAGCTGCAGAGGCCTTGTTCCCACTTAATTTGTAAGCAGGTGTGAGCTGAAATAGTAGGAAAGGCCTGTGGCTGCCCTGAGGCCCAGTCCAGAGATCCCAGTGAATAAGAGGTCCCCATGGCTTCCTCACTGGCAAGTAGGGTGCAAGGATTGGGCAGGTGGCCCCCAATATACCCCTGGAAGCAGAGATGTGGTAGGCTGGGATGCCCTTCCAATGGTTATCCTGATATGGCCCCGTGGACAGAACATAGGTTTTAGAGCCAGACAGACATGGCATCCAATTCTAGCTGTACTACTTATTCTGGAAGAATAGGTCACCTAATCTTTCAGAACTTCAATTTCTCCATCTGTAAAATGGGGATAAAATAGCATATTGAGTTGTTATAAAGATGCATTATAATATATGCAAAGAACCTGAAATGTCCCTGACACTTGGAAACCTTTATAAATGGTCACTATGGTTACTGCTAAGAGGCAGGCTCAGGCTGGAACCATCTCCCATATGACATCTCCAACCACGTCGGATGTCAGTTCATCTGAGGAGCCACTGTGGCTGCAGCAGGCAGCTCTGCATTAGAAAGACACAGCTGGGCACAACACTGAAATATGTTAGATTTCAACAACCTTAAACACCCTCTCTCACTTCAAAACCTCATTCATGTTTGCTAAATATTATAATTTTATATTATGGATAAGTATAATATAATATTTTCTCTAGATTCTGGTTGTCTCTTGCATAATTATGTTTACCAAGGAAGACAGAGAAATGAAGAGGAAAGGTACCTGAATTGCTTTGTTTTAAATGAAAATGGGGCCACATAGTGATATATACACATCCTAGCTTACAGCATAGCCAGACTGGTTAGACTCTAAGGAAACTAGAATTCCCCTTCCAGCACTGCTGACATTTGCCCATACAGCATGAGCACTGTCACATTCCTAAAGGCATCTCTTTGGCTAGTGCAAACCCTTTTGCCTGGGAGGACTGCTTTGCTGTAAGATAACTCCTCATCCAGCCTTAGCCATGGGCCTACAACAGTTACTAGACCACTGTCCAGGTGACAGTGCTATTGTGTTCTGCCCTTCCAAGGAGCAGCCTGTCATGCAATAAACATCTATCAAGACTTCTTGTGTGCCCAGCAGATACCCCAGGGCATCTGCCTTGTGAAAAGGCCAAAGATTGCAAAGAGATGGGTTGTGCAATGGTGAAACCATCTGAAGACTTCTCAGGCCTTCCAAGTCTTCTTCCACAACTGTTTGGTGAGGGAGGTGGTTACCTAATTATCGTTCTTTGTGGGCCCTTTGAGCAGCCCACTGTTGGACTTGACAGCAGAACTTAGTCCCGAGGTACCTCCATCTATTTGCTGCAGTTGTAGAGACCAGGCCATACTGCATGGAATAGAAAAACCTTATTCAGTCCAATAGATGTTTGTTGAGCTCCCTACTGTAGAAAGGAAAGATCATGAGAGGAGGAGAAGACAAAGAGAGATTGATTGATGGGAACAAATACAGTTTGATAGAAGAAATACGGCCAAGTGTTTGATAGATCAGTAGGGTGACTGTAGTTCACAGTTACCTATTGTATATTTCAAACTAGCTAGAAGAAAATAACTCAAATGTTTCTAGCCTAAAGAAAGACAAATATTTAAGGCGATGGATATTTCAATTACACTGACTTGATCTTTACAAATTAAGTGAATGTATTAAATTATCACATGTACCCTGAAAATATGTATAGCTATTTTGTATCGGTTAAAACTGTTATTTTCAAGAACACAATTAAGAAAGAAAAAAAAAAAAAAGGAAAGATCATAGTTTTGGGCCCAAACGAACTTAGCTCCAGCCCTGACTGCAGGTGTGATGTTACGTTAGTCACCTTACTTCTCTCTCATTTCCCCATCATTGGGTTTAGTAAGAGCCTGACAAAACCCCACAGGCATGTTGTAGGAATACAACAAGAAAATGTGTGTAAAGCTTTTGTTGTGCCTAGCTCTTAGTAAGGGCTCAACAAAAATAGTTTTCATTTTTAACGAAACTGGAATCTACACAGTATTCACACATCAGGAAGGTGAGTCACCCACCTTAACTTAAGCAGCATCCTGAAATATGACAAGAAACATACTTGTTTTATTACTCTTCTAGGACATCCTTATGCATATGTCCCAGCACCAGAGTGTAGCCTGGGAGACAGGGGTGGTGCTTGAGTCTCTGCATGCCCTGAAGGTGATGGGACCTTGACGGGGTTGGCCCAGTGCCACACTGGCATCTGCTGCTGCTTGTGTTTGCCAGCATGCAAGGTTGACCTCCTGACCTGTGCAATTTTTCAGGCTGGTAAAGAATAAAGTCCATGTCCCATCATTGCTTTTTTTTTTTTTTTTTTTTCAGACAGAGTCTTGCTCTGTCACCCAGGCTGGAGTGCAGTGGCATTATCTCGGCTCACTGCAACCTCCACCTCCTGGGTTCAAGCCATTCTCTTGCCTCAGCCTCCAGAGTAGCTGGGATTACAGGTGTGTGGTACCACGCCCAGCTAATTTTTGTATTTTTAGTAGAGATGGGATTTCACTATGGTGGCCAGGCTGGTCTCGAACTCCTGACCTCAAGTGATCCACCCGCCTCGGCCTCCCAAGGTGGCTGGGATTATAGGCGTGAGCCACCATGCCCACCCCCATCATTGCTTCTTATTTTCATGATTTCGTGCCAAAAGTTATTGAGTCCCGTAAGTTTTGCCTATTGTCTGGTCTTAACAGTACTTTTATCTAAAGCTTTTTTTGGTCTCTTGTATCCTTCTTGCCGGTTTCTCCCAGAAGCTCTCCTCCGAGTGGAAACCAGAGATCAGGCTCCCGTCTGGCAGTGACCACGTCATGCTGAAGTCCCTCGACTGGAATGCTGAGTATGAGGTCTACGTGGTGGCTGAGAACCAGCAAGGAAAATCCAAGGCAGCTCATTTTGTGTTCAGGACCTCGGCCCAGCCCACAGCCATCCCAGGTATGGCTGCCTCTGCTTTCTGTTTGTTTCCGCTTTGAATTAATGCACAAGTGCTGCACCTCCTAATGCGCCTGAACAACCCTGACAACTTGCTTGCTTACAGCCATCCTCATGATTGGTTGCCCATGCAAAGCTTAGTTTTGCCTTGTACCTATCTGTGCAGTGGGGTGAGATGTACTGGACCCCCAGGAAGGCTTGGCCAAGCATCCTGGAGAAAAGGTCCTGTCCCATTTGGCCTTGAAGGACTGATGCCAATCAGTCCATTGGACCCCTCAGATGGGAAATGCCCCAGCTCCAGCCTAGCCTTGGAAGTTGGTTGAGTAAGGATCCTTTTTTGAGACCTTATCTGCCATCTGCCACATCATACTTGGACCACATAACTGTTTCTAAGCACTTTCTAGCTGATGCTTGCTTTATCAGCACAGCCATGGTCCAAAACTCTTCTCTGTGGTGACCCTGAGAGCAGGAAGAGATGATGCCCATTTACTTACAAACCCTATCTACCAAAGGCCTCTCAATGGAAACAGATTAAATCGAACCACTTGTAATAGAACAAGTGGAGAAAATGGATGCTGGAAAGCACCATCAGTGAAAGCAATCCGGTCTGCTAGAGACTGATGGCAGCAGTTCTCCTAGGAGATGCAGATCTGTCTCCAGGGATCCAAGACCTAAGCTTGCCACTGATGGCTGGTCTCCTTTTTGGTCAAATCCCTCAGAGAAGAAGGAGCTCTTCAACTGATCACTCTGCTTTTCCAGACCAGCCAAATGCCAACCACAGGCAGGAGAGGTTGGCATAGAACATACAGCTGCAGCCTGTTGGGGGCCCCATATACTCTGCCATGTTCAAGGGTGGTGGGGAGACGGCCTTGGGCGGCCCCCCTCACACCTGCCCTGCTCTTGGCTCGGTGGTCATGATTCCTCCTCCCAGGAGGAGACAGGCCAGAGGGCTGTGGGCTGCCTATGATGCAGGGATGTATGTGCAAAAATGGGCTAGGAGAGCAGCAACAAAATGGGATCAGTGTGTGGTTCCCAGTGGTTGTTTGTACATGGATGTGTGTGTCTGGGAGACGTGTGCTGGACCTCCAGTGAGTTGGCAGGTGAGTTTTAAACTGTAGATCAGAAGCATCAATTGGTACCTCCTGCATTGACAGGGAGGCTCCCCAGTGCTTGCTGGGGTGGGTGTTTCTCCACAGTCGCTGGTCAGATGGTCGGTGCAGAAGGCAAGGCACATGGGCAAGGCTGCAGGAAATGTCCTCATTATACCTTAACAGGATGTTCAAATGGAGGTTCTGCTTGCTTTTCCTCTGCCCCTTCTTTCTCTCCATTCTTTGGTCCTTTCCTTTACAATCGACAGCTTGGAGTGAATGTCCAGATCTGTCCGGCCTTCATGGGACACTTAGGAGGTGAGATCAGGTGAGGCTTGGGTAGGCCCTTTGCAGCAAGACAGATTCCTTATGACAATTGCTCCCTGGGGTGAGACTCACTGGGTAGGCTGTTTGGACCTGCTGTGTTCACATGCTGGGTACTCCTAGCAGCACTGGCTTCTGTGGTTTTTGTGTCAGAGACCGAAATTCTGGGTAGACCTTGTCCTCCAGAGTTGTGCCTGCTGGAGACGTCGGAGTCCTTCTTGTGAATCGCCCAGGTGCCCACTTAAGCCAGAGAGGGCTGGGGGATTGCTCACCTCACCGGTGATGGCCCTGTGGCTCTCCTGCACAGGTCTGAGAAGGTGGTGGCTGTGTTCTTGGTTAGACTTTCCTGGCCATTGAATTGGGATCCGAGAATAAAACCTCTCTGAATTACAAGTTGGACATTTGTGGTTGAATTCTGTGGTCAGCAAGCAGGGTAGAAGGTGAAGAGGGGTACAGAACGAGACTTCCTTTAACAGCACTGTGGTGTGGGACTTGTGCCATAGGGAGAAAAGCCTGCTTCATCTCTGACAAGGCCATCCCCAATCCCTATGCACGGTGTGCTGACTCATAGCGCAGCGATCCAATGCATCTCCACCACTATGGGTAAAACACGCTAGACACTAGAAGACGATACACTTGCTGGCTGTATCTAAGAGGCTTCACCTTAGTGAAAGGTAACACTCTCCTAATCAAACTCTTGTATTTTAGCGTGGAGGCTTCTGTTCTCTCACTTTAATTTCATTTGCTCGCTGATCCCTAGCCCCCAAATTAACCCTGCTGTGCTGCTTCTGGCATTGCTGAGCTTCTGAACTGGCCTTATGGTATTGATACTGCACTGAACCCTCTCTAACCTTTGTCAATTTAATTTACTAAGTTGAATTAACCTTTGATTCTGTGTTTTCTATAGTTGACCTAATTTTTTTCTTTTTATCTATTTTTTTCTCTGTTTCTGTCTCTACCTTCCCTTTCCTTCTCTCCCCTTCCCCTTCCTGTGTCTGTCGTCACACTTGTCACCTTGGACGTCACTGGGACATCCCCACTGCCACATTTGTTTTTAAACAACCACATTATCTCTGGGGACCCATTGCTTGACACCTGCAGCAACCTTGGGAGGCAATTCTGCATCCTACACCTTTGTCTCATTGCTTTTCTCTGCAGTGACTCTTCTTTTGCTCTGTTAGGAACTTGAACACAAAAATTAAATTTGCTTAAAAGCCCAGTTCCTATGAAAAAGATCAGTGCCCCCTTTGGAAGAACCTGGCAGGACCACCATGGCCACAGCTGCTGAGCAACCATTCTGTGTGGAAGAGAAGGTTTTGCGATTGGAAAAAGCTTTACCTCCAGACATGTCACCACTCACAGATACTTTTGTGCCACTTCATAAGGAGTTTGCCTCCTTTTTAATGGCAGTAAAAAGAATTTGAGAGCTTTCTTTAAATGCTATTTTTTAAAAACCATCATGCTAGGTTTACAGAGAAGTTTCCGCATATCTGCTACTTGTTGCATTTTGTGTTCAAACCTAAATATGATGTAGCAGAGGAAGAATTCTAAGTACCTTCTAAAGCTTGTGTCAGATTGTTAAAATCACCACGCATTCCCCTCGTTCTAACTCTGTGCTCCTTGTCCTCCCTTCAATAAGTAATTGGCTTTGCTTGCAATTAAGCATTTAAGTGCCCATGTTAAGAGAGCCAGACCGCACTGATTCACATGAGCGTTTTGCTGACATGATGGGCAACTTAAGTCACCCCTGTTGCCCATGCACTGGAAAAAAGTTGAATTTGTTGGATATTTTCTGGGGCTGATGAACATTCTGGGATGTGCTTTCAGTCCTCGTATTACAGCCAGCACCTTACACTGTCTCTGTGAACGGGGCCAAGCCATGATGTGCCAACAAGGGTCAGCTTTGAAAGGTGTTTGTCTCCCAATCGGGGTGACTCCCCTGCTGCCTGGCAGCATGTCGCAGATCAGCACAGAGTGGGGCTGTGGTTCAGCAGTGACCCACAGAATGGCTTTGAGCATCAGTCTACAGGACAGGTCGGAAGCATCCACTGTCAACCAGGCATTAGTCCCCTACCTGGCCTGTGTGTGCTCAGTAGAGAAGAAGGAGAGGGACAGGCCACTCCCAGACTGCCCAGCCCAGGAGGGTTAATAAATTGGGGCCGAGTCTACCTGTCAGTGCTTCCTGAATGCCCCAGCCTCTGTATTGGTGGGTTGGTTCAGTGACATTTTCTAAACTCTCCTGAAAATCCAGCTGCTCCTCCCTGCTGCTTGGGAGTTCACCCAGGAGAGGAAATGAGTGTGTTTTGTTAAGGTCCCTCTTGGAGACTCAGGGCTGAATCCTGCTTGGTAATATCAGTGTGTGTGCTTGGGGATGGACCTTCTACTGAATAAAAACTCCCTCCCTCCCCCCATTGTGGTCACATATCATTCTACATATCTCATCTCTGAGCATCTCCACGGAAGCTTGGTTTTTGTTCTTTTTGGTTTCTTTATGTATTTTTTTCTGTTGTTATTATTTTTTAATGTTCAAAGACTAGCCTTTCCCTTTGGGATTCCAAATGATCCCATGCTGTGGTCTGAGGGGCAAAGCCACCTATGTTGGCGCTCGCCATTAATCCCCAGCGCTCAGTTTAGAGGCTCACGTGCAGACATCAGAGGCTCCATGCTGCGTAGTAGCTCAGGCAGGGTAGTGCCTCTCACCCTAGCCACAAAACTCTCCCCGCTGGAGTCCCAGATGGCGCTTCACACCAGGGCAGTGGAGGTAGGCATGGTTTTTGGGCACAGGGCAGAGCATAAGGATCACAGGTCAGTGTGGGAGAGCTACTGGCTCTTAGGATCACCTTGGGCAGAAGTCACACAGCTTCACCCTAGGAGGGCCCAGCTTGGGAGTCTGCCTCCCCCTGATCCCAGGACCACCCACAGGAGAGGGGCAGTGTCCATCTTTCTGAAGGGACCCCTTGGAGATCTCGTCCTAAGTGTGGAGAGGACTGACGTGGCCCTGTCATCTCAACACATCCCAGGGTCAGGCAGGCCTCAGCTGAAACAATGTCAGGGTCCTCAAGGGTCCCATTTAGACAGACCCATGGCTTGTAACAGTGCGCTCCTCAGGAGGCAGCACTAGCGCATACCCACTCCCCGCGGACACTGAGTTACTGGGGACGGCTGCAGCCCCAGCCCCGCCAGGAGTCCTGGAGACAGCAGCCCTCAGAGATCCTGCAGGAGTGAGTGCACCCGACCTTGCTCAGCCACACCCCACTCCCCTGCGCCCTGTAGTTGTGCTGCCCATGCTCCACACACCATGGGGCCCCTTTGCTCATTTTTGGACTATTTATACAGCAGGTTTGGATCATGTTTTTCTACTAATAAGAATGCTAACATTGTTGTGTAGATAATCAGTGAGGCCTTTATGAAGTTTACACCTTTGCATTATTAAAGGAAATAACAGTTCATGTGAACTCACCAGCGTGGCTTGATTTTATTTGATAGTTGTGTCTGACAAAGCATCAAAGACCCTTTCCCTCCACCTCACATGTACCTGGATAGACTATTACCTGGAGAAATAGTAGCCTGGTGAATGGAATACTTTTTCTTCCTAACGGGGAGCAATCTCTTTTTCCCAGGGATCCTAAGAGCTGTTAAGAGGCATTGCTGCCTTGGAGTCCCCAGCGGGCAATGGGAGGGGAAAATGCCTTTGCAGAACTGGGGAGGTGGTCACTATGGGGATGGGGCCACACTCTGAGCCACCAGATGCACAGCTCTGTGGCAAGGTCACCTGATGACACAGCAGCCCTTATACTCTCCCTAACAGAGGCTGCACAGTGTGAGCTTGTGGAGAGGGAATCTGAGAGAAGATTCTCTTTGCAAACTGTATTCTATTCATAATCATACTTAACTCAGACACATCCTGCAAGCCCCTGAGACCAGCCATCTGTTTAGCTGATTCGAAGGAGCAAGCAGACATGGAAGGGGCTGATGAGTGAACCAGAACCCCAGCTCAACAGTTCCAAGAGTCTGACCATCTTCTGGGAGTCTTGGGGGTGAAAAGGGCATTTCTGCTGCACCAGGGTCTCATGGCACAAGGACTCAGGCCCATCTGGACATTTGTAAAATGTGAGGCCCGTGTTCCTATATTAAGACATACAAAAATAGGCATCTGTGGGTCTCATTCTTGGAGCAAGCCAGTTCCCTCTTTAGTGCCAACCCCTCCCAAGCCAGGAATCACAGAAGATGGACAGCTCCACCTTCATAATCTCCCTGTCCTGGGCAGCTCTGACCTCGAGGTTATGGGGAAACTCTTCCCCAGAAGCCTTCTTTGCATCCAAGTTGCATGGGTGAGTTAGTCAAGGGAGGGCCGAGGGAAGACCATAGCAAAGACAGACCCCTGGAGGTTTATATTTTTCCTTTTATGAAATATTACACAAGAGGCAGGAGATGGCCTTTGTTCTTCTAGTTATCTTGGACTAAACAATTCTGTGATAGCCACTGAGAGGGAATGGGTGTTGGCTTTTGCCTTCAATACCCTGCTGCCCATTTCACAGCCTGTCCCTTCTTCATAGCCTCTTTTTTGTAAAAGCCACAAACATTCTCTTCCTAGCTTAAAGAGCATCTCACCTGCTTGAGGAGTTTAGACTCAGTGGTGGCAGACAGTGTGGTCGCTTTTCCTTTGGGGCATACTCTTTGCTTTCTCTTGATCCACTCAATACCTTAGGTCAGGTTTGTTTTCAGGGTCACTGGGTGAGACAGCACAGTGCACCCTGGGGTGGCAAATCATCGGATCACCTGTTCCTCTTTGTGATGCAGGGGAGGGCAAACCTAGGAGCGTGGTCCTCATAAGAATCACCTGGGCTGCTTGTTTAACTCCTGATTCCTGAGCCTCACGCCCAGTGATTCAGATCCCATAGAATTGGGAGCCCCAGATTCTGAATTTTTAACAAACACCCTAGGAATTCTGCTACACGTGGAGATACATTGAGTTTAAAGGTGTTTTTCATGTAAAAATAAAATCACAAAGATCAATGATTAAAGATGGGACCTACCGAGCATTTTAGTCTTCCAGGAAAAAGTCTTTCTCAGTCCACGCTCTGGAGACTGGCATTAGGGAACCTGTACCGTGTGCCAGGCAGTGTAGAATGTATGACTTGGAATGACAGGCTCTTGTGGTTGAAGAGATACTCTCCACCCATGCTCTTGCCCGGTGCGGGAGCCTCATCCACAGCCTTACAGCATCCCTGCCAAGGGGTCTTCTGGCCTCTGTTCGAGTGCCTTCAGCATCAAGGAACTCACCTCTCAAAGCAGCCCACACTATGTTGGATTAGCCCTGTTTATTAGTCCTTCCTCAGATGGAGCTAAAATCGGCCACCACCATAATTTCCACACGTTGGTGCCATATACAGTAAGACTACTTCTTCCTTCTGGTTATAACGCCTTTAAATATTTGGAAATAGTGTTCTCATCTCCAGACTTAACACTCATCCATTTGTGCAACAAGTATTCTTTGAACATTTTTTGTGAATCAGGATTGTCCTAGATGCTGGGGAGATACAAGAGAGACAGGCAGGGTACCTGCTGGGATGTCCTAGGGGGAATGGCTAGATCATAAGCATGTAAATGAACAGAAAGTGGCAGAGAGTAGTAAGAAGAGAATCAAACAGGCTAGCAGCGTGGTAGGTATTGGCTGGAGGTGCCACACTAGATAAGAGATCAGATAAGGCTTCTCTGAGAAGGTGACACTGGGACTGAGGCCTGCAGGACAACAGAGAGCCACCCCGGAGGGAGTGTTCCAGGCACAGAATCAACAAGGCCCTAAAGCGGGATGAGCTGGGTGTGTTCAGCAGGCAGAAGGGAGGCTGCCGGTTCATGCCATGAGGCCCAACAGAGGAGTGGGCAGAGTCTGCAGCAGATGGTGGGCCTTTTAGGCCGGCAGAAAGACTTTGAATTTTATATTCAAATGAAAGGGGAGGCCGCTGCCCTACTTGTTTATGCCACAGTTCAGAAGCCTTTTCCCTGCCTGGCCCTCCCCTGGATGTGCGCAGTGCCAGTGCCGCCCTCCAGCTGGGTCTGATGAGCACAGAGCAGTTGTCCCAGCTGCTGTCCTCTCAAGCACATAGAGCAGCTTTGCAGGAGTTTATTTTTCCTCTTTAGAGATATGATTAGTTTCACAAAATCATATTTACACATAAACCTCAGAAGATATAATTAGTGCCATTGAGTCCAAAAATCCAGACATATTCCCCACTGTCATCAAAAAAATACTTTCAGCTCTTTCTTCAGGGAGTAGGCACTTCACACCTATCGGGTACTGATGTCCGGAGGCTGCAGTGGCCTGGAGCCCTGTGTCATGGAATGGAGAGAAAACCCAAGGCTAAAGTTTCTTCCCTGTTCGGGGAAACAGCTTTGGGATCCTGAAGACCAAGAAGGCCTGTGTCTCCTTTGCTCTTTGGGTGGAATGTGTGAGGACTCTGGGGAAGTGGATGGTTTTGTTCTTATGAGACTAACCAGAAATACCTCTGCATTCGTGGCTGCTAAGAAAATGACCCATTCTAGCTGACAGCTAAGGCCAGTGGCCAGCTTCCTTCTGCCAAAGCCCAAAGACAGGTGGCCAGAGCTGGGTTCTCCAAGCAGAGTTCTTCGCCATCTCAAGCCTTCCTGGGGGAATGCGCTAGGATCTTCAGTGCGAGGTCGGCAGGGACCAGCCAGAGAGCCTGAGGAGGAAGGGCTGGGAGGCAAGCCAAGGTCCCAAAGGGACTAAAAACGTGTGCGAGCTGCACCCAGGGGTCTCAGGAGTCATTTGCGAGGGATCCTCTCTGGCATGGTAGGCTGATGGCCCGTTCCCCAAACTGAAGTTTGAAATATGGACCAGTGGAGAGGGACAGCCACCAGAGAAGCACTACAGTGCCCGGACAGAGACCCCTGGGGCACACAGAGCCATCACTACCGCCACCCTTCCGCAAATACAGGCTGCATGAAAAACGAAGAATGTGTGGCCCAGCTCTGGTGCTGGTTACCCAGTTACATGTTCCCTCCACTATCTATCTAGCATGATACATGGCTCGCAAGCTGCTGAGCCTGGCCTGTTACTTGGCAAAGCCTAGTGAGCTGGGTTGGGAGTGGGGTGGCTGGTGGGGTGAGCCCCAGGTAGAGCTGGCTACAGTTCCCATCTTCAGTCTGCAGTCCTGGGTGGCTTCAGTTGGCCCTGAGAGCACAGGAAGCTTTAGACAAAGTCTACTGGTGGGGCAGGGCTGCCAGTTATGGAAGCAGGTCATTCTGGAGGAAAGATGAATTAGAAGTGCCCATATTTCAGTCGAGGGTGATTGTTCCCACATTGACTTAATGGCAGAGCTCCACAATGGGTCCTTGCTTCCTGCATTATGACCACTGTCTCCCAGACACTGATGGGAACCACCAAGAGGTCTATTGGTCCATCCCAGGCAACTAGTGTCAATCGTAACCATAGGTTGATCTCCCAGGGGCCCCAGAGAGCTGAGTCCAGGTCTCTCTGTGAAACTATCAATAGCCAAAGACCCTGGGGGGATTGCAGATGGGCACCAGGGAAGTAAGACACAGGCTGAGTCTTTCAGAGTGAGTCCAGCCAGAACCAGGGTGCCAGGTGCTAGAATGTGAGAGTGCGTGCTTGTCTGCATGGGCGTTTATCCTGCGTGTGAGTGTGCCTGTGTGTGTGTGCACCTCTGAGTGAGTCTGCACTCACTTCAGGTTTTCCTGAAGTCTGGTCCAAGCAGGCCTGAGCTCCTAGATGGTGAGTATTCCCAGACCTTTCACCTTGCCCACTGAGCCTGGGGAGGCCTCCATGTCTCTGGAGTCACCCGGGCTTCACTCGTCTTCCTGGGGTGCAGTGAGGAGGGTAAACCATGAACCCAGTGTGCTCTAAGGCAGGGCTCCTTTGGGGTCATTCCTAAAGAGGGAAAGAGGAAGTGGAGAAGTATAATGGGGATGCTATTGTGATGGACAACCCAACAAGCCCCAAGAAAGCCCCAGAAACCCTCCACCACCCCATTTTGGGCCCCTATCCCTGAGCACTCGAGGAGCCACAGCCCCGCCTGAAATCAGTGATCACTGCCTGCCTGTGCTGCAAAGCCTTTTGCCCTGGTCCAGGGGAAACACAGCAGCGCCCTCCAACTGCCTCATTATCCAGTGTTCTCAGACAGGCGGGGCTCAGTCTGCTCCTAGGACTTATGGGAGGCCAGCTGACCAGGCTCACCCCTGTCCCCAATCTGTGAGGTGATGTTGTCATCCCTCCCTCTGGAAGGTATAGAGAGACCCTGTTTTCTCAACTCTGGGGCATAGAAAGTCCCCAGGAAGGTGTCACTCTGGACATGAATGCCATGACTCTGTCCTCTGGGCCCTCCCCACCCCCAGGGGCTTTTGCGGGCAGGGTCCGGAGGTCTCACATTTCAGTCTGTTAACCACAAGCCATCTCTCTCCCACCCAAGCCAATGGCAGCCCCACCTCAGGCCTGAGCACTGGGGCCATCGTGGGCATCCTCATCGTCATCTTCGTCCTGCTGCTGGTGGTTGTGGACATCACCTGCTACTTCCTGAACAAGTGTGGCCTGTTCATGTGCATTGCAGTCAACCTGTGTGGAAAAGCCGGGCCCGGGGCCAAGGGCAAGGACATGGAGGAGGGCAAGGCCGCCTTCTCGTGAGTGCAGACCTGTCCACCTTGCTGAGGTTTGGGCTTTGCTCCAGCCCAGGGACCCAGTAGCTGCACCACCCTGCGCCATCAGCTGGTGCCTTTCCTTACATTGCACGTTCTCCATTTGGAACCCTGAGGGGGGAAAAACATTAGAGAAAAGTTTCTCAAAGCATGGTCTTTGGGGGTTACCTGTTTGAAATGTAGACTCTTGAGCCCAATCCCAGATCTCCTGTATTAGAATCTCCCCAGAGTATGAAAATTCCTATACAGGTCAAAATGAGGGAAACTGTCAGAACTAAACCTGGGGAGGCGCTGCCATGGAGTGGGGCAGCATTAGAGGGACACACTTGCCTTGCTTTTGTACATTGTTTATTCATTCGTTCATCCATCACTCAACAAATATTTATCAAGCAGCTGCTGCAAGCAAGGCAATGTTCCCAGGCACATAGGTATAACAGGGAACAAACAGATAGAAATTCCTGTCCTTATGGAGCTGATGATCCAGATACTGTCCCTCCAACAGCATCTTGGAGAAACAGATCCTAAGCCAGTTAGCGGGAGCCTTCGAAGACTGTCACTGGGTGGAGCAGAGCTGGAGCAAGCCAGAAAGGGACTGAGCAAGGAAATAAGTTGTTTAGCACCACCACATGCCAGGCACTGTATATGCATATACATGTATGTGCGCATACTTAGAAATGTATGTATAGGGGTGACTCACGCCTGTAATCCCAGCACTTTGGGAGGCTGAGATGGATGGATCATTTGAGGTCGGGAGTTCGAGACCAGCCTGGCTAACATGGCGAAGCCCCGCCTCTACTAAAAATACAAAAATTAGCCGGGTGTGGTGGCATGCTCCTGTAATCCCAGCTATTCGGGAGGCTAAGGCTAGACAATCGCTTGAACCCAGGAGGCAGAGGTTAAAATGAACCAAGATCACGCCAGTGCACTCCAGCCTGGGTGACATAGCGAGACTCTGTCTCAAAAAAAAAGAAAGGAAAAGAAATGTATGTATACCTGTGTACAGAGATAGATGTATGTATTTGAGCAATGATCTGTGTCAGGCACTGTGTTTAGCACTTCCCATGCATCCTCTCATTGAATTCTCATAATAACCAGGCAAAGTAACAATGTTTTTGCCTCATTTTACAGATGAAGGAACTGAGGCAGGGTGATTAAATCTGAAGCTTAAGGTCACACAGCTAGCAAGAGTTGGGCTGAGACTCATACATTTGAATCTGTTGGCTCTGGATGCCCACCGTGCCAGCCTTGGGTTGAGTCATAGCTGCTCTTCCGTGGGAGCCCCTCCCTGCAGCTGCCCTAGGGTCTAACCAGCAGTGCTGTCTCCACAGGAAAGATGAGTCCAAGGAGCCCATAGTGGAGGTTCGAACGGAGGAGGAGCGGACCCCAAACCATGATGGAGGGAAACACACAGAGCCCAACGAGACCACGCCACTGACGGAGCCCGAGTACGTGGGCTGGGAGGGGCTGGCACCTGCTCTGTGGAGACCCCCACACCCACCTCCCCACCCTACCCCCACCTCCCGTGCCCCTACCCACAGCTCCTGGCCAAACAGCTCAGGCCAGGATTCCAAACCCTTGGCCACAAGACCTGCTTGGCTAAGAAATGCCTGACCTCAGGCATTTCTGGTTCTATTTCGATGGCTGTGAGTACCCTTAGAAGGCTCCTGTATAAGTGGGGATCCCTGGATCCCTAGCCCCTGTTCTCAAGTTATGCATATATTCTGGAAATGGCTTAAGGTGGCAAAATCTCACTGAGAGGCTTAGCAGAGTCTGCTTAGGATTTCTTGAAATTCTAGGGTTTTGTGTTTTCCCCCTGAAAGGATAAGGGAAGCTGGGGACCTGGTAAATTTCCTTGCCGCCTCCTCTGTTCAGAAAGCTCAGGGACCCACAGAGCCCCTGACCAGTTGTGGTTGTAATGCCTGCCTAGCTGTCAAGGATCCTATGGGCTTAAAGGGAATGGAGTTTCAGGGAACCACAAAATCTGGACTGGAAGAACCCACAGCTCCTAGGAGCCATTCTGAGTACTCGTGATCTGCCTTATTCATGACTTTTCCCATCGGTGCCCTGGGGAGTCCTGCAGGGCAGCTGGGCCCAGTTCCTCTGGGACCTGGGAAGCCTAGAGCAGGTGGATGCTGAACAGAAGTCTGCCCCCTCCTTGAGTCGAGATCCAGGGCAGGGATCAGGAAGCCCTAGGCAGGTCTGCAAGGACTTCAGGGAAAGGGAGCTCTATGCAGAGAGCTGGAGAGACATCAGCAGGGAAGGGCTAGCAGGTCCCTTTTGAGACCCCCACGTTCTCTGTCGTCTCCTGTGTCCTCTTCTGCCCACCTGGGCGTGTGCTTCCTCTCAGCATCCTTCTCTCTCTGTGGGCCTGTGTCCGTGCCTGTGCCTAACTGCATGCCCCCACCCCCATGGTCCCTGTCCTGGGCTTCAGCCCTCCTCCTCGCTTCTCTGTCATGTCTCAGCTTCATTGTCTATTCTCTTCTACTTCCTGTCCTCCCACAGGCTGCCTGCCGACACTACGGCCACTGTCGAGGACATGCTGCCTTCTGTCACCACCGTCACCACTAACTCTGACACTATCACCGAAACCTTTGCCACTGCTCAGAACAGCCCCACCAGTGAGACCACCACCCTGACCTCCAGTATTGCCCCGCCCGCCACGGCCACGCCTGACTCAAACTCTGTACCGGCTGGCCAGGCCACCCCTTCCAAGGGGCCCAGCGCCTCTGCCCCTTCCCCGGCCCCAGCTTCAGCCCCCAAGGTCGCCCCCCTCGTTGACCTGAGCGACACCCCGACCTCAACCCCTGCCGCTAGCAATTTGTCTTCTAGTGTCCTGGCTAACCAAGGGGCTGTCCTCAGCCCAAGCACCCCCGCTAGTGTCGGGGAGGCCTCTAAGGCTCCTCCGGCCAGCAAGCCCACCCCTGCACCAGTCCCCACCCCGACTGGGGCAGCCAGTCCTCTAGCAGCAGCGGCTGCCCCTGCCACAGAAGCCCCTCAGGCCAAGCAGGAGGCTCCCAGCACCAAAGGCCCGGACCCGGAGCCCACCCAGCCCGGAGCCGCGAAGAGCCCGGCCGAGGCAGCCACAGCCCTTGCTAGCCCGAAGAGCGAGGCTGCCTCCGTCAGCACCACAAACCCTTCCCAGGGCGAGGACTTTAAAATGGACGAAGGGAACTTCAAGACCCCAGATATTGACCTTGCAAAGGATGTTTTTGCAGCCCTGGGCTCTCCTGCTCCCGCCGCTGGGGCCAGTGGACAAGCCCCTGAGCTTGCTCCTTCCACTGCAGACAGCTCTGTTTCGCCTGCGCCAGCAAAGACCGAGTACGGCCTCTCTTTGTCTGCTGTCATCGGGTTGTGTCCTGTGGTGGTGTGCTGTGTCCTCCTTGTTAGATGTGTCTTCAGCCTCATCCAGGGCTTCTCTGAAGCGACCGTCAACCAAGGGGCCGGGATAAGGCAGAGAGAGCAGGACAGGCAGCTGGGCCCCAGGAGCAGCCGCCTGCTGGCTAATTAGGCCATGTTAATTATGTTTTATCCTTATCAACCTAGCGGCGGCTTCTGTTTTCCCTGGGGGAGCCCTTGCAGTCAGGCCACTGATGAGAATAGCTTGGGAAGCAGGCTAAGAAGGCCAAGGTGCCCTTATCAGCCACCCTGGGGCCCCCAGTCAGTGTGTTATTCACTGCCAGGCTGAGTCCGTACCAGAAAGGCACTGATGTGCAGGAAGAAGAGGTAGGCCCCAGGCCCGTGGCAGGGGAGGGTGCAGTCCAGAGGCCCCCTCACACTGTGGCTCAGATGCTCACCCTCCCCTCCCAACCCCGGCCCCCAGCCCACTCTTGCTTCTCCTGCTCTTAGAGTGGCTGGGAAGACTCGGGGCTCCCCAGCATCCAATGGCTGCTGGGTCTCTAAGTTCAGGAGAAAGTCCTTAACCTTTCAGGTTTGTAAGCGTCTTGCCAAAATTCAGTGGCACCAGCTGAGGCTGGGGTCTGTGCCTGTCCCCATGCATCCTCTGACCCGACTCCCTTTCCTGGAACTGATGGAGGCAGAGTCAGACCTAGATTTTTATAGAGGCTCCTGTGGCTGCTCCCCAGATAAGCTGCCATGCTGCCACCATGGGCTGCAAGAGCCCTGAATCTCAGCATCGGGAGGGAAAAGGACTCTGATAGCCCTGCCCACTCAGCTGCCCTCAACTCTCGCATAGCCACCAGGCCCACTCTAGTACCCCACCAGGCTGCCATGAAAAGCTGCCTCCATCAGTGTTTTCTCACCCTACCCAGGCAGGCCCTAGAGGCATCATCCTGCAACAGCACAGGGTGGGGTGGGAAGGGACAGGCAAGAGTGGGTTGCAAAGGGGCCCCTGAAATCAGTGCTGGGAGCCCAGCCCAGCCCAGCAGGCTGCATTTACATCCAGCTGAGCTGTTGCCACTGCAGCTGGTCAGGGTGAGAAGGAGCTGCCTCTGCTGCCCCCTTCCACCACCCCAGGTAAAAACACAGCCTCTGGCATCAACTTAGGGCTGGAAGAGGAAAGGACTAGTTCTTCTAACTAACTCAGTGCTTCTCAACTATGGCTGCACATTAGAGTCACTTGGGTGCTTTTAAAAGTCACTGTGTCCGGACCAATTAAATCAAGATTTCCGAGAACACGGCCCAGGCTTGGATGATTTTTAGTGCTCCCAGGTGATTTGACGGGCAGAGGTTGGAGCCGGGTGCTGTCACTGGAGAACCCCCCTCCTCCCCGCTGTCCCCAGGGACTGGATGCAGGGGCGAGATGTCTGCAGACTGTGGTCTCAGTGGTTCTGTTTTCCTGATTCTCTGCAGGAAGGGCCCTGTAGAAGCAAAGCCAGAGTGCCAGGAGACAGAAACGAAGCCAGCGCCAGCCGAAGTCAAGACGGTCCCCAATGACGCCACACAGACAAAGGAGAACGAGAGCAAAGCATGATGGGTGAAGAGAACCGAGCAAAGATCAAAATAAAAAGTGACACAGCAGCTTCACCAGAGCATTTCCAACACCACAGACACACACACACACACACACACACACATCTCATTTCTCTAGTGTCTTTTGCCTTTAAAAAAAAACTAAACAGATAAAACATGGGAATCTCCTTTTTGTAGGTTTATAGAAAGGGTCCCTTTGTTGCGTACTCACTTGTAAGAAAATGAGACAAAAAGGTTAAACCCACAGCCAAACTAGGACACTCCGTTCCCTGAAACCATTTAAAAATCAGACAAAAGGACCCCAAATTAAGAATCTAGGAAGCTCAGAAACGAAATCTAGGTTCAGGAAGACCACACTTGGTGTTACCCGATTGGCACAGACCAGTTTCAGAGAAATACTTTCAGGCACTAAGACTAATCAAATGAACAAAGTCCACAGTTTATTTTTATACTTTCAGTCAAGTTTGAACTCTGTAAAACCTCATAAATAAGTTATAATTTCTGTTCACTTTGTATTTGTTCAGTATGCAAAGTGTGTCACCCTTTCTAGCTGAATTCAATTCCCACGTAGACTCTTATTTTGTAGGAAGAATGCCAAATTGCAGCTTCTGGGGGTAGATCTCAATTTGCAGTATTCAGACTTCTTTTTCTTTCTTTTACATTCTTTTTTTTTTCTTTCTTTCTGCCAACTTTGTTTTCCAGTGTTTACAAGGTGACAAATGTTCGACTTTGGTTGTGTTTAAATTGTCCATGTAAAATAGCTGCCTTTTATTTTTTAAGGTAACAAATACCACCTAGAGGTAGGTAGGATCATCCCACGCTTGCTTTAGCACAGGACAACTTTACAAAACATGATTGTTTACAGCTGCTCTTCCCCTCTTTTTCTGATCTGCAGTTTTTGCCTGGGTCCCACTCAGGTGAAAATCCATCTCATTCTGGAATGGTTTTGCTTTTGAATTTTTGGTTATTTTTGTGTTTCTTTGGGGATTCGACCACTTTCTGATTAGCCGCCACCTGCCTGCATCTGTGAAAAGGGATCTGCTCCCAGGCGTTCTCACCCTTCTTTTGAAGGACTCCTTAGGCTTTGTTGAATGAAGCAGAGAAGATTGTATAGTTGGGGCTGGTCTTGGTGAACACACATTATTACCCCACACATCCCCTTTGTGTAGAAAGCCAAATAAAATATATACATACCATTTCCTTTTGAGCCCAGAATCTAGATTTGAGCGGAAGAGCATGTGTGCTTCAGGGAATTAGTGTCTTTTTTTGGAAATCTGTTGAAGTAAAGTAACATCGGCCTTCTGTTCACTTAGGCAGCATTTATAGAAACAAAAGAAGAAAGAAACAACCTACTGTCTGGAGTCATAACACAACTTTCCTGGATTGGAAACCAAGTGGGGGAAAAAAATACAGAAACTTTAAGGGGGATGGGAGGGGGGGGAGAAGGGAAAAGCCAGCCCTTTGTATAGAAATTTTGCTTTTTTTTTTCCTCATTCTACTTTAGAACTGCAAGCTTGTGCACTGTGGATGCGTGAATATTTTAGTGTGAAACGTGTTTTTGTCATAGTATTGAAATAAAACTTCAACATAGTTTGGTTGTGGAAGGTATAGCAGATAGTTCAGAAAAAATATTCAGGAAACAAAAATCGCTCTTAAAAGGAATCGAAGCCTTTAAACAAAGAAAATGAAATACAAATGATGATGATGATGAAAATGATGCTAAGTAAACAGAAATCAGTACTCCGCATGCGCTCCTCTCCTAAGGTACGAAGCAGCAAGAGGTTAGGGTGGCAAGGCTGCCTCTAGGTCCATTCTGTGGGCCACTCTCCCCAACGTTCTGACACTTCTGCAGTCTGATCAGTGGCGATGCTAGATTATAATTTCAAACTGTGAAGAATAATGGTCTTGTCATTTGCTCAACGTGGGGTTATGTTGCATTTTCTCAGCTCCTGGGGATGGAAATGGAGGATCCCAGAACATACAGCCCTGGCCCCTGTGATTCTAGGGCCTGCACAGATCTCTGGTTCAAATGCACAGGCCCTCAGAATAGAGGAACATGAAGAGAGATCTTAGAGCACACAGTAGAATGTGAGAGCCTGGGTGTCTGAGACCGGGAGGGCCCAGCAGTGAGGGGCAGGCTCTTCCGGTCACCAGGCTGTTCAGTGGACTCAGTTCTTCATCTTGTAATGTCGATGGCTTTGCCACACCAGGCCAAGCCCATGCCCTACCTTGTCAAGAATGTCAAAGTTGTTGTGGTTAGGTCTAACTGATTTTGGTTCTGATGGTTAGGAAGAAACAGGTCAGCCCTCAGATCACCTGGCCCGGGACAGCTGACCCCCTAGAACCCTGGCTCTGCCACTAGCTAGGACCTAAGACTCTGCCCACATTTTGGTCTGTTCGCTCCCATTACGCATAGGTTTGTCTCAGCATGCAAGAGTTTTCCTTTAAAAAAAAAAAAAAAAAAAAAAAGCAATGCTTTCTCTAAAATCAAAGAGGGAGTCATTTTATTCCAAGATGTTTTATGTTAAGAGATCAAAGCTTATAATTTTCTTTTTTAATTTTTGAAGGAGGGATCAACTCCAGTTTCCAATGTCTATGTGTCTATGTGTGTATGTGCCATACATATGTATTCACATGAAGACCGGCATGGCCAAGTTCTGCTGGAGGAGCACTAAAGTGTGATGAGCAGGGCCACTGGACCCTGCAGGGCTGTGGTGTATATAGTGCAGCTTTGGAGGTGGAACTCTATTTTCACACTTTTCTATGGAGCCTTCCGAGTCCCAGGTTTTCACTCAAGGCTGTCTGTCTGGATGGCGGTTTTCAGACCTCCATTAACATCCCTACCCAGCATTCTGTACTTCGGGGGCCTTCTCTCTTGTTACAAAACTTTTTACCAAGTGAAACATCGATACCACCTTTGTTTCCATTCTCACTGGTGTAAATACTGAGTACTAACTGAGAATTTTGACTTTGCATTCTGTCGGAATACTTGTGTTCAATAAAAATTGAAAGAAAAAAGCTATTACGATCATACTGGGGTTTATTTCGATGCGGTAAGAGTCTGTTATGTGCATCAAATGTGGACATGCATGTGTAGTTCCTTTAGGACCTTGTGTGCGAGGAAGGTTAGTGAAGTCTCAGTGTCTTGAGTTCATGTGTTGCCTGAATGATGCTTTCTGTATTTTTTCTCACAGGCTGATAGATGAGAGTCCTAATTTAGAAGGGGCAGACATCAGATTCATAAAGGTTTCCTTCAAACCCTGATTCTGCCACTCACTGGTTGACCTTGAAAGAGTTGCTTAATCTCCCCAAGATTCAGTTTCCTTTTCTGACATTCAGGAAATACCAAGAAAAGACAGTTAGGGTGCTGGTTGATGAATGAAACAATGTACATGAAGGCCTAGTGTCTGCTTTCTTGGCACACAGTGGGAACTCAATCAGTGGGAGTTGGCGCTGTTGGCATCCTGGATGTGCGATACCATCAGACCTAATCGTAGTAACAGTCAACATCTGAGCTTCGAGATTTCAGCAATAAGGTAATGACATGGAGCTTATTCTAAAATAAGTAATACCTCCTTCTTACTGCTTTGGCCTATCTCTCAGCATTTAGAGCTGTCATTCAGCCCCTGGAGTTTATTATGTCTCTAAGCTAGACAAAGAGTAAATAAAACTTTGCCTCAGCTGAGCATTCTCCTGTATATGCTGCTGTCTGGCTGTGTCTGAAAGAAGCACCTGCTAGAGTTGGAGGTGTCCATTAGGCTGTGGAACTGGGAGTTCCTGGAGGAGACCTGCTGTAGAATCAAGGCTAAGGTAAAGCAAGGGAGAATCCCAGGGCACAAAATGTAAGGAGATGCCCACTCTCGGGGCTGACCCTGCACTTACATGAATCTGAGAGTGATACGTCCTTCAATTTTGCATCCTTCAATTTTACCTCGCTTGCCTGTAATAATAATACAGAGCCACATGCATCTATGTGATTTTCTTTGCCCCAGATTTCAGCTGCATATGACAGGCTAAGACTAAAACACATTGTTTACAAGATTTGGAGAAAACATAAAATGATGACACTCTCCATTGGTCCATGAGGGCTTGCTTCCAGAGCCTTCCCCCATGGGCTAGTTTCCTCTCAGATTCATTCAGTATTCATAGAGCATCTCCAAGGTGCTTGGGATACTGGGATACGGCAGTGAGCAAGGCAACTCTTTCTCATGTAGGTTACATTCAGGCCTGGGAGTGGGTGGGGCAGACAATAGACATGTAAACATCCAGTGTGCTGTGGCGGTTCTCCCTTTCTTCCTTCCAGACACGTGGTGGGATTCCCCTCACTTAAAGGTGGCATGGCCAGATGACTTGCTTCAGTAAATGGAATACGAACAGAAGTAGCATGTGTCACCTCCAGGCAGAGCCTTTGTCATGCCCCTTTCCCCCACACCCCCTGTAGCAATCAGCAATGCTTCAGGTGGTGGAAGTGCCATCACCTGGGCTCAGAGTAAGGGATGTGAACAGGTGCTCCATGATGGACATGGAGTGTGTGAGAGGGATGAGCTAGTGGTTGTTGGTAAATGTTTAATGGCCAGCTCTCCAAGGGAGAAGGGCAACGTGTGTGTGCACACATGCATGTGTTTAACTTATAAAGGATGCCATTGACAAATAATAAAATATACAGTATTCTACATTGAAATTGCATCTATCCAACTGATACCCACGGAATGCTTTGGTTCATTTTTGCTGAAGTCTCGTATCCATAATCAGTTTATGGTTCCCGTTTACAAAGGACTGTAGTTCCAACCTGCATGTTGGCTGATACGTTCATTTATGTTGACAAATAAGATAAAACAATAAAGACATACGTTAGAACTTCACTCATCCATCTATGGTGTGAGTGACTTCTTTGTTGAATCGGGGATAAGTTTTTGAATACTAGAGAAATACTGCCTCAATTTTTTGTGCCATTCGTTCACAGTGTAACAGCTGCAGACATGGCACACTTGTAAGTTTAATCTGCATCATAAAATATTTCCCCATTACTTTCATAAGTCTAGACAAGCACTAAAAAAAATAAATCAAACCTTGATTTGTAGCATTTACTGACTTCACCAGTGTGTAAATACTCTCAGTATGGCTGATTTCAATATGGCATCACCAGACGAGGAGTTAGGTAGAGATGCATAGTAGCATGTCATTATATAATACTGTATTTCCACCATGCAGATACAAGAGAAATAACATCAAGTGCATAGGTAATAGTAGTATGTAGTAATAAAAAAATTTTAATATATTAATAATAGTAAAATAAGTAGTAATATAATTAAGAAGGGATGCATTTTGAGTATTTATTGCCTTTGGTTTTAATATAATTTAGTTAATCATAACTTTATGTAATTTAACTTTTTATAAATTATATATGTTTGCATAACACCTGGCTCACAAATTTCCTGAAAAGTTAGCAATTTGCTCTCTGGAGCCAGTACAAGCTGGCTCCAGCATATCACTGGAAAACCCTTTATATTATAAACCACTTAAATTTGGGATTTGTAACCTTACCATTATGTAGCCTATCATAGCTAACTCAGGGAATGGTAAGTGCAGAGGAGAACAATGCATCTAGGTAAAGGGGTTATGGAGTATTATTTTATATAGGGCAGTCAGAGTGGTACTCTGAAAAGGTGACATTTGAGCAGTGACCTGAAAGAAGTAAGGAACTGAACTGTGCAAATATCTGAAGGAAGATATTTCAGGCAGAGAGAACAACACGTGCAAAGGTCCTGAGGTAGGGACTTGGCTAGCATCCTTGAGGAAGAGCAAGAGGCCAGTGTGGCTGGAACAGAAAGCAAAAGATGGGGTGGGGCAGAGAGTAAAGAGATAGGAGATGACTCAGAAGTATCTATGAGCTAAATTGCACAGGATCTGTAGACTGTTGTTAGAATTTTGCCTTTTCTTCAAGTGGGTTGGAAAGCCAAAGGATGTTTTTGCCAGAAGCCTGACATGACTTGAGTATTAAAATGAGCACTCTGGCGGCTGGGTGGATAACAGATCACAAGAGGGCAAGAGCAGATGTAAGAATACCAATGAGGAGGCGATGATTCAGAGGGGACAGGATGATGTGCTTGCAGCAAGCTGCGGCTGGTAGAAGGCTGAGCAGTGGCCAGCTCTGGACATGTACTAAAGGTAAAGCCAGCAAGATTAGATAATAGATTGGATGTGCAGTTTGAAAGAGGAATCACTGATGACTTTCAGATTTTGAGTCTACACATTTGAAAGGATGGAGTTGCCATTTACTTTCGAAAAGGAGTGCAGGAGAAGCAGATTATTTGGATGATGGAACATTTGTCTCAGGATACTTGAAGTCTGGGATACCTGTGAACACCTGAGCAGAGATTTTGAGTAGGCTAAAGTTTGAGAGGTCCAGATTGGAGATTCACGTAGGAGCTGTCCACATAGTGCTTGTACTTCAAACTCTGGAACTTGGTGAGATCACCATGTGATATCTCCAAGTATATAGATTAAAGAGAGAAAATAACTAAGTAGGGGACCCAGGAAGGAAAATGCACAGGCAGCTCCATCTCAAGGAGAATTTTCAGAAATTCCTACTACACCATTTGCAGCCTCATCTTGGAGGACAAGGTCAGGAGAGGCAGTAACTCGGTGTCTCCTTTCCAGGGTGGCCTCCTCTTCCCAGTCCCTTAAGAGAACTTGCGTCTACCTGTCCTGTTGCCTGGAAGGCATGGCTATACGCTGGAGTCTAGAAAATGAATTTGTCTTGTAGCTAGAAAAAGATTTCCTGAGATCCTTGTTGCCCTGGGTTTTTCCATGATCACTGTGACTCTGTCGAGTGTCCCCCATTGCTTTCCAGACCCTCATACCCTCTTCACCTGATTTAACCCTGGTGCTACTGGGGCAGGCAGAGTAGGGTGCCTCTGAGTGTTGGGGTGGAGAATCACCATAACATTACCAGTGAAAGCAAGGCACCTATGCATCCCTCCAGGTTAAGGTCTCATATAAGCTGAGCTTGGATGGTAGAAGCTAGATGAAGGGAGGCTGCATTAGATTGTATCTGGTGGCCTCCAATCCACTGCCCTCACTCTGGACAGAATGACCTGTGCAGAATGGGCATCTCATCCCATCTCTGGCTGCCCCCAACAAGATCTTCAATGGCTCCTAATGACCCTCAGGAGAGAATGCAAGATTTTTAACAAGACTAACACAACCCATCTTGGTCAGATCTTGCTTACTGCTCCAGCCCCAGTTCTAGCACTCCTAAAACTTCTACGTATGCTCCAGCCCTGCTGAACTACTTGTGGGTCCTAAAATGATCCACATTCTCTCCCACCTCCCTGAGCTTACATGAATTATGTTTCATTTTGCTTCCATGCCTGGAATTGTTAAACATGTTTGGCTATACTTTAAAGATGAACACCGTTTACGGTAGCTTTAATGGCGTTCTCTAAGCAGAGCTCAGTTGCCCGGGTCCAGGCTAGATCATGGTAAAGGAAGCACAGGCATTTCCTCTGACCAGAGACCCAGGGAGGGATGGGGCCTCTCATGTTCCTAACACATTTTTGTGGAGCTATATGTGCTGTCATCTCAGAGGGTAAGTCAGGGGTTGCTGGCTGAGCACTGGAACTCTTGGGAACGGGATCGGATCACATGGTCTTGAGAGGAGCAGGATGATGGTCGTGGGATGTGGGACCAGTAGCGGTGGCAGCAGAGATTCTTAGGGAGACAAGGCTAGAGCTTGGCGTGCTATTCAGGAAAATATTCTCCCAGGCAGGGCAACACATGTCCAGTACTTTGCATGATGCTCTTGATTCACTGAATATTCCTGGAAGCTTGCAGAAGCTCCGTGGAGTGTGGCAGCATGCACCTCTGTGATAGACAATCACCATGGAGTAGCTTGTATGCAGAACTAAGCATTAGGGTTTATTTATTTTTGCCATCTCCCTACCAATATGACTTGTTTTCAAATAATGCTAAGGAAAGAAAGGTAGGGTGAGAACATGGCTGCTTTCCCTATTAGATGTGGTCATGTAATCAAAGATTCTGAAGGATGGAAAACTGGTAGAGGTGCATCCAGGCAGAGAAAGCTCAGTTCCATTCCTCTCCTCCCTCCTAAATTATTCTGCCAGGTTCTGGGATTCCCATAAGATGATCAACAAACTTCTCTATGCTTTCACCTTCCCTGTCAATGTGTTTGCATCACCTTTCCTTACTTGGTTCTCCTCTTCTCCAGACACCGATTCCTAGACACTGCTACCTATTCTGCACGCTGTGTGCCCCAGGATCTGGGCACAGGAGCTGTGTCTTACTTGCCTCTTATTGTCACCTCCAGACTATCATTCCCTCACTTTGTTGTCAGGCTGATGTTCCACCAAGGCTCATGCCATTGAGTCCCCTAGGCTGCCAATGCCAAGTGCAGAATCCTGAATATGCACTTGCTCGTGAAGACTTTAATCTTTAGCCCATGATCCTCCTCTCTCCTGAAGGTCCACCATCATCCTCAGTGACTTCAGTACATTATATGGGCAATTCCTCCAACACAAAGGCCCCTCAATTTGACCTCCTCATCTCCAATGACCTTCCTCTTCACTCCACTTAAGCCACTTTTTCTCTTGGCCAAACTCTGGGCTGATCATGCCATTCACCTAAGTCAGAGTCCAGAGTCCAGAATCCCCACTCTCCAACACTCCCTTGGATCCATCTAGCTCACTCACCCAACTAGTCTCATACATCAGTTCTTTGTCATTGCTCAGGCCCCTAGTTATTGACTCCTTGGTTTTCCTCTATTTGCCACATCCTCCCTTCACCTCGGTCCATATCCAGCTTCAATTCCCTGGTCTAGTGTGGCAGCCGCACAGTCAATGATATCAGAAACTTCCTTGCCTCGATGCTCTCACATTGCCTCTGTCTTGTAGAACTCTAGCCCTGGAAAATCTCCTGGCTGCCACCTCTTTACTTACACCTGGTCAGCTGGATGCTATTTCAGAAAAACCACATGACCAGGCTCATTATTAGCAATATTAAAGGTCACTCTCAACAAGGTCCTCAGCACTGCCTGGCAGTCCTACTGACATTTGTCAGCAACTCATTCAGTTCTCCTCTACAAAAATGTCTTCACTTTTCCAAACCAATTCATTCCTCCACCACCTCTTTCATCTCAGCTACCAGTCTTGCTTCCTTCCTGTAAAAGAAAAGAGAAGCCACCAGAAAGGAACGACCTCCATTCCCAACACCAAATCTACACACCTTCCTGCATTCAGGTTGCCCCTTCCTCCTCTGCCCCTCTTATAACAGAAGCAGTATCTCCCCCTTTCTAAAGCAATCCCTTTCCCTGGGCCCTGGCCTTTGTGTTCTACTTCAATGGGGTCTTTCTCATCCATTCACTATCCCTTCCAAGGTTTATTGAGCACCTGCCAAGGCCAGGAGCTGTTCTAGGTGCTGAGGAAACAAAGATCACCCTCAAAGAGCCTATGTTCTAGATAACTATATACAACAAGCCAATGATGACAAGTGCTGCAAAGAGACAGGCACATATGAGGCAAAGAAGTAACTCATGAGGAGGAGCTGCCATTTTACATGGGACAATTAGGGAAGACTTCTCTGAGGAGGTGGCATTGAAGCCAAGACCTAAGCTCATGAGGGAGCTTGTGTTCCAAGTGCTTAGAGACCTTCTTTGCTGGCTCCTTCCCTTCAAATATGTGTGGTAGGTAAGACTCTCAATGAATATGAAGTGCATGCTTTTTCTACTATTGAACTCAACTTCTCCTTCAATCTGTCATTCTATGCAGTGGTAGAAATTTAATCTCCATCAAATTAGGGTCTATCTCATCCTCAACCCTCTTAATGTTGCAGATGAGATGCCTTAATGACCTCTCCAAGCCCATCTCACACTGTTCTCCCTTCACACTCTACATGCCATAAATAGTGAAATGATGGTATTTCCTGGGCTATGCCATGCACTTTCTCATCTCTGTGTTTCCACAGGTGCAAACACTTCTTGTTTTCTCTGGAAGTCTCTCTAGCACCCGCCAATGCCTGCAACCAATCCTCAACTTTTACTCCATCGTTAGGTCTTAGTTCAGATATCTGAGTTCAAAGGCTCAGGTAAGCCTTTCCTGACACCTGATCCAGCTTGCATTCTGCTGTTTTATGTTCTATTGAGGGCCAATTATACAACTGGCCCATGCCAGTTTGGTCATATCAGGTTATTAAAATATTGAAATGCTTCTTTGCTGTTATAAGTAGCTGCTGTCACCCCAGCCCCTCAGAAAGGAATTTGTAGGTGGCTCTACCTGGCCCAGAGAGGATCTCCAGGGCTTTGCTCCAACACTATAGCTGGTGTTCACAGAATACCGTCTGTAAATATTTTTAACATATCCTAAGACCTCATGCTTTGTTTAATCTCTGATTTGTTTCTCTTTCTCACTGATCTCTGAACTCCTCCAGGGCAAGTTCTGTGTCTGTCTTCATTACTACTTTATCCCTGCACCACATACAACACCTACTACAAAGCCAGGACTTGATATTTGTTAGTCTCATGAATGACAGAGTGAATGAGTGCATGAGTGAAATGATTACACGTGCATACCAGCCATGGTTACCTGCCCATGTTCATCTGTATGTGCACAAACAGGGCCTACAGCTGGCCGAGAAGATGCCTTTGACAGCCACCCAGCAGTGCCCACTGTCCAGTAACCTGGAGGAAGTCCACACCTCCACCCACAAGGCTCACATGTGCCTAGAGAGGTTCTCTGCTCTGCCTGCCCAGCCCCTGGTCACGGGTCACCACCTCCTCCTTCCTCCAGGCTGGTGGCAATGTCCAGTCAGTGAGCAGCACCTTCACGATGGGGAAGAGCTGGGAAGACTTGAGTTAGAGGACCTTGAAAGGCAGGAGCATTGCCATTGGGTCTACCTGTGTGTCCCAAAGCTGTGGTTATCTGAGGCCCAAGGCTGATCATGCAAAGCCTTGGAGCCTCCTTGCTTGGAGTCTCCTCTCTAAGGGGGCAAACCTCCGGGTTGAGAGACTGAGAAAGAGCAAAGAGAAGGCCAAGTGTGATCTGGGAAGGGTCTCCTGGTCCCCAGGTCTAGGTGTCAGTGATGAAGGAGAGCACTGTGCTGTTTCTCCTTCCTGAAACTGAGCTTCCAACCCCAGCTCAAAACATGATAACCCACAGGGGTCTGTTTAGAATGCTTCCCATGGGGATGGTCATACACAGGCTGTTGGAAAGGTGGCTGTGCGCATGAGGAAGCAGGCTTGGAAGATCGCTCACACCAACAGGTGATGAATCTTCCCTAGGGAGCCTCAGTTTGGAGTGCAGGAATGTAGCCCACAAGCCCTGCTGTAGTCCATGTCCTGATGCTGAAGGAGGAAAGAAAGCCCATCCTCTGAGACATGGAGAGGGTCTGTCATGGGCAGGCCCAGGCTGGGACACAGCAGCAGCTCTCCTCCCCACCACACTTGGCCAAGCTCCTCCATCATCCCCTACATCACCCTTCTGAGTCTCCTGAGGCACTGTTTAAACTGCACATTCATGGACTCCAGCCCCAGAGATCCATACCTTGGCTATGGCATTGGACCTGGAAGCCATACCACAAGTGTGATGACTTGGGTCTGGGGCAGCAAGATTCCATTGCATGTGGTCCTTAGACCGCACATAGAGAAACTGGTGTGCGGCTGGGGAACGTCTCCACCATAAAACGCCTGGCCTGAGGTCCTAGCACCATCCAACTAAGGCTGGGGAAACTCTTTCAGGAGTTTCTGTGGTTCCATGTAGACAGACAGGAAATGCTGTAGACACAGCCGTGTGTCTGGATGTTGGCAAGACACTTCCCAAAACTCAGTACACTTCACCACACACGCTGGACGGCATTTAGCACCCCCAAAGGAGCTCAGCTCAGCTGTGTGGGAAAACAGCAGCTGAGATGATGTAATGCCACAGGGACAGATGGAAACTCCTGCACACTCTCAAAAAATCCAACCACGAAAGTGCACACTGACGGCAATGGGGCTTAGCAGCAGAGAATATTTTAAATAGAAAAATAAAAGACTCTGGGGTCTAAATGGACTATAAACTCAATATGAGAGATGATGCATTGCAGATGATCAAAAATACTTGTGATATTGAAACTGACAGTTTGATTTATTTATGTTTAACACTTCTACAACACTATGTCTGGTCATGCTCTAAGCACTCCACAAATATTTATTCATTTAGCACTTAGAACAATTCAGAGTAGATACTATTATTAACCCCATCTTACAGATGAAGAAACTGTGGCAAGAGAGGTTCAATCATTTGCCGAGAGTCACACAGCTAGGAAGAAGCAGAGACTGGATTTGAGCCCAGTCATGAAGTCTCCACAGGGAGTAATGTGTAAGCCAGGACTCTGCCCTGCTGTGGTTTAGCCTCCAGGTGCCATGCTATACCCAAGCAGAAGTGCTGGCCATGGGGCCCGTCCAGGGCAGAAGCACTGGAGGCTGAAGGAACTCATAGCCATGTCTGATGAGGAGCGTGTAGAGGAGTTGAGTATGTTGAGCTTGGGGAAGAAACCGTGAAAGCAGGTGGGAGGGTGGGAGAAAAAACATACACTTTGAAGAGCTGTCTTCACGTATAGAAAGGCTGTTGTTTAGAAAAGAGGGTGGACTTAATATTTAATACTCCTGAGGGCTCAAGTAGAACAAACATTGTGGGGAAGTCTGTTTTATACACATGAAAATCATACCATTCTGTCTCTTGGAGTGGCCCTAAAAGTAGACAGTCAGTGCCCTTAAGCAGAGGCCAGGCAGCCACTCTTCAGGCCTGGGGAGAGGAGACTGAGGCATGGATGCACAGACAACCCTGTTTAGATTCTAGATGCCTTTGATAGCAACAGCCCTGATCTCCCACCGAGACCTGGAGCACTGAAGGCAGAGGAAGCAAACGGTCAACACAATCACAGCCATTGTTCCAGGTCACCTTCCAAATACAGGCAGTGAGCTGAGTTGGCAAAGGTCAGAACACACAGAGGGGCTGGAGCGTGCAGGACATGGTGTGCCGAGGAGCAGGGGGGCCTAAAGAGGGAGGGGAGACTTTCCAGTGGCAAAGCCTACCTGCCCTTTACCCCCATTTTGCCCCCAGTGAAGATCCAAGTCCAAACACACTCCAATATAAGAGAATGTGGCATTTTTAGTTACTCATTAGTTCAGTATTTACTGAGGTGAAATGTTTACTGAGCACCTGCTATGTCGGCATATATGCATTGAGTAATGGGGGTGCAGTGATGAATACGATAGATGATGTCCCTGTCCTGATGGAACTCAAGGTCCAGCACATTGGAAAGATCATAGGCTCCAAAAAGCAACATATCTTGCATTGGAATCTAAGCTCTGGTTCTTCCAAGTTGTGTGACCATGGGCAAAGTACTTAAAGTCTCTGGGTATACTTGCTTCATCTCTAAAATGAGAATTCCTACCTCACAGAAGTGTTTGAATTTTAAAGAGGCCCTATCCTTGGCATGTGAAACATCAGCATTAGTATTCATATTAGCCCAGGTTCTTAGCTGCAAGCACCCCAAGCAATTCTGGCTGATTAAACAAAACAAGTAGTATATTGAAAGGATATTGAGTGATTCATACCATTGTGGGAGGCCAGGAGAACAAGCGTTAAGACCAAGCTTTCAAAAGTCTTGTCTGTTACAATGCTGAGCAATCAGTCTTATTGGAACATCCATGCCATCCCCCTTCAATACCACCTCTGGATCAAGAGCTTGACCTTCCAACTGCTACAACCAACTTCCCCTCCCCACCCCTACCCCACTAGAGAAAGCCAGATGCCTCCGCAACCATCTTTGCCAGCAAAATGGGTACAGGAAAGAACCTCTCTTCTCCTTCAATCTCACCTCTGGACTGAAGACTCACGTCGGTGAGTCTGTTGCATTGCCTGGGTCTCACGGATGCCGGTGATGTAAAGAAGCCTGGGGAATGGAGGTCTCAGCATCAACTATGGGGAGGTGGGACTCTGAAAGCCAGAACATCCTCCAGTACAGCAACGATCCTGGACAAGTGCTAGGCAACATGACAAATGTTCACTGGAGTCCCTGGCCCCACCTGCTCACCAAATACATACCCAACCTCTTGCCACTCCTGCAAACCCTTGGTGGAGATGCCCAGACTGGCCAAAAGCCTCTCTTCCCCCTCCTTGTGACCCTGGCACAACACTGAAATCCTTTAAGTGCATCTACCCACATGTGAGTGCCCCCATACCCAGCATAAGGGACAGGGCTGTGGTATGCAGATGGGTAGGGTCCCTGAGGCTCTCAGGGGAAACCCAGATGAGCGGCTGGGCCTGGCTGGGAAGGGCACAGTGGGCTAAGACTGCCACCAAGTGGCCATGCCAAGAACCACAGGAAACCAGGCTTTTCCCCCAACCTGGCCACCTAAACGGAAAGCTGCTGCCTGCCCCTTGGACCTGAAAATGGAGGCTTCTCCTCCACTCTGCTCCTGAATTGAGCTGTCCACATCTGCTGAACTCCAAAGGAGATAATGAAATCTAGCATTGATTTGCTATCCTACAGCTTATAAAATGCTTCATACAGTAAGAATAATTACATGATAATATTAAGTGTTGTTGCAGCAATTTGCACTAATTGAGGGCTTGCTACATGCCAGAAACTTTAAAATATCATCTCTTAATCCTTACAACAAATCTGTAGCAAACAAATGCATTTATCCAGCGGACATCCATTTTCCTTCCTTCTCTTAACAGTACTTTGATTTTTCTCAGGGAATGTTCCTTCCACTCCTTGGACTTTGTGGAAATGACTAACAAGAAAGAATCTCTGTTGGAACTCATAGGAAGGGAAGTCTTGAGCTTCCAGGTGCCACCCTGAGGGAAAGGCTGCCTGAGATTGAAACCAACACACAGGAAGGAGAACAGCTCTCAGCGGCATTGGCGTCCCATGGACCAGCCGTGCCTGAAAAATGCCTGGGCTTTTCAATTCCCTGAACCAATATATGTCTCTTTACTGAAGTCAATTTGCGTGGGATTTTTTTTTTTTTTACTTAAAATAAAAAAGTACTATTAATTGCTATGTAATTTAAAAAATTAGCATGTGGAAGTAAGCTGTTGTAAGTAGTAGATCCAAAAATACAGAATCGTATGTCAAGGTCGGAGGGGGGGTGCATTTATTCATTACCATGTGCCACTCCCTGTTTGCTATAAACTGAATGTTGTTATTTACAATTCATTTGTGGAACTCCTAACCCCCAATCCTAACCCCTAAGGGACTTTGGGAGGTGACTAGGTCATGAGGGTGGAGCCCTTGTTTAATGCCCTTATGAAAGAGACCCCAGAGAGCTCGCTCGCCCATTCCACCATGTGAGGACACAATGAGAAGAAGGTCTATGACCCAGGAAGTGGGCCCTCACCAGACACCATTTACTAGTGCCTTGATCTTGGACTTCCAGCCTTCCCAACTGTGAGAAATACATTTCTGTTGTTTCTAAGCCACCCAGTCTATGGATTTTAGCCTGAATGGACTAAGACACTGCTCTAGTGCTAGAGATTCAGTAGGCACCAAAATGGATGTGATCCATGCTCCCGAGCTAACTTCCTGATGGAGAATGCCACCATAAACCACTGAGAACGCAGCAGCTCTGCAGAGTACTGAGCAGAGTGATGGGATAGAGTGAGGCCACGTGGCTTCTTGAGGTTGCATGGGCAGGGGCCGATGCAATTGGAATGTGCTCGTCGACATGTTTGCTGGCAGTCACGTTTCCTAGACCCCCTTGTTTGTATGGTTCCAGTTAGAATTAGACAAAGGAAGAACTCATGTGTGATTTGAAGGCAGAAGGAAGTGGTGTCCATCATGCTCTTAAGGATTTATCATAGTCTCCTGCAGTGACAGAGAAATGTGGAGGTGCTCATGAGTTCTGCACACCTTTGCTCTCCTCCACGCAAGTTCGGCTGACCGTCAGCGTCCTTCTGACCAAGCTCAACCTCAGGTCCACTGCCAGACATGTGGCCACGGGACACACAGAGATCGTAGCCTCCTGTGGACCTCTTTATGAAATTCCCCTTCACATGCACATGGGGTGGCTCATGTGAGGGAGGAAGCAGCAGCCATGGAAAGAGAACAAGTTCAAGATCTGTGTTGGAAGTAGGCTTGGCAGGACTTGCTGGTAGGATGGATGGAAGATGTGGCTTAAAAGGGGGTCAGGATGTCTCCTAGGCTTTGTCTTAAGCAAGAAAGTTAATGTTTGAGACCATTTATTGAGATAAGAAGGAGCCTATCTAGGATTGGAAACAAGAGTTCTTCTTTGGCCATTGTGGTAGGTTGAAAAAAAAGACAATATTGTGGTAGATTGGGGAAAAACTGGTCACACACACACATACACAGATGTCTTCAGCAACTCCCAATCATAATCATAAACTTACATAAAAAATGCAAATGCAATGCAAAGATGCTTCTTTTTCTTGAACACTTGAAAGTAAATTTCTGGCCAGATGCTCCAGCACCTGTGAATATTGTACTATTTCTTATAAGCAAGGACCTTCTCTCCCCTACATAATCAAGATCAAAATCAATGTCAAGAAATTAGCATGGGGCCAGGTGCAGTGGCTCACCTCTGTAATCCCAGCACTTTGGGAGGCCGAGGCAGTCAGATCACGAGGTCAGGAGATCGAGACCATCCTGGCTAACACGGTGAAACCCCGTCTCTACTAAAAATGCAAAAAAATTAGCCAGGCGTGGTGGCGGGCACCTGTAGTCCCAGCTACTTGGGAGGCTGAGGCAGGAGAATGGCATGAACCCAGGAGGCAGAGCTTGCAGTGAGCCAAGATCGCACCACCACTGCACTCCAGCCTGGGCCACAGACAGACTCCGTCTCAAAAAAAAAAAAAAAAAAAAAATTAACGTGGATACAATACTATTTTTTAACCTGCAGTCCTTATTCAAATTTCTCCAGTTGTTCCTCTGATGATCCTTAAAGCAAAAGAAAAATAATCTTTGTGTGTTCAACATTCACCCCAGGAACGCACCATTTTTTTTAGTTTCATGCCTCTCTAGTCTCCATCAATCTGGAAGATGAGTTCTGTTTTGTTTGTCACGATCTTGACATTTTCGAAGAGTTCAGGCCATTTGTTTTGTAGAATGACCCTCAATTTTATCTTGTCCAAAATTTTCTCACAACGAAATTCAGGTGCTGCTCTTTCGCAGGAATGCCATGGAGCTGGTACTCTTACTCTGGCTGCATCTTACAAAGTGGCACGTGATTTCCATCCTCCTGTGTCTGACAATGCCCATTTGGATCATTTGATTAAGGTGGTGTCTGCCAGGCTTTTTGCTGTGAAGTCACTCTTTTCCCTTCTTTGCAGTTAAAAAGCATTTGTTCATTGTGGTAGTATTAACATTAATTGAGGGCATGCTATGTGTGGAGGGACTTTAAAACTTTGTAAATATCCCGTGCCCCATCAAACTTTCAATTGATTGTTTATCTGTATCAGTATAGACTAGACTAGTGGTTTTCTAGTTTTCAGTGAATTCTGTTAGCTTAATTATTTATTTTGATGTTCAGATTGTCCCTGATCCGGTCACTCAGTGGGAGTCCATTCCGTCTGGTTTCTGTATCTTTTTTACATGACCTAATCATTCTTTGAGCACTTCATTGCTTCCTGACACAACAGGATGTTACATTCTCATCTTGTCCTTTCTCTTCTTCAGTCCTGGAAGCAGCCATTTCTTCACGAAACCTAAGTTTCAAGAGATGCTGGTGTACTGTACTCATTGCTCCCAGGACTTCTCAGTGGACACACACACACACTTGCTTGGTGCATGCCCAAGAACATGCATGTATCTTCCTCTTCCTCTCTTTTCTCCATTGCCAACTCTCCTTTCCAGTGCACCTCACCATGTGGATGCCCTCCTCACCCTGCTTGGAGTTTAATGCCCCATGCCAGGCCAGGCCACTCCTCCATGGGAACACCCCTCTCCCGAAGTGGGGATACTTCCTGCCATACCCTCATCGCTCTGCAGAAGCTCTGATATCCTGCACAGGACCATCTTTCTGCCTAGATGCCTTTTGCCTCACTTAGGCTTTTATGGCCCACACCAACCCTCCCCCCAACCCCATGTTGCATGGGCACTCTTCAGCCTCCTTCTGCCCTGGCACTCTATGCCAGGCCACCCCACACCTTGAATGGTGCTCTTGCATGCCACTTGTGCTGCGATTTCTACAGACAGGTTTTCCTCCTCCATCTCACCCCCGTCCTCCACCCACACCTTCCTCCCTGGGGCACTGATTCACTCTTCCCAGCTGTCTCTCTCTGGGAATGCCTTCTCACCCTATTTGGCCTCAGACATCCTGCTTTGGGCTGCAGCAGTCTGCCTACCTCTAATGGCTTTAGCACTGAATTATTCAGGAAGAGAGGTGATGGGTAAAAGTCCTTTTGAAGTTTTAAGAAAGCTGATTTACTAGAGAAACTTCAAGTCTAAAAAATAAAAATAGAAATGGCTTGTGATTGCTGAAGCCCTAGACCAATGTAGATTCCCTCACTCCAGTGCCATGGTTGCCCCACCCATACCAATAGGAAATGAGCTGCTAATGTGGGGCACAGGGCCCAGGAGGGAGGAATCCTCCAATGCCTTTCTCAGAAGAGGGCAAGGAGCAGAAGTGACAAGGGCTGGCATTCCAGAGAGTGTGACAGGTCATCTGAATATCTGAAACTTTGTTGCATAGAAAGAGCATCCTTGAGAATGAAACCAGCAGAGAATAGCAGGGCTAAGCAGTGGTGGCATAACCTCAGCCCTGATGATACCGTTCGATTCTGACCACAACCAAAGCCAGATATAATTCCAGGACTTTCATTTCATCAACAAGCCAATAAGTTCCTTTCTTGTCTGTTTTTTTAAGAGACAAGGTCTTGCTATGTTGCCTAGGCTAGACTCGGACTCCTGGGCTCAAACAATCCTCCTTCTTCAGCCCCCCAAGTAGCTGGGATTACAGGTGTGTGTCACCATGCCCAGCTAATTCCTTTTTTAGGTTGAAGTGAGTTTGCAATGGATCTGTTACTTTCATTAAAAGAGATCTAATACTAATCCCCTCATGAGCAAATTTTCACCATTCTACAGATGAGGAAACTAAGACTCAAAGAGGTTGAGTGACTCGCCTAACATCACACGAATGATGTGATGGTTAATTTTATGGGTCAATTTGGCTAGGTTCTAGTATCCAGTTATTTAATCAAGCACTAACCTAGGCATTTCTGTGAAGGTATTTTGTAGATGGGGTTAACATCTGTCACCAATTTGCTGTAGGTAAAGGAGATTACCCTCATTCAATCAGTTGAAAGGCATTAAGAACAAAAACTGAGGTTTCCTGAAGAAGAAAAAAATTCTACGTAAAGACCGCCTCAATCTCTACCTGAGTTTCCAGCCTGCTGACCTGCCCTGTGGATTTTCGACTTGCCAGCACCCACAATTGTGCGAGCTAGTTCCTTAAAACACACCTTTTATAGATAGATAGATACATGGTGTATTATTAGTCTGTTTTTACGCTACTGATAAAGACTGGGTAATTTATAAAGGAAAAGAGGTTTAATGGACTCACAGTTCCACGTGGCTGGGGAGGCCTCACAATCATGGCAAAAGGCAAAAGACATGTCTTACGTGGCGGCAGACAAGAGAGAATGAGTACCAAGTGAAAGGGGAAACCCCTGATAAAACCATCAGATCTCGTGAGACTCATTCACTGCCATGAGAACAGTATGGGGGAACCGCCCCCTGATTCAATTATCTCCCACCAGGTCCCTCCCACAACACATGGGAATTATGGGAGCTACAATTCAAGATGAGATTTGGGTAAGGACACAGCCAAACCATATCACATAGATAGATAGATGATAGATAGATAGATAGATAGATAGATAGATAGATAGATAGATGATAGATAGATAGGATAGATTTTATTCTATTGGTTTTCTCTGGAGAGCCTTGATACAAATGGGACATGGCAGAGCTAGAACTTGAATCCAGATTTATCTTACACTACACTCAGAGCTCTTTATTTTTCTCAGTGAAAATTGGCTTAAGAGGAAGAGACACATATGTGTATGGATACATACATGTACCCTATTGTCACAGGATACTAGAAATATGCTGATAACCTCACATCTTTATCCTCTTCCTAAATGATTCTTCTGAAGTCTGGATGGACAACTGTTTCCCCAGCACAATGAATTCAACCCACCAAAGCTTCTCATTATCCCTTTCTTCATCCCTCCTCCTCCAATTCCCCCCCTCCCCCACCTTCCTCTGTTGCCTATCGCAGAGAAGGGCAGAGCCATCCATTCACTTCTGTAAGCTGAATAGCTGGCATCGTCATCAGAATCCTTCCTTTCTCTCTCCCCATTTCCAATTTGTCAATGTTTTCTATTGATTTTCTCTACTGAACATCTCCTGTATTCATCTCCTCCTCTCCAGCCTGGCAACTGCTGACTTGGTCTCTCAACGCCTCCCATTTGTGCTTTGCAATTGTATGCACTTCCTCGCCCATAGGCAAAGTCCTGGTGGCTGAGCACTGGCCACAACACTAAGAAGTCAGCAAGTGAGAGCTGAGTAAAGGACATGCATGTATAGTCTATGGAGCTGTTGCAACAAGGAATTGCACAATCCAAGGCTACATCGATGCTCTAAGGCAGGGAGGCCAAGGAAAAGGATGGGGATGTGCAGGCAGTGAGGACCAGTCCAGGGAGACAAAATAGTGGAAGGACTCAAAGCAGAAGGCAAGGCACAGAGCCTGGGATCATTCCTCTGTCCATAGCCAGAGAGCCTCCACCTTGTCCTGTTTCTTTCTTATCTTTCTGTAGTGCAAATCTCTGACTCATTTGCTTAGAACACATCAGCTGTTTACCTTCACCTACAGGACAAAATCTAAATCCTTGGAATGTCCCCCCTGCCTCCCTCTGTGCCTCACTGAGTGCAACTTCCCCTTGTATTACTCACTCCTATAAGATGGAACTACTGATAGTTTCCTGATGACACTGTGTTCTCACACCTGTGTGCCTGCACACCTGCTCATCACTGTGCCCACAGTGCCTTGCTCACCTGGCAAAGTCCTACTTCTCTTCCCTCTCCTATGCTTGTGTCACATACTGCACAATTCTCCACTGAAGCATTCATGCCGTCGCATCATAACTGTCCGCGGGTCTTGCAGATTTGCAGGAAAGACCATAAGCTCCTTGAGGCCACTGCCTTCACATTGTCTTGTCATTGTTTTTATGCCCCTGCTCCATCCCCATGCCACTAAGTTGTTGCTCAGTACATTTGTTGAATGGATAAACAAATGAATTCATGAACTAGAAGTTGGGAGGAGAGAGTGGTTTAGGACAAGAAGTTGTAGGGGATTTTCTTTAAACTTTTAATGTGGAATAATATTAGATTTACAGAAGAGTTGCAAAGATAGTATGAAGAGTTCCTGCATACACTTAACCCAGGTTCTTCTAATGTTACTCCCCTTTGATTATATCTGATATAGCCAGAGAAGTCTTACCAACTAAATAAAGAATTAGCATTAGTAGAGTGATACCACCTAAACTAAAAATTTTATTTAGATTTTACCAGTTCTCTGCCAATGTCCTTTTTCTGTGCCAGGATCTCATCCAGGGAACCATGTTGTACCTAGTTCTCAGAAGCCTAGGTTTCTGCTTAGTCTTCTCCTTAATACTCTCCAGACTGTAGTACTTTCATTGTCTGTCATGACCTTGACACTTTTGAAGAGTACTGGTCAGGTATTTCATAGAATGTCCCTCCATTTGGGTTTGTAATGATTTCCCTCATGATTAGAATAGGGTTATAGATTCTGGGGAAAGAATGTCAGAGGTGAGGTCCTTTTCTCATTGCATCACTTCAGGGATTATGACATCAACGTAAAAGGTTACTACTTTCCCCTTCCAGACTCTGTTCTTTAGAAGTGAATCACTAAATCCAATGAACACTCAAGGGGAAAGAAACTGAGCTCCACCCCTTAGAAATGGGAGTACCTACAATTATTACTTGGAATTCTTCTGTTGGGGATATTTATTTTTGCTATAATCCAGGTAGTCAAGTGAAGCCTATGGACCTAGTCTCGGAATAATATTTTAAATTTTAATGTATTGATTTTTTGAAATGAAATACATGGGATTATAAAGGAAAACAGTTGCATTGATATACGATTATTAAACTATTTTTAAAAACAAATTTGTGGCATGGTAAACAAATTTGTGGCATAGGAGTTAAGAAGAAATTACTAAGGCAGATAGTGATGGTACGGGAGTCCTCAGTAAGGTTTTCCTTTTTAATGAAAAGCAGCCCCCAAATCATTTTCTAACAAAGAGCAGCCTGTAAAATCCAGATGCAGACATAGACAAACAAGCTAGAGGACTGCACGAGGAGTGAATGCCAGCAGGAAAAAGCTACCCCATACTAGACATGTTCAAAATGGCGGTTCCATCTTCCCTTCTCTTTGCCAGCGAAGTGTACAGTAAGGGCTTTCTGGTCAAGTGAAAAGCCCATTTGCATAATAAGATTAGAGTGGGGTGGCCAGCCTTCCCCACATACTATGTAAACGTCACACCTGATCGAACCAATCTGTGGGTTCTACATAAATCAGACACCACCTCCTCAAGCCTGCTTATAAAATCCAGAGAACTCCACCGCCAGCTCGTCCTTCCTTTTGGAAGCCCCTCTCTCTCACTAGAGAGAGAGAGCTGTTCTTATTTCTCTTTCTTCTGCCTATGAAACCTCTGCTCCTAAACTCCTTGTGTGTGTCCGTGTCCTAAATTTTCTTGGTGCGAGATGACGAACCCCGAGTATTTACCCCAGACAATGACACCGCTTCAGTAATACATGTGCTTATTTATCAGTTCTTCAAAACACAAGGTCTGGCAGCATGTGTAAGATGCTTCAGTTGGAAGCTTCTACTGTAATTTCAAAGTGTTGCTGAGCATAAGTGACATCACAGCTGATGCTAATACCACAGTGGGTTGTTGCCTATATTAACAGTGAAACTAGAAAGTGAAGCAAAAATATTCACGGATCCTTTGAAAGAAGGGGCATTGCCACTGCAAATTCTGTGAGACAGGAAAAAAACGGTGAGTTCCCAAAGTGTAAGAGGGGGAAAACTGGCCTCCGAACACACATCCTCACTGGGGAACCTGAAAATCCAGATTACAGAAGGATTTAACCTTACCTAGAGCTGAAATGGACTTAGTGCGAAATATAAAAGTAGAAGCAGCAACAGGAAGAGGCTTGCAGGCACTCTTCCTCTCCAGCTCAATCCCGGGGATGCCATCCCTGACTATATCTCATAGGAGCCCTTGGGGAAGGCAGCCAGCAGAATTTGGGAGGGGTCACAGGGTGAAAGAAGCTTCCAACTGAACTTTGTAATAATTTTAACTGTGCATAAACTCTCTTGAGCAGAATCCAGGGGTAAATGACAGTGTGGGCAGATGGGGAGGGGTGTGGCTTGAAAGTCTTGCTCGTTTTTCTCAGCAGGGAAGCTTATAGCCTGGGGCAAGGTCTGAGTCCTGCCTGCAGGCTGCCTGGAGATAAACTCAGCGCTACTAGTGGAGCACAGCAGGAGAGAGACCGGCCTCACCAGGCAACTGTCTGGGAGCTGGGTGAGGCCTATCCCTACTGGCTATCCCCCACTTCCCTAGTGACAGAGGCAGCCATAATCCCCTGTGGAACATAACCCCATTGACCTAAGAACCACTCCACCACCATTTCTCACAGTAGCCTGGGCAAGCCCTGCACAAAGACAGTCTGAGCTCAGATGGGCCTAACCCTGCCCCCACCTGTTGGTATTTCTCTACCACCCTGGTAGCCAATCACTTGTCTACTAAAAGGAGGATAATAACACTATCTCCTAAGGTTGTAACTTGGTTACATGGGATAATGTTTAAAGCTCCTATAAAGAGCCCGAGACATCAAGGGTGCTCAGAATGTGTCAGCTATTATGATTATGATGACATTATGCTATGCCAATAAAGTAAAACAAAATCATATGTAATCCTGGTTACATTATTGCAAAAATATGTAGAAGAAAGACTGAAAGGAAATACATCAAAATGTTAATAGTGCTGTTGGGGTAAGAGGTCTTGAAAATTTTCTGTCTTTCTCTATATTCTAAGTTTTAATTATATACTTTTAATATACTCTTAAACTGTTGATATAAAAGAAGCAAAGATGTGTTCTAGAAATACGTATCTCAACCTTTCATAGCAATTGAGATGGGATCTATATCAGGACAGCAAGTAACTCTGGACTTCTTTAATTCTCTGTGTGCCTTCTTGTCCCCAAAACCTTGGAGGCAAAAAAAACCTCACTGCACAAAGCTAATGCATCACAATTGTTTCCTTTCCTTTCCTTTCCCTTCCTTCCCCTTCCTTCCCCTTCCTTCCCCTTCCCTTCCCTTCCCTCCCTTTCCTTTCCCTCTTCTTCTCTTCTGTTTTTCTCCTTCCCTCTCTTCCTTCCTTCCTTTCTTCCTTCCTTCCTTCCATCCTTCCTTCCTTCCTTCCTTCCTTTCTTCCTTCCTTCCTTCTGAGATGGGGTCTCAACCTGTCATCCAGGCAGGAGTGCAGTAGCATGATCTTGGCTCACTGCAGCCTCAAACTCCTGGGCACAAGTGATCCTCTTGATTAGCTGAAACTACAGGCACATGTTACCATGCCTGACTAATTTTTTTTTTTTTTTTTTTTTACTCTTTCAGAGATGGAATCTTGCTATGTTGCCCAGGCTGGTCTAGACCTCCTAGCTTCAAGTGATCCTCCTGCCTCAGCCTCCCAAAGTTCTGGGATTACAGGCATGACCCACCGTGCCTGGCTCTGTCTTTATAATTTCTGAGTGGTATGAATCACCCCTAAATGAATGACCAAGTACCCTAAATAAATGATGAATAAGTTAAACATTCTCTGGAGCCTAAATTGTTGAAATCATTTAATTCACTATCCAGAGAAGTGATCACAGCAGCAGTAGCAGTCAGAGGCGGCTAGCCAGGTACGAGACACATAGTAGGTGCTCAGCAAACATTAAATACATGCATGAATGGCTGACTGCTCATGGGTCCCAGCCTTTCTCTGCCACAGTGGTTGTCCAGGCGCAGCCAGTCTGCCACACGGTGGCAGTGCTGTTCCACAATAGGCAGGGTTGGTGGCACCGGTTCCACCTGGCACTGAATGCCCAGTGCTTTTCTTTTTCAGGCAGAGAAGTCCTACGATCCCCAGAAAGGATCCAAAGATGACATTGGTGGAGACACGCTGCCTTTCTTAATGGAGTGGGGGGCATGCCCCTCTGGCTATAGTTAAGATGTATCCTTCACCTTTGCAGGGGTGGGCCAGCCTGTGAAGTGGAGGGAGCAGTCTATAAGGAGGCTTCTACATTCACGAGGCCCAGCGAGGCCCGGAGGCTCCTGGAGTGGTCACTGATTGCAGGAGTTTAAAACGGGGCTCTCTCAAGAAAGTCCATCTGAGGCAGTGTGGTGCGGTGGGGTAGCCTGAGCTCTGGTGGGACACAGACCAGGGCTCATATCTTGGCTCAGCCTCTGACAAGTCACTTCACCTCTATCACTGCATTTTCTTGTCTTTGAAATAGGAATAAGACCTTGTAAGGCTATCAAGAGCTTTAAATTAAATAATGCATGTAAAGGACTGAGCACAATGCCTGGAACATAGCAGTTCATTGAGGGCTAGTTACTATCACTACTGTTGTTGTTAATAACTGTAGTGTCATTTCATTAAGTATAGAAATCTCAAGGCAGGCTCTTGGCCCCTGTGGTCACACAGACTAAGTCTAACTGGATCCTGAAATTATTTCTACGCCTATGGTAGAATGCTGTTTTTTTGTTTGTTTGTTTTTAGTTTTTTTTTTTCAAAAGGACATAGGTTTGGAAAAAAAATCAAATGTGACTTTTGAATTCTCTTTAGGGAGGAAAAAGTGTTAAATTCATTCAGCTTCCTCCTTCTCTAAATTTTGAAGCCAAAGTTATCAAATCAATTGCAGCTCCAGCATCCACGGTGAGGGGTCTTTGTCTAATGGGCCATGTTTGTAGTTTGGTTCCTGGATTCAGGTTGACTTTGTCTACACCAATCACTCTCAGCAGGCAAAGGTGAGATCTCTTTACTCCTCATGTCCTCAGAAGAAAATAAAAATATCTCTCTTAAACTTTTATTTATTTTTGATTTTTGGAGATGGAGTCTTGCTCTGTTGCCCAGGCTGGAGTGCAGTGGTGCAATCTCGGCTCACTGCAACCTCTGCCTCTTGTGTTGAAACTCAGCCTCCCAAGTAGCTGGGACTACAGGCGTGCCTGGCTAATTTTTTGTATTTTAGTAGAAACGGGGTTTCCCCATGTTGCCCAGGCTGGTCTCGAACTCCTGGGCTCAGGCAATCTGCCTGCCTCAGTCTCCCAAAATGCTGGGATTACAGGAGTGAAACTCCGCACCTGGCTGCACCTAAGTTTTTAAAGTATGGTTGATGAGAAAAGACAAAGAGAGACAAAGACAACAAAGACAGTTGTTTACACTAAAGAGAGAGCAGAGTAAAAGAGAGGGGAGACCGCTTATACAATCTCCAAGTCTCAGATTTACTGTACAATCTCCAAGTCTCAGACTTACTGTGAACAAATGTTCTCCCATTTTTATTGAGGACATAAAACAAAAGTAAAACTGAAGTACCACACAAGGGATTTGGATCAGGTGGAAGTAGTCGTTGTGAAAATATGATTCATAAAGTTTCTCTAGGAGAAATATATTTGAAATGCAAGTCAGCAACAATTTAAAAGTCTGTTTCCCTCTGTGCATTTGAATATATATGAAAATACATAGACATTGACACTTACAATGTAAATCACAACCATTGTTATTTACATATACTCATATGCCAGGTCCCTAGACTTTGCCATTGTAACAAGTGAAGAACAAGTGGTCCGAGTGGCCGTATTAGACATGATGGGCTACATTATGCTGCGTTAACAAACAAGCCCCAAAGTTTTATGGATTATAACAAGAAAGGTCTGTTGCTCACTCATTCTACGTATCCATCAAAGGTAGACAGATACCTTTCCTCCATGAACTCACTCAGGGACAGTATCTGGTTGCTGGGTCGGGGGAAAGGACATGTATGGGGAGTCAAACTGGCTCTTAAAGGCTTCTGCCCGTTTCACTTCTCCCAACACCGCATTGGCCAAAGCAAATCACCAGGCCATAGAGAAGTGAGATCCTGCGGTGCACCTGGAAGTGGGAAAATTGGAATCTTCCTGGACAGCCCAGTGGCTATCCGGGGTTTACTAGGACTTTTGACATGTTAAAGTGGTCAATCTGTCAAGTACAAGATTTATCCTGAAAAGTATTTTGTGACTGTAACAGCACTCATCCTCCAGGATGGAACACTCTGGGAAGGCTGAGGCAGAGAAACTATAAACACCCTTATTCCTTTTCCATCTAGAATAACATATTTGAACCTTCCTCTAAGCAGAGCAAGAGAATAACTCACTTATTCAACAAATCTTTTTTTAGCTCCAACTAAGCACCAGGGGCTGGGGATACAAAGATAAAATAAAGCAAAATCCCTACTCCCAGGAAAGGCATTGTCTAGTTACCCTGTTGGATTTAGAGTGTTGGGACTTGAAGTAAAGTTTGGGTTCGCAGAGATGTATGTGGGAGTCATCAAGATGGAAGTGACTTCTGAAGAAGCCACGAATGTCTGTGGCTTCCAGCTCAACCAGGAGCAAACATGCTGCCCCCATCTTTTGCATCCCTCCTGCCCAAGGAACTCTCATCGTTCCATCCCTGGGCTCTTGCCTTGTTGTGTCCCTGTTCCACACCCTTCCTATGGCTTCCATCCTGGATATAGCTGCCCCTACCCACATCTCTGGGCTCATCTTGCACCACTCTTGCCTTTCACAACGTTTCTTGCCTCTAAACTTTTGCCAGTCCTGTCCCCTCTGCCTGGAGCCTCCTACACACTCCCAGCCTGCACATTAACCAGGGAAATCCCTATTCTTGTGCGGACCTGCCTGACAGCATTTCCTTCTCCCTCCCTCTTCCTTAGGCACTAGACCTTCACTGCCCTTATCATACTGTTCTATTAATATAATAATCTGTTTATGCATCTGTCTTCCTCATTGGATTGTGGGATCCTTGAGGACAGAGGCTGTGCCTCTGGCTCATAGTATGATATTTGGTCACAACAAACACTCCAACAACTTTTGTTGATATTTCTGTGGCAGAGAAGTTGATGAGATTATCAGTAAAAGAGATGCAAGCATGAAAATAGATCCCATAAGGTTGAGTGCAGTGGCTCACGTCTGTAATCCCAGCACTCTGGGAGGCTGAGGCAGGTGGATCACCTGAGGTCAGGAGTCCAAGACCAGCCTGACCAACCATGACCAACGTGGTGAAACCCCATCTCTACTAAAAATGCAAAAATTAGCTGGGTGCAGTGGCAGACACCTGTAATCCCAGCTACTCAGGAGGCTAAGGCAGGAGAATTGCTTGAACTCAGGAGGTGGAAGTTGCAGTGAGCCAAGATCATGCCACTGCACTTCAGCCTGGGTGACAGAGCAAGACTCCATCTCAAAAAAAAAAAAAAAGAAAATCCCATAATAGGATAGTATTCCAAGTGTGTATGGGGAGATATAAAATGGAAAAATGACTTCAAAGAGAAAAAAGAATAACATAACCTTCTTAATTTCATGATCTCAGTATCAAATTGCTCCAATGCTTAAAGTTTATTGGATGAGATGCATTTAAAAATTAATATGTGTTTCATTTTAAAATATCAACATTTCTATTATGCTAGTATAACATTATTGTGCTTCATTTTAAAATATTAACATTTCTATTGTGCTAGTATAACATTATTGTATGGACTTATGATGAAAAATTAGATATAAATATTAAGAGAGTGTTAGTTGAATGAATGAATAAATGAATGAAGAGTGCTTTCCATGTCAGTTAACATTAGGTTTGACTGGGAGTGACAGAAAACCCAAGATAGCAGAATCTTCAATAAAAGTCATTATATTTCCAGCAACTGAAGTATCTCTTGGCGTTCAATGTCTTGCTCATATAGAAATATGAAGTTGGGCAGTCCAAAGCCCATGAGGCAGCTCCATGATCTCAGGACCCCGTCTCCTTCTAGATCCTCAACACGATGCTTCCGTAACATGGTCCAAAATGGCTGGCCCAGCTCCAGCCATTGGGTCCCCATTCCAATCAGCAAGGAAAAGGGCATCCTTTTGGGGACACTTCCCAGAAGTAGCACCACCACCTCTGCTTATATCTAATTGGTCAGAACTTGATTGTGTATTACACAAGGAAAGCTGGGAAACACAGTCTATTCTAGGTGTCTTGGGCCTTGCTAAAAATTGGTAGATCTGAAGAAGAGGAGAACAAATATTAAGGGACAATTATCAATTTACTCCACATCTATACTTGGATAACTCATAGGCATTTTGGACCGGATATCACAAATCTGAACTCATCTTTTCTCCAAACATTATTCTCTAATATTCTCTAGCTCAGCCAATGGAGAATCTTAATCTGGTCAAGCTGGAAACCTAATGTCATTATTGATACTTTCCTGCTGTCAATCCTCCCTCGAAAATACATCTCAAATTCATCTCTATTCCTACCACCAGTACCCACAACAAACTCCTAACCAGTGTCCCTCTCACCTCTTTCCAGATCATTCTCTGCATTGCAGTCAAAATAACTTTCTAAGAAAAAATAAAAATCTGAGCATGTCACTTTTCTGCTAAAATCCCTGGAAGGCTGCCCATGGTGCTTAGGACAAAGACCAAAAACCTTTACATGGCTTTCAAAGGCCTAATGTGATCTGGCCCTTGCTTCATCTTGCACTGCTTACCTTTTGTTCTCCATGCAACAGAAAAACTTGGCGTTCTGCTGGTTCCTCCTCCATACCAGGCTCCTTCCTGACTGCCCATGCCATTCGCTCTTTCTCCACCTCTCTCTTTAACTGTCCAATGCCCACTCACCCCCCAAGTCTCTTCTTAAACACCACATCATCAGGGAAGACTTCCAGTGTTTGAGACTAGACTTTCATGGCACTCTGTGCTACCTTTGCTTTTCACCCTTTACTTCTTACAGCACTTATCACAATGAGAATTTACATGATGATTTTGTTTATTGACCCTTATTCCCCTTGGGTGATAAGCTCCTTGAGTCTGGTGACTAGGTACCACTGGTGCTTTGCTGCATCCCAGCATTTAATGAAGTGTCTGCACTTTGCTACTCAGTGTGGCCACAGTCCATAAAGGGATGTCACTGCAGATCTCAGCCCCTATCCTGTTTAAACAAGATCCCCAGGCAATTTCTAAACACAATCAAGGTTCAGAGGACCTGGTCTAACATATACGAATCATGGTAGTAGTAATAGTTAATAATACTTACTAGGTATTGATAATGCTCCAGGCATTGTTCTAAGCACATGGCCTGTATTAACTCATGTACCTCTCACAGAAACCCTATGGGATAGAGAATCATTTAACAACCCGATTTTACAGATGATGAAACTAAGGCCCACAGGGATGAAGTAACTTGCTTAAGGTCACACATCTAGCAGTAGCAGTAGCAGATGCATAGAACCAACAGACTGTATGCCCACTGTGTATAACAGACCAGTTACATTGAGATAGAAGGATGTGCAGCACAGAAAGAATCAGATCACAGGGCACCAAGTGAGGGGGAGGAGAGCTGGAATGAGGAGGAGCCCCTCAAATCTGTCTCCCGGTGGAGTGCTAGGCTGGGGATTTTAAGGAGATCATGGAGAGCGAGGGGCTAGAAAACTGGGGTTGTCCATTGGTGGGATAAGGGGGATGAAAGTATCAGGATTTGGAAACTGCATTCTTTGGTGAGTCAACTTCTCTGGTCAGCTACAGTAGGAGACCTGGGGGGGCCAGCAGCACAGGGTCACAGTGGGGCCCTCAGACTAGCTGGTGTTAATGGGTCCTTCACAACAGCTGACATGAGTAATTTCACTGGTATGCAGGACCTGAAAGAATATTCCAAGTGGAAAACGTAACGTTTTATGTTCAAGTTGTTAACTATAGAGCAGTTAAGGGGAACTATAATCTTGTAACTGGGTCTATGTGATTCTGAGATAACAAACACTAAACAATTATGAAGAAGCAGGCCAGAGAACAAGCTGATCTCGTGGTTCATGCTGAATGTGCTGCAAGCTGGGCTTATTTTATTTCTCCCCTTCCCTGCTTCCCTGATTAATTTTATAAAGTTTTGTAAGGAAGGTTTCAGTAGTGTTAGTAATAAAAGAGGAGGAATCTGATCCCCAGTACCTAGCACAATAGAAGGTGCATGGTAGGTGCTTAAAGACATTTTAATGAATGCTAATAGGTGGAGATGTGAGATTTGAACCCAGCAAAATAGCTCCAGAGCCTCAGCTCTTAACCACTTAGCATGTGATGAATATTTGTCAAGTGCACCCCAGAGGCCTTCCGCTGCATCTAGCACACTATAGACCACTCACATTTGCTGAATGAATGTGTGAGTGAATGGTTATGTGGGCAGATACCTCTGGAACCTAGGAAAGGTGTTTAGTGAAAAGAGTAGCAGGATAGGAAGTAAGTGATTTGGAACTATCGGCCTCAAAGTGATAAGAAACACCCTCAGGTTGGGGACCATAGGCATATAGCCTTCGTGTGTTCAAGGCCTCACGGGCCTAAGAGGAAAATGGGATGATACTAATGGTGATAACCAAAACATCACTGGTTCTTGTCTCCATCAATTCCCACAGACTGGAAGGTCACTGTGAAGTACCCCATATCTTTCTGAGGATCCCTATGGTGTGCCTGGCCTGTGCTCATCAACGTCCTTGCTCCTGCCAGGCACCTACACTGTCTGCTACTTCTCCTGAGGCACCTCATTCCCTTGGGACAGCCACTGTGACCATGTCCTGCTGGGACCCCCAGGTCTCCTGCTGCAGCTGATGAGCCAGAAGACTCACTCTGCTGATGCTGTACCCATTCAGCTGCCAAGAGGAGCAGAACATCCCTGGCCCCTTTGTGTTATACTGCATTAGAGGGGTACCCAAGCAGGATGGTATGTGTACCAATGCATCATAGAGACTTCAGTCAAACAGCTCTTCTGTTCTCGACAGGACACAGGCACGCATCCTATGGGGCCTAGGCCACAGAGAGTCAACAGGCTGTACTTGTACTTGGAATCAACACTAGAGCTAGCTGGCCATTCCTGGATCCCTCTCCCCTCTGGCAAATTCCATCTCTAGGGGCTCCTTGTTCCCTACCAAATAGGTTTCCATAAAGCACTCATTTGACAAGAAGTTCCAGGTGTTTCTGACCATGAACTTAAGCTCAAGTTTCCCCTAAACCTGCTTTTTTTCCATTGGTAACCCTGCACATAATACTCTGAGATTTTGTTTAGAAAAACAGACTGAAATTTATTTAGGGCTGTGTGCATGTATTTGGGGCATGAATGAATGTGCTCATTAGCTCATTCTGCTCTAAATCCTACTATGATTCCCCGGATGTCACCTGCCACCTGTTCCTACTGACTAGGTACCAGGCACTGAAACCACCATTGCAAAATTATAACTGAAAGGGTGAAAGGGATCTGACCTAACCGACTCCATCCTGCTTCTCATCTCCAAGCTGTCTTTGTTCATTCCTAGGCATAGGCTAAACTAACTTTGGGAGAAACTGAGTTTATAGTTTAGCTTTGAAACAAAGGCAATACCAGTCCTTTCCCAAACAAACTCCCTTCTTGCCTGGGGACTAGACTGCCTTTTCAGGACTAACAAATTAGCCACAAAATTAGAAATTATGGTTTAGGAGTCATGCAGATAGAGGCTGCAAGATTCTAAACCTCAAATTGCTCCTGGGGATAACATCAACTATTGTAAAACCTAAGATCAGTGCTTAAGATATTTCGCAGACACTGCACTCGATGGATCAGCTGGCACCACCCAGATGGATAAACTGGCTCATCTGGTCTTATGGCCCCCACCTGGGAACTGACTCAGCACAAGAGGACAGCTTTGATTCCCTGTGATTTCATCTCCTATCCTACCAATCAGCACTCCCGACTCACTGACCCCTACCCACCAAATTATCCTTAAAAACTCTGATCCCTGAAAGCTAGGGAGACTGATTTGAGTAATAATAAAACTCCGGTCTCCCTCACAGCCAGCTCTGTGTGAATTACTCTTTCTCTATTGCAATTCCCCTGTCTTGATAAACCGACTCTGTCTAGGGAGTGAGCAAGGTGAACCTATTTGGCAGTTACAGCACTTTAACCATAAACCTTATGAGAAAGTGCCATTTCTCTATTTCATAGGTGAGAAAACTGAGGATTAAAAAGATTACTCAAATAACTTTCCAAAGGATAAATGTGTGAGTCTTCTAACTCACACATTTATCAATAAACAAAACCGGATTCACAAGTACACTGGAGACTTTACATTTTGGGCAAGGATATTAAGCTAATGGGAGTGAGACACCCCTTCTTCAGTAGAAAAAAGGTGAGCAGCAGGCGCTACTTTAGAGACCAGCACTTTGCTTCCTCCGTCTCCCCGCGACAGGCATCGGGCATCCCAACCTCGGCTTTGGCCTTGACCATGGCGCGCTCCAGAGCTAGAGCTCTGGGGTGGCGAATCTGATCGCCGGTCCATGCCCGCCCCCGGTCCCGCCCCCTGGCCTTTGACCCCGTCCTTGGTCCCGCCCCGGGCCCTTAGCTCCTGGCCCCGCCCTTGGCCCCGCCCCGGGCCCCTGGCTCCTGGCCCCGCCCCAGCCCAGGCCGGTCCATGCGCCATTTCCTGTCCAAAGCTGGGCGAGTCAGGTCGGTGCCGCGGGGTACCCCGGAATCCTCCCGAATCCCCCCTGGGAGCTGGTCCTGGACTGGCCTTCAGAGCCGAGCAGAGGACCCTGCTTTGGGCCCCAGAGCATGGGAAGGTCTTGGCTGCGGTCTGGGACCTGCATGGAGGGCCCGGGACCGGCCGACGCCTGGGAGCGGTTGCCGGGCAACAGTGCGTGCGGCCTGGCCTCTTGGCGCCCGGCGGGCAGCGAGCGTCCGGGACAGGCTCGGCGCCAGGCTCCGGCACAGGTCCCCGCTGCCGCAGCCTTACCCAGTGAAACACCGAGCGCGGCGCCGCTTCGCCATCACCTGGCTCTGGCCCTCTCACCTTCGCGGGGTGGGGGGGGGGGGGGCACTGGCCAGGCGGTGAGGACCCTGAGATCCATGCCCTGGGAGACAGAGATTGTCTCCTGTCCCTGCACCTGTGCGCCTGCCTTCTAACCCTCATACCGTTGGGCAGATTAATTCACTGGACTGGGCCTCTGTTCCGTGGGAGTTGAAAAGATCTGACCTGGAAGAAACCCTAGCGATCATTCAGTTAAGCCGCAACCCCACCGCCTATTTTATATAGGTAAGGGTGCTTCACGATGAGGTCTCGTCGCGTGCCTGGTGCTTTACTTCAGTCCCCAAAATAGTCCTCGTAGTTTCTCTCACTGTTCCCATAGTATGGGGTGAGGACTCTGAGGCTCGGAGAGGTTGTGAATTTAGCCAGAATCACGCAGCTTGTAACTGGTGGAGATAAGGACACTGAGACTCGATTAAATCACTCGCACTTTGTTCGTGGCAGATTACATGTTAGAAGCGTGTTACACTACTATGAAACCTGGCCGTAAATCAGAGTCACCTGGAAAGTGTTTAAAATCTACATTCCTGGCTGGGCACTGTCCCGGGTTTACTGACTTGAAATCTCAGGCTAGGGCTGAGGAAGCTGTATATTTAACAATCTTCCCGATGATTTTTATGATCTGTGGATGAACCACTGAGTGCTGCTGGGTACACCACGGGGCCTTCTCGCACAAAAACAACTGTAAAATAATGTCTAAGGTACCTAGAGCAGAAGAGACGCTGGTGAGCATGGTAACATCATGTTCTAATCCCTTCAGCCAATTTGTACCCTTTCTTCACTCTTCAGAAACAAGCCAAAGACGTATTTTAAACAAGTATGGACATTTAGATGCAAATTGCCCCAAGTTTGTTACCTGTCACACATCCACATTTAAGCTTCTGACTAGACCAGCCTGTCATGATCAAAGTCAGGTGTTAGTGTATTTCTCTATCCTTGGCAACCTGTCATCTGCTCTCTTCTCATCTCCATGCCAGGTCCCTAAATCGCCGGGGTTGATGTTGGCTTTGGAAGAACTATTTGCAGAGCGTTTTCTGCACTGGAAGGAGGGCTGGAAGCTTTCTGGAAGCATTGCCGCACATAAATGAGTGCCTCTTGGCCTTAAACAGCAGTTGGAATGAAAGGGATCACCCTGCTGTTATTCATTGACATAAACAAAACTGTCATAAAAATAATCACTTGGCTCTTAGTTTTAGAAGGCTAATAAGCCTGACCGTTCTGTTTAGTGCTTTATTATTATTAATTTCATCATTATGCTGCATCCCTTAGGGATTCCGGTTCACAATGGATGCTGATCAAGAGAAAGATTTGCAGAAATTTCTTAAAAATGTGGATGAAATCTGTAAGTACTAGTAAATCATAAATTAATTTCTGCTTTAAAGAAGTGGAGTAGATAAAGAGAAATGATTGCTCTAAGTTCCTGGGTGGCTTGACAGGTTTATAACTCTTAGGAAAAAAATGTAATTGAAATTAAAGAGAAGGGTATTGAGAAGCAAGTTATAGCCTCAGGGCCGTATTTTCTGGCTGTTAATTGGTATCAGAGAAACTGTTAACATTCTGATAGGAATTCAGGCTGATGGTTTTCTTCCATATTTTGTATCCTTCTATGTGGAATCCAGTCAAAATGAGCTGCTGTTTCCCCATTGACAATGAACCTAGCTGTTCCCTTCAAGGGTCAAGAGCCTCATTGATCAGTGTGAGATTCCTCCCATTTTAGAGTAGAGCCATTTCTGTTTTAGAGCTTCAGAGGCAAAATCAAATGGCTTTCCTTTAGGATCCATCGAATTATGTGGATGGCTTATGATCATCATTCCCTTCTCTCTCTCTAGATAAGAAAGTCCTTTCCCAAGTTCAGGCAGGTTGGATCTCAAAGAATATGTACTCTGATCCCACAGATCACATTCGGGAATTTCCAAACTGTCAGTCCCTGTTCAGGGAGCTTGCTTGAGTATAGAAACAAACAAACCAACAAGCAAACAGACCTTACATGGTAAATACAGGCAATATGCTGAAATTACTGCTTCTAGCAGATTGTATGGGTTCAAGGAATAAAGTGGTTTTAAAACTAGTTTGGGTGACATCATAAATGATACATGTATAATGCTCATCCCTGAATGCTGTTGCATGGAGCTCTGGCCTTGGCCCACTGCCACCTTTCTCTTCAGCTGGTCTAAACATGTAGCTTTACCTGCTACTTGTTTGCTCATGACCCCCACATCTACATGGACACTTAGCCTTCTTTTCTGAGCCTCTGCCTCTATGGTACTGTCATACCTACTGTATCCCACAAATAACTCAAATGTGTCCAAAATTGAGGCATCATCTCTTTCCTTCCCCTTTGCCCTCCCCCTCCCAAATAAAACCTGCTTCTCCTACCCTCCCCTTCATCCTGGTCTCAGTTGGTGACACCACCATCCAGAAATTTACAAGTCATCTGGGACTCCTCCCAACTCATAACCCTGCATCCAGTTAGCCATCTAGTTTGGTTGGAGAGCCATCCTCTCCAACCCTCCCTTTGTTCTGGTTCCTCTCACCCAGACTATTTCAACAAGCCCTGATTGTTTTTCCTGTCTCCAGGCTTATACTTCCCACAGAGTAATGTATCTAAAATGCAAATCTGACCCAGACACTTCTCTGCTTGGATTCCTTTTGCAGTCATAATAAATCCCAAGCTCTCATCAGGACTTAAGTCCTCCCATGACCTTGTCCTTACCTCTCTCATATCTCCCTACCTCACACTTGAGCAGCAATAAACTGCTGATACTTTCCCACACATACGCTGCATTTCACACTCTGCACTGGGTCTTTGCCATTCCCACTGCCTCTTCATCTTTTTTTTAACCCAGCTAACTTTTATGCATACTCAAAGTTCATTCAGGTATCATTTATACCAGCGCTGTCCAATAGAGCTTTCTGTGATGATGAAAATGTTCCATAATCCTCACTGTCCACTATGGTAGCCACTAGCCACATGATTAGTGAGCATTTGAAATGTGGCTTATAACTCCACTGTGTGGTCTAGTGCTTAGGGTTCTGTGTGTTTGTGGCTGCAGCCCAGGTTTGAAATGTGGCTTGTTTCAATTAATTTAAATTTATGTAGCCACATGTATATAGATTCTGTACATTTACTTCTTGGGCTCTTGCTATGTGTTGAATGTTGGTAAGAGCTAGAGAATACAGTCAAAGAATTATTCTTTTCATGGTATCAATAGTCTAGTGGAGAAAACAGATATTAAACAGTAATTTCAAGTGTGCAATATGAGACACAGAGAATTATAAAGTGTAGGCATCTAACCCAGCTTTGGGAGGTTGTATTAGTCAGCTAGGGCTGCTGGAACAAAATAGGCTGGCTGGCTTAAATGACAAAACTTTATTTTCTTAGAGTTCTGGAGTTTAGAAATATAAGACCAGGGTGTGAGCAGGTTTGGTTTCTTCTGAGGCCCCTCTCCTTGGCTTGCAGATGGGCATCTTCCCGCTGTGCCCTCACGTGGTCAACTCTCTGTGCGTGCATATATTTGGTGTTTCTCTTATTACAAGGACACTAGTCATACTGAATTAGGGCAATAATTAGTTGCTTCTTTAAAGGCCCTATCTACAAATACAGTCATACCAGGAGTTATAGCTTCAACATGTGAATTTTTGGGGGGATGCAATTTAGTCCGTAACAGAAATTAAATAAAGTTTTCCTGAAGAAGCGAGATTTAGGCAAAATGTGAAGAGTGAGTAGGAGTTGGTCACTGGGGAGATGACAGGGGAGTATTCTGGGTGGGAAGTAAGGAGGTAGGAAAGCTAAGAGTGAAGAAAGAGTGTGTTGCTTTTGAGGAACTAAAAGAATAAAAAGCTCCATATGGCTGGAAAGAAGAGATCAAGGAGAGAAGAGTCCCATCTGAATATGGAGGGGCCAGATTAGGAAAGACCTTGGAAACCATGGTAAGGAATTTGTGTTTACCCTGAGAGTAGTAAATCAATTCCATCTAATTTATGTAGTGACTCTTCCCTCAAGGAGGTGGAGCATCTCTACCCCTTAAATGTGAGTTACATTTAGTGACTTGCTTCCAAAGAGTACAGTATGGAAAGGGAGGGAAGAAGGTAACTTTACAGTGGAAAAGGTTGGCAAACACAGTTTCAGACAGATGATCAAGGTTAACCTCCTGATAAATCACACTGATGACATGCATCCTTGATACGCCATAATGTGCCATGGTCTTTTTCCCCAAATCCTGTAACCCTAGTCTAACCGTGAGAAAAATACCAGATAAACCCAAATTGCAAGGTATTCTATGAAATACCTGATCAGTACTACTCAAAACTGTCAAGGTCATCAAAATAAGGAAAGGGTGAGAAATTGTCGCAGCCTAGAGAAGCCTAAGGAGACATGACTAAATGTCATATAGTGTCCTGGATGCGATCCTGGAATAGAAAAAGGGCATTAGGGAGAAAAACAATTAAATTAGAATAAAGTGTGCAGTTGAGTTAATAAAAAAAAAAAGTTAATTAGAAGACATGAAAGAAGAGCTAAATAAATGGAGAAGTATTTAATCCTAGGAAGACTTATTTGGTAAAGACGTCAATTTTTAAAATGTCCTATACAGTAAATACAATTTAGATCAAAACCCCCAAAGTAGTATGTACTAAAATTCAGCAAGTTGATTCCAAAGTTTACATGGAAGAGCAAAGGACCAAGAAGAGCCAAGAAAACTCTGCAGGAAAAAAAAAAAAAAGCAAGACAACTTTCTCTACCTGACATTCAAAATTTATTATAAAGCCATAGTAATCAATGCATGGAGGTTTTGGTGCTGGAAAAGACAATCAGGGGAAAGGAATGAAGAGCCTGGAGCAGATTTGCACACATAACAGGGATGATGAGACACATTGCTGGCAGTGACTTCTCAACAAATAATGCTCCTGCCTTACATGAAAGTCAACTCTAGGTGAATTACATACCTTAGTAAGAAAAAAACTTTAAAACTTCTATAAGACACCATAAGAGAGTATATTTATAACCTTACTGACACAAAAGGCCTAAATTATAAAGGAAAAGATGGTATATTTAACACATTAAAATTAAAAAGAAAATCTCTTCAACAAAATATTCCATAAAAACAAATGAAAAGACAAAGCATACCCAAGGGGAAGATGTTTGGAAATATATGTAACCAGTCCAGAATATACAACTGATAGGAGACAGGGGAATAGTGGATAGAAGAGGGTGGTTCTCTGGCAAAGACCCCACCCTCAAGCCTGGAGATCTGCAGCACTAAGCAGAAACAGGCATTTCTGTTTTTGTGCCCAAAAAGTTGCCCTTTGGCCTGCCTGCCATGCTCCCCTATCCTGTGCCCATATAAACCCTGAACCCCAGGCTCCAGAAGCAGACGAGCAGGTGTGGAGATAAGGACACAAGCAGACAAATGGCAGAACGACACAGCAGAGAAAAGAGGAGGAATGTCTGAACGCTGAGAGGAGTTTGGCTGGGAGCAGCCAGAGGGGAGTTTGGCCACTGGATGGCCAGGATCCAGGGGAAGATCATCTTTCCCCTCCATCCCCCCTTCCAGCTCCCCATCCATCCCACTGAAAGCCACCTCCACCACTCAGTAAAACCCCACATTCATCCTTTAATCCTGTGTGTGACCTGATTCTTCCAGGGATGCTGGGCAAGAGGGGACGCTGGGCAAGAGCTCGGGATACAGAAAGCTGTCACTTCCATCTGCCCTTGTGAAAAGGCAGAGGTCTGTCAAGCTGATTAACACTCAAGTCGTCTGCAGATAGCAGGGCTAAAAGGACACACTGTAACACGTGCCCAATTGGGCTCCTGCACTTGTCCGTCTGCGTTCCCCGCCTCCCCTCAGGGGTTTGAGCAGTGGTGGTGACTGAACAAGCAAGCCACACCCCTGTCGCATGTCCTGTGAGGGGGATCAGAGAACTCCCCTGTTTCACAATCAAATCAACCAGGCATGGTGGTATGTGCCTGTAGTCTTTGCTACTCAGGAAGCTGAAGCAGGAGGATCGCTTGAGTCCAGGACTTCAAATCCAGCCTGGACAACATAGCAAGACCATCTCTTAAAAAAAAAGAATTTTTTTAAAAAGAAATTATGTTAACTAATAAGAAAGAGACAATGACCCAATAGAAAATTGGCCAAGGATAGGAATAGGCTCTTCGTAGAAATCCAAATGGGTGCAAATCAATAAGAAGATGCTCAATTCCAATCAAATTCAGCAAAATGCAAATTAAAACGTTAATGAGATACCATTCCCATCCATTATATTGACAACAATTAAAAAGTTTAACCTAGCAAGTGATGATAAGAATGTAGAAGAATGGGAACTCCCTCTTGTACTCTTTTGTAGGAGTAAAAATTGGTACAGCCATATCCTGAAGGATATGTGACATATGTGCACAAGGAAATATGTACATACAGGTATTCAATTCAGCATTTACTTACTTTAGAAAAAACTAAAATTAAAAACCACCTGGCTATCAATAAGAGAATGGATTAACTATGGTATATATAATGGTTTAAATGAATCAACTGGAACCATGTGTATCAAGAACACATCTCTAAAGCATCTTAAGAGAAAAAAGTAGGTTGCAAATGAATGCACATTTTATACAACTATTTTAAAAAAATTGTTTAAATATTACATACACAAATATTCTGATAGATTGCAAGAATGGTTACAGATTCCTTTCTTCCCATCAAGAGTGGAGCCTATTTCTCTACCCCTTGAATCTGGGTTGGCCATGTACCTTGCTTTAGCCAAAAGGATGTTTGCAAACATGACACAAGCAGAGGCTTGAAAAGTGCATTTGAATTGGGGCTTGCACTCATACCACTCATGAGAAGGTAAGACACACTTCCCCTGGTTGCTCGCATTTCTCAAGCCAACAGCCAGCAGACTTTATAAAGCAGAGCCACTTAAATGACTGACAGTTGACCATAGATATATGTGTGAGTCCAGCTGAAACCAGAAGAACTGGCCAGCTGAATCCAGCTCGAATTGTTGACATAGAGAATTGTAAACTAAGCCACAAAAACGGTGGTTTGTTTCAAACCACTAAGTTTTGACATGGTGTGTGATGCAGCAAAATCTAAATGATACAAATACTAAGTATTAAAGCATGCTGGAGAAAAGATACCATTAACTTATAAATGGCATAGAAACAAAAATGTTATATTACTTTCTGTATGCTTGAAATATTGTACAATTAAAAATTTCAAATTTCCTTGAAGAGTCAGTGGGAAATGAAGAAATTGGAACAGGAAAATGAATTCAGAAATTTCATTGTGAAGGGGAGGAGACAGAGCATTAGGAGAGATTTAAAGTACATAAACACGTTTAGTAGGAAGCTGGTCTAATGGAATAGGTTGAAAATATTGTGCAATAGGATTATTAATTGGTGATGCAGGGTTCCTGATTATGAAAATATGACGATGGAATCCTGAGCCCAGGATAAGGGACTAACCTCACAGAAGAATGGGCACCTTTTCCTGGTAGGAAGGAAGGATGGATGTAGGTATAGGCAGTTTTGTAGTTTTAATGGCAGGAAATTGATGGCATCTCTTTCCTCTATGAATTGATAAATAAGGTCATCTTTTTGAGATGGTCAGGTTTAGATTGCAAACTGTTAAAAGTCATTGGGGGAATGACAGGATATCTTGCCTAGGATAACAAGGATTGCTGGGCATCACTGAAGGTCCAGTTGAGTTTGGACCAGTCCCCCAGGCATCTGTCTCCCTCAGTACTTAGCATTCCTAATGCAGACTGAGAGAATTGGGTAATTGGAATTATGTAAAGCTGGAATTTTATCTGTTAGGTGGGATAGCAGGGCAAGTGAGTTGAGTATATGGGCAGGATGGCTGCTGAGTGATTGACCATGGAATCTAAGCTGGATAAGCAGTAAAGTGAAGACAGGTGAGGATAGGGTTAAGGGCTGTTGTTTTGTGATTTCGGAGCTGCCTATACTTACATGTTTGTCTCCCACACAAGTTCATAAACTCTTCAAAAAGATCTTTTTTTATTCATCATTGTTATCTATAGCATGAGCATAATATCTAACTCATAATGAGTGCTCCATAAATTATTGTTGAATTGAATAATGGCTTAAAACTCTGTTCCTTAAAGCTAATAGCTATATTCACCTGCAGCTTTTTCTAGGCAAAAAAAAAAAAAAAACAAAAAAGCTATTGTTAATTTTTTCTCATTGGTTCTGCTTGCTCTATTTTGCTTTCTATTGCTCTATTTTTTTTTCTTTAAGATCTTTCCCATGCATTTTATGCACCATCCTTTCTAGTGAATAGAGTCTTTTGAATATCTTGTTTGATTAAGTCACATCTGATTTCTTCTCTAGCCAATTTAATTCAGGAGATGAATTCTGATGACCCAGTTGTGCAACAGAAAGCTGTCCTGGAGACAGAAAAGAGACTACTGCTTATGGAGGAAGACCAGGAGGAGGATGAATGCAGGACCACCTTGAACAAGACTATGATCAGTCCTCCACAAACTGCTATGAAGGTTTCTTTTTCTATTGAGAAGTTATATAAGTACATACAGTGAGAAGACCTACACCTAGGCAGTAGTTTAATCTCAAACTGTCCAGCAAGGCTGAAATGGTCTTTTGTTTCTTAGATTCATTAGATTTATTTTTTATAAGAAAGTATGAAATTTGATTTTTTTTCCTTTGATCTTTCTGGGTTATCTTTAAACAACCCTTTGGATCTATTTTAATGAAAATTTCGCCTCTCCACCCCCTGAGCTTGTGTGATATATTTAAGCTGTACTTTTAAGGTAATGTATTCTAACTTATTTCCAATTCATAAGCCACAGCTGAGGTCCCTTGACCTGGGCAGCCTTATTTTGCAGACTGGGTCCCATAGCAGTTGTGCCCATAATCAGATCTCCTGATTTAAAGCAAGCCTCATGAATTCTGAGCCCTTCAGTTTTGATGGTTAGAAGAAATGACCTCTTGTTTGTAATTGATTTGCCTTCTTGGTTTATATACATATAAATTAGAGAGTGGTTTTTGAAATTTGTTTCTTTGTTTTTATGATAACCTACATCTACAGAGTGCAGAAGAAATAAACTCAGGTAAGGACAGCATCTCTCTTCCCAATTTGCATTCTTTATAGAGGACCAGTTTTGATTGATTGTAGCTCCCAGACCCTTAAATTATTGACTTTGAGCTTACAAACAACATGTGAACAAAAACCTACTGATCATCCCATTCTGTTACTAGTGATCAGCGGGAATGTCCCTGAGAGGTTTTTCTTTATTTTCTCTTGGTCAACCTTTTGTAAACTCAATTCAGTTATTCTGTATCATCCAATTTACCCTGTTCAAGGGATCCAGATAGTTTCTCTGTTGCTCAGCTCAGAAGCTCATTATGCTAAACGGAACAAAAAAATCTCTCTTCAAAGAAAAACTCTTTTAAAAGACATAATTCAAATTTGAAGCACAGTCATAGCCATCATGTATAATAATACATCACACAGATTACCATTTAATGTCAAATTAAGAAAATGTCATTTTAGTTGCCTCAGAATGGTGTGTGTGTGTGTGTGCGCCTGTGTGCATATGCATACGTGTGGCTCTAAAGTAACACTTCTGAATTTGAGCTAAAGAATTGATTATAGTATTTGGATTTTTCTTTTTAATATCTGAAATTACCCTGCTGTCAGAGGCCTTCTTGGCATCTGTGGAGAAGGATGCAAAGGAACGAGCCAAGAGAAGAAGGGAAAACAAAGTCTTGGCGGATGGTAATTGTCAGTCCTTACTTTTCAATGGCTGGGATGATTTGTGCTAGAAGGAGCACACGAAATCCTGTATGCTGACATTTGAGGACATCTAGATTCCCAGTGGTGAGGTTTGTGATGGGCTTGAGGCAATGGGACCTGGCCAGAAGGAACTAATTGGTGGTCTGTTCTCTGTTCCTGCTGCAACAAGCAGAGGGTAGGACATACCTACCTCCAGTGAAATCTCTTTCCAAAGCATCCCTGTGCACTTAGCAGAGCAAAGTGAATCATACTAAACAGTGCTCAGGAAGTAGTGGAGGGTGAGAGTGAGCTGCCACTGGCTAGCCTAAGGCATAGATGAAGAAGTGGAAAAGAAAAATAAAACAGCTGTGGGAAAAGAGAGGAGACATCACGGAAAAGGAAGAGAAGGGATTGTGTATGTTGCGGGGAGATACATATGATAGAAGAATGTTTTCACATTTATTTTATACCACCCAGGGCTGTGTGTGCTGCAGGTCTGAATGATTCCATATTTGTTGGGAAAATTATTTGACCCTCTTTATGAGACACTGAATGCACAGATTTGGTCTCTGTGGCAAGCTTAGTATGGTTCTGAGCCTCGATGCAGAAACATTTACTTTTTCTGAGAATCTACTTAGAAGACATGGGTGGATTTGGAGAAAAAAAAATACTTGAAGAAGCTGGTCCTGAAATATCTGCAGAGAAAAACAAGTGTCAAGTCCCTTTAGGATCGATAGAAGTGAAGACCTTAAAAGTAGAATTGGAAAATCGGGGGAATAAAGTCTGAGAGATTTTCTGATGTGTGGTGAGAGCTCGCCTGTGTAACTTATATTCCCATAGCCCTAAAAGAAAAAGGGAATGAAGCATTTGCTGAAGGCAATTATGAAACAGCTATCCTTTGCTACAGTGAGGGTTTGGAGAAGCTGAAGGACATGAAAGTGCTGTACACCAACCGAGCCCAGGTCAGTGAGGCAAGGATGTGTCCATGGGGCTTTCTCAGGGAATAGTTGCCACTAAACCTGGGAAAACAAAGATGAGACTAGATGTTGGGCTGGGAAATGTTTATAAGAACTGGCTCTTGTTTTGGGTGTGGGAGGAGCTGACTTATACATAGCATTTACCAGTTTCCATGATGCAAATATTCTCACCATGATCTAATTTGAAATCACTGCAGGAGGACTTGGGAAGAGCTGTCCATTATCAGCTCTCTCCATAGTATAAGTCAGCTCCATCATATCACTGATGGTGACCATGTACTTGTCCCTGTGGATAAAGGAGAAAACTAGTGGAATGAAATGACCTATGGGACCTTAGAATTCTGCTATCAACAGATTTCTTCAGCCGCCTTTTTTGGTACTAGTCTTAACTCCTAGGGGATGCCCTCCTGTTAGTTTCTCATTCATTGTATCAGTCTCTCTTTAAGATTCTGCGACAGGGATAAAGTGGATAGCTAATGGTCCTAGAGCCAATTTCTTGGAAATTTTAGGTTTCTGAAAGTTTTTATTCGTTAGTATATGTCACAAATGAGCTCAGTTTCCTGAAACACCAGGTAAAAACCACCCACATGTTTATTTACTACGTAATGAAGGGATAGGCTGATAGCTCTCAACTGAAACAAAACCATCACCTGTGACCTTATCTTTGAAAAGTAGTTTAGTTTTTGTGTGGTAGAGTTCTCTGCTGGACAGGCCTGAAAAATTGGCAGATTCATGGACATGATTACCTCATGGTCAGAATATGTCAGCAGGACTTGTGTGAGGTGGACTTGATGCCTTGTCATTTGCAAGAGGGAGAGGCTGCAGCAGAGTCCTCATCAGCTCCAATTTCCCTAACTCGAGATTAGGAATGTCTGGCTCTGGGATGTTGAGGAAGAGGACTGGAAGCAAGAAACAGGACATTCGGAGGCCGAAACATCTGGGGAGTGACAGTGACTTAATGATAAATAAATCCAAGCAGTATAATCTCACTAGTTTAGCAATTTGGATATGTTACACTAGAGTTGAAGTGTCATTTAAACTATCCCAATTTTGGAGAAAACTTGTTATAAGGAAGTGAATCGGTAAAAACAATGGCCAGAGGTTGATTTAGCAGTACACTGCATTACCCGTACAAGATTATAAACTTTTTGAGGGCAAAAACTACCATATACTTTTTCCCCTAATGCTTTATTTATAGCAGATGTTCAATAAATCCTTTTTTAGTTACATAACATTAAAAGCACAATAAGTCCAATTAAGGGAGTTAAGTTTCTGTTGACAATTCAGAGGCATCGCTTAAATGCAAGCAATTAATAGAATAATTATAGTTCCTTCTTATTTATTACCAAATTTGGTCTCTAAAAACATCTGCCTACTGATGCTTGTTCAGTTGTGTTACTCTGAAGTTATTTGAAAGCAACAAAATTGAATTGCTTTAAAAAGGTTATATAATTCAGACATATCTAATTCAGACTGTCTATACTTTGATTCATCTAAATTAGTTATATTTTCACTGCACTCATTTTTAAGCAGCACTTTGATTAGTTCTGAAGAATCACATTAAGAATGAATGTGGATAAATATAAGGAAATGTAATGAAAAGGTTTGAGGGAGTGATTCCTCTCAGCCTTCCCAAGGAGAAAGCTTATGCAGAGACCAAAAAATGGACAATGTGCTCCCTGGTGTTACAAACCATTTGAACCATTGACTATTTTTAAAATGCTTCCTCTGTATGCATGCAGTGTCAGAAAACACTTACTAAGGGCCCTGTAAATTGAGTGTTGCTTGTTAGAGAGAAAACCTAACCTTTCATTTCTTTGTTTTTCCCCTGGAGTTAATGTTATGATCAATAGATTGCCGGTATAATTTAGATAAATCTGGAGTTTAATTGCTGTTTGGAAAAAGTAGTTCCTTTTTAAAATGTGCAAAAGCAAAAGAGATTGAGGAAGTTATAGGGTGTTTAATCCAAGCCTTAAGAGAAAGAAAAAAAAGTAAAAGGCTGTGTAGAGAAATTGTTGCAACCCATAAAGACTTCTTCAGAGTCTGCATGTATCCTGAATAATAGTGCCGTGAAATCATGGCCACAGCTGTCTAGAATGATGCCAGCTTCCTCCTCACATCCTCTAATTTTCAAATGAAACCTGAGACCCTGGAGGAAAGGATGATGCTTTACAGAACAGATAGCTCAAAGAGTCGTCTTCTCTAATTAGTACAGAACATGAGTTAATGAAAGCACCACTCACAGCTTCCTTGCTATGGGAGCCAAGAGCGGCATGATTTCAATTCATTTGCTGCCTGTTGCCTACTCCCTCCTCACTTGGGTTGGATACTTGGATTCCCTGTGAGTTGCAACATTGACCCCACAATTGGCTTGTCCATGTAAATATCTCATGAGGTTCGTTGTAAAGAGTGTTGCAGTGCCCTGGTACAGTTTTGATCATGGACAATCCTATGTGTAGTACTGGCTTTATTATTGGTGGCTGATGGAACCCTGGAAAAGCCACCGCTGCTGGTGCTTGGCTATCCTTTCATACAAATGGGATGATTGATGCTGCCTCTCAGGGAGCTTTCCAGAAGAAGAGTGCTTCAGAGCTACTTAGTGCAATTTGATAAGACTTTATTGACCACTTACTGTGTCCAGTAATTAATAGAGAGGTTATAGTAGCCATTGTGCTTGTTTATAGTCTTTCATTTGTTTATATTCCTCTAGTTCTTAGAAACATTGAACTAAGTTCTCAATCAGTTCAGTTTGAATGGATCACGGAATTCTGAGTCAATTCTTGATTTTCAAGATTTTCCCCAATTCTAGGGGATTCTAAAAGAGTGCCCCAGGCATTTGATACTAAGGGTTCATGGTGATGCTCTGACTCTCATATGTCACTCTACTTCTTTCATTTTTTTTTTCTGCTGTGCTCGGGAAGATAGAAGCAGAGCTTTATTATCTTTTGATAACAGAGTTATCGAGATATAATTCACATACCATACAGTTCACCCTTTTATAGTACACAATTTAATGGGATTTTAGTATAATCACAGAGTTGTGCAACCATCACAATCAATTTTTGAACATTTCATCATCATCCCCCCAAAAAACTCTCTCTTTAGCTGTCAACTGCCCCAGTTCTCCCATTGCTACTCCCAGCCCGAGATCATCACCAGTTTACTTTTTGTCTCTATACCTTTGTCTGTTCTGGACATTTTATATAAATGAAATCATACATTTGTCCTTTTGTGACTGGCTTCTTTCATTTACCATAATGTTTTTAAGATTCATCCATGTTGTAGTATGTATCAACTCTTCATTTCTTTTTATTGCTGAATAATTTTCCATTGTATGGATATACCATATTTTATGTATCCCTTCATCACTGATGGACATTTGGATTGTTGCCTTTTGACTATCATGAATAATTCTGCTATGAACATTCATGTGTAAGCATTTGTATGGATGTATACTTATATTCTTCTTGGGTATATACCTAGGAGTAAAATTATTGGGTCATATGGTAACATATTTAACCTTCTGAAGAACTTCTGGGCTATCTTCCAGATGGGCTGTGCCATTTTAATTCCCACCAGCAGTGTATGAGGGCTCTAATTATCTGTCTTTTTTATTCCCTTTATCATTTGGTGTTTTTCTGGAACATTCACAGCAGGGTAGACTCCAGAATCCAGCTCTTCCTTCTTGGATGTGGCTAGTGAGCTAGGTGTTTTCTCTGTCCCTCTAGATCCTTCCCTGCTCTGTGCCCTGGAGGGCTGACCTGTGTGGACTGGCTCCTTGGCTTCCCAGTCCTCTAGCTTCCATTTGCATTCAGCCAATAAAATAAGAAGGAAGGAGGAAAAGTGAGATTGGGGTATTTATTCTCCTGGCCTTTGGCTCTGGTGAAGGCCTCAGCTCATGTCAGGCAGTTCTTTTCGCAGAGCTGTCCTCTCCCATTTTGTTCATTGCTCCCTCCTTCTGCGCCTTCCGTTACAGCAGTGGTAATGGCTGTCCACTGTTGCTAGCCCTTGGATTCTTTAGCATCTCTTGTCAGGTTCCCTAAGCCCTGCCTTCACCGTGGAAGAGGTCTCTGTATTCAACTCTCCTCAGTTGCCCAGTGCAAGTGTGCCATCTGTTTCCTGGCAGGACCATGACTGATCCAGGAAGGGGATAGTTCTCGCTGACATTCTACTGTTCGAATGTTCTTTCTGTGTGAACTGAAAACTGCGTGATGCAGAGTTGTATGTGAATATCAGTTGTTGGTTTCATTACAGGCTTATATGAAACTTGAGGACTATGAGAAGGCACTGGTGGATTGTGAATGGGCTCTCAAGGTAAGAGAGTATTTCTTTTCCCACATGATGGTGTTGGCCTAAGTAGATAGAAGGCAGCTGCCAGTGTATCAAGATAGGAAAGGGTATAGCCTCTGTAGCCAGAGCTTCAGTTTCCTCATCTGTAGAATGGGATAGAATAGAATTGTTAGGAGGGTCACGACAATGCACAGAAAGTGCCTAGTTCCTAGAAAGCAATCCAGGGAGCTGCTGCTATTGAATTTTTATTGTCTTATTTTACTACAGCTCCTTCTTTACTATTGTGTTATCAGACACTTTGTTCTAAGTGGTAGTGGAAATGCCTCCTTCTCTCTTCTAGAACCAGCCATTGGAGCTTATTTCTGCAATGCTGTTCTTCCTTGTCGGTTGGTGTTTTTTCCCTCCAGCTCTAATAATTTGGAAATATAACATCCTCTATTTGTAGAGGAATAATCAGAAGAAAGAATTCTTATTTTTCAACTTTAGTCAGGCCTTGGGCAGATAAAATAATTCTACACATGGCATTTCCTCTGAAATCTGCCAAAATAGATGGTCAAAGATGCATAGACGTAAAGACTATTGGTGGAAATGTTAAGAGTTACTAAAAGAGAAATAATACGATCACTTTTTAGGGACATGACCAAATATTTAAGTAACCCTTAATCCACATTCCCCTAAATTACTCTGTCACGGGGGTTTTAACTAAGTGACCAAAACTAGTGCTTCTCAGACTTCTGCACTGTGCTGCTAACAGCAGAGGAGAATGAACATGAGCCCCTCGAGAGGGACTAGAAGCAGAAAGCATGAAATTTCTTTTAAGATATGTGTTTTACCTTAAAAACCTCAGTAATTTTGCACAGCACTTCATAAAAGTTATCTGTTTGTTTTGATATAATAGCATGATTTTCAATAACTTAGAATCAAGTAAAATTGAGGTACGAGGAGAATGTGCCAGGTTTATTCTGTGGCTTCAATTCTTGGGTACAGCACACTTACCCTAGCCTAATGAGTATGTCCTAAAACAAGAGGACACTTTCCTAGCAGCATACTGGCCATATCTGCTTTATTTCTTATTGAGAGGGTAAGCAAAGGAAACAGAGATGAATGAGAAAGTCACCTCTGCTTATAATCATTCGTAAAACACTAGGGATCCTCTAACCCTGACATCTGGAGTGTCCAATTTCTTTATCTCTTAGAAGATACAATGTGTGGCACATTTTGTCCCATTGCACGGGTATAGTCTTTAAGTTATAAGAGTTGCCCAAAGCTGATGACCTCAAGCTCCTCACAGCTCCATCATAGATCCACTAACCTGCTTTGTCACCTTGCTTGATAATGGTTTCTTTTTCTACCATTATTCTGCAGGAGAAGAGAGAGGCAAGGATGTTTTCCTTGGTTTTTCTGGTAATAACAGCAAACAACATCATTTGCTGCATGCTCACAAAATTCTATTCTGTTCTGTTCAGTGTCACTATTTTCTCTATTTTTCAGACAAGGAAATCAAGCCCCAGTGATTAATTAAGTAACTTGTGCAGGATCGTGAAGCTAGTGTCTGTCTAACTCTAAGCCCTTGCTCTTAAACCTCTATAAAGGGCCTCTCCACTGCAACTTTAAACCCCATAATCCCTGGGTGTGGATGTCATTCCTTTCTGTGGAAGAAACACGATCTCCTCATGGGTTCACCAAGGGTATCTTTTCTGATCTGAAAAAGGCCAAAGGGGCAGACATACCATCGTGCTGATTCAGGGTAACACACTGGCCTGTTCCCAAATGTTAATTGAAGTACAATGTAATTAACGGTGAAACCGAGGCCAAGCAGGCCCAATGGAGCTGACATTAAAAAACGCTGACATTCAGCAGCCAATCTTGTTAAATGCCCAGCGAGGCTCCCAGTTGAAGAGGTTTGGGTAAACACTTGGAGAAATGAGAAAAAAAAATGTACAAAGAGTTCTAAAAACTAATAATGATTTGTTTTATGTTGCAGCTGTGAATTAAAAGCTTTTGCTCTCTTTAAAATTAATGTATCAATAGTGAATGTCACTGGCACTCCATTACTAATAGTATTAGTACTTTCATGCCAATTTAATCTTTTTTGACACTTTTAAATTGGTAGAGACAAGCTTATGTGATATTTCAAGACTGATGTTTCTTGTCAAGGAAGATAAGGCAGCAAAGCTGGTTTCAATTAGGACCAGAATCATTTCTTTCTCAGCAGAACACCTCTTGCACAATGAAATACATCTTCCTCTGAAGGCAAGATTCCTTTAAAGGGAAGCTGAGGTTCACCCAAGAAAATTCTCATGAGGGTTGACACATGATCAAAGGAGAGTGGGCCTATTAGTGAGAAAAATCCATTAGCAGCCTTTTGCGTCATTGTCTGAGGAAGGCAAAGTCACAACTATCCGCACTTCACGGTGACACACGATAGGCTGGGGACAAGGCTTTAATGCTTGGGGCTCGGTTTCCCCCGCCTGCTGTAACCCCGGTGCTCTGCCAGTGAATGCACTGTGAATATTTGGCTTTCATGAGCTGAAGTGCTAGAGTTTCCTCTTTTCCCTTTGACCATTCCTTTCCTGCTTCCTCAATTTTATCCTTTGTGAATTCATGAGGGGTCACTCCTCTGCTCCCTGTCTTTCGTCTCTCTACAGTTACTCCCTTACAGCTGTCTTCTCCTCTCATGGGCTCAACTCTCATCTCTGCAAAAGGCTCTCAGACCTACTTCCCCAGCCTCCCCTTCCCCAGCTCCAGGGCTGCGTGTCAGCTGCCTCCTGCAGGTGCCTTTTGATAGTCTTGATGTCATCTGAAACTCGGTATGTCTAGAAGCCAACTCTTCATCTTCTCATTCAGCCTTTCCCACTCCCTGCCCTAGCTGACCTCTTTCTGTTAACGACACACCATGTCTTTCAGGTATCTAGGCCCCTGGTTTTGACTTCGCATCCTCCATAGCCCTTATCATTGATAGTTAGTTGATGCTGGTCAGATCTTTCTTTGACATAGCTCTGGCATCCTTTCCCTCCCACTGTCACCAGGACTTCAGACATTAGCCCTTGTTCTAAGCGATTGTTCTGGTCTCCTTACTCATCTCTCATTGTTCAGCCCACCATACCTCTTGTTCAGCCTTTCCCTCCTCTGTTCACGTCTGCATGCCACCTTCCTACCAGCTTACCTCCACACTGCCATTGGTGACTCACCCTCCTCCAGTGTGGCATGCAAGGCTACCATATGGTGTTGCCATTTAGCTCAAGATGGGGTCTTCTCTCCACCCTGCACCTGCCCCCTCGATCCCAGCTGGACCGTCCCTAGAGCCCCCATACTCTCCTCGCTCAGGTTCTTGCCCAGCCCACCCTCCCTCCATCCTCCTCTCTTCATCTCTCCGTGTCACTAAGACTCAGCCCAGTTCCCTGCTTCTTTGCATGCCCTTTTAAAGACTGCATTTTAGAGAATGTTTTCTTCCACTGATTTTTTTCAGTAGCATTTTCTATAGCATTTATATGCTTTTTTCTGCAGTACCTTTCTGAAGGAGATTTGGTGTCATTTTTAAACCCTTGAGAGTTTAATGGCCAGATTTCAAATTCCAGCTCTTCCACTTGTTATCTGTGTGACCTTGGGCCTCTCCAACCCCTAGTTTTCACATCTATAAAATAGGGATAATAACTGTATCTGCTTCATAGAGTTGTTATAAAGCTTCTGTGAGATCATCCATGTGAACCATAAAGCTCAGTGCCTGGCACATGGTTTGGGCTGAACAATCATGCACATTTATTTTTATTATGACTTCCATTCACTTAGCAGTGAATTGGGAAATGATATACACAAAAGTGTATCTCTAAAAGCTTCTCCAACAATTATTGTTCTCTCTTTTATTATTGTTGTTATTCTTCTCTCTTTTATTATTATTGCTCTTTTATTAAATTTAGATTGTCTCTTTTGCTCTGAAATGAATTGCTGCTGTTATAACTGCAGCAATAGCAGCTAATACTCTGTTACCCAGAGCCACACCAAGTGTTTTACATAATTTCTTTCTCACAACAACCTGAGAGAGATACTATTATTGTCTTCATTTTCTAGGTCAGGAAAGTGAGTGTCAGAAAAGTTAGGCGGCCTGGCCAACAACACGCCACTTCTGCTGAGTAGCAGAACAAGGATCCTCCCAGGACATTTTAGACTCCCGAGCTTGAACTCTTAACCTCTTCATATCTAAACCTTTGAAGGGCATATGATTTGGCACAATGTCTTGCATATAAAAGAAGTTCAATAAATGTTCATTAACTGGATGTCTTAGATTTAGTGTATGTCTCTGTCAAATCATTCCCTGTGGAGTTATAATGACTAGGGGCAGACAGGTGCAGGGCCTCCTGTGTAAATTGTCTAGTTTCAGCCATAAGTTTCAATCCTGCCTTTTCAAGGGGGCATCCCTACTGATCTTAAGTAATATGAACAGAAGGTCCCAGTACACATGTTGTGGTTTATTTGGGAGGAGGGACTTCCCAGGTCCACTAAGATATAATGGTAACCTCAGCTGTTTTCTTAGAGTAAGTTCTCTTCTCTTCTAGTAAACCAGTGACTCTCAAACTTGGATGCGCATTTACCTCACCTAGAGAGCTTAAAAAATTATTGATGCCTGGGTCTTATCCCAGAGTATAATGTAATTGACATGGGGTGCAGGGCCGGCAGGATTTTTACAAGCATCCTAGATGATTCTAATGTTCTGCCAGTGTTAAGAGCTCTTCTCAACTGAGGGTTTGCTTCCTGATTGCATCTCATTAAATGGAAATGAAAACTGGCAGGTATCATTAATTAATTTGGTGAAGAGCTTGCTGCTGCATCCAGGCTCCTTGCAGGCGTCAATTAGTTTGGTCACAAATGCATAAAAAAGTTTTGTCAACTCTGGTAGTTGCCCTGAGAATCAAAGTTTCGCCTTAACTCTTTTAGCTGTATAGTGAAGGGAGTGGCTAATGACTTCACATCTTCTAAAACTTCTGATCAGTCATTCTCTTTTATGCAGTGTGATGAAAAATGCACAAAAGCATATTTTCACATGGGAAAAGCCAACCTGGCCCTGAAGAACTATAGTGTGGTAAGTTCTTAGAGGAATGTAATTGACATGTTTGATCACAGACTGATGCTCCCAATTGTGCTAGAGGAGAACCGTGATTCTCCAAGCTGATTAGGTATTAATCCATCCTTTAGTAATTTCCAAGGTAAAGCTCAAGATCTTAAAGTTGGGAAGAATTTTGGGTGTCAGTTAGTTCAACTCCACCAGCTGTAGGACTCTCTTCTAAAACATCCTCTATCAGTGTTTGTTCAGTCTCTGGAGAGAAAAGACATGAGCAAAAAGAGAAAACAAAATTTGCTGTAACCTCATCACCCAAAAGTAACCATGCAGATCAATCAACCTGTCTATCTACCTATCTATCCATACTAAGATATTATATATCATTAAAAGTAGCTTTATTGAGATATAATTCACATAGCACACAATTCATCTGTAGAATATACTAAAAACTATGTGATTCAATAGTTTTTAGTATATTCACAGAGTCAGGCAGCCATCACCACAATCAATTTTAAAAAATTTTCATCCCTTCCTAGAAAAACCCCTTAACCATTAGCAGTCAGTCCCCTTCCCCCAACCCCATCTCAACGTTAGGCGCAACCACCAGTCTTTCTGTCTCTATACATTTGCCTGTTCTGTAGATTCCATATAGAGTCATACGATCTGTGGTCTTTTGTAACTGAGGTCATTCACTTAGTATAATGTTTGCCTGGTACATTTATGTTGTAGTGTGTATCAGTTCTTCATTCCTTTTTATTGCTGAATAATATTCCATTGTTTGATACCATATTTTATTTATTTATTCATCAGTTAATGAACATTTGGGTTGGTTCCACTTTTTGCCTGCTATGAATAACACTGCTATGAACAGTCATGTGCAGGGTTTTCTTTTTTATGTTTACAGTCCTCTTGGGTATATATCTAGAAGTGGAATAGCAGGGCCGTATGGTAACTCTATGTTTAACCTTTTGAGGAACTACCAAACTGTTTTTGAAAATGGCTGCAGCATTTTACATTCCTACCAGTAGTGCATGAGGGTTCCAGTTTTTCCACATCCTCTTCAATACTTGTTACTTATTTTTTTATTATAGCTATTCTAGTGGGTGTGAAGTGATATGTCATTGTGGTATTTGATCTGCATTTTTTTGGTGACTAATGATGTTGAGGATCTTTTCATGTACTTGTTGGCCATTTATATATTTTCTCTGGAGAAATATCTTTTTTTATAATGAGGCGTAAATGTTATTTATATATTCTGAATACAAGTTTCTTATCAGATACATGATTTCCAAATATTTTCTTCCACTCCTTGTATTGCCTTTTCATTTTCTTAATGATGTTCTTTGCGGCACAAAAATGATGAAGTTTGATAAAGCCTCAATTACCTATTTTTTCTTTGGTTGCTTGTGATTTTGGTGTTATATCTAAGAAATGATCATCTAATCCAAGGTCAGGAAGATGTATACCTATATTTTCTTCTAAAAGTTTCATGGCTTTAGCTCTTAAATTTAGCTATCTCCAATCCATTTTGAGTTCATTTTTTGTATGATGTGAGGTAAGGGTTCAACTTCACTCTTTTGCATGTAGATGTCTACTTGTCCCAGTACCATTTGTTAAAGAGACCATTCTTTCCCCCATTGAGTGATTTTGGCACCCTTGTCAAAAATCAATTGACCATAAATATATGGGTTTATTTTTGGACTTCCAGTTTTATTCCATTGATCTACATGTCTGTCCTTGTGCCAGTACCACAGTGTCTTCATTTTTGTAGCTTTGTATTAAGTTGAGAAGTGAGAGCCTTCAACTTTGTTCCTCTACTTTTTCAAGATTATTTTAACTATTCTGGTACTCTCACATTTCTATATGAACTTCAAGATTATCGTGTCGATTTTTGCAAAGAAACCAAATGGAATTTTGATGGTTATTACATGAATTCATAAATCAATTTCTCAAGTACTGCTATCTAAACAATATTAAGTCCTCCTATCCATGAACATAGGCTGTCTTCCCATTTATAAGATATGTCTTTAAAATAAATTGCTTCATATTGTACATGTTTTAAAAGTTTGATGGACTTTAACTGTAAATGTAACACAGGCTTATTGTAATAAAGCCAAATAAAAGAAATGTGAATAAAGAAAATGTTAATCTTTCCCTGTCCACCAATTTTTATTTACTCATTCAATTCATTCATTCAGCAGATATTTATTGCATGCTTTCTATGTGTCAGACACTGTTAATACAGGCAATAAAGAATACATCAGTGAAACTAGACAAAGTCCTTGGCTTCATGGAACTCATGTTCTTGGGGTAAGGGTGACCAGGAGACAAAAAACAATCAAATAGATGTGTAGTGTGTTACATGTACTATGTTAGGTAGTGGTAAGTAGTATTGAGAAAAATCAGGAGCAGTAAAGATGAGACTGGTTTTATATAGAGTGGTAAGAAAAGGCTTTCTAAAGGAATGGAGGGAGTGAAGTGAGCAAACCATGTGGATATATAAGGGAGTAAATTCCTGGTGGAGGGATAGCTAGAATGCAGCCAGCAAGACGAGAGCAACAGGAGATGAGGTCAAACAGGTGATAAGGGTAGAGAAGGGGCTGATCCTGTAGGGCCCTACAGGCTTTTCAAAGGACTTTGGCTTTTACTTTGAGTGATCTTCAAGCTTTATTGGAGGATTTTGAGTAAAGGAATTAAATGATCTGACATATTTTAAAGGATTACTCTGACTGCCATGCCGAGCATGTGTTTTGGCGTGGTAAGATAAGAACAGAGAATGAATGATAAGGCTATTGCAATAAATATCCAAGCAAGAGGTGGTGATGGGGACCAGGTTGGTAGTGATGGAGGTGGTAAGAAGTGATGGGATTTTGGATATTTACTGACAGTGAAGCCAACAAAAATTGTTGCTAGATTAGATCTAGGGTTGAAGAGAAGTTGGATACAGGGTCACTCTGATGTATAGACTTCTGTTCCTGCGACACTGTTCTCTACTTTAATGTGTTATTGTTTTCCTTCAGTTTGTTTCTTAACTCTAGTCTTCTAGATGAACCTTGGGCCTTCAAGATTATCTCAGAACTGTTTTTTTTTTTTCTGAGCGTTTTCTCTAGGTGACTGGTTAGATTATACTCTGGGCAGTTCTTATATTCTTGTGAGAAATCCTGCCCTAAGCCTAGGAATCCTATGAACTAGAATCTTCCTTTTTCTGGTAACTTTCTATCTAGCAGTTTCCTCAATGAGAAGCCCTCACTCTTGAGTTTTCCAGCTGACTCTTATGTGGCCAATAAATGGATCCCTTACCGGTTCTCTTCGCAGCTTGTACATTTAACTAGGCAGTTCTCTTTTCCTATTCCCAAGTCTCTGTCAACATTGCCTCTAGCTTCATTTATTTCCTAACTCCCTATGGACATATTTGACAGCCTCCTTTCTCTCTCAGTGCAAATATCATATCTAAGTTTTGTGTTTACTTTATGATTATTTCTATCCCAGACAGACATGATCCACAAGAATTTAGGACTGGATATTTTTCATCATGAGCATCTAAAATTCTTTAAAACGAATTTTGAAATAATTCCTGTTGCCCCCTAGAACTGGAGAAGCCTGAACAGAAATGTCAAATGCACACTGTGTTCCTATGCCTGCCTCCTGCACTGGGAGCAGGAGGAGGTGAGGAGAAAATAATGAAGCAGCCGAGCCCAATGACACCTAGTGTCTTTCTCATAATCACCTTTACCCCAACCACTCTTCAAGGTCTTGTTTCTTTTTTCCAGTCTAGAGAGTGTTATAAGAAGATCTTAGAAATAAACCCCAAGCTGCAAACCCAGGTGAAAGGTGAGCACGTTCCTGCTGAGGCCCTTCGCCTGAACTCCACCTCCCTCTGCCTCCTGCCTTAGAATGCCTTCCGTGCTTTCACTGCCCTTGGCCACTAGGTAGCAGCGGATCCTCTTTCCTGCACAATTGGGTCCTCTGTGTTAACCGGCCCACTCTGCTCCTCTGTTTGCTGTGCTCCCTTGCAAATATTAATATTTTCCTTCTTCATTTTCTACACCATCCTCCCTTAGACACTTTTAGACTCCCTTGAATCCCCAACAAGGTTTAAGATTCTGGTTGTAGATTTAGACTGTTTCTAAAATTTTCCTTGCTAAAGAAGAGTTTTAATTATTTTAATGCTTTATGCTTCTCAAACTCCCATCCTCAAAAGAAAGGAAAAAAAAAAAAGGTTGCTTCTTGTGTGGTATTGTTGATTGTTAGGGTTTTGTTTGCTTTTCCATTCTTGTTTTTCTAGATTACCTGAATCAAGTAGATCTTCAGGAAAAAGCAGACCTTCAAGAAAAGGAAGCCCGTGAACTGCTGGATTCAGGAAAGAACACAGCTGTGACCACCAAGAACCTCCTGGAGACCCTTTCCAAGCCTGACCAGATCCCCTTGTTCTATGCAGGGGGGATTGAGATCCTGACTGAAATGATAAAGGAGTGTAAGCCAGAGATGTGTGTGATCTCATGAGTGCTGTCAGTGTGAAGGGACACGTTCAGAGGTCTGCCTTTACCAGGCCAAGAATCCCTCCCTTCCTTCCACAAATATTGATTAAAGATATACGCTAATGTAGCTGCTAAAAGGGGTGCACAAGAAATGTCCTCCCACCTCTGCTCCATCCTCTCTACAGAGCGTGCGTACACTCAGCACACATGCAATAAACATACACAACACAACACATACACGTGGCACACACTCGATATATACTTACATACACCACACATGCACTCAGCTTTCACTCACTTGAATATATCCTTATATTACACACACACCACATACCACACACAGCACACTCACACCGTAAGTACTCACGTCAGTCCACATATCCTGCGCACACTCCACCCTCACATTTTCTCCACACACCCCATGCACATCCTGCATGTACTCCACACATACCCCCACAGACACCTCAAGCATCCCATACCACCTCATACAGCTTCCCTCCACTGTGGAGGAATGGAAGACAGAATTTTGTAGATTAAACTGTAAGGTTCACCCAGTTACAGTTAATGGCTGCTTAGGATGTGAAAATGGTTTCAGAGCAAACATCAGCTCTCCTACTAATGAGGGCCATACTGTTCTCTTTTACTAGCTCTTGTAAACATTGTTACCGAGGCTTAAATAATCTCTATACTCAGTGACAGCATGTTGTTTGTACAAATAGATAGAGTGTCTGACTTCTCAGTTAGTGTACAATGGAGGGCACACAAATATCCCCTTCAGCAGTTTCTTGGAGATTATAAATTCCTCTCTGGAACCTGGAAATAGCTTTGAAATAAATATTTAAGAACAGATGGATATGCTGGTACTTCCCATAGGTTAAGCAGCTCTGGGAGGCTCTCTAAAGATTACAGAATGATGAGCTGTGCAGATAGCCCTCGGGGCCACCCCAGCTCTGCTCTCCTTCTCTAAACAGTCCCTCTGCCTGAGAGGCACTGAGGCCTCTGACACTGAGAGGCTGCTGACAATTGTATTTTTCAAAATGTAAAGTTTATTTGTTTCTGCCAAACCATTCATGTGGGCACCGTGACATTCCATATTAGGTTTCTCATTAGCAGGTGGCTGTGTTGCAGCTAGACACCAGCCAACCAGTTTGGGAGTCTGAAGTGGTTTTCTCTGTATCTGTTTCAGGCACAGAACAAACTTTATTCAGAACGCACAATGGATTTAGTATCATCAGTGACAACAAGGTCATAAGAAGGTAGGGATGTTCATAAAGACAGCCCAGCATCAAAGCAAGGGAAAATAACCACTTCTTATGAAATCAGACATGAGGCACATAGACAGTCACGTTTCTGAACATTACCACCCTTCAGTCAGTAGTAGGGGGCTCTCCAGGAGTGCAAAGCTGCTACACGAACATCTTTGAGTGCTGACCCTCAAGACATTGGAGTTACACTGCAGTTAACAATTGAGGCTGGGCGTGGTGGCTCATGCCAGTAATCCCAGCATTTTGGGAGGTCAAGGTGGGCGGATCACTTGAGGTCAGGAGTTTGAGAACAGCCTGGCCAACATGGTGAAACCCCGACTCCACTAAAAATACAAAAATTAGCTGCGTATGGTGGCGGGTGCCTGTAATCCCAGCTGCTCAGGAGGCTGAGGCACGAGAATCGCTTGAATCTGAGAGGCGGAGGTTGCAGTGAGCCGAGATCACGTCACTACACTCCAGCCTGGGCAATACAATCAGATTTAGTCTCAAAAAAAAAGAAACAATTGAAGAGAGAGGAACAGCAGCACTTCCCAGGGCTCCTCTAAGCTCTTCGAAGTCAGAGAAATTATCATTCTTGCTGCTTTCCTACCAGTTTTTGCAAGGTTGTCATTGTTCATTTCTTCTTTTGGAATTTGCTGATCATATCAAGAAGTGATATAAATGGGCCAATCCCATTTATAATTTCATCTGAAGAAAGACCTGTGTGGTAGGAGGCAGTTTGCTGAAGTGACTGTATTTTAATTTTAGTTGTTCTGGTGTGCTTCCTGAGGCTTAGGATACCCGTGTGGGTTGAAGTCACCAGTCCATGTCTGTGGGCTCAGCCACAGTTCATTGGTCCCAGCACAGCCATCACCCATGGCCCTGGCTCACTGCCCAGCCTCTGTGCAGCCCTGGCTTCCTCAGTCTGCATCCGTGGCCTGGGACTCATGGTTCCATGATTGATCCTGGTGACCCATGGCTCTGGATTATAAAACTATACTTTCTCAAACCTGTATTTGGCAAATCTAGGGGTGAAATAAAACCAAATGGAAGAGAAAATCAAGACTGATTTTCAGACTTTTAAGACAGCTCTCCTTTGTCCATTCTAGGTGTTTTTCCACAGCAGGCAAAGATGCAGTTGAAGAGACGGTCTGTGTGTCTGTTCTCAAGCTCTGGCAAGCAGTGTGCAGCGGGAACGGTAAGCCTGGGTAATCACCGTTGATCACCATTAATGCGCTGCGTGCAAGAACTACACCGTTGGGTGGACTGTCCTCCCCAAAGGCCAGGCTCTGGAGAGCTGATGTCTAGACTTCCCCACACACCCGCTCCCTCCAGGAAAGCTTATGGATCAAAAGCAAGGTAGACAAATGAGGGGCAAGGTTGGTGAAGGGAGGAGGTTGTCAGCATAATGAGTGGTCTCCTCTCTCTTCTCCTCCTGCTCTTTGCAGACTCATGACTTCTGTTCGTGCACTGGCAGTGAGGTAGATGGAGTTTTTCTTTTCTTTTCAGCCTAAAATATTGTTCCTTTTTGCTAACCACAGTACCTTTCCAGCATCCTGAGATTTAGAATCATCCCCGCCAGTATCTTCAGACACTGATTAGCATCTAGTATTGAGACGGTAGAATGCCACGGGCATTTTATTTACTGTGCTAACTCTTAGGCTTTTCACATATTTGCATCTTCCAGAGTTCATTACGTTTTTGTATAATCTTTCTTAATCACTTTTGTAACTTCAACATAAATACAAATTTTACTTACTTCTGTCATTTTTAAAAAGTGTGTTTCATAGGAAAAAGTTTGACCCTGGACAGAAACACTGAAAATGGGGATAATGATAGCTATGTCTCCTTTTCACAGGGCTACTGTGGGGAGCCAGCGATAGAGCCTGTGAATGCAGTTTGCATACTCTGAGATGTTAAGTAGGAGATAATACCTTTTTTTTTTCTTCTTTAGTAGAGTAGAGGAATCAAGAACTTAAGAAATTAAGCTCTTAAAAATCTAGACAATCAGGGGGCCTATTTCCTGACAAGAATTAAGGGGAGTTATGCCCAGACTACTGTCATCATCAAGGTGCCTTTCTACTCTGTGTAAGACCCTGCGCCAGCTTAGGGCAGTGTTTCTGCAAACTCCCCTACAGGAGGGCGAGGAAGGCAGGACTTGGCGATGGTATGTCTACTCAGTGTGAATCTGACATAACAATCTGTTTACTCTATTTCTGTGAACCTATTTATCGTTTCTGTGAACCTTAAAGTTACATTTTTTTATCATCTGAAAAATATTTTCACATACCTGTGATGTGAATGCTGTATCGCAGGTCAATAAAATCTTGATATATCTAACTCAATAAATGCAAAGCAGTTTTTCAGAAGGGCAAGGAAATGCTTAAAAGTAAGGACATGAAAATATGTCAGTGATCTATTGTGGAGTTGGGAAGAGAAGCCAATTACAGGGTAGGATGTATAATATTTTACACATTATTTATATGAGGGGTGAATAATAGCTCCTTTGGGGAATGGGCTTACCTGGAGGGGGTATCAACTAACTCTGTGTTGTTTGAATTATTTATATCAAGCTACTTTTCTAGTATAAGAACAAAATATATAATCAACAAGGACCTTTCCATTTCAGAAATCAGTAGATCCTATCTTACATGGACAAGAGTAATTATAGGTGAAGTATAGGATTGAGATGTAATGTTTGCAACGAAAACATGGTTTGATAAGTGGGCTACACATAGGATCCTGTAGTCCTGTTACTCTGGCTCTTTCAGGGCTAGAAGAGACCTGGTGTGTGTCTTCTACTGGATGCCGTGTGCTGTGTGTAAATGGGCAATCAGTACAGGAGGGAAGAAAGCCAAGGGTGATGAGGTCCAAGTGATGGGGCCCACCCCTTTGAGATCTAGTTTGCTTTGTTTCCTAGCTTAGCCTCATACTGCAGTCTGTACCGTGTAGTTTCAAACAAATTCATGTACCTGGTCAGAAAATGAAGCAGATGAAAGGGGATAAATCTACTTCCACCACCCTGGAAGAGCTTATGTTCTAGGAAGGAGGGCACACTTTATTCGTTAGTGCTCTCATGTGATATTCTAGTTTCCTGGATAACATTTCCTCAAATGACTACTCTAGCCATTGTATGAATATTGATGGCCTAAAGACGTTCCACAATTAAACTGATTTATTTCCCTTTGCTAGTGTTTCCAGATACCATACACCAAGGAAGTTTGACCATAATGACATAGTTGATTTATGGGTGCCAGTCCCTGTCTGGCACAGTCATGTACTGACTTATTTAATCCTCATGATGTCCCTGTAGGTAGGAACGTAATCCTCATTTTACTGATGAGGAGACCGAGGAGCACAAGAGTTCACTGGTAAGGTCGCTCCCCTGGGCATTAGGACCCAGCAGTCTGGTTCTAGAATCCACACTCTTATACTTCATTATTCTGCCTTCAAATGAGTGGGCACCAGTTGAGTTTCCCATTAGGATAGAGGGCGACAGAGCTAATTTAATTGCCATGATGGCATGCACAAGACACACAACCTCTGTGTTTTGCAGAGGAAAACCAGCATGTGCTAGTGATGCACCATGACAGGGCCAGGCTGTTGGCCGCCCTCTTGTCCTCCAAGGTCCTGGCCATCCGGCAGCAGAGCCTTGCCCTGCTGCTGCAGCTCACCCAGACTGAGAGTGGACGGAGCCTGATCATCAACCACCTTGACCTGACCAGGTAAGCCTCTGCTAGCAGGATCTTCTTGGGACATCTCGTGTCATCACTTGACAAGTTCAGGTGTGCCTGTCTCCCCTCATATCTCTGTTGTGTGGCTTGAAAGATCAATAACAGAAAGAGCCTTTGACAAGAGTGCTCTGTCATGAGGACCTCTGGGACAGACTCCTGTCTGAACTTGGTACCATGGATGGTTTCACTTCTCCTGAGCAACTGGCTCGTCCCCATCCCACAAATGGTGCAAATGGCAGCCCTTCCGTAGCCAGATCAGGAGCCCCACTTTAAAATAGGTCACTTGCTTCTGCGTCTTTGGCCTTGGTCCTATCTCTACCCTGTTCCTGCCATTCCTTTTCTTCTTTCATTCTTATTTGAGGTAATCCTATCTTATTCTACATGTCCTTAAACCCTTTCTGCAACAAGATGGAGTATGAATAAATAAAACATTTCAAATACTGTTGCATGGAGGTCTTTCCAAAGTGTAAGACTATGGGCATAGAATATGTGTCCCCTAAGTAGACTTTCTAGAAAGATTACTGAACCACAGTGATTCTGCCCTGTCCTTTATAATTTATTAGTTTATTTTTTAAATCATTTATTTATTTGTTATTTTGCTTACTTGTTTTACTTATTCATTTATTTACTTTTATCTTACTAAGTTTTCAGTTTATTTATCTTTACATGATTAGTTTGAACATATGAAATTGCCACTTATTAGATCTAAAAGGTTGCATGCCAGCCATTTCATGTGGTTCAATCTAACAGAAATAGTGGCAATTATTGTAGCTTGCTTTTAAATGTTTCTCACACAGTCTAAAAACAGGAGATTACCCTTCTGAGTTTTTTCATTCACTGCTATTTTGTTTTATCTCCCCTCATCCTGCGGGGTAGGCAAGGTAAGCTTTATTACCTCATGTCACTCATGGGGCAGGAAGAACTGCAGCAAGGAACCAAGGAAATCTCACCCAACTAGCCTGGCCCCCAGGTACTGTTCTGAGGAGCCAGCTCTGCTCTGTGTTCCCAGTAGGAAAAGGAGCCAAACCTGCTGCAACTGGCTCCTGTTCCCTCCAGATCTTTTTGGGACCCTGCTGAGTCCTCCCACACTGTCCAATTTGGTATGTAAGTCCATGTGTGCCGTGACAGGATGGTTATTAAGCCTTGCCTACGGCTCCCCTTTCAGGCCCAGTCGCAGCCTCAGTGGCTCCCAGGAAAGGCTTTGGCAACCCACTGAAGCTCAGGCTGCACGGCAGATGCAGATTGTTAGTGGAGTTAAATTCCCCAAAAGCACATTTCGCATTTCAAATGACTCTGCAGTCATTTCCTCAATACCTTCCTCGTATTTTTTTTAATATTGTTTTTGTCTCTTTGAGTAAATGTAGCTATAGCTATCATGAGCTTTTCCCCTCAAGCTATCTTTGAATTGCTTGAGCTTCAATGTGCATTTTTCCAGTGTCTCGGAGAGTGGAGTTCATGATCACCTCGGGTGGTCCTGCCTACTCTCTTTAAGACAGTCAGAGAAACCTCAGCTTTTTACTTTTATGCCCACTAGCCTCCTTAATGTTCATCTCCAGTTGAACCAGACAGAATGGGTTCTCTGTGATGAAACGAGGCAGTTTGAAGCAAGACAGGGCTGCGCATAGCCCCATGACCGTCATGGCAGCACACATATCACATTCCTCCCACAATGTTTATCCTCAGAGAAGAGGTTGAAGGCATGAATGTGTGCTGGCCAAGGGCCAGTGTCATTTTGTAAAAAGTGCTGGGTTTTAGTCTTAAGCAATACTGAGTTTCCATTCCCTGCATGTCTCTGCTTGTGTGACCCAGGAAAGTTATTTAGCATTGACGGGCCCCGGCATCTCATCTGCATCACTCACTTATGATGACACTTACGGGGGGTGATGCAGTTGAATTTTTTCTGCTGCATTGTGCAGAATACTTGAGCAAAAGGAGCTTAAGCAAAATAAAGCCTGGCTTGTTTTGTCACCTAATAAAATGAGACTAAAGATAGCAGCTATTGGTGCAGTGGCTTAAAGATGTCGAGGTCAAAGTCTCTGCCCTTCTCTTGACCTTCCTCACATGGTCATACCTTCCCTCTTGCTGCAACTCCAAGCTTCACATCCTTCTTTAAGACAGGTCAATACCAGCTGGATCTGTCCCTCTTATCAAGAAAACCTACGGCCTATTTCTGTTTGGACAGAGTTGTGTCACATGCTACCCCTAGTGGGAAAAAAAAAATGGTCCCAACTTCTTCTGTAGTAGAGTTAGGAAGAATAGAAAGGAATGGAGAATATCTGTGAGGTTAACCAGCAAACAGCATCTGCTATAGAAAAAAAAAAAAAAAAAAGTAACTAACATCAATTAAGCCTGACACTTGGTATGATAAGGGCTCAATAATATTTTTGTAATCATTTTCTCTTAGGGCATATTGTTCAGGGTCCTAAACTGAAGTAACCGTGCATTTATTGGTTACATGAAAGCATTTTCTGACCTGTGGTTCACTCACAGAGACAGTTGCTTATCAGCAGAGCAGAAAATCTACCACCAAAAAAGAGGGTATGTGAGGAAATAGAAAGGGACACACCATCCTCTCTAGGTGCTGAGTCCAGTTAGGATGTGTGCATTGTCACATAGTGAGGGGGCCTCGCTGCTTATGTCTGCCAGGACAAAGCCAAGATGGTCTTAGACTGTTGTCTCATCTGTGCTATTCAGGTTCATTAGCAGTCATCTTCAAGACCGAAGAAAATAGGTTTAAATTGGTGAAGGAAGAATCTGAACTAACTGTAAAACAAATAAATTATTTTTGACAGCAGGAGCACTGGAATCCATTCCTGAAGATGTTAGGGATTTGCAGAAGCTTGGCATCACCTGGGCCCTCAGAAACCATCCAGTCAAGCCCCACTCAGCATAGATGTCCTCTGCGTACCCCCATACAGCCTGTGCATGGTGCCCTCCAGGGGAGATGCCAGCAGTTTTCATTATTTTTATCTCCATTTGATTCGGGATGGGCACTAACGCAGCTAATAGACTGGGTGGAGGAAGTCTTTCCCCAATTAGTGAGAGGCTGTGGATCTCATCTCCCAAGGTAGCCAACTGTCCATTTCAGGACAGTTCTGATTGATATAAATTATCTCCTTACACTGCACAAGTTGCCTGCCCCATACTATTCTGAGGCTGATTCTTCCTCCATACACTGAGGCCCAGGCCTAGACTCCTCCCAGCTTTCCAGTACTTTAGGTATCTGAAAATACTGATACATTCCAGGTTAAGCGTCCTTGTTACCTCCATCATTCCTTTGATGATTTGGCCTCCAGACCACTCCTAGAATAAGTGGCTAAATAGATTCAGCACCATAGATGTGGGTGACTGGAATTCATATTCCCAAAAGCCCAATCTGATGGCCTGTCATCTGTCTTTCTTAAAGATGTCAAGGTCAAAGTCCCTGCCCTTCTCTGCCCTGTGGCATTTGGTCCTATTGATCACTACTCTTCTGGAAACTCCATCACAGTGATTGTCAGGACACCATCCTTCCTGGCCCCTCTCCTACCTCCTGGCTATTCCTTTGTGGTTTCCTTTGCACCCCCCCCCATGCTATCACCCTTCCAAGTCAGGGACCCCAGGATCCTACCCTTGGCCCTCTTCCCATCCATGGCTTTTGTCAAGAGGCGAAGGGTGTAAGTCTCACTCTGTTGAGTGTGAGATGAAAATGCCCTTCTGCCACTGGACATCTCTATCACAACATCCACAAGTATCATCGACTTAATAAATCAAAATATGGTCTTCACACCAGTTCATGTACCTGAATTTCCTGTCTTCATAGAGGGTATCTCCACCTATCCAATCGCCTAAGCCAATGTCCTGGAAGTGACCTGGCTCTCCCTCACCACATCCATAAGACAGTATGCTGCCAGCTCTTTCTCCTTAGCAACTCCTGAATTCATTTTCTTCTAATTCTCCTCTACTGTCTCCAATCATTTCTTCCAGGTCTTCATGAGTGTCTCTTTGTGTTTTTACTGTACCTCTTACTCTGCTGCTGCCTCAGTCTGGTCCCTTAGACTTTATTGTCTGGACAATCACAGTTCTCCCCTGGTTGAATTCCTGCCTCCTGTACTACCTGCTCCAATCCAGCCTCCACTGTACACCGAAGGGATTTTTCTAAAATGCACATCTGTTCTGCTATTTTCCTACTTAACACACTGGAATGACTATTCCTTGTAAGGCTGGTTCTCCAATTACTGAGAAATATAATAGCTAGGAATCACATGAGGACTTTATGAAAAAGCAGCCTCCTGGAGCTTCTTCCCACTCAGAGTGACTGAGGAATCTGTCCTGGTGACCCCCACCACCAACCACACATTGGAGAACAGGGGCCTACAGGGCAAAGTACAGACTTTCCAGCAGGCCCTAGAAGGCCCCCAGGATCTGGGCTCTGTCCAACTCTCTACCATCCCCTGTTCTCCCCTCACATCCTAAGCATTAACTGCATGCCAGCAGTCCCCAAATGTGCTCCTGCAGTTCTATGCCCACATAGTGTGTGAATGCAGGCTGCTTTGCCTGACCTGCCTCTGTACCCGTCCCTGTGGGCCCGACACTGGCCTGCAAGCTGCCTGGAGCCAGGACATTGTCTTGTTTCATCATTATGATCTCAGAACTGACCACATTGCCTGGTACACAGTCAGTGCTTGTTCATTGTGATTGGTCAAATGGATAAAGAAATTAATAGCTAACACTACACTTCAAGAGACGCTGAAGTGTCATCTGTTGAAGGCTTCTTCACTTCCATCCCCACACCTCCCACCAGCAAGACTCCGGTCCCCTCAACATGCGTCTGTCTCTAACATATCACCTAAGACAGTTTATCTTATTTATTTACATGTGTATCACTGTAGGAGACCAGGAGCTCAGTACTGAGCACAGTATACTTAGCACCTTGTAGATGCTTAATGCAAGTTTGCTGGATGAACAAATTACTCTTACTTCCATTGTCGTGGTGCCAGTAAGCCCGTTTGGGCAGCCTGAGATTGCATCAGGTGTTTTTTGGCATCTGTGTTAGACTGTTTGCTCATTTTGTGTTTGTAAGTGGCTAAAAATCCTTAAATCTTTCTCATATGAACCAATTATAAACCAGGTCTCACAATTCTGTTACTTATGCAGAATTTCCAGCTCTGAGTGGAGGACTTTGAACTTAACCCTATTAAATTTAATCTAATCTATTCAGCAGCCTGTCACAATCTTGTTAAATCTTTATTCCGTCACCCACCTTATTAGGGGGCCCTCCCACTTTAGTCATCAGCAGATTAGTAAGCATGCCATTTAGATGTCATCTAAGTTAATGAACCTGACTGAGCCAGAGTCACATGGCAGAGTCACAGAAACTCCTTCTGAGCTGGCGTCCGATAATCAATAAACTTTGGTTAAAAGTATTCAGCATTCTGGGGATTCATATTAAGTGGTGGAGCCAACCACTTAAGAGTATCTGTCTCTGGGTGGGCAAGGAGCTAGGCTTCCTAGGAGGGCACGGCAAGGCACCCTTTCTGCTTATTTCACCCAGATGCTGACTCCTTTTTGGTTTCCTTGCAAGGTTACCCTGTTGGGATGTTGGTAGTTGGAGGACAGCTACCTCTGAGGTTATTATGGTTTTTTGCAGATTATTGGAAGCCCTGGTGTCATTTCTTGATTTCTCAGATAAGGAGGCCAACACTGCTATGGGACTGTTCACAGACTTGGCTCTGGAAGAAAGGTAATTTTTTTATTTATAGAAATTGACATTTCTTCTTCAGTCTTTGTTGAACTGTCTGATCTTTAAAAATGTGCCATATTCAGAGAGGCTAGGCCAAGTCTGCAAGTGAGTATTACAAGATTCACTGAGTAGGAGGGCTGATGCCTCCCAGGGGGCTGCAGCCACCCACTCCCATTCTAGTCACTCTGCATAGAGGCTGACCCGGGCCTCCATGGGTTTGGAAGCAGCAGCATACTTAAAGCAGTGCCTCTCACAGTAGGCAAGCCTCCCAAGTGTCGGGAACCTTCCTCCCTCCTAATCAGTGCCTGGTACATAGGAGCTGCCCAGCAAATTTGCGTTGAATGAACCTGAGCAAGCCAGCGAGCCAGCAAGCAAGAATGAACAGTCAACTGCAGCCTCCTCTGGGGTTGCCAGTGACGTTATGAGTAATGACCTCCTTCTGCCCTATGGCTTTGTGTTGTTTTGTTTTGTTTTGTCTAGGTGCTGGGGATGATAGTAAGGGTCTTAGTTTTCATAATTTTTCAAGTGCTTTTTTTTAAAGTGCATCTTGTGTTTTAAATTTCCTCACAAATTTTAGGACACCTTGCTTAGAGATGGTAATAGGATGAGAGAGCTGCTTGTGCTCACAGGCAGGCCAGCCAGCTGGCACGGGCCAGGGTATGGAACAGTGACTATAGAGTGTGGAGATGCACATGCATCCAGGCCCTCCCAGTGGCTCCGATGGGTAAACATGCTTGCATGGTATTTGCCTTCTGCACCACACACACACGCTGTAGACTCAGAGCAGGGGTTGGGGGTAAGTCAGCTTGGCAGAAGCCTAGAGATTCCAGCAACTCCTGCTTAAGGGAGCCACCATCTGAGATCTGTTGTTTAACATCAAAGGCAATTCTCCAGACTCAGAAAAATTAAAGCCACATTACATACACAGTGACATGCTTCTTTCTTTTTTTGGTTCTGAATTATCCATGCACACTCTAAATCATATGGACCTAGAGTTTGCAACATTAATTATCTGAGACACTGTATTTATGTTATAGTTTATGCAATGTAAAAATAAATCCTGGCTGATGGTTTCTCAACAGATTCCAAGTCTGGTTCCAGGCCAACCTTCCAGGTGTTCTCCCTGCACTCACAGGCGTTCTGGTGAGCAAACCGTCATTTTCATCCTCTGTAACAGACACTCTCAGGAGCATGAGTGGGGCTGTTTAAACACAATTTACAGTCCAGAACAACTATTGTCTCTTGGTTGATTAATCATTTATTCACAGCTGGAAATTACACAATTCTCAGTTATTGAAACAGCTACAGGAGGGACAGGTGGAGGTGGCATATGGATGGCACTGGTTACAGGGGAGGAAAAGCTGGATATGGGTGGCATCTTAAGTAAAGGTGGATAGAGTTTGTCAGTCTCCATCAGTCCCCTGCTGACACTAAGTACGACATGCAACCCTGTTCCCAAATGGAAGTCATCCTGTCAGGAAGACCAGTGTAGCAATTTGAGCTGATAAGGCAGTGGATAGTGTGGTGGGGCAGGGCTTCTCCTTGGAGAGTGTGTTGCAACTGCAGCCTGTCCCTACTGAACCTTAGAAGTTTCAGGGGCTCTTAGCATAACCACACCCCAGCATGTCACAGCTGTGGAAATGGAGCCTCTGAGAAGGGAAGGGATTTGCCCAGGTCCTCCCAGCTGGTTGGTGGAGGAGCTGGATTAAGCCCTAGGCCAAGACCCTTTTGGGTTCACCCCTCTATGTGCCTCCATCCTGTTGCCAGTGAGACCCCAGGGATGCCCCTGTGTGACACGAAGCTATCTGGTTGGTTCGTGGGCCTTTTGGTGAGTGAGGGATGCACCTAGAGATCGTGCGGCATCCTTTGCCTGCTCTCTGAGGCTCTGCTTCTCTCGATTCTCATTTAGAAGACAGATCCCAAAGTAAGCAGCTCCTCGGCTCTGTGCCAGTGCATTGCCATCATGGGAAACCTCAGTGCTGAGCCTGCTACCCGAAGACACATGGCGGCCTGTGAGGAATTTGGGGATGGCTGCTTGGACCTCCTGGTATGTTAGCTTTTCTATTCAAAATTGGTCTTTATCCTCTTTGGGGGCATTAGCTTCTTCTTAGTTATCTGGCTTTTCCAAAAATTCTGTTTCTGTGGGTGCTGGATGGCGCCAGTGGCTTATCCCTTCTGTAACCACGGGTTTTATGCACTGCTGGCCTTAAAGAGCCCCCCAGATCAAGTCTCATTTGCCCTGGGGAGATTTGAAGGATTTTTTTTAATTTTTAAAAATTATTTATTTATTTATTTATTTATTATGTAACTTTTAAATTCATGGGTACATGTCTAGGTTTCCTATATAAGTAAACTTGTGTCATGGGGGTTTGTTGTACAGATTATTTCATTACCCAGGTATTAAGCCTACTACCCATTATTTATTTTTCCTCATCCTCTCCCCCTTCCTCTCACCCTCTACCTTCTGGCAGGCCCCAGTGTGTGTTGTTCCCCTCTATATGTCCACGTGTTCTCATGTTTTAGCTCCCACTTACAAGGAAGAACATGTGGCACTTCTGTTCCTGCATTAATTTGCAAAGGATAATAGCCTCTAGCTCCACCCACGTTCCTGCAAAGGACATAATCTCATTCTTTTTATGGCTCTATGGTGTTCCATGGTGTATATGTACCACATTTTCTTTATCCAGTCTATCATTGATGGGCATTTAGGTTGATTCCATGTCTTTGCTATCGTGAATAGTGCTGCAGTGAACATATATGTGCATGTGTCTTTATAATAAAAAGATTTCTATTCCTTTGGGTATATACCCATTAATGGGATTGCTGGGTCAAATGGTATCTCTGTTATAGGTCTTTGAGGAATAGCCACACTGTCTTCCACAATGGTTGAACTACTTCACACTCCCACCAACAGTGTATAAGTGTACCTTTTTCTCTGCAGCCTTGCCAGCATCTGTTATTTTTTGACTTTTTAATAATTGCCATTCTGACTTGTGTGAGATGTTATCTTGTGGTTTTGATTTGCATTTCACTAATGATATCAGTGATATTGAGCTTTTTTTCATGTGCTTGTTGGCCATATGTATGTCTTTTGAAAAGTGTCTCTTCATGTCCTTTGCCCACTTTTTAATGGGGTAGTTTATTTTTCTCTTGTAAATTTTTTTAAGTTCTTTATAGATGCTGGATATTAGACCCTTGTCAGATGCATAGTTTGCAGAAACTTTCTCCCATTCTATAGGTTGTCTGTTCACTCTGTTGATAATTTCCTTTGCTGTGCAGAAGCTCTTTAATTAGATCTCATTTGTCAGTTTTTGCTTTGGTTGCGATTGCTTTTGGTGTCTTTGTCATGAAATCTTTGCTCGTTCCTGTGTGTAGAATGGTATTGCCTAGGTTATCTTCCAGGGTTTTTATAGTTTTGGATTTTACGTTTAAGTCTTCATTCTGTCTTGAGTTAATATTTGTATATTGTGAAACGAAGGGGTCCAGTTTCAATCTTCTGTATATGATTAGCCAGTTTTCCCAGCATCATTTATTGAATAGGGAATCCTTTCCCCATTGCTTATTTTTATCAGGTTTATTGAAGATCAGATAGTTTTAGGTATGTGGTCTTATTTCTAGGTTCTTTATTCTGTTCCATTGGTCCATGTGTCTGTTTTTATACCAGTACCATGTGTTTTGGTTACTGTAGCCCTGTAGTATAGTTTGAAGTCAGGTAACGTGATGCCTCCAGCTTTGTTCTTTTTGCTTAGGATTGCCTTGGCTATTCAGGCTCCTTTTTGGTTCCATACGAATTTTAAAATAGTTTTTTCTAGTTCTGTGAAGAATGTCAATGACAGTTTAATAGGAATTGCATTGAATCTATATATTACTTTAGGCAGTATGGCCATTTTAACAATATTGATTCTTCCTGTCCATGAGCACAGAATGTTTTTCCATTTGTTTGTGTTATCTCTAATTTCTTTGAACTGTGTTTTGTAGTTCTTCTTGTGGAGATTTCTTTCACTTCCCTGGTTAGCTGTATTCCTAGGTATTTTCTTTTGGTGGCAATTATAAATGAGATTGCGTTTCTGATTTGGCTCTTGGTTTGACTGATGTTGGTGTATAAGAATGCTAGTGACTTTTGTATGTTGATTTTGTATCCTGAGACATTGCTGAAGTTGTTAATTAGCTTCAGGAGCTTTTGGGACAAGACTGTGGTTTTTTCTAGGTAAAGGATCATGTCATCTACAAACAGAGGTAGTTTGACTTTTTCTCTTCCTATATAGATGCCCTTTATTTTCTCTCTTGCCTGATTGCCATGGCCAGGACTTCTAATGCTATGTTGAATAGGAGTGGTGGGAGAGGGCATCCTTGTCTTGTGCTGGTTTTCAAGGGGAGTGCTTCCAGCTTTTGCCCATTTAGTATGATGTTGGCCATTGGTCTGTCATAGATGGCTGTTATTACTTTGAGGTATATTCCTTTAGTACGTAGTTTATTGAGAGTTTTTAACACGAAGAGGTGTTGAATTTTATCAAAAGCCTCTTCCGCATCTATTGAGATAATCACATGGTTTTTGTTCTTAGTTCTATTTGTGATGAATCACATTTATCTATTTGTGTATGTTGAACCAACCTTGCATCCCAGAGATAAAGTCTACATCATTGTGATGGATAAGCTTTTTGATGTGCTGCTAGATTCAGTTTGCCAGTATTTGGTTGAGGATTTTTGCATGAATGTTAATCAAGGATACTGACCTGAAGTTTTCTTTTTTGTGTGTGTCTCTGCCAGGTTTGGGAATCAGGATGATGCTGGTCTCACAGAATGAGTTAGGAAGGAGTCCCTCTTCCTTGATATTTTGGAATAGTTTTAGCAGGAATAGTACCACTCCTTCTTTGTACATCTGGTAGAATTCAGCTGTGAATCTAGCTGGTCCTGGGCTTTTTTTGATTGGTAGGCTCTTTATTACTGACTCAATTTCAGAGCTCATTATTGGTTTGTTCAGGGATTCAATTTTTTCCTGGTTCAGCCTTTGGATGGTGTATGTGTCCAGAAATTTATTCATTTCTTCTAGATTTTCTAGTTTATGTGCATAGAGGTGTTCATAGTAGTCTCTGATGGTGGTTTGTATTTCTGTGGGGTCAGTGGTGATATCCCCCCTGTTGTTTCTGATTGTGTCTATTTGCATATTCTCTTTCCTTCTTTTTTAGTCTAACTAGTCGTCTATTTTATTAATTTTTTCAAGAAACCAGCTTTAGGATTTATTGATCTTTTGAATGGGTTTTTGTGTCTCAGTCTCCTTCAGTTCAGCTCTGATTTTGGTTATTTCTTGTCTTCTGCTAGCTTTGGGATTTGTTTGCTCTTAGTTCTCTAGTTGTTTTAGTTGTGGTGGTAGGTTGTTAACATGAGATATTTCTAACTTTTTAGTTAGAAATATCTGTCAGGGCATTTAGTGCTATAGATTTCCCTCTTAACACTACCTTACCTATGTCCCAGAGATTCTTGTATGTTGTATCTTTGTTCACATTAATTTCAGAGAACTTCTTGATTTCTGCCTTAATTGGTTTATTTGCCGTAAAGTCATTCTGGATCAAGTTATTCAATTTCCATGTAATTATATAGTTTTGAGTTCATTTCTTAGTCTTAATTTCCAATTTGAGTGTTAAGATTTCAGTCATTTTGCATTTGCTAAGGACTATTTTACTTCCAAATATGATTGATTTTACAGTATGCACTATGTGGCGATGAGAAAAATGTGTATTCTCTTGTTTTCATTTGGAGAAATCTGTGTATGTACATCAGGCCCATTTGATCCAGTGCTAAGTTCAGGTCCTGAATATCTTTGTTGATTTTCTATCTCAATGATCTGATATTGTCAGTGGGGTGGTAAAGTCTCCTGCTATTATTGTGTGTCAGACTAAGTCTCTTTGAAGGTCTCTAAGAACTTGCTTTATGAATCTGGATGTTTCTGTGTTTGGTGCATAAATATTTAGGATAGTTAGATCTTCTTGTTGAATTGAACCCTTTACCAATATGTGTAATGCCCTTGTCTTTTTTGGTCTTTGTTGGTTTAAAGCCTGTTTCATCTAAAACTAGGATTGCAACGCTTGCTTTTTTTCTGTTTTCCATTTGCCTGTTATTTTGCCTATGTGTGTCATTGCTTGTTGTATGGGTCTCTTGAAGACAGCATACCAGTGGATCTTGGTTCTTTGTCCAGCTTGCCACTCTGTGTCTTAGGACATTTGGCTCAATTTGGCTCATTTACATTCAAGGTTAGTATTGCTATGTGTAGATTTGATCCCATCATCATGATATTAGATGGTTATTTTGCTGACTTATTTATGTGGTTGCTTTATAGTAACGCTGGTCTGTGTACTTCAGTGTGTGTTTGTAGAAGCTGGTAATGGTCTTTTCTTTCCACATTTAGTGCTTTCTTCAGGAGCTCTTGTATGACAGGTCTGGTGGTAATGAATTTCCTCACCATTTGCTTATTTCTCCTTTACTTGTGAAGTTTAATTTGGCCGGAAATGAAATTCTGGGTTGGAATTTATTTTCTATAACAATGTTGAATATTGACCTCCAGTCTCTTCTGGGTTGTAGAGTTTCTGCTGAGAGGTCTGCTGTTAGTCTGATGGGCTTTCCTTTGTAAGTGACCTAACCTTTCTCTCTAGTTGCCTTTAATATTTTTTCTTTCATTTCGACCTTGGAGAATTTGATGATTATGTGTCTTGGGGGTGATCTTATGAAGTATCTTACTGGGGTTCTCTGCATTTCCTGAGTTTGAATGTTGGCCTCTCTAGCTAGGTTGGGAAAGTTCTCATGGATGATATCCTGAAATATGTTTTCCAAATTGGTTCCATTCTCCTCATCTCTTTCAGGGACACCAATTAGATGTAGACTGGGGCTCTTTACATAATTCTATATTTCTCAGAGGTTTTTCTCATTCCTTTTTATTCTTTTTTTGTCTATTCTTGTCTGACTGTCTTATTTCAGAAAGCCTGTGTTCAAGCTCTGAGATTCTTTCCTCTGATGGGTCTATTCTGGTATTAACACTTGTGATTGCATTATGAAATTCTTGTAGTGTGGTTTTTCAGCTCTATCAGGTTGGTTATGTTCTCTTCTGTACTGATCATTTTCTCTGTCAGCTCCATTGTTTTGTTATGATTTTTGGCTTTCTTGGTGTGGGTTTCAGTGTACTCCTGTAGCTCAATGAACTTCATTCCTATTCATATTCTGAATTCTATTTGTGTCATTTCAGCCATGTCAGCCTGGTTTAGAGCCCTTTCTGGAGGGGTGTTATGGTTGTTTGGAGGAAAGAAGGCATTCTGGCTTTTTGAATTATCAGGTTTATCATGTGGATTCTTTCTTATCTTTGTTGATTTCTCTACTGTCAATCTTTGAGATTGCTGACCTTTGGATAAATTTTTTTTCTTTTATCTTATTTGATGCCCTTGAGGGTTTTATTGTGGTATAAGGTGGATTCAGCTGACTGGCTTTATTTCTAGAAGATTTTAGGGGGTCAATATTCAGCTCCCAACTTCTGGACTGGATGCTCTAACTCTGAGGGACTTGTATTGGGCCTCAACTCTGTTTTCTGGCTCCTCTAGGTTAAGAATACACTGCACTGGGGGAGCCAAGGTGATCCCGAACCTCTGGTCACTACACTCCAATGGGTGGTGTTAGCCCAAGAATTTCATAATGTGGTGACAATGGGACCTTAACTTGTTCACTCATGCCAACAGCAGCAGAAGACCTGTGGCAGAGTGCTAGTGGGTGTCAGGGTGCCTGCCTCCCTGTGGATGTTTGCCACAATGGCAGAGGCAATGCAGTTGGGGGAGAGGGTCCCTGCTGATGACTGTGTGTGTGTTCATGCTGAAGATGGTGCCTTCTCTGTGCCTCACAAGCAGAGGAGGTTGCTCCTAGGGGGAGAAGGATCCACTGTACTCTATGCCATGCTAGCACAAGGGCAAGGTGCTGGTAGGGGTGGGGCTGGCTGTGCCCATCAACACTCCATCTGCAATGGTGATCAGCGGGAAGAGGAGGGGCAGGACTGCACTCCCGTGCTCTGGCAGGGCAAGGAAAGCAAAACCTGCCTGATCAGACACTAACCAGCAAAGAGATGTGGGGAGTTGCCCTGGGCCCAGGGGAAGCTGCAGTGTGGGGAGGGAGCATGTGGGCTGGTGCATGGTGATAGGGGTACCCTGCTGGTGCTCTCCACTGGTCAGGCATGGTCTGCCAGTGCAGAAGCTATGGTGTGGGCCCCCAGAGCCCCCAAGACTGCTCAGCAAGCAGCTGTGGCCTGGCTGGGGCCCCAGGAGAGGCCAGCAGAGCAAGGGGTCCTCAAGTTGGACTGGCCCTGTTTGATGGGCAAGACCACCCTGCAGAGTTCAGGTCTGATGATTCCCCGAGGGCTAAAGTCTCCTGTGGGAGCAAGTTGAGCCTAGTGGGGATGGCTATCTCTGGCCATGCTCCACTACAGACACTTCCATGCCCAACCCTCTGGGCTCCACATCAACTGGCTTGCCACCCCTACCACTTCTCTAAGCAGCTCTCCCTGACAACTCGATGAGTGTCTGTGCTAGTCAAGGGGATTTCTCCTGCTGGGGTTCCAGAGGCCTATGATGAGATCAGGTTGCTCTTTGCCAGTTCAACTCACCCATTCCCCAAGAGCCTTTGGGGACCAAGAACAAGCCTTGGTACATAGGCTTGCGTGCAGCATTCCCAGTTACTCCCTTTCCGCCCTGCTTCTGCATCTTCCCTTCATCTACTCTCAGTGCCTTCCCTTTGAGGAACTGTTAGGAGCATGTCAGTCATCACTGTCCCTCAGTGGGAGCTGTTCCACCTGGCTGCATCTAGTTAGCCATCTTGCCTGATCCTGATTTGAAGGATTTTTCTGGTGGAGTTGAATGATCACCCGTCTCAGCAGCTCACTCTTCACTTTAAACCCAGGACCAACCTGAGCCATAGTCCCATGGCAGAGGCACCAGAGACTCCTTCCAAGTCTCCTGGACCAACACTAACTCATGGAACTGGTCTCTGATCCTCCACCATCATTTAGGTTCATGATATTGGCAATTTAGGGAGTGTGGGGAACTCTGAGACCCTTGTCCAAGGGAAAAGATGTCCATAAAAAGCTGTAAGGCAGAAAGGTCATTGGTTACCTTGTTTTGTTTCCCAAGGCCAGGTGTGAGGAGGATGTGGACCTGTTCAGAGAGGTTATCTACACACTCCTGGGACTCATGATGAACCTGTGTCTTCAGGCTCCCTTTGTCTCTGAGGTATGGCGTTCTTGTCTCCCTGCCTGGAACCCTGGGACAACCTGTACACATTCTGTGGCATAAAACCATTCTCATGTTCACGAAGAGACAGAAGCATGTACACTCACACACTGGCCGTGGAATGGGAAAAGGCTGGAGGGATGCGCTCTCCCTTTGCTCTGCTGAGGGGTGGATGGATCACTCAGTCATGTATTCACTCAGAAAACAGACTGGGTATCCAAGGTGTGCTGAGCAGAGTATGAGGTGCTGCGTTTACAAAGTCAAATAAAAGGTGGTTCCTGCTATCAGGGTAATGCCCTGGAGTTAGGGGAGACAGACATGGGGAGGAATAAAAGCAGTAAAAGAAGGTATTGTGAGGGAACCTGGGCACAGTGTGGTGGTGCTAAAAAGGAGATGATGCTCAGAAGAAGCTCCGCTGAGAATTCAGATTGTCAGAAAATTAAAATCTCCTGCTGGCCTCTCCCCATTGTTGTAGGTTTGGGCTGTGGAGGTGAGCAGAAGGTGCCTGTCTTTACTAAACAGCCAGGATGGAGGAATCCTGACAGTAAGTTTCTCCCAGGGAAATCCAGAAGCAGCTTCCATTGTTCTTGTTTTGTTTTGTTTTGTTTTGTTTTGTTTGTTTTATTATCAGTGTAATCTTTTTGAAGTTGCCACCTTTGAGAATCTGCTGACTCTGAGATATGGTGTGGATATACTATTCAGAATAATGTACACAAGCACATAAATACCAGGTTTTGTCTACAGTTTCATGGATTTGGTGACCTCCTTGCCGTGTCCGTCATCTGTGGATCCCTTAGAGTCCAGGAACCCAACTTAAGAATCTCCCTACCGTATGGTCTGAAATTTAACCAGCTTAGAGGATATAATCGATCTGATCTGTCCTATTTCAAAATATCCTGTGCAAATTGGACAGATCAAGTGTCCAACTTATTTAGAATCCCTTTTTTCCATAAGAAAAAAAAAAAGCCAGACCCAAATATTTTAAGCCAGTGATTCTAGAGGTTGTTTGTGCATAATAGTTTTACCCTCTTTTTAAAATATATGCTGAAATGGCTTTCTCAATTCTGTGTCTGACATTTGAATAAGAAAACTGAGAAAGGCCTATATGTTAGCACAGTGCATCAGGAGAAGAATATTAGTATGATTCAAGAGGCTAGTTGCCATCACCCTAGAACGTATTCTTCACTCACGTTAAGTGATCGCCCCTGTTTTTCTCCCTGTCAGGGCAGGGCCCTAATGCCTAGAGAAGCAATTAGGGCCACATCTAGGGTGGGTCTGGGAAACCAGCCTTTCAAGGGCTGCAGACTGAGGACTGGCTCCACAGTTTAAAAAAGGTTCTGAGTAGATCAACGTACCCTGTTTGGGGGTAGCACTCTCTAAACATCCCCAAAGTCAATTCAGACAGGATAGGGCAAAGGTTTTGTGCGTCTGCATTTTCACGGATGGGGCATCGTAGCTTTCATCAGATCCTCAAAAGAGGTCCATGACCCCCAAAGTGGTAAGCACCACCGTTCTCGGATGGTCCAGACCTAAAGGTGGGCCTACACTAGTCCCTGAGTAAACCTTTAGGAGAGCTCTTGGGCCAGATTTCCCCAGCATTCCGTGTGTGCCACGTTGGGTGCTTCCCAGCTTGCTGAGCAGAGCAGCAGCTTCACCATGGGCATCTGGTCCTTGTCTAGCACAGTCTCTACTGTCTTGGGTCTGAAAGGGGATCCGTGGTGTCAACTATAGCAAAATTCTAGGATCTTTAGGAAGCAGATTAGGGAAACAAGATTGATAATACACAAGTTTATCTTTTCTCCCTCTGGAGACCTCATTAAAATGAGATTAAAGCCATTGCGGGGAACAAAAAAAGTAGAGACCTACATTGACAGTGAACAGGCAATGGTTACCAATAGGTAAGTAATTTTAACAAGTTTCCTGAAGATGGAGAACAGCTGCAAGGGTGGTAATTAATGAGGCAGGGCTGAGGAAACCTTTGTATAGAGTACAAATGGAGGAACACGTAGCTGGGCAGTAGCAGGTTTGCCTTATAATACCCTGGAGAAGATGAAGATTTCAAAACTCCTGATACAACAGAGAGCAGAAGTACAAGGCAGTGGAGCTGTGTTTGCTGGCAGGCATCTATCTTCTAGGCATAAAATCAGAATACTTTTATCTCTAAAGAACTGAAAAACTGGAGAAAACATTTTTCTTTCTAGTATACGGGGGTGCCACCTCTATATCTTTCCATACTTCCCATAAACTTCCCATAAACATAGCATGCCCAAACATATTTTATTGCTTTTTTCATACATGTGATTGGGCAGGTAAGGGTCAACCAGACATTGCAGGAAAGCCACACACATAAATAGGAAAACCAAGATAAACATAAAAATATATCCAAAAGAAATAGAGATGATATAGGAAACAGAAGAAAAAAATAGTAACTATCATTTGTATCCTGAGAAAGATTTAAGATAGTTATATCCATAAAAGAGTAACAGCTTGCCATTTATTTAAAAAACAAAAAAAAGAAAGAAATAAGAGCTGGGAAATAAAGTAAATGAACTATCCCAGAAACTAGAACAAAAGACAGAGATTCGAAAAGATAAAGATAAATGACCCAGAAGACCAATCCAGGAAATCAAACATCACCTTATAAAGGGCCTGCTGATATCAGAGCTCTGGGAGGAATCACAAGGGAGAACTTCCTTTCTCAGAGTTGAACTGGTTGATCCTGTGTGAAGCTGAAATAATATGGGCCTCTGGGTGGCAAGGGGCTATGATTACAGCTCCTTGACAGCTTTATTAAACAGAACAGTGCTTTCTATTATTTGGACATCATATTTTTTATATTTTGCTTCCAATATTAATGATTGCTTTTGCCTCACCAAACTCCCCGTTAATTTTTAAAGGTTGTCAGCATTTCTGAAAAGGACATTTAATTATCCTCTTTCTGCTGTACTCAGAGAGCTGCTGGTGTTCTGAGCCGGACCCTTTCTTCCTCTCTGAAAATTGTTGAGGAGGCCTTGCGAGCAGGAATGGTAAAGAAAATGATGAAATTCCTGAAGGTAAGATCACTTTACTGGTTACAACCCCTGAAATGTACAGAAGTCTCCTATTTTATTCAGGGAACAGAATTAAGGTGGGCTTTGTTTGGTTAATGTGCTGCCATTTCTTCCTTGCTAGATTTTAAATTTCTTGGATAGGGATTTGCTTCTGCCTGCCTACCCAGATCATACTCTGAACATCAACAACAGATTGTTGAATAAATAAGAAAATTGTTCATTAGATACACCTATAAAACCTGCTTACCCCTCAAGCCTGACTTTAAAATATATGGCCACTGTTCTTGATAAAAATGATCTGAGTGGCTTTCTGTAACGTTTCTCAGGCACATTGTTTTGCTCAGGTTTTGCTACTCATGATGCTTTATACAGTTATCTGGAGAGTGTTGGATGGAACTCCATCTATGAGACATGTAGCCTGTAGAATTACCATGTGACCAAAGGATGTTGGGATTTCCCTGTGAGTTGAGTGTGGTGAATATAAGCAAGCTGGTAGAGCAGTTATCTGGATTCACCTGCAAGGGTGAAGGGGATTATTATAATAGGCTGCCATCTCAGAATCCCACCTATGATGTGTGTGCCCATGAGGTCCACACACCCATGTTAGTGTGGTGACACATGGCTTTTATTCATAAAGCCTCAGGTTGAGTGGGGCAGGGAAGCATGCTCTGCGGGCTGCTGCTGGGGCAGGGGTAACACTGAGGGGGCAGCACAGGGGGTCTGAGTTGAGATTGCCACTTGAACAATGACTGTCATTCATTATAACTTTTGCAAACCCACCAAAAGCTCCTGATGGCATGCATACCCATGCATCACACATGCATACGTGCACACATGCCTTTTAAAGACCCCACATGGGTGATTGCAAGGGCTGTGTTTGACAGTTGTCATCCCTTAAAATGATGTAGGTTCCTGAAGTTCCTCATGCAGGCAGGACTGTCAGCCTGACAGCCTTAGCAAGTCAGTCCTCGTTCTCAAATGGTAAAATGACATGGGAGGGCCTTTCCCTCCCTTTTTGGTAGATCTGCCATTCATCAGCATCATTCTCTTCTCAGCCACTTGCTCATAAAGCCTTCCGGAGGCAATTACTCAGGTGTACATGACAGGCCTACATTCCTGTCAGGGGTGTGGGCTGGGTTAGGATGCGGGTGACACTCTGTTCCAGCAGGGACCATGCCTGCCCACCAGGAAGCACATGCCGTTCTCAGTGGAATTCTCTTTTCAGAGTCTAGGAAGCCACTAGCACTATAATAACTGCTCGCTGTGGTTTGTGGTCAAGAGCAATCATAGCACTGATTTTATTTTTCTAATTTCATTCTGAAATCTAGACAGGAGGTGAGACTGCATCACGTTATGCTATAAAGATACTAGCTATCTGCACGAATAGTTATCACGAAGCTCGGGAAGAAGTAATAAGACTGGATAAAAGTAAGTGACGATTTCCTTAAGGGAGCCCTCATCCCAGAGGTTCATCCACCCTTGAAGCTGCAAAGGGAACTGTGGTCGAGGAGGAACTTAGCAGCCATGCCGTTAACCTCTCCCAGCCTTCAGCAGTGTTTGCGGAAGATGTTTCACATCCAGATCTGGAAGCATTTAATTAGCCTTTTGGTTGCACGCAGGTAGAATGCCCAGGCTGGAGACCCAGCTGACAGACAGCTCAGAGATAACAGGGTCAAAGCTAGGAAACTCCCTCCTCTCACCAAGTTCAGTTCCCTGCCTTCGCAGAAGGAGGGGGGAAAACACCTTCAGCGTTTAGTGAACAAGGGAAATATCGAGTCTGAGCCTAGCTTTAGTCCAGTAACTTAAACCGGCTGTAGTTATTCACAGCAGGCTTCCCAGGAGAGGCAGCCTGCTAATGTTCTTCTTACCAACTCCCTGGAATGCACAGAAGGTGAACCGAAGGAGGCTCCACCATGGAAGCGGGAGCCTTTCTCCTGGATCCTGTTTCATACCCCGCAGGTATAGGTTGCTGGCACATTGCCTGCCACCTGGGGGCTGTCAGATGGGACCTCTCACTCTGGTGTAGTGAGGGGTTAAGAACAGGGGCTTTCAAGAAGACAGACCTGTCTGACACATAGCATTAATTCATCTAACAACTGTGTTGTGCTGGGGACTGTTCTGGGAAGCCGAGATACTTCAGAGATTCAGCAAGGAGTTGAGGAGGTTCATATGCATTCAGTGAATGTTTGCTGATGAGTGAGTGAACAAGTTCTGCTGCAGAGTTACTGGGGAAGCTCGGTGTCCGCTGACACCTCCCTGCGCCCCTCATGTCCTGTTGCCAGCCTCCTATTTTGGGATTAAAAGGAGCTGTTGCTTGTTCTCTTCCTTCCCTGCAGAGTTGAGCATGATGATGAAGCTGCTCAGCTCGGAGGATGAGGTTCTGGTGGGCAACGCTGCCCTCTGCCTTGGTAACTGCATGGAGGTACCCAACGTTGCATCTTCCCTGCTAAAGACAGACCTCTTGCAGGTCTTGTTAAAGCTCGCAGGCAGTGACACACAGAAGACAGCCGTGCAGGTGAACGCAGGCATTGCTCTGGGGAAGCTGTGCACAGCTGAGCCCAGGTATGCTGTGGACACAGAGCCAGACTGACCCATTGCAGAAAGAGCAGCTGAGCTGAGGCGCTGAGTTTTGGCTGGGACTGCGTGCCACACGGAACGCTGTGGGAAGCTCTCATGCTTTCTGTGCGGACCTAGGTTGAGCCCAGTAGCTGCTTCTCTGAAGAAAGCATTTCTAGAGGAAACTGGGGAGCTCTCGGTCTCCAGCCAGAGAGGGAATCGGCTTGTCTGACGGGGACTTACTGCTCCCACTTGCTGCTGGTGCCTTCTCTCCATTCCATTCTCCACTGTTCTGCATTCCTCTCCCTGTCTCTTTATCCTCCTCCTTCCTCTCCATCCCACTCCACCTCCCCTTCTCTTCCCTCTTTTCTCTCTTCTCCACTTTTCCAGAAACACACCCCCACTTCATGTTCTTTGCCTCAGCCTAAACAAATGGAGGAACGGCCAGCAAGGGTCACATGTTCATGCAGGAGAAAACAGTGGAGAAGCAGAGACGCAGAACAGCACGTCGAGGTCCCCAGTGAGCGAGGGCAAGAGATATGGGCTGTAACTGTGCCCATGGCTTCTCTGTTAGTTCAGACCTCCACTCTGCTCTGCTCCTGTTCTGATGTGCAGACGCACCTCATTGCACGTGCTTCTGGGAGGTGTCCACCTGTGGCTGAGCAAAGGAGCCCTGGCATAGAGCAGGGGTAACCCAGGGGGCTGAGTGAGAGAGGCTCCTTCCCTTACATCCACATGCCTTTAATTCCTCCTCTGTAGATTGAAGGGGTTGGCCTTGATAATATCTAAGGTCCTTTGAAGTTCTGTCTGGTTGTTCAAATGGAAGGAATAGTTAAAATCTTTCTTCTATAGAAAGAAAGCACATTAGCTATGATGACTTCAAAGTGGCAACCTATGGGGGAGTTCTCGAGAGCAAGGTCCTGTCTGATCAGCCTGACACACCTGCCACCTGCAGCGAGTGTTTTCAGTGCTTTGTGGGCCTCCCTGAGGGTCTTACTTACCCCTGTGATCTTTAGGGTACCCCAATGCCACAGCCACTTCCCGTTTCCACCCAGAGTGATAGGACTGACATTCTCAGCCAGCTTCCATCTGAGAGGGTGTTGGCTCTGGGATCCAGAAGCCTGAACCGTGGCACTTATGCCCTGGGTTGTTTGTTTTGATTGTGACAGGTTTGTTGCTCAACTGAGAAAGCTTCATGGCCTAGAAATTCTCAACTCTACGATGAAATACATCAGTGATTCTTGAGAGATACAGTGTTTGTGTGCATTTGGGGAACACACAAATGCACACTATGTGTTGTTCCTATGCTAATAAAGACCTTTGATATATCCACTTCAGAATCAAATATTCATTTTCAGAGTGCATTTCGGGTTTTCGTGGGTAACAAGAGAGTGGGCATTAGGCTGGCTGCTGTGGTGGGCTCTGTGCGCTGGCTTACTCGACTTCCATTGTACCCTCCTTTGAATGTTCTTTCCTGTTCTGTAGAAGCTAGAAACCATCTCACAAAAAGCCACATTGCCCAGACTCCCTTGTAGAAACGATTCTAGATGGGAACTAGTGGCCAATCTAATGCCACTTCCTACCCCTTTTGCTATTTTCTGCTGGCAATATGCTAGAAACATCAGATGTGTTGGCAGCAGCATTTCAGCTCCGTTTTTCCAGCTGTGGAGTGCTGAGAGAGAGTTGCATTGGCATCATTGGGGGCCTGCAGCTGACTCCTGGCCTGCAGCCACTGCATATGCTCTTAAATTCAGCGGGGTGAGTGGTAGGTGGTGTCTCCCCTGTTAGGAGAACTCTGCGTGAATCATTCTGGGAATCATTCCTGGGGGTCCCTCTGGCACCCTCCTCCAGCCCATCTGGTGGTGCTATAGGCACCCTGTTCCATGGGTTAGATTGTTCTCTGCTTAAGGTGCCAAAGCACAGGCTTCTGTTTCTACAGTGAACCCTAACTGATGCAAATGTGTCGATTTCCCTAACCCACCTTGTACTCTCACCCCATCCCCAGAGGCAACGCTCCCTTCCAGTTGCCCCAGGGTCACTCTAAACCAGGGTCACCTGTGGACTGCAAGTCCCTAAGTGAGAAGTCCAATAAGTGGCACTATCTCTGGCTCCTCCTTACAATCACATAATCGTTTTAGAGTAGGAGGCAGGGTCTTCATGGTACAGTGAATGTCAGGAGTCCCAGACCAAACTTCCAAAGACTTTTGGTCCTACCCTGCTACCTGCCAGCCATGTGACTTTGGGCAAGTTGCTTAACCTCTCTGAGCTTTGACTGCTGCTTCTGGAAACACTAATACCTACCCAGCCTACCTCCTCCATTGTTGTAAAGGTTAAATGACGTTTTGGAGGTGAAGGCACTTTGGGAATTATAAAGTGCTATGCAAATATAAGAGATTACCAGACTCTATCTTGAAATTGAGGGTGTCGACTATGACGTCAGTTGGGTTAAGTTTGAAGGGTCTGGGAAAGGGTGAAGCTCACGTCCTTTAAGGAATCAAAGCTGGCCATTCTCTGAAGCATGTAGGAAAGGAAATCCTCCTCCTCCAGGGAGATTTTATTCAACACACCCAAAGAAAGTGTTTTTCACAGGTAAGGCAGCTGTTGGCTTAAATTAAGAACTTTGTTTCTGAAACAGAGATAAATAATTGGCATTTGGTGACAGGGGGGTGGGCGGTGGAAGAAAATCAATGGCCTGAGCCCCTCATTCAGATTGATGTACTGCATATGGCTGGAGGGAGCTCACTGGGGCACTCTGTGGTGGCGCCCTTGGGGGGCAAGCAAGTGACAGGCCAATGTAGAGAAGCCAGGACCTGCCCATCAGTCCTATCATGCAAACAAACACCCTTCAAGAGGCTACTGAATTGCAAAGGGAGAACAGCTTGATGCTAATCAGAGCACAAAGAAGAAAATTAGAGGGTGCAAAAGTTACTGTTTTCACAGAGAATTCCATGGAGCTTTAAAAACGGAAAGGCTGTTTGTGTTCATAACCACCAGGCCTGTCTCCTTTGAAGTTCAGGCCCCTCCTTCCCCTGCTCTGGCTGCACTCCTTCTTGGCTCTTGAAAATGGCTATTACAGGTGTATTCTCTTCCCCAAAGAGTGGGGAATGTCAAATTATGTTATTATGATTATTGTTCCAGAGTGCCTGCCGAGAGCAGTCATCTCCAATTTGGAGGAGAGTCTGCTGTACCTGAAGCTCTGTCTCCTCGCAGGTGGGAAGAGATGTTTCACATGCTAGTGTTCTCCCTCTCCAGTGTGGATCCACCCCCGCCACTGCCCCAAACTTGTTACCGCTAACACATGCTACCATGCAAACCTTCCAGGCAGCATGGAAAATACCAGTGCCATCTTTAAGAAGGCCTCATCTCCACTTGCCAGGAGCCCTGACACCACCCTTGGAGACACGGCTTGTTCCAGGTAATCAGTCTTCTGGTTTAACCAGCAGAGGAGCTGGGATTTTCCATCCTGAAGAGGATGTGGCCGGGATGGAACTCTATCACCATCCTGAAGCCACAGCAGAGGTGGCAGGTAACAGACAGTCCAGAGCTGCTCACTGTCTTCATACATGACGTGAGGACGGCGGTTCCAGTGCGTCGCAAGGTGGAACTGAGGTTCAGAGTTGAGAGGAAACAATAGGAAGGGGCTGAGATGCTGCAACAGGTCAGGGGCTGCTATTGTAAGCACTTTTTTAAGGATCGGTTCAAATTAGAGCTTCTTGGCTTGGAGAACTAAGGGAAAGTATGACTAAGAAGTATTAGGTTGGTGCAAAACTAATTGCAGTTTTTGCCATTAAAAGTAATGACAAAAACCGCAATTTCTTTTGCACTACCTGATATTCTGAGGACGGAAGACATTTAATACCACATGACCTTTTTTTAAGTAAGAGGTCTCATTTTCTGAATAACTTGAAAATAGAGGCTCTCCAAGGGTTCCGTTAAAAGAGAGAATAATCAGAGGTGAAGAAAACCCATTTAGAACTGACTCCCTTTCCCATGGAATGAACTTTTGGTCCTCATAGACTGGCATCCTGCAGACACACAGAGAGAAGGAATAAATCCCGCCTGTGCATTGTTTGTTTGTTTTGAAACAGAGCCTCACTTTATCGGCCAGGCTGGAGTGCAGTGGTATGATCTCAGCTCATTGCAACCTCTGCCTCCCGGGTTCAAGCGATTCTCATGTCTCAGCTTCCCATAGCTGGGATTACAGGCATGCGCCTGTGTCCCAAATTTTCATATTTTTATGAAATATGGGGTTTCACCATGTTGGCCAGGCTGGTCTCGAACACCTGACCTCAAGTGATCCACCTGCCTCAGCCTCCCAAAGTGCTGGGATTACAGGCGTGAGCCACCATGCCCACCCCCCGCCCCCTGCCCCCCGTGCATTGTGCCTTTGCTCTGCACTAGGCACCCTATCAAAACTTGAAGATCCTGCCCCAACATAAGCCTCATAACGACTGTGAGGTGGGTATTATCTCCACTTTACAGGTAAATAAACTAAGATAAAAAGAGAATAGTACGTTCCCACCCAGGATCACATAGCCAGGAAGCAGGGGAGTCAGAATTTGACCCCGAGCTGTGTTCTTAACTCTTCCTGCATGTAAAACATTCCTCTCCTTACTAAGTGTGACCTGCAGAAAAGTCACCACATTTCTCTGAGCCTCAGTTTCCTCTCTATAAAATGGGAGCATCAACACCTACCTCTCCTTCTGGGGTTTGGATATAATATACATGAAGTACCTAGCATAGGCGACTGACAAATAGAAAGTATTTACTTAATGGCGACTCTTTTTGAGAACGGAAATGACCATGAACCCATTATCTGCCCCCTCCCACCCTCACGGATCTGCTCATCTTCCTTGGTCCTCCGTCTCACTGAAGGCAAGCATGTATTTGGCTCTGTTTACCTTTCCCTCTCTCCTGTGACTGGTGGCAAACATGAAGATCCCCCAAGAGCCAGCTGCCAGCCAGAAGCCTGCCTTCTTACATGACCCCATGGCAGCAGGGCCTGAGAGCACTGGTCTTGGGTGGGATGGGGTTCTGAGCACACTCAGGGCTCTGGGATAGGGTAGCAGCGCTCCTTGTCAGGGCCTGGGGCCAGGGGTGCATGGGCATCAACAGGATCCAGTGTGAAGTGGAAGGTGCTAGGATCAATGCTCTAAAGTCCTCTTTGCAAACAGATACTCCTCTGTTACTTGCAGTTTGTCCTCAGTTTATAATCAGGACAACCTGTTGATTGCAATGACTGTAGCTCCAATCATATATTCATCAGGTTGTCATTAGTTCTTTTCTCCTAAAGCCCCCGAGCTGCATCCCCCTACCCTCCCTGATGCCCTAGAAAGAGGAGTGCTAGCCCAGCGGGACATCCAGTTGCCCACCACCTCCTCCAGCAGCTCCCGGCCCTGTGGGTGGCCACATGCCAGCTAAGCACTGGGCTTCTGTGACCTGAAGCTGCTGGATGACTTATTTCCTTTTAATAAGACTTCTAATTTGATCTCAATTTCAAAAAGGCAAAATGATGAAGGAGTTCTCCCTGGAGACATTCTGCCCTGTGGTCTGATTTTGCCCTGGGATTGGATCAGGCTTTCCTGGCTGCTCTGAGGCTCAGCCCTGGCTTAGGTAGGAGGGAGCCTTAGGGTGCTGGCAAAGCAGGGAACAGTGGGCTGCTGATTACCTCTGCCAGCCACCCCAGCCTCAGATCTCCCCAGTTCTGGAGCAGGGCTCCTGTCACCAGCGGGTTGGAAGGAACTGCTTTAAATGAGGGTGGCTGCCTGCCAGATGTGCTGATTCAGCTCAGCCTGAGCATCACTCCATTGTCACATCTGTCCCCAACTTTACATTTGGGCTTCTTATCTTCAGCAGCTCTGGATGCTCATTTAGATCCTTCAACTCCCCTTGGGCAACAAGCACACACATACACACCCCTACACACACACGGAGTTCATCTCGCTGCTGCTGAGAGATGAATTTGTGCATTAAAATAGATGAGTTAACATGTAAGGTGATTTACACTAGATCAAAGGCACAGCAAGATAGTGAGAATTATTGGAAAAAGAGGCTGGAGAAAAGGCTCCTAGAATGTCCAAGCTGAAAATTATTCAGGGATCATCTAATCCTCTACAGTCATCCCTTTGTATCCACCAGGGATTGATACCACAGATACCAAAGCCCTGGGATGCTCAGGTCCCTTATATGAAATGCATCATATTTGCATATAACCTACATACATTCTCATATACTTTAAATCATCTCTAGATTGCTTATAATACCTAACACAATGTAAATGCTATGTAAATAGGGGATATACTGTATTTCTTAAAATTTGTATTATTTTTTATTGTTGGAGTGTTATTTTTATTGTTTTTTCCCCAAATATTTTTGATCTGCAGTTGGTTGAATCTGCAAATTTGGAACCCGAGGGTACAGAGGGCTGACTATATCTGCTTTGTTGGAGTCCATCTGATTCATTGTCTAAATACAATTAATTGCTCCAAAATGGCTAGTCCGTGCCCCCTTATTTTATAAATAAGGAATCTGAGACTCAGGCCAGGTGAGGTATCTTCAATGTTCTTACCTTTGTTCAAGAACCCTCTGAACTAATGGTCCAGAGTGGGGTAGGGACTCCAACAAGACCCGGGGAGGCAGGAAGCTCAGTGGTGAGACTGCAGGCTCAAAGCCCTCCTCCACCTTGCTTTAAATTTCATAACCTCGCTTTAAGTTTTAAGTTTCATAACCTTAGTGAGTGGCTTAGCCCCTCGATTGCCTTGTCCCTAAAAGGCAATAGGGGAGATATGATACCCACTTCTTGGGTTTGTTGTGGGGATTAAATGAGATGATTTCTATGAAGCTTTCATCACCGTACTTGGCACATGGAAGCCCTGAGGAGATGGGCACTCCTGTTGTGGTCGTGTTGGTTGAGCATAATTCCATAGATGCCCCCGCCCGGCCATCCCTATATGCTCTTTTCTGGGGTTCTGAAATGTGAGGATTTTTATGAGGGTTGGAAGGGTTTCTGCGTGACTCTACCCTAAAGGTGGGGGATAAAGAAGTAGGCCTCCAAATGGCAGGCTGAGCTGGCAAGGAGGGCCAAGAGAATCTAGGTGGAACACAGGGCAGGCACAGGGAGAACATGAAGGATTGAAATGTACATTCAGTGGTATTAGGCATTGCTGAATTCTGCACTATATCATCAACATTAGGGGAAAATAAGAAAAAGACAGGCGCTGGATTTGGTTAACTTGACTTATTGCCATAGCTTCCTTGCTGATCTCCCCATCTCACTCCACCTTCTAAGCCATCGTGCACACTGCAGCCAGGAGAATCCTCTGAAACATCACTTTCATTATGCTGTACCCCTTCCCAGGCACCTTCTCACAATTGTCTACAAGATAAAGGGCAAACTCATTTGCTTAGTGTGTGTGCATACGTGCATGCGTGTCTGTAGGGGGAGTAAGACCACAGAGCTTTTTAAATTCTCTGAAGTTTTACTGATAAAGCACTCACATTATTGTACTTTAACTATTGTAGGCTATAGATGCATTCTGTACACTGCATTTGAGTAAGAACTATGATTCATAAGTTGTAGGTATAATTTAAAATAAGCATATCTATTATTATCCCTCAAATTATCTTTCTCTATAAATAATAGTGGTAAAATTCTACATGGCCTTTGCACATAAACCATCCAACGTAATCTGAACAAGCCTTAAAGTAGGCTTGGTTTTAGGGTCATGTTCTTGTTCCCAGTTAGGCCAGCCAATGTTGGGCATCAACCCTGGGTGTCATTGCTCACTATGGTGTTCTAGCATCTCAGGGAAGCCTGAGCAATGTTTGTTGAATGGCAGCTCCCCACCATACCATCTCTCCTCTTAGGCCAGCTTCCCAATGGGTGTCTGCAGGCATTCCACTCCCTCCTATATCCTCTGTTTCAAAGACCTTCTCCTTTCCTCTCTTCAAATCTTATACATCCACAAAGCCCCAACATAATAAAAATGATAGGTATCTCCTGTTAAATACTTGACTGGTTTCAGATCTGTCTAATGAAACAGGTTCTATCATTATTCTCCCTTTACAGATGAGGAAACTGAGGTGCAAAGCAGTTAAGCAACTGGTCCAAGATCTAGACCAGGTACTCAACCACCCCACTCCACTTGCAACTGTCCCCAATCCATGCGATTCATCCTTTCCCTGAATGCTTGTGTGGTGCTGCCTTTTAAATTCATAACATAATGACTTCATTGTTATGAAATTCTTTTCTGTGTCTTTATTTTTTCTCTCCAACTAGAATTTAAATTCATTAAGGATTTGGAAGATTTCTTCTCCCGTGAGAAGTCTTATAGACAAGAAAAAGAGAATTAGGCATAGACAGAAGGATTGTAATCACCCTTCTCTGAGCATGTGTCATTCTGGAGGACAGAGCCTTGAATTTGGGCTTGGCTCTGTCTTCAAGAGTGTGTGGGTGAGTCACCAGTAGTGAACATGGCTTCCCATTCTGTCGTGGCATTATCTCCAAACTCATGGCCAGACACAACTTGGCTCTCCCATTCCTCAGGGAAGTATGTGGCTGCCACCACAATTCTCCCTCTCCACATGGGCAAATGTAGGCCAAAAGACCATCCTTCAAAGGTCTCAGAGAATCCTGGCGTTTTAGGCCAAGCCTCAGCCCTGCAGTGTCTCTTGTCCATGATAATAATAGCCTCACACAGGGAAGTGCTTTTATCTTCTTCAAAGGCCTTTCATGTCAGAGATTTCATTTCATCTGCACAACATCCCTGTGAGGTAGGTATTATTATTTCCCATTTGAAGCTAAGGGAAGACAGGCCCAGAGATCCAATATCTTGTCCAGAATTTCCTAAGGCTGAGCCAGCGCCAAAATCCAGCCTTTACCTTGAACCTCACTGCCTGCTGCCTGGCCCTGTCTCTCTTTTCATTAATTTTCTGGTCCAAACTGCAACACAGTCAACTAGCTAGTTCTTTTCACCTGCTCCCTGAGTGCGAAGGGGAAAATGAAACTCTAACCCATTTAAGGTTTTATCAGAAAGCCTCGTTAATCCACCCGCAGTCTGTTAGACAACAGCTTAAATCTCTCCACTGCAAAGGATTGCCTTCCCATCTGATCAGGCACAACACATTAGAGGAGGTGTGGGGTGGGCATGAGCGTGTGGAGGCCACGACACTTTCTCTGCAAAAATGGAGATATTCAAATTTCCAGATCTGCTGTCCTCCCCCAGATGGGCTAGGAGCCCAGCATCTGCCTGTACATCAAGCAGCTCCTCCGTGAAGTTACTTGAATGACAGCGTGTTCCTGAAAAGCTCCTCACTCACTCATTCATTCAATATATATTTGTCAGGCCCTACTATGTGCGAAGTATTGTGCTAGATAGTACAAAATGACATTGGGAAAAATGAGTCCTATTTTCTCATCCACATGTATTATTTTTCTAGCAGGGCATTGTCAAGGTGAAAATAACTCAGACACATACAAAAACTCCCCTTAGTGCTGTCAGGGCCTTGGAACCTGAACCATGCACCCCATAGCAGGTATCACAGAAATAGCCACTGAGAATAGAGGGAAGGGCCTGGCTGGCCTGGAAGAATCTCCACGTCTTAACCCTTGGATAACAGGAGTTATCACTCCAAAGTTAAGAGGTTCAAAGTTCAGACTTCTGTCAGTCTGCTGTCAGTCATTTATAAATGAAGGGATCTGTGCTGATTAAAGCAAATTCGCTCCTATGTGGTCTTTCTTTCCATTAGACCCAGCTGCGACTTGCTCTCCAGGGGCGGGTTGGAAGTACATCAGGATAAATTTGGTCTGCCCTATTTACCCCATCAGGAGGCGGAGTGACCCTCTCTGAGCACCAGCGAACAAGCTCTGACAACTAGGGCTAGATGGACCTGGCCTCATCTTTCCCTTAGATGTTCTCTGTGCTCACCCTTCTCCACGAAACCACAATCCGTTTGGGAACGCTAGTTCTGGCTGAACCACACCTCTGAGGCTCTGGATCACTAAAAGAGCAACAAAGAAATACATGCTTTTTATTTGTTTGTTTATTCATTAGAACTAGTGGAATCATACAAAATTCACGTCAGGAATTAAAGTAGGTGTGCTGTTTTTGAAATGAGGACATTCCAAATAGTGGAGCTGTTTGCTGCTGTAACCAAAGTCATTGAAAAAAGAAAATCACAAGTGGAAGGCTAGAAAAGATGGCCCCCAGTGGGTTTTTTCTGAGGGCACTCAGAAGCAGTGTGAACTAAGAGGGGGGCTTCCAGCTTTGGCCTTGCCAGGGGTGTGACCTCAGACAATCAGCTCACTTCTTTGGTTCTGGGCCTTTGACTTGTTCTTTCCTTGTAGATAAGACAATGGGTATTTGCTTGCCCATTGCCCACTCTCCCGAGTTTTCTTAGGAACCACCTCACCCCAGGCTTAGACCACATGATTTAGGTGGACCCGATGCTAGCTAGCCCTGCTTCCAGGGGTGCACATGGATTCGGGCTCAGCCAATCACACCATTGCACATCTCTCTCATTACACTGATTGGGTCAGAGATGGTCATGTGACCAGAAAAGTACCAATCAGAGGTCAGCTGAGCGTTTTGCAGGCATAAAGGAGAAAGGAACTCTTTCTCACTGAGTCTGCTCAGAAGATAGGGTGAACATTTGGAGCTGCAGTGATGATTTACCATCCTCGAGAGGCCATTCACTGAGAATGGAGTCAACACAAGAGGAAGGCAGGACCAAGAGATGAAGTTGAGGAGAGCCCTGACATCACTGCTGGGGCCCTCAGATCCCGCTATGCCTGGGCTGTCACTGGACTTTTTAGTTATGTGAGATAGTAAATTCCCATCTTGCTTAAGCTACTTTGAGTTGTCACCATTACCAAAAGATCCCTTACCAATAACCCCTCTGCGTGATTCCCCTCGTCCCTTTTATCTTGCCTAAGTTCTATTCACCGGTTGTGAAAGTTGCAGATACCAGGACAAAATCACTTTTGTCAGACCCAAATTGGAGGTGGGAAAGCAGGAAGGAGAAGGACCCACGCTTGCTTGAGATAAGACTGTTTCAACGACTTTCTAAAATAAGCCCCTAAGTAATTCCTTCACGTCCTTCACACATCTCATGCTTTTCATGATCTATATTTTATACATAGGCACATATTTCTAGGACCAGGTTTATCGCTAGACATTCTTTAGGACTACAGCAATTCAGAAAAGATACTCTCAAAAGAGCACTTGCCTAGTAACAGCATCTCCACCAATGAACTGACGCCAATTCTGGCTTTGAGCCTCCAGAGCCAATGAACTCTGTTTCCAAGCAGCTTATGTGAACTTCCCCTTTTGCCAATAAAAGCTTCCCCTCACCCTCCCCTCTTCGGGTGCATCTGTTGCTTGCTATAGCTGTGCATCCTGGATTATAATCCTTTTGCTTACTCACAAATAAGCTCATTAAATTAGGAGATATATTTCTCTGATGTCTTTTTTTTTTAGGCTGACACCTTAAGGTATCAGTTAAAATGTTAAGTGCTCCTGCCCTATTTCCCCCATCTCCTTTCTTTCCCCAACATAATACCTTAATAGATACATATTACTCTGACATACTGTTTAACTTGCTTCTCATGATATATGATTTATTGTTTGCATTCTGCTCCCTTTTCCCACTAGAATGTGAACTTCGTAATTTTTGTTGGTTCTGATCCCTGATGTGTCCAAATACCTAGAAAAGTGCTGATACATAGTAGGTGCTCAATAAATATTTGTTGCTTGAATGATGAAATTTAGCAGGAGAAGGCATTAGGGGACTTTCACTAGGGCCAGCCTGGGGTGAAGCCTTGTTACTCTAACTTCAGACTCTCCACAGCTCCCCAGCCCCTACTGGTGATAATGGTTTAAGCTAAAATACTACAGCAAACACTAGCTTCTGTTTATTAGTTTCCACTATGTACCAGGCATTGGGATAAGTGCTGGGCACACACAGAGGGATAGGACCTTCTCTTCTGTCAAGGAACTCCCAGTCAAAAGGGAGCCAATGGACAACACACTAGAGGATCACATACCCTTGGGCTTAGTGAATGTTTGTGATACAAAGCTAGGATGTCTGGCCCAGCATGAAGCACTGGGGTAGAAATCTTCCTGGAAGAGGTGATGTCTGAGCTGTCCCTTTCCTACATTGGAAGAAAGACATGGCAAATATGAGTGTGGGTTGTGGGTAGGGAGAGAGGATGAGGAGAAACGAATGAAACTGAGACTATATCAAAGGCTGGGGCAGGAAAATTTGCTGTGATTCTCACCCTCACTTTCCTTATCTGAGCTGACCGAAGACATCGCCACAAGTTTCCTTATCCACTCTCTGCCACCAAAACACATTCTCATTCACCTACCCAAGTAGATAAGGTCCTCTGCTCCTTTGAATTTCAAGGCAAAAAGACTCTTAGCAGGCCTTCTTTGGTTATCTGTTCTCACATCACTTGATGCCATCATCTGGAAATACCTGTAGGCTTGTGTCTAGACCAGTCTTTGTTTCTATGAAAAGCCAGCCCTTGCACCTGTGGCTAGCACCAGGTGCCTGCCACCGCTGTATACCTGGAAAGGGGCATTGCTTCAGCTCTCATCTTCAGTCACTCGCCTTCTCCACTCCCAATTGCTCCTGATTCGTGCTCCCGGGGCCAACTATCGGTTCCTTTCTCTTCTAGATCATCCTGAGTAATTCCCCCAGGAAAGAGAGCATAGCTCAGAGCTGGATGGAATCTGAAAGGCATTCTTTTCCCAGTCTGAAACTCCATCTGCTTGACACTTTATGTGCCAATTTTCCATATTCAATGCAAATTTACCAGCACATACATAGTTTTCCTGTTACTGGTTAAAAAGCGTTTTGACAGTCCCAGGGACACATTGCTTTCTTTCCAACCAAAACTGTAGAGACAAAGAGACATTTCCACTGCAACTAAGTAATCCCGAAGTTTCTCCATAAGCCAAATTTGATTGAGCTAATACTGACCTTTCCACAGGCACAGCTTCCAAAGATATCTTTTTGCTGCAGGCAAAGTCCTGATGAGCATATTAGTCAAAGCTCCACCTCTTCAGTACCAGCACACCCACCCTCTCTTTTCTCTTCCTTTCAGGTTGAAGGAGAATGGGGAGTGTCTCTAAATTTCCACAGCTGATTTTTACCCCTAGGAGGTCCTGTTGTTCAGGCCTGGCCTGGGGAGCACGTGACACCCCACCCCACCCCACCCCCAGCAATGGATAAGCCTCAGGCTCGGAGTCCTGTATTTGATTTGATCAAGGCTATTCTGGCCATATGTTAAGAGCACTGTACCTTGGCAGGAAGCAAGCCAGGTTTAAGTCCTGGGCCACTGAATTGCCAACTGCGTGACCCAAGGCTCCTCTAAATCTGCAAAAATGGAAATAGTAATAGTACCAAACTCAGAGGGTTGTCAAGAAAATTAAATGAGATAATGCAAGTTGAGCACTTGGGATGGAGTGTCTGGTTTGAAGCAAAGGCTGGCAAAATGACTGATTATTGCTTTGGCCCTTGAAGCCTCACCATCAGTTTGTTCTCTCATTCGTCAGAACAGCCCTTTGCTTGGAAAACCATACTTATAAAAATATGAAGCATCGTAAATGATCATAAGGAAACTGACCAGGGGAAGGTAGCAATGATGGGAATTTCTAAGGATCTCTCCAAGGAGAATCTGCCTAGGGGTTTTAGTGGCCTGACCCCGGGGAGGCAGGTTGGAGAAAACTGTACAGGAAAAGCCTGATCTGCTACAAAGTGACTCAGAACCTACTCAGACTAGAGAAGTCTCTGAAAAAAGGCCAGAAATCAACCTTCGCCCCCGGGAGATTCACCTTCCTGTTCATTCATTCATTCATTCATTCATTCATTCATCAAATGTTAAATGAGCTCCCTCCTACATGGCCAAGTACTGACGATAGAGCAGAGAACAAGATTCCTGTCCAGGAGCCCATATTCTACTGGTCTATTTAAGTTTCTTTGACTTTTAAGAATTGTATTCTTCACAACCACTATACCACATAGTGAAACAAACAAACAAAATATTTTCTTTTTTTTTCAGCTTGTATTTTAGATTCAGTGGGTGCATGTGCAGGTTTGTTGCATGGGTATATTGTGTGATGCTGAGGTTTAGGGTATGAATGATCCTATCACCCAGGGAGCAAGCAAACAAGCATAGCACCCGACAGGTAGTTTTTCAACCCTTGCGCCCTCCCTTCCTCACCCCCAGTAGTTCCCAGTGTCTGTTATTCCCATCTTTCTGTCTATGTGTACCTAAGGTTTGGCTTCCACTTACAAGTGAGAACATGTGGTATTTGCTTTTCTGTTCCTGTGTTAATTCACCACCTAGGATAATGGCCTCCAGCTGCGTCTGTGTTGCTGCAAAGGGCATGATTTCATTCTTTTTTGTGGCTGCATAGTAGTCCATGGTGTATATGTACCACATTTTATTTATCCAATCCACCATTGATGGGCTCCTAGGTTGATTCCATGTCTTTGCCATTGCAAACAGTGCTGTGATGAACATATGAATGCACGTGTCTTTTGGGTAGAAAGATTTATTTTATGCCCAGTAATAGGATTGATGGGTTGAACGTTAATTCTAAGTTTTTTGGGAAATATTCAGCTTGCTTTCACAGTGACTGAACTAATTTGCACTACCACAAACAGTGTATAAGTGTTCCCTTTTCTCCACAGCCTCGCCAGCATTTGTTATTTTTTGCTTTTTTTTTAAATAGCCATTATTAAAAATGGTTGGTGCAAAACAGTAACTCATTGTGATTTTGATTTGCATTTCTCTAATGATTACTGATGTTGAGCACTTTTTCATATATGTGTTGGCCGCAGGTATGTCCTCTTTTGAGATGTTCTGTTCATGTCCTTTGCCCACTTTTTATTTTTTATTTTACGTTTCCATAGGTTATTGGGGTACAGGTAGCATTTGGTTACATAAGTAAGTTCTTTGGTGGTGATTTGTGAGATTTTGGTGCACCCATCACCCAAGCAGTATATACTGCCACCTATTTGTAATCTCTTATCCCTCGTCCTCCTCCCACCCTTCCCCCCAAGTCCCCAAAGTCCGTTGTATGGTTCTTATGCCTTTGTGTCCTCATAGCTTAGCTCCCACATATCAGTGATAACGAACAATGTTTAGTTTTCCATTACTGAGATACTTCACTTACAATAATAGTCTCCAATCTCATCCAGGTCCATGAAAATGCTGTTAATTCATTCCTTTTTATGGCTGAGTAGTATTCAATCATATATATATATATCTCACAGTTTCTTTTTCCACTAGTTGATTGATGGGCATTTCAGTTGGTTCCACAATTTTGCAATTGAGAATTGTACTGCTGTAAACGTGTGTGCAAGTATCTTTTTCATATAATGACTTCTTTTCCTCTGGGTAGATACCTAGTAGTGGGATTGCTCGATCAAATGGTAGTTCTACTTTTAGTTCTTTAAGGAATCTCCACACTGTTTTCCAGAGTGGCCATATAGTTTACATTCCCACCAGCAGTGTAGAAGTGTTCCCTGATCACTGCATCCATGCCAACATCTACTGTTTTTTGGTTTTTTGATTATGGCCATTCTTGCAGGAGTAAGGTGGTGTGGTTTTGATTTGCATTTTCCTGAGTGATGTTGAGCATTTTTTCATATGTTTGTTGACCTTTGGCCACTTTTTTTTTTTTTTTTTTTTTTTTGAGATGAAGTCTCGCTCTGTTGCCCAAGCTGGAGTGCAGTGGTGCAATCTCGGCTCACTGCAACCTCCATCTCCCAGGTTCAAGCAATTCTCCTGCCTCAGCCTCCCAAGTAGCTGGGACTACAGGTGCGCACCACTATGCACAGCTAATTTTTTGTATTTTTAGGAGAGACAGGGTTTCACTATATTGGCCAGGCTGGTCTTGAACTCCTGACCTCATGATCCACCCGCCTCAGCCTCCCAAAATGCTGGAATTACAGGCGTGAGCCACCATGCCAGCCTCCTTTGCCCACTTTTTAATGGGGTTATTTGAAGGCATTGTACTACCTGACTTCAAACTATACTACAAGCCTGCAGTAACCAAAACAGCATGGTACTGGCACAAAAACAGTCACATAGACCAATGGAAAAGGATAGCAAACCCAAAATAAAGCTGCACACCTACAACCATCTGATCTTTGACAGTCAACAATCACAAGCAATGGGGAAAGGACTCGCTATTCAATAAATGTGATAACTGGCTATCCATATATAGGAGAATGAAACTGGGCCCCTACCTATCTCAATATATAAAAATTAACTTAAAATGAATTAAAGATTTAAATATAAGACCTAAAACTATAAATATCCTAGAAAACCTAGGAAAATACCATTCTGGGCATTGGCCTTGGCAAAGACTTTATGACTAAGTCCCCCAACAAAACAAAAACAATTGCAAAAAAAACAAAAATTGACAAGTGGGACCCAATCAAACTGAAGAGCTTTTGCACAGCAAAAGAAACTATCAACAGATTAAACCACAACCTATGGAATAAGAGAAAATATTTGCAAACTAGGCATCCAGCAAAAGTCTAATATCCAGAATCCACAAGGAACTTAAATAATTCCCATACAAAATCTTTTCTTGGTTTCTTTTAGTGTACCCAAAGTGGTCTGCCTAACTCTTCATCCCTAAAAGAGAAAAGGAGGAAGGAAGGGAGGGAGGGAGGGAGGGAAGGAGGGAGGGAGGAAGGAAAGAAAGAAGGAAGGAAGGAAGCAAGGAAGGGAGGAAGGAAGGAAGGAAGCAAGGAAGGGAGGAAGGAAGCAAGGAAGGAAGGAAGGAAGCAAGGAAGGGAGGAAGGAAGGAAAGAAGGAAGGAAGGAAGCAAGGAAGGAAGGAAGCAAGGAAGGAAGGAAGGAAAGATGGAAGGAAGGAGGGAAGGAAGGAAGGAGGGAAGGAAGGGAACTTACTCTCCGTAAACAGTAAGGAAAATGGAAAAAAAAGAAGTTATAAGAAGCATGACACTAGTAACATTTTAGAAGTCCCTTTCTTTACCTGCAGAGCCAGCAAGCTTTCAGAGTTCCCAAGAAAACCACCTTTTAGTGTTTAAGTCCTTCCCTAGTCCTAGCTTTCCTTCGCTCCCCCCATCCAGGAAGGGCCCAGAGGAGAGCAGAAGGATAGATTTATGAGAAGATCACCAAGGTTGACATAAGGAGGGCATTTTCTCTTTAGAGTCCTGGTAATAGGGGGGTCAAGGTGATTTCCTCAATCTCCCTGGCCTGACTCTTTGTTAAATTAAAAAGGGTTAAGTTTAGCATTCCTAGTCTCTTGGACACTCCCAGAGAAGGTATTGACTGTGACATCTTGGGCTGTTAAGGCCCCATGTTGCAATGATGCTTCTCTGAAGCCCTGGCCACAGCCAAGCATTTCTTCTAAACTGCTTGAGATGGCAGGATGCTTGGGACATCTGTTTCTTATTTTTATATGGACCCAGCCCAGAACCACAATCACCCAAGACCATAAAGAACCTGTGGCCATGATTTTGACAATGAGAACCATGGTTCATGAAACTCAGGGCTTCCATTTTTGGCTTCTTGACACTAAAGGTAGTTTTTCATCAAAAAGCCCTTCAAAAGGGAGACTGGTTTCCGTATTAGGAAGGAAAATCTATACTCTGCCAACTCCAGAAATGTTCTTTCAATATTGTTGGTTTACGCCATCTCACTGCCGCTTTCATACTCACCCCATAGCAGGAGGCTCCAGCTTTGGAGCCCAGCCTGCATCTGCATCCCCGCACGTCTTAGCTGCAGGCACACGATGCCTTGAGCCTCGGTAAGTATGCTGGGTAGACAGAGCCCCTGACATGATTTGGACAATGGCATGTTGGCTCTTTATTTCGGCTTTCTCTGAATGACTCTCATATTTTGTGAATCAGGTAGAATCCTGGCCCTGTCCATGGGTCTCAGCTTATCTGACCGTCACCTTGGTCAAAGTATTGTCTTAGAAGGAACTAGTTCGCTCCCTCTCTCCATCGTCTCCAGCCTCAGACATTTAACACAGTGGCCTTTCTCTTTCTCCTTGGGGTTTCTACATGTCCACAGGGGACCAGCTGTGTTCCTTAAGGCGTTCTGTGGTAAATGTTAGATTACTGCCTTTCTCCTATTATGGGAATATTTTCCTTCCAAGAATATAACATTACCTAGTAATAAGGACAAGAACGAGAAATAGAAGGGGGAAGGAGAAGTAGGAGGAGGAAAAGGAGGAGGAGGAAGAAGAGAAGAAGCGGGCTTTATATGTATTTTTTAAATGTTCTGCTTGGAGATAATTACAGATAAGCACACAATTTTAAGAACTTATGCAGAGATCCCTGATACCTTCACTCAGTTTCCCCCAAAGGTAACATCTTATGTCACTATAGCACAGCATTACAACCAGGAAATCAACAGATACAATCCATAGTCCTTACACAGGTGCCGTCAGTTTTACATGCACTCATTTGTGTGTGTGTGTGTGTGTGTGCATCTGTGTGTGCATTTAATTTGATGGAATTTTGTCACATGCATTGATTCATATGGCCACCACCACAGTTAAGATACAGAATAGTTTCATCACAAGGTTCCTTTGCACTAACCTTTTATAGCTACACCCACCTGCCTCTCCTCCAATCTCACCTCTGACAACCACTAATCTGTTCTCCATCTCTATAATTTTGTCATTTTAAGAATGCAATATAAATGGAGTCATACAGTATGTAACCTTTTATGATTGGCTTTGTTCACTCAATAGAATTCTCTGGGCCCTCATCCAAGTGGCTGTGTATATCAGTAGTTGCTGAGTCCTGTTCCATAACACAGCACTATGGTGTGTTTAGCCATTCATTGGTTGAAGGACATCTGAGCGGTTTCCAGATTTTAGCTATTGCAAATAAAGCTGCAATGAGCATTCATATACAGATTTTTGTGTGAACACTGTTTTCATTTCTCTGGGATAGATTCCCAAGAGTGCAATTGCTGGGTTGTATGGTAATCATATGTTTCGTCTTATAAGAAATGGCCAAATTCTTTTCTAGAATGGCCGTACCATTTTACATTTCCACCAGCATATGAGTGATCCCATTACTCTACATCCTCATCAGCATTTGGCATTGCCACTATCTTTTCAGTTTTATTTTTAGCCATTCTGATAGGTAGTTAGTGATATCTTACTTGCATTGCTTAGGGGCTCATGATATTAAACATTTTTTCAAGAACTTGTTTGTCATCTGTATATTCTCTTCAGAGAAATGTATTTTCCCATTTTCTAATTTGATGCTTTTTTAGCAGTGAGTTTGAAGACCTCTTTATATACTCTAGGAACTAGTACTTTGTCAAATATGTGCTTTACAAACATTTTCTCCCCATCTGCACTCTTCTCTTCACCTTCACCAGGTCTTTCACTGAGTGAGAGTTTTCCATTTTGATGAGGTTCAGTTTATCAATTTTCCCTTTTATGGATTGTGCCTGTGGGATTCAGCCTAAGAACTTTTCATCTAATCCTAGGTCCAGAATATTTTCTCCTTTTTTTTTCCTAAAATTTTTATAAGTTTACATTTTATATTTAAGTCCATGATTCATTTTGAGTTAATTTTTAAGGTGTGAAGTATCAGCTGGTTCATATTTTTTGCCTAGGAGTATTCCTAGTATATACCTAAGGAATGTTATGTTATATATATAGTATTATTTTGTTATATATGTTATATATAATATTATATAATAATATTTTAGTATAATAGTATACTAATATACTAGGTATATTTTTAAAGGTTATAATTCTTATAGCAATGTTTTGGAATGGTTATTATGGTTATCATCTATTTTACAGATGGAGAAATCCAGAAAGATTTGATAATGTGGCCAAGGTTAAACAGATGCTAAGTGATAGAAAGAAGCCAGGGTTTAAATGCAGGTCTGACTGACTGACTCACTCCAGCATTTCAACCCTGTTCCTATTGCCTCATTCAATCCCTTTCTCTCTGGGAGTCCTGCTTCCTGAACAGATGTTCCAGTTTCCTGCATACATTCCTTTATCCTGAGCAACCTCAGTACACAAGCTACCAGAGGCTGGGGCCTGCCAGAACCTGTCCAGGGTTCTCCGTGACATGTTTGCAGGGTGGAGAAAAGGGGCAACTGGGAAACTTGCCTATATGCAAATAGCTTATCATTCCGGTTTGGGGAAAGGCTCACATCAGATTTCAGCATCTTCTAAAGTATTGCAGAGCTACTGTACCAGCTCACTTGTCTGGGAGGAGCAGGCTAAAAATTTTAGGTTCCCCAAAGACAATCACACATACACATAAAATTCATTTAATAACTCCAAGTCCAGAACACTTCCATCTTCAATCTGCCCAAACACAATGCACTGATAGAGGTCAGTTGGAAGGACTCAGAGCATTTTGGGGTAAAACTTCTATAGCTAGAACCTGTTCCTTGCCCCTTCTTGTGGGTGGGGGTCATAGTTGGACTATAATCACCTCATTATCCATTCCCATTTGTAGGTAGATATGGGTAAAGGTAGAGTTTCCCTCCCAACCCCCTAGCTGTCTCCCCTCCACACACTGGCTGCTGACTTCCCAACCAGCCAGGACCTAGGGACTTCTGCACTCAGACCACTGGAAAGAAACCAGCAGCCTCTGAGTTGACTTTGCTCTTTTGCAAATCCCTATACCTCACCCCACTTTTAATGAGAGATCCAGGAGTTCTTTGCCTCTGTGACCTTATACTCAGAAAGGGTCCCTCCACTTACAACTTCTCCCAGAGCTTATCCAAAGACTACTAGGCCTTTGCCCTGGCCCATGTTAGACAGCTGTAAGGAGCAGCACAAGCCCAGTCAAATGATCCAGTCCGTCTGGGTCAATGAATGTATCTATTTTGACTGACTCCTCAGAAGCCTCAGAGGTGCTTGAACCCACAGCAGAGAGTTTCAACAGGTGGGTCAGCAGTAATACACCCTGACCCTGCAGTTCCTCCATCTTCACCCCTGTGAGAAATTCAGAGGTATTTTGTTCGGGATCTTGGCAACATGCCTTGAGCCCTGGGTGTCCCCTCCTCTAGGAATGATGCTTTCTTCAATATTCCTGTGACAGGTCTCTGCAGGCAGACAATGGCAACTTCTGGTTACTTCCTCTCCCTGGAGAGCCACTTCAGGTATAAGTGGATCAAGGGGAACTGCTGAAATGACTAAGGCCATTCACCCCTGGTATTTCCTCCAGGAGCTGAGATAGGTCTCGCTGAATGTCAAAGATCGGGCCTCAGTCAAACTTCTGCAGAGCTAGGTGGCTGGTCACCTTCCCAGTCTCCATGTTCACCCTCCCAGTAGAAGGTATGAAACATCCTCTTGACCTCCTGGACTCCCTGATGACAATGTCCTTTATCACCTTCCAAACTTCTCTGGCAGAGGCTTTAAACTCGGGCAGGCAGTGCTACTCCAGAGGCAATGGGTTCTGTTACACCCTGCCTTACTGCAGCCAAAGCAAGCTGGGGGCCTCCCTCTGACATACTTTGGGGGATATGTCCTGCTCCGGATGCAGTTTCCATCATCTCCACCCTCTTCCAGGGAACATGACTGTCTCTCTTCCTTTTTTGTATTCATAAAAGGCTACTCCCTGATCCTCCCCTGGCCAACCATTTCCATAGAAACTAAGAGACCTGAGTTTGAATATCAACTACCACTTACTAGCTATGTGTCCATTGATTACTTATTGTCTTGAAGCCAGTTTCCTCATCTGCGAATAGGAGATGTTGACCTCATAACATTGTTGCAAGATAAACAAGATAATATATGTAAAGCAATGCAGTAACTGAAATAGTCACTGATCCTGGAACAAAGTGAATGTTCAATTAGTAGTGGCTATCACTAGTTTCTATGACAACTGTCTCCAGGCCCAATCTTTGGTCCTTAATCTGCTTGCCAGAATTCATCCTGGAAGTTGCAGGTGAGTTGTTACGGAGGGAGCAAGTTCTCCAGCTTCCACAGGGAGTCTCTGTTTGCCTATCATGCCTACACTGTTCCCTGGGAGTCTGGTGGGCTTGTGGCATGGACGAGGGGCTCTGCAGGTTTGGGCTGAAGGCAAGGCACTTCCTTGTCTGGTAGGTGGGCTCCCCAAACCTGACAGTGGTCACTCTGAGGGCTCCTTGTGGACTTACCCAGCTGTAGGCGAAAAGTGGCTGACTCTGCACTGCATGGCCACAGTTCCTCCAGGTATACCTGTCTCTGGGCAATGGCCCACTTGGTCAGTGCCCCTGGGTAGACCCGTCTGTTCAAGCACTTGTCATTTTCCCTGCTCTGAGGGTCTCCAAGGTGAGAGGGCAATCCCACGGACCCAGGACCCAGGGGAACCTCCAGGCTCAGCACTGGTCAGGCTCCAGCTAGAGCCTCCTCTTACCCCTGGCAACAAACTGCCCCTAGTAACTGGACCAAGGAGGCCACCTCCCCCGTGGCCACCCCGAGGCTGGGGTCCATCCCTCTGAGGTTGGATAGAGCGCAGCGCCAGGAAGGGAGTCCCCTGCAGACAGGAGCCCATCCTCCCCCGCAACTCTGTCCCTGCTGACCCCTCCTTGGTAACCTACAGCACACCAAGGCTGGCTAACAAACAAACAAACAAACAAGCAAAACCCCAACAAGAACAAAGGAAACATGAAACCAGTCAGACCAACAGATTCAGACCAGAAAATCCCCATTAAAATTGTTTGAGCCCCATACTTGCTGGATAGGGGCAGGGGTCCAGGCCTGAATCCTTCATAAACCCTCTTGAATGCACTGCAGGAATGCATAAACCGATTTCACTTAGCGCTGGGCATAAATAAACTGGATCCAACTTCTCAGGCTGGACTTCTTCCAGCTTCGGGACACCTTCTCCCTGCATCCCTCCCTAGAGAGAACTGGGAAAATCAAAGGCTGAGACAGGGGAAATGCGAGGGCTTCGGAGGGACATACCCCATCCCCAGGCCCAGGTCGCTCCATCCCTGCTGGGGCCTCAGGGCTCATGTCTGGGATTTCCCCATCTTTGCGGGGCAGGAGCGGCTCCTCTTGGGCAGGGAAGGAGGCAGGGCCGGCTCCTCTCCCCGTTCCCCTCTCCCGGACCGGAGGAGCAGGAAGCGGCGGCTCCTTCGGCCACCCAGGCAGCAGCCACAACGGGGAGTGCGCGGCGCGGGGACAGGAAAAGAGGGGCAATGGCTGCCGACCCCACGGAGCTGCGGCTGGGCAGCCTCCCCGTCTTCACCCGCGACGACTTCGACGGCGACTGGCGCCTAGTGGCCAGCGGCGGCTTCAACCAGGTGTTCCAGGCGCGGCACAGGCGCTGGCGGACGGAGTACGCCATCAAGTGCGCCCCCTGCCTCCCGCCCGACGCCGCCAGGTACTGCCAGCCGCGCCCTCCCTTTTCTCGGAGGAGAAACTGAGGCCCGGCAAGCTTTGGGCCCAGGGAGCTTGCGAGGAGAAGTGAGTTTGGGGCTGAGGACTGTCCCCCGCGGTATTTCTGAATTCCACCCAGTAGCCTGAGCCTCCCAGGCACACCCATACCTGTCTCCCTAACCAAAATAGAGTTGGCACACAATATCTTTGTAGACTCAACAGAGGTCAAAGGCAAGCGGGAACTACCTACCAAAGACGCCTTTATCCCATCTGACCTTCCGAACTTGTCCTGCCTCCTTCCATCCTTCTCTCCAGCGCCTTCTTCCCCCGGTGTCCTGTGGCAATAACTGCTCTTGACCACTCTCTGCCATCCTCTACCCACCCCAGCTCTCAGGGCAGGGCTGAGCATCCTGGCAGGCTGTGGCACTTTGCTCAGATCTGCAGGGAATCATGTTCTCTCTTCCCGCGGTGGCGGGAGGGAGGAGGCCCCTCCCAACCAGTGCAGGCTGAGGACGTCGGGGGATGGAGACTGCCCGGCCTGATGGCCTGTCCAGGCCCTTGGAGGGTCAAGTCTGGAGTTCCCTCATCTCTGTTTTTGTTTTTGTCCCTTGCTGTCATCATGCGCACTACAGCCACGCCTTGACATGCCCCTATTTTTCTCTTCCTACCTCTTTCCTACTGTTTCCATTATTCTCTTGTCTTCCCACTGATTTCGGATCCAGTCTCATTCCCACTGGAGTTGCATATACTAGCTGTGTGCTTGCACCTTGCAGCCATGAAGAAGACACTCGGGATGTTAAACCTGAGCATGATAACCATGTCCTCCTCCCAAGGCTCTGGGACATCAATTAGAGAGTCTGGGGCGGGGGCCTCTCTGACTGGCATCTGGCTTGGATGCTATTTGTGGTTCTCTAGGATTACCATGCAAACTCTTAAGACACAGCCTCAGGTGCCACACACTCAGTTCCCAGGCCTTCCCCCACCTTATGAGAAGAGGAAAAATGAGATCGCCTAAGGCCCACTCACCTTCCTCCCTCAACATCTGCCTGTTGGTTTTGGAGGAGGGTCAGATTATGCTAGGATTTGTCTAAATCATTTATAGCCTTTTGAACATAGAACAAAAGGAAACAGATGGCAGTGACATGATTACACTGTGAGACATTGATGCTAACTCCTGCCGCTTTCCCTTCCCAAGTTCTGGGAATTCCCTGGGTGGAAGGGGTAAGATAATTAATGGTAATTAAGGCTTAGTATGTATGGATTACTATACTAGGAGCTTTACGTGCATTACTTTACTAGATCCTCTTTCCAGCTATTCATTCATCCACTTGACAAATGCTTACTGCTCTTCTACTATGTGTCAGGCACTGTTCTACACCCTGGGATTAACGATGAATGCAACAGATATGTCCTTTCTCTCCGGGAGATTGCAGCCTAGGGGGAGGAAGACATTAACCAGATAACCCCACATGTAAATGTAAATGTGCTACTGTGAGAAGCTTAAGAAGGGGAGATTTGTGGTTCTAGGAGAGCTCATTAATAGAAAGTTTGACCGAGATCAGAAAAGTTTTCCTTGAAGAAGTTAAACTACAGCTGAAATGTGAAGAATGAGTATAGGTTAAGTAGGTGAGGAGGAGAGTTTTCCAAGAACAGACAACAGAGTGTGCAAAGAATCTGTGGCAAGAGGGACATGGTAAGTACAAAGATGGGAAAAGGCCATGATGGCTGGAGTTGGGAGAGTAAAGGAGCAGTGGAAAACCACTGAGCATTTGCAACCAGGTAGCAGTGGTGATAATGGGAGGGATTAATCAGAATTGCAGTATGGAGAATGCATTGGGAGGGGTAGAGTGGATTCTTGTCAAGTTAGGAGATTGTTATCTTCATTCTGACAAGAGATGGATAATAGGGGCTAGACTGGAGTGTTGGTAGTGGAGATAGGAAAGGAATGGGTCAAGCCATATTTAGAAGGTAAAAATCCACCTGACTTGGTGCTGGATTAGTCATGGGGAGGATCACGATGAGGAAGAGGGGTATTAAAGCTAACTTGATGTCTGGCTTGCCCAAAGGAATGGAGGATCCACTAGAATGTCCACTCCATGAGAGTGTCTGTTTTGGTCACAGCTCTGTCTCCTGTGCCTGGCACATAGTTGGTGTTCAATAAATATTTATTGAATGGCAGTGTTGACAATTAATGAAGAGACTATGAAAAGAGGCCTAGGCTTGGAGAGGAAGATCATGAGTTCAGCTTTGTACCTGTTGAGTTTCAGATGCCTTTAAACAGCCAAGAAGAGTTGTCAAGTGGACATCAGAGTAAAGGTTGGTGCTAACAATATTAAAACTTGGGAGTCATTTGTTATAAGTGGTCATTAAAACTAGGGCATCAGGCTGGGCCTGGTGGCTCATGCCTGTAATCCCAGCACTTTGAGAGGCCAAGGCTGGTGGATTACCTGAGGTCAGGTAAGACCAGCCTGACCAATATGGTGAAACCGCATCTCTACTAAAAATACATAAATTAGCTGGGCATGGTGGCGGGCACCTAGAGTCCCAGCTACTCAGGAGGTTGAGACAGGAGAATTGCTTGAACCCAGGAGGCAGAGGTTGCAGTGAGCCAAGATCATGCCATTGCACTCCAGCCTGGGCAACAAAAGTGAGACTTGGTCTCAAAAAAAAAACAAAACAAAACAAAGCAAAAAAGAAGGCATGGATGAGATGCATTCATTCCAAGCACTATGTGAAAAAAACAAAGTCCCTGCCCTCATGAAGCTTATAATCTAAAGGAGGAAGACAAAATAAATAGCAAAGGAATAATAAACTTTTTAGCTATAGCACTCATGACCACCTGACAGTTCTTGATTAAAATATCTAAGAAGGGTTGAGAAGTCTGATTTTCCAAGAAAAGGTTTGGTCTAAAAATATTAATGCCAGGGCCCTCTGTGTATGAGGAAGATAAGAGTTGGAATGGGGTTGCTTTTTTATGTAGACTTCTCTGTGAAATCCATACTAATTAGGTACCATTTGAGTAGAGATTTGAAGGAAATGAAGGGGTAATCCATGTGGCTCTGTTAAGGAGGAGTGTTCTAGGCAGAGAGAACAACAGGTGCAAAGGTCCTGAGGTGGGACCACACTGGGCATGGTGGAGGAACAGTGGGAAGCCCGTGTGCCAGGAGCACAGTGAGAGGAGGGTGATTAGGAAAGGAGGTCAGCAAGCTATGCCTGGCGTTGGGGACAAATCTTGTAGGACTTTGTCGGCCATGAAAGAACTTTGGCTTTTACCGTGAATGAGGAGAGCGATTGGAGAAGGGTGGTAACATGTTGTGACTTAGATTTTAAAATATGACTTTGGCTGCTGGGTTGAGAATAGATTGTGGAGAGGAAGCGGGAGAAACAGAGTCCAATTAGGAGGCTTGGGCTGAGATGCACCTTGTGGGAGAGGTGGTGAGAAGTGGTCAGCTTGTTGCTCGACAGTACTTTGAAGGCGGAGCTGGCAGGATTTGCGAAGACTTGCCTGTGGGAAGTGAGAGGAAGAAAGGAGTCGAAGATGACACCAGGGTCCTATTCTGAGGACTAGAAGGACAGAGGCCCCATTCACTGAAATGATGAAAACTAAAGGAAGAGCAGGTTTCAGGGGAAAATCAGGAGGTTAGCTTTAGACGCATTTGGTATTGAATATCCAATTGGAGATGTTGAGATTGACTAGAGAAAGATTATAGAGGGAGAAGAGCAGAGAAGAAGGGCTTGGACTAAGCCCCGTGGTCAAATAACAGGATATGAGCCTGCAAAGAAAACAGAGAGGAAGTGACCAGAAAGGTAGGAGAAAAGCAGGAGAATGTTGACACGTGGCTCAAGTAACGAAGTTTCAAGAAAAAGAGTCAGAGATCTGAACTATACACTGAGAACTGAAAATTGTTGGTTAGATATAGCAATATAGAGGCTGTTGGTGACCTTAGCCACAGGTGTTCAGGGAAGTGCAGGTACCAGAAACTAGACAAAAGTGGGTGCAGCAAGATGATGAAGAGGAGAGACAGCAGTAAATGCTCTCAAGACTTCTGGGTAGGAAGCTATGAAAGAACTGTGCAAGGCAATTACAATTATTCCCAGTTTTTAGTTTAGAAACTGAGGCCCAGAGGATTCACTTGCCCAAGGTCATACAGATAATAAGGGGTGAAACTGGGATTTGAAATCAGGGCAGTGTGATCCCCACATCCCATGCTTTTTTCCATGTCATGGCAGATGTCATTGGTTCCTGTGAACCCAAGAGGATGAGAGAAGACAGATTAAAAATATCACAGAGGTGGAGAAGGGATCTCTGGCACAAGTGAACAAGAATAGGAGAAACCTACACTAGCCAACATGTCCAGATGCCAGGAAGAGCATGTGGTTTCTCCTGAAGGTTGGGGCTCTCCAGCTGGCTTCCCAGGGAGACCCTGGGAGCACATTGCCAGCAGTCTCTGACTACAGCACCATCACAGTTTTGCAAATACTGTGCTCTCAAATATGTCATTTCTCCTTAATCCCTATCCCCACAATCCCAAAATAATCTATAACAATTTTCATATTTACTGTTCTGTGGGCACATACAGTGAAATGAGCAGCAGAGTTTGCAAATGCTTATTTTGTAAGGCCTTCCCTTAAGTTTTGACTTCTGTCCAATTCAACAAAGATGTATTGTGCAGTGCATGGCAATGCACTTTGGGAATTATAGAGATGAATAATTACAGTTCATCCATAAAATGGAATAGTGTGCAGCCACTAAATGTCATGCTTTGGAAGAACAGCAGTGTGGGGAAGTGCTCGTGCTCCACATACTATGTGATCCAAAAGGAAAGAGCAGAAAGAAGGAGTGAAAGGGAGGGAGAAAGGGAAAGAGATACCTTGAAGGTGGATAGTAAAAGGATATACTAAAATATCAACATAGGCTAGCTCTGGAAGGTTGCATCTCTGGTAACTTATTTTTCTTTCATATAGCTCTCTATATTCCCTATGTTTCCTACAAGGTATATGTATTACTTCCATAATTTAAATGGTAATAAATGATGTTTTGAAGCAGAAGCATGAGGCATCATGTTGGTCCTCCGGGGGCTCAAAATCTACTAGGGGAGATAAACATAGAAACAAGCAACCAGAATAAACGGCAAACTGTGATATGTGCTTTTTTGTGGCCACCTTTGTAGAATGGACTGGCTCCTAAACCTGCAAACTCCTTCACTTCCTCCCTTGTTGCCACTGTACTGAAATCTAAGCTGTCTGCTAAGTATTGCTTCATGTCTCTCTTTCCTCTTCCAGTACCTTGCAAGCTCCTGAGGCTTCTGTGGGTCCCCACAGTCTGGCATCATGGCTAGTTTATATGTTCTGCTGGTTGCTGTAGTAATGAATGGGTCATCCCCTTCCATATCTTGCTCCCCCTCTCCATAGCTCTGATGTGAATTACCTCATTGAAGAAGCTGCCAAAATGGAGATCAAGTTTCAGCACATTGTGTCCATCTACAGGGTGTGCAAGCAGCCCCTGGGTATTGTGATGGAGTTTATGGCCAACGGCTCCCTGGAGAAGGTGCTGTCCACCCACAGCCTCTGCTGGAAGCTCAGGCTCCGCATCATCCATGAGACCAGCTTGGCCATGAACTTCTTGCACAGTATTAAGCCACCTCTGCTCCACCTGGACCTCAAGCCGGGCAACATCCTCCTGGACGGCAACATGCATGTCAAAGTAAGGGCTCTGGCCAATCCTCTGCTCCCTTTCACTTGAGGGTTTCCTCCAGGTGAGCAGAATTATCCATCTGCCTGACCGGCCTGTCAAGGGTTTTAAGCAGTTCCCTTCATGGACAAATTCTAAAGGCAGGGATCACACTGCAACAGAGATGGCTAAGCAGTGAAGTTTGGGGCATGAGGCTGGGTATCAGGATGCCTATAATAACCCTCTTTGGACTCAGTTTCCCATTTCTAAATTGGATAGAATAATCTCTATTTCCCCGCACTTTATTTTATTCAGATGGAGACGTGTGTAAATGAGACAATCCCTAAGAAAGGTTGTAATGGACATTCTTTCACTTCCTAAAACTCTTTTCTGCCCCAGGACCTTTGCAGCTTCTGTTTCCCCACTCCCCTCTATTTACCTATTGAAGGTCTACTCACTATTCAGCTTAACCATCACCTCCTCAGGGAGCTCTTCCCTGATCTACTCCAGTAGGTCCCCATTATATACCTTCACTGTACCTCTGATTCTCCATATTACTAACCCCAACATAGGTATATAATCATTAGTGAAACACTTTCATTAATGACTGGACCCCCTATTTGAATAAGTATTTACGAGGATATGGAGTGTGTGTGTTGGCAGGGGGTGTCTCATTTTTCTTATCTGCTGCCCAGTCCTTGGTCCACAGCCTTCCTGGCCCTCAATGCATGGCCAACTTGACAAGTGAATGACTCAATGGATGGGAGCAAAGGGAAGATAAATGTCCACGGTGTGTTTCAGGGCCCCTGGAGGTGAAATGAATAGCTCGCCGAAGCTGGCAACTTCATTCATAGTCTCTGGGTAATGGTAACACCTACCACATCCTAACTACGGGCCAGGCACTGTTTAAGTGCTTTTTGCATGGCACCTCATTTAGTGCTCACAATAGCACTATGAGTTAAATGCTCATATTACTTCTACTTTACAGATGAAGAAACTGAGACTCTGAGAAGATAAGTAATTTGGCCAAGATCATCCAGATACTAAGTGATAGTGCTAGGAGGGAGTGTCATAGAATACCACTACTGTACCCTGGAACAGGCAGATAGCAGGAGGGGTGAGAAGCCATAGCCGTTTTCTGGTCATGAGGCTCTATCACGGCCTTATCCCTGACCCTGCTTTCTCCCAGATTTCAGACTTCGGCCTGTCCAAGTGGATGGAACAGTCCACCCGGATGCAGTACATCGAGAGGTCGGCTCTGCAGGGCACGCTCGGCTACATCCCCCCTCAGATGTTCCTGGAGAGTAACAAGGCCCCAGGGCCTAAATATGAGGTGTACAGGTGAGAAGGAAGCCCGGCGTGATGCCACACACCCAGCAGGCAGCTTGCTGCCACCACCCTGCCTGGCCCCTACGACCCAAAGGGCAGGGCAGTGCAGGCATGAGGTCTGGCCCAAGGCAGAGGACTCTGGCTGGAGAGGCGGAGGGCTGGGGAGGACTCTGGCTGAAGAGGCGGAGGGCTGGGGAGTACTTTGGCTGGTGAGGCTTGCCTGGGACTGTGTGAACCATAGCCCCCGACCCTGCCACCCCGGGCTGGGGTGATCTTGGATGTTCAACTAAGTCATTCAGAAAGCGTTCTCTGCATCCACAGCTTTGCGATTGTCATCTGGGAGCTACTCACTCAGAAGAAACCATACTCAGGTAAGCAAGCGGCTGTGGCTCTGTGTCGGGGGCAGGAGGGCCCCTGGAATGGGCTCCTGGAAGGGGCTGTGGGAGGACTGAGGGTTGAGGTGGGGGCAAGTTGCAGGTTTGTGTGGAACTGTATTCTCTTCAGGGATTCCTCTCCTCACCCTCCTTCCTTCCTGCCTCTATTTCTAGAGCTCATGTCACAGCTAAAGGAAAGGAAAGGTCAGCCCAGCCCCCAGCCCATGCTTTGTGGCTCTAACTTCCTTGCTTCTAAAGTGCCCTTTCTGCCTTCTCATACCCCTGCCCCCTGCCACCTAGATGCCAGGTAAAGATACTGCAGGAAACTTGGGCAACCTTGCAACCTTGAGAGTCAGAGCCTTTACCTAGGCCTGCCCATCAGCCCTGCTGCCTTTGGACAGCACAGACCTGCAATGTGGGGTCATGTCTAGTCTTGACCTGGGAGGTGGCTGGAGCCAGACCAGAGAGACTTGGCTGCTCAACACAGAACCTCAAGTCGGTTGAAAGTCTAGCTGTTTACTCACCAAGCATTTGTGGAGCCCCCACTGTGTGCATGCCTTGTCGGGATCCTCAGAGCCCCTGCCTTCCTCCCTAGCTCCCCTCCAGCCCTACCTCTCAGCACCCACATAGCCTGAGCCTCCCTTTGCAGGGTTCAACATGATGATGATTATTATCCGAGTGGCGACAGGCATGCGGCCCTCCCTACAGCCTATCTCTGACTAACGGCCAAGCAAGGCCCAGCAGATCGTGGACCTGATGAAATGCTGCTGGGACCAGGACCCCAAGAAGAGGCCATGCTTTCTAGGTGCTCATCCAGTGCCCCCTACCCAGGGACTGGGAGCTGGGCGGGGCCGGGAGGGGAGATGACTGGGCACTCCTGGGAGCTATGCAGAGAGATACTTTCGGCACTATGGCCTAGAAGGATTTTTTTTTTTTTTTTTTTTTTTTTTTCAGAGACACGGTCTCTGTGGTCCAGGCTGGAGTGTGGTGGTGTGATCATACTTCACCATAAGCTCGAACTCCTGGGCTCAAGATATCCTCCTGCCTCAGCCTCCTGAGTAGCCAGAGCAACAAGCACACCACCATGCCTGGCTAATTTTTAGATTTTTTTTAAGAGATGGGGGTCTCGCTGTGTTATTCAGGCTTTTCTCAACCTCTTCGCCTCAAGTGATCCTCCTGCCTCATCCTCCCAAAGTGCTGAGATTACAGGTGTGAACCACTGTACCTGGCGTAGAAGGACTTTTTGAGGCAAGATCTGCATCACGGGGCTGGGAAGGCAGCACAGGGAGCCAGGAGTAGCTGAGGATGGTGTCTGGGCTCTGTGTGTGTTAATAATGCATGTCCCTGTGGGAGGTGGAGTAGAAAACCCTCGGTGCCAAAAGGCAGAAGTCACAGCATCTGGGCCTGGCCCTGTCACCAAGCTCTCTGGCCAGCCTTGGGTCCTTTCAGAGCTACTGTTTCCTCATTTGTAAAATGTTTCCAGGCCATGAGATCACAGGCCGAGGATGGCCCATGAGCTCATCCAGTCCTTTGGGGACTGTGAAAATGCACCTGTGTGTAAGTGTGAGCATCTTAGAGATTGCCTAAACTTGTCCCCTCATTCTGTGGGAAAGGACCCTGATAACTCAGAGTCAGTGACTTGCTGAAGATGCCCCACCACGACCCAGGTTTCCTGCCTTCTCGTGCATGTATATGAACATATGTGAGCCCAGCAATGGATTTTGGGAGACAGGAATGTTAGGGTTTCTAAAACAGGGAGGGTACTGTGGGCTAGCCTGTTGCTTCCTTTCCTGTCTTTCTCCCACTCATGGAGCAGACATTACCATCGAGACAGACATACTGCTGTCACTGCTGCAGAGTCCTGTGGCAGTCCCACAGAGCGAGGCCCTGGCCAGGAAGGTGTCTTGCAAGCTGTCGCTGCACCAGCCCTGGGAGATGAGTGTGTGGGCTGGACAGTCCTTACGGTCGTGCTAAGCTGGAGCCTGCTGTGTGGACTGTTGTGATCTCTGGCCAGACACTGAGCACTCATGCACAGCCCAGCTCGGGGCCACCTCCATCCAGAGGGGACACCTTTCCCTAATTTGCATGAAGGTGCTCTAAGGGATAGTGGTGGCTAGAGCACAGGGCCCCTGGGAAGGACATACCTTCTGTCACATGTTTGGGATCAAGCTGACTCCTGTCCTGCAGAGGAAGGCCCGGCTCTCCCAAGCTTTCATGCTGTGGGTGTCAACATAATCCCCCTGCTCTCCTGTCCCTACTGTAACATGGGAAACAGCCATGAGTTAGCATGGGGCGCCCCCGGCTGAACTCACAGATCCACCCTGAAGTTCACATGGCCCAAGGGGAAGGCAAGGCCCTGAGCTGCCTCTTTCTGGAGGGTTTCTCCAGCTCAGTGTTTTCCTCTAGACAGCTGGGGATAGTCATGGCAAAGGATAAAGGTTTCCCAGGATAGGGTGGGATGTGAGTCCTGACAGTGACCGGGAAGGCTGGAGAGAGGGAAGGAGGGGAGGAGGGCACAGGCTAGAACTGCGCCACTGATCTCCACACCCCCTGCTGGTTATGCCTCCCTAGGTTAATGAGGACATCAGCCAGGAACTGATGGACAGTGGTGAGTCTGGGTGCCACGGGTGGGACCAGAGAACTCACAGCAGAGAAAATGGAGTCAAACCACACCCCTTCCCCATCCCCCTGGCCTCCCCCTCATCCCCAGGCCTATCACACATCCAGGATTTAGGTGCCCTTTTCCAGCACCCAGCTGCATGTTCAGAAAGCACATGCCCTCAGGGACCCTGGCTGCCTCTCTTTCAAGTCTGTGTCCTTGCAAGACCGGATTTTCCCTTTCCTGACCTGACAGGTGGAGCATTGGTTCTCAAGGCTGGCTGCAAATTAGAATTGCTGGGGAAATTTAAAAAAAAAAAAAAAAAAAAGCTTTGCCTTGGGCACATCCTAGACTGATTAAACCAGAATCCGTGAGGGTTAGGCCTGGGTAGTGATCATTTTTGTCATTTTAATTCTAATACTCCACTGGGTAGAGCAGAAGGATGTTGATCCTTAAGACCTCAGAGGGGAGTTTAAATCATAGAGCTCCAACCACAAGTTTATTTCCAACTTAGAATTGCTTACTTCCCCTCAAGTCGTCCGCTGAAAGTTTTTAACCTATATAATTTGTCCTTCCAATGGTAGAATGAACTGATAATTGTTTGTCCCCTCTTTGCTGATCCAGATATGGAAGCTCAAAGAGGCAGTGAATTGGCTAAGGTCGGGGGATGCTGAGGGGTGAAATCAGGATTTGCACTCAGGCCTCCTGAGCCCACTGCTCTTTCTGCCTCACCTGTGAGGAAAGGACTGCAGGACTCAGCTCTCCAGGATGACGGAGCCTGAACTTGAACAGTAACAGTTATGGCTGTGTCAAGAGCCATGCTTAGGAAAGGCATTGCCCTTATTGCTCTAGCCTCTGTTCCTGGATGGTACTTCCAGGAGGCAGGGAGATGGCCATGATGACCTCTGGACAGGTCACAGGTCTTTTTTTTCAACCCCATCTTTCTCCCAGCAGACTCAGGAAACTACCTGAAGCGAGCGCTTCAGCTCTCCCACTGTGAGAATTTGGTCCTGAGAGACGAGGAACTGTGCATCTATGAGAACAAGGTCACCTCCCTCCACTTCCTGGTAGCCCAGGGCAGTGTGGAGCAGGTGAGGTTGCTGCTGGCCCACGAGGTAGACATGGACTGCCAGACGGCCTCTGGATACATGCCCCTCCTGATCGCCGCCCAGGACCAGCAACCCAACCTCTGTGCCCTGCTTTTGGCACATGGTGCCAATGCCAACCTAGTGGATGAGGACAGCTGGGCCCCGCTGCACCTGGCAGCCCAGAATGGGGATGACCGCACTGCGCGCCTGCTCCTGGACCACGGGGTCTGTGTGGATGCCCAGGAACATGAAGGGTGGACCCCTCTTCACCTGGCTGCGCAGAATAACTTTGAGAATGTGGCACGGCTTCTGGTCTCCCGTCAGGCTGACCCCAACCTGCATGAGGCTGAGGGCAAGACCCCCCCTCCATGTGGCTGCCTACTTTGGCCATGTTAGCCTGGTCAACCTGCTAACCAGCCAGGGGGCAGAGTTGGATGCTCAGCAGAGCAACCTGAGAACACCACTGCACCTGGCAGTAGAGCGGGGCAAAGTGAGGGCCATCCAACACCTGCTGAAGAGTGGAGCGGCCCCTGATGCCCTTAACCAGAGCAGCTACGGCCCACTGCACACTGCAGCTGCCAGGGGCAAATACCTGATCTGCAAGATGCCGCTCAGGTACGGAGCCAGCCTTGAGCTGCCCACCCACCAGGGCTGGACACCCCTGCATCTAGCAGCCTACAAGGGCCACCTGGAGATCATCCATCTGCTGGCAGAGAGCCACGCAAACATGGGTGCTCTCGGAGCTATGAACTGGGCTGCCCTGCACTTAGCTGCATGCCACAGGGAGGAGGCGGTGCTGTCGGCGCTGCTGCAGTGTGGGGCTGACCCTAATGCTGCAGAGCAGTCAGGCTGGACACCCCTCCACCTGGCGGTCCAGAGGGGCACCTTCCTGAGTGTCATCAAACTTCTGGAACATCACGCAAATGTCCACGCCCGCAACAAGATGGGCTGGACACCCGCCTACCTGGCCACCCTCAAGGGCAACACAGCCATCCTCAAAGTGCTGGTCAAGGCAGGTGCCCAGCTGGACATCCAGGATGGAGTGAGCTGCACACCCCTGCAACTGGCCCTCCGCAGCCGAAAGCAGGGCATCATGTCCTTCCTAGAGGGCAAGGAGACGTCAGTGGCCACTCTGGGTGGTTCTGAGTCAGGAGCCCAGACGGAAATTTAGACAACTTGGCCAGGTGTGGTGGCTCATGTCTGTAATCCCAGCACTTTGGGAGGCTGAGGCAGGCAGATCACCTGAGATCAAGAGTTTGAGGCCAGCCTGGCCAACATGATGAAACCTTGTCTCTCCTAAAAATACAAAATTTAGTTGGATGTGGTGCCATGTGCCTGTAATCCCAGCTACTAGGGAGGCTGAGGCAGGAGAATTCCTTGAACCCAGGAGGCAGAGGTTGCAGTGAGCCGAGATCGCACCACTGCACTCCAGCCTGGGCGACAGAGCGAGACTCCATATTAAAAAAAAGAAAGAAAGAAAGAAATTTAGACTACTTGGGGCCTCTCGCCTGGATGGAGTAGGAATTGGTGAAAGTGCAGCTGGGCTTCTGGCAGGGCATCTTCCCTGTCTGTACATCTTCCCTGTCTGCACTCTTCACTTGTCCCTTCCACCTTGAGAGGAGACAGGAACCTGGGTGATGGAGGCATGGGGAGAGGTATCACTGTGGCTGTAGCTGAGGAAGGGGCTCTGGCTTGGAGAGCTGCCTTCAACACATCCTCCAGTCACTTCCAATAGACCCCAGGCCTCCTCCTCCTCCTTTATGGGGACGCAAGCTCCCCAAATGAATCCCCTCTCCAGTCCAAGACACCTACCACATTTTGCCACTCGCTTCTGAGTTCACAGGGGCCCTTGCATCCTAGCAGACCCCCTCTGAAGATGGAGGGAGGCACAGCGGTGATGGAAGCAGGATCCTCCCATCTCACGTCTTGTGTTCTTGGCTCCTTACCTCAGGCTGGGGCGGACACATGTGCTTTGCTCAAGGGGCAGAAGCTAAAATTTCAAAGGAGGTTTCTGCTCGCTATTTAGAGTCCCAGCCAGCCACTTGTTGCCACACTGACCACACCTGTCCAGTGCCCCTGGTCCTAATGCCTGGGTCTCCCTCATGGCATTTTGGGGATATAGGAAGGGTGCACTCCAACTGTGGATACATCACCCTATGTGAGATGTGAGGTCCCTGGTCCCCAGCACGACCCTTCACCCTTCATCGTGTCAAGTTTTATGGCCAGATTTCAAACTCTGAAGTCAAGAAAGCTGAGGCTCTGAGTCTCCTGTTTAGAGATGGATTGGCCTGTGGAACCAAATTGCATATAGAGGCCAGTAGCGTTAGTATGGTGTGCTTGTGTGTGTATGCGATTTGTCTAATGTAGGGTATATGTGTGCATATGTGTGTGTGAGTTCACATAAAGGCAGGAGGCAGAGGCAGCAGAGGGAGTTGGAGGGGGTGATGATGGTGAGGGGTGGGTTGTCTGGACTCAGTATGGAGGTCGCAGGGCTCACTATTGTGACCACACCCAGGCCACCCATCAGCTGTCCTGTCCTGTCCTGCTGGTTGTGGCTGGAGCTGTTCACACTAACTTTATGTGACCAGGGCCCTAGTTCAGCTTCCAGGAGAGCAGCCAACAATTTGGAGGGAGTAGGGACAGGATGAGTGTCCTAGGGTCCTATGCTGCTCCTTCTGTCTCCCTACACTGCTGGTCAGCAGAGTAGAAGCAGCCCCTCCCACTCAAGGATGTTTTGCAATTGTCAGAGAAAAGGAATCATCTGTCCCAACTATTGGCCAGCTCTCAGCCAAGCTGATTGACAGGCCCGCCTCTGCGTGTCATTCTCCTGGGCTGGGCACTCCAGTCTGGGCATGGGGCCAGCAGCCAGCAACCTGGCATCAGCATGGGGTGAGAGAGGTGGGGCAGAGGAAATGTGTTGCCCACGTGCAATCCTGTTGAATTAACAAGTCCCTTTCAGCAGAGCTAGCAGCTTTGTTTCCTCCATCCTTTGGCCTCTGGACCACAGCTCCAGCCTGTTGGGCCCTGGGCCCTTTATCACCACCTTGCCATAGCTTATGGCCACCATGGAAAGTCAGATGTGAGCCCAGGAAGCTGGAGTGTGTCCTAGAGCCATGGTTGTAAACCAAGCCTGCACATTAAAATCTCCTGGGCGAGGGGCTTTTAAAATATACCAACGCCTGGCCCTACCCTCAACCAATTAAACCAGAACCTCCAGGGTAGGACCCTGGTATGAGCAACATAAACAATTCCCAGGTGATTCTGAAGAGCACCCAGGGCTGAGAAGCACTAGAGCATCCCATGGTTTCTCTCTGTGCCCTTCCTTAGCAGACATCAGTGGCCAGCAGCTTGGGTGTCAGAGGTCTTTTTCTCGCCCATTTGGACTCCTGAGGACTGGGTTCAGGGGACACTCAGCTGACTGTTCCATCCTCCTACTGCCTGCTAGCTGCCCAGCTCAATCTCTTTAGTCTCACTGAGACTAAGCCTTAGGCAAAACTTGTAGTTAAAGATTCCCCTAGGAGCTCTATCTTTCCCAGAACATGCGAGAGCAGGAGGAGGGAAGTGGAGGAGGCACAGGGCTGTTTGCTTCTCTTTGCACTCTGAAGTCTCCCACCAGTGTCTGCCAGGATCCTATCTGCCTTTCCAGATCTAACTCCAAATCTAGGACTCTACAAGAGCCACAGAAGGCTCTGGAGCTACATACTTCCAGCCAGGGGTGCTCAGATTCATCAGTGGGAGTGATCAGAAGGGAACCAAAGGGGGAGAAGAGTAGCTGGCTGATCCTATTGGAAAGAGCTGAGAACTGAGAAAAGGCCTTGAAGAAAAGAGTTAGAAAAAGTAGATGATCTTTTTGCACCTAGTATCCAATGAATGGCAGGGATGCTGTGGAGATGTGGACAGGACTGTCCCTGGGAATCATTTCAGCTCTGGTGATCCTGAGTCTAGGCAGAGATTCTCACACCCCTGCTTCCTCCACTTCCTTCCTCTAAGAGATAACTCTTAGAGGTGACTTCAGGTCAGCCTTGGCCAACATGGCCCCTCATTGCCTACCAGTGTCCTCTTCTGCCCTATCAAGCCACTCCTAGCCAGACACAGACACACAAAAACACACACGGTATCCACCTTGAGTCCCATTTCAACACAGCTGCCTTCTAGAGCTTCCCTAGGGATGTTTAAAATTGGGTTTCAATGAGGCCCTTGAAATTCCCAAGGAGAGGGTCTCCAGTAGAAGTTCAAGCCCTATTTAGGGGAGATTGGGGATCAGGGGGAAAAGAGCTCCCCAATTTCTTACTGGGCATCTCCACTTGGAGGGAGAAGGGAATGCTCAGTTTGGGACACTTTAAGTTGTCTACTCCTGTAGACCCCTTCAACTCAAAGTGTCCCAAACTGAGCATTCTCTTCTCCCTCCACAAGCCTGACTTCACCCTTTATACCCCATTTTAGTTGAAGGTATCCAAACTCTTAACTTAGGAGCCATTCTAGACCAGCACTGGGAGGATGGAAGCCTTCTACATCCACACTGCTCAGTAGGATAGCCGCCAGCCACAGGTGCTGCTGAGCACTTGAAATGTGGCTAGTGTGACCAAGGAATCAAGTTTTTTTTATTTCAATAAATTAAATGTGGGTATCTAGCCACATGGGGACAGTGGACAGCACAGTCTATACCTGTCTTGCCTCATCCAGGCAGTCGCCATGTTGCGTGGGGTCGATCAGGAAAGGTTTTCCTGGAAGATGCATATGTTGAATGAGGACAAGGACAGAGCAGAAGAGGAGCAAAGCCTGGACTGGATAGAAGGGGAGAGGATCGGCTGGGGAATGTGAAAGAGACACAGCTGCTATGGGGAGCAGAGAGTAGCCAGCCGAAGGAGGGACAGTGCTGTTGAGGTGCGGGTGGGGGAGGAGTGTATTCAATGGAGAGACCTCAATGTCCATTCTGATTTGGGAGCTCCCACGCAGGATGAGGGACAGTTGGGAGCTGCTGTCAGTTTCCCAGCAGAAGGAGGATGCAATCAGAACACGCCATGCATCCTAAAGACCTCTTCAGCTGTGTGCAGGATGAGGAAATGGGGGACAGTGGTGGGAGATGGGGACCCTGCCCTATGGGGCTTCAGAGCAAGGCACACCTGGCTTGGCATCCCAGTTCTGCTCTTTGCTAGCTGTGGACTTTACCCAGACTTTCCAGGCTTCGGCATCTGTATTTATAGCAGATTTGTTATCTCAGGGATACAATTAGATCACACCTATCTCCAGCACCCATTGGTACTCACCGTCACTTCTCTCCTCTTCCAGCTTTCTGTTCCTGTCCTTTCTCACCAGTGTTACTCAGGTAACCCCCTCATTACCCTTTACCCATATGACAGCCTCCTTTCCCATCCTAAACTGTGCTTGATCCAATCCAGCCCACCTCAAGGAGGACATTCCTGGGTCCTGGGAGATGGCATCCCCTAGCCTAGCCATCCCCAGAGATGGAGATAGCTCAGATTGTTCCACCTGGATCCCTTCTTGTGCTGGGAGATGGAAGCTGTTGGTGGAACCCTCCAGTTATGAGGCTGGGAATCCTAAAGGAGCAGGGAGGCTTGGCAAGCTGTCTCCACAGCAAGGTGTAGGGCAGAGGCCCAAACTGGCTGCTGCGACTGTCTTGAAGGGAGGCAGGACTGCTGGGATCAGCAGAAAACTCCTCAGGGCTGAAAAGGCCTATGGGAAATGAGGAGACTGGGGAGACCGTGTCCCTCTCCAAAGCCAACCTGAGGGCACTGAGTCCCAGGAAGAGAATGATAATGGGCAGGGCTGAGAAGGGGAGGAAACAGGGCTCCGGGCCTGAGGCAAGAAGGAGAGGAAGGAGGGAGCCCCAGGACTTCCTGAACACACAGATGGCAGCTCTGGGATGATCTTGTGTTCAGGAACATTCCTTTCCTGATGCCCCCTGCACTTACCTATAGAACACACCTCGCCAATACGTGAGTGCCTCCAGTGAGTTAGGGCTCCAGCCCACTCTGAAACCCAGCCAGCCTTGCTGCAGCACCCACCAGCCCCAGGCCCCTCTTCCTGCTAATGCTGTGTCTTCTTCTTCCACCGGTGCCTGCCGGGATCTGATCTGCCCTTCCAGATCCATCTTGCCTGTCCCTGCCCATGAAGACGTCTCTGCTTGCCCCCTGGAGATGCTCACTCCTTCCTCAGGGGCATTCTGTCCCGATGCCCAGTGCAGTGAGGTTGACAGAGCTGCTCTCGGGTCCACCTTCCTTGCTCATTTCATGCCACGTCACCACTCCCTACTTGTTTCTGTGTTCCGTCCAGTCCTCTCTTAGTGCCCTGGTGTCTGGAGCTCAGAGGGTGCTTCCTCCCTGCTCACTGAATTGGATTACAGGCAGCAGGGGTTTTTGCTGTAAGGTAATGTAAGGGACAGAGGGCAGGAACCAGGCTGGGCTGAGGTCAGGGAGGGAAACTGGATGGCTGGGTCTAGTGCACCCGAGCAGGCAAACCTGGGTGCATGTCTTCGCTGAGCCATTTACTAGTTGCAGATCTCAGGTTGCTAAAACTATCTTAGCTTGATGGTATCATCTAGCAGCAATAATGTTTATCTCCGGGTCATTGTAAGAATTAAACCTGATGCCCTGCCAGTCAGAGGGCAAGGCAGTTAATAAGCACTCAACACATTCATTTCTTGCAGTTCCTCCTAAATCAGAGGAATGTTTCTCTTGCAATAAGACATAGACAGCCCATCCCTTGGGAGCCTTTTGCAAGGATGCTCTTAGAAGCCTCTTCCCATTTTCCTTTGCCGATACATTCAGGAAAGGAAAGGGAGACTCTCCTTCAGTGCCTTGGTGTGGGCTGAGACACTGAGGCCCCCTGGGAAACACCTATGGATCAGGTCAGTTATAGGGCAAGGTCTAGCCCCACTAGCCGGTCATGCCTCCTCTACCCAGAGCCTGGGTCAGGTCTGTGCCGTCAGCTCTGGGAGAAAACCAACAAGGGACTTGTCTCCTCCAGGGCAGTGCCCTGCCTCTCTTGCCCCTCCCATGCTTTCCCCTGCCCTGGATGCAGCACAGAGCCTGGCCCCCAAATGACCCTCCCAACTTACACACTTCTGGGGGCAACAGGACAGACTGTTTTGAGTTGGGCCTGATCAGGAAAATCCAGAAGGTATGGATGGCCCAGCTTTGTCTCTGCACAGTCCGCGGCCCCAGGCCCTGCCCCTCCCATTCCTGGAATGGCACCACCTCACCCCCTTCCTGATAGCATTCCTTCACTTCCTGTGCAGCTCTGACTCTCCCCTGGCCCTGGAGTGTCAGGGAGGTGGCCCCCTCTCCCTGGCCTCACATGCAGCTCTGGGTGTCAGAAGCCAGGTGTGAAAGTGGGAGAAAGCCATATGCAAGTGGAGCGGTCATGCAGCACTTCCTATGAACTTGGGGTTGTCTCTGGCTCCAGTTGGGAGTGAAAGGTCTCTCCACATCCCTCCTTGCCATTCCCTCTCCTGCGCCTCTCTGGGCTTCTGCTCCAATGAGGCCTTATTTGCCAAGTAGCAGAACTGTGATGAGAGAGGAAGCAGGAAGCTGCTCCTACCAGGTACCCCCTTCCCACATCCCCTCTAACCTCACAAAGCCAGGGTAGGTCTCCCCACTCCAAAGATGGTCCACTCTCCCCCCACCAGCTTCCTGCTTCCCCTGCACCCCCAGAAACTAGTGTAGCAGAGCCAGGGCCACCTGGTTGGCAGGAGAGGACCCTCTGGCACACAGATGCCCAGACTGGCCCTCTCACTCCTGAAGCCCCACTAATAACTGCTCTGCCCCCACCACCTACCCACTTGCTCCCTGGAGCAGCCCAAGTTCTGTTTACACGCACCCCATGCTGTTACCCTACAGGTCTGGTCCAAAACAGGTATTCTTTCTCTTTTAAAAAAATATTCTGACCATCCTAGCCTCTTTCAACTGCACTCATGCTGGTCAGAAGCCTGGGCTGGAATGGACAATATAAGATGTAGAATCAGAAGATCTAGCCTGAAAGGGAAACCACCCTTTCTGTATGAGAGGCTTCTCTTCTGTAAGTGGAGATGATAAGAATGCCCCTCACTCCAGTGGGTTAGGAGAAGAACATGCCATCAGGAAAGGCAAAGCCCGCAGAGAGGGCCCTGCACAGATGGAAGCTAAAGTTGCACCCTCAGCCCAGGTCCTGGTACCCAGGAGGGCAGTGAGCCAGTGGGACACAGAGAGGGCTGGGCCACCAGGTAAAAGGAGCTATGCAGTCCCTGGGGACAGGGATGTTTTGGGAAGAGATTCCAGATAGGAGGGGATGCTAGAAATGCCCCCAAAGCAGGCCAGGCTTCAGTGTTCTTAGTTGCAGGCAACTAGCTGTGCCTGTGCTGAGACCACCTGGAAAGCAGGATCTGTAGCTGCTTCTCTCAGGGCCTCCTGCCCCAGCCACGCAGGAAGTAGTGGTCCGTGCTGTCAGTCTTCCTGCCCCCACTGGTGCCCTACCAAATTGTTCAAGGCCAAGGCACACCAGGGCTGCTGTGTCACACGTCATCTAGAAGAATGGTGCCTTGGAAGTGCGCAGCGTGTGCCTGTGCTGTGTCTGCCCTCCCTGGGCTCTGCCTTAGGGGAAGCGGAGTCTCACATTGTTGTGATCCCACTAGACTGGACTCACGAAGGCAGGGCCGATGACCATTCTTGACTGTTTTAATCCCAGCACCTCACCCAGGGCCTGGAGCACAAGAATTGCTCAATAAATATTCCCTGAGGAAGACAGCAGATGGGTGGATGAAGCAATGCAACTTCTTAGTCTGCTAGACAACTCATCTTCTAATTCCCAGGACCTTTCCCCAGCCCAGGGCCACCTGAGAGTCCTTCAGGACCCAGGAGGAAGAATGAGGGCCTGAAGCCTTGAAGACTTGCAGTTACCTCTGGGTCTGCTCCTTTGAGACTGTGATTTCCATTCCCATCTAAGACGACATATGCAAAGTGCTCCACTGTGCCTGGCCCTTAGGTGGTGATCCTGGGCTGTGCGCTAGGAAAGGGCAGGGCAGGGGACAAGGGTGCAGACTCTGCCTGCTGTAAAGGCAAATTAATGATCCTTTGATTAAAAGCACTCTACAGAGCAGCACAGGCACAGACAGGAACCTAGGGAAAGGCAAAAAGGAGTGAAAACTGGAGGCTTCCTTTCCATCCTGTCGTCAAGAGCAAGAGACCATCGTCAGGACCTCTCTGGAGAGAGTCAGAGCCTGGGCCACCCCCTTCCACCTTGTGTTCCCGTGTCGTGTCGGGTCCCACTCCTCCCATTTCTTTGCCCCTGAAGTGCTGAGGGGGGAGAGGGTGGAGCCCAGCCCTCCCCCTGCCCACTCTAGCTGTCAATCTGCTGTCTGGCAGAAAGACATGAAGCCTCGTGACAACTGTGGGCAACTTTCCTCTGCCCCGCCTCCCGCCCCTGCCCTGCCCTCTTCCCCTCTGCTCCCTGTCAATGCTCTTCTCACTCTGCTCTGGGTCTCCCTTCCCTCCCTCTCTCCCTCCCTCCCTTCCTTCTTCTTTCCTCTGCTTCTCTTTGTCATCTCTTCCAATCCTCACATCTGATAAGCCTGTATACCCTCATAAGATTCCTAATCGTGGGATATAATTTTAAGCATCCATCCAGGTCGAGATCTTTCACAGACTTTGAGCATGGTATGTGTGCAATGGGGATGGGTTGGGTCCCTGGGGCTTCTAGCCCCCTTGGGGACCTGATGCTTTCCCCAGGAGATGGTCACTGGGTCATTGGTCCCCCCGAGTTAGACTAGGGGCCTGTTTTGCTCACCTTCCAGAATCAGGGTGCTCCTGGGGACAGGAGCCTCTCCCAGGGCTTAGTGCTACCTTTAGGTTTAAGGAGAAGATCAAAGTCCATAATTAACTGTTCAGGGCAAGTTAAGTGCTCCAAACTTTGGTGCTAAAAATATTGTATTTAGCATGCAAATTACGCCCTGACAGCTCCCCAGCGCCTGAGCCCGTGGGTGCCGGCACCTTGTTTGTCATCACTGCGGTTATTCTCAAGGTGGTAAGAATATTCCTCCCTCACTGGGTTGATTTACGTTTCATTTGTGGAAAGGCAAGTTTCTGTTGTCGGGGCAGTACCAAGTTTTTGCCCCAGAAGGCTTGGAGCTTGGGACCGGCCTGGAGGCTGAGAGGAGGGAGAACTGTCCAGGCCGCAGTGGTCAGGGCCTTCCCTGCTTCTCCCAGCCTGCCCTAGAGGAAGGGGATCCTCACATGGCACAGAAGACAGGGCAAGGGACACAGGCAGACACAGGCAATGCCAGCGCATCCAAGGCCACCTTTTCCACAGAGCCTTCTCTGCCCTGGTGGGTAAGAGGGCAAAGGATGAGTCCTTCAGAGGAAGCAGGAGCTGCAACAGGGGAGGTGGAGCAGTGGGGGCAACCTGGCTTCCCTTGGGTTAGACCCTGCAGACACAGGGGTCTTGCTACACTGAATGCCAAGCACAGAAGTGGCGCTGCTCCCTTCTACCCAGGGGTCCTGGAAGGTGACTCGTCAAAGTTTTATTAGTTTGGTGCATGGATAGTGATGTTACAGAGTCTAGGGCCCAGGGGCTCTCCCAAGCTGCAGCTTCCCCTCCTTCCTCGGGGCAGGGCCAGGCCAGGCCAGATGGTTTTCAGCAGCCTCTTAGCCATGGGCTCCTCTAAGGCAGAGGCAGTGGAAGGGAAGGGAAACAGGAGAGAGAAAAGGCCAGAAGGAATAGAAAAGGAAAGTGGTTTTGTGTCAGAGTGTGGCAGAGGCAGCCCCTCAAAGAACCTCTGATGTCCCCTAGCCCAGGCCCAGATAGAGTTCCGGGGCCTGACCTCCCTGCCAGGCCCCAGGCTGGCCAGCATGTGCTGTGAGAAGAGATGCATTGCAGGGCCGTCAGAAGGCAGCAGGGTGGGCTAGGGCAAGGAGTTCCTCTCCCTGTAGACCCTCCTGGGCCCTTCAAGATGAGGGCTCCTCTTCTCAGAGCATGTGGAAACCACTTGGGGAGCTGTAATGGGGTGAGGCGGGTCCGGACTAGCCTGGAAAGTAGAGGTCCACATCGGGGTGCGGGAGGGAGCTAAGGTTTTTGGCTTGGGAATCTCTGGGGTCCATCCTGCAGTCTGGTATTTACATGGGTCTCCCAGGACTGAAGTTGCCTGGCTCCTTGGCAAGAGAGCTTGCTTCCCTCCCGTGGGCCTTGCAGGGTGTGAACTGTCCATCTCTCCCCACCGCCTGTTCCACGCCAAGCCCCACAAACAGAGAAAACTCAGCCTCTGGGCCCTGACTCTGGCTCCAGCAACCCCAGAGCCCCAGAGGAAGGTCAAGGAAGGTGGCTGCATCTTTGGTGCCAAGGATAGGGGGCCTGGAGGTGGGAGGTGGGACTCTATGAGCTGCCCCTGAGCTGGGGGGCCCAGCCCCAGGGCTGGTACCATGCCCAGCTCACTAGCACTGCCCTGGCAGAGTGAGGGTGTGCGGGCAGTGAGGAGCACGGAGCCAAGCGAACACTGCAGGGCCTGCCGGGGTGAAGAGGAGGCCGATCCACCCAGGCCTTCCTGCCCACGGTTCGCAAGGGTGAGGCTGGCCGGCCTGGGCAGGGAGGTGGGAAGCAGGCTGCTGTGCGGGCAGGCAGCAGAGTCAGCAGTGGAGGATCTTCAGGAAGGCCTTGCGGAACTCAATGTTGAAGGTGGTGTAGATGATGGGGTTCACGGCGCTGTTGACATAGCCCAGCCACGTGAAGGCGCTGTACAGGACAGGCGGGATGTTGCAGTCACAGTGTATGTTCAGGATGTGTGTGATGAAGAAGGGCAGCCAGCAGATGATGAACACGCCTGGGGGAGAGGGCATGGTCAGGCTGGTCCCCAGGGCCGGGGAGGCACGGCTGGGAACACCCGCACCCAGTGCACCCTGACTCGTATGCCAAGACGGCGGGCTGTAGCCACAGAAGCACTGTAGGAGGAGTCCCGGTCTTGGATCCTAGACCTGCCTCTGACACCCATTTGCAGTGAAGGATCCCTTCAGCTCCTTCAGCCTCACTTTCCTCATTTGTCCCTTTCCCACCTCCTAGGAAAAGGTACATGGTTTAACAATAAATCCAAAAGGTTACCATTCTGACCCAGGTTAGCCAGTAGAAATGGAAATATCTACTCTACTTCCAGGTCATCTTTGAGGGCTATAGACCCATGCCACTTAGTTCTTATAGCATCCCCATGAGGTACATAAGAAAAACACTCACAATAGCTCTGCAATATACCCAAGGTCACTCACTCTTGAGCAGCGAAGCTGAGAGCTGAACTCCGGTCTATCCAGGTCTCCAAATGATCTTGCTCCAGCCTTCCCCCAATTTCCCCAGTCTTGGTGGGTACACCCTTGCTAGTCCCTGCCTTGAACCACGCCCTTTCACCCAGGGCGGCCGCCTACCTGCTCTGCTCACCTAACTCAGGCGCACTTTTTCCAGGACCTCCTGCACAGGTGTGGTATTTAGCCTGGAAGCAATGTGTACATGGAATGCCCTACAGGCACAGGAGGCATCCCTGGAGACTGAATGGTGTCTGGGAAGAGTAGGACCACAGAGCTGAGCCCCTATGGACTGCAGCAGAGGGCCTGGCTCCAATCCTAGCCTACCACATCCCAGTCCCATGATCGTGAGTGGTCCCATGGGATCAAGTGCTCTCATTCATAAAAGAAGGGAGGTAACAGCTGCCCCACTCACGCCCCAGGATCATCGGGCAGTCAAAGGGGATTCAGGTGCTTCCTGGAAGACAGAGTCACAGGGGTCCCTCCTTTTCCCAGCCACCCATATCAGTCCACCTTTTGGGTTTTGACCTTTATTATGTGGTTTTCTAGACTTCTATTGAAAAATCCTGCTTTGTAGACAGGCCTGCTTTTCATTTAGACTGGGGGCCACTCCCCAACATCCCTTTTATTTTTCACAGCTCTGGTCCCATGGAGTCTTGTTGGAGTGCAAGGGAAGTGAATTTCCCAATTCCTCAAAAAGAGCAATAGTAATAAAAACCATAATAATGACACTTACATATGGATAGTACTTTGTAGTTTAGAAAATGCTTTCACCAACTGATTGCCACGACAACCCTGAGAAGTAACCTACTCTACAGATGAGGAGCCTAGAGAGAGAAAGTGACTTTCCTGGGCACATAGGCCCATGAGGTTCTGGTGCCAGCATAATAGACTGGTCAAATTTCCAAACTCTGGAGTCAGACTGCCTGAGTTCAAACCATAGGTCCTCTTGGTCAGGTTTTATAACCACTCTAAAACTCTGTTTGCCCCTCTGTAAAGTGAGCACAATTACAGAATCTACCTAATAGGGCTGTCTGAGGAAATGCTAGCCCCATGATCCTACAGGCATGGTTAGGAAGGACATGGCAGGGAATGGGACCTTTCACAGACCGGGCTGTGGCCAGCAGCCAGGGCCGACTCACCGAGAACAATGGCGAGCATCTGAGTGGCTTTCTTCTCCTTCTGCTGAGAGAGCTTCCTACGGCTCATGGTCTTGAGGGAGGTCCGGGTTTTGCCATTGGGCATGGTCTGGATCTCAAAGATCTTGGCAATCTTGGGGTGGTCTTTGGCATGCCCATTCTTCTCTGGTTTGGCGGGGCTGTCGGGAGTGCTGTGGAGACCGTGGTGGGACGGGTCGGGGAGAGTCAGCTGGTGGTGGCTGGGTGGGATGGGGCTGTACCGGGTCCTCTCGGGTGGGCTGGTGCTGGAGAGCATCTCCATCTCCAGCTCCTGGGCTCGCCGGGCAGCCTCCTGCACCAGAGGCAGAGGGCTCTGGGTAAAGCCGGACCAGTTCCCAGGCATCAGCCACCCATCTCACTGGCCCCTCCCTTTCCCCCTCTGAAGGCTCCTGCAAACACCACAGGGTCACCCTGCCAGGGAGGCAAGGATGTCACTGAGGCATGAGACCCAGGACCCATGGCAGCCCCTGCAGGATTGCCCCTGTCCTTTTTCCCATGGCAATTCTCATGCAGCCTCAATACCCCACTTCTGTTCTGCCAGGGCTGAATACCAGGGACTTGTCTCTCATGGCCTGAGCAACACTTACTGTTAGCAAATTGCCAGGTGCCACAGTGGCTGCTGGGGTCAAGAGCTGATGATGTTTGGCCCTGCCTCCAGAAACTCATGTTCCGACTGCAAAGAGGGCGCCCACCCCTCTTCTCCCTGTCAAACAAGGGGCCCAGTGCTCCCACTTCATGGGTACCTGCACCTGCATACACACATGGGCTCCATATTCTCCTGGATAGACTAATCCAGGTGCCAAAGGGCTGACCCCTGGGGCCCCACATCTTCCCTGCTGGGGTGACCTAGAGGACCCTGGCATGGATCCACTCATGGCCTCCTGGGTTCTTCCATAGGTTCTCTTGTTTGAGGCCTTGGAGGTGTTAGTCTGAACTTCTAAAGTGCAGCCTCACTATGTGCCCAGGTGGCATAACTGGGCTGCTGCCTTGGCCCTGACTCTGAGGCTCTGTTTTGGCACCTGCCTCATAAAGAGCTTCTTAGAGTCCTGCCCTTGCAGTGCAGGTGAAGGCAGGACACCAGACCTGGATTTTGTATGTGGCCCTCTGTGGGTTCTCTGGCCCTGTTCTCCATCCCTCTGGAGGATGGAACGCCTGCTGCTTGCATGCTGGTACAGCTACCACCTGGCAGAGGCTGGGGTCTGCTATGCTTCTGCACCTGAGGGCTCTATGTACACAAACTGCTCCACCACCAGTCCCCGCAGCTGCTCTGCTCCATCCTACCCCAGAACCTGCCCATCCATAAGGCAGCTCATGTCAGTGGAAAGAACACAGGTGTGGATTTCAGAGTCACACAGGTCTGGGCTTAGTGTCACCAACTCTTGAGACGGGTGAGTTGCCTAATCTCTCTGAGCCTGTTTCCTCTTCTGTCAACTGAAGATCGGTTCGATCAAAGAGACTTACCTCCCGGGGTCGTGGTGAGGATTTGATGAGATAATAGGGATATAGTAGATGTTTGAGAAATGTGAATAGCCATTATTATCATTTTTATTATGTTGGTATGGCCAACCATTTTCTTGTACACATCCATGCCTTGCAGAACCGAGGTGTCTCACTTCACGCCTGCTTGGAGGTGTGCACGGTGAGTCTGCCTTCAGCTGAGGCAAGGTGGGGGTTTCTGGGGTGCTTCTCCCGTTGGCCAGCTTCTGAGGTCTCAGAACCATGGCCAGTGGGCTTCCCTAGGGGCAGAAAGACCTGGCTCTGGGTCCCTGGCCTGAGCACTTACCACTCTCCGCCTGTTCACTGGGAAACTCCCATTAGACTTCATGATAACGGTGCAGAGTTTCATGTCCTCGGGGTGAGTACAGTTGCCCTGTGGAGTGAGCCAGCACACGGGTCACACAAGGTGATGGGGATGGAGGCGGGACAGAAACCCAAAGTGCAGCAGTCCATGGAACTCAGACTGGGCAGAAGGGCTCAGAGATCAGGAGGGTAGGGGCCAGAGGAGGCAGCTGGGGCAAGGGGGAAGGCTGGAATGAGACAAAAAGTGGTGGGTATGACGAGGGACACAAGGACCTTGTTTTTATGGAGCACCTGCTAAGGGCCTGGCACTGTGCTAGGCACACTCACATCCCTTCTCACATGGAATCCTCAAGACCACCCTGTGAGGCTGGTATTTTGATTCCCATTTAACAGATGAGGAAACAGGCTCATAGAAGTTAAGCAACTTGCCTAAGGTCACTCAGCAAAAAAAGTGGCAGTGACAGGATCTGAACCTGATGTGTCTAGCCCAAGAGCTCTTGTTCCTTCTGTGCCCACACACTGCCTTCCTTGTGAAGGACTGAGTGAAGGGGAGAATTCACAAGACATCGGGGGGAAATGAAAGAGCAGCAGAGGAGAGACATAGTGGATAGGAAGTCAGGAAAAGTGATGTGTGTTTGGAGGGGAGGACAGAGAGTATGGAAGGTAAAGGAAAGAGGATGGAGGAGTCAGAGGGAGCTAAAGTGAGACAGAAAAACCAGAAAAGAGGAAGAGAGGAGCCCACGGGGGTACCAAGCAAGAGTTGCTGCCTTCAGTCACAAAGATCTCCAAGCAAAGACTTCTCCCTGTTGTTGAGTGTCATGGACCCTGCCTCCCTCTCCTGGAGACTCAAATTGCTCCGCTGAGGTCCATGCCTTCAAAATCTGCCCTTGCCCAGCTCCTGGGAATTCCTTTAGCCTAGACCTAACCCTTGCTGAGCTTTCCCAAGCCCCCACCTGAGCATAGGATGAGCCCTCTTGGTAATGGTTAGGTGGGGACACTTGGAGTTGGTTGGGGGGTGTCTTGAGACCTTTAATGGAGCCCTCAGGTGGGCCCTGAAAGCTCGGCTGCTGCGCTTGGTGTTGACTCGCTTGCGGCGTCTGCGGAGGACAATGTAGATCTTGATGTAGACCAGCAGGGTGACGATGAAGGGCACGTAGAAGGAAACGATGGAGGAGTAGACCACAAAGGCTGGGTTGGCAATGATGCACTCGTTCTGGTCTGGGGGAGGGAGAGCCCGGGTGGGCAGGGAGTCAGCGGGCCCACTGGCCATAATTCCACAAGAGCCCATTCATGTCCTTCCAGGAACAAGGAGCGATTTTACAGAGAATATGAACGCAACTAGATGTTTAAGTCTGCCTGGTCATCTTAGATATATATAAACGCACAGCAGAAACCAGAGTATTAAAAACACGGTTGTGAGCAAAAAGTTAAGCTGTGATGATGGACTGCTCCCAAGTCTTTCCATTACTATTCCCTCATTACTTGGTCATTAGTTTTGCCATGTCTGGGCATAAAAAGTGAAGCCGGTGTATCCGGAAAGAATGACACAAGAAAACTTTTAAAAGAGTAAACCATCTTTTTAGTCTGACCTGTGTATTGGGAGAGGTTGGCCACCTTTTAACATTTGCAGCAAGATAACTTGGCTCTGTTTGTTGAACTCACTTGTGTTCCTATGTGTTTCATATGTTTGTGTGCCCTTCCAGGTCTACCAGATGCCTGTCCTCTATCTCAGGGCTTTGTGCATTAATCCAAGTATGTTTAGTGCTATTCCCACTTAGAATTCCTGTGATGCTTATAATAGATACTGAACCACACATTTTCAAGGCTTCACTGTATCTTTTGTTGTTATGATCTCCAGAGGGGCACACCTGCCATCGCTCTTGCCTCCCTAATGAGAGGAAGTTCCACGCTGGTGGGGGCTTTGTGTTCCCTCTGTCTGAGACACTCCTAACTCTGCCTCCCACAGAAATGGGCATGTGGTCAGCTCACCTCCTATTCATTTCTAGCTTTCCTGCTCCACGTGGCTCAGGCCTGACCTGGGTTTAGCAGGCCCTGAGGGCTGCAGCTTCATTACAAAAATACCATTGTCAGGGGCGGATGGAAGCCCAGTAGCCTCCGCCATCCCATGTGCATGTGCACATATACACACATGCAGTTTGTGAAGCATGTCTTGCCTCTTCAACTTAATAACCAAAGTTGAAAATTCCCAGACATCCCCCTGAACCATTATCCCCACTCCTCATCCAACTCCGTTGTATCCTGGGCCACTGTTTCCTCTCTGCCAACCTAGAACAACTCTTGAGTTGGGCTTGGCCCAGGACATGTAGCCTGGACTCAGTCCAGGGTAGCAATAGGCCTCCATTGGGCCTCCACCCATATCTGTGCCAGGGACTCTGCTCCCTCAGGGCCCTTCGAGGGAGCAGGGGCCCAGGGCCAGCTGAGCCTCAGGCAAACAAAAGCAGAATGTACCTGTGTTATTGAGTCCGAAGAGGAGTGGGCAGGAGATGGTGAAGGACAGGACCCAGACGATGGAGATCATGACGGTGACCCGACGCTTGGAGCTGTAGCGCGTATTGTACAGCATGGGCATGGCCACAGCTGTGTACCTGCAAGGGCGGGGGACCCTGAATCTGGGGTGCAGGCCCAGGGACCCCTCACTCCACAATATGCACACACTAGAGACAGCCTCACTCCTTGGGGCTAAACAGTTGACACACCTCTATGAAGCTTGCCTGAGATGCTAACCCAACCCTCCCTCCTGTCCCCAAACTCAGACGGCGAGGACAGTTGGCAAAGTCCAAACGCTTAATCACTGGTGAGCTATTGTTTACTCTTGGCTCATATCTATTATTCTAACTGGCCCCACTTGGATTTCAGGCTTTTCGAAGAACCATGGCCTGGATCTTTGCACTTTTGAAACTGTACCCATTGCACTTGTGCTGAGCCCATGGAAGGTGGAAATGTTTGTTGATAAATTGTTAGCCAGGCCCCTCAGAGCAAGATTTAAGCCTTACTTAGTAGGAAATAACAATGGCAATTGTTTACAATCCTTCATCACATTTTTTTACCCAGCACTTCTCATTCATTAACTTATTTCATCTTCCAAGAATGGTGGGAGGGAGGTAGGGTCATATCTGTGCAAATTAGTGGAAGGCTCCAAGGATGCAGCTTAGCAAGGTGTGCATGGGACCCTTGGCCATGTGCCAAGGACATAAAATGCATAACCAGATACTGCAGCTCCAGGCCACAGGTGTCATCAATGTAGGTTTCTAGAAAATGAAACTGAGAGTTCTGAAAACATGCATCATCTGCCCAAGGTCACATGAGTAAGATGTGATAGAGCTAGGGCTTCCATCAGAATCACAATCTTTCCCCTTTTGTACCAGTCACTGTCTGAGTATGCTTGGCAGCATCAATGTCCATAGATGGCTTCTCTTTAGGGAGTGTGTGCTCTCCTAGCCAAACATACACACATGCACACCCATACACACAAACACATGGACCCACATGCACACAGTCAGCTGCACAGCATCACAGACACCAGACACAGCCTGGCTTTGAGAAAAGCTGGGGCAGCCAGAATGGTGAGCGGCCAGAGCAACCTCTTCCACCCTGGCTAGGCTCACCTGTCGATGCTGATGGCACACAAGTTCAGGATGCTCGCCGTGCACATCATGACGTCCAGAGTGACGAAGATGTCACAGTGAATCCTGCTGAATTTCCACTCACCTACCACCTGGGGACAAAGCAACATAATGGATGGACAGCAGGAGGGGGAGATTAGCTTAGGTCCTGTAGCCTGGTACTCCTGGAGCCGATGAGGCCACAGACTCAGGAGGCAGCTGCAAGTCTTGTGGGCATCCAGCTGGGGTGTGGGGAGTGATGCCCATGGATGTCTGAGACCCTTGCCCCTCGCTTGTCTTCTCCCAGATACATAAGACCACTTAATGCCAATTACTGTGCTAGAAGAAAGACAGCCAACTTATATGGAGGGCCTCAACTTTAAACCTTAATCTCTGCAACCTTTGTTAACCCCATGTGTTTTCTTAGATTCTGTATTTGTGTATTTGGCATCCATTCATCACAGAGACACCTATATTGACTATATTTTTCTATTTTCTCTGATTCTGATATTCTGGCACTTGGGAGCCTCACAGAACCAGAGAGAGACTTACCGTCCCAGAGCTAGTTAATTCCTGAAGACAGAAAATGACTGACTTGGAAGGATGCCTCTCAAATGCAAGACAGCCACCCCATTTCTCTAATTCACACACACACCAAGACAATATTTCCCCTGTCCCACATTATCTCAGGTACCAGAGAGACAACTAGAGATCACCCCTGTAGCCCAAAGCCTGCCAGGATGTTGAGACTAGCCAAACCTAGGTTGCTTAATCTGCCCTGCCTTGCGTTTCCTGTGGGAGCCCCAACAGGGCTGTAGCCTGGGCTTTCCCTCACCCCTGATTCTGACTCTTGACCCAAGCCTGCTGCTTCCCCCTGCACCCCACATGGCAGGCTGAGCATCTGGTTTCTAGGGATAGTGTGTATCATGTTAAACTCTTCCCAATGGCACTGGCTTCCCTGTGTTATCACTCAGCCATACTTCTGTAAATTAGATTCCAGGTAAAATTTTAGAATGCCCATGAGGAAACTGAGAACCAATGAGGGAACCGAGCCTCCGAAAACTGCAGTGATTTCCCCAAGGCCTGTAGGCTCAGTTCCTGGTCCTGCTCTGGCCCAGGCTCTGGCTGAGCCAGGCAAGCCCTTCAGTGGTTGGCCCAGTACATGGCAGAGTCGGGGCCCCAAAATGATCTGTTAAGAATAATGGTGAAGATGAAGACTCTCCATGAAACAGAGAAGAAATTTCTGCTCCTTCTTATACCCAGAGAACGAAAGAAGGCAGATCTGGGCTAGCACTCGAGGAACGCCCAAGTGGACTGGGGTGGGCGGAGGGGTTGCTGTGATGAGCTGTGTCCTTGGTAGGATGGGAAATGAAGAGTCTAGCTCCTGGCAGGAGCATGTTTCTCATACACACATGCACAACAGGCACACACACACACACACACACACACACACACACACACACGAACACCCCCCCCCCCCACGTACCACCCATTCACACGCAGGCACACACTCATGGGAGGCTACGCAGGCACACATTAACGGCAGCTGTCCCTAGCGCTCTGGAAGCTTGGAGCAGCCCCAATTCCCTGAGGATGGAGTCAGGACAGGGAGATGCACCTTTGGCTTCTACCAATAGGAGCAGAGAGCAGCAGGAAAGCCCCCTCCCGCAACCCGGAGTAGGGCAGACTGCGTGTCACCATGTAGCTTGGCAGCAGGGCTAATTATAACCTTGCTCATTCTGATCACTGCCCTTTCTTCTGCTCCTAGGCATCCAACCAAACGCTGGCATTTAAGCTCAATGATGGGCAATGCAGCTGCTGTCATCTTGTGTGGCAGAAACAGCAGCTTGCCCCAGAACACAGCAAGCCTCTCATGCGGCACTGTCTTCCTGGGAGCTCACATGGGGGCCCCGTACCAGGGCCTCTCCCAGCTCCCTGCGCTGCTGCGCTGACCAGGTTGGCAGGAGCTAACAGCTGGATGTCCAGTTTGGGGGTGGAGGCAGGAGGGCACGTAAAGGGCTTTCCTGGCATAAACAGAGTGTACCTTTAGGGTACCACTGGGCAGAAAACCAGCACCACCTGGTTTACATCCCACTTTGAAGCCCCTCCTAGGACCGGTACTTGGGAGCCACTGGGGATCTAGGTTGAGATATCAGGGCCTTCCTCCCTGTCTTCCTCCTCTCCTTCCCTCCTTTCTGCCATCCTTCTTTCCTACAAACACTTATTGAGCAACTTACTGTGTGCCAGCCTCTATCCTAGGCTCCTGGACACAGTTGTGAGTAATTCAGACACAGTCTTGCCTTCATGGACGTCTTAAATCTCTCCTTGCACTGGCCTATCTGGAGCCCAGAATAACAAAGAGATTTCCTCTGTGGCCCCAGGGGAAGCTGCCTTGGAGAGTAGTTAGGGCTGCTAAGTTAAAGACTCAAGAAAATGCACTGGTGGCCACTGTCCATAAAACATCTACTGTGGGCATTGCACTTTATCTCACGTATTGTTCTTAAAACCTTTACAAGAAGGGCTTGCTTATCCCATTCATAAGTGAGGGAACTGAAGCCCAGAGAGGCCGTGTAATGTGGCCAAGTTCACCTGGCAGGTGTGCAGCAGAGCTGGTATCTGAAACATCACATCCCATGTTCTCTACTAAGCTGTCCTGGAAGGGACCATCTAGCTTATCAAAAGAGGAGATAATTATGTGACAAGTACTTGGTAAGCATGAAGTGTGAAAAGGAAAGATGATTATTTCAAGGGTGGACAAAACTAGGGAGGGTCAGAGAAGAAAACAGAACAAGATCACTTGGTGATTTAGTAGCAGAGGAAGGAGTGGCCCCAGGTTCCCTAGTCGAACCCAAGGCTCTTTTCTTCACACCCCCAGGCATCCAGGCATCATTCCTTAATGCTCTTGCTCACATAAAGCTGAGACCTGCAGTACAGGCCCTGAGCTGGCTCAGCTAAGTCTTAATAACTGTAATAATACTAAGGACTTACCATGTGTCAGGCACTGTTCCAAACACTTGATGCTCATATCTTAGAATGTAGACAGTAAGCCTCAGAGGCAAATGACATAACCATCTCTCCTCCATACTTCCAGCCAGCTACTCCCTCTCCCTGCTGGGTGGCTTTGTTGAGAATGCAAGTGTCTCCCTCCCTCTCCTGGATAATTTTTCCTAAAGTATCATTTCTCCCTGAAAGTCTTCCCTGACACCCTCATGCTAGGCCTCATGCCCCACACCTCCTATGGGGACTGCTCTACTGTCACCTACAGCAGACTGCACTGTAGGGGCCCTGTCAACCTCTGCATCCCCAGCAGGCCAGTGCCTCAGCCCATTGCACAAAGATTGGGGTAAGACCTCGGAGTGCTCAGTCAATGCTGATTGAGAGAATGAATAACTCTGAGATATTTGTTCATCTTCTCAATCTCTTCATCTAGAAAATAAATGCACACAGGAAGCCGCTCCTTAAAGGGTTGTGAGGCTGACATGGAATGGCACATGTGGACATCAGGAACTCTTCCCATAGCATCTAGATGGAAAGGAATGGAGCTGGGAATTGAACCTGGTCCTCTCACTTCAAAACCAGCGTGCTTTTCATACACTTAGCAAGATAAATAACGCACACCTAGTCCTAAGCCACACAGGTGCTGGCATGGCATTGCTGAAAATGGAACAGGAGGGAAAAATCTGGATGACAAGAGCACGTTTTAGAGAGGGGACAGTGCGTGGTTGTGAGGGTGCGCTGATAGGACATCAGGGCAGGGTGAGACGTCACCTGGGACGTTCTCTAGGGACAACAAATCGCTGAGATAATGTCCATTAAACAAGGCTCAGTGCCCAGCTCTAGTTTGTGAGATGCTGTGGGAAAGCCTGAGCCCTGCCCTCTGAGAATGGCTTCTGCACCCTCCTCCCCTGACACACTCAGCTTCACCTTTAAAATAAGGTGAACAAGCATGTTTAAAGGATCTGTTCGAAAGACTTACAGATTCCTGGGAACCCCCTATAGCCTATGTATGAATTTGTCCCTACCCAAGTGTCTGGGTAGGGACAGGGCGTCTGGAAGCTAACAGAAGCCATGCCCAGAGCCCTGGATAGAACACACGTTCCTCTGGGAAGAGGGTACCTACTTGCCTGGGGCAAACATAGGGAGTACTCTCTCCTTCCTCTTTATCCCAAGGGGGCGGTGAATAGGAACGAGAGAGTCCTCCCTATGTGGAGCAGTGCTGGATGTCTATTGTCATCTTCATCTTAATCATCACCGCCATGGCTGACATTTACACGGTGCTCACTGTGCGCCATGTATCATTCTAATCACTTTTCATACATTAACTCATTCGATCCTCAACAATGCTATGCTGTACGATACTATTATGATCTGCATTTTCTAGATGAGGAAACTGAGGCACAGAGAGGTTGTTTGCTCTACCATTTTTCCCTATGGTCTGAGATCCAGGACCCTCCTTTGGAAGAGGGAAGAAGGAGGGGATCAAGCGTAAGAATTAAGAAGGCATGGACCGTCTAGGGGCCCTCATAAACATGGATCCAGGGGTAATTGGACTCCTGGCCTGGGTCAACTGAATATTTTTACATGGTTTTGTATTTGTGTTTCCTTTTGGTTCTTCCTTAATATCCAATCAGGTCATTTTGGAAGTTGCAGCCTGCATTGGCTGTAGTAAAGGAAGCCAAGGGGTGATGGATCAGAGCTCCCTTGGGCCCGGGGTGGTGGTGACAACAGTAAGCACACGAGCCCCCTGGAGGCCCGGGGCCAGGGAGGTGTGCCACTTTCCACCAGTCTCACCTCCTCACCTGAGCATCCTCATCTAGATGTCTCCCCTGTTTAAACCTACAAAGCTTTTCATTTTCTTTCAACAACCCCTTCCCTCTCAGGCAGGGATGGCCTCAGAGGCACTGGTCAATTCCTCTCCTGCTCAGGGAAGGAAGGTAACGGTTCAGTGGGCAGAGCACTGGCACTTTTCTAAATGCCTGATCTCATGCCTTCCCATGCACCCAGACTCCGAGATTGCTTGAGTCCTGGACATGCCATCCTAGAAAGCCAGGCAGAGAAAGGGGCAGGATCCGGCTTGTGTCCACCGATGATCCCTAAATGCTCCCACATCTGCTCGCTGGCTCTGAAGGTGTCTTCCTGGAGAATAATATCTGCTTTGGGATTTCTCCATCAGCATTTCTCCCTGTGACCTGGGTGAAGAAAGGCAACTTCTTCTCCAAAGCCTCTATTTCCTATTTTTATTTATTTTAATTTTATTTTTTTGAGACAGAGTCTCACTCTGTCGCCCAGGCTGGAGTTCAATGGTGCGATCTCAGCTCACTGCAACCTCCACCTCCCAGATTCAAGCAATTCTCCTGCCTCAGCCTCCCGAGTAGCTGGGATTATAGGCATGTGCCACCACACCTGGCTAATTTTTGTATTTTTAGTAGAGATGGGGTTTCACCATGTTGGCCAGGCTGGTCTTGAACTTCTGGCCTCGTGCTCTGCCTGCCTTGGCCTCCCAAAGTGCTAGGATTACAGGCGTGAGCCACCGTGCCCGGCCTGTTTCCTATTTTGTAAAGTGAGAAGACTTGGTAACCCTGGACTCCCAGGGTTACCAAGAGTATTCACTGGGTCTGTGACAGCAATGCACCAGGCACAGTGTCTAGACTGTGCTGCCTACTCCCTATTTTGAGGTGCAGAGCTGGGCCGAGAAATGAGTGACTATACAATTCTTCCTAACAAAAGGGCTACAACACAGTCCATGGCAGCCTCTACCTGGAGGCCCTGGACAGGGCCCCAGGATAAGCTGCAGGAAGGAGAGGGGATATGGGGAGCATACAGCAGCCCCATTTCTGAAGTGGGGAGATGGCAATGAAGGTTTCAGGGCCCTGGGAGCATAAACATGCCCCTCCTTGGGGATCCTTGCTGGTTACTCCTATTTCCAATATGACCTAAGGAACTAACTCTGAGGCCAGAGTTCCAGCTTGGACTTGCCAGCTGCGTGATGCTGCAGCAGTTACTTAACTTCTTTTACTACCTGGTTTACCAACTGCAAAATGGTGGCAATAATGCCAGCCTCTGAGCTGCTGTGAGGGTTATATAGGAAAATGCTATATTTAAAGTCCTTACATGAGGCCCAGCACTTAGTAAGCACTTTACAAATGGTAGTTGGGATGATTAAGGAAACCATCTACCTGTTTCATAAGGAGAAAAAGTAAGCCCAGAGTGAAGGAAAAACCACCTGAGGAAGCACCAGGAAACTCATTGGTAAAAGCCAGTGGGGAGCTAGAGTTCCCAGTGTCCAGTGCAGGGCCCTGTTGGAGAAAGTCCTGGAGCAAGCGGGGGGCCCACCTACCTCCAGGTAGACAACCCAGGGCATGACCAGTGTGGCCACGAGGAGGTCGGCCACCGCGAGGCTGACGATCAGGTAGTTGGTGGTGGTCTGCAGTGCCTTCTCGCGGGACACGGCCATGCACACCAGCACGTTGCCGAAGACGATGACAGCGATGAGCAGGGTGAGCAGCGTGGCATAGTAGTTGTAGTGGGGTCTGTCCGCCTTCCCGTCCGACCCATTGAAGGGCCGGCTCCAGTTCTGCCTCTCCAGATCATCATCATACCAGGACAGATTCAGTGGATCCATCGGGGCGGTGGAGCCACTGGGTGGCCAGGCTCTGGCCAGGAAGAATGGACACACGGTGTCAGTGGGAGGGCCTCTTGCAGAGGTCTCCAGGGAGAAGACCAACTCCTGGCATTTAATAATGAGAATTTTCCAACTCGGGATTTTAAGGTTTACGGCTAAGAATTTTCTACAAATGTTGGGCCTTCTGCCACCCTTTTGCTAGCAAGTTTTTACAGCTGGTAGGACAAATGAGCAAACACAATTTTTTTTAAATGCATAATAAGATGAGCTTGAACAGAGCTGATCCATCATTTATTTATTCATTCAACAAACACTTCTTAAGCACGACCCATGCACCACACACTTCAGTTAACCAGGCTTGCTATCTTCCAGTCATCGAAACAGAAATGGGTATCCATTCATTCTTGGTTCTATAAATATTTATTAAGCATTGTTCTATATAGTTCTAGAAATATAGGCAGGAACAAAATATACATGGTTCTGTAGCCCACATTCTAGGAGAAACAACAGCCAATTAATCAAGCAATTACATCTACAGGTGATAGCGAGTAGGAAATGGAACAGGGAGAGAGATACATAACCTAGTTCAGGTATTGAGGGAAGGCTTTCTAGAGGAAGTGATGTTCAACAGACAGACAACTGAAGGATGTGTAGGAATTAGCCAGGTAAAGAACTAGGAGTCAGTGGAAGGTCTAGACATTGGAAGCAGTATGTGCAAAGCACAGAAGTAGAGAGGTAGACAGCAGGTGGAGGGCCTGAAAGAGATTCTGGATAGCTGATGCAGAGGGACCTGGCAAGGGTTGAGTCTGGGGAGGTTGCAATAGGCAAGATCATAGAGGTCCTTAAAAGTTATGCTAGGAGTTTATACTTGATCCTAAGGGCAGCAGGAACCACATGATCAGATTTGCCTTTCGAATAGGTGATTCCGACAGCATTGTGGAGAACAGAGAGGAGGGGCCCAGAGTGGAAGCGGGACACCAGCTGGGAGGCTGCAGCAGGAATCCAGATAAGAGATGATGAGGTTTGGCAGGATGCAAGCAGTGAGAGCCCTGCAGAATGGGCGTCTCATCCCACAGAAGGGAAAGACTTCCTGAAGTGGGTATCATCTGGGATGAAGTAGAAGGAGGACTTAGCCTGCTAAATGAGAGGCGTGGGGGGATGTTCCAGACAGACAATATGACATGGTCCCAAATCATCAAACAGCAAACAATTCTGTTTGGCCAAAAATGTAAGGTATGGCAGTAATGTTGAGAATAATTAAACTGCAGGGACATTTACAGGCCAGATTGTGTCTTGTCAGCTGGAGAGTTCCTGAGAGGTTGGGCCCAGAGACATGACCCTATTGGACTGGTGTTCTAGAAAGGTGTATGGTGTAGAAGAGAGCTCAGAGAGGAGTGATGTTTTGGCTGTAATTTAGGTTAGAAATTGTGGTCTTCTGAATGAAGATAGTGGGAATGAGGATGGAGAGACCTGTTCAGAATCAGGAGCTAAACTGGAAGTCAATTTCATGGTCCTTGGTCCTTGGATAGGTGTGGGGCAAAAGTGGGTGTGGGACAAGCAGGGATATAAGGAGTCGAGGGTAACGCTAGGATTTCTGCCTGGGGCTCTGGGAGGCTGGTGTGGCATATTCACAGAGAAAAGGGATCAGAGGGGCTCAGGAGCAGACTTGGGAGGCATCAGGAGTTGATGAACTTGACAGCCAGAGTTTTGGTTGTGGCTGAAGCTAATGCACGGGTAATACAGTTGGCTTTTCAGCTAACAAAAGTCTTCCTATTTTACACAAAAGAATTAAACTTATCAGCATTCCAAGGCATTCCATACAAAGCACATGACTTCCAGGTACTTTGCTACTGCAAATTGAAAACCACCAATTGATGCCATTTGAGATGAATGTGGTGCCATGTCCAATCAATGAACAGGGCACACCTCCTGCAATGGGTCAGAGGGGATGGTGGAAGGGGGTCTGCCCAACCTCCACACTCTCATCCCTGTCTGACACACCCACTCTTCCAGCTTTAGTAGAAGAATATGGATCATGTCCTACCAGCCACCATCACTCTGGAGCCTCGGGGAAAAGCAAAGTGCTTAATTCCATGTGGGGTAACATGGAATACCACCATGCAGCAAATCTTCCAGTCCTAAGGTAATGAAGCGTGTGTCATATTGATGCTGTATTCTGCAAAGCCGACTGAGCCCTCTTCCCATTTGGAGCCCACAGCGGGAGGCCTGCATGTATGTATTGATCAGGCGCCTGGGGCTGCTTCTGACATTCATCTACTCAATCGGCATCTATTGAACCTGCTGGGCATAAAGCACTATGCAAAGCAGTGTCAGGGGCCTGAGGCATGTGAGGAACACTCACTGCCCCCATCCTGACCATCACTTTCTGCTTCTCCCCCCACTCCCTGCTGCTGATGATAGCATCATATACTTGTAAAGGGTTTGATAGTTTGCTAAGTTTTTTGGATATACTGTCTCATTTATCCTCAAAACAACCCTCAGAGGCTTTTAATTATTATCCCTGTCTATGGCCATACTACCTGGAACATGCCTGATCTTGTCTAATTATTATCCCTACTTTAATAAGAAAGGGATTTGGAAAACTCTTCCGTTCACTTCCCTTCCCTCTGCTTTTCCAGTCCCTATGCATCCTTCAAAGCGAGTCTTGCCTAGAATCCTCCTGCCCTAGAATCCACCTGTGTCTTCCTGCCTGAGGCATCACCCATCCTCCTCAGTGTCCTGCAGCACTGAAACACGCCCCAGTGCTGCAGGAGACACCTGTTTAGGAGTCTCTTTTTTTCACTGGGGTGTAGACTTCACAAGAGTTACAAGCTGTCTTGCTCATTCCTCCTCTTGTTCTTGGAATGAACAAATAAAAACCATACTATCTTGTTCTTTCCCAACTCTTGACTCTGGTTTGTGGGCAGTACGTATTCAACAGATATTTGCTGAACTGAATCAAAGTCTCTGTTAGTGCAACTGGGAAGAAAACCCCTTCCCACTTGAAAGGTACCTGCTAACACAGGCTACCAGATTAACAAGTGATGAAAAAGTAAGGCACCCTGAGGGTGCCATAGGTGCTGCACGTTGGGTCCTGTTACAGTCTGCACTATGCTCTTCCCCCAACCCACAAAATGTATATGTTGAAGTCCTAACCCCCAGTACCTCAGAATGTGACTGTATTAGGATACAGGGCCTTTAAAGAGGTGATTATGTTAAAATGAGACACTTAGGGTGGGCCCTAACCCAATCTGACTGGAGTCCTTATAAGAGAAGCTTTGGACATAAAAAGAGACATCAGGGATGCACGCACAGAGGAGAAACCAAGTGGGAATGCAGCAAGAAGGTGGCCATCTGCTAGCCATGGAGAGAGGCCTTAAGCAAAATCAGCCCTGCTGACACCTTGATCTGGGACATCCCAGCCTCCAGAACTGTGAGGAAACAGATTTCTGTTGTTTAATCCACCCAATCTGTGGAATTTTATCATAGCAGCCAGAGCAGACTAATACAGGTCCCTAGAAGTAGACTCTGAAAAGGAAATCAGCCTGCAGGAAATGTACTGGGGAATGCTCTCAGGATCAAGATGTGCAAAGAAGTAAGGAAGCAGGGCAGGCCAGAGGGAGAAGTCACAACAAAGTCATCAGGCAACCCCACAGGGCACCCTGCCAGTTGCCTAAATGAGGGCAACAGGGTAGGGCCCTTAATCCCCTCTCATAGATGTCATAGCTTGTGGCTGTCCCAGGGAAAGCAGTGTGGCCTTGAAAGAGGCATCTCTCCTCAGCAGTGGGCAATTGCCAAAAACTGTCAGTTGCCACTCCCAGTAGTTGGGGATGAGGGCTCTGGTCCTGCAGGGGGATCTGGGTGGCACTCCACAGTGTCCAATACAGTTGATGTTCAGGAGCATACGCACATGTGTGTGGCTGGGGTGTTTGTGGAGAACTTCCTGGAGGAGGGAGGATGTAAACTGGGATTTAATTTTTTTTTAATAGAGACAGAATCTCACTTTGCCACTCAGGCTGGAGTGCGGTGGCACAATCATAGCTCACTGCAGCCTTAACTCCTGGCCTCAACTGATCCTGCCACCTCAGCCTCCTGAGTAGCTGGAACTACAGGCATGTGCCACCATGCCTGGCTAATTTTTAAAAATGTTTTGTAGGGATGGGGGTCTCACTATGTCGCCCAGGCTGGTCTCACACTCCTGGCCTCAAGAGATACTCCTGCCTTGGCCTCCCAAAGTGCTGGGATTACAGGCACTAGTCTAAGATTTAAAATTATGAGTACAATGTAGATGGCAAATGTGAGCACTGCAGGTCAGGTGGGGTTGAGAGTGAGCATTCATTCTCTGGAGTTCTGGTTACTTCTGCAGGGTAAGGGAGAGTCCCGGTACCCAAGTTCTGAGAAAGGCCTCACACATTTGATTTTCTAATCTATTATTTATTATTGGTTGTTCTCGTTGCTTTTTGTTGCTAATACAAACGTAGTATATTTACACTATAGAAAGGAAAAGGGAAAACACAGCAACATATAAATACCTGTAACCCCTATAAGTACCTTGGTACAGGGCTATCTTTTTGTCTGTTTGCTTGTTTTGGGTTTTTTTTTCTTATTGAGCTGGAGTCTCACTCTGTCGCCCAGGCTGGAGTGCAGTGGCACTGTCTGGGCTCACTGCAAGCTCCGCCTCCTGGATTCACACCATTCTCCTGCCTCAGCCTCCCGAGTAGCTGGGACTACAGGTGCCCGCCACCATGTCTAGCTAATTTTTTTGTATTTTTAGTAGAGACAGGGTTTCACTGTGTTAGTCAGGATGGTCTCGATCTCCTGACCTCGTTATCTGCCTGCCTCAGCCTCCCAAAGTGCTGGGATTATGGGTGTGAGCCACCGCACCCAGCCAGTACAGGGCTATCTTTTAACACCTGGTGTCAGTCCTGGTTTCTATCATGTCTTCAGCACCGTATCTACTTGGGGCTGGTACCTCTCACAAGCAGGGGTTGCCTGGCTGGCTCTCACCATGTAAACATCAAGCTGAGCAGGAATTCAGACATCAGCAAATCCACTGCCACAGAAAAGGCACTCTAGCCTGAGAGGTGCTAGTATAACATTCTAGCTGAGGACTAAAAAACTTGGGTTCAAGTCCCAACTCTACCACTTACTAACTTTGGGGCCTCAGCCAGATTATTTGGCTTTCCTGAGCCCAGCTTTCCCATACGCAAAATAGAGATAACAACAATTGTGAGTATTAAGTAAGATGACTCATGGCCATGTGCCAGGCACAGGTAAGCCCTCGAGAATGTCAACTTTAAAAATCAAACCAAGCAAAAGAATGAAATGAAACAAGCAATCAGACCACAAACCAACGGCTCAGCAAGATGAAGTGACTGTTGCTGTTCAAATGCAGCTCACTAGGGTCTGAGGTCCTCCTGGGCCCACTGCCTCCTATGGCCCATCCTGAAAAATAGGTGGCTGGGTGAAGGGAGATGGATTTCAAGATGCAGCCACCAACTCCTTGGGAGGAAGTAAAGGAAGGAAAAGACAAAGCCTGTCCCTGGACCCTGTTTGCAGGACAAACTCAAGTGACCCTTGAGATGAGGTAGCAGCTGGCCTGGAAGATACAGCTCTCCCAGCCCAGCTGCTATAGCCAATGACTGTCATACTAATCACCACATTTCATAGACTCTAAGACAAAATCGAATGAAGATGCACCACTATTTTATGTACCATTAGGAAAGAAAAAAAAATGCCATCCAACCCCAGTAGAGCTCCAAGATGTTGTCCATTGTAAAATGCATTCTGATTTCAGAGACATTAAAATGGTGGGGGCAGGGGGATGTGCATGGTAGAGTGGATAGCAATACAGGGCCTTCCCAGCATTTCTCTGCTGGATTTTCTCAAGAGGCCTGAGAAAACCTGCTGGTCCCCAGGCTTCCCTGCTGCAGCTCCAGCCTATCCCTCCCTTTTGTCCTTCTGTCTCCAGGCTGCACAGATTGTTGGGCTCCAAGGGGCATCCCACAAGAATACACAAGTGAGGAGCTTCTCCATCCTGGCTGGAGCTTGTGTTTGTGGTAGGGGAGTGAGGAAAGGTTCTCAGTGCTGCTCCAGTTATGTTGGGCTGGTTCTGGCTCCAAAGAAGCCTGGTGAGTTTTTTGTCCACTCTGGAGCTTGGGGAGGGAAAATGCAAAGCCACATAACACATGGCACCTTGTATTTGCCATGATGGTCCCAATTTCTTGTTCTTTTTTTAAAATGGAGATTGGCTAAATATATAACCCAAGGTGCATTATTCTTACATGAGAAATTTTTTTCAGACAAATAAAGTGACACAGTATATTTAAAAATCTGTTGTTGTCAAAACAAGCATTTTGATTTGGGATTGTGAAAATATGATCAACTTGCTCACCACCCTCCAAATGTCATCTCCATCTTTCTCCCAGGTGGCCCCTGCGGCATGCATAAAAGCTTACAAAACTCCAAATCACAATCCCCAGTCAACAAGAACTTAGTGAGCACCAAATACATGCATAGACACTGTTATTTTCTAGCTGTTACAGGTTGAGCTACTTGACAGTGTTTCCTGGGTGGAGAATGAACGATCTAACCCTGTAGCTGCCAGGCCTCACTCCAGGGGTGGCTGCCTCTCCCCTAAGGCACCTTTCTGTGCAGGAAAGTGGGGGTAATTGCTGCTCCTCATTCCACCCTCACCAGGCAGATGCTTGCAGAAAAGGTTCCATGGGTCCTCTGAGGCCTCCTAGGCTTTTCTTTCTCAGCTGCCCTGGTGGAAGCCAGGAGTAAGAGAAGACTGCATTTGTGTGGTGACCTGCAAGCTACTGGTCATCAAAGAGCCAAAGATCATCTTCTCCTCATCTGTCTCCAGGACTCTTTGCTCTGCCCTAGCTCAGAAGGGCAAAGATCTACAGAAATATCTTTCAGAGTCATCCATTCTAGTGCTCAGGACCCCTGCCTGTCAAGTTCTCCCTAACATCTAGCCTAACTCCAGCCTTCTATAATAGTGGCTCTCTTCAGAAGCTTCAGAGCGGAACTTCCCCAACCAGATGTCTAGAATGCATCAAGGTGCATAGAAATATCAGGTCAATTGGGATGCAGAGCCAGGCATTTCCAACCTCAGTAGCTTCTGCTGTTCACCCTATGTGCCTTACAAATGCTACTATTTTCTGTGCTTGCCCTAATTTGGAAATTAGCTAGCTCTCAAGTTGAGAAGTACTGGAAGAGCCCAGATACCCATGGCTAAGCTAGCCCACCCAGGCTGCCCCAGGCAGGCCACCCTGCTCAGGCTACCCACTGCACTGCCCCCCAGGAGTAGAGCAGGGGACAGGGAGTGGGCAGGCCTTCTGGGGTATAGATGAGGTATGGAAGGGGCTGCTTTCCCAGTCACGCCCCAAAACTCTCAGGCACCCCAACCTATAAAGTGTATTGGAAGGGAAAAAAGCTCCTTTAAGGCTCAACAGTTTGAGGCTGACACCCAAACCTGAAATTTTCTCTCAGGAGAAACTTGGAAGGTGTAGCCACCCTTAGTCCCAGGCTGATAGAGTGGGGTGAAAAGGGTCGATCTGTTAGGACAGCCTGGGATCCAGGAAGAAAGCTGGCAGGACCTGGGAGAATGGAGAGGATTTTCTCTGATCATCTCTTTCTCTCTTTCTCTCTCTCTCCCTCCCTCTCTCCCCACCACCTCATTTCTATTTCATCTGGGCACAGAGCTGGAAAGGTGGGGGACAGAAGCCCTGGATGCAGCATAAACCCCAGCAACATGTTTCCTATGCTTCCATCTCAGCTTAAGTCTTGGTGCTGCCTTCCCTGAAAGTTCGGCTCTTGAAGGAATCAAATTGTCTAATTAAAATTTAACAATTCCTTATCAGGCTTGATGGCGGGTGAGACACTCCTGTCTTAAACACATCATTTTTTCCTCTTTTCTGAGATGCGAAGCATTTCAATGAAAAAGTAGAGGGGGAGAAGAAAGCATTTTGCATTTGCATCTCAAAAGCAGCCTATTGGAGTGACTTGAGTTGGATAGGAATTGGGAGTGAGTGGGTAAGAGGTTCCTTTCCAGGACCCTAGCGATATAGGCCACCTGCCTCTGCCCCTCCACGCAAAGGCCAGGCTCTGACTTGGGGTTGGACCTTCTTTTAGCATCTCTTGCAACTTCAGAAAGGCAGCATGGAAATGGAAGAGGGAGGAAAGGAGGTGCGCCCGTTCCTTCCTACATCCAAGGGAAAAGGAGAGAGTTACTGAGTAACACCTTTATGTACTCTGGCCTAGAAGGCAACCTCAGCAGATGGCAGAGGAAATGGAGACCTCATTCCCAAAGCCCTAGGCCAGGCGGCTGCAGACCTTGGGTTACAGAGGTTGGGAGTGGGTAGATGGACAGGCACAGTCACTGTCTGGAGGGCAAAGCCTCTAAGCCCTGGGGCTGGGGTGTGGAGGGTCTGTGGGGAGGAAAAAAAGGAGGGGGAGGAGAAACAGAAAGGACTGTGGGGACAAAGAGGAACATGGAGCAATGGACGATTGCAACCTCCTGGGCTCACTGGGGATGGCTTTTCCTGCATCCCAGGTCCAGGTGCACAGGGGAGCGGGGTGTGAGGCTATGGGTCTGCCCCGGTGTCAGCAGTCACTCCTGAGGGAAGAAATGCAGATTGCTCTTTCCCTGTTAAGGGGAAGGGCTCCCCCCTCTTGAGCCCCTGGACTCCCCCGCAACCCACAGCCTCAGCACTACTGTGGGGGAACAGGTCAGGACTAGAGACCTAGGCTTGGGGATACCCGTTAGTGGAAGCCAGGGAGTGGCCTGGACTACCATTTGGGGGTGGCAGAGGCTGCTGCGGGAGACAGGGGGAGGCCACACACTAATGCCCCATTTGCCCCTTCTCCCCCGGCATGGGGAGCCTCCCTGGAACCTGGAGTTCTCCAGAGGCAGCGAGGCAGCAGAGCCCAGGGGCCGCGCAGCAGCAATTGGCTATGTTATCTGCAGGGAACATTGTCTAGGTTTCTTTAGAAGGCGTGGAACAGCCTGGATGAATCTCTCCACTGGTGGTCTCTGGCTGTGTCTGTCCCTATGCAGCTGGAGCCAGAGAGTGGCTACAATCTCGAGGGCCTTCTGTGGCCCAGCTTGAGGTTGGCAACCCGGGACACCTGCTCCAAGCTTCTCCCCCTGCTCCCTGGAATTAAACCTGGCCAGCAGTTCCCGGTCTTATCTCCTACCTGATAGTAAAAATAGAAGCTATCCTTCGGCACTTGCTCAATTTTCTGTCACCAAATCCATAAACTTACAGGACCAGACAGCCACATGCACCCTCCTTGAGTCCCAACTCCTAACCCTTAGCCCCTTCCTGCCACTTGGGCTCAGCATAGCACACCCTAGCTGGTCTCCTCCTCCTTCTCACCCTTCAGGGCTATCTTTCCAGCCCCTTCTCCAAGGAAGCCTTCCTGCCGCTCCAGCTCAGAGCCCGTCTTCTCACTTGATGCTTTCACAACACATGTACTCCTCGGTGACACCCAGCACAGGTGTAATGAAGTCAGTATTTGTCTAGTGATTTGTTTGATGTCTGTTCTTCTTGCTAAACTGTGTGCAAGGCTCACGTGTGTCTTATCTCTCCTGGTCTTCTCCCTCCCCAGCACAGCCTTGGCAATAGCACATGCTCCACACATGTTTGAGAGACATCCGTGGAGATAGCATCTCATTCAAGTGTGAAGGGGCCAGTCCCTAGGTCTTTTCCTACCCTGCAGTCGTGTCTCCTCCCAGATCCTTCATGAAGGGTACAATAGCCTCTTCTGAGATCTCCTGTTGACTCTCTGGGTCCCAGTCACAGTGGTAGCTGGGTTGGGTGCCCAGCTGGTTCAGGTCCTTGCAGGGTGTTTCCCAGGTGGGCATCACTGTGGCACAAAGGTGTTATAAGGCATTGGAAAAAGAAGAGGAGGCACACGGATGAAAGTGAGTGTGGGGATGTGGGGAGGTGGGGAGAGGTCACAGCCAACACACAGTCTGTGGAAAGAAAAGCACAGAGCTGGTGAAGATGGCTTCTGGACTTCTGGAAGGCCTGGGGGCCCAGGGCTTCAGAGTGTCCAGGTTGGCACCACCCTGTGGGAGGGAAGTCACAGCAGGCCAAGGGTGCTCCCCCTGTCAGCACCAGCCAGAGACTACCAAGCATCCACAGTGAGTGAGCTGAGTGCAGCTGAGACTCAGCTCTCTATGGAGCATGAGGGTGGGGTGGGGGTGTCCCCAGGGAGAGGCTGGAGCACGCGCAGTTCCTTGCCCAGCTACGGAAAGGACCCCTGCATGAGACTTTGTCTAGGAGCAGAGGAGACCACAGCTGAGCATGACCAGGGCCTCCTTTTCTCCAGGGCTCTCATACCAGACAACCCCGCTCTCTGCTTCTTCCCAAGGTGGCCAGGCGGCCCTGGGCCTGCCCAGATGTCCCTGGGAGTGTGGAGTCTCTGAGAGGCCTGAGCAGCAGCAAAATTTGAGTCTTCCCAGCCTTACCTTGTTGCAGGCCTCCAGGGTCTGCAGCGGGGTGAGGCAGGGTCTGGGAGATGCAGTGAATGCAAGAAGGGGTGTCTGCCTGACAGCCCCATCCCTGCAGATTCTGATGGCTCCGTAAAAATGTCTCCTCATAAACTGTCAAAATGTCACAAATTAATTAACTGTTAGCTGGAGTGACTCAGTGTGGGGAGGGGGTGGGGGAGAATGGCTCAGTGATGCTGAGCAGGGTGGTGGCGGTGCTGTTCTCTGCGTGCGCTGCCTTTTAATTAAAAATCCTCACCACTCTAATACTGTGTGAGGGAAGGGGCAGATCCCTGGGGCAGCTCACGTGCACTGCAGAAGACTGGCGGGTGGGAGGCAGGTGGAGGGGTGGGGCCGGGGGCCCCCTCCCTGAGAAAGGAACACAGTGGGGAGAATGAGCCTCTAGAAATTGCCCTGGAGATCTAAATTCAGAATGGAGCCCACAGACTGGCACTGTATTCCTCCCCCCGCCCCCCTACTTTCTCTTCCTCCTCAATTTGCCCCCACAAAGAAAAAAATCTGGGAAGTTGAGTTTGGTTTGCACCAGGGGCTACACAGGGTCACCTGAGCCAAGGACATACTTAGCTACCAAACTCCTGCCAGCCAGAGCCCAGAGAGGAGGAAGAGCTAGGTCTTAGACCAGCCTCGTTAACCTTTACTTTAATTTCAGGAAAGAATTGAGAAAACATGCTCTTGAAAGTCAACTGGGAGACAAATCCCGAACCTTATTGCTCCAGATGGAGGAAAAACAATCCTGGCTATTTGGCAGAAAATTGTTCTTCTTTATTAAAAGACATTCCTGTTCATAAAAACAGAGAGAAGGCTCAGTCCAAATAATAGCACAACCCACGATCACACTGCTGGAAATCTCCGGAAGCCCTTGTCCCCACGTTTCTCATCCTTCGGCTCCAGCAGGCTGGCACTGGGGACCTTTCTTTCCCATTTGGCAAAGGCGATGGGAGGCCCTCTTGCAATGGAGGGAGTGGGCAGGCAAGATTGGACTTGAGGACTCCCACACAAATACTGTTTTGGTGTCAAGACCTCGAAGACGAATTGAAGGTAAAACTTCAGCACAGGAATGCATCAGTAAAATCCAGATTGCAGAAAATACAATAGGACAAATGACCCAGTTTCTTCCAAAAATAAATTGCAAAGAAAAAAAAAAAGAGATGGAGTGGGGAGAGCCTCTAGAATAAAATAAACTTAAAAGCCATCTTCACCAATTGCGATGTGTGGGCCTTATTTGGATCCTGATTCAAAGAAACCAATTTTTTAAAATCCCTGACATTTATGGGACTATTGAAAATCTAAACAGTAGATTTTTATGATATTCAGAATTATTGATATTATGGCATTCTGGTGAATTTTTTCAGAGTCCTTATCCTTTAGAGATACACACTGAAATATTTACAGATGAAATTATATGTGTCTGGGAATTATATGAAAAAGCATGAGGGTAGGAGCATAGATGGAAGAAAATTGGCCATAATTTGATCGTGGTTAAAGGTGGATGATAGATACATTGAGGTTCATGATGCTATTCTTTTTAATTTTGTATATGTTTGAAATTTTCTAAAACAAAATGTTTTAAAATATCTAATCTGCTCCTTAACCCTCACCCCAACACCCATCCCTAAGAAAACAGATGGGTGAAAGCTAGGCTTCAAGGTATCTTTCTGATCAAGTTCTCTTATTATGAACACCGGCTTCCTTTTCTGCCAGTCTGGCTGCCAGACCCTCCCTCTGTTCTGATCACTCCGTTGCCCTGTCCAGGACAGATGGAGCCCTGGGGACGAGCCCTGGCAACCCTTTCTATGGCCTGGGATCCTTTCTCATGACATGACAGCTTTGGCCTAATGAGTCATGTCCTCTCTTTCACAGCAGGTGGTGGCTCAGCTGGTAGGGATGGAGGTGGGAGGGTAAAGCCCACTTTAATGACAAATAGAACAGCTACTGAGTGGCTATTGCAGGCCAGGCACTGCGTGAAGTGCTGGGCACCTACTATTTCACTTACTCCGCATAGCAGCCTTGTGAGATTAGATATGATCCCCATGCTGCAGACAAAGAAACAAGCAGTGGGTTGTGAACACCAGTGGATCTGCCTGCAGAACCCAGACTCTTCCTTACACCAGGAGTTGAGTATGGATCTAGGGTACGAAGAAGTAAGGTTTTCACAGTCCCATGTCCAAGGCACATCTACATGATTCCTTCATGGGGATGGCCAGGGCCTCACCCCTCCAGGCTGGTAGGTGTCAGGCTGGTGTCCACAGGGCGCCCAAAGGAAATTTTCACAGCCCTATAAAGAGGGAAGTTGAGGTCCAGGCCATACCCAAGTTTCCTCAGAACTCTAAGTGCCTTAGGCAACCTCATGTTTTCCAGAAAATGACACTCTTAGCATCTCCAGGACATGGGGCTGTTCTGACAAGGGAGCTCCAAGGAGCACAGGGCATGCTGAAGTCCAGGTGGAGCCAAGGGGCACAGGGCATGCTCGAGTCTGGGTGGAGCCGAGCAGTGTGGGCAAGAGCTGGGGTCCCTCATCCTCTCTCAGCTCCCGGGGCTGCCTCTGGGTCCATCTGGCAGGCCAGGCTCCTCCCCAATGCTCCCTTTCATTCCATAGGGTGTGCGTCCACCACCAAGGGCGGCACTATAGGTCTGGGCATCTTGCTTTGCCTGGGCTTCTGCTACCTCACTCAGAGGAGGGGCAACATGGGCACAACAGGGAAGAGAGCAGAGAGGCAGTCTCCCCATCCCGATGACAGACTGGGGGGTGCAGAGGAGCCCCCAACTGCCTCTCCCAGTCGATGGAAGCAGGTCGGAAGAGCAGCCGCAGTGCTGGGCACCATCCTGAAAACAGGCTGTGCACCCACTGCTGCTGCATACCACTCCACATCCCGGGGCCAACATTGAGACCTTCCTAAGCAGTGATGCCCAGGATACAGAGGAGTCACTTCCTCTGTCCCTGGAATTGAAGAAGGTGTGTCAATGCCTCCTATTTTTATTGTTGTTTTTTTAATCAGACAGACAACAGCTAGATCTGGGTTCCAGTCCCACTTGGTAGCAGTATGGCCTTGACAATGAAATTGTTCTGGGCCTATGTCTTCTCATCTGTGACCTGGGGGCAATAACATCCTCCTCATGGGAGTGGTTGCAAAATTGACTTAGAAAATGTGAATAAAGGGGCCAGTAAGTGGTAGGTGCCCAATAAGTGGCAGCTAATGTCATTACAAGGATGCAACAGCTGCCAGAAAGGAGCTGAGCTGTGTGAGGGTCCCAGGCAAAAGACTCAAGCTGGAATGAGGGGCCCAAGGGAAGGAAACTCCCCATTTCTCTGTGGCCCCCAATTTTCTGCATGCTTCAGAGAGATTCCAGCCATGCCTACCATGTTGTTCCCACTACTCACCCCTGAACTAAAAGCCCTAAAATATCAGGGCACCTGGCAGGTGACCTTGGTTAAAGTCCTTCTGGGGTGTGTCATGCAGATTTGCAACAACCTTGAGCCTTCCCGCTAAATCTTTGAGAAAAAAGAAGTTCTACCTGGCCTGTAACCTTCCCGGTAAATCTAAGGATGCAACAGCTATGAGACATCTCTGCTCCTCAGGACAGAAGTAGGACCAGCATGAGATGTGATAAGGCTTGGCAGACTCTATCAGGTATCATGCAATCATCAGCACTGCATTATTATTGTCTCACTGTGTGGATGTCTGACATGCAGAAGGAAAATCCAGTTCCCTTGGATGAGCCACTTCTCTAATTCTCAACTTAATAGTTAATAATTTAATAAGGAGAGCTGTCAGACCTAATTTCAGAGAGTGATAGATGAATCAAGTCAAATGATATATTCCAAAGTGTCTTGCAAACTCTAAAGTCCTATAAAGATGTGAATGTAGTGTATTATTATCGTCTCACTCAGGAGCATGTAGTTGGTGGTATTTCTTTGCCATGCACAGGTTCTTTGGTACTTACATTGCTCTGCATCTGTCCTTTCTGTCTGATGCATCTGTGAGCCTTGATGGGCAGAGTTTGTCTTAAACCTATGTGTATCCTTAGCATCTCCTAGGAAGGCTACCAGTTTTGTAAGTGCTTCCTGGATGTTTGTTATGCTGGAGGAAGCTGACAGTGACGGTGCTCCTTTGAACAGCCTAAACCAGGGCAAGACTGCCTTCTTTGTGGGGTTATCATAAAGATTAAACAAGACACATCAAGCCACTAGCACAGTCTCTGAGTGAGAGAAGGCACTCAGTTGCTCCTATTTTAATGGTAGCTAACCTGGAAAAATATAGAACATTGACTTTTACTGCTGGAAGAAGCCTTAGAGAATATCTAATCTAATCTCTTCATTTTACAGATGAAAAAACTAAGACCAGGGCTGGGCATGGTAGCTCACACCTGTAATCCCAGCACTTTGAGAGGCTGAGGCAGCTAGATCACTTGAGGTCAGGAGTTTGAGACCAGCCTGGCCAACATGGTGAAGCCCCATCTCTACTAAAAATACAAAAATTAGCCTGGGTGGTGGTGGGCACCTGTAATCCCAGCTAGTCAGGAGGCTGAGGTAGAAGAATCACTTGAACCCAGAAGGCAGAGGTTGCAGTGAACCCAGATCATGCCATTGCACTCTAGCCTGGGTGACAGAGGGAGGCTCTGTCTCAAAAAAAAAAAAAAAAAAAAAAAAAAGCTAAGACTAAGACCAGGAAAGTGAAATGACTCACCCAGGTTCATAGAGCCTATTGCTTTCAGAACCAGGATTGCAATTAAGGTCTCTATACAGGTCCCCTGCTTTATCCTACAGGGTTCTCTGACTCCTGGAAAGGGCTCAATCCTTGTCACTACCATCCTGGTCACTGTAGGATCATCATCATCTGCATCTTCAAAGAAATGAACTTAACTAAAGGAGAGTAATTCTGGAGCCTCCATGAGTGCCTCTCCTGAGTCTAACTTACCTTTATGCAACTTCTGTGTATGCCCGCCTCGCCCAGATACCTATCCTCAGCAGAGACAGGCTCAAGTGGCACTCAGGAAAAATGCATACATAGAAAGTCCCACCTAGCCAGTTCTTTTCCAGGCCATAACCTTTTCTTTTAACATCTCTTTGCAAGGGCTGTTTTCCAAGCACTCCCTCTCTCTCTGTCCTCTGCATATTGGTAAAGGCATGCACTTAAAGGAATGTGCTCAGAGATGATTCCCCCCCCCAGACTTTCAGGGAGAAGCTCAGGGCCACGGGGCCTGTTAGGTTTCTCTGCGAAATGCTACTTCTAGAAACTATTTCTTTGGGAGGTTTTCTGTCCCATTCTGTCCCAGGAGCCTGGGAAAAAGGGTGCGCCTTTGGATGTTTTGCTCAGCAGCTCGACATGGGCCATGATGGGGATAATGGCAGAGGCAAATAATGCAAATCCCAAGTGCTTCATTAGATACGAAGATGAAAGGGCATTCCCAGGCATGAGAGCTACTCTGCCACAGAGGATGATGGGATGCAACCAGGGACCCTGTTCACACCAGTACCTCTTAGGATAAGAAATCAAGACATTTTACTCCAGAGATCCACTTATGAGGGGGCAGAAGGGAGAGAAATGGAGAGGGCACCCCATTGGGAACACCCCAGACTAGAGCCACCATGCTGATTTCTGATCTTGAGAATTTCAGAAGCAGAATATAAACACTTCGGTCTTATCTTGGGGTTCCTGGGACACAGATGAGCTAAGTTTTCTGAGCCTGTCATGGCAAACAACATAATGTTGCTAATCAAACTTCCTGTGCGCCCACCCAATTTGGTAAATCAGCCTTTTGATGCACTAAGTGAAGATGAATTAGCAGTAATGAGGCTGTGACAGCTCCCTGAGGCACAGGCTGACAGAGAGAGCTTTGATGGCTGTGGCAAGAAGGAGGAGAAGCTCTTCTCAGGGATCAGTTCAAGCTGCCAAGTTTGTGCAAATAACCCTCCGATGGATGCTGAAGTCATCTGAGAACCAGATGTTTGCTGTCTTCCTACAATGAGCCACATGCCATAAGCCCCAACTTATGGGCAGACCATAACATGGAATCAACCCATTCTGTTATGTGGGGAATGGAGGCTGGCAATGGCAGCCTGCTAAAACCTTTTTCCTTTGCAAGGCTGCCTACTACACAGCTAGTCTTCAACAGCCCAGCAATGGAGACTTGGTACTGGCTAGCTAATCTCCTTCATGCCCAGGGACTGCAAACTGGTAGCCTATGGACCACATTTAGCTTGCATATAGGATTTGTTGGGCTCACATAGCATTGTTGAAAAACTGGCATTTTATTGCCAATATTTACAACTGGACATTTCACGTTAAAATACAGATATCTAGCTTCTTTTACAAGAAGAGTCATAAAATCTTGGAAACACTGGATCAGCATTCTTGCATGGCAACAACAAGCTGGGGTCGTCCAGATAGTCCCCTTTACACAAGGCACACACTGATTGAAGAAAGCAGAGGACAGCCCGGCTCATGAGGAATGGACTATCTCCACACTCCAAGGATGGAAAAAGAAGCTACACCTTGGTGGCTCATGCCTGTAATCCCAGTACTTCAGGAGGCTGAGGTGGAAGGATCACGAGGTCAGGAGATCAAGACCATCCTGGCTAACACGGTGAAACCTCGTCTCTACTAAAAATATAAAAAATTACCCTGGAGGCTGAGGCAAGATAATCACTTGAACCAGGGAGGTGGAGGTTGCAGTGAGCTGAGATCGCACCACTGCACTCCAGCCTGGGTGACAGAGTGAGACTCCATCTCCAAAAAAAAAAAAAAAGAAAGAAAGAAAAAAAGAAGCTACACCTCTACCCTTGCTCCCCACATCCCCTGTATATGGTGAATTTTTTCAGAGTCCTTATCCTTTAGAGATAACACACTGAAATATTTACAGATGAAATTATATGCTATCTGGGAATTATATGAAAACAGCATGGGTGTAGGGGCATAGATGAAAGAAAATTGGCCATAATTGCCTTAGCTTGGAAGTGGCCAGACCCCAAGTCTTTGGCAGAAGCCAAGGCAGAGGTCCCTCCCTCCAGTCATTATGTCCAGCTCCACACATGCTCTCAAGTTTACCACAATCCCCAGCCATCCTTACAGCCCTGCACCCAGCTGGTTTCACTCAGTTTACATTAACTACCAGGTCCCAGAATGTATCTAAGTTTGTGCCCCGTGTTTTGTAATAGTTAGCAGGGGTACCTGAGTTGCTATTATGTTGCTGAGCTACAAAGGCTGTGTCTGAATGATGCTCTCAGATCCTCTCACCTAATCCTCCCCATCAACGGGTAGCGGCAGGAGGAGGAGCACTCTTGAGGCTAAGGAGGCTTGAGGCAATACTGGTGGCTTTTGAGCAAAGTGATTTTCTCACCTCCCCAGCCCTGCCTGGAGACTTCAGCCCTGTGTCTGGAGGCCCCTGTTTCTGAAGCACAGGCTCCTTTAGGTTCCTTTTCTTCCCTGCTGATATTCCATGGGACACAGTAAACACAAATCTCTCTCCCTAAAGGTTCCATTTGCTTTAGACTTTCTACGATTGATCATCTAATTACCTTTGCAGCCCAGGAAGTGCTAATCTCTTCCGCAACTGAGGTGCATGTCACAGATTGAAACAAAACATTCCATCTTCCTGGCATGAGGCAAATCGAGGTCTGGACTCTACCGCATGCATCAGCTTGATAGGCAGGGCTGCTGGTGACCTGGGAGACAGGCCTGCCCATTACCTTTGTGCCTTTTTTCCTCCATGCAGTGCTGGGCTCCCCGAGGGAAGGCTGGTTCTGTCCCCTTCTTTTCTTATCTGTAAGCCTAACAAATATGCTAGCGTTTGCGTGATGGGGGAGGGGAGGATTCTGGTCCCCTTCACGACCAATGCTGATGACAGTGAACAAGTGGATCCAGCTGCTGCTGGTCCTTTCAACTTCTATTTCAGAAAACACCAGCATCTCTGTTACCAGGCTTATTTGTATGCTTGGGTTGTTTGAGATGATGAGGCTCAGTGGTCTCAGCCTCTTGCAAATTCCTTTCTCACCACGACCTCTATTGCTCATCTGAGGCCACCTCCTCCGAGAAGCCTTCTATGATTTATTTTTGGGCAAATTATTTATTCCTCTTCAATTTCATAATACACTATTGGCTCTTCCTGGCACTTGTGGTACCAAAATCTGCAAGTCTGTCTCTCTCCTCTCCTATGCTCTTTAAGAACAAGGCTTGTATCTTATTCATCTTTTGCTCCTGGAGTATCCAGCGCATTTTAGCACAGTGTGGTGCTCAGCAAGGACAACTAACTTGAGAGGAAAGATACATATTAGAAGCTCTCTAGTGACCTCCAAGTTTTGGGCAGATTGGATTAACCATTGCTCTCCAATCACTGTTTTGGGAAAGGACACTGACGGATGTGCACCGCACACCGTATGTTCCCTTCCAGGACCCTGTGCTCTATCTGTCCTCCTAGCGTACCAGGAGAGCTGTCAGCTCACCAGGCAGTTAGTCCTCTCCCAAACCTGTGTACACCAGCTGTTCTTGTCATTGTCATTAGTTTAGCTCACTATTTCATAAACAATGAAATATGGATACCAAGTCAAAATATTGATCCATGAAAACTAAGTGGAATGCATTGGGAAAAATTTTGATAAAGAAAAATTGCTAAAAACAAACAAAAAACCTAACTAGTTATCTAATATGCAAATGAGATAACTGAAAATTCTTAAAATCTAAGAGTCTACACTATATCATTTTGTAAGTTTAAGTCTTTGCTCTGCTTTAAAAAATAAAACTAAAAAAAAACTGGAAGCTGTAAGTAAAGTACTATGGGTACACTTAAGCAAATAGGGTGAGGCAAGACTCCAGTCGATGAATTTGTTTTTGTGGTTGCTGTTGTTTGTGTTTCTGTTTTTCTTTCTTGCTCTGTGGCCCAGGCTGGAGTGCAGTGGCACAATTTCGGCTCACTGCAACCTCCGCCTCCTGGGTTCAAGTGATTCTACTGCTTTAGTCTCCAGAATAGCTGAGATCACGGGCATGCACCACCACACCCAACTAATTTTTATGTTTTTTAGTAGAGACGGGGTTTCACCATGTTGACCAGGCTGGTCTCAAACTCCTGACCTCCAGTGGTCTGCACGTCTCAGCCTCCCAAAGTGCTGGGAGTATAGGCATGAGCCACTGCGCCCAGCTGGTGTATTTGTACTCAAAGAAATGACCCAAGATATGAACAGAAAGTTTGGTAAATGAACGTACATGAATGCCCTAAGGTAAAATGAAATGATTGGAGTATCATTTTTTAAATGAATTCCCTGTTTAAAGAACTTTTGAAATTAGTCAATCCACCGTACCGAATATGAGGGCTTCTGCTGTACTGACTGGCCAGCGTATCAGCTTTTTCTATCTATGTTCAGTCTCTAACAGGGCTGTATGTTCCTTGAGGAAATTACATGCCTTACACCTCCATAGCCTGAATGACTGTCCTTTACACTCCATGGGCCATCTATAAATGGTGGCTGATGATGACGGTGATTGCTCCTTTATTCACCACACATTTGCTGAGCCCCTATTATATGCAGCACTGATTAGGGACTAAGGGTACAATGTTGAACAAGAGAGGCAAGCTCCATTGTCCTCACGGAGGCCACCATCTGGATAGAGGTACTAGCTCGACAGCTGGGGCTCTGATATGAGCACAAGCTGGACCAGTGAGTAGGAAAGAGGATGCACATTTTGCAGAGGGGGTAACGTGGCTAATGTCACACACTAAACAGATGAACTTCCTGCCACTTTTGTAGCTGCATGGGATCTTTCACTGCACGGGACAGATTTTTGGCAGAAGCAAAGGCTCTGGGAGTCTAGCAAAAATAGGAAAGCAGAAAAATATTAAAGCAAGACTGCAAAACTCAGTGCTGCACACTCCATCACAAGTGTGAAAACAGCTCCACATTCTGAAAACACCTGACGAGCACTCTTCAAAAATCTCAAGGTCATGACAGACAAGGAAAGACTGAGGCACTGTCACAGATTGCAGGAGACTCAGATGTGACAACCAAACCATGTGGGATCCTGGATTCGATCCTGGGCCAGGAAAAGGACATTAGTGGAAAAACTGGCAAAATGCAAATAAAATCTGTCATTTAGTTAATAATATTGAGCCAATGTTATTTTCTTAGTTTTGATCATCACACTGTGGTTATATAAAACGTTCACTTTAGGGGAAGCTGAGTGAAGGGTATACGGGAACTCTCTGCACTACTTTTGCTACTCTTCTGCAAGTCTAAAATTATCTCGAATGGAAAACAGGCATTCACACAGGCACCTCCGATACCCAGGTATCTGTGCGGAGGGGCTGTCCAGGCCTTCCTGAGGCATCGTATCTTCCTCCCACCTTCAGGCAAGGATGCAGAAACTTTTTCCAGGCAAAGGGGGAGGGTCCTCTTCTCCTTCACCCTTGGATGGAGCAAATATCAAGTATCTGTCCCACACGGTGCTGACTGTGCATGCAAGGGGCAGGAGGCAGAGAAGCAGAAAAGGAGGAGAGGGGAATTAATATCTGTCAACTGATCCATTTTTCGTAGCCATCATTTTAAGCACCTACTGTGTCCCAGGCACAGCAACCCTCCTTATACACGTGCTCTCCATGAATCCTCATCATGTCTCCATTTTTCAGGAGACGGAGGCCCAGACGACTTCAAAAATTTATCCACAGTTCTAGCTGCTAGGTGATAGAGGCAGGACTCTAACAAGCTCAGCCTGTCTCCAGAGCCACTGCTGGCTACAGAGATGCTGGGGGTGGCCCGGCCTTGGAGGCATTTTCCAGCCTGTTCCGAAGCATTTCCAGGGGCCTGGGTCTGTGAGTTCCAGTGAGTTGCCTGTTGTCCTGGCCCAGGAAGTTTTTCTCTGTGTCTGACCTGCAATTGTCCCCTTGCTTCCTGCCAGACCTCAGCGGCATGTTTCACTCCTCCTGGGACACATGGACCCCACTTCATGCATGGGAAGTACGTGGAGGGTCTTCAGCTCCCCCTTCCCACTAGCCCCTTTCCAGAAGCCCTGATGACAGATCTGATGCAGTCACCCCAACTCCATGGATCCCACCCTAGTTCCCCAGGCACCCTCTTCATCCAAACTCCTTAGAGTCACATCTGCTGAAAAGACCAGTTTCTACCCCCTGGCACTGAGTCAGACACAGAGTTGCTGTCAGAACTGGAGAAAACACAGCAGTCGTAGTAACAGTAGCTCCTGTTTATTGACTGCTCGCGGTATACTGGACACTGTCTTGCACACTGTACACACCTTTGTCCTAATTCTAAAAGCAACCTTAAAAGGGAAACATTACTAATCCTTTTTCACAGATAATGCCAGTGAGGTCAAGGGAGTTTCTTTAATAACCTATGTCAACTAGGAAGTGGCAGTGGAGGATGGAGGACTGAGTTTGTCTAGTTGCAAAACCCCTATTTCCACAGTGGCAATGGGGCGCCCCCTACTAACATTAACATACTGCAAATGCAAGATGGGATATTTGGAAATAGTTTATCCATGTTGCTGCTAAGCCTCATAATAATCCTGTAAATTCAATCCCATGTCCCCATTGTACAGTACACATTGATGCAAGTAGTTGTGAAAATGAGAAACAGAGAGAAGCCCTGTGGAGGCATGTGGTTGTAAGAGCACCATTTAGGAACTCAGTGTTGGTGGCGAGCGAGGATGAGGCCAACACTGACAGTAAGGCATATTCCCGGTGTTTCCAAAGTGGGAGGGGTCTTCAAGGAACCATCACACCATTGCCACAGGAGCTGATGGCTGATAGGACAGAATTCTTAACTTGCTGCTGTGGGCCTCATCTGCAGTCTTGACTCCTAAGCAGCACTCACACCGGACAAGAAGAGGGCTGCACAAATGCTGAGCAAACTCAGATCTGTGTAGATGCCCTCAAGGAACTTGGGATCCTCTAGCATATCATAGCCCTTGCAAGTCCAAACCTGCCCACTTCTGCTCCAGCCTCCAAAGACAGCAGCCCCACCCTCCCCGGGCCTGGGGTAAAGTCGGGAGGCCCACTGGGCTGCACAGCCACACTCTGTTCCGTTGTGCCCATGTCTGTCCCTGCTGCTGCTGCCCTGGAATTGCTCAGGCTCCATGATGTTGTTTTTTAAACCATAAAATCCTCTCCCCACTCCTGTACCTTTCCTGGGCGAGCTCTCTCGGGCTTTTAATTGAATTTGCAGTTTCTGGCGCATCCCCGTTACACAGAATGCTTGGTATGGGCGAATGGAAGTGCCCGTGAGAACCAGAATAAGGAAACTTTGACATGATTCAAGGCTTCCATACCACCCTCTGCAAAAAAAAAAAAAAAAAAAAAAGGAGAGAAAGAAAGAAAAGAAAGTGCTGCTTGTTCCAGCACCTGCAGAGGATGCGAGCCAGCCAGCAAATTCACTACTCACCTTGCATATGAACGAACAAACACACACGGGTTTGGTGGGCAACAGAGGAGGCAGGCGGAACTCGGGTGTGAGTGGTCCATGAAGCAAGACAGACAGACATGGGGCGGGGTGTGCAGGGACAGAATTCTGACCGGCAGTCAGCATCTGGCTTCTGGACCCTGCTCTGCCCCACATTTCCAACCATGTGACCTCAAGCAAGTGGCTTCCCTCTTCTGGCCCTGGATGTCCTTTTGTAACAAACATGTGTGGCCACATCAGAGGACACACAAGGCTTCCTCCCACCAGTCCTAAGATTCTAATCTGCCATGATGCCATCTCCAGCCTTGTCCATTTTGAGAGGCCAGTAGCCGAAGGAGGGAGCTCAGGGTGCTCAGACCCTCCCTGCTTGTCAGTCTGGGGACAACTGTCTGCTGTGGTTAAAGCAGGTGTCTGCGGCCATGATGAAGGTAAGATCCCACAAAGGGATCCTGAGGGGGCTCTAGATGGTGTCTGGCAGCAGAGAATGTAGTTAGAGGACCTTCAGGCTAGGAAGTCATCATCACTCTGTGAGATGGAACCACGAAACAGGGAGTGAGTGAGTCACCAGAGATAATGAGCTCCGAGGCAGGAAGACGCAGGAGTCTAATGACGTTCTTTTCCTGTCCTGATGAGATCTCTTGTCCATAGGCCAGTAGAGCACCCAAGCCCAGAGCAATGGGTAAGGGGGTCTGACTTCAACCCGGGGCAGCCGCTCCTTGGAAGGAACGAGGCAGCAACTGTGATTCCAGCACCCCAGCCCAGCCCAGATGCACGGTGGCTGAAAACCACGCCTCAAGCTCCAGGGGAACTCCCTGGCTATTCTTGGAAACACAGAGACTCCTGGCTCCCTGTCAGAGCTGCTCCCCACTCTAAAAAGCCCAGGAGTCACTGCCACAATATTTTTCCTTCTGAAGGAGGTGGCATCTCAGTAATTGCAACGTGGTGCTCCCTTGACAGCAGTATTAATCACCTGTCTCCATCTCAGCCCCAGCCATGACAGAGGAACGGGAGGAAGACAGAGCCAGAGGGCCTGGTGTTGTTCACTGTCCTCATCCAAGGGCATGGGTACAGCAGTCTATTCTGTCTCTTCCTCAAGCTCATTGTCACTTCCGAGAGGGGCCTGGGGTCAGGCCTCATTCAGGTTCCCTAGAGTGGGAAGGATTGGTAAGGAGCTGGGTAGCTCTCCCTGGCCACCTCTAAAGGAGCTGCACCACACTGGGCCTGCGAAGAGGAGACCAGGCCCACAGACTCAGGCAGGATGGAGGAGATGGGAGGGGTCAGCAGGAGCCAAATTCAAGAGTCTCTTCCCATCCCTACCTTTAGCCTGCCTTCTTGACCATCCCGCACATGCCCACCAAGTCCACCTCCCAAAGCCATGGCTTCAGGCTCATGTCACCGCCTCGCTCAGAATATCTTCTATGACTCCCCTGAAGGGAAAAGTCCAGATTTTTTCGCTTTCTGCCTTTGATCTCCCCATATTACCTGCTGGCCCCTCCTGTGGACAGGCTAGACTGCAGCGGGCATTGATCTAGTCTGTGACTTTTGTACCCCTCGCTTCCCCTCATTCTCCTTTGAATGCTGCCATTTCTCCACCTGCCTCCCCATTCCCAACTGTCCAAATCCTGCCAACTCTTCAAAGGGAAAAGCCCACCTCCTAGAAGAGCCTTCTCTGAACCCTCTGAGCTCATCAAGACTTCTTCCTGCTGTGCTCCCATAGAGTCTGATATGGGAGGCTCTGCCAAGGTAATATTGTAAAGCTGAGGCATGTCCCAGACCCCTGGGGGAGGAGGGAATCTGAGATGCCCTGGGAAATTGGGCAGGTGAGACAGGAAGGCCTTGGCATTCATGACATTTGGACATGTCAAGCACCTGTGCTACACAAATGAGTTGGGAACTGCAGGTGTCCTTCCAACATGAGCAGATCATGTGAGCCAAGGGCAGGCTTGGAAAAGCATAATGCCGCTTCCCCTGAGCACATGCCATCATTGGCACACAGTAAAACTTCTAGATGAATAAATGCTGGGCTAGCAGAGTGACGGCCATAACACGGAGCTGCTCCCACCAAGATGGTGTCAGCCACGGGAGGACTGTTGGCCAGTTAAGCTGTGATTTTAAGCTGGAGTAATAGTTGAAGAGAGTGCAGAAATGGCCTGAATACCTAGCAAGTGGATATACTCAGACAAGCCGGTTGGGTCTTCCAAGAATTGAAGCCAGAGAGAGACTACCAGAGAAGCGAAAATTCACCCCAAAGTCAGAGCAAAATGGCTGAGAGCCAAGAAAGAAATCAGGGGGCGGTGTTTAGTGAGCAGTTGTGGGTAGAACTGATTGCTCCCTGAGCTATCGTTCAGACTAGCACCAGCCCTGCTGTTCCACTTGTCTCGCTGTGCAGTTCATATCTCTTCCATTTTGTATGTACTTATTCCCAGCATTCAGAGCTGCACCTGCCACCCTCCATGAATGCAATGTTCACAGGTGAAGTAGTGGGAGGTGGCTGGTAAACTGGAGAGAATGGGACCCTTAGTCTATTGTTGCCATTTGAGAATGGCAACAATATTTCAAAAGAAGACAGAAATTGGAACTTTTATTTGAAATCTCCCTATCATGAAATCCCGGCAACTAACTCATCACACTAGTTGAGCCAAAGCACTTCCAGCTTGCATCCTCTACTCACACCATCTAAAACACCAATGCCAAACAAGCAACCAGAGCTAACAACATTGTGCTTTTTGAAGGCCTTGAAACAGCCCTCTGACCAAACAGGGTTGTTACTCCCTCTTTAAGAGTTGAAGAAGCTGGCCCAGAGAGACTTCTCTATTTGCACAAGATTACTCAGCTAGTTAGTAGCAAAGGCAAGATCAGAACTCACATCTCAACATTCTGCCTCACAGCCTCCTTCCCCAAACCCCACATTGTCTCCACAGCCTAATGGACAGCAGAGCCAAAGCAGTTAATAAAATAGTCTGAAACCAATGGTGTTGGCTAGGTGATCATGGTATCCTTAGCAGAGAAATAGATAGGCAGTCTACTACATTCTCACTTAATCTCTTTAAGTAGAAGAGTTCTACATCAAGTGATCAGAAGTCTAGTTTTCATCACCAAAACAGAGAGTTATGGCCCCTGATTAATCCCCAGATTTGAGCCAATTAACAGATGCAGAACCCCTGAATGAAAGAGAGACTTGGTCCTCTTGAGGAAGACCCCTGCCAAAAATTTACATTATTAATATTTCTCCCAGCTTTCTCCAAAGGGACCTCTCCTTACCAGGGTAACTATGCATTGGGAAAATAAAATAGACTTTTGGAGAATTACTAGATTAGGTGAGGGCTCTGACCAGGCTCTAATGACACTAATTGCTGGAGACCCAAAACATCACTGTAGCCCCCAGTCAAAGGAGGGGCTTCTGGAGGTCAGGCAATCAATGGAGATTAGCTCAGTTCCTTCTCACAGTGGGTCCAGTGGGTCTCCGAACCCATCCTGTAGTTATCTCTCTGGTTCCAGAACACATAATTGGAATAGGCATATTCAGCAACTTGCAGAATCGCCAACGCACAGGACTGGCTAGATTCTTTTAAGCTGTTAAGAATATGTATCCAAAACTCGTTAATAAGGCAGCAAGCCCACCTCAGGCTTTGATTCTCCAGGAGAATCTGTTTTGTTTGTTTACTATTTACCATCCACAAGGGGCCTAAACCTATGAGATAGATGCTAACAGTTAGAAAAGATGGTAACATGTGAGTGATTTCCATCCAGTAGAGAAGATAGTCCAAAGCCTTATGATTTTGTTGCCCTGTGAGACATTAAGTTTTGTATCTAATTTAGCAATCTTATTCCAGATTTCTTCCACATATATATGTATATATATAATTTTTCCTGTATCCTCTTTTATTTATTATTTATTTATTTATTTTGAGATGGAATCTTGCTCTGTCACCCAGGCTGGAGTGCAGTGGCACAATCTTGGCTCACTGCTACCTCCGCTTCCGGGTTCAAGTGATTCTCCTGCCTCAGCCTCCCAAGTAACTGGGATTACAGGCACCTGCCACCATGCCCAGTTAATTTTGTATTTTTAGTAGAGATGGGGTTTCACCATGTCGGCCAGGCTGGTCTCAAACTCCTGACCTTAAGTGATCCACTGGCCTCAGCCTCCCAAAGTGCTGGGATTATAGGCCTGTATCCTCTCTTAAACCCAGCTTTGTCATTCTGCTAGTTGTCTCATTCATGAGTTAAATAAATCTTTGACATGTAATTGTTTGAGAAACAGATTTTTAATCTTTTGAAAAATATTACTTTAACAGTGTACATGACTCAAAAAATAAACATTCACAGGAAAATTCCGTAGCTGGGATGGATTAGGAGGCTGAGTGAGCTCCACTATCCCATTTCTTCTCCCCTCCTCTGGCCCCTCTCCAGCCCAACACATTCAACTCACACCCCAGCCCACCAGCAGCCCAAGAGGCCTGCAGGAAAGCCTGCACGCTACTTCTTTTAATGGGGATCTGTGCGTCAAGTTCGGCCGTTGTGGTTGTAGTACTTACTGCTTGCAAAGTAAGAGGTGGCTGACCCCAAATCATATTGGGACACAGGCATGTTTCAGGTAATTGAGAGCATGACAACCTCTCCAGGAGTCAGATAAAAGCCAGGAGAAAGGGCAATGTTGTCTGACAGCCAAGGGGCCGGTGGATCCTTTACGTAAATAACTTGAAAAATAAATACACAAGAAAAGCAGCAACTGTGAAGCTGTGGTTTCCAGAAGATGGGGAAAGCTTGTCTGAAGTTTAGCCCTTGCTTTCCATGGTGAGGAGCAAGGGCCAGGGCCGCTGGTGTGCATGCATGTGTGTGTGTGTGTGTGCGTGCGTGCACACATTGGGGGACAGGAAATGAGACACTGCTGATTCAGGTCCACCCTCAGCTCCCCAGGGTCCTACTCAAACCACACATCTTCTGGAAATCTTCCCTGACCACTGACCACTGGATTTCCCAGTAGTATGGCCCTTCTCTGAACCAGCCCCCATTTTGTTTTTTTGTGTTTTTTTTTTCTGAGATAAGGTCTTGCTTTGTTATCCAGGCTGGAGTGCAGTGGTGCAATCTCAGCTCACTGCTACTTCTGCCTCCTGGGTTCAAGCAATTCTCCTGCCTCAGCCTCTTGAGTAGCTGTGATCACAGGTTTCTGCCACCTGAGTAGCTGTGATCACAGGTTTCTGCCACCATGTCCAGCTAATTTTTGTATTTTTTTTAGTGGAGACGGGGTTTCACCATGTTGGCCAGAGTGGTCTCAAACTCCTGACCTCAGGTGATCTACCCGCCTCGGCCTCCCAAAGCTCTGAGATTACAGGCGTGAGCCACCCTGCCCGGCCACTAGCCCTTTTTGTCTATAGTACTTCACACCATACTTTATATTATGCTCTTTATTTTATTAGGAGTTAGCAGGCCTATGTTTTAATCCTGGGGTTCTGCATCTTGTTAGCTGAGTGACTTTGGGCAAGTTACTTAATCTCCATATCCCTCTCTAAGCCACAGTTTTATCACCTATCAAATGAGTATGCAAGAAAGTTTCCTACTTTCTCTACTCGGTGGGGCAGTAAACATCAAGTCCTAGGTGCCCATCTTGGCTCCACGCATAAAATATCAACAACAAAAAATACTGAAAAACCCACTTAACTGCTGCTGCTCATTTTATTCATCTAGGAAGTGGGGGTGATGATAACAGTATCAACCCCATTGGGGTAGTTGTACAGATTGAGTTGTTGTAAAGTTTCAAAGAGATAATGTATGTTGAGTGAGGATACTGATGCCTGGCATACCATAAGCACTCAGTCCGTGTTAACTATTTTAACTGAAAAAGCCTTGAAGTAGTAAGATGCCTATCAAATGAGTAGTTTTATAATTACGATTGCCTGTTTTCTTGTATTCTCCAACTGTCTCGGATTTGTTAGTTATGCCTTCTTAGGTAGATTTCAAGTTCGTAAAATAATTCGACAACTATTTATTGAATACTTTGGAAATGCTAAGCAATGTAGATAACAAAATAAGCAAGACAGAGTCATTTTCTTCCAGGAGACCACAGTGCAGGGAGAGAAACAAGTCCACAGGTGATTAACGTGTTCCATGATGGAGATGCCAGCACACGGAAGGGGTTGTCCCCCCAGGCTGGACTCTCTAAAGACAGGGCTGGGTCACATGATTTTTTAAAAGTCCCCTCCTCATTCCTCTGCACGTTTTACTCTACTCCTAGGACAGGGCTTTTTATGTGATAGAAAGTCAATGTATATTAGTCAAATAAACGTGTAGAATTGAGCAATCATTCTTATTATCTAGGTTACCCAGAGTCCTTTTGATGGGGGAGCGGGGGGGAGGATGGAACTAATATTAGGAAGGAAACTAGTATTAATAGAGAACCTGGCACATCCCAAATACTGGGAAAGACATTTTATATATGGACCAGCAGTGTGCTGGGGCTGGTGGGTGGCTCACTCTTCCTCATTCTACATTTAAAGAAGGCAGGTTGGTGGCTTCAAATCAGCTACAGTTTGAGTCTTTACACAATACAATCATTAAATGCTTCAAATTAGAGCATTATTATTTTTGGAGAGCTAGTTGTTAAAATATTTACCAGCGCACACTATATGGTCCTCTTGCAATAATCTAGTTGCAGGTGAAGGAATTAGGATTCACACTTGAACCCAGGAGGTGGAGGTTGCAGTGAGCTGAGATCACCCCACTGCACTCCAGCCTGGGCTATAGAGTGAGACTCCGTCTTGGAAAAATAATAATTATTATATATATACATCTATATATATATGAATTAGGATTCAGAGAGGTTGAGTAATTTGCTCCAGGTCACACAGATCATAGAAGGGAGACTTGGGACTGAAACTCATCTGATTCCAAAGCCCTGGCTTTTCCCTCTGTAACTTATAACCCACCCATCCCCCTTGTGTCCCAGTGGGCTTGATCAGGAACAGATTAGTGTGTTGTCTGTACTTCGTCCTGGCTGAAGGGCAGAACAGGAAAGCTTCACTCTCTACTCAGTCTCCTTGTAAAAGTCAGAGCTCCCTGGACCAGGCACACCCATGTTCACTGCAGCATTATTCATAATAGCAGAAGTGGAAGCAACCTAAGTGTCTACTAATGGTTGAGTAGATAGAGAAAACGTGGTATCCACATACAATGGGATATTATCCAGCCTTAAGAGAAAGAAATCCTAATGGACTCAGACAGAGAGCCAAGAAGTAAACCCATGCATCTATGGTCAATCAATTCTCAACAAAGGGGCCAAGAACACACAGTGAGAAAAGGGCAGTCTCTTCAATGAGTGGTGTTGGGAAAACTGGCTGTTCACATGCTGAAGAATGAAATTGTACACTTATCTCACCCTTTATAAAAGAATCAACTCAAAATAAAGACTTAAATGTAACACTTGAAACTGTAAAACTACTAGAAGAAAATATAGGAGAAAAGCTATAAGATGTTGATCTGGGCCGGGCACGGTGGCTCACGCCTGTTCTCAGCCCTTTGGGAGGCCGAAGTGGATGGATCACGAGGTCAGGAGTTCGAGACCATCTTGGTCAACATGGTGAGACCCCGTCTCTACTAAAAAAATAAAATAAAATAATACAAAAATTAGCCAGGCATGGTGGCAGGCGCCTGTAGTCCCAGCTACTTGGGAAGCTGAGGCAGAGAATTGCTTGAACCTGGGAGGTGGAGGTTGCAGTGAGCTGAGATCACACCACAGCACTCCAGCCTGGGTGACAGAGCAAGACTCCATCTCAAAAAAATAATAATAGATAAAAAAGATGTTGATTTGGCAATTATTTTTTGCATATGACCCCAAAAGCACAGTCAACAAAACAAAAATCAACAAATTGAATTACATCAAACTAAAATGTTTCTACGAAGTAAAGGAAACAATAAATTGAGAGAAAATATTTGCAAATCATACATCAGATAAGGAGCTCATATACAAACCATATAAGGAACTCAAACTACTCAATACCAAGATAAAAAATAACCCTGTTTAAGGAAGTGCAAAGGACCTGAATAGGCATTTCTCAAAAAAAAAGACATGCAAAAAGTCAACATATATTTTTTAAAAATGCTCAACATCACTATTCATCAGGGAAATGCAAAATAAAACCACAATGAGATGTCACCTCACGCTGGATAGAATGGCTATTATCAAAAATATGATAGACCACAAATGGTACCAACGATGTAGAGAAAAGGGAACACTAATAAACCGTTGGTGGGAATATAAATTAACATAGCCATTTTGGAGAATAATATGCAGGTTCTTCAAAAAACTAAAAATAGGATTACCATATAATCCAGCAATCTCACATCTGGGTGTATCTCCAAAGGAACTAAGATCAGCACGTTGAAGAGATATCTGTACCCTCATGTTTATGGTGGCATTATTCACAATAGCCAAGATTTGGAAACAACCTAAGTGCCCACCAACAGATAAAGATTGAAAAACACAATGTGATCTATATATCCACAATGGAATACAATCCAGCCTTTACAAAGAATGAAATTCTGTCATTTATGACAACTTGGGTGAATCTAGGGGACATTACACTAAATGAAATAAGCCAAGCACAGAAAGACAAACATTGTATGATCTCACTTATATGTGGAATCTAAAAATTCGAACTCATAGAAGTAGAAGGTAAAATGGTGGTTACCAGAGCCTACTGGCAGAGTGGGAGTTGACTAAGTTTTAATAAGGCAACAGGAATAAGTTCTGGTGATCCATTGCATTGCAATGTGACTATAGTTAGTAATGACAAGTTGTCTGTTTCAAAATTGCTAAAAGAATGAATTCTGAATGTTCTCACCACAAAAAAATGATAAGTATGTGAGGTGATGGGTACCTTAATTAGCCTCATTTGCTCATTCCACAATACAGACATGTATTGAAGCATTACATTGTACCCCATAAATACATTCAATTATTATTTTTCAATAAAAATACAAGTTTTTTTTTTAAAAAAGAAGAAAATCCTGTCACATGCTACAACATGGATGAACCTTGAAGATAGCATGCTAAGGGAAATAGGCCAGGAAGAAAAAGACAAATACTGCATTATGTGAGGTATCTAAAGGAGTCAAATTCATAGAGACAGAAGGTAAAATGGTGGTGGCCAGAGGCTGCAGAGAGAGTAAAATGGAGAATTCGTGTTGAATGGGTATAGAGCTTCAGTGCTGCAAGACGAGAAAGTTCTGGAGATCTATTTTACAATAACATAAATATTCTTAACATTATCAAACTGTACATGTCAAAATTATTAAGACGGTAAATTTCACGTCATGTATTTTTTTAAACCACAATAAAAGAAAATAAACTGTGATCCCCAATGGAATTCACATGCACACACCCGACCTGCAGCAAAAAGGAATGAATGGACCCCTGAGCTCACCGTGGGCCTCCACTTGCAGCATTTGAGAGGCAGCCACCACCATAGGAGCCACCAGGCTGGGAGACTGACACCAGGAGACCCAAGCAGCTCCGGAGGCAATGGGAGAGACAGATGACAGTACGTAGGTAGCTGCCAGGAAGACAGACCTGCATTTGAATCCTGACTGTGCCGCTTCCCTAGAGGAGTCACTTAACCTCTGTGAGGTGCAGATGGTCTCTCTCCCTCCAGTGGGTCTGGGTAGTTAAAGAATATATGCCTAGTACAGATGTCACTTTACTCAGTAAATATCCACTCATTCAATTACAGAAAGCTACAAGTAAATAACAAGAAGGGGAGATCTCAGCAACAAAAAGCGACTCTGTTCTCTTGTTCATTGCTTCTTTGTGGACTGTACAGTTCTATTTCTGGGCAGGGCCCTCAAGGATGAATCTACAAAGTTTATAGTACTTCTGCTTCCACTGAGTTGAAAGAGTGCAATAGAACCGGCCTCATTGACTTCAAGGTCTCCTGCCACCCCTTCCCCCAGGAACTGAGCTCCAGAACCCCCTCTCCATTACTGCCCCCCCACACCCCACTATTTGCATGTAAATGAAAAAGGAAGAAAGGGAAGCCTGGGACTATGTTGACTATGAATGAAAATTTGTCTAATTTCTCCAGCTTCTGCGAGAGCTGCCCCTGAGCTCTGTCTGCACAGCAAAATCCAGACCTCTGAAGTATCTAATTTGGAAATTATGGGCTGTCCGAGTGGCAGCTCTCCAAGCTGTTAGCTTGATGCTTGTCCTGGTCCCTCTGCAGGTAGCAGTTCCAATCAGTGATGGGCACTGCCACCTTAGCCCTGCTCATTAGAGCCAGGGCCAATTATGTCCCATCCCTGGAAGCTGAACCTAACAGCAGCCTCTTGTTCCAATGGCTGTTCCCCAGTGGGTGGGACACAGCAGGCCAGCAGCAGCCTGGGCTGGGGAGGGGCATGGAAGATCTGTCCCCTCCTGGGTGGTAGGGAAGCCAGACTGTTGAAAAAGAATTCAAAGGACAGAACAAGACTTTCTTAGCTCCCCTCAGGCTCCCAGCTAGCTGATGACACAGCCGAGACCTGCAATTAGAAAAACAACTGCCTAAGGCAACAGCTCTGCTGGTTAAATGGTGCCTAACCTGGGTATTTAGCAATTTTTGTATATAAACACACACATCCCTGTAACACACAGTGTATGGGTTTTTGTTTTTAAATTTTAAAATGATTTTCCGCCCTCACCTTTTGATAAATGCTGTTACCAGTAATTTCCTCAGTTCATGCTTTGATTTCCTTTTTTATTGCATATGTAATCTCTGACCCACATGGGTGGTATGGGATGCCAAGTGTGGGCCTACAAATATCACCAGAAAAAAAATGAGAGAAAAGGTTGTGTTTCCTCTTTCTGAAAACACAGCCCTCTATGGTTTCTGTTGGAGAGGGCACAGGATCACCCTGGCACTGATATGTGGATATACTCCTTCCTTCAAATGCATCAGCTAAGATTAAAGCACTAATTTATTTGAAAGGCTATGTATCAGTTTTGATCTGGGGGAAAAAAATACTGGTCCACCACAACTTATGCTGTGTGTATATCATCACAAACAAGCTTTGATTATTGTGTGTGTGTGCATGTGTGTGTGTGTGTACACATTTGCATATGAATTAGGATTTATTGAATGCCCACTATTTTGGCACTGTGGACTATACTTCTATATTTAAAAGCAGTCTCCAACTTACCCAAGTTCTAAAATTTTGGAATATATTCATTCCTTTATTTGTACATCCTCTTTACAAGTGTTCAGGGTCTACTATGCACTAAAGACCAAGGGCAAGATCTTATGTGAGGTCGTTATCGACCTCACATGCTGGGGCCAGCGATGGGGCTGGGGGAAATAAGAGGCAAGCCATCACACACGTTGTGATATATATCATAATGAAAGTGAAGAAGATAAACCTAGCATATGTAGAAAATACGATCTGGGGCAGCGTGGAAATATTGTATCAGACAGATCTAGGCTCAAATACCAGCTTCAGTTCTCACCACCTGTGTGGCCTTGATTAACACTTTCCTTTCTATCTCTGAGTCTCCGTTTCCTTATCTGTAAAGTGGGAGTATTAATTTCTATCTTTTATGGCTGCCACAAAGATTAAAGCTGATGCATAGAAGGAAGATAATATAGTCAGTATTTGAAAGTGGTAGATATTATTCCCTTGGATAAATTGAATGTACTGTGGGCAAGAAAGCATCTGCTTGAAAAACGAACACCTTAATAGAGTATGTGTTTTAAAGCAAGGTTTGTCACTCCAAATGCAGCTCTGGATGGACAAAGGCGGAAAAGTGCAGGTGTTGTTGGTTATAGTCTGTAAGGGACTTCATCCAATCCAATACCATCATTTTAGAATAAAAAATCAGAGGACAAGAAAAGTTAACTATACCTAAGCCACCAATTAGATGACAGAACTGAGACTAGAACCTAAGACTCCTAATTCTGGAGACCTCCATAAAGACCCATCTGAGTCCATTTTCCTTAGAAAGAAAGCCGATCAGTGAGAACTAAAAAAGGTGGATCTCTTGGAGGCAGAGAATAGTAGTAGTTACCAGAGGCTGGGAAGGGGAGGGGCAGATGGAGAGAGGTTGGTTAATAGATACAAAAATTCAGTTAGATAGACAGAATAAGATCTACCAATAATAGTATAGTACAGTGACTAATTAGCAATAACATACTGTATCATTAAAAATAGATAGAAGAGAAGATTGGAATATTCTCAACATAAAGGAAAGATAAATGTTTGAGGTGACAGATATCCCAGTTTCCCTCATTTGTTCATTACACAGTGCATGCACGTATCAAACTGTCACATGTACCTCCAAAATATGTACAACTATTATGTGTGGACTGCTAATCAGCAAATTAGCAGATTGCCAAATCTTCAAAGAAACTGGGCAGTGGGCCCCAAGGAATAGTGCTATGGGTCTGGGAAGAAATCTACGGGATTCCAGCTCTACTTTGCATTTCTTTGCTTTTTGTGGCCATTCTATTACATTTTCCTGGATCTCTGTGTCTGGCAGACAGAAACTCAGTGGCTATGATTAGAGGCACTATCAAATTGACTGTCTTCAGACAAGCTGCTCATTTCAATCATTATTCCCGTTCCCCCAGTGGGGCTGCTCCAGGGTCAAAGCTGCCAGTGGACCCTGCCCTCTCCTGGCTAGCATTGGTGCCCTGCCCTCCCCAGTCACCCCCAGCCCCAGCAGCACTTGTGAGCTGCCACAGGCTGATGGAACAGGGACTGGGCAGGACAGGGAGGGAGGACGTGGGGATATTCAGGTGGGCAGACTTTCCTGAGCCACAGAGAATCTGGGTTCTGCCCCAAGCTGGACTGGCTGTGATCTTGACCTAGGGAGACACCCGAGCTGCCAGCCTCCAAAAGCTTCCTGGGGTCAGAGGCTCCACCTGTTGCTTAAGAGCTCCCTGGCTTCTTTTCTAGACAGAAGAATGTTCAGAGGCACTGCCTGGGGGCCCTCTGCCCTGGCCCCTCCTTGCTGCCAGGCTTTGGGGCAGGCACCCTCCCTGGCCTGTGGGAGCTTGGCTGCTCAGAGGCACATAGACACTGCTGGCCACATGTGCCCCTGTCCCTGCCCTTTGCTCCTCTCCTCCTACCAGGATTATGGACTCCTGTGGTTGTGACGTTACCGTGGAGACAGGGTGTGGGGAGATGCTGCAGAGGGCAGGGAGCTGCCCAGGGATGAAGACGAGACGAAAGCCAGAGAAGCTGGGAGGCTCCAGCATCCTGTGCGCTTGGGGAGGTAGTGCAGGCCCCATGCCAAGTTCCAGGTGGAGCCTCCAAGGCCTCAAGTCCCAAAGCTGGCCTGAGAACAGCTCCTTGGAAATCCCCTGTACCTCCTTCTCTGATACCTTCCCTCACCTATCACAGCGAAGGAGTTAACTTTTTTCTCCAGACTTACTCAAGTCATTCAACAAGTAATTACTAAGCTATGGACCGGGTCATCAGAGACATCCAGATTGGAAAGCCCAAGAGGGCAGGCTCTGAAGGCTCAGCCCTGCTGGGAGATACTACAGACAGCACCAAATGTTGCCACCTGTGTGCTAAGACAGGCCTGTTGGAAGATGAATCTGCAAGGCCACAGGATCCTCATTTACAGGGGCCCAGAACACCTTGCTAGCACCATCAGCATCCCCTATGTCCTTACAGACTGGCCAGCTGGGCAAACTTAATGATGGGGCTCCCGGTTTCAGAGAGTGAGTCCCACTAGTTTTGTCTAAGAGGTCCTTGATCTTCTTCTCTATGGAGAGTACAGGTCTCAGGCCTCCCATCCACCACCCCCAGCAAAGCTGAACTCAGTGGCAGGAGTCAGGAAGCCCTCCTTACCCCTGCCTCCACCCCACACATCAGGGAGCAGCAGTAAAATGACTTCTGGAAACACACCCTGGGCACAGTCAAGCCCTGCCCAGATGCAGGGGTTGTTACTATTATTACTATAACCTGGTGGAGATCAGGGATCCCCCAAGGCAGACTGGAGTATATGAGAGAAGAACATTGCTTTGTGTGAGGCATGGTGAGAGTTAAAGACTTGGATTTTAGTCCTGACTCTGCCCCCAAGAGATCCTGGGTAATTCACTTGGCCTACCGGAGTTCAGTGTGCTCATCTGTGAAATTAGAGCATTAGTCTGAGATCCTGGTGTATAGGAGGCATTTAATAAATGCTTGTAGAATGAACACTGAGTAAACAACTTCAAATCCCTGAGTTCCTTATGACTATATAAAGCACTTAATATGCACACCCAGGTGCCCTCACAGGGAGCAATTCCTGAGTTTCTTATGACTATAAAAGGCATTTAACATACACGCCCAATCACCACCCTCACTGGGCCTGTGCCCAAGTGCCTCAGGAATCCAGGTTCCCATGGGCCTTCCCTTGCTGGAACATTCCAGGGACCCCCTTCCTTCCCCTCTCTTCCTCCATACTCCCTTTACTTTCCCGCCTTACCAACCATTGTGCCAGCAGGTCAGTGAATCCTTCTTAATCCTGAACTCTCAGTTGTACTAATTGCTTTCTTTCTTGTCCTCATTTGCCTTCTAACTCAGGAGATGAGGCTTCAATGAGATAAGTGGGCAGCTATTCCCAAACAGGTGACTAGGAAGGAAAACAGTCCTACTCTGGAGGAAACAAAAGATGTCTATAAGGAAAAGGAGCCACCAAGGCAGGAAGCTCCTTTACAGGAGTAAAGAGTGTTCCCCTTCGACCCCCAGGCCCCCAACACCCACCAATTCATGTCCACCCGGAAGCTCAGAAGGTGACCTCATTTGGAAGTGGTCTTTGCAGACATTATTAGTTAAGGATAAGATAGGTTCATTCTGGATTACAGTGGACCCTAAATCAATGCCTGCTGTACCCTTATAAGAAGCAGAGAGGAGACAGAGAGCCATGGGGGAGAGACAATCACGTGAAGACAGAGGCAGAGATTAGGGTGATGCTGCCACATGCCAAGGAGCACCAGGAGCCATGGGGAGCTGGAAGAGACAAGAAAGGATCATCCCCTGGAGGCTTTAGAGGAAGCATGGCCATGCAGGAACAGGTATCATGCTCCATGCAGGAGCAGTGTTTAAGGCATGTGGCTGTGAGCTCTACAGAGGTTCTCCCATCTTCCCTTTCCCTCTGGAGACCTTCTGGATGCCCTGGGTCTCAGGGAGCCCACATAGGTGGGCAGCCAATCTGCTCTACATGCTTCTGAGCAAATCTCAGCCTGCTCTGCAAGAGGAAAATATTCATTCATTCACTCCTTCATCTATGCAACAAGTATTTATTGGCATCCTACTACTTCCCACGCATGTGCTAGATGGAGCACCCAGAAACTCCCCCTTCTCCTGCCCCCTCCTTGCTGCCCAGTTCCTAAGATCTGACTGATGATGTAGGAGTAATCAGTGGACCTTAGGTCGTTATTATTATTAAAGACAATAGCACAGCATTCAAGGAGCATACGCATGTCACGTGATACACTGAGCACCAACTTGCCTAATCTGCTTCCCTGTGAGAAAACAGGAATGTTGGTGGTGCTGTAGCCCCATCACATAAAGTGAACCCCTCAAAATACTTAAGTACAAGCCTGGTCCTACTTTTACATTTCACTTATCTCTATTTCCTAGGCAGCTATATTATTCAGTATAGCTGAATAATAAAGCTCACCAAATCAGCAATTTTGAACCCAGAAATGAGAAGAAAGGACAAGAGTATGATTTTTGGAGCTGGTTAAATTGGAGAAACTTTTAATGTGACTACCTGCAGCCACAGTGTGGTGCGCATCATCTGTGGCCATTGGGCACGGGGTTTGGCGTGGTAGAAAGTGGGCCGTGTCAGGGACGGGTCCCAGATCTGGGACTGGTCTGCTTCTAAGCAGCCATGAGACCCTGAACATGTTACTTCCCTCTCCAAGTACAATTTTCTCATTCATGTGTAGAGTTAGTGTAGGTCCCTTTCTTTACAACCTTGACACTCTGGAATGTCTCGTCTAAATCACTTGCTGGAGGAGCATTCCAGCCTGCCTTAATAATGTGGAGGACTTCAGGGATGAGCAGAGGACAGTGCGTGCTGCTGTCTTATTATGGTGTGCGTGCATGTTTGCGGGAGGTGGGGCTCAATGACAGTCCCACTTTTTGCAGTGCAGTGGGCAGGCACCTGGAGCTAGAGAGGTAAGGACTCCATTCCAGCCTTTGAGGAATTTGCCATCTAGGGAAGGAAACAGACCAGTAAATAAGCAATGACAACATAACTCAATACTGTATGCTAGAGAAATACAAAAGAGAGGCCCTTGGCCCAGGCAGGTGAAAGAGTGTAGGAAGGAAAATCGGGGAGGCCTCCCTGGAAGAGGTGATACCTGGGTTCTGTTTTAAAAGCTGAGTAGACGTTAACCTTATAGGTTAAGAGCTGGAGCATTCTGGCAGAGAAAACAACACAACATGTTAGAAGGTTACAGGTGGCACACTGGGTGAAGAGGAACAACGGATGTCCACAGATCCATTTTCTTTCCTATTCCCTGTAACTTCCACCTATTTCAACTCTCTCATCCACATCTTTATACCCACTTGCCACCCTGTCTTCACCTTTCTTCTCTTTTTCTTCCATTCTCTGTAGCTATGGAGAGGAATGGGTTCCATGAGCCACGGAGGGAGCAGAAGAGAAAAGCAGGATGAGAAGACCTACACTGGAGGTGTGTACTGCAGTGTGTACTGCATGGCGGCAGCAGCCCCTCCCCTCCCAGCCTCAACTGAGGGCACCACTTCCGCTGCGGCCCTTCCAGGGGAATGCTCAGCCCCACATCCCTGTGCCTTATTACCACCTCCCCTACCCTCTCATAAAGACTCTGTTCCGTTCAGGTGCCCACCAACCATTTATGCCCACTCTGTCTCTCTTTGTCACAGCCATCCATACATTCCTGGTCACTTCCCCTCCCTCACTGTCTTTGGCACTAGTTCACTGTCTTCCACTCCAGCCCAAGTTGTGCCATGAACTCAGGTGAAATCAGCTTCCAACAGCTTGGCCTCTTGATGTCTGGCCTCCTACTCCCCAAGCACACCCTTCATGTTAGTCACCTGCTCCTATGATTGCATTCTGAGCACTGACATCGCCAGGGGTGTTCCTCTCTGAGGTTAGAAATTTAGTTACTCCACTGTGTGACCACAATTGCCTCTGCAACCCAGTTCAAGCGCTCAGTGATTCTAAGTATACCAGTTCTCTGATTTCATCAACACCATCAGTCCACCGATTCTATCAGCCTATCTTCCCTTCCCTTTCAATCCAGCTTAGGTTTCTGGCCCAATATGCATACACTTTTACCGATATCCTTAATTCCCTTGCTTCATTGTTCTTAAATCATCCTTGGCTTCTCTCTTCCCCTCATCCTCCATAGCCCATCAATCACTGAGTTCTGGCGAATTTAAGATACCTTTTCAGGTCTTTTAACTATTCCTACCTCCACTGCCCCTCCCTAGTGCAGGCTGCCAGCATTGCTGTCCTGAACAACTGCAAACTCTCCTAGGTACTCTGCCTCCAGTCTCGAATCTTCTATAATCAGTTTTTTTTGTTTTTTTTTTTGAGACAGAGTCTCACTATGTTGCCTAGGCTGGAGTGCAGTGGCCTGATCTCACTGCACCATCTGCTTCCTGGGTTCAAGTAATTCCCGTGCCTCAGCCACCCCAGTAGCTGGGATTACAGGTGTGAGCCACCACATCTGGCTAAGTTTTGTAGTAGAGATGAGCTTTTGCCATGTTGGCCAGGCTAGTCTCAAACTCCTGGCCTCAAGTGATCTGCCTGACTTGGCCTCCCAAAATGCTGGGATTACAGGCGTGAGCCACCATGCCTGGCCAGTTTTTTGTTGTTTGTTTGTTTGTTTGTTTTACTGCAAATTGAATCACTGGAGTTTGTTCCTGTGCTTAAAACCCAATCCTTCAAGATGGCTTCTTTTTTCCCTCAGGATGGAATCCAGTCTCCTTCATAAGACTTCAAGGTTCATAGTCTGGCCCCTGCCTATGCCTTTGGCCTTACCTTGTACCATCTTCACTTCAAATTCCATTCTTTAGCCACTGAGTTTCTTCAAAACTCCATGTCTAACCTGAGCCAGGTGTGGAGGAAAAACCCTGGGCAGAAGTGAGTTCTAGTCCAGCTCTCCTACTTCCCTGCTGTGTAAAAATTGGTTCTTCCAAGTACAGCACTCTATGCCAATTCATACCTGGTCTAATGTCTTCATCTGCAATGGTGTCCTTCTTCCCTCCAGAAGAGAGAATATAAAATTTGGAGCACAGGTTGGGAAGGGTTCTGTGGACATTTCTCTGCCCTCTGATAATTACGGTAAGGATAATGACAGCGAATGTTCGCTGAGAGCTTACCATGCATCAGGTACTGAGACAAGCACTTTATGTGCATGACTCATTTCCTTTGCACAAAACCTAATCAGGTAAGTATATGGTCATCCTGTTTTATGAAGGGATAAACAACTGCATCTCAAAGGGGTGATAGTAACTTGGTAGAGGTCACATAGCTCATGACTGATAGAACAAAGATCTGATCCTGCGTTAGCCTGGCTTCTGAGTGCTCTGAACCACTTTGTTAAACTAAATAACTAGAGGGACAGGGGATGCATAGCCCACTTCTTAAAAGTGCCTGTGGAAAGATAGGTTCAAACTGTTGCTGCTTTTGGAGGGTCTTGGGTAGAATCATGCTTATCTGTACCTTTTAAAGTAAGGACTAGTCCAATTCCCCAAACTCTAAACATATAAATCACCAAAGCACTAACGGCATCCCTCAATAACAGCTCTTTTCTGTCTTCAGGTCCCCAGGCTGACCGGAACAAACACACCTGTGTATTTTCCTCAACAGGCTGTTTCCTCAACAGCCCTCCCAATACCTTTTTCTCCATGTGTGTGTCTGATTGAAGTAGGTTCCAACCATTCAATATTCCCCAACTTCCATGCCCTGTGACAACTGTGAAAAATTCCCGTCCAACGTATAATGTCATCACGGCTGAGGGTTGCCAGATAGTGCAGGTTAAGGATGAAAGACAGAAGGCATGAAGTATGTTGCTGACCTATGAGATACCTCTAGTGGGGGATGCCTCAGACACTGCCACTCTTGTTGAGCTGCAAGTAAAGTAGAGGGAGAGTGTCGCTATGGGGAAGTAAGCTGTCTCTCACCTACCCATCACTTATCCACTCACCCACTCTCACTCAACAATTTAAGTAACTACCAAGTGCCTAGAACCATTTTAGGTTATAATAGATTTTAGAGAAGCATGAGACAAATTCTGTGCTTCAAGGAGCTCACGGTCTGATGGAGAAGACAAGAAATGCACAATTGAGAGATTAGCATTAAGCATTAAGTTGGCTCCTCACAGAAGACAGGCCACAAGGGAGATTTTGTCTTGTGACTCTAGAGTGATCCCAGACCTTCAATTATACATATTACTAAAGAAAAATAGTGTGTGGAAACATGGATCCACCGTGGTGCGGGGGCAGGCGGTGGGAGGCGGTTCTGACATCCTCTGCCTGGGACCCTGGAAGTTAGTTTCTGCTTGTCAACACACATCTTTTATTCACTCTGCCATAAACGAGTGAAAGAGTTGAAAGGGCTGAGTCCACAAAAGGATGAACCAAGGAAGATGACCCAGGAACGGAATACCTACAGTGCCTTCTGAAATCTTCTACCATAGCTAAACGGTGAGCATTTGTAGCTGGCCAGAAATAGATGCACATCAATTACAAGAGAGTCTTCCTGAAGAAGGGATTCATAGACCAAGAAAAAGGCCAACAAGAGGGATTATCTTTATGGATTGGGGAATCTCAGGACCAGAAGCTATTGTGTTCCATCCTCCTTTCCCAGGCAGGACCACACTTCACCTAAAAACATGATAGCGTTTGCTCCTGCCATGAATGACTCCAGAAGCTGCAGAACACATATTTCTGCCAGCTTTGGGGGTCTGCTCATGTGAAGTTCTCTGGCCCTCTCAATCTGGGAAAAGAAAAAAAAGTCACCTTGTCCTTGTACACCAGTACATTCTCCTTATTTTTTGTTTTTAATAAAAAGTGGCCTGTGCCAGAGTGCAACATACCATGTGACACTGCCATTCAGGGAGGCTCCAACCATGAGGTAGCAGACAGAGAGCCCAGGAAACCAGGAAGAAAAATTAGGCCATGAAAAGCCATCACCAGGATAACTTCTGCCTCTTCCTAGCTCATGTGGGGTAAGATGGAAATGAATTCAGCTGTACCTAAATCAGAGGGATGACAAGCAATTCAAACCCCTATCTCGCTCAAAATGAGCAAGAGCTGCTGACAGGTGAAAGCCAGAGAATTTTGGTGCAGATAAGTGGAGAGTGTAAGAAAGAAGTATATCCTTGAATTTTGTGAACGTTTTAGAAACATGATTTCAGAAATGTAAAATCAGGTGCTGAATTACTGCAAAAGGACAACAGCTCAAAGTGTTGTTTCTTGCTTAAGCATCTTAATAATAACAATAACAATCATTACAGTTAACATTTAAAGAGTACTCACTTTTCCCAGGGACTCTTTCAAATGTCTTGTCTCTATTACCTTAATTAATTACTGTGACCCAATTAGGTTGGTATTAACATCCACTTACAGGTGAGAACCCCCAGGTGATAGAGGTTAATTAACTTGCTCATGGTAACATAGCTAGTAAGTGTTAGAGTCAGGATTCAAATCCTGGAAGTCTAATTCCAGAGCCCACAGGTTTAACTGCCATATGGTATTGTTTTTAAAGGGTTTAAATAGGTGACTAAATATTGATATATGTCATTCATAAAACTCATGGTGAGGCTCAACAACAGAGGAGTCTTCTCACTTATTATGAGGTGAACACGATTATTACAGTCCCTTATTCGTGCCTGAAATAACTGATGAGCAGGTTAAGCGCCCTGCCCAGGGACATCCAGGCCTCGCCTGCCTCTGTCTATCAGAAAAGCATTGATCAGGTTTTTTTTGTTTTTTGTTTGTTTGTTTGTTTGTTTTTTGAGACAGAGTCTCGCTCTGTCACCCAGGTTGGAGTGCAGTGGCACGATACTGGCTCACTGCAACCTCCACCTCCCAGGTTCAAGCAATTCTCCTGCCTCAGCCTCCTGAGTAGCTGAGACCACAGGTGCATGCTGCCAGACCCTAATTTTTTTGTGTGTTTTAGTAGAGATGGGGTTTCACTGTGTTGCCCAGGCTGGTCACGAACTCCTGAGCTCAGGCAATCTGCCCACCTCAGCCTCCCAAAGGGATGGGATTACAGGCGTGAGCCACTGCGTCTGGCTAATCAGCTCATTTTTTAAAGGCAGCTCTCATGAGTCACTCCTGTGTCTGTGCAGGATCCCAGACCATCCCGCCCTCACCTTTCTGTAAAATGTGGAAGCTTAGTCTTGAAGATATAACAAGTTTTCCTTCTATGGTAATAAGAAAGCAACCCCAAAGACCTAATTGTTGGCAGAAGTCTGGCTTTCATCCTTTGGACAGTTCAGTTAACCTCAAAGAGATGTGGGACAGAAGGTAATGTCATCACAGTTTCAGAGGAGCTTGACAAATCATCCGTCCAAAGCTCCTCCCAGCTCCTCCCAGCTCCTCCCCCAGGTTGGAAGGCTTAGTTGACCCTGCCTCCCTCCTGCTCCTGCCACCCTCCCTCCTGCTCCCACTGCTTGCTGAGGTTTATGCCCAGTGCATTTCATCCAGAGGGACCCAGATCCAGGTACAGAACACTTCCTCGCTGGTTCTCAAATTTAAGAATCCCAAGGAGTTATTTCATTCATCCTTCTCCATCTGCTGTCTGCCTCTTCACTTTCCTGGTATCACACGCAAAGATTACTGCCCTTTTGTTCACTAAAAAATTATCTTCTTATCCCTATTCTCCTCCTTTTCTTGTTCTTTATGCCACTTACATATCAGAGAGGGCTATTGCTTTAGCCTTAAACAGTCTGGTTTTGAATCTTTGTCTCACACATGAAATGTGTGACCTTGTGCAAGCCACTTACCTTTCTAAGCCCATGCTTCTTCCTCTGCAAAATGGAATAATAAGGGTTACTCCGAGGCAGGAGGATCGTTTCAAGCCAGGAGTTCAAGACCAGACAGGACAACAAAGCAAGGCCCTATATCTACAAAAAATTCCTTAAAAAATTAGTTGGGCATGCTGGCATGCACCTGTACTCCCAGCTGCTCAGGTGGCTGAAGCAGGAGGATCACTTGAGCCCAGGATTTCAAGGCTGCTGTGAGCTATGATTGCACCACTGCACTCCAGCCTGGGTGACAGAGCAAGACCTCTCTCTAAAAATGAAAATAATAAAAAATAAATAAACAAAAAATGTAAAAAACAAGGGTTCCTATTTCACAGAGTTGTTGCAGGATTGGGAGTTTAAATGAGGAACCTATGTCAAGTGCTGAGCACAGTGCCCTGAACAGAGTAAGTGCACAATAAATGCTGGCTGTTATGATGATGAGGCCAGCAAAGGAGGGTCTGGTGAACAGGACTACTTCTCATTCTAGGGAAGCCTGGTACTAAGTCACTTTCCCAGATCAAGAGTTCCCGGGAGTTGCTAGTGATGGCGCTGCCTGGGGTAGCAGGTAGGAGAGGAGGCAATGATGTAGCATGTAACAAAAATAATTTCATTTCTAATGTCTTTCTCCTGCTGGGCCACTTAGAACCCAAACAATAACAACAAGGAGGGGGTGGAAACGAGAAGGGCAGGCACGTTCTGAAGGAGACCAATAACAAATGAACAGGCCCCAGGACTCCCTTTGGCTCCCAGACATCTGCAGGGGATTATCTTTGGGGCCACAGCTGCAGTTCTGTGCTGAGCGACAGCTTCCTGGAAGGCAGGACTGCCCAGGCTAACTGCAGGCCTGTTGATGGGGCTCCTGGGAGCCAGGTCTGCCTGACTTCCCTTACCGCCCTCTGTCTGGAAGCAAGCTGACATCACCTAGAGGGCTGCAGGGGAAACCAGAGGTTTTCCCTCCTTCCCCTCCCTGTCCCTTCAGAAAGCAAGGAATTCCCTCATCTCCTCCTGGAAAAAGTAAAAATCCTTACAGGTGACATAAGATTATGACAAAATTGCCCAAACTACACTAAGCTGATACCTATATTCAATGCATATTTAACATCAGCCTCTTTCAGGGCCTCCTAAGAGTCTACTTCTCCTCTGCTCTCACCTCTGTACACTGCCCTATACTCTCCCAAATGCCCCTAGCACCTTCCAGGCCTCTGAGTTCAAAGCACTGCAGCAGCACAGTTTCTTCTATCCAGGGGAAGAGGGAGGCCTCAGACCCCAGTGTGTCATCTCTGACTCCTCTCTATACACTGGAGCCACCAGGGTCCTTGACCCCTCTGCAGTGAAACACTCTCATGTATCCTAAGGAGAGAAGAGGCTGTGCCTTCCAAGGGCATCCCAGCTGCCAAGGGTGTTGATTTAACCCATTTACCAGATAAAGGTGAAATGAAAAAGAAAAGAAAAACCTGCAATTCTGAGGGCAAATTTCTCTCCTTTCTCTGGACCCAAATCAAAGCAAACCAAGTGACCGAGTCTTATAGTTTTATTACTCTCCATCCCCATGTGCTGACACTATAATCAAGCTATTTTCCAGGCCTGTGCATTTAGATAATATGATTCTATTGTTAAAAAATAAGAAAGTTTTGCATCCATTTAAGTATAGAGGAAAGAAATCTTCAATTACATTGGTCATGGGAACAGGTGAGAGGCAAAAGTATATTAATATTAGATTCCAACACCATTAGGTCATTTAAAAGGCCAGAGATAACATTAGTCTACTGCTCAAATTGGTAAATAAGCAATTTGTGCATCCTTAGTGGCTCCATGATATATTCTGGAGAGCAGAAGGGCTTATACCTAATCCCAAGGTCCTTCCAAGGCCACAAAATGCCTTACTGGAGGTGAGAGGAAGGAAAATGGTGCTGGGGTTCAGCTAAGTAAGAGGCTACCTACAAGGGAGGGTGCCTGCTGAGAAGTTGAATCAACCTGTGTCCTTTCTGCTGCCCATGGTTTCCAAGTGTTTCCTATATGCAGGATGCTCCTCTGCTAAGCAGAGTACCTGGTAGGATGGAGAAGCTTCGGTTGCTAAGTCCAGTCCTGGTGTCCAGAAACTGGAAAATTTACTGGAAAAAGTTCTATTTAGGAGAACTTTAATAAAAGAAGAAAGACCATTGTATTTCTGGACTAAGGAAACAGCTTCCCTCTTTGGAGTCAGGGGCATCTGGCATGACCTCTGAGGAGCCCAAGAAGATAATCTAAGAATCTAAAGTCTCATAAACTATATCCCAGGAAAATGCAAATGACTGGGCTGCTGTTCTAAGCTATTTTCAAGACCTCAACTCTTAGGTAACTGTAACCTGCTGATACATAACTTGATTCTGGGAGATATTGCAAATATAGCTTAGGGTTCTGGCATTATAAAACCTCAACTTGACTCTTCTCTCTTCCTAGGTGTTGAAGCACCTTCACTGCTGGAGATTCACAGGTATTAAGCCACAAAGGAGGGAGAAGTGGTGGATGCCAACACAGGATTGGCTCAAGGAAGTCTCATCATATCTGTATCTCCTGGGCGATGTGCTCATATGTGTGCATGCACGTGTATGCAAACACACACAAACACACACACATACACACAGTGCTATCTTCACAGCCACACTTTTTTGTTAACAGTAAAATGTAACTTTTACTTGCAGGGGAGACGGAAATCATTCTCTCCAGGCAGAGTCCCCATGTCTTTCCCCTTATACTTGTTTATTCAGAGAATGGTGACCCCAGACCAGTCCGACTTCAGCAAGACAATCTCAGGAGTATGTGAAGCCATATTTCTAATGACCCTAAGTTCCCATTTGTTTCCCATAGTATCAAAGAAAGAACAGAAGGGTTTCTCTCAATTTCAGATTCTCCTATATCATTCTCAAGATAATTGCATTTTCTAGACAGAAATAATCCACCCTTGTAGGTGAAGGCACAAGACTAACCAGCCCACAAGCATTGTTACTAGCCTTTTTACCCCTACAAGCCTCCTTGCTTATGGAACACAAGAACCAAATCAATACAGTCAATATGTCACTTCCAGCAGGGCATGAGATGCTACTAGCCTTTGGGAGCATGACGTGCTACTAGGCTGAACTAATCACTCCTTGGCATTTCAGGAGCACTTAGGTTAACAGATCACAGCACATGCATAATGAAAGACAATAACTCACCCAGAGGGGAGGGCAGGAGGGAAACACTGAGTTGACCCCCATAGAGGGTTAGTTAGCATTTACATAAGTCAACCTGAAGCCATATTGGTGATTCCTTAAAAGGGCCAAAAATTTTAGAAAGAAGAAAAGCCCAGGAAGATCCTGGGGGAGAGGAGATTGGATTGCATCCTTAATTTCAGCAAAGATCTAATCAGGGGGATGGTCTTTCTACCAAGAGTCTCACACTTGAAGAATTTAACAGGTATAACAGCAGGAGACAAAGGGTGAGATTAAATACCTTAATTTTATAAATTTCAAATGTATGAAATTTAGGAATATTTAAGATATCAGCAAATGGTTGCCAAGGTATATGATTCTTTTAACTCTCAAAAATGCATTTTTATATCTTCAAGGGATTTTCTCAGATAGAATACCTGCTACCAATTTTATGTAAAATAAACTTGCTTTCCATTTTCAAAATAAAATAAATATATACAGACCCTCTAAGGAGTCTCAACTTTTTGGGAGGTAATTTGCTAATTCAGTGTATATATGAATCACTCAGAAACATTGTTAAAATATAAATTTCCTGGGCCTCAGCTTGAGATTCTCGTTCACCAGTTTTTCAAGGAAGAAGCAAAAATATGCATTTTTAACCAGCTTCTCAGGGAATTCATTAAAAAGAAAAAAAACCCTTAGAGAAATGCTGCCCGGACTTCTACAACAAATGAGAATCTCTCCATTTTCTAGGCAGCTCAGGCTGTGCAGGGCAGGTAGAAGGAACTCAATGATCTTTAAGAGCGGGGACTACCCTGGCCCTCATTTGGCTCTAGGTCTAATCCTCCCAAATCACTTCCTTGTCAGATGTTTGCATTCAGAGATGGCATCAAAACCCCCTGCAACAAATAATCCAGGAATTTTGAACACTAAGGAGCGAAGTCCAAGGCAGGGGCTGAAACCCAGGAAACCAGCTTGCTGATTTTCTTGAAACTGGTCACGCTGACCACAGTCTCTCTATCTGGCCACCCTCATCAAACAGCTGCACGGGGGAAAGATGATAAGTATGATTTCTTTTTCAAGTGGCCCTAATGCTGCAGGATGAATCAGAGATAAGCATGCATATTTGCATTTGAAGCAGGGTGGGAGTGGGGAGAATCGGTGAACATCTAGCTCCCTAAGGAGGAGTAAGGATTAGCCTAAAAGGTTTGTAGCCTGGTCAAAATCCAGAAAGGCTTGGATCTGCAGAAGGATCTGGAGTGGGACCCACAAAGTGCCTTGCACCTCACTCCCTCACTCCCTCACCCAACCTCAAGAGCCACCGAAAAAAAAGTAGTGGGGTGCCAGGTGGGGCAACAGTGACTTGCTCAGACAGCTTCCTTGTGGCTGAGAGCAAGCGCCTGTCCCCACGGAGCTGCAGTGCTGTGACTTGTGTCCATGGTGAAGCCTGTTATGTAGACGCACACGCACCCTCTTACCTCTGCTCTTCAAGAGGAAGCGCTCAAGGGCTGCCCACCTCAGACAGGGATAGGGATGCGCTCTGTCTGGTGCTTAGAGGTGTCTCTTGTCTCCGCATACCACCCTAGAGGGGCTCTCGGTCCATCAGAGAGCGGGGCCGAAAGCCGGGCGGTCACCCTCCGCTACTGCCGCCACCGTCGCCTGCACTCTCGGGTCGAAACGGGTCTGGCACCCAAGCCTCCCTCCCCGACTAGGTGTCAACCCGAGAGAAGGCGAAGGAGAACGAAAGTTCAGGACCAAGGACAGCGGCAACCCTGGGAGCGGGAGAATCCAGCCAGAATCTCCCCCATCCTTAGCTTCTGCCTTAGAAACTGAAAAGGGTCAGGTCGCACCAACACAGAGTTGCCAAAAACAGCCCTTCTTCCTCTGGAAGAAGTCGGAAACTCTGGCCGCGAGCCCCGGGTCTCGCGCTTGGGTGCTGGGGGAAGTGCCCTCCCGAGAATGTGGGGAGCGGCCGCCCTCCCGCCCTCCGATGCCGCGGCTCCGCCGTGCTGCCCTGGGCGCCCCGCGGGGAGGCTGCCCCAGCTGCGCCCGCTCGTGCTCGGGGAGAGGATTCCCTTCTAAGTAGCGAGGAGGCTACTGAGAAGGAGGGAGAGGGGATAGCAGCCGCGGGCTCCAGACGCCCTCCGCCCCCGCTCGACGGGGAGCCCATGCAGAGCCGGACCCCAGGCGGGCGCTCCCGAGCAGGCGGCCGGGAGTGGCCGCACAAACTTCTGGTCCTGGCCGCGCTGCCCTTGGATGTCCCTCCTCCTCTCCCCGTGACCCTGAGTCGCCCGCCGCTCCGTCCGGCCGGTGCTTACCTTCAAGCCATAGGGCGCCCCGGGGCAGAGACGGCGCCGGCTGCTTGAGGCTTCCAGCTCCCGCCGCATCCACGCGCGGCCGCCCCTCCGGCAGCCGTCCGGGGCCGCCACTCTCCTCGGCGGGTCCCTGGCTCCCGGCCCCGCCGCGCCGTTCAGAGCCCCGGCGGGCAGCCGCTCGGCCGGCTCTGGCCCGCGGGGAGCAGTGGACGGGCCGCGGCGGGGCGGGGCGGGGCGGGGCCGGGCGCGGGGCGGGCGGGCAGGAGGGTGCGCGGGGACGGCGCGGAGGCGGCGCGGTGCGCGCGGGAGGCTGCCGGTTCGGCACTGAAGCTGGACAGCTCCGCGGCGCCAGAGCGCGGGGAGCGCGGGAGGGAGGTGCCCCGGTCCCCGCCCCTGAGACAGGCCCCGCCCCCGCCCCCCACCAAAGGAGCTGTGCCTCCTCGGCGATCCCCGGCCTGGAGCGGGTAGGAGGGGTTGGAGGATTCCACCATCCCTTGTTTTGAGGCGGGAACGCAACCCTCGACCGCCCACTGCGCTTCCACCCACAACCAGAGTAATAAGCTGTGATTGCAGGCTGGGTCCTCACCGTCTGCTCGCCAGTCTTCTCCTTTGAGGACTCAGAAGCCAAGGGTTGCGGGAGGCACCACCCATCCAGCAAGTCAGGCAAGGAGAGGAGGTGTTGGAAGAGGTCCGCATCCGTTTTCTGACTTCAGGTCTTGGAATCTATGTAGTCAGTTCTATTGCTGGACTCATCCAAAGGAAAAAGCCTGTTTGGAGTTGACCTGAGATGGAAATGCAAAAGGAGGCCTCAGGGGTTCCAGCTCACCCTTAACTCCAGACTGAGGTGTGTGAGGCAGGGAGTGGGGAGAGGGAGAAAGAGATAGAGTGGTGAAGTGTGTTCCGCTGCTACCCTGCCCACTGTCATTTGGGCTGCAGAGGAACCTCGTTCTTCTCCCCTTTTCTTCCTCTCTCCTTTTCTTTCTTTCTTTCTTTCTTTTTCTTTCTTTCTTTCTTTCTTTCTTTCTCTTTCTTTCTCTCTTTCTTTCTTTTCTTTCTTCCTTCCTTCCTTTTTCTTTCTCTTTCTTTCTTCTGCAGCAATTAGTTACCAACTGTCCTCAGTTTGCCAGACTCTATGTCAGATTCAGAAGTCACAGACAGAAAGAAAACCAGGCCCCTGATCCCGCACCCTGGCAATCCAGAGAGGAGACCCCCAGGGAAATAACTGAGGCTTAAACAGGCGCTGTGAAGCACAAAAAAGCGAGACTTCACAGGAACCGGGCATTGATGGAGCAACACCAGTTCCCAAGGGGAGAAGGTGGCACAACACTCCAAGGAGAGGGAACAGCAGGGGCAGAGGACTGACTCTGCAGAACAGGGAGTCGGCCCTGCATGGCTGGAGTCCAGCCACCCTGGACCACAAGGATTAGTTTCATCTCAGCATTTCCTCCAATGACACACACAATTATAGAAAGTGAGGGCTGGAAAGGACCTTAACATTCATCTAATTCCTCCTCACCTCAGAAGGGAGAACTGAGTCCCAGAGAGATGGAGTGTCCTTGCAAATCCCACAAAGTCCAGCACTGAACCGTCCGCCTCTCCAGAGGCACAAAACAGCACCTCTCTCAAACGCAGCCATCTCTGGAGGCACGGGGGCAGAGGAAGCTGTGGGCTCCCCACCTCACCCCGCCATGACTCTTCCCTGCTCCTGCCCCTGGATCTTGCTGATCTGGACTGGCCTCCATTTGCCTGCAGGTTCTATAGGGAGATATTACATCAATAGAAGTCCTAGAATGTTGCCATACTTGCCTTTAAGGGATCAGACATTACAGATATGGTTGACATCCCAGTGTTTCCCTCTTATACCCTTGGACCATTCTTTCCTAGGTTTAATCCACATAAGGAGATATTTGGTACCTCCCAACTCAGCACCTCTACACAGGTTCAGGGATGGGTCAGACTAGCCAGAGCACCTGGATTGGTGTCCCGCCTTGGTCACCTACCTGTTGTGTGGGCTTGCCTAAATTGTCTGATCTCGCGAAGCCTCAGTTTCTCCATTTTTAAGTGGGGACTAAAAATAATGATCTCTCTGAGCTTTACTGAGAAAAATAGATGAGGACATGTTAGGCAATGGTAATATGGGCCATCCTTGGCTGCTCTGGGGTGGGGAGGGGAGCCTTGCTCATCAGGAGGCAGAAGCAGGAAGAAGATGAGCTCCATAAGGTGCACCCACCCAAGGACACTGTAGCTCTGCGCTGCCTTTTTTACCCCAGTCTTACATGGCTGAGTGGATTTCATGCTGGCTGTGAGTGAGACGGATGGATCTTTTAGTTTTCAATTAGCAAACGCCTCACTCTTTAAACAAGCGGCACAGCAAACAGATGCACTATGTGATTGATGACAGGGAACATCTGCGGCCAAGCACCGGCTGTACCAGAGGCTCCCAGCTTCCTGGGCTAGCAGGGCCCTCTGGAGGTCATTTGGTGCCTCCCCCTGCCTCTAGGCAGGAGTGCGCCCAGTCCAAGTGGGCGGGGTGGGGGCAGGGTGTCCCTTTGCCTTATAGCTTTCCTGAAAAAGGATCTACAACAGCCTCTTTGAATTCTTTACCTCCTTGGAGTCAGGAAGTTCCACCTGATGTACCTCCTAAATCTTTCATTTATTTCTACCCTTTTCATTGTTGAAAATTGTAAGGAAATGAGTAGTAGTGGGTATTAGGGGTTGTCTTAGTCCATGTGGAGTGCTATTAATATAACAAAGTACCATAAACTGTGTGGCTTACAAACAGAATTTATTTCTCACAGTTCTGGAGGCTGGGAAGTCCAATATTAAGGTGCTGGCAGAGTTGGTGTCTGGTGAGAGCCAGCTTTCTGTTTCATAGATGGCACTTTCTTACTGTGTTCACACATGGTGGAAGGGGTGGATGAGTGCTCTTGGGCCTCTTTTACAAGGGGACTCATCCATCCTATTTATGAGGGCTCTGTCTTCTTCTGTCCTCATGACCTCATCACTGCCCAAAGGCCTCACTTTCCCTTTTTTTTTTTTTTTTTTTTAACAGAGTTTTGCTCTTGTTGCCTAGGCTGGAGTGCAATGGTGCTATCTTGGCTCACCACAACCTCCGCCTCCCAGGTTCAAGTGATTCTTCTGCCTCAGCCTCCCGAGCAGCTGAGATTACAAGTATGCGCCACCACACTCAGCTAATTTTGTATTTTCAGTAGAGATGGGGTTTCTCCATTTTGCTCAGGCTGGTCTCAAACTCCTGACCTCAGGTGATCCGCCTGCCTTGGCCTCTCACAGTGCTGGGATTACAGGCTCACTTTCTAATTTTATAATCCTGGGGCTTAGGATTTCAACATATGAATTGGGGGGAGCAAAGACATTCAGGCAGGGCTAGGAAATGGGTTAGGGACAGATGGGGGTTTTGTTGGCCCATTGTAACGAGGAAACAAAGGAGAAAGCCAACAGAGAATAAGGCAGAGCTAGAACTTCCTCCCAAGCTCCAAGAACTGCTTGCTGCAGCTTAGAAAGAGGGGGGTCCTTTGCTGATCTCCTTCAAACTCTGATGTACCCCCAGAGAGAACAGACTGTCACAGTCCACTTCTAAAAATCATCTCACAGAAAACAAGGGAAATGCTCTCATCTGAAAGGTGGGGAAGGCAGAGCGGGGTCATGTCAGTAGCAACACTGGAGTCACACAGAAGTTTGTTCCCATCTAAACTCCACAACCTTGGGAAATTCTGAATGGCTCTGGGGCTCAGTTTCCTGGATTGTGAAATGGGGATGGAGAGCCACATTGCAGTGCTATCATGAAGAATAAGTGGGAATGACAGCCCACACATACTGATGTTCCATGTGTCTTCCCCCCTTACAGAAAACTTCAACTGGAGAAGTGACACAGGAAATACAGACATCTTCTATATGGTGTTACAGTTCTCCATTTCTTAACCCACTTTGTAGATAAAAACTGAGCCCGCATTTCCAAGCTCTTGGAATTTCTCTTTTCTCATCCTCTTCTTTTGTCTTAGTTCTTGTGCCATTTGCAAATGACTTGGGGAGCAGTAGAACAGCAATCTATCTGGGTCAAAGGAAGGATGGGGCAAAAAAGCAATCATCTTTTTTGTACTTTATTACATCCCTTAAATGCAGAAAACCTTAGAGAGATGTGGAATTCTTGGATATTGTTGTTATTGAGGGATCTACAGCCCCATGTAGGATAATCTAGGGCAGGGACTGAAGGTAGTGGAGATGGTAGACCCCAGAGAAGGGTGGGCAAGGGGAGAATCTTCTGAGAAGGACAGAAGTTCAGGGCACTGTCCAACCAAGGCAGGAGAGCAGAGAGTTACCTGAGGGTTTTGACATCTGCGTGTGTAATCACCCTTGGAGAATGATTTCCTCACTGGTAGACTCTAATGGGCCTTTCCACCTCAGTGTGAAAAGGACATTTGTTCTTTGCTGCCTCGTATTTTGAAAGAGTAAAGAGAATACAGGAGTGACTCACTTTAAGAATTTCTATTACACAGTTCTTCAGAGTTACAGAACAGATAACTCAGAGCGCAATTATTCATATTAGAAATTTAATTGCTTGATGGGAAGAGGTCATAAAAATATACACCTCATTTGCACTCCTATGTTCATAGCAGCATTATGCACAATAGCCAAAAGGTGGAAACAAGCCATGTGTCCATCAATATGGATAAACAAGATGTGGTATTTACATGCAAAGGAATATTATTAGGTCTTAACAAAGGAGAGAAATTCTCACACCTGCTACCACATAGAATCTCGAAGACATTGTGCCAAGTGAAATAAGCCAGTTACAAAAGGACATATACTGTACGATGCCACTTATATGAGGTACCTAGAGTCAATCTACAGAGACAGAGAGTGAATTGGTAGTGGCCAGAGGCTGGAGGCAGGGACAAATGGGAACATATTTGATGGGTATGGGGTTTTGGTATGAAAACATGAAGAAAGTTCTAAAGTGGAGTGGTGGTGATGCTTACACAACAATATGAATGTACTTAATGCTACTGAACTATGCACTTAAAATGTGCTGTGGCTCATGCCTGTAATCCCGGTACTTTGGGAGGCTGAGGCTGGCTCTAAAGCGGAGTGGTAGAGATGCTTACACAACATGAATGCACTTAATGCTACTGAACTATGCACTTAAAATGCGCAGTGGCTCATACTTGTAATCCCAGTACTTTGGAAGGCCGAGGTGGGTGGATCACCTGAGGTCAGGAGTTCGAGACCAGCCTGGCCAACATGGTGAAACCCCATCTCTACTAAAAATAAACAAATTAGCCGGGCATGGTGGTGGGCTCCTGTAATCCCAGCTACTTGGGAGGCTGAGGCAGGAGGATCACTTGAACCAGGAGGTGGAGGTTGCAGTGAGCCAAGACCATGCCATTGCACTTCAGCCTGGGCAACAAGAGTGAAATTCTGTCACAAAAAGAAAAAAAAAAATCTTGTGTTTCAGTGGTTACTGCAGTTGACAATCTATGTGAAAACAAAGTAAAACATCTTGTAAACTACCAAGTAAATAGGTGGGAAAGTGACTGAAGTTAGAAAACAATCTACATATAACTTCTGAAGTTGTATTTAGGTAAGTGCAATCTACTGCCTTGAAGTTCTTCAGTCTTTTCCATAGATGACAAAGCACTTTCTCGTCTGTGATCTTATTTACCTTCCAATAGCCTTGTGATGGCAAGAATGTTGTTAATTTGGGGAGAGCACTGGGAAGATTATGAGGATGAGAGCAGGCAATGAAACTAGGATGTTAGATTTCAGATAGTCTGCAAATGCAAGGACCATTCAACAATTTGGTTTCTGAATGGAGTTGTGCAGTTCAAAGAAAGCTCTCAATGGAGAAGAAAAACTCAGTCTCAGCTCCTTCTTTATTGAGGGTGAGTGAATAAGGAGCAAAGGCATTTTTAGTCTATAACCAGCCGCACTTGGGGTTCTTCTGCTCACACCTACCCTCTGCCTGTGTTTCTCATCTCTGAGGACCACACCATCCAACTGTTCATACCCCTCTTCCTCCAACACAATCAGGGTAGCAGTCGGGAACACGGATGTGAGAAACAAACAATTCTGACAGTTTAAGCAGAAAAGAAATTCGTGGAAAATATTGTAGTAGCTCACAGAATCATAGAGATCAGACAACCAGACTTGTAAAACAGGCAGGGACAATAAAGCTAGCTACTGTTAGGCTTTCAACCAAAATCAAGCTGGAGCAGCAGTCCAGTGAGAACTCAGCTATCATAGCTAAATACAGGGCACCAGATGGCATCTCCACCTTGGCTGGTACCAGACACTGGCATCCCCCTGGCACCCTGTTATGCTGTTCCTGGAAAACTGAAAGTTGTGGCTACTGGTACTACCTCTAGGATTGATTCTCCAGGGTCCTTGCTTCTCTGAGTCACTGGCTCCTCAGTCAAAATCTGAGGCAGCTGCCACTCATTGGTTGAGCAGTGCTATGAGCTGCACATTTCAGTGGGGTGAGGGCTCTGCCTGCCACCAAGACCCACACGGGGATTCTACAGTATAGGAAGAGGACAGAGGTTGTGCAGCGAAACAACAATTCACCATATCCTGGATCCAAAGGAAAAAATAAAGCCGAGCTCTGCTTATTCTACTTTGTGAATGCTACACAGATCCACCCACTCACTCCACCCCCACTGCCACCACTCCAATCCAGTCATCATCTTGTCCCATGCAGATGATTATGAAGCCTTCTGCTGCTGTCCTTACTCCAGCCCGTGTTCCACACTGCAAAACAGTGCTGCCTCTTAAACATAAATCTGATGATGTCATCCTACTTACTCCCCTTCAAAGTCTTTCCTGTTGCCTTTGAGATAAATTCTAATCATGCTAACACCACATCCATCCTTGCCTCTTTCCAGCCTGATTGCTGGTACTTGCCCCTCCCAGTGAGTGAATCAATGAATGAATCAATGAGGTTTGGAAAGGGTGGCAGGGATGACCTACTCCAGAGTTTCCCATATGTCAATCTTTGGATTGGATTTAATAGAAATCCCTGGGAAACTAAAAGAAAAATACAGATATGGAGGCCCAATGCCAGAACCGTTACATTATAATTTAGGGGGCCGGGGTTAGCCTTCTGTATTTCTAAAAAGCCAACCAGTGATACTGAACACCAGGTAGCAGGGGAAGCACTGAAATAATCCCTACCCATCATTTTGCATATGTGGGAGGTGAAGCCCAGAGAGGTTAAATACTTGATGCACATGAATCAAGTTTGGTGTTGTAATGAAGCAAAACTTCGAGCAAAGTTAATCTGACACATTTAGTGTTATACATAATCATTATTGTGCTACATGGTAATTAGGCATAAATAGTGGGTAAGCTATTCAGAGGGAGGACTATTATTACAGTTATAGAAACCAAGTATTTGTGGGGGTCATACCACGGGGGAAGGAAAGGAGCCATTGAGAAAAGTTGGGGTGTTGCTCTGAGACCCCATAGAGCCCCCCAGGTCTGTCACCTGCACCTGGTCAGAGCTGATGACAGGTGGGTCTGCCCACAAAGCTGGAGAGTCAGGTGGGAGCTGGGTTGCTAGGAGATGGTTCAAGGCAAGCTCTCAGTCAAGATGGGGGAAAGACAAGACAGCCCCTTTGTCCAGCCCCTTCATCCAATGAGGGAGGGACTGGGATGGGTGGGAAATCCTGTGAGGAGGGAAGAAAAATCATTGCAGACCTTGAGTCCTTCTCCTGCAGGAACAAAGTGAGGGATGAGATTTAAAGGAACCCCTTTCTCTGCCTTCTTCGAGCAGAAGCATCTTCCTCATACTTTAGGATCACCTGTTGTCTTCTGGGTACTTGTTCCAGGTCCACCTCCAGACACATGCTACCATTGTCTGAAATGCCTGACAGCCTTCTTCCCTGCACCCATACATCCATTTCCTGCTGGTTTTTCAAGGCCCAACTCACATAGTTGAGTTCCATGAGGCCTTTACTCATTTCCCACACCCCAGTATTAATAAAGACCTGTACCTCTTTATGACATTGATTACACTGTCATTTGTGTTCCTGTCTTGCTTCTCAACTAAAGCGTGAAATCCTACAGCTCACCTGTGTCCCTCCATGCCCCCAGCACAGAACCTGACACAGGAAAGACTTGCAACAAGTGCCTGTTAAAAGAAACCTCCCCAATTAGTTAGTCCCAATTAATAATTTGACTCAGTGAGCAAATGTAAGGGTGGAAATTTAAGGGTGATTTTTCTGTTACACATACCTGAGTGTGAGCTGGTTAACAGAGATTGCTTTCCAGGCACTGGGAGTGTGAAAGTTTTGATGGAGGGAGGGATGGGGAGAAGACATCCTTTTGCTCAGCATCTGGATAGATGGGGGCTGTACAGGTGGGCCTGACTGCAGGGGTTTTTGAAAGTAGATAGATGATGCCAGATATCTTGTGGATATAAGAAAAAAGAAAAGGAGAGAGGAGGTGGGAGGTAGCAGAAGAATGGCAGAAGATGGAGAGAGGGAAGAGACCAAAGCCATAACTGGCCCTCTTTGTACTTTGACATGCTTGTGCTTTGGGCACCGCCCCTTCTCATTTTCAGAGAGAGGTTAGAAAGGGGCCAGCCCACTGGTCACCCCAGCCCTGTCTGCACTCCTGGTCTGTTTGGATTAGAGAGAAGGGGCCCAGAAGTCCCAGAGCAGAAATTTCTTTGTCCATGTTCCCAGCCTTCCCTCAGAGCCAGAGACTGACTCCTCCATTTGATTCACCTTCCCTCAGATCTACTTGTAAAAGTTTTTGTGGTAATTATATGTGATCCTGTCTATGGGAACACCTTCAGAAAGATTGCCTGGGCCCTAGGAAGTGCTCTGTAATTGGGGTTTGCTATTTTTAGTGATGTGCCTGACCTCTCAGGCAGGTGAGTTAGTAGGAGCTGTGAGGTAAACCCATCTGCTTCCATGAGCATGCTCTTCGCCCTTGTGACTGGCACAGAGTGCATGTGAAGCTCTCCACTTAGGGAGACGGCCATCCCTCCTCATCTTTCCCCACCCTTCCCAGCTCCCAGCAGTATCCAGCAAATCTTCCCAGAGGGGCTGTCTGATCTCTTTGCCACTCAGGTTGGAAAACTGAGAAGTACCTGGGTTTCTCTGAGCCCTTCAGATAATCCTATAATCACTTATAGGCAATTTCATTTGCTTATGTCATGACAGTCTTAAGTACGGTTTAGGGCAAATTGGTGCTCAGCCAGACAGGTGGGGAAAGCCACCCTGCCTCAGGGGCATTAGCAGTAATACATTCCCACCATGCCAGGTGAGGAGGGCAGGGGGAGTTCTGCTCCCTGTTGGGCTCTGCAGAGGCAGCTCCAGCTGTCACTCCTCCCTAGCTCAGGCCTCATCCTCTCCCACTTGGACTATTGCAATTGCCTCCTCACTGCTCTCTCTGTCTCTAGACTTACCCATTGATCCAGCTTGGGCCTAGCCTCCAGAGGGCCATCCACATGCAGACATGATCACATTGGATGTCTCTTAAAACCCTTCAAGGCTTGCCCATTGGCCACACAGTGAAGTGTGCACCTCTGTCTGCTCCCAGCCTGCCATGACCTGCCTTCTCTACCCACATCCCCAGTCACATCTCTCACCATGTTTTACCTCCCACTTTACAACAAAGCCTGACCTTACCATAGGCACTTGCATTCATGTTTTCTTCTACCATTCCCTCTGGCTGGGATGTTATTCCCTCCTTACTTAGCCTGACTCTCACTTAACTTTCTGGAGGGGCCCAGCCCTCCTTCTCCCCAGAAAGTCTCAGATGGGGCCCCCAGAGCCCCTTGGGCACACTATCTAATCACACTTCACATTATATTGAAATTATTGGAAAGGACTTTGTTATCCATCTTTAGCTTCTCAGTGCCTCACATGGTGCTAGAAGCAGAGAAGATCACTTAATAAATGTTGAGCTGCTGTTGTACATCAACAGCAAGCAAGCTGAGAATCAAATCAAGAACTCAATCCCTTTCACAATAGCTGCAAAAAAATAAATAAATAAATACAATACTTAGGAATATACCTAACCAAGGACATGAAAGACCTCCACAAGGAAAACACGGCCACAAAACACAGCTGAAAGAAATCATAGACAACACAAACAAATGGAAATACATCCCATGCTCATGGATGTGTAGAATCAATATTGTGAAAATGACCATACCGCAGCCAGGTGCAGTGGCTCACGCTTGTAATCCCAGCACTTTGGGAGGCCGAGGAGGGCAGATCATGAGATCAGGAGATCGAGACCATCCTGGCTAACACGGTGAAACCCCATCTCTACTAAAAATACAAAAAATTAGCCAAGCATGGTGGCGGGTGCCTGTAGTCACAGCTACTTGGGAGGCTGAGGCAGGAGAATGGCATGAACCCGGGAGGAGGAGCTTGCAGTGAGCCAAGATCACGCCATTGCACTCCAGCCTGGGGAACAGAGCAAGACTCCATCTCAAAAAAAAAAAAAAGAAAAGAAAAGAAAAGGAAAGAACTAAGAACTTACCGCCAAAAGCAATCTACAGATTCAATGCAATTCCCATCAAAATACCACCAACATTTTTCACAGAATTAGAAAAAAAATTCTAAAATTCATATGGGACCAAAAAATAGCCCGCATAGCCAAAGCAAGACTAAGCAAAAACAAAAACAAAAACAAAACAAATCTGGAGGAATCACATTACCTGACTTCACACTATACTATTAGGCCATAGTCACCAAAACAGCATGGTACTGACATGAAAATAGGCACATAGACCAATGGAACAGAAGAGAGAACCCAGAAATAAAGCCAAATATTTACAGCCAACTGATCTTCAACAAAGCAAACAAAAACATAAAGTGGGAAAGGACACTCTATACAACAAATGGTGCTGGGATAATTGGCAAGCCACATGCAGAAGAATGAAACTAGATCCCCATCTCTCACCTTATGCAAAAATCAGCTCAAGATGGATTAAAGACTTAAATCTAAGACCTGAAACCATAAAGATTCTAGAAGACAACGTCGGAAAAACCTTTCTAGACATTGGCTTAAGCAAAGAGTTCATGACCAAGGACCTAGAAGCAAATGCAACAAAAACAAAGATAAATAGATGGGACTTAATTAAACTAAAATCTTCTGCACAGCAAAAGAAATCATCAGCAGAGTTAACAGAAAATGCACATAGTGGGAGAAAATCTTCACAATCTGTACATCTGACAAAGGACTAATATCCAGAATCTATAAAGAACTCAAACAAACAAACTAGCAAGAAAAAAAAATCCCATCAAAAAGTGGACTAAGGACATGAATAGACAGTTCTCAAAAGAAGACATACAAATGATCAACATGCATATGGAAAAATGCTCAACATCACTAATGATCAAAATCATTAATGCAAAATGATGCAAATCAAAACCACAATGTGATACCACCACACTCCTGCAAGAATGGCCATAATCAAAAAATCAAAAAATAACAGATGTTGGCATGGATGTGGTAAAAAGGAAACACTTTTACACTGTTGGTGGGAATGTAAACTAGTACAACCACTATGGAAAATCCAGAGTGGAGATTCCTTAAAGAAAATCCCACTACTAGGAATCTACCCAGAGGACAAGAAGTCATTATACAAAAAGGATACTTGCACATGCATGTTTATAGCAGCACAATTTGCAATTGTAAAAATATGGAACCAACCCAAATGCTCATCTATCAATGACTGGATAAAGCAAATATTATATATATATATATATACACTCACCATGGAATACTACTCAGCCATGAAAAGAAACAAAATAATGGCATTCGCAGCAACCTGGATGGAATTGGACACTATTATTCTAAGCGAAGTAACTCAGAAATGGAAAACCAAACATCACATGTTCTCATTCATATATGGAAGCTAAGCTATGAGGACTCAAAGGTGTAAGAATTGTACATTGGACTTACGGGACTTGGGGGAGGTATACATTAAGCATTTCTTAAAGGGGGCAACATGGGATAAAAGACTACACGTTGTGTACAGTGTACACTGTTTGAGTGATGGGCACACCAAAATTTCAGAAATCAACACTAAAGAACTTATTCATGTAACCAAACACCACCTATTCCCAAAAAACCTATTGAAATTAAAAAAAAAAAAAGAAAAGAATAAATATTGAGCTAAATCTATCTGCTGAGGACTCTGAATCCTCCCTGAGAGACCTCATGGCTGTGCCCAACTAACCAGGTGGATGACCTATGTCCCTCCAAGTTGGATCTTCTTGTTCCCATGATGGCACCACTGACCTGTTGCCTGTTGCCCAGGCTTCCATACATCAACTTCTGCCTTCCAGGCTGTCTCGCCTTCCATGCCTTACACCTCCCATCCCCTGGGGTATGCACCCTCAACATCGGGTGACCCATAATGCTGGCTGCCTTCTCTCTCTGGCTGTCTGCCAGTCATGGAGTATAGATTTGCAAAACTCAAACCAGGAAATGTAGGTACCAGCTGAACAGTGCTCAAATTCTAGATTCAAGACCACACTGCCAGGGAGGAAAGCCCTGTGCTGGACATCTCAGATTTGTCCTTCCAGGTCTCCTTTCTGCTCTTCACCCTGCTCACACCCTGGGAGCTAACCCATGTGGACTGAATCAAGGTCCCCTCGCACTCTGCCGTCCTGAGCACTGGGTTGGACTACGGGAAGGAAATCAGAGAGAGAGAGGAGAACGAGGTCAGGGTCAGTCTCTAGATCACTCCGGGGGGATGGGGGAGCCTGCAACTCTAGGCCACAGGTCACAGCTTCTGTACGCCTCTCACTCTCACTCTCCTTCTTCCTCCCTCCTGGTAACTGCTCCTTTCTTCGCCCCTTCAGGTCCTTCAAGTTGTAATGGAGCCCCACTGTCACCAGTCCTAGAATCGCCCAGGCTGGAGTGCAATATTGCAATGGCTGACTGCAACCTCCGCCTCCCGGGTTCAAGTGATTCTCCTGCCTCAGCCTCCCAAGTAGTTGGGATTACAGGCGCCCGCCACCATGCCCAGCTAATTTTTGTAGTTTTAGTAGAGATGAGGTTTCACCAGGTTGGCCAGGCTGGTCTCGAACTCCTGACCTCAGGTGATCCACCCACCTCGGCCTCCCAAAGTGCTGGGATTAAGGCATGAGCCACCACACCCAGCCGTGGTCTTTTTTTTTTTTTTTTTTTTTCTCTAAACTCTTCTCAATTGATCCTATGATTTGAATATGCCTTGCATATGATTTTCGTATGTCTTGCATATGATTTTCATGTGTCCTGCTAGGACTCTGACTGGTAGAGCACCAAATAAAAAATCCAGCTATTAGGGTAGAGGCTGCTGAGAGTAAGGTGAAGTAAATGAACCCAGTCATCATTATGAATGAAGATCAAGACCCTACAGAAGTTGGGATGCTCTCAAGAGGAGCATGCAGAGAACTGCTCAGTTCCCAGGCCTTGCCCTAAGAGAGCTTCCAGTGTGGACAGAGACAGGATACAGACCTGCTGCACAGTTGCATAGTCCCATGCTGCCTCCAATAAGAAACTGCTTCTCTCATCGTTGACAGCCCAGGACGGACAATCCATGAGGTGGTCTGACTGAAAAGTTCTTTCTCAATGGAGGCAATTATGATTAGCTGGACCACTTAGATTTTATCTGTTAGAAATGTAAACTATGAGATTCTTTAAGGAGAATTATTCGGTTGGCATTGGGAGCAGAAACTGATGCAGAGAAAGGTCAAGAGAAGGCAAGAACCATAAGCAATCATGAGTAAGTGATGTTTATGAGTAAACCAAAATTATAAATAAGCCAAAGATATGAGTAGGGTGAGGGCATTGGTCCATATCCCATAAAGTAGATAAACACAAAGAAGCAGACATGTAGAGCAGAAAACACTTCCGTGAAGATGAAAATTGACCCTAATCCCTAGAGCAACTGGAACTTTGCCCAGTCTTCCAGTTCTGGTCTCCGAAAAATCCACAGGATATTAGTTTCTTTTCTTCTTGCAAGGCCTGATTACTAAACTCTCCCTGGCACTCTTGACACCTGGCCATGTGGTTGAGGTTTCTAATTACCTTATTTCTATGTTCTTCCTTTCAATATTCCTTCCCTTACTCCAAGCACACACACAGCACACACACACATACACACTTACTCAAGATGATCAAGAAAGCCTCCAGTCCTTTGCTTCAAAAAACCCTAACACCACCCTAAACTGAAACCCAGTTCTGAACAGTGGTTTCCTTCCTTCTCCTTAAGACTCAGATCCACCCCTCTTGCCCAGACCTGGTGCTCTGAGCTGAGTTTCCTAACTTGCTCACATTACTCACTAAGAGCTCTTTCTAGATCTCTCTCACCTCCATCAACTCAAAGTCAAGACCTGGAAGGGGTACATGAGATGGCAGGACACTGGAACTCAAGAGGGACATGCAGTGCTCTACTTAACCTGGCAGAGGGAGACTTAAAGGTAGCAAAAGACATGGAAGTCGACTGACAACTCTTTTCCTGAATACCTCCCCTTCACACCACTTGTCGTCTCTTTGGCTTCTCCAGCTCCATGGCTCTTCTCCTTGCCCCCGAGATGGTCAGTGCCCTCAGGACTCTCGGCATAGGCCACTCTGAACCTTCCCACCTTCCTTCTTTGGTATAGAGAGTTTCCCTTTTCCTCTTAAATCAATAAAGAAGTTGGTATTTTGAAACTTTAGAAAACTAAAGGAAAACCAAACACAGCCTAAATGGAAAATAGTGAAAAGGCCAAGCAAGACACATTCTGTTTGTCTAGCACACATTCTTTATCCCAGGGTTCCTGAAGCCTCAGCTCAGGCCACCTTGCCTGGCTCACGTTGGCTGGTATAGATTTGGATTTGTATCCAGGTGGGGCCCGGCCCAGGGATTCTTGGTTTTTGCTGGAAATGGCTTCTTTGCCCCACTCTTCCATGGGCCTCCCTCCACACCCAGCTGAACTGTTCTCCAGCACATCAGTCACTCTAGCTACTCTCGGTCCTCACCCCTGGACACTCCACCTCTCCATGTATTCCCTGGGATCTAGGCTACTGTGTCACAGTCTTTCCCCACCAGGGAGGTTTCTAAGACAGAAACCCATCCTTGGCCCTGGCATAAGCCTGAACATACTGACTGCCATTGTGAAAGAAAGAAGCCAGCCCTTCCCCACGACTTACTCTCCTGCAGGCTCTGTTGTTTGCACATCAGCAGATATTACTCCATTGAATCCTCACAACAATACTTCAGATTACACAGATGGTGCGATAAGCTCTGGGAACTGCTGGAAGAGGAAGAACCAGGATCCAGGGCTGGTTCCTGCAAACTCTGAGCCCGATGCTTTGCCACTCATGTTTTTACAGAGCATCTAAGTTAGGAATGGCAAAGTGGTTTCATCTGACATGTCAGTTCTGATTGACTTAGTGGCTGCCTGCAATGCTGTGGTGAGAAGGAGTATGAGGCCACATCTGTGCTCAGTGGGAGAGATCTTGATAAATTAGAAATGTCTAGCAGAGGTAATAGCTGGAGGGAGTGACAGGCTGTATATGTGCCATATACTTGCCACTGTTGGGCCAAGCCATTTTTGTGGCAGCCACATGGCTTTAGAGGCAGGCACCATTGTCCCCCAAACCTCTTTGCTTTCTATCAATCTCCCACCACATGGAGGAGCATACCTTGGCTCACCCAGGATTCTAGTCTCAGCTTCGCTACTTAATAGCTGCATGACCTTAGGTAAGTTACTTAACCTCTTTGAGCCTCACTTGTTTTGTCAGTAATATACAGCTAAGTGTAATACTTACCTCAAAGGGTTTCAGTAAGAATCTATTGACGTAAAGCTTGTAGATCACCTGACACAATGCCATGCACAGTGTAGACATCTGACAAATATCAGTTGTTGTTAGCCACCATTCTATCAAAGCCTGTAGCCCACACTATTGCATGCACCAGCTTCCTGTTTCCATGACCTGCCAAGGCGAAAAAAAAAACACCCAATCTTCCCAACTGACCCACACTGTCCTTCCCATGCCATGGGATATATTACAGCCCACATGGGGTCTGTGTTTGCCCTGAAATCCCATGACTCTCCGCTCAACTGTTAAACATTTCAAATCCTCCTCCTCCCTATGGGCTCCTCTCTTGTTAATGTGATTATATGTCTGGATTGTTTCATTAAGCTCTTTTTCATAGATAGAATGGCTGGTAGAACATGGAAGCTAATTATCATCTTAATTGGAGAAGACGAACTGGTAAATAATATGTGTTAATTATCAGGGAAAACCATATAAAGGTTAATGAGGAATCAAAATTCATAAGCAAAGGTTCTTGGATTTCTGGACAGGTAATTCCCAAGCCTTGACAGCAACAGAGGTCAGGTAGCCATGGCCAGGCACCTACTGGGCCTTCCTTTGCGTGGGCCAGAAGATTAGAGCCACTGCTCTTTCTGATGCAGGAGAAGGTAATTCATAAACCTAGTATTTTCTTTAGACATTTATTTATTTTATGAAGCATTTGTCCCTTTTTTGTTGCAGTTTTCCCTCCAACTTTGTTGAGGTATACATTAAGCATTTCTTAAAGGCCTTATACTTTTCTGGTGAGTTAGGGTTGTTGTTCTCTCCACATGGTGAGAGTACTAGGCACTAACTAAACCCATCGCCAGGGTGCTCTCATGGCCTTGGATTTCCTCTTTCAATAGTGACCCAGGACCTCTCTCTCGAACGAACTCAGTCTGCCTTGCCCCTGGGCTTAGCTCTCCTTACCCACTCCCTTGAACTTCCTCCCTCACAACGCAAGAGCCCACAGTCTCCTTTAGAATCAACTCTGTGGTAAACAAATGTTCATGTTCCCCCAGACTCCTCAACCAAGTGGCCTCCTCTCTTCCCAGTTTAACTAAAACTTGGCACTTCCCTACAGATATTGTCTCTCCTCCAGGCTTCTCAGTTAGTAAACACTCTTTCTTCCATAACCCAGAAATGTCTCATCAGGAGCTCATGGTCTAGGGGCATACAGACAAGTACTCAAACTTTTACAACCCATGTCATTAGAGCTGCACAGAGGGTAGAAAAGAAAAGGTACAGACAGGAGGGCCCAAAACCCAAATTTGGACATCAGAGAAGTATCCCAATAGAAAGTGACATCAAACTTGATAAACAAAAATGGACAGAACTTAGACAAGCAAAGAAGGGGAGAAAGTTTCAACTACTTGGAAAAAACATCATATTTTAAAGGCACAAATCCCATCAAATTACTCCCTTGCTTAAAAGCTTCAGTTGTTCCCCATTTTTTAAATCCATGCAGCTGCAGGAGGGAACACTATTATCCACCATTTTATCCCCACTAGGCTCGTAATAAGAATTTGATAAATATTTGGCAACACAAAAAATTAACATACAAAATACAAAAAGACTTAACAAGACATTCATAGGTGGAACATTAAAAGCACAAAACAATGTAATTGGCTAAATTCCCTAGAAAACTATTATTTCTTCTTATAACAAAACCAGCATTTGTGTAATGCCTAGTGCAGTGTCACTTGCATAGTTGGTACTTAACAAATGTTTGTTGAATACATGTAGCGTTTGGTAATTAAGGCACTTAAATTATAATATTCTGTAATCCTGTGTCCTGTTATTCAATGTCTCCATGAAACAAACAAACAAAAAAGCTGACCTTCTTAAAGGGTAAGTAAATTTCACAAGATCACTCAAGTGGTAAGTAGTAAAGTTACAACTAGATCTTATGACTTCCAGTGGCAACATCTATGCTCTTTTCAAGGAGCACATAGAATCTAGATGCATGTAAATTGTAGCATCAGGGAAGCCTTCACACAGGTGAAACTTGATCTGCGTCATGACGGATCAGTAGCATTGGGATAGACAGAAAGTGCAGCAAAGCAGGATTTCCTAGTGAGAGGACCTGCATGAACACAGGGATGGGAACAGGGACAACACGTGTCTTTCAAGGGACAGAAAGAATGTTGGTCCACTTTAGGCAGAGGGTCCACATCACCGCAGAAGCTCCTTATTCAAAGATCAATTGAATTCAAAGCACTGAATTCAAATAGCAACTCTTTCTCCATAATAATTGAACAGCATCAGATTGACGCTGATTACAGGTATCCATGGCAAAAAGGAAACATGTTAAGTTTCAGAAAGGAGAAAGTTCACCAGCTTCTCTTTTTCTACTCCAAGGCTCTGCAAGATGGTGATGCACATTTATCATGCTGGGTGTGTGTGCTGAGGTCCTAAAGTGAGCCACACACTAGTAGGACCAGAAGAAGATGTCTATTTCCCCAGACAAAGTTGTGTGAACCCACTGGAATTTATTGACACCCAGAAGGCCTTGAACAGAACTTAGGGTACTATTATAAGCTGATCTGCTTGCACATCCTGATAGGTTAAAAAGCTTCTGAAATAAAACTAGAGAACCAAGAAGGTGGTAGAACAAGAATTAAAGATTTCCATGAGAAGCTGGCGCTGCCTGGGGCTCAGCAACTGGTACATGTGGCTGGAAATGGTAGCCCGTGGGGGAGGGGAGGGGACGCCTTCTGAATAAGCATGCAGAGTTCGCTGGAGCTCATAAATATCTAAACTGATATTCCATGTCAGTTGCATTTACACTAGCTTCTTCTCAATTTTGAATAATTTCTTCATGCTTGATAGGGAAACCAAGACTTTCCTGGCACTAAATTTTTTAAGCTTACATTTCAGAGATTTTATATTTTATAACTTTGACTTCCTTATTATCCAGGCCGTACTTGCACACAGATGAAGTATGGTATAAACTACAGTAGAGCAAAAAGGAAAGAATGAAATTCGTCTGCAACCCCAGCACCGAGAGATAAGTATAGTTAACTGGGTATGTATTTTTCCAGAATCTTTGCATAATTTTAAAAATAAAAATAAGATCAAACTGTGCATACAATTTTATTTTATTTTACTAATGTACTTATATATTTTACAGACAATGTCTCCCTCTGTCGCCCAGGCTGGAGTATACTGCCCTGATCATAGCTCACTGCAGCCTCGAACTCCTGGGCTCAAGCAATCTTCCTGCTTCAGTCTCCTGAGTAGCTGGGACTATAAGCACATTAGCTAGCTGCCATGCTTAGCTAGTGTTCTTGGCTTTTGTGGAGACGGGGTCTCGCTACGTTGCCCAGGCCAGCCTCAAACTCCTGGTCTCAAGCCTTCCAAAGTGCCGGGATTACAGCCATGAGCCACTGTGTCCAGCGTGTACATTTTATATTATATATGCTGATTTTTTTGCAAGGCTCTCCAATATGCTGATTTTTAATTTGACAATATAACATTCAGCATCTCTTCACATCAATAAATAGTCATCCACAGCATTGTTTTTATACTCATACAGTGTTCTATTGTATTGGTGCCACCGGTGACCCATTGTTTGACATCTAAGTTGTCTCCAATCATCAGATATTATAACCATAAATGATGCTTTGGTGAGTCTTTGCATGCATCCTGAATTATTCCCTCAGGGCTCCTTGCCCCTTTCCAGCTTCTTCCTGCTTAAAGCCCCTTCACTGTTGCTCCTCTTTCTGGCCAAACTGAATGTCTTCGGGTTTCTTGAACTTGTCACGCTTTTTGTCTCTGTGCTTTTGTACATCCTCATTCCACTGCCTAGCACACTCTCCACTGCCTGAGCACACTTATCCATTCATCTTTTAGCTCTCAACAGAGACATCACTTCCTCAGATGAGTCTCCTCTGACACCCACCTCCACCACAGACCGAGTCCTCTGCACCTCTCATGTCACCACCGTCACCCACTCTTCATTCTATTACAGCAGGAATCAGCCTGTATTGTAGCATCCTGTTGGCCTGTCTTTTTCCTTCACTAAGCTGTAATGTCCACAAGGCTAGAAACCATGTCTGCAGTGGTCAGTTTACCTAGAACAGTGCCCAACACATAATAGGTACTCCATGAACATCTGTTTAACGATCAATAAGTACCTTCCTCACTATAAAACTGCTGCATCAAAGGCATGCCCTTGTTAAGTCTTGTGACACACACTGCTCCCTGGAAAAGCCTTGCCTTTACAATTTACCTCTACTCCCACAGTGTGTGAGGGTGCACATTTCCCCACATCTTGGACAGTCTTGCAAAAAAATCTGAGAAGACTTTCTTTCCATGGGGCTTTATTTAAAGAGCATCGATTGGAATGATGTGCAGTGGGTTATTCAGGAGTCTCAACACAGTGGGGTACAAACATGAAAATTAATTTTTTCTAGTCACTGCTTTCTGCTGTGTTCTGTCAAATCCCTTGATATTTTGGGCAAAAAGTGAATAAATATTCCTGTCACTTCCAGTTACTAAAAACTCAGTCCAGTCCATTTAAAACTCCAAATTCATATCTGATTCAAAGCTCTTCCTTTTGTCAATGTCCCAAACCCCAGGAAGACTGTGGCTTTAGGGACTTGGAGGTGGGGGAGCAGCATGGTCTCCTCCTTCACTTCTCCTCCTCCTCTTCCCCCCTTCTCTGGATCTAGCGGTTCTAGACTTGGGGGCAGGAAGGAAGGATGGGGAGGCATCTCAGCATGGCTGAGAGTCTGTGGTGGTGAGGAGGCATCTCTGATCTCAGCCTGGCTCACCCTGGCTCCGTGGGAGGTTAGTGGACCCTGCTGAGTGGCAGTCTCCACATGGAGGGTGGGGTCTTTTTTTGGAGCAATGTTCAACTCAACCCGGGTCTCCTCTCCTAGAAGGACCCACTTGAAAAGGAGGTGGTAATGCCCCCCTTCAACCTGCACTGTGCCCCCCTCTCAGGAAGGAGTGGTGCCTTCCTGACTTATTCCGGCAACCAACTGGGCAGCCCGCAGCTCCTGCCCTTCCATTCCATGCCCCTTGTGTGGAACCACAGGCAACACTGTGGACTTCCTCTGCGTCCTCCAAGGGCTGCTGAGACCCAGGATGGGGTAACCCCACTGCTTCTTTCCCAGGCCTTCTGCAGCCCCTTCTCCCTCCACTGGGATGGGCCATCTCCACAGGCCTCTTAGAGAGTCTCTAGAGCAGAGTGCCAGTGCAGTGGTCTCTGTGATCTTGTGTCTTCCCATGGGGAGATAAGGGAATTGCCCCCACCACCAACATTGTAAGGTTGCAGCTCTGGTGCCATCTCCCCATACCATTCCCCAGTCCTCACTTGATATCTGCAAGAATGAGGAGCAGAAGGCAGGATGGAGTGTGGCCTGAAGTGGGCAGGTCAGTTCTGCAACCTGTGGTCTACAAACCACATTGCCAGGACATGTTAGCCCTGCTCCCAGGCAGCTCTGTTTAGAATGCAGGCTTCCTCAGTGCCTCTTCTCCTCTGCTTTGGTTTGGGCCTTAGCCACAATTCTGGGGCACCAGAAAAATCCCCCTCATTATTTTGCTGCAGATGTAACAGTCATGATCCTCAACAGTATGGTTATGATAATTGCAGAAATAGACTGCACATGGCTATTTCTTGTAGCAGCACTGGATAAAAGCTAAGGGTAAGATTGGCAATTTGGATTAAAAGGAAAATAGCCACATAAAGCAAGAGAGACAGAGCCTAGAGCCCTGCAGTGTGGGAGTGAGGGAGGGTGAAGAGGAGACAATGAGTTGAGTAGGCGTTCATGTGCCTCTGGGGCCTAGAGGGTCAAGAGACCTCTCTGTCTGCTTTTGTCCACTGTCTGCGGCAATTGGATATCTCTTGCGAAGTAGGGAGGGAGAAAGGGACCCCAGTGAAACCCTCTCACCCTGCCTCAGTCTTCCAAATGTCACATCTATTTGAGCTGATGCTCTGACCAAAGCTCCTCCCTCCTCACTGTCACTGGCCAGAACAATCCATATATTCATTTCCCAGAGCCTGAGCTATTACAGATGATTGAATAGGTGCAGAGGTGCCCGTGGATTGGGAGAGGGATGGCCAGGGATTGTTTCCAGAACCCAGCATCCATGAGAAAAAGCAGCTTGGATAGGATCTCAATACATCAATCACAGTGCGAGGCCCTCCCAGCTCTCTGGCACGGTCTGTTGAAATAAGATCCTCACTACTGCAATTATAGTCAGAGTGTGGGGAGCCTTGGGATTCATTAGTTTTGACTTCAGCAGCATTGATTTCTTGTTTAGTAATTAGCTCACCAGAGCCCCTGATAGCATAATCTCTTCATTTACATAATTAAGACAAAAATCTTGAACCTGGATAGTAGCCAGGGCACTGGGGACTGGACACCAAGGGCAGCAGGTGGTTGACAGCTTGTATTCCCAGTACCACATTCTCACCAGCTGATCTCATTGACCGCTGTGACTTCAATGGGCTCAGAACTTCTTAGATACATATTTTTGAAAGCTCACACTAAGGAAATCAATCCATTTAAACTAGGTTTAGAGAAAGGCTGTGATGGTTTTAAAATACGCTCATAATTCCTTTGACACATCTTCCTTCATCAGGTGTAATCTAATTCCCCTTCCTTTCAATGTGGGCCAGATGTAATACTATGCTTCTACTGAGCAGAATATGGCAGAAGTGATGGTGTATGATTTCTGAGTTCAAAAGGCATCACTGCTACCATATCTATCTCTCTCTCTCTCATCACTTGTTCTAGGGAAGCTGACTACCATGTTGCAATGATACTCAAACAGCCTGTGGAGAGCCCACATTGGGGAAACAGAGGCCTCCTATTGAGGCTAGCACCAAATTGCCAGCCACATGAGTGAACCCCCTTCAAAGCAGATCCTCCAGCTCCAGCCAAGCATTCAGATGACTGCAGACCCGGCTGACTTCTTGATTACCACCTCAAGAGAGACCCCACATCAGAAACACCCAGCTAAGCCACTCTCAAATTCCCGACCCACAGAAACTGTGAGGATAATAAATGTTTATTGTTGTTTTAAACCACCAAGTTTTAAGGTAATTTGTTACACACAATCAATAACTAATCAAGAGGGCATTTCTCATTCCAGTGCTGCTTCCTCAAGGAAGAAATGGTCCGATATCAAGACCAAGACAACTAAAACTGTTCATATTCTTGACCAAGCAACTTCTGTTGTAAGAATCTATCTTATACAAATATATTTAAAATGTAAACACACACACAAATGTGCAAAATGCTTGTATAAATGTGTTCATTGCAGCATCCTCTGTAATAGTAAAAACAGAAAGCAATTAACGTTTTCATTAATAGAGCTCAATTAAATAAATTATGGAGAAAATGGAATAATTCTATGTAAGCATTAACAATTGAATTAATAATAAAAAATAAAATTCTATGTAAGCATTAAAAAAATTGAAATAATAATGAAAAAATATAATTCCTGCATTCCAAGTCCAGATGGTTTAACCAGTGAGTTTACCAGCGATTTATAAAAGAAATACTCAAATATTTATACAAACAGTCATGAGGAATTTAAAAAATGAAAGAACGCTTCCAAGCAATAACTTTGACTCCAAAACCTGATCGAAACATTGGAAAAAAAGAGAAAGTATAAGCAAATTTGATCTACAAACACAGGTGCAAAAATTTTCCAAAAAAATTTTAGAAACTAATGTAACCATAAATAAACTGAGTTTAATGCAGAAATGCAAGGCTGATTCAGCCTTAGAAAAAAATCAAAGTGATTTGCCTTATTAATAGGATAAGGAAAAAATTATATGATTATCACAATACATGTAGAAAAATCATTTCATAAAATGTAACATTCATTTATAATTTTAAGGAATAATCTCTTAGCTGAATAGAAATAGAGAGGGTTCTTTCTTAATGTACTAAAGAATATCTATAAAAATAAATAGAAGGCCGGGCGCGGTTGCTCACGCCTGTAATACCAGCACTTTGGGAGGCCAAGGTGGGAGGATCACGAGGTCAGGAGATCCAGACCATCCTGGCTAAAATGGTGAAACCCCGTTGCTACTAAAAATACAAAAAATTAGCCGGGCGTAGTGGCGGGCGCCTGTAGTCCCAGCTACTCGGGAGGCTGAGGCAGGAGAATGGCGTGAACCCAGGAGGCGGAGCTTGCAGTGAGCGGAGATTGCGCCACTGCACTCCAGCCTGGGTGACAGAGCGAGACTCCGTCTCAAAAAATAAATAAATAAATAAATAAATACAAGACAGAGACATCTGATCTAACAACAGCAGTCCAACATTGTGCTAGAGATCATCTCCAGTGCACTAAGGCAATAAAAATAAATAAAAAGTACAAAGATTGTAAATGAAAAAGTAAAACTATCGCTATTGACTGACAACATTATTGTTCACCTAGGAAATCAAAAAGAATTTTTGATACAACTATTAGCATTAATAAGAGACTTCATTAAGCTAGACATTAAAGGGTTTTGCAAAAATGTAAAACAATGTCAGCACTCTCTGTGTGATGAATCTTTAAATTGTCATTGGGAGAATTAACATCTTTACAATATTGAGTCTTCTAATCTATAAGTAGGATATATAGCTCCAGTTATTAAATCTTTTTAATGTCCTTCAATGAAGTTACAAAGCTTCCCTTGTAGAAGACTTATCCTTCTTAGATATTTTCTTGATATTTTTTGATGCTACATGGAATATTTTTAAAAAGTACTCTAGTCAAGATTCAATATAATTGATAACTTTTCCTGCTTATTAAAGAACATTCTTTTTTTTTTTTTTCCAGGCAGAGTCTTGCTCTGTTGCCCAGGCTGGAGTGCAGTGGCACAATCTTGGCTCACTGCAACCTCTGCCTCCCAGATTCAAGTGATTCTTCTGCCTCAGCCTCCCAAGTAGCTGGGACTACAGGCACGTGCCACCAGACCCGGCTCATTTTTGTGTTTTTAGTAGAGACAGGGTTTCACCATATTGGCCAGGCTGGTCTCAAACTCCTGACCTCATGATCCGCCTGCCTTGGCCTCCCAAAGTGCGGGGATTACAGGCGTAAGCCATCACACCCAGCATTAAAGAACATTCTTAAGTGAAATTGGCATTTTTTAAACTGTGGCACATTGTGGTGAATAATATGATGACTACTAGTACAGTCTGGTACCACTACCTTGATTCATGCTAAGGCATCAGCAGTTTTGCCACCACTGTTTTTGCACCATCAGTGCAACTGTCAACTTGGTGAAAAGAGTAAACAATGTCTTATAAAAAGTTTTCATCTCTTGAATGTCTTAGGGATCCCTAGAGGTAGCACACATACTTTGAAAACCACTGCTGAGGAAAAATGAATGCCAATATGCACCAGGAAACATCCATAAGAATGTTTGCAGAGCATTGCTTAAAGTAGTCGTGAATTGGAAATAACCTGAAAGTTCTTTGGCTATAGAACTGATAAATGGTACTTGATATTTCTGTGGGATCGGTGGTGATATCCCCTTTATCATTTTTTATTACATCTATTTGATTCTTCTCTCTTTTTTTCTTTATTAGTCTTGCTAGCGGTCTATCAATTTTGTTGATCCTTTCAAAAAACCAGCTCCTGGATTCATTAATTTTTTGAAGGGTTTTTTGTGTCTCTATCTCCCTCAGTTCTGCTCTGATTTTAGTTATTTCTTGCCTTCTGCTAGCTTTTGAATGTGTTTGCTCTTGCTTTTCTAGTTCTTTTAATTGTGATGTTAGGGTGTCAATTTTGGATCTTTCCTGCTTTCTCTTGTGGGCATTTAGTGCTATAAATTTCCCTCTACACACTGCTTTGAATGTGTCCCAGAGATTCTGGTATGTTCTGTCTTTGTTCTCGTTGGTTTCAAAGAACATCTTTATTTCTGCCTTCATTTCGTTATGTGCCCAGTAGTCATTCAGGAGCAGGTTGTTCAGTTTCCATGTGGTTGAGCGGTTTTGAGGAGTTTCTTAATCCTGAGTTCTAGTTTCATTGCACTGTGGTCTGAGAGACAGTTTGTTACAATTTCTGTTCTTTTACATTTGCTGAGGAGAGCTTTACTTCCAACTATGTGGCCAATTTTGGAACAGGTGTGGTGTGGTGCTGAAAAAAATGTATATTCTGTTGATTTGGGGTGGAGAGTTCTGTAGATGTCTATTAGGTCCGCTTGGTGCAGAGCTGAGTTCAATTCCTGGGTATCCTTGTTAACTTTCTGTCTCATTGATCTGTCTAATGTTGACAGTGGGGTGTTAAAGTCTCCCATTATTATTGTGTGGGAGTCTAAGTCTCTTTGTAGGTCACTCAGGACTTGCATTATGAATCTGGGTGCTCCTGTATTGGGTGCATGTATATTTAGGATAGCTAGCTCTTCTTGTTGAATTGATCCCTTTACCATTATGTAATGGCCTTCTTTGTCTCTTTTGATCTTTGTTGGAAAGAGCCCGCATTGCCAAGTCAATCCTAAGACAAAAGAACAAAGCTGGAGGCATCACGCTACCTGACTTCAAACTATACTACAAGGCTACAGTAACCAAAACAGCATGGTACTGGTACCAAAACAGAGATATAGATCAGTGGAACAGAACAGAGCCCTCAGAAATAACGCCGCATATCTACAACTATCTGATCTTTGACAAACCTGACAAAAACAAGCAATGGGAAAAGATTCCCTATTTAATAAATGGTGCTGGGAAAACAGGCTAGCCATATGTAGAAAGCTGAAACTGGATTCCTTCCTTACACCTTATACAAAAATTAATTCAAGATGGATTAAAGACTTAAATGTTAGACCTAAAACCATAAAAACCCTAGAAGAAAACCTAGGCATTACCATTCAGGACATAGGCATGGGCAAGGACTTCATGTCGAAAACACCAAAAGCAATGGCAACAAAAGCCAAAATTGACAAATGGGATCTCATTAAACCAAAGAGCTTCTGCACAGCAAAAAAAACTACCATCAGAGTGAACAGGCAACCTACAAAATGGGAGAAAATTTTCACAACCTACTCATCTGACAAAGGGCTAATATCTAGAATCTACAATGAACTCAAACAAATTTACAAGAAAAAAACAAACAACCCCATCAAAAAGTGGGCAAAGGACATGAACAGACACTTCTCAAAAGAAGACATTTATGCAGCCAAAAAACACATGAAAAAATGCTCACCATCACTGGCCATCAGAGAAATGCAAATCAAAACCACAATGAGATACCATCTCACACCAGTTAGAATGGCAATCATTAAAAAGTCAGGAAACAACAGATGCTGGAGAGGATGTGGAGAAATAGGAACACTTTTACACCGTTGGTGGGACTGTAAACTGGTTCAACCATTGTGGAAGTCAGTGTGGCAATTCCTCAGGGATCTAGAACTAGAAATACCATTTGACCCAGCCATCCCATTACTGGGTATATACCCAAAGGACTATAAATCATGCTGCTATAAAGACACATGCACACGTATGTTTATTGTGGCACTATTCACAATAGCAAAGACTTGGAACCAATCCAAATGTCCAACAACGATAGACTGGATTAAGAAAATGTGGCACATATACACCATGGAATACTATGCAGCCATAAAAAATGATGAGTTCATGTCCTTTGTAGGGACATGGATGAAATTGGAAATCATTATTCTCAGTAAACTATCGCAAGGACAAAAAACCAAACACCGCATGTTCTCACTCATAGGTGGGAATTGAACAATGAGAACACATGGACACAGGAAGGGGAACATCACACTCTGGGGACTGTTGTGGGGTGGCGGGAGGGGGAGGGATAGCATTAGGAGATATACGTAATGCTAAATGACGAGTTAATGGGTGCAGCACACCAGCATGGCACAGGTATACATATGTAACTAACCTGCACATTGTGCACATGTACCCTAAAACTTAAAGTATAATAATAAAAAAAACAACTGATAAATGAACTATTCTTACCAATAAGAATTAACAAATAAGCTGTACTCACCAATGGAATAATACATAGCAATAAAAATTAAATTGCTGACCAGATATGGTGACTCATGCCAGTAATCCCAGTGCTTTGGAGGGCCAAGGTGGAAGGGTCGTCTGAGCACAGGAGTTCAAGACCATGCTGGGCAACATAGCAAGATCTTGTCTCTAGAAAAAAAAAAAAATTTTTTAAATTAGCTGGGCACAGTGGAGTGTATCTGTAGTCACAGCTATTCAGGAGGCTGAGATGGGAGGCTGGCTTGAGCCCAGGAATTCGAGGTCTCATTAAGCTATGATTGCATCAATGCACTCCAGCCTGGGTAACAGACTGAGACCCCCAACTTAAAAGAAAAAATGGTAATTGCTAACCGTTATATGAAACAATATGCAGTAATACCGCAAGCAAGACGTCCCTGCTGGTGGCACCTGGAGGGCACATCTGAGGCCTCAGGTGTTCCTAGGGATTATGAAGAGAGAGAACAGGCTTTATTCTCGTTAGATCCAGACAAAAGTAAAGTTTCCAGCAACAGAGGACCAGATTTTTATTTCCTTGAGCCTGGAGAAAAGACGAAGATTTTGTTATAGTTTTCAGAGAGGTAAGGTGAGCTTAGCCAGCAGAAGATGGTGAATCTGCTTGGAGAGGGACTGTAGCTGCCTGTGTTATTTGGTTCTAAAAAGGAGAATTTGTCCAATCCTACTGTTTCTGATGGTCCAGGAGGACAAGTGCACTGGTGGAATTTCTCCAAGGACTTTCTGTTAGTAGACTTAGGTGCAAGAAAGTATCCCGTTGACCTTTAACAGAAGATAATGAATTATCCGTTCAATCATCTCTGGTTCAAATAGGCAGAAATCATTGCGTGTTCCACTATTTGTCAATTTAACACCATCAGTAGAAACCCCACCAACCTGCCCTCTGTGAGGATGAAGGAATCGCAAACCATGAGAAGGTAAAATAATATTACAAATCTTTTAAGGGCACTCTGGAAGGGCTGATGGATGAGACATAGGAGAATATTAATTTTAAAAAGTGGGAAGGCAGTCAGGGAGATACAATGTGAGCTCAAAGAGATGTTCAGAAGCTAACAACAAGACAAGAAAACCCTAAATATTTAATAGATAAAGTAAACTGAGGAGGAGGGTAGTCACTACTGAGCATCACATTAAAGATCTAGGAAATCAAGGGAAATGCTTTAAGGAATGGAGCCAAGACACAAAAACAAATTAATAAAAGAAAAAGATCATCAGCTTGGAAAAAAATCTGGGGACCTAATAAGCAAAGAATAGAAGATTCAGAAGAAGAGAGGAACGAATGAAGAAGACAATTTCTCCTGAGCTTCAGATAGACTTGAATTTGCAGATTGAAAAGATGTAGAAAATTCAACACAAGACTGATGAAAATAGATTCATACCTATAAATAACCTGGTGAAATTCCTAAAATATAATATTGAAACTTCTCATAGGGTGAAAAAACATTAACAATTTCCAAATTGGGTAGGTAGGGAGTAGGAAACATGCATGAAAGAGAATCAGACTAGCATAAGATTTCTCATTTGCAACACTGCAATTAGAAGGCAGCAGAAATTAGCTGGCCATGGTGGCACACACCTGTAGTCCCAGTTACTCAGGAGGCTGCTTCAGCCTGGGAAGTTGAGGTTGCAGTGAGCCATGATTGCACCACTGCATTCTAGCCTGGGAGACAGAGTGAGACCTTGTCTCAAAAAAAAAAAAAAAGAAAAAAGGAAAAAAAAAAAGAGGAAGGCAGCAGAGTGACAACTGTTCCAGAAACCACCAAGGTTCATCTTGAGACAGATAGATATGTGTAAGTATGCAAATAATGGAAAAATGATTTTAATGTCATAGTAGAAGTTATCAGTGTAATTATGACTGTTAGGAATGGGAACATAATCAACAACAAAATCAGAAAGCGTAATAAAACATCACAATTAACAGGAATAAGAGAATAAGCAGAAATTCAACTAAGCCAAATATATGAATATTTCCTGTGTTTGCCTTCCCAATATTCATTTCTCCCTTCTTCTGCTAACATTACCCAGATGTTCTTTTCACTCAATAAACACTAATGCAGCACTTGCTATTGGTGCCAGGTGCTTTTCTAAGTTTTTCACAAATTTTAACTTTTTTAATCCTCCTAGTAGTTCATTTTACTGAAGAGGGACAAAAAGAAGGTAGAAATAGGCACTTGACCCAAGATGAACAAACTGTGAGTGCTTTATTGAATGTTCTGCTAGAATTATTGTTAAAAAGACACTTTCTTGCCCAGGCACGGTGGCTCACACCTGTAATACCAGCACTTTGGGAGGCCGAGGCAGGTGGATCACGAGGTCAGGAGATCGAGACCATCCTGGCTAACACAGTGAAACCCCATCTCTATTAAAAATACAAAAAATTAGCTGGGCATGGTGGCGGGCTCCTGTGGTCCCAGCTACTCGGGAGGCTGAGACAGGAGAATTGCGTGAACCCGGGAGGCGGAGCTTGCAGTGAGCCGAGATTGCGCCACTGCACTCCAGCCTGGGCGACAGAGCGAGACTCCGTCTCAAAAAAAAAAAAGTTTTTTTTTTTTTTTTGCAGGAAAAGAAAGCGTTGCAAAATGTTCTCTTAGAACAAAGAAAAGTCAGCTCTTAAAAACTGTTGCTCCATTTCCAGAAGTTCCACCATTCTATCATTCCACAGAAGAAATCAAATACCTTCACATGAGCAACCAGCACAGTAACAACGGCATTTAACACGCACAGATGCACACCTATACGTTGACTCAGAAATTACACTTTGGAGACTCTTTTATAAAAATACAAATGCCGGCCAGCCACGGTGGCTCACACCTGTAATCCCAGCACTTTGAGAGGCCGAGACAGGTGGATCACCTGAGGTTAGGAGTTCAAGACCAGTCTGCCCAACATGGTGAAACTCCGTCTCTACTAAAAATACAAAAATTAGCCAGGTGTGGTGACAAGTGCCTGTAATCTCAGGTACTTGGGAGGCTGAAGCAGGAGAATCACTTGAACCCAGGAGGTGGAGGTTGCAGTGAGCCAATACTGTGCCATTGCACTCCACCCTGGGCGACCAGAGTGAAACTCTGCCTCAATATATATATATCTCAGTACCTAAGTATATATTTGCTTATTTCACTATTGCCTGTAATGACCAAAAAGACCCAGAAAAAAACTGGAAACCAAGTGACTATCCATTAGTAGAAGATTGGTTGACTAAATGGTGGTTCATTTGTGAAATACTATCTTGCTGTTGTTTGAATGAGTTAAACCTACTGTATATTGTTTGATCCACACTCTTAGCCACCACCCAATACTGTGTCCCAACAAAATCTATACTAGAAAGAGTATTTCACTTTTATAATGAAGGACGAATACAGACATAGTTTTAAAAGAGGAAACAAACAGGTCATCTCTCTGCTGAGACTCTTGCTGTAATCTAGTGGCCTTACTCTCCAGGCACATTCCTGCACCCCAGCCATTTGGAAGAGGGAGGCTGGGCACCCACGACTAGTCAGAACTGCGTTCCCCAAGGTCAGACAGCAGAAGCAAGGGAGGACCCTGGAGTCAGGCCGGGAAGGCAAGCAGAGGGGATAAAATGTCATCAGTTCCTCCTGACAGGTGAGCAGTGGTGGGAAAAAAAATGGAGCTGGGATTTGGGTCTGATGAAGAAACTAGAATTTGCTCATTGAAAACTCAGGTCATATGGGGCCAGCAGAACAAGGAACAGCAGTGGGTTAAGTGAGTAGGAAGACTTCAGAGCCAGAATAACCTGGGTTTGGAAATTCTGGTTGTTCCACAACCAGTGAGGCTAAGCAGCTGCCTCACCCTATTTTGTCTTTTGTCAAATGGGAATAATGACATTTACCTCCTAGGTGTGACGAGAAGAGTAAATGCAGTGATGAATGTAAAATACACACTGCAGATGCTCAACAGTAACTGCCATCATTATTTGCATCTGGGTATGTATCCATTCATAGCAGATGCTCAGCAATGGCCACCAGCATCAGCATCATCACAGTGCTTTCCTAGGCTTCCCTGGAGACAAAAAGAGAGGGAGAAGCTTTCCTCTGCCCTCCTTTCTCCCTGCTCCATAACCCCGGAACCTCCTTGTGTTTCCTCTTTTATTATCTCTGCATGCAGCTGAGGAATGCAGCCTTTAAACAGCCTAAATGGCAGGAAGCCAAGGAAGGAACCATCACAAGAGTGTCCTGGTAATAACTGGCCTTGATTCATTAATGCAAACGGTTTGAGTGTGCACTGTGCCGATGAAGACATCAGGATTTGGGAACCAAGTTTAGTTATCTCTTCCAGGGCTAAGTTTTGATTGGTGTATGTGAGAGAAAGAGAGACGGGGAAACAGAGACAGAAACACACACACAGAAACAGAGACAAAGGCAGAGCCAGAGACAGAAGGAGGGAGAGAATACTGGCTTGTTTTACCCAAGAGTAGAGCAAAGAGGGAAATAGTATCATGAAGTTCAAATGTCATTCACGAAAACCAGAAAGTGATTACCCTCATGTTCATGCAGATCGATCCTGTAGGTATTTAGATAGAAAATGCTCTGCTCTTGATAAGCTGTTTGGCTCAGTCATCCAACTCTATTGTGTCATCTGAATCTGGTTGGATAGCTAGGCAGCAGGGGTGGTACCAGTGGACTGGTAAGTGTACAGAACCTGAAGATCAGAGGGTTCTTTGTTCATTCCCTCCCAGACAGGGTGAGCCACAGCTACCTCCCAGACAGAAGGAAAGCCTCTTTTTAAAAGATCCTTGAAGCCCCTCTGATACTGCTTGTCACTCGGACTCTTTCCAAAGAAAAGAAGTCTCCCAACTTTCTTGCTTATGTGCTTACTGCTCTCAGGATCAAGAAACTCTTCCCCTGAATTTCCACGGTGATTTTACTGCGTGTTAAACACTCCCTCCTTGATAGAAGCAGAAAACAGCGACATCCCTCTTCTTTGAATAAACTGTCCCTCACAGAACTGCAGGACATCTTTCTGTCTTCCATGAAAAATGTCCCAATCCCAGACTTCACAACTCTGACCTAATCATAAACACACCTCTCTGTCCTGTCCCTGTCTCTTTCACCACACTTCAGGCCCAACAACACGGCAGAGATGACAGAAGAGGCGAAAATAGACAGCTTGCGTGCAGGATTAGAGTTGGGGGTGATGTCTTCTGTTAACTGATGCTGAGTGCTGACTCTCCTGGTATCCATGAGGGCCTTGGTCTTTGAGACTAACCCGATTCTTTTATCTCACCTGGCGTCCTGAACACCCTATTGTCTGCCTGTCATCTCTCTTTTCTTTATAGCCCTCACCTATTTCCTCACCTGTCTATCACCTTTATTCCCTCACCTGTCTATCACCTTCAAGTCTCTGTTAGCAGCCACAGTGGCCCTGGTGTGTAGTCACTGAAAATATCCCTCTCCTAGTAGGCTGGCCAGCCTCTTTCAGCTTCCCTCTCATCACTTCACACTAGGAAGCTGAAGTTAGTTTGGTTTTATCTCCCTTGGTAAAATCGTAGCTCCGTGACTCCATGATTCAAGGCAGCTGCCCTGGGTTGGCCTTCTCATTCTGTCTATTGCATAACAAGCTCCTTTGTTCCTGCCTGAGTGTCGACGTTGCTTAAATGTGACAATGCTCCCTTTGTTCTTCTCCTCTCAGTGCATCCACGTCAGCGGTTCCACACCACTCCACCGTGAAAACCAAATCAGCAGAGGCCTCCTGGAAACTGATGAGTGATGCCTTAGAAACTCACCCCAGATGCTAAGGAAATGCCCATTATTGGCCCCTTCTTGGTTGTCTCAGAATTGCTTTAGGGCCTTGTCACTTTGTCAGTCACACAAGAAATGAGCTGTTAGGTCTTACCTACCTCAGCCAATTTCATGGTCATTTCTGGACTCACTTAAGTTTCCCTAGCATTATAGATTCCCAAGCAAGACAGTGACCTGAAGAGGTCATCGGATCCATCTCCAGCTTCCAGGCTAACCAACTGCCTGTCCACGGTCTAAGGCTACTGTTCCCTTCAACCTTCGTAAAGATCCTGGAGGAAGGAGGTATTCTATTCCCATTTCACAGATGAAAAGAATGAGGCTGGGTGAGGACACAAGGCTAGGAAGAGGTGGCACTGGCCAGAAACCCAGATGGGGGGCTCATTTCACTACCTTAGAATGGTCCTACAGAATAAGGAAAAACAGTCCAAGACCATTTTCTCCTCTGCTTCTCGGCTACCCCTGAGCAGGAGTAATAGGGCTTGAAAGACGGCCCTTGGTCCAAGAGGTAACTGAGTCCCATGATTTAATTCTGTGAATCTGGGTTCCTTGGGGAATGAGGGCAGAAGGTAAGCACAACTATTGTGTTGACAACAAAACCCCAAGATGTTGCAGATAGCACAGTCCCTGGAAGCCAGGGCTTTCCTCTCAATGTCCCCTAGTATGGGGGAATGAGAATAGAAGCACTGGTGAAATACAAACTCACAAGTCTCCAGCCCAAGCCACAGCTCCCCATTGAGGTCTTCTAGACAGGGAATCAGCCCAGCAGAGGAGCCTGGAAATGCAGGTGATGATTCCAAGTCTCCCTTGCTAAAGTTGCTGGCTTCCTGCAGATTTCGATCCTACAGCTTAGCTGCCTCGCTCTGTGAGATGAGACTCCCTGAGTTTGGTTGGGAGCAGGTCCCCCTCCCTAAGCTAAAGAATTGGTGGGGGCGGTGATATACTTCGGATGTTTGTCTCTCCCTACCCCGCACCCCCACAATCTCATGTTGAAATATAATCCCTAATGTTGGAGGTGGGGCCTGGTCAGAAGTGTTTGGATCATGGGAATGGACCCCTCATGAATGGCTTGGGCCATCCCCTTGGTGATAAGTGAGCTCTCACTCTGAGTTCACATGAGAACTGGTCTTTTTAACGTGTGTGACACCTCCCCACTATACACACTCACTCTCTCTCTCTCCCATTTTTGCCAGGTGAGGTGACTGCTTTTGCTTCACCTTCTGCCATGAGTAAAAGCTTCCTGAGACCTCCCCAGAAGCAGAAGCCAGCACCATGCTTCCTGCACAGCTTACAGCACCATGAGCCAATTAAACCTCTTTTCTTATAAATTACCCAGTCTCTGATATTTCTTTATAGCAACACAAGAACAGCCTAATACAGGGGGTTACCTCCCCCATTTTGACCTCCAGCTCCCTAACATGACTGTTAATGTCTTGATGGAACATGCAGGTTTGGGGGCTGGGTAGGCTGGCGGGTTTTTTTCTTTCCTTTTTTGTTTTCCATCAGCAACAAGAGCTGCTCCCATAGCCAGGCTCTCTCTCTCTCCCTCTCTCTCTCTCTCTCAGCACTTGGAGAAATGCATGGAAACATGGTCTCCAGCCCGTCAGCCACCCTTAACCCTCCCACCCACCAAAGCACTGCCTATTCTCCTGCTTGGCAAGAGCATAAAACCAGGCTGACTGGGGCTTGCAAGCTTTCATAAGAGAAGGTGGAGTGGGGAGGGAGGTGGAGACCTGAGTGGGGTGGGGGGTGGACAGGAGAGAGAAAGAAGGGGAGAAAGGAGGGTTGAGGAAAGAGTGGGAGAGGGAAGAAGGAAAACGGAAAAGAAAGGAGGATGCTGACTGATAAAGCAAGGAAGGAGGACAATGGGAGAAAAGGACAGATAATAACAAGCGCTCTCTGTGGGAGCGCCATTTGTTTCAGAGCTGGGTTGTGCATGTTTCTGGCCCCATGCTCATGCAGGATTGGCTGAAGCTGACAATGGTTTTCCTGGGGGTGACCCAGGCTGAGCAGCAGAAAATATAAACTGTTCTAATAGTAATGATAACATTAATAAATAAAAGACACTAATGTCGAGAGTAATTGGGTTGCAAGAAAAGCTTGCTGCAGTGAAAGAGAAGCCATTTCACTGCCCATTTGACTTCACTTGGTGTCTAGTGAGGGCATTTTAAATGCCTTAGAAATGTAGCATTTTTAACCTAGGAGAAACCTTGGGCATCTTAGGGGTTGTTCAACCCTTTCATTTTACAGAGAAGGCTCAGAGAAACTAAATTATATTCTCAACACCACTCAGCAAGTTAACAGCAGACTCTGACCCAGGGGAATCCTGACTTCCAATTGGAGAAGCAGCTTTATAGAGCTGAGAGTCTGAGGTCTTTGGAGTTAGCTCTGAGTTCCAATCCAGTTCAGCCCCTCTGGCCCAGCAGGAGAGGCTTGCTCCTTTAGTGTTTCCTGTAAGGGAAGAGTTTTGAGAAATATTGCAATAGAAGAATGAATGTTTCTCTTTTTTCAACATGAGCCTTGGTCAAAAAATGCACTCCCTTGAGTATAGCAGGCACCATAATCTCTCCTCATGGTGTTGAAGGCATCACAAGGACAAGAACTCTCTAGATTAGCCCAAGATCCCAAAAAGCCACAGGTCAGAGGGCATTCTGGATCTTTCAATGAGAAGAACATATTATAAAGTATTCCACCCCCCAACTGGGACTGGACCCTTTTGCCCAAGTTACTTGATGTTTTACCAAGGTTTTCCTTTTCCTTTTCTCATCCCAGGTCTATTCTCATCCCTCCCCATCCATCCACCTCACAGTGTAGGGCTGCACTGTCCAATATGGTAGACACCCACTAACGTGGCTATTTAAATTTAAATTCATTAAAATTAAATAAAATTTAAAATTCAGTTCCCTGTAGTTGAAGCGTGATGTGTAGCCAGTGACTACCATATTGGACAACACAGTACAGAACCTTTCTATTACTGAAGAAAATAATAATGAATATTAATGGTATAGGCCCACTTCTGTGGTTTGGTTGTTATGTTTGTCTTAACAGTTTCCACTAAAAATTGCTGCAAGCCCAGGCATTGGCTGGTTTGCAGATCCCTGAACTTAAGGACAGCATTGCTTCACATTCCTTCCTGACTGCTTGCTGACTGTTTGTTGAGGGCACTGCAGGTGCATGCCCCTGCGAGCGGGTCCTATGCCTCCCTCTGGAGTAGCAGATGAGTAGGAAGGGGTAACTTCTTACTACCTGTAGTGTACTGACTTGCTGGTCTCTTTCTTTCTTCATCTCCATCCCTGACTTTCTCTGTTACTTCCCATGTCCCTGGTGACTGCAGGTTAAATGACTTGACCAATTCTTCAAGCACCAACGACCTGCTGGGTTGAGCTCATCATGGGGTTGGGGGATGGGATTGATCACCAAATTCCTAATTGACTCATCCTTCCTCCCCACTTTCCTAGTTTCCCTCTCCTCACCAAGACTTCAATTTCCAGTCCAATATATGTGCTAACAATGAGAGATCAGCCACAGCTACCTGCAAACTGGAATCCCAAGAGAAAAGCCCAGACTCATGTTTCCAGGCAATTACTGGTTTCTCCTAGAAAGAAAGGAAAGGAGAGATAGGGAAGAGGAAAGAGCTTCCTCAAGTGCTGTTTATTTTGCCAGCTGAGCGAATGGAAACAAGACTAGTGGAAGATCATACCCGCCAATTTCCTCAACCATACAGAATGCTCATCTGTCTTGGCTTCTTTAGTTCTTGTTCCCAGCTAAAACTCCTTCTATTCGCTCAGATGTCTTATTTGTTCACTCATCCATTCACCTACTCATTTTCCTAACTAAAGATTCCGATTTCTGCCTATCAGAAACACCTGGGGAGTCTATTTCAAAGCACACAAGCCCAAACAATAGCCCAGACAAACTGAATCTGAGTTCACGAATGATGGGATGGGGGCAGGGAGGGAGGGGCACAGAGAGTGGAAGGGGAATAGGGCCTGGGCTTGTATGTTTTGCCAAACATTCCTGAGTTATTCTGTTGCTGGCTCTTGGGTAGAAAGCCCTTCATTCATTCATTCCTTTCTTCATCACTCATTCAGCAAACATCCCTTGAATGCAAAGGATACGTTAGCTGGTGGGTAAACAATGGAGCTGATGCTCAAATGCACAGGTTCTCAGGCTTGGCTACACAACAGAAATACCTTGAGAACTTTGAGTATCCTGATGCCCAGGTCATGCTCCAGAACGATTCATCAGAATCTCTTGAGGGAGGGACCCAGGCATCAGCATTCTTTAAAGTATTTCATATGACTCCAATATTGCAGCATCGGGATGGAAGAAGTCTATGAAATCATCGTGGGGAGGTTGTCACTTAGCCTTTTTGAGATCAACAAAGCTTCCCTATGGATGAACACAGTCACAGTGAGCATCCTAGCCAGCTACACATCTTTAGTATCCTTCATTGAGCAGGAATTAGGGTCAGCAAGATGGAGAGGACTGACCCAAAGCAGAGTTGAAAAGGGCATAGGTCTGAGTGCCATCCAGAGAAGGAAGAAGTCTACTTCAACCCCTCAAGTTGTTCAGAGCACAAACTTGAAGTAGCCTCGCCTTATTAACAACATGAAACTTGTTTTGAAACAAGATGCTCCTAGGGTCACAGAAATGCCACCATTTCCAGGGGAGTAGCCATTGGATGGGGGCAGGGGTGTCCATCTCTCACCTCACTCCACTATTTTTACTTTTTTGTCAATATCTTTGTCCATGCTTTTATCAACATTTTTTGAGCACCTACCCTCAGTCAGGCACCTTGCCAGACGCTGGAGACGTAGAAATGAAAAAGATTTGATTCCAGGCCAGGCATGGTGGCTCATGCCTATAATCCCAGCACTTTGGGAGGCTGAGGCGGGTATATCACTTGAGGTCAGGAGTTCAAGACCAGCCTGGCCAACATGGTGAAACTCTGTCTCTACTAAAAATACAAAAATTATCTGGGTGTGGTGGCAGGCACCTGTAATCCCAGCTGCTTGGGAGGCTGAGGCAGGAGAATCACTTGAACCTGGGAGGCAAAGGTTGCCGTGTCATCACACTCCAGCCTGGGCAACAGAGCAAGACTCCGTCTCAGAAAAAAAAATAAAAAAATAATACACACACACACACACACACACACACACACACACACACACACACAAGACTTGGTTCCCACCCTCAGTGAGCTCATGATCTTGGGTAGGATATAAGACCTGGGCGTCTGATCTCAGTTTCTTTAACCGTACATTGAGGGCATAATGAAGGAAAATCTCTGAGGTTCTAAAAGGCCCTAATGTCACACACTTCTGTGACACTCTGATGGGGGTTAAAATGGGGAGATGTCTTTTGCCTCTTAAGCTGACTTTTCTAGGTGGCTAGTGAATCAAGAATTTACTTTTTTGGTGTTTTGAGGCTGGTCCAGCTCTCCACTTCTAGAAATTGAAGTAAATCTAAATCACATGTATATAACCAAAAATTTGGCTCTGATGAGAGACATGCATTCTGCTGAGCCTGGAGTAGATGTGTGGCAAGGCCCAGCCCATTCTCTTTCACTCTTCAGGGATCCCTGTCTCCTGTCTGTCCCAACCCAGGAACAGCACCGTGTGAGAACTTCTACCTGTTGAGGCATTGCCCTGTGAATTTCTACTTACAGAGTAGTTCGTTTGTCTATGTTGTCATGTTCCAAGCCCAAAGTCTGATCAGTTTGCTTCTGCCTAGCAGCTCTTAGAGATGACCCCTCCTCAGGAAGTCCTCACAGGCCATTAAGCGTTTCTCAGTGCAGGGTAAGAGCCTTCCAAATTTGAAGGAAAAGTTAGTGGAGTTCACGTTCTGTTCTGCATGGCACCAATTCCCTTCTCTTTTATCATACGATTTCCAAAAACCACAAAAGGAAGGCTATGCTATAGTTGGGGCGGGGGTGTGGGGGAGGGGCAAGAATGTTAGAATGGAGCAAGGACTGGGTTCAAATCCTAGCTTCTTTACTTATAATTAGGCTGAGCCAATATGAAGTTGATGATATTTTTCCATTTTCCACTCACAAAAAGCAGTAATTCCATATGTGTCAACTCAAAATAACTAGATTAATTTACACTCTCTTTGTCTCAGTTTGTTTATCTGTAAAATATGGGTAAAGTTATGTATCTACCTGGATTAAGAAGCTCAAATGAGATGAGTAGTAATGTGCCCAGACAGTACCTGAACATACCCCTTTTCATATAAAAATTGAATAGTCCAGATCTACTAAATGCCAGGCCAGTGGTTCAAAAATGGCAGCCAGCATTATTATAATAGGTTCTTTGACAGCATTTTTTGACAGAAACCTGGTCATCCCTCCTTGTCCTAAGCTCAGGCTGCTCCAAAGCCCATGTCACATCCACAGCGGAGAAGGCTCTGATGTGGCAAAGGACCTGGGTGGCCCAGACACAGGGTCCTTCTGAGCTTTACTTTTCCCCATGTGTGGAGCTGGAGCAAGCCATGCCCTGTAAGACCCTCGGTTCTCCCCCTGCTGCAAAGGCGATGGTCACTCTTACCCCAGAGCTGATTTTGACAATTAAAGGATTGGTATATAAAGTGCCTGGTACAGAACAGAGTAGGTTCTTTATAATGGCCTACCTAAGGTCACAAGGGACATGGGGTAGAGATTCTGATAGAAGCAGAGGAGGGGCTCAGGGAGGACAGGGAGGTGGGGGAAGCTGAAAGCCAAGAGAAGCTTCCTTACACACACACAGGGACACCACCTTGGGGAGAGGTTTCTGACTTTCGAGACCCTGAAGGAACGGTCTCCTCCCACTAGAAACTGTACTGGAAAGTGAGAGAGAAAACGTGAGCAACATGATTACTGTACCAACCGGCAACCAGATGCCGGATGCAGCAAAGCCTGGGAGCCTTAACTGGGGATTAGAGATGAAACTTTATCAACGCACTGCTTTGGTGGCCTCATTAAAAGCTGGAAAATTCTCCATGCAGGTGCAGTGATGTTTTGTGAAGTGACCTGGAGGCTGGCTAAGCCCTAGGGAGCATCCTGCCCTGGTCAGACACTGTGGTAGCTTGCCCCTTCTCCTGCCCAGTGTGACAGGAGTTTGCCCTTCCCATCTTCACCTCCTGCAGCACCTGCCATGAGTGGCAGAGTGAAGACAGACTCACAAAAAGACTTGTGCCCATTTGGGGCCAGGTGATGATGCCAGGCAATCTTGGTGTCCCCATATCTCTTGTCTGCCCAGGGGCCACTTGGGCTGAATTTCCATCATAAGTTTAGTAAAACCTCTTTAAAACTCAAAACCTAAAGGTTTATATTGAAAATGAAAGGGATAATGACCCTTCAAGCTCTATTTCTCATGATGCAGGTGGTAAAATCCATCACCTTCTTTGATTGTCATACTGATCCTTAAATGTGGCAAGAAAGGAGATATTGTTCAGATTTTGCAGAGGTAGAAATTGAAGCTTGAAGATGGGGAAGTTCCAGGGTTGAGATCTGAGACCAGGTCTTCTGATGCTCCTATTCTGAAGCCTTTCAAGGAAGGACAACTGGTCCTCATCTGTTGGCTGGAGCTGGAAGGAGTGACCTTTGGCTGGTCCTGTTGACCAGGTGTCCAGTGGCCTTTACCTCTGGACAGGGCAGCATCTCCTCCAGTCCTCCTGGTCCTAGGAGATTAACCAATCAGCAAATAATCATGGATTGAAACATAATTTGCTGAGGGTATCATGGAAGTTACAAAGAAGGATGATTCCTGCTCTGACTTACGGAGCTCATGGCCTAAATGGGGAGCCAAGACCGACAGACATTTATGATGAGTAGCGATAGTATCACATTCAGTTTATCTGAGAGTTTGTCCAATGTCAAGCACGTTATTACTTGGGGTTATAATCTCCTCTATATCTGTCTGTATGTAAAGTATTTGGCTTGATATGCCCTGAAAAGCAAAAATGTGAAGCTTTTATTATTATTATTACTTAGATTATTTTTCACTGGACTGCACACTACTTGAGGGTGAAGCTATGTTTTCTTCATCTTTGTGGCCTCTGCACATCATCTTGTGTGTTTTGAAGTAAATACAGAATTAATGTTTGCAAATGTTGAATGAATTAAGGTCATTTAAACTTCACAAGAAGTCTGTGGAGTGATTTTTTTTTTCCTGTAAAGACAAGGAATCTGAGACACAAGTAGGGAAAGTGATACACAATTAGTGACAGAGCTCCTGGGGCAAGAAGACATCCTATGCCAAATGTAAAAGGAAGACATGGGAATTCCGCACTGGGAAGGTCAGGGAAGGCTTCATGGAGGAGGTGTCACTTTTATAGGCTCTTTCATGAGTGAGTTTCAGAAAGGCATAGAAGAAAGAGGTATCAATGAGGGGGAATTGCATGAACAAACTCCTGAAGAGGCAGGAATGCACTGCACAGAGAAGGTTCAGCGACAAAGGGTCCAACCAGGTAGACAGGGACCAGGTCTGGGAGGGCCTTGAACATCAAGCTGAAGGTTGAGGCTAGGACTGGGGCACCACCTGGACCACTGTCCACCTGAGGACACTAACTTTGGGCCTACATCCATCCAATGTGGGGGCTCTGTGTCAGTGCTAGTGAGTGTCAGATCTGGGAAGCATGGGAGCGCTTTCACCCAGGACAAGACAGGGCCGTGTGCTGGGCAAGGTGAGTCATTCGTCAACACCAGGAAAAGGTGAGCAATCTGCTCAGGCTCTAATGAGAAAGATTGGAGCCCACAAGCACATATTTATTACTGAAGGTGCCACATTAATTATGGACTCTGAAAGGGGAGGGAGAAGTCGTGGGCTCACACTGGGAAGCAGAGGACTGCCATTCATCTGGAAGAAGTGGCCAGAGTGATATGCATGCTACTCTAAGCCTGGCCCAGATATTGCTCAGCATCCTGAGAAATATCCACACAGCTCGCATTCATTCATTTGCTCAGCAAATATTCCTTAAACACCAACTGGGCACAAGGCACCTGTACAAAGGCCTGGGCTCTGTGCCCTGGAGGACCTCAGAATCCAGTGACTGTTGGAGACAGATGCACAATCAGATATTTGGGATAAAGTCTGCTGGGATGGAGTCGAAGTGTGGGCACCTCACCTGGCCTGGCGGTGACCAGGATGGGTAGGAGTTAGCTAGAGCACCCTTGTAAGGCACTTAAGGGGCTGATTCTTTAGCCTGCCAGCAATGAGAGCCACTGAAAGAATGGAGAAGGAAGTCACATGGTCAGATATGCTCTATTGCACTGCACATCACCCCTGGCCACCCCTGCCTCCTGATGGGGCCTTCTCTTCTCTCCTTCCACCTTGCCTGTCCTGGACTCCATCTCTTCAGGGACAAGGGGTGCCAGAGTGCTATGCTATGGGGCTTCTGGAATTGGTTTGTCCACACCTGGGCATATGTTTGAGGGCAGGACGACCACAGGTGGGATTCATACCACATGGACTAAGTGCTCATTTTGTTGCCTCCATCCAGCCCCAAAGGGCTACTGAGGCTCCCCTTGGCCTAAGGTATAAGGCAGCTATAACAGACCAAGAACCATCATGGGACCTTAGGATCAGAATGAGGGGGCTGGAGCCTCCTAGAGACCACCTGGTGAGAAAGAGCGCAACAGCACTGAGCAGGACTCTGAAAGACCCCAGGTCCCCGGCACAGGAGCTCTGTCATCCCGATTCACCTCTCAGGCCTTAGCAAGCTCTCTTCTCTCTACCTGGTCCTCTTCTCCACTCTGCCTTCCCTCCTGCTTTCTCTTCTTATTTCCACTGCCCATCCACCTGGGCAAGGTAATCATTGCTCTTCCCAAATCCTTGGAAAACAGAGCCCTGATCCTAGTGAGAGGTGGGAGCAGGATTAGGGAAGGAAGGAGCCCAGACCAGAATTCAGAAAGCATGTGTCCAAGGTTCAGTTCAGTGTTGAGTGCACAGCCTAGTGGAACTGTGAATGCATAGATGAGCACTGGATCTCAGCACAGTCACTTTCTAGCTCTGACTTTGGAAGGGTCACTTTACCATCCAGGCTCTTCTGAGTCTTCCACATCTGTGAAATACTGAGTAAAAAGTGTCCTGCATAGAATAGCTGAGATGATCTGTTGTGGTAGCTATGAGTCTAGCATAACACCCAACACTCAGGAAATATCAGGAGATTCTTAAGAAAATACAACTCTGAGATGTGTAAGTTCTTGTGGAAGGATCATATCCAAAGTGGGAAATTAAATCTCTTTGAGGGGGAAAGATCCTTTTCACAGCTGTGGACTTTCAGAATGGCCATTTTTGAGACACTTGTTTCCACTGAAATTGAGATTTAAAAAGGCTTAGCGATTTGGCCAAGGTCACACCACTGGTTCTCAACCTTTGTCTTCTCTCATTCCATCATTCAAAGACATTCAGCAAACATTCATTACATCCTCATCAGATGCCAGGCACACCCAGGATTCTCTCCATTATACCCTACCTGGGTACAGAGTGGAGGCTCCCCAAATGCCCGTCATGAGAGACCATCTAATTCACCCTCCTCATCCCATAGGTGAGGAATAGAGCACTGGCAGGACACATCTACCAATCACTGGGCTCAGAAGTGTAGAAGCAATTCTCAGGGACCTACCTCCTGATTCCTGACCTGGGATCCTTCCTTCCCTAATATCTCTCCCTCCTCTTGCTAAGATTAGGGCTCTGTTTCCCAAGGATTTGAGAACAGCAATGCCTAGATGGATGGGTAGTGGCAACAAGAAGAGAGGGAGGGAGGGCAGAGTAGATAAGAGGCCCAGACAGAAGGAAGAGAGCTTGTTAAGGCCATATTATCCCCAAGACAGGAGAAGTGTTCAGCAGTGCCCTCCAGGAATATTCCAGGAGGTCCAGGTAAGGCTTAAGAAACTCCAGGTATGGAATGGTGGCAAAGCTCCTCCAGAGGGGTCTCCCAAGGTCAGCTCCAGGGTCCTCTGTCTGCTCTTGGTATTTGGATGTAGAGTTCCTACTCGCACTCCTGTCCATCCTTGGCTCCTCAGGGACTGTGTGGATAGGTATAAGGCAGAGAAATGGATGTAGGGGAGGGAGGGAGGGAGGGAAGGAGAGACAATTATGCCTCCCGTCCAAATCCGATTCAAACTACTACCTCAGGGCAAACTTGTGTGTGTGTATGTGTGTGTGTGTATGAGTCATGGTTCTTCAGAGAAACAGAACCAGTAGGATATGAATATATAAAGATTTATTATAAGGAATTGACTCACATGATTATGGAGTTTGGTAAATTCAAAATCTGCAGGGTGGGCCAGCAGGCTGGAGACCCAAGAGAGTTGATGTTCCAGTTCAAATCCAAAAGCTATCTGCCATAGACCAGAAAGACCTGATGTTGTAGATGAAATCTGAGGATAGCCTGCTGGAGAATTCTGTTTTGCTTAGAGAAAGCTGGTCTTTCTGTTCTGTCTAGGACTTCAACTGGTTGCACAAGGCCCACCTGCGTTATGAAGGGCAATCTCTTGACTTGAAGTCTACCAACTGATATGCAAATCTAATCCAAAAACACTGTCACAGAAACACCTAGAATAATGTTTAACAAAATATCTGGCACCCCACGGCCTAGTCAAGTTGACACATTAACCATCACTGTGTGTGGGGGTGGAGCATGGGGGTATGGTGTTTGGTGGAGGAGTTGAAGGCCTAGTGTCTCTCACACCCAAGCCAGGAAAGGTTCCTCCCATGGAATTTAGTCTTGAGAAACCAAATCTCATTGAAATGTCCTCTCAGCAAGTCTGAGGAGGTTATGCTTAGACCTGAATGTGAGCATGTACCCATACCGGTGTAGACTGACTGTGTCATCTAGTGGGGGTCCTGTATGTTGGAGTTTTGTCCCATTCTCTGTCCAGGTCTCAGTGTCAGGGAGTGGATGTGGCCAGATAATGGTCACAAGGAGCCTGGGGCTCTCTCCGTCCTGGCCAAGGAATTGACCTCCTGTTCCTCACATCTGCACTGACTGCCACTTCCCAAGAGCTAATGACATGTCACTGTCCAGAAAAGCTCTCAATGTCCTGTTCAGGGCTCTCTTTGTGAGATCACACAAGCACTAAGTGGAAAGTGCCATGTCAAAATACTCGGTGTCAGGCTGATACATTAATTAGGGGGACAGCTGCACCACCTAGCTCAAGATGCAAGTAATATATGTTTATCAAGCAAAAGAAAATGTCACCCAGGACACAGAGCAAATCCTGGTATTCTCAAAACAGGAGCTAGCTCCCAATTATCTAATGAGAAATGCCACTGTTTGCCTCACTCATCTGGTCTTGCACCTGACACTCTTTTACCTAAACTGCACCTCTCCTGTTGGAATTCAATCCCATTTCCTTTTTTTAGTGTCTATTATAGAAATGAGGAATAGCCAGCTGCCCTCCACTCTCCAAGGCCTCTCTTTTCTCCCTAACTAGTGCTGCCACCTCTACCACACTCACGTTCCTATCTCTGCACTGTCTTATCTTCCCCGTGATCTATTTCCCATTCCTGTGCAGCGCCATGCTGGTTTCATTTCTACAGCTTTGAACTCATTTTCATATATGGCCAAATGAAGTTCCCTTCTTATTTCTTCTTTCTGAAAATTGTTTTAGCTACTCGTGCCCTTTATTCTGCCATGTGACTTTTGGAATTATTTTGTCGAATTTCTGAAATATGCTTCTGGGTTTCTGATTAGAACTGCATCAAATGTAAAGATTAATTGGAAAGAAATGGTAGCTTCACACTGCAGTCTTCACATTCATAAATATATTACATGTCTCCACTTGTTTGTTTTCATATAATTTTCTCCAGCAAGGTCTTGTACTTTTGTGGTTAGGTTTATTGGTTTGGGCTCCCCAAGAAGCAGCCTCTGAGTCAACGGTTCAAGCACAGTTTATTGAGAGGTACAAGAAATGTGGGGAGAGGTGATACAGGGAAGGAAGGCAGGCAATAAAGGTTGCATTAATAAATCAGCTTCCCAATGGGTGACTGGAGCTTAATCCTGCAGGAACACTCTGGGACACAATGCAATATACATGCTGCAGAATTATTTCAGCCAGGGGCAAGGGAGCTGGGATATTTATACCCCAACCTCCATCACTCCTTGGTTAAGGGTTGCCCTTGGGAAGATGTTAACTCCCAGGTGCTTCTGTCTGGGGCATGCAGGCAAATAAGTTCCCACCTCCCTGCCCTGAAGATGAAGGAGCTTGTGTCACAAAGAAAAGGTGAGGACAACCAAAGTGGTATCAGCACAGGATCCACAGCATCTGCCTTAGGCAGCTTGCGGGAGAGATTATCTTTCTCTAGGAGGAAAACTAAGGCAATGGGTGAAAACAGCAGGCAGCTCTACAGAGGTAATAGCTTCCTATATAGTCAAGCTGCTGTCTGAGGTTGTAAAGGCAGCCATGCTAGCAGTTTTTGAGCAGAAGCTGGTGGATAGGTCAAGGATGTGTGGAAGGGATTCCATCCTTAACAAGTTTGGACAAGAGCAGCAATTCACAGCCTTTTTCTACAGAGGTCTCCTTGACAATGCTACTAACCTGAGACCCATACAAGTATAACTCCCAGCTCTTTCACCCAAGAAGGGTATCAGAATGCAAGTTACAAACTATAACTTTAGATCTACTGTAATTTATGAGGGTTTTTTGATGCAATGAATCATTTCCAACTTTTATTACTTGGTTGTTTGCCCCCAGCTGTGTGCAGCACTCACTCTGACTCCTGACAACACACCAGCTGTCCCAGCCACACACTGATTGGGAACGTCGGGGCCAGACACTTTCTGAGAGTCTGACCCATGTCACTATTACTGAAGGTGCCACATTAATTATGGACTCTGAAAGGGGAAGGGGAAGTCGTGGGCCCATGCTGGGAAGCAGAGGACTGCCATCCATCTGGAAGAAGTGACCAGAGTGAGGTGCATGCTACTTCAACCACTCCCTTCCCTGATTGGGAACTTCAGGGCCAGATACTTTCTGAGGGTCTGACCCATGTCACTGACTTGAGTAGGCAGACAGGCCAGGGTGCTGTGTATGAGAACTGGCTCCCTGGTCCTCTGAGCTCCTCTTCATCTCTTAGAAAATTGCTGGGCATGCTGAGCAACTTCATATCCATCCATTTGGAGTAAACATCATAATTAATTATTTGAGCCTGAACAATCCAGGTTTTGAGCACAGCAGGCTCCTAGAGGGGCTCACAGCTGGATAGCACCAGATGGATCCTCTGTATAGAAAAACTTTTAGAATAAGCTTTCAGAGGGGTGATTTCTCTTTGGGAAGCTGAGACTGAGTGAATGGGCCAGGAGAGAAATCAAACAATTTCTTGTAAGGGGCAGAAAAAACAAGGCACTCTTGATCCCAATGAACATTCCATCAGCTGTCTTCATTCTGTCAATAAACTCCCAGAGCTGCCACCAGTACTCAAGGTGTCTCTTTCTCGATCCCTTCAGTAAATGTGAGTGCTTTGGGGTCCATGGAATAATCAGTCAAAGAAGGGCCTAATGGGTAGAGCCACCCCCGCCCACCCCCACCCACTTATGGGCAGAGAGGTAGAGGCAGACCTTAGCTAGTTCTCCTAGACACTCTTCCGTTCCTTGGTCAACTTGAATCTATTGTTGATAAAAAGATTCCCATATCACAACTGATGCCTTTGCAAATACAGTATGCCTGGGGGTCAGAGCAGATAGGTAAGTTGAGTCAGAACAGATGTTCCCCTGTCCCTCAAGGTTTCTTCAGATAAACTTCTTCACTCTGAGGTTCATTTTGGGGCAGAGGTGCCGTATTTAACTCAATTCAATAAATATTGAGCCTCTGCTCCATGCACAGAGCTAGCCATTATCCAAGGCACTGGGATGAACCACCCTGAAAGAAGTGACAGTTTAAATGGAGAAATAGACAAGTAAAACATAAACGCTAGTTCAGTGCATTGTGTGAGTACAGTGATCCTTTTCCTCCCTTCTTCCTTCTTTTCTTCCTTCCCTCCCTCTTTCCTCCTTTCCTTCCTGTCTTTCCTCTCTTCTTCCTTCATTCCCTGCTTCATCCTTTCTTCCTTCTTTACTAATATTTCTGTAGTCTATTAGGTACCATCATATTTCTACTTGCTGAGAATGCAGTGACAGGTAAAACAAATTCTTTGCTCATCTGAAGCTTGGATTCTAGTGAGGAAGTGAGGAAATTAACAAACTAACATCAATAAAATAACTTACTGTGAAAGAAAGTAAATCAGTTAGAGAGTAAGGGGGTACTATTTTATATATGGTGGTCACAGATAGCTTCTCTGAGCAGACGATTTTTGAGCAGAGACCTAAGTAAAGTGAGGGAAGAAACTACAGGAAAATGCAGGGAGAGTTCTAAGCCTAGGGAAGAGCACAGGCAAACGAACTGGCACAGCAGTTTTCGAAATAATGGGATGAGTAAGAGACACAAGGGAAGCTCGAGGTCAGGCTGTTTAATTTAAAAAGTGCAGAGGGAAGCAGCAAAGGGTTAAGAAGAGCTGCCCTCTGAGGCATGCCCAAGAGGACTGTGCCTGGCTGGGGTTGGAAAGGGAGCTGATGGAAGGAGGAGCCCAAATGCAGGAGGCAGCAGTGCCCAGGCCCAGAGGCTGACCATGCAGGGCTCCTTCAAGGCACTGCAAGTGCTCTCTTCCTATGAGCTTGTGCTTGATCCCCCCCAGGGCTCCTAGGGTGGCCTGTGAAGCACAAGATTCATGAGGAGAGAGAGCATGACTGGGAATCAGGAGGCTGACTTTCTGAGACATTCCTTTCCCTTCTTACTCTTGGCTTCCCCATCCAGAAATGCAGGATGAGCACTCATGCCCTCTCTGAGCACTGAACAGGCTGAAGGTCATACAGTCCTTGCCATGTACAGTGGGAACTCTGGTTCTGAGCAGGCAGAGCCACACCTGCCTTCTCAGCTCCCCACTGTAGGTGGTCATCAGGACCTGAGGGCCCACTTGCAAGTTGGGCCACTCTCATCCTCACCTGGTCTCTGATCTCCCCTAAGGCTCAGACTCTGCTGACTCCTGGCAGGGCTTCCTAGGAACCATTCCTTTGTGTCTAAGCAGGGACACTTTTTACTGGGACCCAGGGCCTAGCAACACAGTTGTAATGATAATGATATCAGCTAGAACTGTCAACTTCCAGTCTGACTAGAGCAATGTAAAGCTGGCATTTCTTCCTCCTCCTCTTGGAAATCACCCGAGAGCCAAGAGGCAAATGAGAGCCAGGAACATCAGCCTCATCCTCACAAAGTAGGAGAGACCTGAAACCTGGAACCACAAGATAAATGGAGGGCCACCAAAATAGTGAAGGTGACATTGGAAGAAGAGCAGACAGGATGCCCTAGCAGTGGAGCTCAGAGAGAACTTTCAAAATATGTTTCTAGAAGGTGAGAAGCCCTCCTTGAGATATAAAACCTATACTCCCTAATTTCAAAACCAAGAACAGAGTAAGTCCATGAGGGTGGTGACAGGAAATATGCTAAATCTAATTCCATGAACAGAGAACACAGGTCAAGATAAAGTGTCACACAGTCAAGCCATATTTGCAAGAAACAGTACCCTAGTGACAGTGGGGCAGAGAGTCTTTGTCTTGTGAATAGCCACACAATTGCTCATGTTTACTGGCTTGAGACAAAACCCTAAGCTGCTCATCAATAAAACCAGGAGTCTTGACAAGAAATTCTGGTACCCTAGAAGGAAGCCCAGCCTGCTCCCAACACAAATCAACTATAAATAGCTGCTTCAAAATGAAACTCCCCTCCTTCAAAAGTGAGTATTTGAAAAACAGCCAGCACAGAATCTAAACAAAGACAAGGGAAAAAGAAGAAAGGAAAGGAGGAAAAAAAAAATAGAAGATGAAGAGTTAATTGAAAAATATTTTCACTGAGCAGAATAAGTTGTGACTAAACATTTCACCATGATTTTAAAAAAAGAAAGTAATGAGGCAATTACTTCAGTGAAGCAAAAGCGCTGAACAAAGATGAGAGAAATTACTACCTATTATCTAAAGAAGTAGGGGATTATATAGAGAATTAGCCGATATTGTCTAAAGAGATAGGGGTTTAAGAGTATTATACAAAGTTATAAAGGAAAGTGCCAGAAAAATGTAAATCTGCCAAATTACACACACAAGGGAAAGGGGAAAATAGTCCACATAAAGTTTTCTAAAGTGTTAAACAGAAAGCGTAGCATAAAACAATGACAAAACTAAAACCAAATATATATCATCTGAAAGCAAATTAATAAGCTAAAATCGCTTATTAAAAGAAAAAGACCTCAGATTGCATCACAAAGTAAAACCAACTCTGCTGCATATAAAAGCACACCTAAAAGAAAGGGATTTAGAAAGTTTACAAATAAAGGAACAGACAATGGTATAGCAAATACATGCACAGAAAAATGAAACAGGTCATGATCTAAATATCAGAAAGGCTGGATTTGATGCAAAGCATTAACTGAGACAAAGAATGACACTTTGTAATGCTAAAAGATACAATATTGCACGATCTCACTTCTCAGTGGAAAGTAAAAGGTTGAGAGTACAATAGTGGTTTCCAGAGGACCGCCAGGAAGGGAAGGAGGAGGAGATAGTGAGAGATTGGAGAGGAAGGAGGAGAAGGTGAGAGATTGGAGAGGGAGGAGATGGTGAGAGACTGGTCGATAGGTACAAGTCTACATGGGATAGGAGGAATAAGTTCTATTAGTCTACTGCATAGTAGGATGATTAGAGTATAATACTAGAGTAGAATAATATATTGTATAATAATATAATATATTAGAGTATAATAATATATTGTATATAATATATAATATTAGAGTATAATAATATATTTTATCAAAATAGCTGGAAGAGAGGTTTTTGAATGTTCTCTTCACAAAGAAATGATAACTGTTTAAGGTGATGGATATGTTAAATTCTCTGATTTCATCATTATACAATTTATATATATATGAAAACATCATGAAATGCCGGGGGGAGGAGCCAAGATGGCCGAATAGGAACAGCTCCGGTCTACAGCTCCCAGCGCGAGCGACACAGAAGACGGGTGATTTCTGCATTTCCATCTGAGGTACCGTGTTCATCTCACTAGGGAGTGCCAGACAGTGGGCGCAGGTCAGTGGGTGAGTACACCGTGCGCCAGCCGAAGCAGGGGCGAGGCATTGCCTTACTCGGGAAGCGCAAGGGGTCAGGGAGTTCCCTTTCCAGGGCCACTCCCACCCGAATACTGTGCTTTTCCGACGGGCTTAGGAAACGGTGCCCCAGGAGAGTATAGCCCCCACCTGGCTCAGAGGGTCCTACGCCCACGGAGTCTCGCTGATTGCTAGCACAGCAGTCTGAGATCAAACAGCAAGTCGGCAGCGAGGCTGGGGGAGGGGCGCCCGCCATTGCCCAGGCTCGCTTAGGTAAACAAAGCAGCCTGGAAGCTTGAACTGGGTGGAGCCCACCACAGCTCAAGGAGGCCTGCCTGCCTCTGTAGGCTCCACCTCTGGGGGCAGGGCACAGACAAACAAAAAGATAGCAGTAACCTCTGCAGACTTAAATGTCCCTGTCTGACAGCTTTGAGGAGAGCAGTGGTTCTCCCAGCACGCAGCTGGAGATCTGAGAACGGGCTGACTGCCTCCTCAAGTGGGTCCCAGACCCCTGACCCCCCAGCAGCCTAACTGGGAGGCACCCCCCAGCAGGGGCAGACTGACACCTCACACGGCCAGCCAGGTACTCCAACAGACCTGCAGCTGAGGGTCCTGTCTGTTAGAAGGAAAACTAACAGAAAGGACATCCACACCAAAAACCCATCTGTACATCACCATCATCAAAGACCAAAAGTAGATAAAACCACAAAGATGGGGAAAAAACAGAGCAGAAAAACTGGAAACTCTAAAAAGCAGAGTACCTCTCCTCCTCCAAAGGAACACAGTTCCTCACCAGCAATGGAACAAAGCTGGACGGAGAATGACTTCGACGAGCTGAAAGAAGGCTTCAGACGATCAAATTACTCTGAGCTACGGGAGGATATTCAAACCAAAGGCAAAGAAGTTGAAAACTTTGAAAAAAATTTAGAAGAATGTATAACTAGAATAACCAATACAGAGAAGTGCTTAAAGGAGCTGATGGAGCTGAAAACCAAGGCTCGAGAACTACGTGAAGAATGCAGAAGCCTCAGGAGCCGATGCGATCAAATGGAAGAAAGGGTATCAGCCCTGGAAGATGAAATGAATGAAATGAAGTGAGAAGGGAAGTTTAGAGAAAAAAGAATAAAAAGAAACGAGCAAAGCCTCCAAGAAATGTGGGACTATGTGAAAAGACCAAATCTACGTCTGATTCGTGTACCTGAAAGTGACGGGGAGAATGGAAACAAGTTGGAAAACACTCTGCAGGATATTATCCAGGAGAACTTCCCCAATCTAGCAAGGCAGGCCAACATTCAGATTCAGGAAATACAGAGAACGCCACAAAGATACTCCTCGAGAAGAGCAACTCCAAGACACATAATTCTCAGATTCACCAAAGTTGAAATGAAGGAAAAAATGTTAAGGGCAGCCAGAGAGAAAGGTCGGGTTACCATCAAAGGGAAGCCCATCAGACTAACAGCGGATCTCTCGGCAGAAACCCTACAAGCCAGAAGAGAGTGGGGGCCAATATTCAACATTCTTAAAGAAAAGAATTTTCAACCCAGAATTTCATATCCTGCCAAACTAAGCGTCATAAGTGAAGGAGAAATAAAATACTTTACAGACAAGCAAATGCTGAGAGATTTTGTCACCACCAGGCCTGCCCTAAAAGAGCTCCTGAAGGAAGCGCTAAACATGGAAAGGCACAACTGGTACCAGCCACTGCAAAATCACACCAAAATGTAAAGACCATCGAGACTAGGAAGAGACTGCATCAACTAACGAGCAAAATAACCAGCTAACATCATAATGACAGGATCAGATTCACACATAACAATATTAACTTTAAATGTAAATGGACTAAATGCTCCAAATAAAAGACACAGACTGGCAAATTGGATAAAGACTCAAGACCCATCAGTGTGCTGTATTCAGGAAACCCATCTCACGTGCAGAGACACACATAGGCTCAGAATAAAAGGATGGAGGAAGATCTACCAAGCAAATGGAAAACAAAAAAAGGCAGGGGTTGCAATCCTAGTCTCTGATAAAACAGACTTTAAACCAACAAAGATCAAAAGAGACAAAGAAGGCCATTACATAATGGTAAAGGGATTAATTCAACAAGAAGAGCTAACTATCCTAAATATATCTGCACCCAAAACAGGAGCACCCAGATTCATAAAGCAAGTTCTGAGTGACCTACAAAGAGACTTAGACTCCCACACATTAATAATGGGAGACTTTAACACCCCACTGTCAACATTAGACAGATCAACGAGACAGAAAGTCAACAAGGATACCCAGGAATTGAACTCAGCTCTGCACCAAGCGGACCTAATAGACATCTACAGAACTCTCCACCCCAAATCAACAGAATATACATTTTTTTCAGCACCACACCACACCTATTCCAAAATTGACCATATACTTGGAAATAAAGCTCTCCTCAATAAATGTAAAAGAACAGAAATTATAACAAACTATCTCTCAGATCACAGTGCAATCAAGCTAGAACTCAGGATTAAGAATCTCACTCAAAACCGCTCAACTACGTGGAAACTGAACAACCTGCTCCTGAATGACTACTGGGTACATAACGAAATGAAGGCAGAAATAAAGATGTTCTTTGAAACCAATGAGAACCAAGACACAACATACCAGAATCTCTGGGATGCATTCAAAGCAGTGTGTAGAGGGAAATTTATAGCACTAAATGCCCACAAGAGAAAGCAGGAAAGATCCAAAATTGACACCCTAACATCACAATTAAAAGAACTAGAAAAGCAAGAGCAAACACATTCAAAAGCTAGCAGAAGGCAAGAAATAACTAAAATCAGAGCAGAACTGAAGGAAATAGAGACACAAAAAACCCTTCAAAAAATCAATGAATCTAGGAGCTGGTTTTTTGAAAGGATCAACAAAATTGATAGACCGCTAGCAAGATTAATAAAGAAAAAAAGAGAGAAGAATCAAATAGATGTAATAAAAAATGATAAAGGGGATATCACCACCGATCCCACAGAAATACAAACTACCATCAGAGAATATTACAAACACCTCTACGCAAATAAACTAGAAAATCTAGAAGAAATGGATAAATTCCTCAACACATACACCCTCCCAAGACTAAACCAGGAAGAAGTTGAATCTCTGAATAGACCAATAACAGGAGCTGAAATTGTGGCAATAATCAATAGCTTACCAACCAAAAAAAGTCCAGGACCAGATGGGTTTACAGCCGAATTCTACCAGAGGTACAAGGAGGAGCTGGTACCATTCCTTCTGAAACTATTCCAATCAATAGAAAAAGAGGGAATCTTCCCTAACTCATTTTATGAGGCCAGCATCATCCTGATACCAAAGCCTGGCAGAGACACAACAAAAAAAGAGAATTTTAGACCAATATCCTTGATGAACATTGATGCAAAAATCCTCAATAAAATACTGGCAAACAGAATCCAGCAGCACATCAAAAAGCTTATCCACCATGATCAAGTGGGCTTCATCCCTGGGATGCAAGGCTGGTTCAATATATGCAAATCAATAAATGTAATCCAGCATATAAACAGAACCAAAGACAAAAACCACATGATTATCTCAATAGATGCAGAAAAGGCCTTTGACAAAATTCAACAACCCTTCATGCTAAAAACTCTCAATAAATTAGGTATTGATGGGACGTATCTCAAAATAATAAGAGCTATTTATGACAAACCCACAGCCAATATCATACTGAATGGGCAAAAACTGGAAGCATTCCCTTTGAAAACTGGCACAAGACAGGGATGCCCTCTCTCACCACTTCTATTCAACATAGTGTTGGAAGTTCTGGCCAGGGCAATTAGGCAAGAGAAGGAAATCAAGGGTATTCAATTAGGAAAAGAGGAAGTCAAATTGCCCCTGTTTGCAGATGACATGATAGTATATCTAGAAAACCCCATTGTCTCAGCCCAAAATCTCCTTAAGCTCATAAGAACTTCAGCAAAGTCTCAGGATACAAAATCAATGTACAAAAATCACAAGCATTCTTATACATCAATAACAGACAAACAGAGAGCCAAATCATGAGTGAACTCCCATTCACAATTGCTTCAAAGAGAATAAAATACCTAGGAATCCAACTTACAAGGGATGTGAAGGACCTCTTCAAGGAGAACTACAAACCACTGCTCAAGGAAATAAAAGAGGATACAAACAAATGGAAGAACATTCCATGCTCATGGGTAGGAAGAATCAATATCATGAAAATGGCCATCCTTCCCAAGGTAATTTACAGATTCAATGCCATCCCCATCAAGTTACCAATGACTTTCTTCACAGAATTGAAAAAAACTACTTTAAAGTTCATATGGAACCAAAAAAGAGCCCACATCGCCAAGTCAATCCTAAGACAAAAGAACAAAGCTGGAGGCATCACACTACCTGACTTCAAACTATACTACAAGGCTACAGTAACCAAAACAGCATGGTACTGGTACCAAAACAGAGATATAGATCAATGGAACAGAACAGAGCCGTCAGAAATAATGCCACATATCTACAACTATCTGATCTTTGACAAACCTGAGAAAAACAAGAAATGGGGAAAGGACTCTCTATTTAATAAATGGTGCTGGGAAAACTGGCTAGCCATATGTAGAAAGCTGAAACTGGATCCCTTCCTTACACCTTATACAAAAATCAATTCAACATGGATTAAAGACTTAAATGTTACACCTAAAACCATAAAAACCCTAGAAGAAAACCTAGGCATTACCATTCAGGACATAGGCATGGGCAAGGACTTCATGTCTAAAACACCAAAAGCAATGGCAACAAAAGCCAAAATTGACAAATGGGATCTAATTAAACTAAAGAGCTTCTGCACAGCAAAGGAAACTACCATCAGAGTGAACAGGCAACCTACAAAATGGGAGAAAATTTTCGCAAGCTACTCATCTGACAAAGGGCTAATATCCAGAATCTACAAGAAAAAAACAAACAACCCCATCAAAAAGTGGGCGAAGGACATGAACAGACACTTCTCAAAAGAAGACATTTATGCAGCCAAAAAACACATGAAAAAATGCTCACCATCACTGGCCATCAGAGAAATGCAAATCAAAACCACAATGAGATACCATCTCACACCAGTTAGAATGGCGATCATTAAAAAGTCAGGAAACAACAGGTGCTGGAGAGGATGTGGAGAAATAGGAACACTTTTACACCGTTGGTGGGACTGTAAACTAGTTCAACCATTGTGGAAGTCAGTGTGGCAATTCCTCAGGGATCTAGAACTAGAAATTCCATTTGACCCAGCCATCCCATTACTGGGTATATACTCAAAGGACTATAAATCATGCTGCTATAAAGACACATGCACACGTATGTTTATTGCAGCATTATTCACAATAGCAAAGACTTGGAACCAACCCAAATGTCCAACAATGATAGACTGGATTAAGAAAATGTGGCACATATACACCATGGAATACTATGCAGCCATAAAAAATGATGAGTTCATGTCCTTTGTAGGGACATGGATGAAATTGGAAATCATCATTCTCAGTAAACTATCGCAAGAACAAAAAACCAAACACCGCATATTCTCACTCATAGGTGGGAATTGAACAATGAGAACACATGGACACAGGAAGGGGAGCATCACACTTCGGGGACTGTTGTGGGGTGGGGGGAGGGCGGAGGGATAGCATTGGGAGATATACCTAATGCTAGATGACGAGTTGGTGGGTGCAGCGCACCAGCATGGCACATGTATACATATGTAACTTACCTGCACGTTGCGCACATGTACCATAGAGCCTAAAGTATAATAATAATAATAATAATAATAATAATAATAAAAAGAAAAAAAAATCATGTTGTATGCCACAAATATGAACAATTGTTATGCGTCCATTACAGTTTTAAAAAAGATACACTGCAGAATGAAACTTTAAAAGTCATGACTACTTATGCCAAAATAGCCTAATATCAATATTTATAAAGCAAAATTAACAGAAGATACAAGGAGAAATAGGCAAAAATATATCAGGAGTAAAAGGCTTTCATTCAACTCTCTATAATCAAAGATCAAATGGATAAAAGTTAAGTTTACAGAAGACCAAAACAACATAACTTAAGTGTATGTAATTTATACATTTGTAACTCTGAACCCTCAAAACAGAGAAAAACATCTTTATTTGAGATGCAGCCAAAGTAAAAAAGTGTAAAATTCATTCTCTGATTCTATTGCACTAAAACTAGAAATGAATAATTAAGGCAAAAATTAAAAATCCTCACTACTGTTTGCAGAAAAATATTTAGTGTCTTTTTAAAACAACTCTCTTAGGTCCAAAATGCAAATAAAAATGGCAGAATAGCTAAAGCATGCTAATTAAGACAATATATATAAATCAGCTAAAGTAATGTCAAGAGGGAAATTCGTTTTACTAAGTACTAATAATAATAAAGAGTATATAAAATGAATGAGATAAGCATCCAATTCTAGATGTTATAAAAATAGAAGAACCCTTAGAAAAGCAGAAGTATTTAATAGCTTAGAGCAGAAATTAACAACAGATTTTAAGAGGAAAATATTAGAATAAATCCAAGAGCTGACTTTGAGAAAAATAAATAAATAATCTAATTAATAAAAAAGAGAGAAAACAAAATCCACAAAATAAGATGTATGGAGCAGGGAGAAACCACAGGTATAGTGGAAATTAAAACATTACTTTATTCAACTCTATGTAAATACATTTGAAAATCTGAAAGGGATGAATCATTGTATAAGTCATACAATTTACTAAACCGGCTCTACAAAAGAAAAAAATCTAAACAGATCAATTACAAAAGAATAAACAGAAAAAGTTGGCTAATTTCCTTTCATAAAACTGCCAGGCCAGAAATTATTACAAAGGTTACTTTCTAAGCCTATTTTTAGGAGAAGAAAAAGAAAATTTTAAGCAATTTCTAAATCTTTATTTTCTAGAGCACAGAAAGAAGGAATTCTACTACATCTTATTGAACGAAACAAGCCTAACACTGACTCCAAAACCCAGCTGTAGACCAGCAACCTTATCAATATCTGACTTGGTCAGTTCAGGCTGCTATAACAAAAATGCCATGGATTGAGGGGCTTGAACAACAAACATTTATTCCTCACAATTCTGAAAGCTGGGAAGTCCAAGATCAAAGTGCTGGCAGATTAGAAGGCTGGTGAATGGCTGATTCCTGGCTTATAGACAGCCCCTTTCTCATATCCATGCATGGTCCAGAGATCAGATCTCAGGTACTCTTTTAATAAGGACATTAATCTCAACTTGAAGACCCACTCTCATGACCTAATCTAACCCTAATTCTCTCTCAAAGGCTCCATAATGCCAGAAGAAAACATTTTTCTTCTCATCTCAAAGTATCAATGGCCTAAGTACCATGTAAATCTCAAAAGCCATAAAAGAAAAACTGAAAATCTCACTAACATGAATTTTTTAAAGCTCTGCATGGCAAAAACTTTCATGAGTAAGATAAAAAGACAAATTAAAAATTGAGAAAATATTTGAAAATCATAACACAATTTCTTTAATATATAAAGATTTCATAAATCAATTAAGAAAAGTAAAACCTAACAGCACAATAGAAAAAAACGAACAAAGTGATACGGAACCATTTACTGAGAGAGAAGGTAAATGTGTTTTAAGTTTAGGGAAAATTGCTGAATTCCACTTACAATAGGAGAATTGCAAAATAAAACTATACTGAAATACCATTTGTCACCCATTAGATTTGCAAATATCAAAACGTTTGATGACACGTTTTTAGATATTGCTAAATTACTCTCCATAAAGGTTATACCAAGTTCTCCAACGATGTATGATAATGTGTTTCCCTACATGATCACCATCGTTGGTGCAAATGTAAATTGATATAGCCTCTATGGAACTTAACAGTAAAGAACAAAATTTAAAATGCATGTACTCTTTTGATCCAGAAATTTACTTCCAGGAATTCATCCTTATGTGTACTCCAGCATTAGTGAAATGATGTCCTATGTTTTTAATTGCACCATTGTTTGTAATAACAAAAAGCTGGACAATAAGAAACCACTTAAAGAAACTATCTCATTAAAATTATAGCCAAAAAGTGCCATGCAGTGTTATGAAGTGCATCACCACTTCTGTAATAAAAAGTGGGATTATATATTCCTTTTCTTAAGTATATGCAAACTGTCTTGAGAAGAAGGCCTAAGAAGCTAGTACTATTTATCACTGCCAGGGAGAAAACCTAGCTTTCTAGAGGACAGTGATAGAAGGAGACGTTTCCCTGTACACCTAATTTTGTACTTTCTAAACTTGGAACAATTTGAAAGCCTTACTTATTTCATAAGTAGAAAAAAACCTATTTTAATAAGTATTATAGTTTCCATTTATTGGGTGCTTTCTATGTTCCAGCATCCTTCTCCATCATCCCATGTAAACCTGGCCAAAAAAGCCAATGAAGTATCCTTCATTCCACAGATGAGGAAATTGAGGCACATAGAGTTGAGGTAACTCAACTAAGATCACAGAGCTAGAGGGCACCTGAGCCAGGACTGAATCCCTGTGGTGCTATGCAAGAGTCCCAGCAGTTCCCACTCACATGTACTGCTGTGGACCACATCTATTTGCAGGGTGTCTACAGGGTGGACAGCATATTAATATAGATCAGTCTTGTCCCCTCTTAGAGGTCACTCCTTTCAGAGGCACATCCCATAAGGCTCCAAGCATGCCAAATGCTTCCCTTGGTTGGCTCTGGACTTCCTGTGCCCGCTGGATGCAGGTGCATGGATGGGAGGGCAGAAGGGGATGGCGCTGTCCTTAGCTACTCCTCCTCAGCCCTCAGAGTCACCTGGTGGCAAATCTCACATTCATAACCTCCTAAGTGCCTCTCACATGTCTCTCTTTCTCTCCTTTCCAATTGCCTCTAACTCAGTTCAGGCTGCCACCAAATCATAACTAAAATTTGGCAACAGCCTATTCACTCAGCGGGTGGTGGCCAGAATAATGTTTTCCCATTTGTATTATATTTTATACATGTAGGAAACCATTTAAATGCCATTATGCAGAAAGAAGATGTCTTTCTAATGCTCTCCCTTGGTATTAAAGAGAATGGGGCATGATTGAGGACAAGAACCCTCATGCCCTAGGCTTTCCTGGCTCAGTTCCTGCCTTCTGAATGTGTGGAATGAAGAATGACATCCAATTCTGTGGTTGCTTCAAGGCATCTCTTCCCTGGAACTTCACCCACACTCTCTCCTGTGCTTGGAATACCTGGTGCAAGTCCACCTAGACCATTTCTTACGTTGCTTCAGGACTCAGCTCAAGTATCCTTCCCTAGGGAAGCCTTCCCTGACCCTCAATCTGATTTAAATTCCTCTCCTTTTTTACTCTATAGTAGCCAAAGTGAAACTCAGTTATAAAACAGACCACACATGCTATGGTATTGCTGATTCGTCTCTCTGTGGCTAATAATCTGTGAGCTCCTGGAGAGCAGGGGCGGTGTCTTCGTCATCTTGGTACACCCAGGGTCTGGTATCATGCCTACTACTAGTTTGAATTACTTAGTACTTGTTGAACAACTGATTGAATAAAATATGTTAAAGGCATGTGCCCCTCCCAGTACTGCTCTTTCACCTTCCAGACCTGCTCCATCAAGCCCTGTACTACTTTCCTAAGCAGCTAACGGCAGCTTCACTTCCAAGGCCCACGTGGAACACTGCTACATTGGTGGTGCCCAGTGTGCACATTTACTGGTAATTATACCCTGAGTAGTCAGTCCCCTCCCACAGTGACTCTGAGATCAGCCACATGACTTTCTCTGGCCAATGAGACACTGGCAAGCATGCCACAAACAAAGGCTGATTGGGAAAGTGCTTGAACACTGGGGCTTATCCTCTTGAAACTCTCCCTCCTGGAAGCCAGCTGTCAAGTTGTAAAGAAGCCTTGGGGAAACTAGCACTCTGTGAGAGGCCACATGGAGAGGAGCCTGAAGGAAGAGAGATCATCCTGGACATTGCAGCCTCTATAGAGCTCCCAGCTGAATGCATTCTCATGACTGACTTCACCTACATCTTGTAGAATGCAGAAAAACCACCTAGCTGAGCCCAACCAACCCACTGAATTGCCATTGTTCACTTTAGGCACTATTTGTTATGATCATTTTGAGGATGATTTGTTATGCAGCAATAGACAACAGAAACAGGCCAGTATGGAAACTCCCATGTGCCTGATTCCTGGCACAGGAATACAGCTTCCCTGGCAAGCCTAGCTGGTCCCTGCAGCTGCCCAATGTACCAAGGCCATTTGCTGGGACCAGGGCTGCCAGCAAAAGCCAGACCCAAGTTAGAAAATTAAGCCCCCAAATAAATGCACAACCATAAAATAGAAACACCCAAGAAGAGCCACAGCTGTATACAAATGTGAGTGGCCTTTGTCAGGGAGAAGAAAGGAAGGTCAGGCTGGGCTCTGATGTTGCCTTCCTCTGGACCTCCTTACAAGCACACCTGGCAGCAAAACTGCATGAAGCTCCAGCCTCCTGGGGCTTTTGATCTTGGAACAAAACAAAATAACATTCCACACCAACTCCCACCGACCCCTATGCAGAAATTCAGGTGGCGTTAGACCCAAGGGGAATCCTGTGCTCTGGCCCCCTTCTGCTGCAGGATAGAATCCACACCCTTTTTCCCGTTGTCCAGCATCCCTGTGTGCCTGGCATTGTGCACAGACCCTTGATTGCTGCTTAGGAGCAGCAGGAGAACCACCAACCAGGAGAGTAGACAGCATTCCTGGGAGCCATCGAGGGGAAACTTGAAAGTTGGGGAGCCCTAAAACAAGGATGTCTTTCTGTTTATTTATATATAGTATCCTTTTCTTCAAGACTAAGCTAGATTTCTTTTTTTATATATATACTTTGTGGCTCTTGCTTCAATTACAATTAAATCACTTTTGTGAATATAAAATCCTTCTTTTCCAGCAAAAAGGCAGCTCCTTGAGAGCAGAGACTATGCCTGCCTGATTCTACATTGCAACTGTGTTGCCCAGCACAGAGCATGGCACATACTGAGTACTTGGCAAGTAGCTGTGGAATGAATAAATGAAATGAATGAATGTCAAGCCCAGTGTCCTGCATACAGGATTTCTTGTTGATGATGCTGATGATGCTGTCTCACACCTCTGTGCCTTTACATGTGCTGTTCCTGTGCCCAACATCCTTTTCTCTCCTTCTCTGTCCCCCACGCAGCCCTCTTACTAGCTCTGGAATGGTGAGTTCACTTCAGACCTCTTTGATCTTCAGTTTATTCCTCCAGACATGGGGATAACACCTGCCTTAGAAAGAGGGTGTAAGGGTGAACTCTGACCATGCCTATAAAGTTTCTGGCTTCAGTAATGCTAGTGGGCTTTCTCTGACTTCTAGCAAAGATTCCCATGACCATTTCTTGGTACTGTGTTCTCAGCCCCTGGTGCTGTGTAGCCAGAAGTCATTTTTACCATAAAGTAGTTAGGCAGTGATGGGAACCCAACAGGTGAGCTAGATCCATGTTTCTCAGATTTTGTTGTACATGAGCATTACTTGGGGATCATGTTAAAATACAGATTCTAATTCAAGAAGTCTGCAGAAGGAAGGGTGCTGAGATTTTGCATTCCTAGCAAGCACTCCGAGGACGGGATCCTGCAGCCCCAGGAAGCACTCTTTGAGGAGCAAGAGGATACAACACCAGCCGTAAGACAAGCCAGGAGAGAGGCAGGGGCAGCCATGGGGTGGCCACTGGAATCAGGCACGGGCAGTGGTAGCTGTGGCTCAGGCTGCTTGGGTGAAAGTCCCCCTGGCTAGTAGGTGGTGGAACCCGATGCTAGTAGCTCTAGGGCCCCTGCCTAGAGGCTGCACAGCTGAACTGCAGAGGATGCCTGGAGCAGACGTTTCATTTTCCAGTTGGTGGAAGTAGGAGGAAGCAGGGGAGTTTTCTTCTGGTGAAGTTGCTCTCAGAATTGGTGCCAGAAAGACATATGTTCCCAGTTGCAAGTTTCTGAGCCTCTGCCTCTCACCCCTCGTACTAGGGGGCAGTTGAGAAGAACACTAATCATAAAAGGAGGCCACATGACACGTGTTACTCTGAGGAGCAGGAAGCCCTCCCTGGGCAATGTCCCTGACTGGGAGCTGATACTGCAGGAAAGGAAGGGGGAAACTAGGGCCAGACTTTTCAAGGAGCTTAGTAAGGCCTGTCGGGGCCTGTTGGTGGCACATGGCACATTCCTTGTGACCTCCTGGCAGCCCCGGAGGAGAACAAGCAGAGCCCACCCAGGTCAGAAGGGGCCTCTTCTCCTCTGGGCTCAGGAAAGTAGGGAGGGAAGTGCTTTTCCTGCATTGTCTCGGTGGTTCCCAACCTTCCTGGGGGCTTCTGAGGACTCTTGTTTCATGTCTAAGCCATCTGCAGATCCCCGCACAGGAGCAGCCACAGTGCTTAGTGTCTGTTGATTGAAAACAATGCCATGACAAACGCCAACGGGGCTGTTCACTGATTTCCAGCTTTATTCTAAGAACACTGATGGACATATGAAAACTGGCTGACCATCTGTGACCAGTCGGCCTTAATTCAGTGTGCGGGTAACGGACTTAAGGTGCCAGCGGTAACACAGATCTTTTGCAATCATTCTGTCTCCCCTCCCTTCTTGGTCTTTGTTATCTCATTTAATCCTGAATCCTTTATCTCATGGAGTCTTCACAGCAACCCTTGAAAATAGAGTATTGCTACCCTCATTTTACAGACCAGCAAGCTGAAACTCTAATAGGTCAAGTGCACCGTCCAAAGCCACATGTCAAGGAAGAAGCAGAATCAGGTTTGTAGCCCGGGTCTTTCTGACACTGCAGTCGACCTCTTTCCACTGTATTCCTGGGGACTTCCTTAGCCGCAGCTTAGCATGGAATCACTCTGGCGCCCTCTGGAGGTCACTCTTCCATCCTGCCCCGTGGTTTCCAATGAAGTCCAGTTAATCACAAATTAATACCCATTGCTTTCCTTTTCTTTTTTGTAAGGTCTGGCACCCTGAAGAGACTCTTAAGTAAAATATAGCTGATTATTACAAAAATGTGTCTAAGAATGGAGACACGTGCAGGGCCTCTCAGCCCACTCTCACAGCCTAGGAAGAAGGGGAGGTGATGGAGGAGGAGGTGACAGGCCCCCTCCACCCCCACCCCACGCCCACCCCCACGCGGCCCCACAGCTGTCTGTCTGTGTCAAATGTTCTAAGCAGAGGTTGGGGGCTTCACTCCCCACACAAAGAGAGTTCAGAGCTGTCAGCACCTTTCCCACGGTACACTAGGTGCTGAGGAACAGGTGATAATTACAGCCCTGTCACCCTCATCACCTCTGAGCTGGATGAGTTTTTTTCTAAAAACAAATGTTGTGCTGCCTGAAGATCAAAGTTGGAGCTTCGTTTGGGGAAATACACACATGCAGGCTGCTGCTCTTTTCCATGAAGCACAGTGAATTGGCTTGGAAAACACCTTGGAGATGGCTGTCTTGGCCTCCTGCCAGGGGAAAGATATCGTAGGAGGGAGGAGGAGGCTGCCTGGCCTCCATAGGTGCACCTTCTGCCTCCCGAGAGAGGTGATCCTTCACCAGCCAGCGTGGCGGGTCAGAGTTCCATCCCTCTGCCCTTTGGAGAAAAGGAACCTCCGTGGCCCTTCACATCTTAGAAGGAACCTTTCATGTAGCGCCCACCTGTACCTCTGAAGTCAACTCTCTTTTCCAACTTAAATGCTCCCCAACTCTTTGGATTTTTAATTTAAAAGGACTCCAAGCTCCTCAGTCTCCTCAAGGTCTCCCTGTCCTCAGGACTCACCGTCATGTATCTGTGAATGTCTGTGTTAAAAAGCAGCAATGAGACTAAAATATTCTGGAAATATGTACTCAGATTTTCACATTCAGATTTATACACACTGCTATAAACCAAAACAATTTCCTATACAAACTAATATAGTTCCACATAATATCTACTCTTAATTGAGTATTTTACTATATGCCAAGCATTGTGATAAGCATTTACAAACGTTACCCCATTTAGTCTTCATGCAGCCTTATGAAATGAGTATAGAGACTGTGTATATCACCGTCACTTTACAGATAAGGAAACTAAACCCTAAAGATGTTAGGAATTTACCGGAGCCTCAGAGCTAATGAAGTATTGAGAAAGCACTGAACTCCATACCTGTTTGTCTCCAAAACTCCATGCTCTTAACCACTCCTCTATCTCTTCGACCTCATACAAAGTCATGTAATGTTGTTTTACATAAAATTGTACATACACTGCAATATAGCTCTACTTAATTGCATTTATAATGACACAAGCACGCTCAGGAAGGGATCCCGGTAAGTCCCTGCAAGTTGTCCTACAATCAAAATTTCTATTTTTTAAAAAAAGACCCTACAGAAATAGGGTCCTCTCCCAGTGTAACTTACCTAATCAACTTTACTTACAACTACCTATCATCCTAGAAACTATCGTTTACATAAAAGCAAAGCAATGAATGTATTGAAATACATTCTTGGTTTGCCTCAGCAATTTAATCTCTCAGAAAGCAGAGGTTGTGGGTAGGAGAAGGTATCTATTTGGAATCTAATTCTGCTTTAACAAGCAGCAACTACTTAGAGAAGGAACAAAGAGAGAAATCCTGAGAAATTGTAGCCAGGTCACCTCAAAGTTCATGCTATTCATGAAGAAAAGAGCTGGGTATGGTCTTACGTGTACCTTAGTTTTTACAAAGTCAGATTGCAAAACCTTCAGAGAAAAGATCGGCTGATCCCATGACCTGATACTCTTATGGAAGACAGCTCTGAAGGGATGACTTTCAAAAATGAAATTCTGACAAGACAATTGCAAATGACTCTGATATACAAGAAGTGTGATTGCACAGGATGAATACACACGAGTGACACAGACCTTTAAGTATAATGTCAGGAAGGCTGAAGCCCAGAATGAGCTGAAGCCAACACCACAAAAGTTCTTCTTGGGTAGAATAAGAGAAATGAGAACAAAGAAGGGCTAGATCCACCTCTCCAAGGACTAGCTCTATGACCTGGGGTGATTTTCTTAACCTGTCTGAACCTCACTCAGTTTCCTTGTCCATAAAATGGAAATAATAATTATTACGCTGCAGGTTTCTTGTGAGGATTACATGGAATGATGCATTAGAAAAACAAACAACAGGCCAGGCATGGTGGCTCATGCTTGTAATCCCAGCATTTTGGGAGGCTGAAGAGGGTGGATCACCTGAGATCAGGAGTTCGAGACCAGCCTGGCCAACATAGTGAAACCCCTTCTCTACTAAAAATACAAAAATTAGCTAGGTGTGGTGGTGCATGCCTGTAATCCCAGCTACTTGGGAGGCTGAAGCAGGAGAATTGCTTGAACCTTGGAGGTGGAGGTTGCAGTGAGCCAAGATGGTGCCATTGCACTCCAGCCTCTGGGCAACAGAGCGAGACTCTGTCTCAAATCAAAAGAAAACAAACAAACAAAAATCTAGCACAGAAGAAGACATTCAAAAAATATAAGTTGTAAACATGTGAAAAAAAGGTCATCATCACTGGTCATTAGAGAAATGCAAAACAAAACCACAGTGAGATACCATCTCACACCAGTTAGAATGAGGATCATTAAAAAGTCAGGAAACAACAGATGCTGGAGAGGATGTGGAGAAATAGGAACGCTTTTACACTGTTGGTGGGAGTGTAAATTAGTTCAACCATTATGGAAGACAGTGTGGCGATTCCTCAAGGACCTAGAACCAGAAATACCATTTGACCCAGCAATCCCATTACTGGGTGTATACCCAAAGGATTATAAATCATTCTGCTATAAAGACACATGCACACAAGCATGTTTAATGCGGCACTATTCACAATAGCAAAGACTTGGAACCAACCCAAATGTCCATCAATAATAGATTGGATAAAGAAAATGTGGCACATATACACCATGGAATACTATGCAGCCATAAAAAAGATGGGTTCATGTCCTTTGCAGGGACATGGATGAACCTGGAAACAATCATTCTCAGCAAACTAACACAGGAACAGAAAACCAAACACTACATGTTCTCACTCATAAGTGGGAGTTGAATAATGAGAATACGTGGACACAGGGAGGGGAACATCACACACTGGGGCCTGTTGGGGTGTCGGGGGCAAGGGAGGGAGAGCGTTAGGACAAATATCGAATGCATGCAGGGCTTAAAACCTAGATGATGGGTTGATGGGTGCAACAAACCATCATGGCACACGTATACCTATGTAACAAACCTGCATGTTCTGCACATGTATCCCAGAACTTTAAGTATAATAAACAAATATATACATACATGTTGTCAGTTCCTTCCTGTCCATATATATATATATATATATATATATATATATATATACACACACACACACAGAGAGAGAGAGAGAGACGGAGTTTCACCCTTGTTGCCCAGGCTGGAGTGCAATGGCATGATCTCGGCTCACTGCAACCTCCGCCTCCCAGGTTCAAGCGATTCTGCCTCAGCCTCCCAAGTAGCTGGGGTTATAGGCATGTGCCAACATGCCTGGCTAATTTTTGTATTTTTAGTAGAGACAGGGTTTCTCCACATTGGTCAGGCTGGTCTTGAACTCCTGACCTCAGGTAATCCGCCCGCCTCAGCCTCCCAAAATGCTGGGATTACAGGCATGAGCCACCGTGCCCAGCTCTGTCCCCTTAATATTAATGATTTGAAGTTAACAAAAAGCGGCCCTCTTCAGCTCCTATTTTGTTTCTACCTTTCTGTCAAGGACAGTGATTCTCAAATTAGTACATTTAAAGTAAACATCCGTACATTTAAAATAAACATTGGTAAGGAGAATTTAAGAATCCAGGTAACGCACCGATTGTTAAAATGAGGTCAAGCCTCTTGACCTGGAAGAATTCTATTCAACAGTTTGTGGATATCACACAGGATATGGACCTGCTGTTGGAAACCCTTGAAGAATCATCATGGATGTAGAAAGGACAAGTACATGACAGGTACATAGCAAACACTCAATTAAAATTTGTTCAAATGTTGAAAAGGTACTAGAAACAAGCAAACGCCTTGATTTTCCAAAAGAGATACATTTGCTGGGGGCCCATCCCAGGTACAATTCTCATTAAGTAGGTGGTTTGCATGCCCTCAAGAAGAGATTCTGTGATCCACAGGGGCCACCATAGGTCCATGAAGAGCCCCTTATACCTGACATTTCTCGTTTTCTTTTCTGATAGAGTTGTTGGATGAATAGATGAAAAACAGTACCTATGGGCTCATGATCCCAGACAGAGAAATGTGACTCAGATGATCATACAGTCAGGGGCTTTATAACTGGCAGAATGACCACATCCAAGGAGAACAATCACTAGATCAATTTAACTGGATCAATACTTGGGGTGAGGACCCTGGAGTCCTAGGCAGGGCTCTCACCTCCCCATAGATGAATTGCTGATCAGTTATAAATTGAATAAGGAGGGGCCGTTCATGTGTAGAAGAGCAGAGTCCAGATCCTGTTATACCTGCATCAGGTAAATCTGAGATCACAAAAGCAATGTCTTTTCTATAACATCTATTTTTCTCCAGGCTCCATAGTCACCAAGCCAAAAGCATCTTCCTCTCGTTCATTCCTGGGACCCATTCGCTCACCAAATTCACTGGTTTTACCTCCTAAATATTTATCAGGTATATCCTGTACTTTCAATCCCACCATCCCTGCCTAAATGTAAGCCCTTGTCATACTAGGTAATCATGGTCAGGGGTTTGGAATCTGGTCAGAGAAAGCTGTGTTCAAATCTCAGTTTATGCTCATAGCTTATGCTGTGCGATCCTGGGCAAGTTATTAAACCTGTCGAAATTTCAGTTTCCTTGTATGTAATGTGGGCATAATAGTGACAGCTGCCTCAGAGCTTTTGAGTAAGATTTTCCCTCTTCCTGGTGTGCCCCTGCCCCCCTTGTCCTTCCAGTGACCTCCAACCCATGCATGAAAATCCAGGCAAGTGTCACCTCCTCTGGGAAGTCCACAGGTCCTCTCAGGGTGCACATGCTCTGCCCCTATTATGGACATCTCGGAGCCTCAGAGCCCTTACCTGCAAAACGGTACTTAAAACACCACTCCAGACAGTATTGTATGAGGATTAAATGAGCTTAAAATTCATAACATTTCTGGAAGATTGGAATTCAGTCGGAGTTCTGGGAAGAGCTCAGACCATTTCATGTGATGGATGGTAGGTAGAGCTGGTATTATTTACACAAAGGGAAGAGAGTGGGGACTTATAATGTGAGCCCCAGGAGGCAGGCACCGGATTCTATTCGTTTTTGGATTCGCAAGCAAGGAGTGCTTTGCTCACAAAAGACAACAATTGCTTGCTAAATTAAAGCCTGAAATAGAAAGTAAATAGATATCTCAGGCCCCCTCTCCCTGCAATGAATGTAGGTGGTGTTTGGCCAGGAGTTATGCCATCATCACACATCTTTTCTTCCAAGTGAGAAAATCACTTTCTCAATGATTTTCCCTCATTCTGGCCAGGCAAAGATGATCATGCCACCTTTATCCCTGGCTCCCAAAAGAGGAAAACGATGGGACTTGGAAGTTTGATGCCTCTCTAAGGTGGTCCAGCCTGTCACCAGCAGCCCCTGGCTTTCACTAAGGTTTACCCCGACTTGCTCACACTCTTCTTCCTGTGGACCCAGAGAGCTGTATGGAAAAGCAAGAGAAGCAGGCTTATTGCTTGTGACAGCAGACGGGGCACAGAAGCAGCCTGGGCCATCCCAGACAAACCAGCCCAGCCTCTCTCCCTCATGCCTATGGGACATTTCATAGCTGTCACTGCCCCAGGGCTTCCATCATGACCAAAGCAAAGAACCCTCTTCACCTCAGGAGCTTTGAAAAGCAGCATCGCTAATGCTGCCAACAGGGATTCAGCCCTAGAGATTTCTTGGAGTCGGTTTCATGGATCCAGCAAACCCTGTATCTGCTCACAGTTAAACTCACAGCTGGGTCAATGCGTGCATTGCCTATAGCCCTCAATCATTAAGCTAACCTGGGCATCTCCTTGTTCTCTCCTTGGAAGCATCTCCCCAGCTCCCTATAGTTTTCAGACCACACAAAGCAGAAAATACATCATGGCAAGGCTGAAAAGGGAGACACTTGGTTAAGATCACCCAGAGTCAGCCCCAAACCCAGGCCCTGACACTCAGCCTAATGTCCTCGCCCTGCACCACACTACCTGCCTGGATTGGCACTTGTAGTGCCCACCCCCTGAGGATAGGCTGAAACTCAGGCTTGTTTTTGAAAGTCCTAAAACTTCTACCAGCCAGGTCAGGAGATCAGCAGGTGCCAGGGCTGCAGGTTTTAATCATGATAACTACATCTCTCTTTCCCTCACTTTTTGCCAGGTCCTGTACATTGACTATCTCTTTGGACTCCACAAAACTTTAGGAGGCTGGTGTTATCACCTCCATCTTACAGATAAGGAAAGAAAAATTCAAAAAAGTTATGTAGCATGCCCAAGATTCCACCTGGAAAGTGGACATCTTTCATTTCAGGGCTGTGGATTTGGCTGGGTCAGGCACTGCTTATAGTAGGAGGGGAATAAGTCAGATTTCATCCAATTGACAAGAAGAAAACATCATCCACAAGCCCAGCTAGTGAATATGCTGCAGGCAGGGAGAAAAGAGGATCCGGAGTCAGAGACATCTCCAGGAGAAACAATGTCTGCTGCTCAGAGCAGAACAGGTGGAAGCCCAAGGCCTACTTCTATAAGGCTACTATGGCCACAGCAAAAGCATGGGTCAACCCAAGAGATCTAGGACAGCTGCAGAGAGATACACACGTCACCATGGGGCCAGAATGCACATCTTGGGTCTTCACCCAGAGGAGAAGCAGAGAAGCAGGCTCTGACAGGGCCTGAATATCCCTCTGAACCTGGTGATGAGGAGGGGCAGCTGGTCTCACATCCCACCCAAGCAGGGCCAACCAGGACCAGTGTCAGCCAAGATGCCCATGAGGCTTTAAGTCATCTTAAGATACAAATGGGATCAGCTAGTCAGCTTTTGAAATATGTGGAGTTTTCCTTCTTTGCCTCTTAATTTTTCTCTCCAAACATGTCAACCCGTATGGGCTAAGCTAATATGAAAACATTTGTCCCTCTGAGAGAGCAGAGCTAGAGAGATCAGAGCTCCCCTAGAGGCTGGGCAAAGCCCAGCTAGGGAAGGTTCAGCCCACACACCCTGAGCACCTGTGGTGCATCAAGCCTCACTCCAGGTGCCGGGGAGAAGCTATTAGCAAGATAGAAAAGGCCTCTGCTGTCATGGAGCTGACCTTCCAGAGGAAGGGACACAAATGACACAGTGCTAAACAAAGACTATAGAGTGAATTCAAAGGAAGAAGTGCATCCTAGGGTGGCCGTGGTAACCTCTCTAAGGTGGTATGGAGGGAACCTTTGGGCTGCACAAGGAGAAGGTGCCACTCTAGGAAAGCTCTAAGGAAGAGAACTCCAGGCAGAGGAAACAGCAGACACAATGGCCCTGAGACAGGACTGAGCTGGGCATGCTGAAGGAACTGTCAGAAGGTGGACTTTGCCAGCACCTGGGGCACATGGGGGATGGGAGCAAGATATAATACGAGGGCAAAGAGGCAGGTAGGCTCCATGAGCATGGTGAGATCCCGAGAGCCCATCTGCTGGCTGCACCCTCAGTGCCTAGCTGAACTGAACTGGAGAGTTCAGCTGAGGTTGACAAACACATGTGGGTACAGCCAGTTAGGGGCCAGGCACTGGACTGACTTGGGGCTTGAATGAACAGCCCAGTGGGGAAGACAGCCACACACACAGAACCCAAAGCCCTGTCAACATTGTCAGACTGATCGATACATGTCTGGGGCTTTTCTCCCTCAAAACCTCAGAGCCAGACATCAAAGAGCATTTCACTGCAGATCCCCTATCCTGGCTTCTTGCTCTTTTGTTTGTTTTTCTTTACCTGGGCCAGAACACATGGAGAGTGAAGTTGGTATTTCTCGAAGCTTGCAGTCGCCAACAGGAGGATGAATTATTGAGGTGTTATGCTTGTTAATAGCACACTCCAATCTCTGGTGTTGACAAGTCTACAGGCCACCAGGGGGTTTGTCCATTCAAGCCAAATACTTTTTAGGGACTGGCCTGGAATGCATTATGATGCTTTTGGGAGAATAGAAATGCCCTCGTTCCCTGCCAGACATTTAACCAGGAACAAAGGAAGAAGAGTGCTTGGCTCAGACTGTTTTCAAAGTATTGGAGAGCCCCATGCAGGACTCTTGCAGCCTCAAGCAGGCTCATGCAAACTGAAGGGGACCTACCCAGTTGTAGAGGCCCTTACAGCATCCACATGCAGGACTCAGATGGAGGCACCCAGCGTCTTTCTTCTGGGATCCACTCAATAGTTCGTACCCAAGGTTCCTAGCCGTGAAACTCCTCCTTCCCCTTTCTGGAGGCCATATAGAGTGAACTTACTATGGCTCTGCTCCCCACAGTTAAACTGCAGATTTCCTGATTTAAAAGTAATACATGTACGATGAATTTAATAATTAAACAATCAACAAGTATTCATTCTATGGCTACCAAGGGCACTTTTCTAGGCACTTTGCATACTAATTCGAACAAACTGTAGAGCATGTGGAAATTAAAGAAACCTACAAAGAAGGAAAACAGTTAAAATGTTACCCATTCGCCTCTCACCTAAGAAGCAGCAGAGTTAACATTTGATTTAGTACATTCCTTTCCAGACATTTATCTATACATTTTAATATGATTGAGATCATACTGTCAACCTAATTTTGTATCATGACTTTTAAATTTAACACATCATAATCATTTTTTCCAGTTAGGATTGCTGGCATTAACACATAGAATTTCAAGCTATCCAGTTAAAATGGAATTTCATAGAAATAACAAATAAATTTTAGTATAAGTATATCCCAAATATTACGTGGAATATACACTAAAAAATTATTTCTTGTTTCTACTGAATTTCAAATTTAACTGGTGTCCTGGATTGTATCTGGCAACCTTTGGTTAAATACTCACAGGAGGCTACATCTCTAGCCTCATCTTTGCCACCAGACTCCTTCTCTTATTCTGTTCAAACACACCGACCTTGAACAGGTCGCGCTGCACCTGCCACAGGGCCTTGACACCTGCTCTCCTTCTGCTTGGATGCCCATCCCCTTGATATCTGACTCCCTTATTCACTTCCCTCAGAGCTCTGTTCAAATGTCAACTTTTCAACAGGTGTCCTCTGGCCACTCTACTGAAAATAACATTCTCCATCTCTCTCCATCCCTCATATCCTCATATCCTCATAACCAGAATAAATGCTTTGTTCACAGCATTTATTCCCTCATGTAACATGCTATATTTAATTCCCTACTATCTGGCCCTACCTCTTAGGGTATAAGATCCCTGAGAACAAGGACTTTATCTGTATGAATTTCATTTTTCTTTTGTTTTACCGCCAGATCCCCAGTGTGTAGAACAGCACCCGGCACATCGTAGGTGCGCTAGGAATATTTGTTAAATGAATGGATATGTGAGTGTGCATGCATGTCTCTGGTTATTGATTCTATCCGATTGAATCATCAGTCTATTCCTGAACCATACTGATTTAATTATTGTGGCTGCATGAACACTTTTTAATATCTGATAGAACCAGTTCTCTCAGTAACCTTTTATACTTTTTCTCCTTGGTGATTTTTGAGTGATTATTCTCCCACCTAAATTTAGAGGCATAAAAATGGCAAACAATTATAGATATGATAATTTGCCATTTAGCAAATATAGCATGCACTATGCACCAGGCCTGCTCTAAGCACTTTCTATGCATTAACCATGTAATCCTCACAGCAAACCTATAAGGGAGGTGCTATACTTACTGCACTTTCCGGATGAGGAAACTGAGATGTAAATAACTTCTGTGAGGTCACACATCTGGTAAGTGGCAAGGCGAATATCTAAACCCCATCTGGCTTTAGAGACCATCCTGTGAGGCACCCTTCTTGCTGCCTTCTTATTCATTTTATTTTGCTGCCATAACAAATTACCAAAAACTTAGCAGCTGTAAAATAATACATGTTTGTTATCTCACAGTTCCACTAATCAGGAATCTGGGCTCCAGGTTAGATGGAACTGCTTAGGCCTCACAAGCTGAAATCAAGGTGTCAGTGGGGCTACAATTCTCATCTGAGGCTGGACTCTTCTTCCAAGCTCACCAGTTCCTGGGCACATACCCCTCAATAGCATAGGTACTGGCTGCTTCCTAGAAACCAATACGAGCGTAACTGTCTCAGACTTTCTCTCCTGCCACTGGCCAGAGAAAACACTCTTCTTTTAAAGGGCTCACCTGATTGCAACATGCTCACTCAAATAATCTCTGTATTGGAAGTTCAGCTGACTTGGGACTTCATTTGCATCTGCAAAGCACCTTCACAGCAGTGTCTGGATTCAACTGATTGAATAACCAGGTGCCACTTTTAGAATTCTGCCTACTAACGTCTTTTCGTATGGGTGTTATTATTATTTAGGTATGGCAAGGCCAACAGATCAGGAAACAACCACCACTGAAAATAGTTGATTATACTCAGAGATGCCACATGGGAAGTACCAGGGTTGGTCAGGAGGCAGAGGGAGAGCTGGGCCTAAGAGCAAGGGCCTTGACCATGATTCCTGTGGAAAGGAATGGGTGGGGCAGGGTAAGCAGGGTTAGGATTGGCTACTTTGAATAATTTCACAGGTTCTGGGAGCATAAGAACTGTCCTGAGTTGTCCAGTACCTGGCCCTGGGGTGATGAGGGCGGGTGGTTAATGACCCAGAATGTGAGAGTCCGATAAAGAAGGTCATTTGGTGTGAAGACTCTGGATCAGGTTGGTTTACACTTAAAAGCATCCTCTCAACCATGTTGTTTATTATCTTGAGGAATTGGCTAACCTTGGGAGGAGGAATCCCTCCAGGATCAGCAAGGCCTCAGAGGTCAAGAATACAGAAAATAAACGGCATGGTTAACACACACAGCTGCCTCATTTGGTCAAGTTTATCCACCCCTTTCTCCCATCTGCCATCCCCAAAGGAGAAAACAACTCTTTGTCCCTTTGGATCACATTGTTTTAAATGTACAAAGCAACTTAGGAAGAATTGACACCTTTATGACAGTCTTTCCTTCCAGGAACATAGTATACTTCTCCATTTATTCAAATCTTCTTTTATGACTCCCAGTAAACTTTTGTACTTTTCTCTAAATAAATTCTCACTTTCTTTTTGTGTTTATCCCAGGTATTTTATGGGTTTTACTGCTATTATGAATGGAATTTTCTCCTATATTTTCTAGTATATTCTACTATATTTTTTGCTATTTTTTTACACTTTATTTGCTATACTTTTACTATGTTTTCTAATTATTAGTAATTGCTGATATATTGGAACTATATTAATTTTTTACAGCTTTATGGTATATAATTGAGCTACAATAAACAATGTGAGATTGTTTATCTGTCCCTACCACCTTATTTTATTTGCTGCAATTATTTGTGTGTGATCAAAGTACATATTTAAAGTGTGAATTTGATAAGCTTGACATGTCTACACCTATAAAACCATCCCCACATGAGGACAGTGACCAAATCTATTACCCCCAAACCTTCCTCCTGCCCTACAGTAATCTTTCCCTCCCAACCCTCCCACATATTCTCAGGCAAAAACTGATCTGATTTCTGTCACTACAGATTTTCATACTGTTTCAGATTTTCAGCTACTAAATTGTGATGTTATTTTTCATCGTTTTTCAATTTATTCATGAGTTTTCTACTATGCAAACAGATCATCAGTATATAATAACAATTTCATCTCCTCCTTTCAAAATTATATGATCTATTCTAGTTCGTGCACAGTGGATCAGCAAGAATTTCCAGAATAATGCTAAATCACCACAGTGATTTTTGTGTCTTCCTTGATTTAATTAGAATGATTTCAGTGTTTGGGTGCCTGTTAAACTGTTGGTGTTGTTTTAATGAAAAACAAGCCATTATCCAGAATGAGGTCTTGGAACACAGAGAGCAAGTTATGTGACCAGACAGCATCACTCCTTCTAACCCTGGATTCATTTATTTACTTGCCTGGTCACCTGTCTTGTCATTTCCAGCCTGTTTTAATCATTTGCCTCTCTGTGTTTGGTATATATATTTATTAAGGCACTGCTCACAGGTATAACTAGTTTTTACCTGTGTTCCTTCATTACCAGACTATGAACTAAAGCAGAAATAGTACCTTTTTCATCTGATTGGGCAAAACATCTTGCATATTCTAGGTACTTCATAAATGTTTATTAAATTGAATGCAACTATACTAATGTTTACCTAAAAACATATCTCCCAAACCTGCATATACAGCAGTCCCCCTTCATCCATGGTTTCACTAGGCAAGGTTTCAGTTACTTGCAGTCAACCGAGGTCTGAAAATATTAAATGGAAAATTCCAGAAATGTCATTCCTAAGTTTTAAATCATGCATCATTCTGAGAAACATGATGAAAACTCATGCTGTCCCTTTCTGTCCCAACCAGGACTACACTAACCCCTGCAGCCCACCCCCTGGTTCCCAGATTGACCGTCGCAGTATCACAGTGCTTGTGTCCAAGTCATCCTTATTTTACTCTATGGCCCAAAGTACAAGAGTAATGATGCTGTCAATTCAGATATGCCAAAGAAAAGCTGTAAAGTGCTTCCTTTAAGCGAAAAGGTGAAAGTTCTCAACTTAATAAGGAAAGAAAAAAATCGTAGGCTGAGGTTGCAAAGATCTATAGTAAGAACAAGTCTATCTTTGAAAATGTGAAAAAGGAAAAAGAAATTCATGCTAGTTTTGCTGTCGCACCTCAAACTGCAAAAGTTTGTGCATAATAAGTGGTTAGTTAAACTTTATCATAGGTATCTACATACTTATAAGAAAAAACGTAGTATATATAGGGTTCGATACTATCTGCAGTTTCAGGCATCCACTGGGGTCTTAGAATATATGTACCCCCAAGGATAAAGGGAACTAGTGTACATCAGAGTCACCTTACTAAATTAGTTGGGGGAAGAAAGCAAAAAGAAGTTTTATTTTTAAAAAGGTTTTTAAAACATTAGTCAATGAAGAAAAAAATAAGAATACACCTTACTAGGTTCCATCCTACACTCCTTAAATTAGAATTTCTATCCTGGAAGCCTGGAATCTGTATTTTTGATAACCTCCCAGATGAACCTTATCCAGCCAGCCTGGCTTGGGCTAATAATCAGTTTGGAGAATCATTGTCGTAAAGAAACCAAGGAAAGCTAGGAGCAAAGCCCCTTATATTATGAAATGCTAGTGCTAAAGGCATTCTAAAGCTCTATTCCACCCCTACATTTTTCAGTGGGTGAAACCTCTGAAAAGCAAAAAGCTTTGCCTAAAACACTTGAAGTCACCCTCGTTACTCTCAGACAAAAGCTGGGTCCCAAAGGATCTGTTTCCTCAGTACCACTGGTCCTCCCAGGAACTTCACCACCCTTGGCAGGAATTAATGACCCAGGATCTTGGGGGAATCTTCATCTTCCCAGCCCCAGCATACGTAGGCATGAGCAAGAGGGACAGCCAGGAAGCATGTGGAGAGTAATTCCTTTTGGAGGGATACAATGACTATAAACCAAACCAAAATTTTCAGCCAAATGCTTGAATTTGAGTTCTGAAATAATTCAAACTCTTGAGAATGTTATAAACAAACATGAAGCCAGACAGCAGGTGATAATTCTCTGGGCCACCTCTGTCAGATGCATTATTTATAAGATGGGAAATATATTTTGTGCATTTTTCTTCCTAGATAATTCAGTAAAAACCACAAGGCAAACAAAATAGTTCCTACCTTTGGGTTTCTAACATCATCAGCCTTGCGTTCCATCCTGACTCACTTCCCTAGGTCTTCCAGACGTGCCCACCACAGGGAAGATTCCCAAGCACTACTGGAAGGCAAAGACCCTCCGGACAGGAGAGGAAGTTGTGGATCATCTGGTGTAGGCTCCTTTGCTGACAGTAAACCAGCAAAGCAGTGGCTAAGCTGAGATAAGGGCAATCTTAGGCTCTAAGCAGTGCTCATGCCACCCTTAAGATTGTATACTAAATTTTGTGCACTTTATTTCTGGGGAAAGGTCTTTGGGTTTCATCAGACTTGCAAAGAAGCCCCTGCCCCACAGAGTGGTAAGAGTCACTTTCCAGAAATGTGTAAATCCCCACCACTCCTATCCTCTCCTGCTGCCTCCACCCAGCCTCCCTCAACTATTGCCTGAATCCCACCTTCCCACTTATCCTACTGGCTCTGGGTGTGATCTGCTCTCCATGCTGATGCCAGTAGGCTGTTTCTAATATGCAAACCTCCCTGCATCACTGCCCTGACTACAGGACCAAACCACTGGGATAAAACCCAAACTAAGTATACCATACACGGTCCTCTACATCCTGGCCCTTTGTTGTCTTTGTGGCCTCAAATCTCACTATTTTGCTACTTTTCTCACCTAGAGTGAAGGCTTGGGCCTCACTGGGGAGATTTGAATCCACATGTGCCTGGCATCAAAGCACAGGCTCTTTGAATGACAAAAGCATGTCTCATACTAGTGAGGAAAGCCCCTTCATGTCTGTCTCGACCCCCAGTATATACCCAGCAGATGCTTTTTTTTTTTTTTTTCTGAGACAGAGTCTCGCTCTGTTGCCCAGGCTGGAGTGCAGTGGTGCAATCTTGGCTCACTGCAACCTCTGCCTCCCAGGTTCAAGTGATTCTCCTGCCTCAGCCTCCTGAGTAGCTGGGACTACAGGCACACGCCACCACACCTGGCTAATTTTTGTATTTTTAGTACAGATGGGGTTTCAGCATGTTGGCCAGGATGGTCTTGATCTCCTGACCTCGTGATCCACCCACCTCAGCCTCCCAAAGTGCTGGGATTACAGGCGTGAACCACAATGCCCAGCTACCCAGCAGATGCTTTCTTAAACCCACTGAAGACCCTCAGCTCTGAAGGTACACACAGGCTTTCTCTAGCAATGGGAACCTGATGTGATTCATTCTAGTACTTAGAATTCAACTGTCATGTGTTAGGCATGAAGTTTGCCCCAGCCAGTGTGCCAAGTGCTCAGACATGCTAGTTTGGCTGTCGTACCTCAAACTGCAAAAGTTTGTGCATAATAAGTGCTTAGTTAAACTTTATCATAGGTACCTACGAACTTATAAGAAAAAACATAGTATATATAGGATTCGGTACCATCTGCAGTTTCAGGCATCCACTGGGGGGTCTTAAAATGTACATACCCCCAAGGGTAAAGGGGGACTAGCATAAATTAGAATCACCTTACTAAATTAATTGTGGGAAGAAAGCAAAAATAAATTTTATTTTTAAAAAGGCTTTTAAAATGTTAGTCAATGAGGAAAAAAAATAAGGATACATCTTACTAAGTGCCATCCTATACTCCTTAAATTAGAATTTCTATCTTGGAAGCCTGGAATCTGTAGGAATAAAGCACAGCCCCCAATTATTAGCCACCAGGAAAATCAAAACCACAATGAGATACCGCTTAACACCCACTAGGGTGGCCATAATAAAAACAACAGAGAATAACACATGTTGGTGAGGGTGAGGAGAGCCTGAGACACTGCCAGTGAGAATGTACATGGCACTTCAGTCACTTTGGGACTGAAGGTCCAAAAGAGGTATCATATAACCCAGAAATTTCACTCCTGCCTATACAAAAAAAATTTCACTCCTGTCCATACAAACAGTTGCACGTGAATAATATAGCAGCATTCTTCCCAATTAAAAAAAAGTAGAAACAATACCAATATCCAACAACTGATGAATGGATAAGTCAATGCAGTATATCAATACAATGGAATGTTACTCAGCAATAAAAAGGAATGAAGTACTGATACATGTTAAGACGTGAAAGTGCCTTGCAAACATTATGTTAAGCAGAAGAAGCTGGTCATAAAAGACTACATATTATATGATTCCATCTACATGAAATATCCAGAATAGTCAAATGTATAAAGATACAAAGAAGATTAATGGTGGTGTAGGTCTGGGGAGGGGGCAGGAGGATTATTGGTCAGCAATAGGCAGGGACTGCTAAAGAGGAAGGCATTCCTTTTGGGAACAATGAAAATATTCCAAAATTGATTGTAATGATGGTTTCACAACTCTGTGAATGTACTAAAGATCATTGAATTACACCCTTGAAATGAATGAATGGTATGGCATGTCATTCTGTCAGTGGTTTAAAAAACACCAGACCTTGAATTACACCCTTGAAATGAATGAATTGTATGGCATGTAATTCTATCTGTGGTTTTAAAAACACCACCCAGCTCCCACTGTCAATGAACCCTTAGTCTAGGCAGCCCCCCAGGGTGACTAACTTGTTTGGTTTGCCCAGGACTTGCCCAGTTTTAGCACTGAAAACCTCACACCCAAGGAAATCTGTCAATCCCAGGCAAACCAGGACAGTTGGTCACCCTACTGGAACTGCCACCCACCCATTCTCAGCAGGGACTTCAAGGGCAGAAGACAGCCAGCTAGCCACCCACAGGCACTCTGAAGTCAGATGTGGCCATGATCTCTACACAGAGGAGACGGAAGGCTGAGCATGTGGCCCTCTCAGGGAGGAAGGAGAAGTGACTCCTCCCAGACCTGGGCTGAACTGATGCCACAGCAGGCTGGTCACTTGGAGTGAACTTGTGGCCAGATAGTAACACTGCCCTCCCCCCCCCCACACACACACACACAATCCCCCTTAGGTGCTGGCATAATTGAGGGCACAGGGCAGCTGGTTCTCACTCTCTCTGAGTCCTGATTTTTTAAACTCATACAATTATTGTAATCCCACACTCTGCTTTGTCATGCCTTTAGTCCTTCCTTTGAGAACTCCCCTCCCACTCTTAACAGCCTGGGCTGAGGGCTTTCCAAACAGCAGATCTGGGAGGCTTAATGGTGTTTGGTCTTTCTAAAGCACTTGTAATCACCTCTCCTTTCTATGATCCAATTTCAAATGTGACAAATGTAGTCCAGCCCAACCTGAGTGCCTCTAATTGCTACTAAAGGCTGACAGGGGGAAGGCTGGATAGTCTCATCAGCCATGGAAGATAGAGCACTAGCCAGAGGCAGGATTCCGTCCCTTGCATCCAGACAGGACTGGCCTGCACCTGAGCCCCGAACCTGCTAGGGCAGTGATCAGTTGGAAGTTCCTCTCTTTCTGCCACCTTTCAGCAATGCGGTCATTTTCACAACTACTGTCAAATTGTCTTACGACAGCACCAGGTAATTCTCTCTAAATGGTTCTGGGGTATGTATTATTTATTGTGAGTCTACCATGAGCAAAAAAAATATAACAGCCATCTTTAAAATTTTAGTTCACAGTTTACTCTTCACACGACAGCCAGAGTTTCTTTTCTTTTTCTTTCTTTCATTTTTTTTTTTTTTTAATTAGAGACAAGGTCTCACTCTGTCACCCAGGCTGGAGTGCAATGGTGTGATCACAGCTCACTGCAGCTTGTAGCTCCTGGACTCATTGGATCCTCCTGCCTCAGCCTCCCATGTACTGGAACTATAGATGCATAGCACCATGCCTGGATACTTCTTAAATTTTTTGTAGAGGTAGGGGTCTTGTTATGTTGCCCAGGCTGGTCTTGAACTCTTAGGCTTAAGTGATCCTCCTGCCTTGGCCTTCCAAAGTGTTGGGATTGCAGGCATGAGCCACCATGTCTGGCCCCAGAATTGTTTTAAAGCATACATCAGATCCTGTTACATCCCTACTCAAAGCTCTCCATTGGCATCCCACTACCTTTAGAACAAAATCCTGGGTTCTCTTCACAGCCCCAACCCTGGCTGTTCCTCCAGCCTCCCATGCTACCCGCTTCCTCAGCTCCAGCTACCCTGGCCTACATGTCTTCTTTGAACATACCACACACGCTGAGTCTTCAGGGCCTTTGTAGATTCTGCTTCTCTGATGCTCCAGATTTGCTCCCCCAGAGATTCCTGTGTCTCTTCCCTCACTTCCTTCAGGTCTCTTCTCAAATGTCACCTCCTTAAGCGGGCTTCCCTGACCATCCCACTACATTAAATAGTCCTCTTCCATTACCCTTCATCCCTTTACTCTACTTTATTTTTCTTCATTGCGTTCACCATTATAATAAATACTTGTTTGCTTATTTGCCAACAACGTCCTGCTCCCAGAACATAAGCTCCATGAAAGCAGGGACATGTCTATTCTGCCCAGAATAATGCCTGGTGTCTACATCACAAGTGCTCAGATAATATTTATCAAATGACCAGTTACTCTCCCTGCTTTATGAGGTGTCAATCTATCCCCACTTTACAGATGAGGAAACTGAGGCACAGAAAGGTTCTATTACTAATCCCAAATCATATAACTAGAATGTGGCAAATATAGAATGTGAACTAAAATCTCTCTGATGCCAAACTCAGTGTTCTTTCTATCATACCACACTGCCTCTCTTCTGAAACACAGTCCTTTGTGAAACCATGTGGGAAGGGAGCTTAAAAAGGGAAGAGACTCCTTGGAGAAATAAGGAACCTGCACCCTCCTTCTCCACCTCCAGTTCTCAGCTGATGTTTTGTGACATTGAAATTGGGGCAATACCAGCTAGAAACATTTATTGATTTCAAAGCCAAGAACACTCTAAGTGCAGTATTAAGGCAATTCCATCCTAGAATTGAAATTTCTGGTGGCAGAAAAAAAAGTTAAAGCAAATCTCAAGGTGACAGCAATTATAGTATTTAGAGTTTAAGTCCTTTTTGGAAGAAGGCTGGAAAGTAATGGAGCAATGAATGAACCATTAGTGTAAAGTTCAAAACCAAACAAAGTCAATTCATGGCCTAGTACAAAACTTCAAAGAAGTTCCAGAAAATCAATTAGCTGTTTGCTATTACACAGAGCAGTAAACCTCATGTGAGTATTTCAGAGACAATTAAACGTATCAGGAGTATAAACAACTCAGAGTTCAACCAGACCAAGAATTAGCAAACTTTTCTGCAAAGGGGCAGATAGTAAATATTTTAGGCTTTCAAGCTATATCATCTCCACAACTACTCAGCCCCGCAGTTGGGGTGCAAAAGCAGCTGCAGCAATATGTAACCAAGTGAGCATGGCTGTGTTTCAATAAAACTTTATACACAAAAACAGGTGGTGTGCCAGATTCCACCCATGGGCTGTGTATAGTTTGACGACTGCTGATCTAGAACAATGTGCTTCTGTGACAAATGAAGTAACAGAGACATGGACAGATGAAATGACTGTCACAGCCAGTTATGAAACAGAGAAAAGAGAAAGTCATTTAACATTCATTCAACAAAGCTTTATTAAGCATGTATTAGATCTGGGCTATTCTAAACACAGGAGAGGCAATGATAAAAGAAAGAAAGAAAGAAAAAGAGGTTTTCTGGGTGAGATTCCTGAGACTTCACATTCCAGCAAGGGCAGCAGGCAGTAAAACAAACAAATAAATAAACAGATAAATGAATGAGAGGCCAGGTGCATTGGCTCACGCCTATAATCCCAGCACTTTGAAAGGCTGAAGCAGGCAGATAGCTTGAGTCCAGGAGTTCGAGACCAGCCTGGGCAGGATGGCAAAACTCTGCCTCTACAAAAAAATACAAAAATTAGCCTGGCATGGTGGCACGTGCCTGTAGTCCCAGCTACTTTGGATGCTGAGGCAAGAGGATCATTTGAGCCTGGGATGCAGAGGTTGCAGTGAGCTGAGATCCTGCCATTGCACTCCAGCTTGGGTGACAGAGCAAGACCCTGTCTCAAAAAACATAAATAAATAAAATAAGTAAATGAATAAGATACCATCAGGCAGCAATAGTGCTATGACTATAATAAAAACGAAATGTGGCAGGAGGCAGTTTTGGGCATGGGGGTGGAGTAGCAATTAAATCGGTTGTCAAGGAAGAATGGAACCCAAACATAAATGACTAAAAGTTGCCAACCATGGAGAGATCACATCTAGTAAGCTCATGGCATGTGCACTCAAGCTTCCCAGGCTGTTTGTTGCAGATGTGGAAACCAAAGCTACAAGAGCAGCAGGATTGGTGTGGTCCGGAAGGATTCCTGTGGTGTGGCATGGTTCAGGAGGATTCCCAAGTCAGTTCTCTCTGGCTCCAAAGCTTAGACTCTTTCTTTCACACCCGCACATTCCAGTCTTTTCACAGAAGGATGACTCAGAAATTCCCTCAGAAATTTAAAACACCATCTTAGTCTTGGTTTGGGGCTGGAACACGTACTAAAATTTTGACTAGATATTACAGCATCAAAAACTGCTCTGATGAGCAGATGATTGAAATTATTAAATTTTGCACTTTAAAGAATGAACTAGTCTTTCTTCTTAAAATATTTCATATTTTATTTCTAAAGGAGATAAAAGAGAAGCTTTCAGTCTGCTACTTTCAAGCATCTCGTCCGCAAACAAAACCTTCATGCATAATATTTATTCCCAATAAATGAAAAACCAAAATGAAATGCACTTTTTCTTTTTTATTATTGGTTTTTGAAGTACTAGAGACACGTTGATATGCTATATGAGAATTTCGAGTAGCTACATGCAGCTTGCTGATTTGTTCAAGGTGATTGTGAGGCAAACAATTCTCATTGTCTTTTTTTAATTTCAACGCGAGTGTTCCTTATACTTCCTCTCTTCAACCAGTGATCCATCAGGAGTAAAAATTAAACAAAATATGACTAATCATAGGAACAGTTCCACCCACTGGGGGGCGTTCACACCCACCAGAGCATGGAGTGGTGTTTAGCTGAAGGACAGACCCCTACATATGCTCACTCCATATGCACCTGCAGCACCCCAACTGTTCCTTTTAGAGGGAAGAGAATATTTAAATAAGCATTCTGTTCATTGACTGTTATGAGCTAGGAGACAGGGACTTTAAATGTCTTTAATGAGAAGGCCCAACCCCATTGCTCAGGCCCAGGCCCAGCTGGCGGTGAGTGAGGCTTAGAGGATGAAAAATATAAAGAGGTACCATTCTCAGGGCTGACCCCACACAGGAGCAATTCTGAGAGTGGGTGCTGCCTTAAGATGTAGGAGTTAAAAACAAATTATTTAGGCAGATAGTGAGGGTAAGGAAGTCCTCACTAAGGTTTTCCTTTTAATGAAAAGCAGCCCCAAAATCATTTTCTTTTCTAACAAAGAGCAGCCTGTAAAATCAAGCTGCAGACATAGAAAGGGAAGCTGAAAGTTTGCACAGATGAATGCTGGCAGTTATGCCAATAGGAATAGGCTACCTGGGACTAGGCATGATCAAAATTTGGCTCCATCTTCCTGTCTCTTTGCCAGCCACATGTACAATAAGGAGCAGGCAAGATCCTGGCCAAGTGGAAAGTCCATTTGCATAATAAGATTAGGGTGGGGCTACCAGCCTTTCACCTCATGCTATGTAAATGTCACACCTTGTGGAACTAATCTGTGGGCCCTATGTAAATCAGACACCACCTGCACAAGCCTGCCTATAAAATCTGCTGTGGTCTGCCTCAGGCCAGCTTTTCCCTTTCAGATGCCCAGATGTCCCTCTCTCTCCTTTCTTCTGCCTATTAGACTTTCTGCTCCTTAACCCATCCACGTGTGTCCGTGTCCCTAATCTTCTTGGCGCCAAATGACGAACCCCAGGTATTTACCCCAGACAATTATGCTGCTTCACTTATGTTTTGTACCCTACTCACCTCCCCTAGGACCTGGTCCTGTCCCCGCACACCTCCCCACACCACCCCCCACCCCCAACACACACACAAACTGAAGCTCAATCTTTCCATAAGTCAGTGGTTAGAAATAAAACCGCTGCTTGCTCCTAAAACCTCCCAAACCAGAGCTGCATTGAACTTGCTGGGCCTGTGATGGGGGTTTGTGTACTGGGTGCTGGTGCTCTTGGCTTGTGTTGGCTCATGTTAGTCACCACCACCTGTGTCTCTCTGATGTTGGGTTTTACTGAATCCTTATGATAACTCGGATGTTAACAAAAAAAGTTTTCTTTTTTTTTCCCCCCCAAGAAATTCTCTTTTATCTTGCAGAAAGAAAAGGACTTTAGGAGGAAAACTCAAAACAACAGACGTCACTGATTGTTGAGACTCCCCTACAAGTGAAACCAGTGTTTAAATGATGGCTCTCTTGAGCCAGAAGGGATTCTCAGAGGCCCTCAGGTCCAGCCTCCAGCCTCCAGCCTCCAGCTAATTGTAGCTCAGCAGCTGCATCTCGGGCTGGGCAGCAGGGAGCTGCTGCTTCCTCCTTGCAGTATACTGGGAAGTCTGTGTCACTGCAGAATGCAGGAAATAATATTTACCTTATACATTTGACAGGTTGTTAGGAAGACCTGAATAAAGTAATTTACATTGTACTACTTGAGCGCTATAAAATGAAAGAAGTTACTTAAAATCTCTAGGAGTAGGCGGGCGCGGTGGCTCATGCCTGTAATCCCAGCACTTTGGGAGGCCAACGCAGGTGGATCACTTGAGGTCAGGCATTCAAGACCAGCCTGGTCAACATGGCAAAATCCCATCTCTATTTTAAGAAATCACAAAAAATTAGCTGTGTATGGTGGCATGTGCCTATAATTCCAGCTACTCGGGAGGGTGAAGTGGAAAGATCACTTGAGCCTGGGAGATGGCAGTTGCAGTGAGCCAAGATAGCGCCACTGAACTCCAGCCTGGACAACAGAGTGAGACTCTGTCTCAAAAAATATATATAAAATAATAAAATAAAATCTCTAGGAGTAGTTAAACTTTACAACTCTTTGTTACCATTTCAGCATATAGTCAACTGTGTGGAAAAAGTTTCTCCCTACTTCTAATTAGTTTCCTGTGCTGCATATCTTATCTGTCCTCTGAAGGTAAATAAAACCATATTTGAATCCAAACTCCACCATTCTTAGCTGCGTGACTTTAGGTAAGTCGTCTAACCCCCTCAAGCACCCCATTTCCTTGTCTGCAAAGCGAGAATGCAATGTCTCCTTCAAAGGGCTATTATGAGGGTTGAGTGCAACAATACAGATTAAGTACAGGGAACACTGGCATTGTTCATAAACAGTCTTGCTGCCAAAACAAAACATCAGTTACTCAAGATCCATTTCATCCTCTTGTTCTTCTCCAGAGTCAACACTGCTGTTGCCTCTAGCTCTTCCCAATTCTCCAATCCCTGATTTTTAGACTAGTGATTCTTGAGTTCTTTAGGGTTCTCAACATTATTAAGAATCAGATGAAAATTTCAGACCCTCTCCACTGAAAAGTTCAATGGCAAACTTTTGCATACAATTTCGGGAGGCTCAGGAACCTTTTGAAGCCCATCCATGTGCCCCTTCCCTGGTGAGGAGAATGGACCCCAGATAGGAAACTCAGTTTTGAGAATCCCCCTACGGCCCCCACATGCTCAAAGGCAGCATCCCAGAAGCAGCCCTCTCTGCAATTTCTGGTTTCTGCTGGCCTCCTACCCTAAGGATGCAAATTATCAGCAGGCCAAGGCATCTTGGATGAGCCTGAGGTTTAGGAAGAAAGAATCAAGCTGAGAAGTGCACCTCAGCACAGCCTGAACCTGGCAGAACAAAGGCCCAATTACCAACTTCAGACTTTCAAAATGTCAGGTCCAGTTTATTGGAAATCTTTCTCAGCTAAGAGGCATTCACAGAACCAAGAGGAGAAGTTGAGACAGAGGCAGGAGCTACCATGGCTGGCAGATGGGAGGCATCCTGGAACTTACAATCGATGCAGGACAGGCAAGCCCCAAAGTAGGGCTTGGCCCGCCAGGGTTCTTGGCTTCACCCAGGAAAGAACTCAAGGGCAAGCCGCTGGCAGGGTAGAAGAAAACAGCTCTATTGAAGCAGCAGTGTTGCAGCTCCAGTGGTGTTACGGCCCCGTGACTGCTCCAGCAGAGCAGGGCTACCCCACAGGCAGTGTGCTGAGGGTAGCAACTCGGGGCAGTTTTGCAGTCATATTTATACCCATTTTTAATGACATGTAGATTAGAGGGTGGTTTATGCATAAATTTCTAGAGAAAAGGTAGTAACTCCTGGGTCATCAGGTCATTGCCATGGAAAGGGGCAGTAACTCCAGGGTGTTGCCATGGCAATGGTAAACTGACACAGCACACTGGTGGGTGTGTCTTATGGAAAGCTGCTTCCACCCTGTCCTTGTTGTAGCTAGTCCTCAACTTGGTCCAGGGCCTGGTATTCGAGCCCTGCCTCCAGAGAAGTCCCTTGAAAGTATTGCAAAGACCCCAAAGGGTGGGTTTAGGAACTCTTTCCAAAACCTATTCTCCCCCGATGGAAAAAGACCTTTATGGTAAAATACGTATCTCTTATACACACAAGCTGCTGAAAGCCGGCTATCACTATCTCCAGCCATGACCATAGAGAAACTATTCATTTGGGGGTGCTCAATTAGACATATTTTGAGTTCAGACAGAGGTCCAGATGAAAGGTCCCCTAGAACAACCTAGGAGAGGTGATGGAAGTCAGACAGATGCCTGAGTTGGCATTCTACTTTTCTGGAGGTTATTTAACTTTTCTGAGCCCAAGTTTCCTCATCTAGGAAAGATGGGTAACCCCCATATCCTGCGGTTGAGTTGAGCATTAAATGAGGTGAGATACATAAAGAGCCTGGCATATAGTAAGCTCTCAGTGAATGACAGCTGCCATTATTATGGTTATTAGTATTACTCATGGGCAAAGGGGATTGCAAAAATACTCCCATTTCACTAAACATGTGTTAAAAGCCTACCTTGTATAGCAGTAACAGGCAATATGCATACAGGATCAAAGGGAGAAGGAACTACATTCAGACAATTACATTCTTTATTTACCACTGATTGTTGAAATGCTATTTGTTCTCGCAGGCCTCTAAGGACCTCCCTCTTGCAGAGAACATTTAATGTGGTTACCCTGTGGTTGAGAGATTACAGCTACTTTGGGGCCAGATGAGAAATTCTATAGTTAGACTTTCGTTCATTCAGACCGGACTTTGCCCTGGTTAATCCTAATTAATAAGAGTTTGCTATAAAGAAGGAAAACCAAATTGACTGAACACCTGTGAGCTAAAAGCTTTCACAGATACTTTTTTTTGTTTTGTTTTGAGATTCTCGCTCTGTCGCCCAGGCTGGAGTGCAGTGGCATGATCTCAGGTCACTGCAACCTCCGCCTCCTGGTTCAAGCGTTTCTCCTGCCTCAGCCTCCCAAGTAGCTGGGACTACAGGCACATTCCACCACACCCAGCTAATTTTTTGTATTTTTATTAGAGATGGGGTTTCGCCATGTTAGCCAGGATGGTCTCGAGCTCCTAACCTCGTGATCCACCTGCCTTGACCTCCCAAAGTGCTGGGATTATAGGCATAAACCACCGCACCCAGCCTTCACAGATATTTTATTTAAGCTTACAACTCTGCTAGAAGGTATTATTACCCTCATTTATAAAATGAGAGATTTCAGCTTAAGAGAGAACACTCTTTTTGTTTGAGATCACAAATAGAACCTCTGGTATTTAAACACAAATCACTAGGACACACCGTTCAGCAAACTGCCTTAGCCTGTTTTCCTCAGAAAGGCCACTTCAGCCTCCACAGCCCTGGTAACAGCTGGAGAGAGTTCAGGCCATTTCAGAGACACTGTGTGAGGAGGCTGAGGGGGACAAGAGAGCAGAAGACATTTCTCCACCTCAGTGGTCCTGTTAGAGAGATGTTGTATTGGACACTTTTAAAATGGCAAAGAAGACTTTACTCAAGACTATTACAATAAGGGTCAAGACTCTTGTAATAGGAGAGAGAGGTTGAATCAACTCCAAATACAATAGGGGCCGCTGAAGATTTCTAGCTAATAGGCAGGGTGAGGGAGAGGATGGAAAATCACTAAGAGAAACTCTGTCAGGTATCAAGGGTAGAGGGGAGGAGAAACTTGATTGGCCATAAGGATGCAGGGATTCTCAGTAGACTGGCTTAGCAGGATTCTTGCTAAAACTGGCCTCAACAGGCCAAAGATGGGGGCTAAGGATGAAGCCTAGACAAAAAGATGGCTCAGAGGAGCCTGACTAAAGTTTGGTCAAGGAGGGAGTTGTTGTCCTTCCAATGTGCTGGACTGCAAAAATGGCCACAGGTCTCCACTCCTCCCCGTACCCATGCCTTTTGTAATGTGACCCAAGCAATTCCCATCAAGAGGGGAAATCTTTCTGCACCCTTTGACTCTGGGCTGGTCTTACGGCTTGCTGTAACTGGTAGAAAATGGAGGGAGCAGCACAGTGTCAGTTCTGAGCCTAGATCTCAAGAAGGCCTGTTTTGCCCACATTTGTTCTCTCTTTCCCTCTCTCCCGCTCTCTCAGCAGCAACCAGAGGAACCGCCTAGCAGATCCCAGCCCAAAGTGCTAACCTATAGAATCATGAACTAGATAAATAGTTATTGTTTTAAGCCACTAAATTTTGGGGCTGTTTGTATGAGGCAGTAGATAACTAATACATTCTCAAATGTGTCCACAAGTTGAAATCATTTGAGAAGCCTTAAAAAATATATTGATAGGTAGGTTTCCCCCACCCCCACCCTGCAGAGTTTCTCATTTACTTGACCTTGTCTGCAACCTCCACATTGGGGGTAGGGGGGTCTTAAGGTCCCCCAGGTGATCTCAATGTGTAGCCAAGGTTAAGCACCACTGCCTTAGCTCCCTTGGCCTGGGCCATCCTGAAGCAACCCAGTTGGACTCTCCAGCTGTGCAGAGGATTTGCAGGAGGTACACAGGTCAGTTACAACATGAGCTATTATCAGATGCGAGGGCCCATGGATCAAAGTCAGTGTTTCTCAAATTTTAATGTGCATCCTGATCACCTGAGGCTCTTGTTAAAATTAAGATTCTGATTTAGTCGATCTGGGGTAGGGCTTGAGATCTTGCATTTGTCACACACTCTCAGGGGATGCTGAGGCTGTAGACTCTACTTTGCTTGGTCTATGGGATCTTCTTTACACTCACTCCTTCCAAACACCCTTTGTAGGCTTGGCAGCTGCCTCTTAGCTGAACTTTCTCAGATGTACTGTTGTAGCCTAGAGGAGAATAATCTCCAAAAAGTTGCCTAGCCTTGGGGTGGGCTGCTCAGCAGCCTCTTGGAGGGGCACATAGACAGGGCCTGGAGCTCTTCTTGGCTATTTTATACTCCCATGGAATTGATTCTAGAACAGGGGCTTCTGACAAATCTAAAGAAGAGCACTGTATTGGTTTGCAAGGGCTGCCATAATGAAATACCGCAGACTGAGTGGCATAAACAACAGAAAGTTATTTTCTCACAGTTCAGAAGGCTAGAAGGGCAAGGTCAAAGTACCAGCAGGGTTGGTTTCTCCTGAGACCTCCTCCTTGGGTTGCAGATGACTGAATTCTCATTGTGTCCTCCCATGGTCACCCTTCTGTGTGTGTCTGTGTCCTAATCTCCTCTTCTTACAAGGACACCAGTTATATTTGACTAGGGCCCACACTAGTGACCTCATTTGAACTTAATTACCTCTTTAAAGACCACATCTCCAACCAAATTCAGTCATGTTCTGTGGCACTGAGGGTTAGGATTTCAACATATGGCCCGGGCATGGTGGCTTACACCTGTAATCCCAGCACTTTGGGAGGCCGAGGTGGGCGGATCACCTGAGGTCAGCAGTTTGAGGATTTCAACATATGAACTTTGAGGAGATACAATTTAACCCATAACAGGTATGCACTTCCCATTCTTCCTGTGTGGAACTAGCAACAGGACTAACCTTACCAGCTGCAGTCCTGCCTGGCAAAGCTATGGGTGGGAGGCAGCTTGCAGGGCTGTGAAGCACTTTCAAAGGCAGAAGGACCAGCACAATAAAGCTACATTTGAAAATGAAGAATAGGCTAGTGTGACCAGAATGTATACAGAACACCTGAAGAAAAATGGTATTTTATCTCCAAAGCAACCGTACCGTAGCCTGAATCCAGAGTGTTCTAGGCAGACCAAAAGCATGGAATAAAAATTGATTTGGACTGAGGAAATGGTCAAAAATACTCACAAAACACCCAAGACCACACCAGGGAGCCACAGAATCATTTGGAACAGGACTCCTGCTATCAAAATGCTGTCAAAACTTGAGGAAAGCAGGGAAATTCTCTGAGTGCCAATGCAGCACCTTTGTCATCTTACCTTCTTATTGCTTTGTCATCTTACCTTCTTACTGACCTAGTTAACCTCCTTTCCTCACTTGAAACATGAAGTGAAATCCACTGCCACAAAGGGTGACTATGAAGATTAAATCACAAAATATGTGTGATGGAACCAGGGTTATCGATGTGCAAATGGGTCAACAATCCCAGCCTCCATCCAACTTTCTCCACTTTCCTAACCCTCATCACACCCTGTATGAAGAATTTTGCTCAGCTTTTCCTCACCCCTGGTCTTTCAGGGGAGTTCTATCTCTGCCCCATTGTCTGGCTTTTTGGGTACAAATTAGGAAAGATGAAGGGAGAGAGAGAAGCAGGAGAGAGGGAGAAGGCAGAGAGACAAGGCTCTTGCCTTTTTTTTTTTTTTTTTTTTTGAGATGGAATTTTGCTCTTGTTGGCTAGGCTAGAGTGCAGTGACACGGTCTCAGCTCACTGCAACCTCCGCCTCCTGGGTTGGAGTGATTCTCCTGCCTCAGCCTCCCAAGTAGCTGGGATTACAGGTGCCTGCCACTAAGCCTGGCTAATTTTTGTATTTTTAGTAGAGGCAGGGTTTTACCATGTTGGCCAGGCTGGTTTCGAACTCCTGACCTCAGGTGATCCACCTGCCTCAGCCTCCCAAAGTGCTGGGATTACAGGCATGAGCCACTGCACCTGGCCAAAATATTTTAAGAGAAAAATCTGAAGCTACCAGGAGTGGGGTTCAAACCCACACATACATATGTCCATTGGATCTTAAGTCCAATGCCTTTAACTACTTGGCCATCCTGGTGCAGGTGGTTCTTGCCTATTGAGTCAGCCCCAGGACAGCCCTTTGGTATGGACAGTCACATAACTGGCAGAGGAGAAACTAAAGCTGATGCCAGAGGCTTTAATCTGTCCACCTAGTAAAGATCTCAGGGACAGGAGATGCAAAGAAGAAAAGAAAACAGCAGCAAAAACACTAAAGCTAAATGCCAGGGAGCACTGTGGAGTAATTGCCAAGTAAGAGGTTCTGGAGTAGGTTACAGAGTGTGGGAGACCAAAGAAGGAAAGGCAATGTTGAGAGATCTACTGTGAGGCTTGAATTCAATCATTTTAATGTTCTTTGAGAGATGGCAATAAAGATTGAAATTCCTGCTTAATTACTTTTGGTTGTTAGAATTTGTTTCTTAAAACATGACTCAATGCAGAGGCTGGTATGCATGAGACCCTGGGTTTTGTGTATTATCTCTGTATCTAATCTCCCTTTGCAGAGTCTCTTCTTTTGCACTTAGTAGCTACTTAATAATAAATGGTAGATTACCATTGTTATTATTATTATCATTAGCCACCAACCTCATGCTCTGGGGCTGAGATTCACATTCTTCTCAGACATAACTTGATGTTTTGGAAATCCTCCCTCCTGCCATCTCCCAAAAGACTCACCCTATAGATAGTTGGTTTTAGAATGACTGGAAGAAAAACTGGTTTGGCAGCGTTAAAGCGAAACAGGCAGGAAGCCATTAGCATGGGGTTGTTTCTGTACCCAGAATCTTCTTACAAGCAGACTAAAACTTAACTTAGAGGCCTTCCTTATAACTGAGTAATTCTGAATTGTGCTTCAGCCAATCACAGATGGTCAACCAACTGATTGGTTATATAACTAGGGATCTCCCATTCGACCATACCCAAGTAAGGCAAATGTTGCTATAACCAATCAAGTCATTTCTTTTTTTCCACATTCAGCTTATAAAAGCTCTCTGCCATGACGCTGGAGCAGAGTTCTCGGAACCTCATCCAGTTTTGAATGCTGCCTGACTCACAAATCCTTTAATGCTCAGATAAACTGTTAAATGTATCTTGTCTAAAGTTTTTATTTTCACAGCTGGTTACCACTTGTCTCAGCCTCCTGAAGAATCCCAACAACAGGCTCTATTCCAGAGACTTTCGATTCCAAGACAAATTTCTCTCTACACTAAACCATAGACTCCTGGGCACAGTAGAGTCATTGGAGAATCCACAAATCCACAGGCTCTTCAAACCTTGCCTGTGTGCTGAAAAAATATGTTAGCCAAAGTACAAGCTATTTTTGAAATCTATGTACTGCTCCTAGAGTCATAGTACTTTCTGTCATTTTCTATCTTCTTAATATATGTTTTTATACAATTTCATTGTGTTAAAAAGAGACCCAAAATATTCTTTATGAAAAAAGGGTTCTGATAAACAAACAAAAAATGCTAGTAATCTCTGATATAGAGAATCTAATCTCTGATATAGGGAATCTACAGAGATTCTCTAGGCTATGGAACTCTCCAGCCCTCACGTGGCAAATAGCAATTGAGTTCGTACTTTGAGTTGTTTAATAACAGCACCTTGAGCCTAAGTGACACAGTATAATAATGATAGCCTGAGGGAAGAAGGCATCTGTGATTGATCACTACCTCACAACCAGCTCTGGGCACTCTCACAGAGCTGGCTTCATTCTGGGTCCAGCTTTACCACTTATTTAGTGTATGTAGCCTTAGACAATTGATCTCTCCACTGAGGATCTCAGTGTCCCCAGCTGAACAATGACACGGTGTGGTTACATGTTCTCAGAATTAAGCTATTAAGCATGGACAGGGCTTGGGAGGACAGTGGCATTTTTCTGGTCTCCAGCTTACAAGGAAAGCACTCTGAATGAAAAGTGTGGACAAATGCAAGACAGTGACCCAGCCCTGACCTGAGGCTATCCACTGAGGGGCCAGTAAGGGAGCAGACAGTGGAACAAGGAGGACTTCCTGGGAGAAATGTCTCAGATCTTAGAGCAATTGTTTACCTAGAAGCATAAGAGAACACATGCTGTGCCAGACTCCCAGGAAGGCTTAGATTACATAGGATGCACACAAGGTTTTCAAGTTTCACCCCAAAAGCCGCATTATTAAAGACTCCTTTTGCTTTTTCCATTATGCAAATCATCTTGGTATCTATTGATTGCATCTGCATGTGAAGAGGGACACTGGGTTTGTAACTAATGTATTTGCATGTGCATTTTAATTAATCCGCTTGCAGGAGGGAGGTGATTAGAGGGGCAGATATGGAAATATTGCTCTCTGTGGCTAACAGAATTTGGCACCTCTGGAGTGCTGTCTGACGAGTGGAATTATTGCAGGCAGGTGGGAGCTGGAGCATGCCCTTCCTGACATGCCCATAGAGAATTCACGCTGTGGCCACCACACACTGTCTCGCCAGCCTGAGGAAGGCAGAGAACTGCAGAGAGCAGGAGAGTTCCTGGATAGACAGATTCTGGTGGTCTGCCCAGGTCTGCATAAAGAACAGCTACTTTATGTTTACATCATTATGTTCTTACATCCATGTGGCTTGGCAGAAGCCATCAGAAAGCTATCACATTACGTCTCTGTGTTGGCAATGCAACTCCTAGGCTTGTCTAGTCAGAAGGAAGCCTCACAGCTGTTTAACTCTCTTCTCTGCTCTTTGAAGCTAACATTAATATTATGCCTAATTTGCATCCAACATTTAAATGTACTCATTAAGCTCTAAAAGCCACAGCACCTCTTGACAGCCCATTCTCTGATGAAGACTGCAGTCTTGTCAGAGGAATATGGAATATTCCCGGAATTTTTAGAATATAACTTCCCAAAACACATTTTACCCAAATACAAGGTTTTTGTATAAAAAAGAACGAAGTGACTTCTCTTCTGACTGTCTTCAGGGAGATACTGGGGAAGGGCACAGTAGCAGGGGAACCCTAGGGGCTGCCCTAATTAACTGTTGTGGAAAAAGAGTCAGAGTTCTGAAATGCCTTTGTCTGTTTGTTTGTTGTTGTTGTTGTTCTTGTTGTTTTATTATTTACTCAAGATTCACATGCAGAAAGAAATGAGTAGGACTGAACTGACTGCCAGCTTGAAGCCAGGAACTAAGCTTCAGTTCTTACAGCATCAGTTGCATGAATTCCCTTTTTTCTATGGGAACAACTTAAGATTCCCCACATATGTACTTTTCCAGTCATTGCGTTGGGCTCAATAGGTGAGTCAGGCCTTGTGCTCCAAGTAAACAAGCTCCAAAAGACAGCTAATGTACATTTGGCACACCTGGTATGACAGTAAACAAGGCAAAACAGGTATTTGGAAAGAGATTCAAATCTATGTGTTTAAAACACTGGGAAGTCTTAGATACAATCTAAGTAAAGAATGCAACTGAAAGGAAATTCATAAACAGATGAGAGAAGAGAAGTTTGAAAAGAAAGAAGTTCCCAGTATTTGTTCGGAAGAACAAAGAGGGAGTTTGACATTGAGAGAACAAAACATTATAAATATTTGTTACTTGAGTTATTGACTTAGAATATGTGGCACAAAATTCTGTTGGCTGAGAAGAAGGTTGGTTTCCCTCACCATTACCCAAAGTAGAGCTTCATTCCAGCTTGGAGTCATCAGCCTATGCATCAAGACATCCCCCAAAAATAGGTAGGGTGGTCCTGCCTGGAGAAACTCATGGTTCTCTCCTTGGACTTTGAATTCTAGATGGAAGGTTACGAAGCCCTGCACAGAGAAGGCTGCTGAGAGATCAAGTCCTAGCTGGAGAATCCAGGGCTCTGTCCTTGGTCCTTATCTCTAGTCAACCCACACTGAATCCCATGGGCATCTCCTTCATCCTCCCAGCTTGAAATCCCATCTCTATGCTATGTCTCCAAATGTATGGCCCTAGCCCTGGTCATTCTCCTGAGCTCCAGACTCAAGGGCTTCAGTGCTTGTACTGAAGGAGGCTAAGGCAAAGCGGGGTGACTTCAGACAACAGCATAGGTGCCAAAGTAGAGAAGCCCAAGGCATGTTTGCAGGAGGGTGAGTGCCTAGTGTGGCTAAAATTGAGGCCACACACAGGAAAATGGTGGTAAACATGGGAACAACAGGGTCACAGCACACAAAGCCTTCTTTCAGAGGGCCATTGGGAAACACAGCTGCATCTGGATGAGTGTTACAATCTCAGCTATATTTTACACCAATTAACCTGGTAGCAACCAGTAATATGGGTTCAAAGGAACTGAGGAAAGGGGCCAAGAGACTGGATCAGAGGCCAGAAGCAGGATGGTAGCAGAGGTGAGGAGAGAGGAGGTTGGATGTGAGAAACACTTTTTTCCGTTCCTCACAGACTCCCAGCTCCCCCTGCCTCAGGGTGTGAGCACCCAGTTTCCTCTGCTGGAGCCTCCCACCCAGGCTGCCTGCTGCCTCACACGTTCCTGTCCTCATGGTCTCTGTCATGACCTCCCAAGGCTAGTCCAGGCCCCAGCTTCACAGTCTCCTTCACCGCACTTCCCGCCGCTGCATTGGCCACTGATGTGTGAGACTGGGAGTGTGACTATCCCTCTGGCCACACTCTCTCTCCACTCCACTGCTCTGCTCCCAGAAGCTTCCAGCCACTCCCAGCATGGCCCTGCAAGGCAGGCAGAGCTCCCAGGCCATCTCCAACAGCTCCACTGCATTCTCTCCTTGCTATTTTCAAAGGCATATGGTCCAGAGGTTCATTAGATGCCTACACTCAGTTGAAGAGGTGGTGACCTGTTCAGGAATATGGGGACATGGTGGACAGATTAAAAACCGGGAGCTTGTGCGTGCCACCTGCCCTCACTGCCATCTGTCTCCTCATTGTCTCTTGGGAAGCTCATCACTTCCTGAGCCACGATCTGCCACAATCCTCAGCAGGCTTTCAGAAGTATTTATCATGCTTCCAAAGTGATTGACTTCTGATGAGAGGTTCGGGAGCTCAGGAAAATGCTCCTGGCTTACAGTGTATTGTGAGTAAAAGAAAAGAAATAACAGGTACTCTTCAAGTGTGGGAGCTGGAAAATATTCTAATTAAATGTCAGGGCTGGAGTTTAACCCACTTGAATTTGGTGTTTCTATTCTGGAGTCGTTGAGTTTCTCATTCGTAAACCTGGGCTCTGAAGCACCCAACCACAGATATCAAAATCATCCTTGTCATGTCCAGAAGAGACAAAAAAAGAGATCAGAGGTGAAGGGTTCATTTGTTGAGGCGGGATTGAAAGGGGACATGTTTTGAATTCCACCTTGGAGGAAGATGGCTCTGAAGCAGAGACCACCATGGCTGAGGCAGGGGCTGGAGACGGATCTGTCCCTGGCATCACATACTCAGGAGAGCTGGCCTCACCTGGCCTCAGCACCCACCACGACCCAGCTCTTGTAGTGTCCCATTCCCATACCTGTCCCAGAGACAAAGCCTAATCGAGGACCCCATGGAGAGAGCCGGTGCCATACGAGAGCTTTACCAACGTGCTCTGGCTGGAAAGTCTGGCAGATGGGGGGCTCTGAGCCTGCACCCACGTGGAGCCACAGGTCCTAGCCTCTCAGATGCCACAGTCACTGGCACGGAACTCTGGGGTCCTGCTCTCCTGCTACTTGCCCCCAGGACCCCTCGTTATCGCTACCGTTATGAGGAAAGCAGGAGGGGGTCCCCTTACTGCCCCACCAAGCCAACCGTATTCTCTAGAAGAGCAGGGCTTGTGATCATAATGATAATCTCCATCCACATGTGTTCCCTGCTGAACAGTTTTCAAAGTGCTGCTTTTCCAAGCATTAGAAGGAATAAGTCCCTCCTAATGCTCACTCCAGCCTTGTGAGTACATGAATCTATATTCCTGTTGTGCAGCTAAGGAAATGGGGGCGCAGAGGTGACCCAACTTGCCTAAGTTCAAACCACAAAAACTGGCAGAGAAGGACTTCCCCTCCAGTGCTCTCTTTTCCACCAAGCCTCCAGAGCTGTACCACAGAGTGAGGGACCTGGATTCTCCCTGCAGGTGGAAAAACCAGCTGTGTACACTGGGCTTAATACCAAGAACTGCTCACCAGATCTGCAAATTCCTCTTCCTCCCCGGGAAGCCCAGGCCGTGTGGGGGCTTAGAAACCAAGTTGAGAGACATAAAGAAACCCAGGCGATGAGGTCTTAAAAAATAAATCCTTATTTTAAATATCCATTTAAACAAATGGATGCTAACTATCTTTCTATTTTTTTCCTCTTGCCATCCACAGGTGCAAAAGGAGGGGCGGGGATGGGGGAGGAGGGAGGAGGACAAGAATGAATGAAAGGCAAACAAATTCCCCCACTCCAGGCAGCAGCATAAACCACTTATTATTAACAGACGCCCCAAGAGAGTCTTGTTTTTAATATAATTTGGATTAAGCAGAAAAGGAACACGGGCTCCCACACACACCTTGGCAGATTAAATCAGCTACAAAGGCTGCTAGCCTCCCCTCCCCCGAGGGCTATCACTGGGGCTGGAAATAATTCCAGCTTCTAGACAAGAGATTTGGAGTCCAGGCCATCTCTGTGCCCCAAGGAAGCTCAGCACATACACGCTTGGCCAGGGCCAGATAATGCCACCCTCCAAGCAGACCACCAATCACCTGTCATCTCACTACCCAGGGATTCTACCTCAAAATTGGTTTTCTGTGTTCTCTGAAGACAACGAAGAGCACTTACCCAGAAATCAGCAAGCTTGCCATCGGGTCCTAGCTCTGTCACTCCACTAACAGGGTGAAATGACATTCCTTCTGTCTGAAAAGCTGGCCTGCAAGGGCACTAAAACCTCACTCAATGCTGGCATTTCATGAGATAAAAAGCATGATTTTTCAAGTCCTGCTGTGCAATGTTATATTCCCACCCTCCCACCCCAGGGACCCACAGAGTGTCCACCACAGAAAGATATCTTTAAAATGTTTATTAAATTAATAAAGAAAGGAACTTCCCCTTTTATCCTGTAACCTCAGCAGAAGATTTTTGTGTCTAACTGAGCTCTATCGCATTTCTTCTTTGGGGTTCTCTGTGGATATGGAAGATCCTGGCTATTGAACTATCCAGTCCCAGAGGAGGGACTGACATGGCAGGTTAGAAAAAGGGTAAATCTATAGCTTGCATTTATATATATTCAGGGGGTAGTGCTTAAAATACTTAAAAACTGGTATGGCAACAATAAATCAGGACAGATGCCTGTTCTGGCATCCAGTACTGCCTCACCAGGGATCTGTGAGTGCATGGAACAGCAGGCATACAGTTATACATGCTGGGTGCTTGGTCTTTGGGCTACTGTGAAGCATCTTCTTAGAATACATTGCTGTCAAGCTGGCAGACCCCTAGAAAATAGGTTTGAATGTTGTCATTATCCGGAGATATCACTGTGTCTCTCACTGTGCTTGACTGTATTATTGTTCAGCAAATGTTCATTCTTTTAAGCCCCCAACCCCCTGGGAAAATGTGCCTCCCACACATCAGATATTGAGTTTGACCATGCCACTTGCTTTGGCCAATAGAATGTTAGTAGATATAGAATACAGACCCAAAGCTTCTAGAAGGGCTGTATGATTACGGCAGACCTCTTGACAGTCTGCCCTCTACCGTAAAAAATATATACATATACTCCTTCGGCATAGTCCTGGAATGAGAACATACATAAAGCAGGCATAAACTTGACTCTCAGCCCAAAACCAAGTATAGCCAGGCCCAGCAGAATGACAGCTGACCTGCAGAGCATAAGTAAAAACTATATGTTAATTGCTGTGGACCATGAGGTTTAGAGATTGTTACCATAGCAAAAACCAACTCATATACTCACTTCCTTGATCCTTGGCAGGTCCCATTCAAATGTGATCCAAATGTTATCATTCAGGTATCATGAAGTAAAGACATGGATGAGCTTTAGAGGCAGGTAGACCTGAGTGCTAATCCCAGCTCTGACATATACTGGATGTGTGATATTAGGAAAGCAACTTTAGTCTTCGGAACCTCAATTTCTTCTTCTATAAAATGAGAGTGATGGAAAGCACCTCACAGGATTTTTGTTAGCAGTATGTATGAAAAATGTACACGTGTGTTTGGGGGACCTTTCCCTTATGTCTCCGAGCCTCAAGGTTGCCAATTGTTAAAAAAAGTAATAAAATGTAGCTATAAAGCTACACAGTCTCTAAGTTTCCCCCTTGCTCTAACAATTTCTGAGTCCAAGTGCATACACATTTGCTTATTCATTCATTCATTCATTCACTTGCTCAACAGCTATACTTCGGGCAGCCTTTCTATGTAAGCACTGTGTTAATGCCATCGGAACACAACACTAAAGACCAACAGGTTCACTTGCCTCATAGAACCCACGTGTACATCTCCTACCTCCAGCAAAACTCACCACCAAAGCTAAGAGCTTACGCATTAGTGAAGGACGCAGGCAACCAGTATCTACTTGGCTTTCAATGTATGTATAGAGGGCTACTGGAGCAAGTAACAGGGAACCTGACTTGGTGTGGAGGCAGGGTAAGTGTCTCCAAAGAAGGAAATTAGAGACAAGCACTGAATGATGAAGAAATTAGCCAGGGCCAGGGCAGTTGAAGGAAGTAGGGTCCAGGCAGAAGGAATAGCATGTTCAAAATCCAGCCTGGTTGAAGAGTAAGTAAAGGGAGTATTGTCTTGAGAGAGAAGAGGAGGAGACAGATCATATAGGTACATTGCAAGCCATGTCAAAACTTTGGACTTTCATCCTAAAAAAAAAATCAGGGGCTTTGAGGATTTGAAGACAAAGAGAGATAAGATCAGGCTTGCCATTTGCAAAGATCACTCTGACACACCTAAAACAAAGTGATTCAAAAAGGGTGGAAGTGAAAGCATAGACCAGTTCCAGCTAAACATGAGCTTGAACATATTTACCTCTGTTTCCTCCCAGATGTGACTAAAACGGTGACAGTAAAAGGATGAAAAAAGGCATAAAACTACAACAAAGAGAATGGGAGATGAGATAAAAGTACGCAAGAGATGTAAACAAAATTTTCAAATTTGGGAGGAAAACGGAAAGAGCACAAATAAGTTCTGCAGACTAAAAAGAGTTGGGCCTAACTGCCTGCGTGAGTAGACTGGGAAAGGCAAGAAGCAAAATCTCAGAAGTCATCACTAAAGAACTTATCCATGTAACCAAACACCACCTTTTCCCCAAAAATTATTGAAATAAAAAATAAATTAAAAAAAATATTCAGAGATGATAATTCTCAAAATTTGATTCTCCACACACCCTTTACACCCTTTCTCAGAAAGCCATGGGAAGATAGCTCCACCAAAACAAGAGGAAACAAAGAGAAAGCTCTGGGATCCAGAAGACACAGGAGTCAACAAATAAGAGAGCACAGGAGGTACCTAGGGGAGTGAACAGAGCTCCCAGAGTGAGTCTGTACAACAGGATAAGAAGGTGGCCCGTCTGGATTGGAGCAAAAGGCACGGCCTCCAAAAGGATATCTTACTGGAGATTTTTAATATCCCGAGAAAAGAATTATACTTTTGCCAGAGAGCTGGGGTAAATTAATGATAAATACAGAGAAACTAGGCAAATGAAAACCAGAAAAAAAAGGAAAGAAAAGAAAAAACAAAGTTAGTAGTAACAAAATAGAAAAACAGAAAATTATACCTAAAAGGAATTCTAACTATGATTCAGCACATGGCTTAACTATAAACAACATTCATCTAATCATAATAATATAAACAATGAATAATTCTTTAATCCAAAAAACTGTGATGTAGCTATATTAGAATTGAGAGAGGAAATGGGAAGGAACAGAGTGAAAGAGCCAAGTCCACATTTTTTATTACGGAAACTCTATAAATAATATGCAACACTTTAAAACATTAAGAAAAAGCAATGCGAATGTGTTATTTAGAAATTAAGAGAAAAATGCCAAAAAAAACTAAAGAAATTCAAAGTGGTTGCTTTGTCTGAAACCGACGCTGGAGAGGACTGGGGAATTTTGCTTCTCAGTATTTTAAAATATAAACCTCTTAGGATGTTTGACATTTATGGCTGTACATTTATATTTATACGCATGTGTTACTAATAAAAACAAAAACTAAGTGAAAGGGAAAAAAACAAAACAGTAAGTAGCTACACAGAGGAGCTTATGAATAGATAGCTACAAGACAAATAGCTAAAACAGGGGAATGTTAAAGAAGGGGTATTTGTGGTTTGGAATGAGTTTTGCAGTGACGTTAGTACACATACATGGATACAAAAATTGTGGTATCTCAACTTTTTGAAGGAAGTGAAGATGATGTGTTTTGGAAAATTGGGATAAATGACTCAGAATATTACCTCTAATGATGGGGAAGAAAACACTAATGTTGAAAATGCATGAAAAGAGTTTAAACGAAAAGATTTCATGAAATGATGAGGGTGGGGGAAACTGCATTTCTAAGTTCACATGTGATTTTATATAATATATTACTTTAATAATGCATATGTAAGTGAACTAATTGATAAGCTAACTTTAAGTTGGAAAAATATGAGATGGAAATACACAGGAATATGAAGGAAAAGCAGGGTCAAAAACACACCAGGCAAATGCATGTTTGAAGTTGAAATGCAGGGTAAAAAGTGTTAATCAGATCAAACAAAAAAGTGCCTTATGTAAAAGGTACAGTTCACAATGAAGGTCTAACATCCTTGAATATCTGTTCAATAATAATGTAACATCTAAATTCATAAAATAAAAACTAAAAATATTAATGAGAAATGGACCCACATTTGTTGACTAATACCCACTATTGGCAAGGGTGTGGAGAAACAGGCACTCACATTTTAGGGTTGACAGAGTAGGCATTCTGTGAAGGGCAATTTAAAGTGTTTCTCTAATGTACCAGAATACAAATCTTTGGCCCAGAAAGTCTGTTTCTATAAATTTACCCTTCAGGATAGATGTACATTGTGAAAGGCCATTGCAAAAAACATTTATTACAGCATTGTTTATAATGAAAAAAATGTTGAAAACAGTCTAAATCCTCTCTACTCAAAGATGGCCAAGAAACTGGAAGCACCAGCGTCACATGAGAACTTGTCAAAAATGCAAACTCTTGGGTCCTACCTACAGAATCACCCTCTACATTTCTTTCTTTTTTTTTTTTTTTAAGTTCTGGGATGCATGTGCAGAACGTGCAGGATTGTTACATAGGTACGTATGTGCCATGGTGGTTTGCTGCGCCTATCAACCAGTCATCTAGGTTTTAAGCCCCACATGAATTAGGTATTTGTCCTAATGCTCTCTCTTGCCTTGCCGCACACCCCCCGACAGGTCACAGTGCGTGATGTTCCCCTCCCTGTGTCCATTTTTTCTCCTACTCTTGCCCCAATTAAGTCAGTGTTTTTCCTCCGTCTCATTCCGTGGTGATCGTGGTTGGCACTGGCCATTCATTTTCACCTCACTCAGCTCCCAGAGGAGGTAGTTAAAGAAAGGAACTGGGAAAGAAGTTACTCCATAGTCCCTAGGTCCCACTAAAAAATAAATAAATAAATAATGATGCAGCCCAAAGCAGCCCTTACCTTGTCCATACTTCACAGCTTTGATATGATGCCCACATAAGACATAGACATGGAATGATCTCATAGGTCAGAGTCCTCCCCAAACTCTCTCTCTCTCAAACATACACATACACACACACACACACACACACACACACACTTTTTGACATTTTCCATCCCTCCCCCCCACCATTTATTCCCAGACTAATAGGTATCAGTGCCTCCCCACACCCAGACACAACATATACACACAGGAGGCACAGCAGCCCTGCCAGGGCCCCATAGAGGGCTGGATGTCAAAGTCAGCATTTGTCACTTGCAATTATCTTCTCCTGGGTCAATAAAATAACAATCATTTTGTAAATGACCAGGAGCTAACAGCCCCTAAGAGCTGGCTCAGAGGCAAGTATTGATTAGGCCCCAGGGCCCAAGTCTCTCCCTACAGGGCTCAGCGCTGAGCTGTGAGTCCTGGGAGCAGCCCGCTTCAGACAGTAGGAGGGAGGAAGGAGAGTAAAGAGTGATTAATCGCACAATTTACTTGTTCTTTTAGCCAAGTGATTGACAGGAAGGAAAGGTAAAGTGGCCTGGCTCTTCCATGCAGGCCTAGCAATCGATCCCATGGGCCAATCTCTGCCTCCACCCCGGAAGCCTACACCTTGTTATGAGTGATGAGGAATTAAATATTGGGAGTCTGAGAAAGTGATTTCACATAACCTTTTAGTCCGGCATAATGTTCCAATTATCTGTTGCTGTGTAACAAACCACTCCAAACTAAGTGGCCTGATTTTATTAGGCTCACAGCTTCTATGGATCAAGAATTTGGACAGAGGACAAGATGAAAAGCTTACCTCTTCTCCATAATGCCTGTCATGAGAAATTCGAACACCTGGGGGCAATGTGAACAGCTGGGGGTTGAATCATCTGGAGGCTTCTTCACGCTCAAGTCTGGGACCTGGGCTAGGATGACTTGAAGGTTGGGCCCAGCTGGGACTGTTGCCCTGGTACCTACATGTGGTTTCTCCATCCGGCTTGGACTCCCCATAGCATGTTAACTGGGTTCCAAGAGGGAGCATCCCCAGAGAACGCACCCAGAGAGTAAAAGTTCCAAGAGGGCCAGGCAGAAGCTGCATGCCCTTTCATGACCTGCTGTCAGGTCTTCACTTCCTCTGTATTCCATTGGCCAAAGCAGTAACAACCCCATACAAATTCAGACGGAAGGGGACATAGATGCCTCCTCTTAATGACAGTAGTGTCTAAGAATTTGAGGCCTTTGTTTTTTAAATCATGGAACATGGGATCCTTTAAAATGGGGCCCTTCTAGAACAGCTATGTAAATTAGCTGAGAATAAAGAAATAAGGCAAGAAGCTAAAATACAAACCAAAGTTTTTAAAAGGTTGAATCAGCCTAACCTTTCCTTGAAGCAATCAGACCTTGATCTAAGCCCCCTCCATCTGTAAAAGGAATAATAGCCCTTTCTCTATCTATCTAGGAGTAGGAATACGTTGAAGCAAGTTAGAAATTCATTCTAAGGCCAGCTCACCAGTGGAGTTCAAGCAAGCATGCTGGGCTCTGGTAGAGTCAACATGGCAGTGTGCAGGCTGGCTTTGCAGTATTAGGCCAAATAAAGAAATAGATGAAGGCAAGCTGATCTGATTTTGGGGGGTGGTGCTTTCAGACCCAACCACCACCACCACCTTCCCTATAACTCTTGTCTCTGCCATTTGGTTAGCAACTATTCTTTCAGATTGCTCTTTCCATTTTGACTAGCTCTCATTTAGAAGCTTTCGAACCACCCCACCTTTCACCTGGCCCATGGCAGAGTCAGAGAGCCTTCTGTACTTTCTTTTTTTTTTTTTGTTTTGTCTTGTTTTTTTGAGACAGAGTCTCTCTCTGTTACCCAGGCTGGAGCACAGTAGTATGATCTTGGCTCACTGCAACCTCTACCTCTCTGGTTCAAGTGATTCTCCTTCCTCAACCTCCCAAGTAGCTGGGATTACAAGCACCCACCACCATGCCTGGTTAATTTTTGTATTTGTAGTAGAGACAGGGTTTCACCATGTTGGCCAGGCTGGTCTCCAACTCCTGACCTCAGTTGATCCACCTGCCTCGGCCTCCCAAAGTGCTGGGATTACAGGTGTGAGCCACCACGCCTGGCCCTTCTGTACATTCATATCCACAGTGCATGCCAGCACTGAGCATTTTGGATACTGTATTGCTTGTGACTCAACTAGGCCAGATGCTCCTCAACAGCAGGGATTGGTTCCTCATGGTGCACACAGCTCAGTACTTTTAAATATTTGTGTAATTTAGTGCACAAAACAAAAGATGTTTCTTTTTGGTCCAAGCTCCACTCTCTGGGAATATCCAGCATAAGCCTGACTCTTCTCCCCCTTAAATGGGCCTTTGGGAAATGCACTTTCTCTTCAGGCTAACCAGTCCCTGTTCCTGAAACCCTGGCTTCAAGTCCTCTTCCCTCCTGATCTACCCCTACTTCAACATACACAGCCATCCCATGCACTTCTTTCCACATAGTCCACTTGGGATCTTGTTCATGTCTTGCCACACTCCAGCTTCCCTCTACATGCAGCATTCCCATGGCCAACACCCCTAGTGACTTTAGCCCTCAACTGAAGCTGGACTAGGAAGCGTGATGCCATAGTAAGATGGATGAAGGGGAGACAAAAGACAATGGTTACCTCTGGGACCTTGGGTAAGTCACTTTGGCCCTTGGGACTCAACTTCCTAATAAAGAGCCCCTCTAACTCTAAGGTTGAGTGAAGCCAATAAATATGAGACCATCCCTCCATGTAACAAACTGTTATCATATGCAATGTGCCAGGCTCTGGGCTGGGAGCTGAGACCTCATGGCAAACCACAGACAGTTCATATAGGGAGAAGCATCCCATACCCCTCCCCACACTTCTGCCAGCCCATGAAATAGGAGCTGATACCTGCTTATAACTACTAAACAGAGACTGCTACTTCCTCTTCACTTTCCCTCAAAAAAAAGAGTGACTATCCAATCATTTTGAGATTGGAAAAAGGGTCAAGCAGATATGTGATGGCCGCATTTCGACTCACTTTTTTGGAATCACCTGCTGGAGTCCAGGCACATCCTTCGTTCCCATTTAGTAAGGCCTCTGAGGCAGACTTTGCCCTGCACCTGAGGCCTGCAGTTTTCCTGCTGTGCTGCTGTAGCTAGGAGTCTAAACTCAATCGGGAGGAAAGGAGTAGGAATCTCATTTTGTCTTTGGACCAAAGTCACTCTCTCCAACATAGTTCTATTAATAATAAAACTGGCATGGCATGGTGGCCCTATCCAACTCTGTGCTTGTCTCCCAACTCAAAACTCACAGCTAGATGGCATGATTCACTATCATCCCCTCTTCCCCCTCAATTCCCAAAGCCTTCATCTCATGGCAGGAAAGCCAGACCAGCCAAGGCAGCTGTAATCCAGCATAACCAACGTGCTGTTGGGGATCAGCCCATGCTGCTGTGAGAACACACAGAAGGCTCATCTGGCCTGGTCCTGCAGGTGTCAGAGAAGGCTTCCTGGAGAAGCAGAGGTCCAAGAAACAAGACAGGGAGCAGGAGCTCAGCAGATGACAAGGGGGCAGGGACTGTACCCAGAAGACGTGCATGGGACAGATGCATGGTGCCCACTCTGGATGGGTGCTCAGAAGAAACAGCGAGTGCTGCATCTGCTTGTAGGGTGGAGACAGGATCTGGCGAGGGCAAGGCTGGGCACAGAGAGAGCCCATTCAGAAGCCACTACAATCACCTAGCTGGGAGCTGATTGTGGTGTGGACTCAGGCAACGATCGTGTGGAGGGAGAGCTGGGGAAGAAGTTAACACATAATCAGGAGGCTAATTTATGAGACTTGGTGACTGACATGCTGAAAAAGTGAGGGAGCAAGTGGAGCTGAACCACAGTGGGGTGGCAGGGCACATTTCTCCTTGAGCATCTGTCCGTCAGCCAGGCACCTCTGAGGGCAGCCTGTAGGGACCCACGGATGCTCCATCCCTCAGCCACCGCCTGTTTCTGGCTTGAGTCTGCTCTTCCTGTTCCGGCTGGGGCTGAGGAGGGAAAAAGGGGGAGAAGGAAAGGGGGAGAGAGGAGGGCGCAGCACCCTGATACTGAAGGTGTATTTTTATTACCTCGCTAATGCTCCCCTAATTAATATACCCAGAGGCTGCTGCCTGCCACTTCACTACTTTCACTCTGCTGATTTGCCCCTTGAGACAAAAGGAAATTGGAATTAAGAGGAGACAATGGAATTGTCAGCAGGACTATTAGCTTCAATGAAGCTAATGAAGGGAGTGGGAGGGGGAGGAGAGGAGAGCCTGGGGGGCGCTATGACTCACTCTAGGAGCTGCCAGGTGGACAGATGGAGACTAGGGGAGGGCTGTGCCTAGAAGGACTCTGCCTTTCTGGGCTCCAGAAGTCCTGGGGGTACCCCAAAGTCAGGGGTTCCCAAGGTTGGGAGGTGTGATCCCATGGGAAGAAAACAGGAATTAGAAGTTGGACGGGGACTTCCTCCAGCAAAGGGAGCACAGAAAGGTGACAGAAAGAATGCAGGAAGTTATAGAGGGGCTGCTTCATCCCTGAGCCCCTGGAGAGCAGTCCAGGTATTGGGCAGTCCCCAGTACCCTCAGGCAGAAGCAGACCCCAGTCCTCTGCCCCTTTAGGGGCAGATAAAGGGGTTGCATTTCTCCAACAGTGGGCCCAGCTGAAACTCTGCCTGCCCTCTGGTAGGTAGCAAGCTCAGTCTTCTACCCCAGGTACCTGTCCATAGACAGCCAGATTTCAGGACTCAGCTCAGGTCCCTAAAGCTCAAAGGGTACAACCTGGATGGAAAAAGCAAAAATATTTGCAACCCAAGCCAAAAGAAAAAAGAGAAGCAACATTCAGGTCAGGGCACATCTGCAGGATTGTGTGCACATACACACACATATATACAAGCTCTCACACGCTCACTACATGCCCACACAGCTAATCCACCCACATGCACACATACACCCAAACTCAAATGCATTAGGCACACACACACACACCTGTGCACTCACACTTGCAGGCTCACCGATCTGTCTTAGGAGGGGCTATCACTAATTTGGTAATGACTGTCTCTGCAAATCTTTCGCAGGCCAGCTCCAGTTCCCCACGGCTTCAGGCTGGGTTTGTTGCCCCAGACATCTGGCTGGTGTTCACCCCTCCCTGCTTTCTGCATCACTGGACTACTTGGAGGAAAGGCAGAGGAAAATGGTCATTCCAGCAGTGCTGCCAGGACATCAGGACCCTGCTCCATACACCTAAACCTCAGTTTGCCCTTCCCACGGAAATAAGGAGATGAAGCACTCAGAAAACACAATGCAGTTTCATTTTCAGGGTGGGATTTTTCCTTCTATGTATCTCATGAGTCACTAGATTAGCACCTTTCCAATTACTGGGAGGCAAAAGCCCTATTATCATAGAAACCCTCCTGCAGAGTGACGGCTCTATTCTTTCTGACGGCAGCAGCCAGTCCCACAGAGAGCTGCAGAGCTCAGCAAGCTGGGAGCCTGAAGTTCCAGGTAACTTCATGTCCTCGTTTCAAAAGTGAACTTTAAAGAACTCACATCACAGCCTTAGCAGACTTCTCACACTCCACAGAACACGCCAGGACAGCCCGGGAAGGAAGGCTGAGGAAGGTTCAGGAGCACATCCCAGAGGCTGCACACAGGGCCCGGGGCTGCCTCGAACACACTCTGCAAGGGTCTGCAGCACCGAACGTTCTGTCTGAGCTGAGGGAGAACCGCATGACACAGAGAGCATGTGGCTCTAAACTATTCTGGGAAGAGTCACTGGAGATCCTCAAGAGGCCTCGAATTAAAGTAGTCGGCCTCACAATCAGGTGGCCCTGTCCAGAAGGGATCAAATGAACAACTGGAGAGGCCAGACCTCAGTCAGGTTCAAGGCGTTATACATCTTAAAGCCACACCATGGGCAATGTGCTGAGTAGAAACCTTGACCTGAAATCACCATTTCCTCACAACAAGATCTTGAACCACCAAGGGCCACTCTCTAAGCCTTTGTTTCTCAATTACAAACAGAGAAGGATGTTGTATACTCTCTTCCTGCCATACTGTTCTCTTTCCTCAGTAGAGATTACATACGGATCCATTAAGACAGCCAGCCCCATCCAGCTGGTAGCTTCAGGCACGGATGGACCTCTCAGCTGTGCAAGGAGCCTGGCTTCTTCCCCATTATCCTGATGCCCATGTCCCCAACACCCTTCTCCCATGATCAGCCCTGGACCCCAGTAGTGGGTGAACAAACATATCTGGACAGTTTATTGTGTGCCAGATGTGATACAAGATGCCAGGTAGATGAGATGAATAACAGTAGCAATAGACACTCTATGTGGAGCACTTAACCTGAGCCAGGCATCGCATATAGATTATCCCATTACCTCCTCCCACAGTCCTGGAAGGGGATGTTATCTCCACCTTATGAACGAAGAAACTGTATCTCAGAGAGTTTAAAGAATTCGACCTGCAGGATTCAAACCCAGGAAGAGTTTGAATTAAAATCTGTGTTCTTACCTCTAAGATATGTCACTTTCCAATATATAACTGCAGGAATTGGCCTCCCAAAAATCTCAGATTGCTGGGCATCTTGATGGTAGCACCCTTCCTCTGACTGCTGTCCCTCTCAAGCTGTAGGTCATCTAGGTTGACAAGTGGTTAACCTGAGACCATGACCCTCCTGGGAGTAAGGGACTTCCTGCTCCATGGGTTTCTGGAGGCTGGGGAACCTCAGCCTCACCCAGGACATAGCCTTCGTATAGAAGGGAACATCTGTATGAGAGGCAGGGACAGCTTGCTTCCTTGTCCTGTTTCCTCCCTTTTTCCCAAGGCTTAAAGGATGTGCAAGGTCAGCTCAAGAAGGGTAAAAGGACAACAGCCTGAGGCAGAGACACAACTAGGAGCCAGGAGAACTAGGAGGGGTCTGAGGCTTCGTGGCACTCATGAGCCACAGACCTTGATAGGCCCCTGCTTATCCCACATTCCCCCAGTTTATATGTTCCAAGGAAGAGTTTCAGTAGCAATTTTAGTGCAGTGTTGTCCTTTTGCTTTGGGGCTTGGTGTTTGCCTGTTAACAACCTTCCTCCCACCCACCCTCTCCCCTTTTAATACATAACTGAATTCCATGCTGAAATTAGGAAGCCCTGCCTCCTTCTGCTATCACCAATGTCTTTGGGTGCTCTGTCTAGGTTTCTCACCAGCTCCAGGGCAGCAGGCCTGTGTTGCTCAGTGGTTTGCTGTTCCCCAGCAAGACAGTCACTGCCACTCTCCAAACTCAGGTCAGAGATGGACATGGGGAAACTAAGCTACTCAACACAGAAACAGACCAATATTTTATTCTCTATGTAGTGATTTAGCAATGAAACTCCTCTTTTCAGAGACACAAATAAGACCCCAAAGATGTACTGATGGCCACAGTTTCTAACATTTTTCAGAACTAGTTTTCCCTTATGCAAGAAGGCCATTTATTAGTAGTAACATTCAATTACTTTTTATAAATAGCTGACTCCATTAAGGAAATCAGAAATGGCAGCAGTGCCTACCACATTGTTTTGGTTGGTTTTTGTTGTTTTTTGGTTTTGTTTTGTTTTTTTTCTGTCTCTCTCTCTCTTTCCCACCCCACCCCCCAGCTATAGCTTCTGTAGCTTAGTGGATGTTAACTGCATAATTAGAATTAGTTGCATTATTTGATTAGTTAGAACATTTAATATTCCCCCAGTGGTTCCTTTGAAGTCATTTGTGCTTAAGTGTAACTCTACCAAGGAATAAAAGATCTCCATAAATATTGTGGTAAAAATTTTAATTATACTTCAATCACTCTGTATTTATTTGCATTAGTTAGGAAAGCCTCCTATTCTGGACTGCCTATCTCAACTTCTCAGCTCTTTCTTAGACCATTCATTAGCCAAATAACCACGTTGCTACTTGACAGACTTTAGATTGCAGCTTCATGGAAGCCTGAAATGTCTCAGGGACAGGCCAAACCAGACAGCAAGTGTTATACAATGGCCCCAGCTAAATTGGACTGTCTCCTCTTTCCACCATGTGATGGTTAATACTGAGTGTCAACTTGATTGGATTGAGGGACACAATGTATTAATCCTGGGTGTGTCTTTGTGGGTGTTGCCAAAAGAGATTAACATTTGAGTCAGTGCGCTGGGGAAGGCAAATTCACCCTTAATCTGGTGGGCACAATCTAATCAGCTTCCAGCAAATATAAAGCAGGCAGAAAAACGTGAAAAAAGAAAGATGGGCCCAGCCTCAGCCTACATCTTTCTCCTATGCTGGATGCTTCCTTCCCTCGAACATCAGACTCTGGGTTCTTCAGTTTTGGGACTCAGACTGGCTTTCAGCTTGCAGACAGCCTATTGTGGAACCTTGTGATCATGTAAATTAATAATTAATAATTATATATATATGTCTATATATATAACCATGAATACTAATATATACTATTAGTGTGTGTGTATATATATACTCACACTAATATTTGGGTAATGCACTTTCACTTCAGGCTAGCCAGTCCCTGTTCCTGAAACCCTGGCTTCAAGTCCTCATCCCTCCTGATCTACCCTTACTTCAACCTACTCAGCCATCCCATGCACTTGTTTCCACATAGTCCACTTGGGATCTTGTTCATGTCTTGCCACACTCCAGATTCCCTCTACATGCAGCATTCCTATGGCCAACACCCCTAGTGACCTTAGTGTGTGTGTGTGTGTGTATATATGTATGTATACATATATGTATATATGTATGTATACATATATGTATATATATACTAGTGACTAAGGTCACTAGGGGTGTTGGCCATAGGAATGCTGCATATACATATATATATATATATATATATACACACACACACACTATTAGTTCTGTCCCTCTAAGATAACCCTGACTAATAAAGATTTTGGTACCAGGAGTGGTTCTAGAGGAACAGAATATTAAGAATGGAGTTCTTTCATTGGTTTTGGGGTTTCTGAAGTTGGCTGCTTAATATGATCAGGCCCCAAAATGCTAAGGACTCTACTTCTAATAGTATGAAGAACACTGATAGTCCTTGGCTATCTGTTTGTGTGCCAGAGGATGGGAAATAAATCTGACTAAAATTCAGGGAACTTCTACCTCAGTAAAATTTCTAGGGGTCCAGTGGTATGGGGCCTGCCAAGATGTTCCTTCTAAGGTGAAGGATAAGTTGCTGCATTTGGCCCCGCCTACAACCAAGAAAGAGGCACAATGCCTAGTGGGCTTATTTGGATTTTGGAGGCAACACATTCCTCATTTGTATGTGTTACTCCAGCCCATTTATCGAGCGACCCAAAAGGCCGCCAGTTTTGAGTGGGGTCCAGAACAGGAGAAGGCTCTGCAACAGGTCCAGGCTGCTGTGCAAGCTGCTCTGCCACTTGGGCCATATGACCCAGCAGATCCAATGGTACTTGAGGTGTCAGTGGCAGATAGGGATGCCATTTGGAGCCTTTGGCAGGCCCCCATAGGTGAATCACAGTGGAGGCCTCTAGGACTTTGGAGCAAGGTCCTGCCATCTTCTGCAGATAACTATTCTCCTTTTGAGAGACAGCTCTTGGCCTGTTACTGGGCTTTGGTGGAAACTGAACGTTTGACTATGGGCCATCAAGTCACCATGCGACCTGAACTGCCTATCATGAACTGGGTGCTTTCTGAGCCATCTAGCCATAAAGTGGGTTGTGCACAGCAGCATTCCATCATCAAATGGAAGTGGTATATATGTGATGGGGCTCAAGCAGGCCCTGAAGGCACAAGTAAGTTATATGAGGAAGCGGCTCAAATGTCCATGGTCTGCACTCCCGCCACCCTTCCTTCTCTCCCCCAGCCTGCACTGATGGCCTCACGGGGAGTCCCCTATGATCAGGTGAGAGAGGATGAGAAGACTAGGGTCTGGTTCACAGATGGCTCTGCACGATGTGCAGGCACCACCCAAAAGTGGACTGCTGCACCACTACAGCTGCTTTCTAGGACATCCCTGAAGGACAGCAGTGAAGGGAAATCTTCCTAGTGGGCAGGACTTCAAACAGCGCATCTGGCTGTGACTTTGCATGGAAAGAGAAATGGCCAGATGTGCAATTATGTACTGATTCATGGACTATAGCCAATGGTTTGGCTGGATGGTCAGGGACTTGGAAGAAGCATGATTGGAAAATTGGTGACAAAGACATTTGGGGAAGAGGTATGTGGATGGATGTCTCTGAGTGGAAAAAAAAAATTGTGAAGATATTTGTATCCCATGTGAGTGCTCACCAATGGGTGACCTCAGCGGAGCAGAAGTTTAATAATCAAGTTGGATAGGATGAGCCATTCTGTGGACACCATTCAGCCTCTTTCCCCAGCTATCCTGTCATCGCCCAATGGGCCCATGATGGCAGGGATGGAGGTTACGCATGGGCTTGGCAACATAGACTTCCACTCACCAAGGCTGACCTAGCTACAGCCACTGCTGAGTGCCCAATTTGCCAGCAGCAGAGACCAACACTGAGCCCTCAATATGGCACCATTCCTCAGGGTGATCAGCATGCTACCTGGTGGCAGGTTGATTATATTAGACCACTTCCATCATGGAAAGGGCAGAGGTTGTCCTCACTGGAATAGACACTTACTCCGGATATGGGTTTGCCTATCCTGCACGCGGTGCTTCTGCCAGGACTACCATCGTGGACTCACAGAACGCCTTATCCACCATCACGGTATTCCACACAGAATTCCCTCTGACCAAGGCACTCACTTTATGCTTAAAGAAGTGCGGCAGTGGGCTCACGCTCATGGAATTTACTGGTCTTATCATGTTCCCCATCATCCTGAAGCAGCTGGATTGATGGAACGGTGAAATGGCCTTTTGAAGTCACAATTACAACACCAACTAGGTGACAATATTTTGCAGAGCTGGGGCAAACTTCTCTAGAAGGCTGTGTATGCTTTGAATCAGAGTCCATATATGGTACTCTATCTCCGATAGCCAGCATTCACCGCTCCAGGAATCAAGGGGTGGAAGTGAAAGTGGCACACTGACCATCACCCCTAGTGATCCACTAGTGAAATTTTTGCTTCCCTGTTCCCACAACATTACGTTCTGCTGGGCTAGAGGTCTTAGTTCCAGAGGGAGGAACGCTGCCACCAGGAGACACAACAATGATTCCATTAAACTGCAAGTTAAGGTTGCCACCTGGACACTTTGGGCTTCTCCTATCTTTAAGTCAACATGCTAAGAAGGGAGTTACAGTGTTGGCTGGGGTGATTGACCCAGACTATCAAGATGAAATCAGTCTACTACTCTACAACGGAGGTAAGAAAGAGTACGTATGGAATACAGGAGATCCATTAGGGCGTCTCTTAGTATTACCATGCCCTGTGATTAAGGTCAGTGGGAAACTACAACAGCCCAATCCAGGCAGGACTACAAATGACCCATACCTTTCAGGAATGAAGGTTTGGGTCACTCCACCAGGGGGGGAAAAAAAAAAAAACCATGACCTGCTGAGGTGCTTGCTGAAAGCAAAGTTATCTAGAATGGGTAGTAGAAGAAGGTAGGCATCAATACCAGCTATGACCATGTGATCAGTTGCAGAAATGAGGACTGTAACTGTCATGAGTATTTCCTCCTTTTGTTAAAAACAAAAGATTGTATACACTGGTACTAGAAAATATCTTCATTTTATTTCCTTTTCCTCTCTCATGTGATATAAGATTTATTGACTTCACGTCAGCATTTAAGTATTGTTAACTTTATGTAATAGTATTTGGGTTGGGGATTGGTGCATTTCTTGTTGTATGAAGGATAGTTGTATTATGTTAGTGTAATTATGACCTTATTATTTTCTTTATTTGAAGATTATATATGATCTCAGGAGATGTGTAGGGGTTCAAGTTGACAAGGGGTGGACTTGTGATGGTTAATACTGTCAACTTGATTGGATTCAGAGATACAAAGTATTAATCCTGGGTGTGACTTTGTGGGTGCTGCCAAAAGAGATTAACATTAGAGTCAGTGAGCTGGGCAAGGCAGATCCACCCTTAATCTAGTGGGCACAATCTAATCAGCTTCAAGCAAATATAAAGCAGGCAAAAAAAGGTGAAAAAAGACAGATGGGCCTAGCCTCTCCTACATCTTTCTCCCATGCTGGATACTTCCTGCTTTTGAACATCAGACTGCAAGTTCTTCAGTTTTGGGATTCGGACTGGCTCTCCTTGCTCCTCAGCCTGCAGACAGCCTGGGATACGGGATACATATATCCCATATATATATATATATATATATATATATATATATATATATATATCCCATATATATCATACATATATATCCTGTTAGTTCTGTCCCTCTGAGAGAACCCTAATACACACCATATCGGCTGTGAACCAATAATAATAATAATAATATGAAATAACTATGTAATGAGGATATATAACTTACCAGGAACTATGCTGAGTGTGTTATATACATTATCTAATGTATTTCTCGCATCAACTCTGGGAGAAATGTATTATTATGGCAGTTTTACTGATGAGGAATCTGACCAGTAAAACCATGTATTTTAAGGCAAATTGTATCATTTGCCTTAAAATTATATAATTTGCCCTAAAATGCATAGCTAGTAAACAGCAGAGCTGAGATTCAAACCCAGGCTGGTCTTGTTCCAAAGTTTATTTACTTACCTATGCCCTTCCATATTGCATTCCAATCTACCACAACCTAGGCCTCGAAGGGATGGCATATTGGGTCAGACCATGGTTCTTCCAAGGAGGTTTCAAGTCTCTAAAGATCACCCCCAATGGTTATTTTCTGAAGAAGGTACTCTCATGGGGTGAATTCTCTAAGCAAAATGCATGGAGCCTGCTCTGACACCACTCACCTCCCTTATCAGCCATCCCAGCCAGTCTGGCCTTCTCTCTGGGTCCACTGAAGCCAAGACGGCGCCACTGCACTCCCGCCTGGGCAACAGAGAGAGGTTCCATCTCAAAAAAAAAAAAAAAAAAAAAAAGAGAGAGAGAGAGAGATTAGGGGTATATATTACAGGCAGAGAAAGACACTAGACACATGCACCCATAGAGAGATGACCAGTTGGGCATACACCAAGAAAGTGACCATCTGCAAGCCAAGGACAGAGGCCTCAGAAGAAACCAAACCTGACAACATTATGATCTTGGACTTCTAGCCTCCAGAACTATGAGCAAATAAATTTCTGCTGTTTAAACCACCCAGTCTGTGGCATTTTGTTAGAGTAGCCCTAGCAAACTAACACGGTGCTCTTCTGTGGAGAAGGACTTGTTGAAGGTCTGGCGTGATGGAGAGACCAGCTGGGATGCTCACATGCACAGATCAGATGAAGCTGCTACTACAAGTTCTTTATTTATTCTTTCCTCCCCTTTATCCAGAAAGCTCCAGTGCTCCTGAGGGCGCTGCATGGGGGTGAAGGGGAAGGAGGTCTACAGGAATAAATACAGAAGGCCAGCCTCCCTGTTTAAGGTGAGTGCAGGGTCAGCTCCTAGGAGATGAAATGGTATTTGCAGTGGAGAGGTTGTTTATCCTGAGGCACCAAATGTTGTACTAGGCTGAACTGGACAGTGGCGCCTCCAGCCTATCTTACCTTGGCTCAGACCAACTTGGGTCTGGGAGCATAGGCCCATGCTGCCAGCTCCCTGCCCTCTCTCAGGCCCACATGCACAGCAGCAAAAGCAGGTAGACTAGAGGACAAAGCCCCAACCAGGGACACCAATGATCAAAACATTCAGCTGGTTTCTTTTACATGATGTTGCCCAAGTGACTCACCTCTTTGTTGTCATCTACTAAATGAGGTCCCCCTTCGTGCCTTCTTAGCTTGGTGTGAGGGTAAGCATGATCATATCTCTGCAAGTGCTTTCAGAGGGTGCCCAAGGTCTCTGTAGTGCTGAGGACTATTGAAACTGTTGTGTTATTACTCTTTACAGGAAAGTGTGGTTGGAAAACTCAGAAAGATGATAGAAAAATCAAGAAGCAGACTGAGAAGACTTGGGGTCTTGGAGGCTGAAGAAACTCAGAAGGCCCAAAATGAAGTTGAACTTAGTTGTTATGGCCCAAGAACTGACTCTGGGTGGACAGAGGGGTCTCTACAGCCTTGAAATGTCATAGTCATTTACTCCTCCCCAGGTCGCACCCTCCAAAGAGTTCAGAACTCTGTAAAGAGGGTAGAGGTTCATCGTGATTAGTCTCTGATTTTTAGAGAAAATAATCATTATGATGCCATGTTCTCTGTGATGGCCACCTCAGATGGGATGCAGGTGGTGGAGTAGAGGCAGGCTGGTGTACAGGAGAAGTGGAAGATGGAGTAATGGATAATAGGTGGTTCTAAAGGCTGGATCCAAGACTAGCTTAGGATGCAACCACGATACAATACTGTTCTCCATCCAGAAACCTACCAGGGCCATCAAGCAAAATCTTTGGAAAAGAGAAGGTACAGACAGAACAGTAAATTATAAAGAAGCTTGTTTCCTTGCAGTCAGGCTGGGACAAACTTCAGGAAGAAGCAGAGTGTAATTCAACAAAGACAGATTTTCCCCACCCACTTCATGCCAAAGAAGGACAATCACGTGCCTACCTCTCAGAAACTTTCTCTAGAAGGGGAGAAAAGAAGGGGAAAAGAGATCCCAAAATGGAAAACCATTTCAGCCTGCTCCTTTTTAACAGCTTTATTGAAGTACAATACGGTGTACCTTTTTTAATTTCTTTTTTTTTTTTTCCGTTGAGACAGAGTCTGACTCTGATGCTCAGGCTGGAGTACAGTGGCACGATCTCAGCTCACTGCAATCTCTGCCTCCCGGGTTCAAGTGATCCTCTCACCTCAGCCCCCCAAGTAGCTAGGACTACAGGCGTATGCCACCACGCCAAGCTAATTTTTGTAGTATTAGTAGAGTCGGGGTTTTACCATGTTGGCCAGGCTGGCCTCGAACTCCTGATCTCAAGTGATCCACCCACCTCAGCCTCCCAAAGTGTTGGGATTACAGGTGTGAGCCACCACACCCAGCCTCAGTGTAACTAAAGTGTAAAATGTGATGAGTTTCAACATATGTGTGCACCAGTAAAGTTATCACCACACTCAAGACAACAAACATCCTCATCATACCTAAAATATCCTGTGCCCCTTTGTAATCCATCCCTGCCTCCACTCCCATCCTCAAAACACCACTGATGTGCTTTCTGTCACTATAGATTAATTTGTATTTTGTAGAATTTTTTATGAATGGAATTATACAGCACCTACTCTGCATCAATAATTTTTTCCTTGTTATTACTGAGCATCATTCCATTACATGGATATGTCACAATTTGCTTATCCATTCACTTGGCAATGGCCATTTGGGTTGTTTGCAATATTTGGCAGCCTCAAATAAAGCTGCCATCAACCTGTGTAAGAAAGTAAAAAGCAGGCCAATATTTGACTATGGTTTGCCCAGGGCAGGGATCATCTCTCCTTGACAACTCTGTTCATGACAACCGTAAAACTTCCTGTTTTATAAGACTTTAGGGTTTAAGATCTTTAACCTTCATGGCCTCGTTAGATATTCAGGTAGGTGATGTAGGTTTTAGGCATGATGGCAGGAAATGAGAACATGCTGACCGCCTGCTATGTCCAGGCACTACACTAAATGTTGTGGGGCTCAGAAGGGATGTATGACATGCCCTGAAGGATCTTGCATTTTAACACTTTGCAGATGAGGGCACTGAAGCCCTAAGCAGCTGGGAACCTTGCCCAGGGACACTTGGGTGAGAAGAGTTAGCTAAGAAGCAGAGCTCAGGTAGTCAATCTTCCTGTCCAATGAGTCCTCCACACACATGCTGTGGGTGTGGTCACATCTGAACTGGATCATGACCAAGAGACAAAAAGGAGAACAGGGAGGGAGCAAAGTAAAGAACAAGTATGCAAAGTTATATTCTACCCGATGACTCTCCTCCCCCGACACACGCCAGCTAGAGCTCCAGGAGACATCCCCCGCATCTCTGGCTCCGTTTCCAACCTGGCTCATAACTTTCTACTCTTGTCACTTTTCCTCCACCTGTGGCTAGACTGCTATCTGTAAGGAGAAAATGATGAAGAGGCTTTCCCACATGAGGAGATGGGTTCTGAGCCTTTCGAGCTGATCCAGGGCTCCCCTTTCTTGAGTTATTTTGTAGAGACAATTGCTAAACACCTTCCAGAATCAAAGTTCTGTTTTAGAAGGAATCCCTGTATTGCTGTACCCACCATATTGCAGCGGGTCTTGCAGGTGGCCAAGTCAGTAGAAAGCTCCATGATGATCGGCTCTTGTCCCCAGCCTCCATGGGTAGGTACAGCTGGGAATAGAAGAGAGACACAGATTAAGAAGTAAACTATCGCAAGGACAAAAAACCAAACACCGCATGTTCTCACTCATAGATGGGAATTGAACAATGAGAACACATGGACACAGGAAGGGGAACATCACACACTGGGGACTGTTGTGGGGTGGGGGGAGTGGGGAGGGATAGCATTAGGAGATATACCTAATGCTAAATGGCGAGTTAATGGGTGCAGTACACCAGCATGGCACATGTGTACATATGTAACTAACCTGCACATTGTGCACATGTACCCTAAAACTTAAAGTATAATAATAATAATAATAAAAAAGAAGCCTCAAGCTCTGCTTTCAGGGCAGTCAATGTGGTAGGAATACAAGACCCCCCCACGTATATCAGTCCTTCATTCCTTTTAATGGCTTTAGTATATTTTATTGTACAGATATGCCACATTTTGTTTATCCATTCATCAGCTGATGGACATTTGAAATGTTTCCACTTTTTAGTTATTATGAATAATGCCGCTATGAATATTTACATTTTGGTGTGCAGTGGAGTGCATATGACAGAGGCAATAAGCTCATCTTACAGCTTTGCAATAGGTATAGCAAGACTGACAGGCAGCAAGGGGAACTGGAGAGTTTGGTGGGCTCAGTCTGGGAAGGCCACCTGGAGGAGGCAACTTTTGAACCACTCTTAAAAACTTCATTTTAATACAGGGAGAAGAAGGGCCAGGGTGAGGTGGGCCAATGGGTAGGAGGTGAAAGACAAAAAGAAGGTATTCTACGCAGGCTGAGAAATACCAGACTTCCCTTGCAGAAGCTTGGGTATGGATTGGAGTATCAGGTAGATGAAGGAAAAAGAACAAGAACTAATCTTTGGTGAGTAGACTTTGTGCTTCAGGTATGATTCCAACATGAGCCTCATTAGCTCACTAACCTTATTCTAAAACTAAGCTTTCTATGGAAAGAGCTCAGGATCTAGTCAAACAGCCCTAAGTCCCCCACTTAGCACTTATGTGACTTTAACCTGAATCTCAGTTTATTTGTATATAAAATGGAGAATATAGCAGTGACCATCCTCTACTTCATGCCATGCCATGGTACATAGTGCACATCTAAAACACAGAAGCAATGCCAGAATAAAGGGACCTCCCACAAACCACTCAGGACTGTCTCCAGCATGCACCTTCCTCCAGCTCTGTTCTGTTCTGAGTGTTTTCAAGAGGAGCCTTTAGGAAGAGTCCTCTCTGAAACTCTGAGCCTGCCCAGGAGAACCTAGCAGGCACCAAAAACACACTATCTGCCCAAGGGAGATAGATGGATCCCATTTAGCAGAAGAGCTCCTTAGCCAAACCACAGGAAAGCCTTGGCCACAGATCTTACAGAGACTTCTCTAGGCTTGGGCAGGGCAAAGTGGTCTGCTTTTCAGGGCTGAAACACAGCCTGCAGCACTGCTGCTGTCCCTGCTGCAGCACCCCCGGGCACGAGCTGTCTGGAAAGGCTGCCGCCCCACCAGCCACTCCAGACACGGCCCTTAAGCCTGAGCGTGCTGGGGCCTGGGAGCCTCAGGGCACAGCATTTCCAGTCTGTGGCTGTAATCACAGCTAATTGAATGTCTGCTGATGCCAAAATTGGCTCCTGATTGAATTCAGAACTTTTGTTTAATTAATTATCATCCACCTGAGTACTGCTGCTTCCCTCAGACCAGGTGGTTAACTGTTTCCTCTCTTCTGAGACTCTTGTCTTCCCCCTGAGCCCCGACACTTATACTAAAGAGTTCATCTGCTTCCGGGGAGACGCCTTACTCCAGTTGCAAAGAGGGTGAGGCAAAATGTCAAGGAGTCAAGAAAGTGGAAAGGCACCCAGAATGGGAGAAAACATTTGCAAATCTGATAAAGGTGTAGTATCCGAGTACATAAAAAACGCTTACATCTCAGCAATTTTTAAAACCCCAATTAAAAAACAAGCAAAAATGCAAATTGACGTTAATATATGTCTTCTTTCAAAAATAAAAAATTTTTTTGAAACAGTGTCTCGCTCTGTCGCCCAAGTTGGGGTGCAGTGGCACGATCTTGTCTCACTGCAACCTCCACCTCCCAGGTTCAAGCAATTCTTCTGCCTCAGCCTCCCGAGTAACTGGGACTACAGGCACGTGCCACCACACCCGGCTAATTTTTTTGTATTTTTAGTAGAGACAGGGTTTCACCGTATTAGCCAGGATGGTCTTGATCTCCTGACCTCATGATTCGCCCACCTCAGCCTCCCAAAGTGCTGGGATTACAGGCGTGAATTACTTTTAACTTTGCAAAAAGATCATTGTCTATGTTATATCTGGGGATTTAAGTTTTTCATTTATATTGAGAATATTCATTTATATTGATGTGGTGGCAGTAGTGGTGAACTTTATAATTCATAGGCATCGGCGCACTGGCAAATTTTTACAAACCAGCTTTCCAGAAAATAAAATGTCAGCATATGTAAGTTTATTATCAATTTTATTGATAAAAAGAATGTGTTGCACACAATTTACAAATAATAATATACAATCCTTTTTATTATGACTTTAATGTAGCCAATTGATTCTCACGGACTGCTTTTATTGATTTTTGCCAAACTTTTGTATCCATAGCCAATCTCTGATTGCAGTTGAGTTAGCGTAGTTCTCATGAATAAGATGAAAGTAAAGCAATGAAGATAGATTTTAGACTTCACTTGTTTGTCAACAGCATGAAAAATTCTATTGCTGAATTAGGTAATAGTTTTCAAATACGAGACTCTATTTTCGTAATTTTTGTGCTATCCGCAATGTAACAGCTATAGACATAATGCTTTTTTTTTTTTTTTTTTTTTTTTTTTGAGATGGAGTCTCGCACTGTCACCAGGGCGGGAGTGCAGTGGCGCAATCTCTGCCTGCCGAGTTCAAGTGATTCTCCTGCCTCAGCCTCCCAAGTAGCTGGGATTACAGCCACCTGCCACCATATCCAGCTAATTTTTTGTATTTTTAGTAGAGATGGGATTTCACTATGTTGGCCAGGCTGGTCTCAAACTCCTGACCTCAGGTGATCCTCCCGCCTCAGCCTGCCAAAGTGCTGGGATTACAGGCATGAGCCACTGCTCCCGGCTGACATAATGCATTTTTAAGTTTAATCGCCATTACTAACATTTTCTCCATCATTTTCTTAAGTCTAGACAATCATCCCGACAAAGAAACAAACAAGCCTTGATTTGCAGTGTTTTTGCCCATTTTTCCAGAAATACTCCCACTGTGGCCAATCTCCTGCCATTCACACGACATCACTAAACACAGAGTTGAGATGAAGTATTCAGTAGAAATCATAATACAGAATTTCCACCATATAGATCCAATATATATTAATAACCTCAAGAGCATAGAGAATGGTAAAATGTAGTAAAATGATTAGGAAGTGATGAGCTTTTAGTATTTACTACTTTTGCTTTTAATATAATTTATTTCATTGTAAGCATATATAATTTGATTGTTAACAATTGCTGTGTTTAATAGCCAGTGCACAGAATTTCTGGTATGAGCCAGCTTCAGCACATCACTACAGTTTACAGAATATAGAAATGGAATTGCTAGAGTTAGAGATGGGATGCACAGGACTCAAGGTCTGGGTGTGGTCATTGATAAGACCCTGGGCTGTCTCCCTTTAGAGAGAAGGCGAGTCCTTCACTTTGTACATGGGATAGTTTCGTAATAGTAACCGGATATTTTTTGACAGGGAGAGGGTTAGTGAAAATATGAGAATGTATATAAATCTTGGGTAGCCACAATAGTGGATCCATTTATAGGTGTGTACTGGCTTTGGCTACTCTTTATACAAATACCCTTCCCATTTGGGGTGTAAGTCAGAATTCTGCCTGGATGGCAAGCCCCTCACATCCACTTTAAAAGCCAAAAGAAGCCTCTGTCCCCTCAGTCTGCCCTTGGTCCTACGGTCAGAACGTGCCGCCTGGGTTTGGCCAATCAGAACTCACTTGCGTTGTGAATTTGCAGGGAGTGAGACAAAGGTTCAAAGACAGAAATCACTGGTGGCAGCAGTAGTGATGACACAGTAGACAGGGAGTGGTGGTGGCCACAGTCCCAGCGGTGACAGAGTCAGTGGTCACAAAAAATCTGACCGCTCCTGAGGTATGAGCTTTGTTGGGTCTTCGGCACCCCGGTTTCCACTGGCTCCTGCAAGATTGTGGAACCAAGGTACCAAGCCTTTTCATCCACCCTGTCAACTACCAGATATTTTTCCAGTACATTTATTTTCTGCTTAAGTTAGCCAGAACCCACTTCTGGTTTTGCAACCATAAGCCCTGACTGATATAGAAATCTAGTGTGTATGTGGGGGTGGGGGAATTGCTGGATTGAAGGGAATGTGCATTTTTTACTTTTATTCACATTGTGAAATTAAGTACCAAAAAAGCCTTTACCAAGTTATAATCCTACTAAAGTGTAGGAGAGCACCCCTTCTAAAACTGAGCACAATCAACCCTGTTACTCTTTGCCAAATTAAAAAGCAAAAGTGACATGTCATTTGGATTTGGATTTCCCTAATTATTAGTGAGGCTCAACATCACTTCATATGTTTTTTGTCCACGGTACTTGTATTCTCTTTATTATCTAAGTATGCCCTTCGTCATTGTCTTAGGTTATTTGATTTCTCTTGTTTGATTTATAGTAGCTATTTCCTTTGTCTGTCAGATACAGTCAGCCTTCCATATTCATGGGTTCCACATCCATGAATTCAACCGACTTCAGATCAAAAACATTTCAGAAGATAATGCATTTGTACTGAACGTGCACAGCCTTTTTCTCCCTTGTCATTATTCCCTAAACAATGCAGTCTAACAGCTATTTACATACCATTTACATTGTATTAGGTATTAGAAGTAATCTAGAGATGATTTAAAGTATACTGGAGGATGTACATAGGTTATATGCAAATACTGCCCCATTTTATATCAGGGACTTTAGCATCCCTGGATTTTGGTGTCCTTGGGAGGTCCTGGAACAAGTCCCTCAAGGATACCAAGGGATGACTGCATATTGAAAATATTTTCTCCCAGTCTCTTAACTTTATTTTTGATGTTTTTGTCATATTCAATAGTTTGAATGTTCCCACAGGTAAGCTATTGATTTTTTCTTGTTTTTGTTTTTTTGTTTTGTTTTGGTTTTGGCTTGTGGTTTTGTATCTTTCATAGCAGAACCCTTTCTTTGCCAACTTTTTTTTTTCTGTTACAGAGTCTGAATTCAGGAGTCATGGGTTCAAATCTTGCCACTGCCTTTTGCTGGCTCCATGACTGTTTGTTCATCTGCAAAACAGAGACAATGATGATGTGTAAAGCACTCGGCACTTTGCCTGGCATTTAGTAATCAATATTTTGTACGTTATTCTTATTGTTACTCAATATGTTTAATCCCTCTGGAATGCATTTTTATGGGTGGCATTAGATAAAGGGTTATATTTGTTTCCTAAGGATGCTATAACAATGTGCCACAAACTGGATGAATTAAACAACACAGATTTATTCTCTCACAGTTCTGGAAGCTGGAAGTCTAAAATGAAGGTGTCAGCAGAGCTGTGCTCCCTCTGGGACCCTGGGCAGAATTCTTCCTTGTATCTTCCTAGGTTTCTGGTGATGCCCACCAATCCTTGGTTTCCTTGGCTTGCAGCTGTGTCTCCAATCTCTGCCTGTCATCACATGTCATTTTTGCTGTGTCTCTGTCATCGCATGGTGGTTTTCTTCTTCTTAAAACAACACCAAGCATACTAGATCTGGGCTCAAATCACTGTATCACTCAGAGTTCTCCAGAGAAATAGAACAATAGTATATTGGTATATAATACTATATATAAAAAGAGGGAAATTATATATTTATATATACATGTGTGTATGTGTGTATAATATGATATTTTCATTCATCATATTATACACAGAGAGAGAGAAATATTATAGAGAGAGAGAAAGAGAAAGGAATTGGCTCAAGCAATTGTGGGGTCTGGTAAGTCCAAAATCTAGCAGACTGGAAATTCAGGTAAGAGCTGATGTTGCAGTCCTAAGTCCAAAATCTGTAGACATATTGGCAGGCTGAAAACTCAGGGAGGATTTCTCTGTTACCCTCTTGAGGCAGAATTCTTCTTTTCCAGAAAAATCTCAGTGTTTGCTCTTAAAACCTTCAACTGATTGGATGAGACCCACCCACATATGGACAGTAAACTGTTACACTAAAAGTCAACTGACTGCAATGTTAATCACGCCTACAAAATACCTTCACAGCAACACCTACACTAGTGTTTGAATAACTAACCGGGTAACAAAGCCTAACCAAGTTGACACATAGGATTAACCATCACAGTCACATTCACAGGTATCAGGTTCATATCTTTTTAAATATGTACAGGTAGATTTTTTTTAATTCAACCCATAACGGTGGTCCACATTAATTTTATTTTCAAACAGACAGCTAGTTGTCCCAGCAATGGATATTGAAAAGTTGTTCCTACAGACTTGAAATGCTTACTCATGTCCATGAGCTAAATATCTATGTGCATCTCCTTCTCAGATCTATATTCTAGTCTAATAATCTATTTTCCTCATGTCAATGCTATACTGTTTTATTTCCTATATCTCTATTGTGTGTTTTAATAAGTTAATCTCTTTCTCTTTTTCAAAATTTTCTTGTCTATTCTTTCATATTTTTTCTTCCAGATGAACTTGAGAATCAGTTTGTTTAGTCGCCTAAATATTTCCCACTGGAGGACTTCTATTTAAACGTAGTGTGTTGACCAAATACTCCTATTTGTCTACTTCATAAAAATCCTACAAATATGAAAGTGAAGTAGAATAAAAAGATGTGCAAACACATCTAGATAATATAAGCTAGAGAGAAGTCAATAGTAGACCAGAAATTTTAGAACTGTTTTGAAGATGGAAAGTAGGAGAAGAAGCAGTGACTAATGAGGCAGAGCAGGGAAAATGCAGCCTTGTTGCCTGAAGAGGCAACCGTGAGATGTGCAGGTTTCCCTGGAGATGGGGTGGGGGTGGGGCAGAAGACTCAGAAGTAAAAGGCGGCGCAGTAGGTGGAGGTGTGGAGCTGCAAAGGGGATTGCAAGTTTCATCCTCTATTCCAACCCTGGGGATACCTCAGAAGTAAATGGAAAAGTACAGATTTGAAGAACCTAAGACTGTGAGGAACCCTAGGGAGACAGACGGTGGTTCTGATCCGAGGATGGGGAGGAAAGAGCAGCTCAGAGCAGAAAAGCACCAGGCACCACTGTCGGGGGAGGGTCTCTGAACTGTGTTTGTGCACCACACTATCCTGAGTGGATCGTGGCCCCCATCAGCCCCTACAGGATAGAGAAAACAACAGCTCCAGAGGGCACCACAGAAGAAGTAGGAGAAGTGCCAAGGAAGCAACTGAAACTGAGCCAAAAAGCAGGAGACAGCAGGTGCAGGACACCAGCAAGCCCCTGGGAGCTCTCTCCTCCCCACGCTCTTCCACATTCATCGGGCTTGTCAGTTAGGAACAAGGGAGACACAGTCCTCAGAACACAAGAGTGCTCAGAATTCTCCCCTGACCCCGAGCAAGCAGGGTCCCCATTGAGCAGTTAGCAAAGGCTGGAGGGCAAGCAGAGGTGTAAGCACCTCTCATGGCCACGCTCCCTTCTTAAAGCCCACAGGAGCAGCACGTGCTGTGGCCTAGGTTTGGGTCTCCTTCGCAGTAACAATTTAAGCCAAAAAGCTAATAACCTGCCCCCAGGGGAAAACAAACCCCCAAGCAAAAACTACCGGACATCTGAGAAACATCACCGTTAGAAAGAAAACAAACTGTACAACCTATAGAAGATAAATTAGAACTAATGAAACCACACAGATTAATAATTTAAAATAAGCATAATAAATAAAGAAAAGGAAAGATAATGGTAACATACAGCAGTTATAAAGAAGAACCAAACAGAAACATTGGATGCCAAAAATTTAATAATTGAAATAAAGAATCCAATAAATGACATAAATATTAAAAATGGACTCTGCTGGGATAAGTGAGCCAGATGACCAGGTTGATGGACTCTCCCAGAAGGCACTGAGAAAAGACAAAGAGTTGGAAAATATAACAGAATTAGAAGCTGTGAAGAATAAAATAAAAGTGTCATCATCTGTGTAACAGGAAGTTTTAAAGAAAAAAATGAAGAAAGAGAAGTGTCAAAGAAAAAATAACCAAGGATTTTTTGTATTAAAGAAAGATGAAAGACTTCAGACTGAAAGAGTTTATGGAATGTCTAATAAGATAAATATGATTTAAAACCTTGATACTTTATAAGGAAATTTAAAAACACAAAGTCAAAATTCTAAAAGCTGCTAAAGAAAAAGAGATGATTACCCATGAAGGAATAAGAATCTGATTGATATCTAACTTCAGTTCAACAATGACAATAGAGGCAAAAAGACAGGTACATAATATTTTTAAAGTACTAAAGAACTTCAAGCCTCAAATCTATGTTCAAAAAAATTAAGAGGATGTCATAAAAATAATCTCAGGCACAAAAGGCCTAAGGAAGTCAACATGGAAAATTCTCTTCTAAAATATTCTCAAAGAATGTATCCCAGTTAGAAGAGAAATAAATCCATGAGACTACCATGAGATAAAAAGGAAACAAGAGTGGATACATAACATAGAAAAGTTAATTCAAGTATACAACAGTAGAGAGAGAGGGACAGGCAGAAGAAGGAGGGGAGAGAGAGAGAGAGAGACAGAAAGAGAGAATCCAAAACGACTAATGGGCAGTGAACAAATGGTGGCTGCAAAGAGAGACCAGTGGAAAGTGAGAGTATTATTTTTCTTATAGAGAATGATATAAATGCTATTGAGAATTGATAAGAAAAATAAACATAAATATGATTTTTAAAGTTAAATATAACTACCGAGTATAGAGAATGGAATTCAAACTTTTCAAGCCCTCAGAAGAAAATTCTATTCAATGAAACATGAGAAAGGAAAAAGGGGGAGGAAAGTAAAAGATATTTAAATATAAATTAAAAATAAGGTGTCTCAAATAAATCCTAATACACAATTAATTACATAATTTGTTTTATGGATTGAATCGTGTCTCCCCTAAAAAGATTTATTGATGTTCTAACCCTCCATGTCTCGTATTGTAACCTTATTTGGAATAGGGTTGTTGCAGATGTAATTAGTTACATTAAGATGAAGTCATGCTGGAGTAGGGTGAGCCCCTAATCTAAGAGGACTGGAGTCCTTATAGGAAGAGGAAAATGCCATATGAAGAGAGAGAGACGCCCAAGGAGGTGTCATGCTGCAATGACGGCAGAGATTGGAACTGTGCAGCTGCACGCCAAGGAACACCAAAGATTTCAGCAAACCACTGGAAGCTAGGAAAAAGCAAAGAAGAATTCCCCTAAATATTTCAGTGGGAGCATAGCCCTGCCAACACCTTATTTCAGATTTCTATCCTCCACAACTATGAGGCAATAAGCTACTGCTGTTTTAAGCTCCTCAGTGTGAACTGTTTTGTCATGGCAGCCTTAGGAAACTAACGCAATTTACAAACAGATTAAGCTCACTAATCAAAAGACAGGCACTTGCAAATTGGGGTTTTTTTTTTTTGAAGCAATATCTAGCAATAGGTTTTCTGAAAGGAATATTTCTAAAACAAAAGGTGACAGAGAGGTCACAAATAAAATGATGGAAAAGGTATATGGTGCAATTTTGAACCAAATAAAACTGGGGAGCAAATTTAATGTCAAACAATAGAAGAAAAATATGAGCAGAAAGATATAACAATTGGGAACATATATCTGCTTAAAAACATACCTTCAATGTACAAAATGCAACAACCAGCAGAACTAAAGAGAGAACCATATAACAATTATAGTTAGACACGTTTTTTGTAGTCATCTGAGAAACTGATGGGATACACAGACAAAAAATAAGCAATTATAGAGGAGATCTGAATGGTATGATTCATAAACTTGAAATACTAATTATATGAAAACTTTACAACCATCAATAAGAAGAGAGAACATTTTTGAGCACACATAAAATATTCAAAAAATTTAACATTTACCAGATCACAAAGAGAGCCTCAATACATTCTCCCCAAATCATCATCATTCACATTGTTATCTTAACAGAATGGAATAAAATTATAAATTATGAATAAAATAACTTTAAAGCTTTGTACTTCTGTTAAGTAGTAACATAATAATGTTTGGGTTAATAGGAAAATATAAAAGAAATTATAAAATACTTGGAACCAAATGATAATGAGGGAAAATACATGCCAGAATTTCAGAGACACAGCAAAAGCAGACTTAAGAATGAAATTTATAGTTCTCAATACATTTACTAGGGGAAAAAAAAGCATTGAAAACAAATGAACTAAGGTTTTAACAGAAAAGATTAGAAAAAGAACAATTGACTGAACACAAAAAATAAGAAAGAAAATAAAGATAAAGGCAGAATTCAATAAAAGAGTGACTATAGCAGCAGCAGCAACTACAAAATCAGTAAGAATAATTAAAACAAAAGCTGAACGTTTGAAGTGATTGCTAAGCTGTACCGACCTGCAGCAAAAGCTCATCAGAAAGAAGATGCAAAAATATAAAATTCAAAAGGAAAAAAAATCTCCAGATACCAAAGAGATTAAAATAATTATTAAAAAATAACTATTCACTTATAAAATGAAAACTAAGACAAAATAGATATATTTATAGAAAATATAAATTTAAAACGAGACAAAGAAAAATCAGAAATTTGAACCAACCAATAACAAAATATTGAAATGGTTAAATACAACAGAGAAGACACCCCTACCCCATCTCTAAGCAAAATAGTAATAATAATATTTTTTAAAATTGCTCCTAGGCTAGGTGGTTTTACAAATGATATTTCAAAAAACAAAGTATTCCTGTCTGGAAAATTTGTTCCAGAAAGTAAGAAAAAAAATAAAAGCAGCACAACTCATTCTATTAGATTAATTCTAAAACCTAATAAGAATAGAGAGGGGGGGAAAAACACAATAGTTCTTTTTTACTTACAGATCCAAAATACAATATAAGCAAACTGAATTCAACAGCACATTTTTAAAAATTATGATTAAATAAGGTTTATTGCAGTAATCTTGAGGTAATTTAAAAACAGAAATCTGTTAATATAAACCATACAGTAGACCAAGGGAGAAAAATCAAATGATTTCTCAATAGATTCAGAAAAAATATTTTATAGAAATTTCACATATATATATATAATAAAAACGCTTAGTAAAATAGGAATTCCATTAAGTTAGTAGAGGAGCTATGTCCAAAATATACAGTAAGCATCACACTAAATAGAAGATCAGAAATAACACAAAAGATGTCTACTATTACCATTTCTGGATATCCTGCCTAATGCTATATAAAACTAATAATAATAACAACAGCAATAAGAGTTTTTAAGAATTGAAAGGGAAGTGATAACATTTCTATTGTTTTCAAGTTATCTGCTCATGTATGAGAAATCTCAATAGATCTGAAGACAAACTGAAAGATCTATTAAGTGTTCAACAAGGGAGCTAGATACAAAATCAATCTACATAAGGCTAGGCATGGTGGCTCACACCTGTAATCCCAGTGCTTTGGGAAGCCAAGGCAAGAAGATTACTTGATGCCAAGAGTTCAAGAGCGGCCTGGGCAACGTAGCAAGATTTCATCTCTACAAAAACTTTTTAAAAAATAAATCAATCCACAAAAATCAATAGAATTTTTACAGACTTACAAACACTAAAACACAGAAAATAAGACATTATTCACAATAGCAACAAAACCTCTAACATCTAGGAAATAAGCTAATAAAGAATGCACATTCTTCTAAAGAGAGAGCTTTAGAACTTTAGAACCCTACTAAAGCTTTCAAGCTTGTTCGAAATAATGAAGAAAATGAGTAAAAGTAAAAGTAAAGGTAGAGCTCTAATTTTTCCCAAACCAATCTATCTAATCTATGCAATTCCAAACAAAATACTAGCTGAAATTTTCAGGAATTTAATAAAACAATCCTTAACAATTTGTTTAGAAAACTAAAGATGCCAACTTGCAAATATCAATTAAGAGTAACTAGCACACAATAATAAAACAAAATGTAAAATTCCTGGGATTCAACAAATAGAAACTCAACTGACTTACAACATTAAAAAAGACCTGAAAAAATAGACAGACATAGAAACATAGTATTTGCCCAAATGTGTGGTAGTTCAATATTATAAAAATGTCAATTTTCCTTAAGTAAATCTATAAATTCAGTACAATTCCAACTAAATTGGTGCTGCTTAACACACACACACACCTTTTTTGGCAGGAGATTGGGGGAGATCAAAAAACAAGCAACAAAATCCTGTGCAAGGCTGACTAGATGAGTAGAATCTATTTCAACATGTATCTCTTCTCTGGGAAAAGAAATCTCCTTCTATTGCCTATAAAAATGTCCTGAGGATACCAAAAGGGACCAGATCCCTCTTTGCAAACCACAAATACTCTGCAACCACCTGTGGATATAGACGTCCGACCCTCATCCTAGGCTGCTCTAAGAACAGAGTGAAGGTGGCAAGGAATGCAATGGTGACTCTGCTTGGCTTATTCAGAAAGGCAGGAATAGATTAGTCCTCTTTCCAGATGGCTAGATTGCAGAGGGTCCATTCTCTAATCTGGAGCAACCCAGCTACCCCTGCATTCCTGGAAAATAAAATCTCAGACCAAGAGAAGCCCTGCCCCAGAAGGAACCACACTGTGCTGAATAACTACTCCCAGGAAGAGAAGAAACCTCTCCGGCCCTGAGCAAAATTAGAAAGAGGAGAAAACTCAGCTTCGCTTTGCCTTCCAGTACCTTAGCTTCCTTCTTGCTCTTTTTGATCTTTCCCTTCTCTGAATTGCCCACACTCATTCACTAATTCAACAAATGTGTATATTGAGCTCTTCCTCTGTGCCAGACACTATGCAGGGCATCCAGGGCTCTGAGGAAAGCAGCCCAATTTAGGTACTGACCTAAAGGACTGGAGACATAACATACTTCTTCTCCAACTTCTTTCAAAAGGATTTGTGATTTAAGAGACCTCAGAGAGAAGGCAGTGCTTAACCCAAAGTTACCACTTCTCTAATAGAGAAATTTCAGATCTTGCTGTTTATTGGAAAAGAGGCGATACTTTAGCCAACAAAAACCTTTCCATTATTCCCCAAATCAACAATAGCTAGCATGCAGCTCAAAAAAAAAAAATTAAAAGGTGTTTCCAAAGGACATTTTCTCATTTAGCTATGCAGAGCAGTGATTACCACAGAGGGGGTGCCAGAAGATACATGGGACACAAGAAAAGAACGTGAGAACTCCTAATGCCTTAGAACTGTTTCAGCCTATACATCTTCTACTTTCTGTATAAGCTTTATAACATATATTAGTACAAATGTACTTGCATAAAATTTATAAATAAATACATAAGCAAAAACTAGGATGGGTGCTCAAAAATGTTTTACTGATAGGAAAGCATGATGGAAATTTTTGGAGACCCCTAATATAACAAAAAGTTCAATCTCTTATCCCTAAAACCAGTCTTGGTGACCACAGTCCTAGTAGGTACAGGAGAAGTCAAGATCTGTGTCCCTAGACCAAGGTCTAGCTCAGTTAAGTCTGGGTCATTTCATGCCAGTCCCATAGTCAGAGGAAAAATCTGGTAGAACAATGAAGGGAAATGAGCGAGTCAGAAACAGAGATTGGAGGGAGAATTGGCTTTTCCAGGTCACTGGCTCGTTCATGGGCAACATCCCATCATCTAAAAATAGAAGAAACATCTGCAGTTTGCCTCTTGGAGCTGGGGCTTGGATGAGCCCCAGAACAGGCCCTGGCAGACTGCTGGTGGCCACAATGACAGCACTGGCCTCTTCAGATGACCTCATCAGAGAATGGCCAGGAGCCAAAGAAGAGATACTTCCAGAGCCAGGGTCCTCACTGTGAAACAAAAGACCCAGAAATAAGTAGGGACCTTAGCTCTTTAACCAGAGAGCTGGCTCTTTTTTTCTTGGTGGCAGGGTGGGGAAAAGAAAGGAGAAGCTGGAACGGGTGTTCAGAAATCAGGGGGAGTCTCCATGATCAAGGATGGCTTCAGAGTAGGTGATTGCTCAATGTCATTTTTCATTTCTTATCTGTGACTCTTCCTTTGGTGCCTAAGCCTGGCACATAGTAGGAATTCAAAAATACTACTACACAAAAGAAGGAAAGTAAGAGTTTATCAGTGCAAGTCTTGAACTGAGCTCTGAGGAGAATTGTGTTTCTGATTAGTTTCTTGACTTGCGGATGGGTATTCAAGAACAAGCGGAAGGTCCTGGCTGAATCCTGGGAGCATCTTTGGGCCTCTGCTTTGTGAGAATCCATGAGGAAAGGAGAAAAAGGAAATCACAGCCCTCAACCTCTCTTTCTTAGGAGAAAGAAGAGTATGAATGAGGAAGCCAAAAAGCAGGAGAAATAGGAGAAGGGTTCTTGTCCATACTGAAGAAAAAGGACAACATTCAAGATGCCCAAAGAGGAGCAGGTGCTCATAGGCAGGGTTTCCTCTTCATTCCCTGCCTGTTTGCCCAGCTCCAAACTTCCCAGGTCTCCCCTTCCTTCATTCCTTCTCAATTGACCCCTCACTTTCATCTTGCCGGTTTCCCAAAGGAATGTTTAAATAGGTATTACTTAAATTGGTGTTAATCAGTAACCATTTAGATAAACAATGTGTCTTTTCTCATCCTCTACTTCCCTTTGTTCTCTAAGAAAAGAAATGAAGTCTCTCTGGTCAAGATGGGCAGTGAGTTCATGCTTGACAACTCCTGCCACTCCAAACAATATAGCAATGAAATGAAAAGTGAAAACACACTCACAAAATACATAACAAGGTTCTAATATGAGATAAGCATCTGCATTGATCAGAAACAGAACAAAATATTAAAAAGTGATCCTCAATGTGTTCATGTCCTTTGCAGGGACATGGATGAAGCTGGAAACCATCATTCTCAGCAAACTATCACAAGGACAGAAAACCAAACACCTCATGTTCTCACTCATAGGTGGGAACTGAACAATGAGAACACATGGACACAGGGCGGGGAACATCACACACCAGGGCCTGTCAGCGGGGTGGGTGTTGGGGGAGGGATAGCATTAGGAGAAATACCTAATGTAAATGATGAGTTGATGAGTACAGCAAGCCAACATGGCACATGTATACCTATGTAACAAACCTGCACTTTGTGCACATGTACCCTAGAACTTAAAGTATAACAATAAAAATGAAAAGATAAAATAATTTTAAAAAGTGAACCTGAATGGAGCTATGAGCTTGCTGGGCTCTGGGCCCAGGCGGAGGGAATGGTAGCTAAGAGTTCAGATCCTGGGGAGAAAGGAACTTAAAATACTTACAGGAAACAAGGAACTTGAGTCAGGAGTTTTTACCACCTTACTCCTCTCTTAGGTTGCAAAAGGAAGCTAGAAAATATTACTGACAAATGCTGTCTAAGGGTACACGTCTTTGTAAGCTTCAGCCTACAGATGTGGGAGTCCAGAGACACGATCTCAGACCAGGGTCTGAGATCTGTGACAACCCACCATTCCCTGCAGGGGGAGAACTCTGAGTAACTATTATAAGACTTGGTTCTGGAAGAGAGACCAAGTAAGCTGGGAGGAGATGCAAGCCACTAGACAAGAAGGAGTAGGGGGAATAAGAAAGAGAAGGAGACAAAACATGAAAGAGATGGAACTTTTCACTCAAAATATTTTCTTCACAGAATACTTGCACATCTTTTGATAGGTTTATGTATAAGTGTCTTATTGCTTCTTTGGTACTGTGAATGAGATTTTTTTTTATAATTCTGTTTCTGATTGGTTATTGTTTTGTGTAGGAATGCGATTGTCTTTGTATGTTGTTTTGGTACCCAGCCAAAATGCTAAAACGTTTATTAGTTCTCATATTTTGTAGATTCTTTTGGATTTTTGGTGTAGACAGTCACAGCATCTACAAATAACAGCAGGTTATATGTTTCTTTCCAATCTTTTACTTGTTATTTCTTTTTCTTGTTTTATTGCATGGGCTATGGAATTGATGATAGTTGCCCTTCTTATTCCTGTCTTTAATGGGAATATTTCTACAATATCACCATTAAGTATATTGTTTGCTGTCTATAAATCTGTTAGGAGTATCCTTGGTCAGGTTAAGGAAACCTCCTCTAATAATCTGCTAAGAATTACCTGAGGTGTATTTAAAATGCACATCTCTGAACACTATTTGATCAAAGAATCAGAATTTCTAGAGATGGTCACCAGAAGTCTAGAGTTTAAGAATTACTACATTACAGAAATTGCTTAATAATTTTCATTTTCAATAATTTAAAAATTTTAATAATTTTCATTTTCAATAATTTAAAATTATTCTGCTGTCTTGACCTGCCTGAAGCACTTAACACTGCTTGGAATTCCCCCTTCTCTTGTTGTTTGCATCTGCAGCAAGCTGCATCTTCCCCCACATTTCTACCTGTTTTTTGGAAGCCTCATGTGTCCAGTAAAGAGGAACCCTAAGAATTTGAGATAAATGTCTTATCTGATCTGTATTTGCCTGATTTGGGGATTATAGTCTTAACCCACTTATCTCCATCATCCTGAATACTGCACTCCCAGGCTTTGTAATTTGAGGTTCTTCCTATCCCGGAGTCTGTATAAGCTGAGTTTGTTATTAGACATGGCCCAATCACACCAATAAGACTAGAGTCACCTCCCTTGTGTATCTGTTCCTATGAGCTCCCTCCATGTCCAAGTTTCATAGTATAACTAAACTGAAGCTAACCAAGCACTGACTCGGCTACCAGATGGGTGGAGCTATTGCTGTCAGGGATATACTATAATTTCTAAGTTTAGTATTTATTATTTTATATTTAGGGTTATCACTTTTGATATGAAAAAAACTAGATGCATATCACTTTCAGATGTAACACATCTCCAACTCTCCTCAGTTATCTCTCCTATAAAAGACTTACCTATTAGCAAATAATACCAACAGACCCCCAGTCCTGCCCCTTCACCCTCACTCAACTAGTAATATCAGCTATTTCAGGTATTGGGTTTCCTTTTTATAAAAGGAAAATGGCAGCCCAGCTGTATCACGAGATTTCTACAGAAATGATGGTTATCCCACATGTATTTAATTTGTAGTTTGTTTTGGGGAGAAGCCATTCTCACAATCAGAAGACAGCCCCAGCTTTTGTACACCCAAGGGAATTGAACTGACTTTGCTGATATGAATTCAGGTTACAGAACAGTATCACTTCATCTCATCAACAGAATTCAAGTACTATTTCAGAAACAAGAGAGAGCTATTCTATAGATTTCCTTCCTAAATCGTAAGTCCCTTATTTCTTTCTAAGTCATGAGTCTTAAATCATAAATCCAACTGTAGTACTTCACAGTCAGTTTCAACTCTATAAACCTTATATTAATTCTGCCTAAGAGCACATGAATGCTAATATTTTCAATTGTATAAACTTTTTGTTATTGATGTTATAAATCTGAGTTTTAAAAGTAGCTAACTTTATAACTTTTAGAAATTTTCATCATACTTTGAGACCTCAGTTTCTTCATCTTTCAAGTAAAAGGGTTGGGCTGGATCTCTAAGTGCCCTTCTGGCCCTAACATCCTATGGGTCTGGGTGCCAAGGCTTTAAACAATGTCAAGTGAGAAAATAAAGAGGGTGCAAACTCCGACCCTGGGCTGTGAATGAGTATTCTGCTCCCAGATTTACCCAGAAGGATGTTCTGTGCCCTAAAGAGTGGCCAAGTGAGTTTATGGTCTGGTTATCTTGGCTATTTGTTCTTTTCTAGAATTGCAATATGTGAATAAATTTAAAACACTTTAGTTTTCCAACTAGTAAATATAGGTTGAATTGGAAATTGGAAATTTTGAAGTATTCTTATTTGCAAAACACAGTACTACAATTCAGTTCTTCATTTATATTGCATGGATCAAAAATAAATTAAAATGAAATGACAAAAATTATTGGTGGAAATATTCTTTAAATTAGTTGAAATGATTTGGGTATCTACAAAAAAATTAATTCTAGATTTAATTTTTTTTTTCATTTAGGTCTGTCTTCAGACTAGGATTTCAAAATTAATTGGGGTTTTTAGAGACCTAAATATTTCAACTAAAATATCAACCACTGAAACTGTCTCACAATGAAAGAAATATGTGAAAATTAATGCATTTATTTAGTTAAATGAATAAATTTATTTAGTTAAATTACTCTCATTCTTTAGTTGTAGGAACAGACACCAGTGGTGTGATTACTCCTTAAAGACTAGGCTAATAAAATATATGTGTTCATGTGTTTGTATATGCTTATACAGACATGTGTATGTACCTTCCCCCGAACACCATCCCTACCCACAAATACACATACACATCACTTTACTGAATGTCCACAGTAACATTCTGGGAGACTTTGAAAAAGTAAGTGTCTATTAGTAAATTATTCTAAATTTTACATACTCTTTTTGTCTTCATAATTTCCCAACTCAAATCACAAAAATAATTTTGGAACATTCGCAACAACTTATGTTGTAAGCTATAATCTTACAAGGAATTTATATTTCAAATGTTTCATATTTTATCCCATAGGTAACAGAAATTAATTTTCAACTTACAATAAACTGAACTTATCTTTAAGGCAATGTCTGAAAGTCAGAAAAAAATTTAACCTTTAAAATCCATTACTTATTAACATTAGTGTCACTAAAGTTGGTATACAACGCCCCCACCACTGCTGAATTTGACTGGCTATAAAAATAAAATAAAATCCATTAAAACCTCTAGTTTTTGTTTTCCCCTTTTAAAATTTACTATAAAAATATACCCTAGACTATACCCAAAGACAAGAATACACCCTAAGGACAAAAAGAACAGCTGTATTAGTCTGCTGGGGCTGCCATAACAAAATAGTTTTTTGTTTTTGTTTTTTTGTTTGTTGTTTGTTTTTTGAAACAGACTCTCACTCTGTTGCCCAGGCTGGAGTGCAGCGGTGTGATATCGGCTCACTGCAACCTCCAACTCTCAGGTTCAGGCAATTCTCCTGCCTCAGCCTCCCAAGCAGCTGGTATTACAGGCGTGCACCACAACAGTCGGCTAAATTTTTGTATTTTTAGTAGAGATAGGGTTTCACCATGTTGGCCAGGCTGGTCTTAAACTTCTGACCTCAAGTGATCCGTCCTCCTCGGCCAAGATTAAGTCCAGCAGAGTTCCCTTTCTGGTGAAGGCTCTCTTTCTTTTCTTTCTTTTTTTTTTTTTTTTTCCTTTTTTGAGACGGAGTCTTGCTCTGTCACCCAGGCTGGAGTGTAGTGGCTCAATCTCGGCTCACTGCAACCTCCACCTCCCGGGTTCAAGCGATTCTCCTGCCTCAGCCTCCTGAGTAGCTGGGACTACAGGCGCCTGCCACCACACCCGGCTAATTTTTGTATTTTTAGTAGAGACGGGGTTTCACCATGTTGGTCAGGATGGTCTCAGTCTCTTGACCTCGTGATCCGCCCGCCTGGGCTCCAAAGTGCTAGGATTACAGGAGTAAGCCACCGCACCTCGCCCAGGCTCTCTTTGTGGCTTGCAAATAGCCTCCTTCTTGCTGTGTCCTCACATGGCAGAGGGAAAGAGAGAAAGCTGTCTGGTATCTCTTCTTACAAGAGAGCTAATGCCATCATGACCACCTCCCACACAACCTCTTTCCCAGCCGACTCCTACCATGAGCTGATCTAACACTAGACCCCATCTCCAAATACCATCTCATTGCATATTAGGGCTTCAACATATAAATTTGGGAGAGGACACAATGCACTTTGCATTCAATGTGTAGAAAAAGCTTAAATGTTTTTAATAATCACATTCTTGATAGAAGTGTTAGCATATTTGGAGACTGTTGTGGGATAAAGCAAATGAATAATTTTGTTGCTATCATTGAGAACCAGTATTTTCTGCATGGAGGAAAGGAGATGCAAATGTAACATCAAAAAACATTTAAGTAAAAACCTTACAGTCCTGAATTTGAATTGGGAGTATCAGAATAAACTAATAATATATTTTTAAAAAATATTTTCTAGCTTTAAAAGGGTCTAAAAACAATGACTAAAAAAGCCAGTAGCAATGAGCACTTCTAGTACTTAGATTGTGGTCTTTAAAGCCATTTCTTTTAAAGCCAAAATAAACCAGGGCTCTGAGGAAAAATGGCTGATTCTAAGTCTTGGCCAGAACTCTTGCAAGCTGTACCTAGGACATCTTATCTTACCAGAAACCTACCAAAGATAACTGGGGTCATGTCAAGAAAACTCAAGAGCCAACTTGAAGAGGTTGCTACAAGCCAAAGACGGGAAAATCCGAGCATTAATAAGAACACGATTATTTAAACATTTTAAAAGTATGTTTAAATCATGAACACATAATGTTACATTAAAAAAAAAAAACCTCATTGGTCATCTTTGGAGCATGCTGAGAAACCACGTCATTATTTGGAAATTGGCAAATAAGAAAAAGAATCAAGATCAATCTTGAAAAGTAACTAGTTGATGAGACAAACCTTTTTTTTTTTTTTTTTTTGAGACGGAGTCTCCCTCAGTCTCCCAGGCTGGAGTGCAGTGGCGCGATCTCCACTCACTGCAAGCTCCACCTCCCAGGTTCACACCATTCTCCTGCCTCAGCCTCCCAAGTAGCCAGGACTACAGGCGCCCGCCACCACACCCGGCTAATTTTTTTTTTTTTGTATTTTTTAGTAGAGACGGGGTTTCACCGCGTTGGCCAGGATGATCTCGATCTCCTGACCTTGTGATCCGCCCGCCTCAGCCTCCCAAAGCACCGGGATTACAGGCATGAGCCACCGCGCCCAGCCGAGAGAACCCTTTTAAAAATAAATGTGTGTTAGCTAATAAATAAGAAAGGAATGATAGAATTTGAATACCAGTATTTTGTAGCCTCCAATGACAGAATGGATTTAGTTCTGCACAATTCAATATGGCAGCCCCTAGCCACATGTGACTATTGAACACTTGAGATGTAGCAAGATTGAGTTGATATGTGCTGTGTCAAATGCACATTGAATTTCAAAGACTTCGTGTATAAAAATGAAAAAATCTCAATAATGTTTATATTGATTATATGTTGAAATGATAGTATGTGAAATACATTGGGTTAAAAACAACTTTTTATTAATTTAGTTAATTTAATTTAGTTTTTAAAACAATTACAGTTAGGAAGAATAAATTTCAAGAGATCTATTATGCAGCAAGGTGACTACAATTAATGACAATATATTGTATTCTTGAAAAATGTAAAGAGAATGGATGCTATCTGTTCTCACCACAAAAATGGTAACTGTGTGGAGTAATGCATTTATTAATTAGCTAGATTTAAACACTCCACAAGGTATATAAACTTCAAAATATGTTATACACTTAAAAAACATAAAATGCTGTCAATTTTTAAAAATTAAAGACATACATAAATGTGTAAAATTAATTTTACCTGTTTTTCTTTTTTTTACTTTCTAAAAACCTGGTGTTAAGGAAAATTCAAAACTGAGGCCACCGTTTGGATAGACTGCTAGGCCAACTGCCTGTAGCCGCATCACTGAAACTTAAGCTATCATGATTTTCCTGAAATATTAGCTCTAACCACAAACACAACTTAGGTTTTTCTTTCAGAATTCTGAACCAATCAGCTACAGATAAATAAGCTAATACAGACTTACTTGTCCTAAAAGCAATGTAAGTTTTAATAGCCAATCAAAACAAAGATCAATGTACTTCCTCATTTAGGCTTTTGAAGCTGCACTGTGACTGCTGTGAGCCAAGCTGCTTGCCACTTTTGGCATCATCTCTGCTGCTTATCAAACCAGGAGGCTTTTGGGGATTTTCTATGCACAATAAACTCTTAAAATTTTAACTTGATTTGCTTTTATTTTTGGTAATGGCTACCAGAAAATTGTAAATGACATATGTGGCTTGCATTATATTTTTGTTGGACAACACAGATCTAAGCACTAAGCACTAATGGCTACTAACAATACAAAATGACAGCTAACCAGATAGCGTATGCCTCCTGATAGAAGTACAAACACCATCTCTGAAATATTCTTACCAAAAAAAACGGACCCTGAATCTGATCAAGATTTTATGTCTTGCTACCAAATTGCAGTAAATATAGACAGCAGAGAAACAAAGTAAATGACACCATAGGCGTACAACCAGCAAAATCCAGAATACAGGAAAGTCTACAAACAAATGATCCTGTTTGTTCGACAGATAAGTTGCAAAGGGGGAACAAAAAGAGGAACAGGAAACCGGAAAATGAAAAGAGATTTTAAAACATACCAACTGGTTACAAAGTATGGACCTTATTTGGATCTTGGTTCAAACAAACTATAAAAAGAAATAAATTAGGATACAATAAAATCAATTTGAACACTAACTGGATATCTGGTGATATAAAGGAATTATTAATAATTTAGGTAGTGGTATTATAGTTATTTTTTAAAATTGCTTGTCTTTAAAAATACATATAGAAATATTTTAAAATAAAATGTTAAGATTTCTGGGATTTGCTTCAAAACAATTTAGAAGATGGAGAGACAAGAGTGGGGATATCAACACCTGTGAAAAGAAGGGGAATAGACGATAAAAGAAATGATTAAATTTTTTTTAAAGTAGAGGCTTAGTCAGCCCTTCCTGTCTGTGGTTTCACATCCATGGATTCAACCAACTACAAATCAAAAATCCTTGGGGGAAAAAATTACATCTGTACTTAACATGTACAAACTTTTTTTCTTGTCATTATTTCCTGAACAATGAAGTATAACAACTACTTGCATAGCATTTACATTGTGTTAGGTATTACAAATAATCTAGAGGTGATTTAAACTATATGGGAGGATGTGCATAGGTTATGTATAAATACTATGCCATTTTGTATCAGGGAATTGAGCATTCGAAAATTTTGCTGTCAGTGGGAGGTCCTAGAACCAATCCCCCGTGGTTAAGGAGGGATAACTGTGTTATGAAATGAGATTAGCTGTAAGCCAATTACTGGTAAAACATGGTGATGAGTACATGATGTTCATCATATCATTCCCTCCACTTTTGTATATGTTTAAAATTTTCTATAATAAATTTAGTGTGGTGGGTCCCCCACCGGGTATATGTCCACTGCCTGAACCCTGAAGGCTGGGCAGTGAGCCAAGGTTATGGTGCCCAACCAAAGAGCAGGTGTCCCTGAGAACCCAAACATCATGGAGAGTATCTAAGAACCCTCTGAGGAAAACAGTTCCATTGCTCAAACACAGTAGGCAAAGAGCCTGAAAACTAGCTTAACAGCAGTTTAGAGACAGGAGGGAGGGGCGGGGACAATGCAGATCTCTAGCACTGTCCTGCTGCTGCCCAGTGTCTTATCCAAGGCATTGTTTGGTCTCTCACACCTTCCCAGTTTGGGAGTTGAGGGAAGGATGTTATGGTCCCAAGTTTTTCTCATAACAAAAAAAAGGTAAAAACAATTTTAAAAGTCATAGAAATCGTTATTGAAAGGAGAAAATTAGAAAAATCAATAATCTCACCATTCTAAGAACAGGGTTACAGAGTTAATAATTTGTTGTATTCCCTTCTGGTATTTTTTCTTACATATTTTTATAGATATTATATTTCCTACAAATTATATCCATTTACATATAAATATATATATTTACAGTGTATGTGTGTATATACACACACATACAGAAACATACTTACATGCCATTTTCCATCCTGTTTTGTTGGCTTAACATTTTATTCATTCAGCAAATGAATATATTTAGAAACAAATATTTATTGAATAAATGAGTGATATTTTCATGCTGCCTCATAACCTTTACATCTATCATCTTTAACAGCTGCATAATGCTTCATTAAGAGGATGACATCATTTACTCAAGCAAGTGCCTTCTCGGTTTGGTAGTAGTAGTTGAAAGCTCAGGCAAGAAGCCAGAACTGAATTCAGATCCCAACTGTGTAACTTACTAGCTACGTGACCTTGTGCAAGATACTTAAACTCACTAGACATTAGTTTCCTGCTTTCTAAAATGGGTATGGGAATAGTATTTAACTCAAAAGTTTGCTGTAAGGAAAAAAGGAGCTAATATATGTATAGCACTTAGCCTGGAGTCTAATAAATAGCAAACACTCAACCTGTTATTGAAAAAATTGGTTTTTTTCTCTCTTATTAGTAATATCAAGGTAAACATTTACATACATATCACTTCTTCTATGTTTTGGATGGTTGTCTTAGGCTGGAATCCTAGAAAAGGAATTACTAGAGCTAAGTAAATAAGCTCTTCTATGGCTCATGTCATATTTGTGCCATTGCATTTGCTAAATTGCTTTCCCAAAGAATTGTACTGATCTTCAATGCCATGTGTTTCGCTATCCCTGCCAACATTAAATATCATTCCATTTTTTTCTTTTTCGTTTTTTTTTTTTTTTAGAGATTGGATTTCACTCTGTCACCTAGGCTGTACTACAGTGGTGTGATCATAGTGTACTGCAACCTCAAACTTTTGGCCTCAAGTGATCTTCCCACCTCAGCCCCCCAGAGTGCTGGGATTACAGATATAAGCCTTCACACCCAGTGTTAATATTAATTTAATAGAAGTCTGCCATCTTTTAGGACTGTACTCTTTTTTATATTAAAAAAAATTTACTTCAATAAAAATTACATATGTAAATAACATAAAATTTGCCATTTTAAGCATTTTAAGTGTACAATTCAGTGGCATTAATTACAGTCACAATGTTGTGCAACCGTCACTAGTATTTCCAAAACTTTTTCATCACCCCAAAAACAAACTCTGTTACCATTAAATAATAACCCCCCATTCCCACCCTCTAGCCCTTGGTAACCTTGAATCTGCTTTCTGCAGGTTCAGAAAAATGTTTATTTTAAATTTTTAAAATATCTAATTTTGGCAGGGGTAGTGAAACACATAGCATTGAAGATTGCTACAATTCTTTGGGAAAACAATTTAGCAAGTGCAATGGCACAAATATGACATGAGTCATAGAAGAGCTCATTTACTTTGATCTAGTAATTCCTTTTCTAGGATCCCAGCCTAAGACAACAATCCAAAACATTCACCATAGGGGAAATGATATGTATGTAAATGTTTACCTTGAAGGGAGAAAAAAGAATACAATTTTTTCAATGTGGTCATATCCATAAGAACACTTACTTTGTGTATAGTCAATATCACTATACATGTATTTTTTTCCAATTTCCTTTTGCCCTTGACAATAGGGTACATCAAGATGTCTAAGTATAAGGCGAAAACCAGGAAGAGGAACCAGTTTAGGAGGAAGCTTACAAGTTCAGATCGAGACAGATTGAGTTTAAGGTGCTTATGGAATTTCCAGATGGAGACATCCAGGGGACACCTGGATATGTTGTTCTAGAGCTCAAGAGAGAGATATGAGCTAAAGACATAAATTCTGAAGTTATCATTGGTAGCAGTGGAAGTCATAAGTGTAGATGAGATTGCCCAGGAAATACATTTAGATTGAAGAGAAGCAAACAATAGAACAAACCTTATATTCACAACAAACACTTTTAAAGGTTTACAGAACTTCAGACTACAAAAACTTGTCTTCAAAACTGAAAAGAGGGAGATTAAACTCATAACCATGGTGACTAGGGCAGGGAGTTACGGGAGAGAGAATAAGGTTGAGGAGACTTTAGCCTTTTCAGCAGCATTCATTATTTTTTTAAGAAAAACATATTTATGTTACTTAAGAAATAAAAAATAAAAAGTTAAAATTAGACAAGTGGATTATAAAACCCATGGAGTGAGCACACGGAGTCTTGTATACAAAGCAATCAGCTTGTTTGATGTAGCCCCAGAAAAGGGATTCCAGTGACTGTGCAAAGAGATATAGCAGGCCTGGCATAGTGGCTCACATCTGTAAATCCCAGCACTTTGGGAGGCCGAGGCAGACAGATCACTTGAGGCCAGGAGTTCGAGACCAGTCTGGCCAACATGGTGAAACCCCATCCCTACTAAAAATACAAAAATTAGCCAGGCAGGGTGGCAGGTGCCTGTAATCCCAGCTACTCAGGAGGCTGAGGCAGGAAATTGCTTGAACCTGGGAGGCAAAGTTTGCAATGAGCTAAGATCCAGCCACCGCACTCCAGCCTGGGCAATAGAACAAGACTCTGACTTCAAAAGAAAAAAAAAAAAAAGAGATATCAGTCAGTGGAATACAATGTGTGAAAAATTAATGTGACTCTCAGACTGAAGGAGACAAACCCAAAGACCCAAAGATTTTAGATGTTTCCATTGAAATCTGTCCCAGAACTCGAGGCAAAATCCTGTATTCTGGTGATGGGGAAAGTCAACTCTGACGCCCAAATGTGGAAGTAACCGGCAACTCTGGTCAGGCACAATATTATTTTTTCAGTTTAGGGCCAGAGCCAGAAATTCTTCTGCATGCCAGTCATAGGATTGTTTTATTGACGTCAAAGATGAGCTAAGAATTACAGCATCCACTTATTCAGTGCCAGTTCTATGGCAGAGATTCTGCCAAGGCTTTCATTCAAATCTCACAACAATCATTTGATGTGAGTATTGTTTATCCTTCATAGAAAGACTCAGAGGATTGAACTACTCACTCAAGACCACATAGCCTATAAATGACAAGGTCAAGATTTACACCCAAGTTGTATTAATTCCAGGACACCTACTTTTATACATGATGTTAATATTGTATCTCTACAGCATCTCTATTAGCAACCACATATGTACTAAAATTGAACCTGACTCAAAGGTGAGTCAAGAACATTCATAACTACTTACTCTTTGTCAATCATCTTTTATAATGCATCATTTTGGGTTTGACTTTGATGCCTTGCTGCTTGGCATGGTCCTCAAACCAGCAGCATGGACATCACCTGGGAGCTTGTTAAACATGCAGAACCTGAGGCCCTGTGAATCAGTCGAAACCCATGCTTTAACAAGAAATCCAGGTGATTCTTATGCAAATTAAAGTTAGGGAAAAATAGCCTTAGTAAATTAAAACATGAAGGGTTCAAAATATTGTAATTGATTATACAAGGAGTCTTCCAAAATTTCATGGAAAATGCAATTTATGAAAAAAGCCTGCATGAATTTCAAATTCTTGCATCAAAATAAACTTGCACAAACTTGTTATAATGTGTCTGAACAGGATCTATTTGGAGGTACTAAGAAAAATAAGACATCAGTCTGAAAAGAGCTCCTATCAAAACAACATAAATTCTGCTAAAAGGCAAGCAAGAAGAAACATCAAATTTATAGTGAAGCTTGGGTGGAAGAATGATGAAATCATTGATGCTCTATGAAAAGTTTATAGGGACAATGGCCCCAAAGAAATCAGCAGTTTACAAATGGATAACACTTTTTAAGAAGGGACTAGAAAAATGTTGAAAATGAAGCCTGCAGCAGCAGACCATCCATGTTAATTTGCAAGGAAAAAGTTAATCTTGCTCATTCCCTAAATAAAGAGGACTGATAATTGACAGCAAAGACAACAGTCAACACCATAGCCAACTCAATTTTTCGACTTACACAATTCTGACTGAAAAGTTAAAGTTGAGCATTTCCACTCAATAGGTACAAAAATTTATGTGTCCAGATCAGCTGCAGACAAGAGCAGAGCTTTCAGTGGAAATTTCAAACAAGTAGGATTGAGATCCTAAAGCATTTCTTTGAAGAGTTGCAACAGAAGGTGAAACATGGCTTTACCAGTACCATCCTGAAGACAAAGCACAATCAAAGCAATGGCTACCAAGAGGGGCAAGTGGTCCAGTCAAAGTAAAAGCAGACTGGTCAAGAGCAAAGGTCATGGCAACAGTGTTTTGGAATGCTCAAGGTATTTTTCTTGTTGACTTTCTGGAAGGCCAAAGAATGACATCTGTTTATTATGAGAGTGTTTTGAGAAAGTTAGCCAATGCTTTAGCAGAAAAATGCCCAGGAAAGATTCACTAGAGAGTCCTTCTCCACCATGACAATGCTCCTGCTCATTTCTCTTGTCAAACAAAGGCAATCTTAAGTTCCTATGGGAAATCATTACGCATCCACGTTACCATCCTGCTTCGGTTCCTTCTGACTTGTTTTTGTTTCCTAATCTTAAAAAATATTTAAAGGGCACTCATTTTTCTTCAGTTAATAATGTGAAAAAGATTACATTAGCATGGTTAAATTCCCTGGAGCCTCAGTTCTTTAGGGTAGACAAAATGGCTGGTATCATGTCTTACAAAAGTATCTTAATCTTGAAGGAGTTTATGTTTTTTAAAAAAAAGTATATTTTTTAAATTTTTATCTTTTAATTCCATTTTTTCATAAAATGTTTGAAATTTCCTCATATACAATTTAAAATCCAATTCCTAATTGAGCTAAGCCTCTTAGCATAACATCATATGCTACTATTCTTTCTGTAAAAAAGTATTGTATTTATTAATTCAATAAAATAAAGTTTGGCAAAAACCCTTAGGTAGACTTCATTTGGTCCATGGGTTGCAGATTGGATAGTCAGGTTTCTGGCATCCTATTTGAACCTCCAAGGAATTCAGTCTTCTAATTAAGACTTAGAAGATGGGCCAGGCATGGTGGCTCATGCCTGTAATCCCAGCACTTTCAGATGCCAAGGCAGAAGTATCGCTTAAGGCCAAGAGCTTGAGACCAGGCTAGGAAACATAGTGAGACCCCATTTCTAAAAATATTTAAAAATTAGCCAAGTGTGGTGGCACATGCCTGTAGTCCTACCTACCCAGGAGGCTGAGATGGGAGGATCGCTTGAGCCTAGGAGGTCAAGGCTACAGTGAGTTATGATCACACTACTACACTCCAGGCTCAGTGACAAAGAGAAACCCTGTCTCTAAGAGAAAAAAAAAAAAAGGACTTAGAAGGTGAAACCTTCCCAACTTAGCTCCCAAGTCTTCCTAATTCTATGATACTCAACTCTCCCAACCCACTTCAGAGGTGAACTTGTCTGCTCTGTTTTAGAAGTTAGTAGTCCTCACCCGAATCTGTGTGCTCCTCAACATTTCCCAGATCCTTTGCCATAGGTTGGCCAAGCTTTGAAGTCTTGGCTTGTAGGATACAGGAGAAAGTGATGTGTGTCACTTCTGGGCCTGGTCCCCAGCAAGTCTCACAGTTGATGTCCCACCTGAACAGTTAGCAGAGACATAAGGAAAAAAGAGCCTGCCTGGGTCCCTGAGACACCACCTGGAGTGAAGCTGCCCAATAGAATAAGACACATCCCATTAACAAAAATTCTGTGTTGATGAACCACTGAGATTTGAGGGTTGTTCATCTCAGTGGCTAGATAACTGTCCCTAACACATACTCCAGGCTGGAATTCAGCCCAGGAAGTCAAGTGAGACTTTCTGAGCATTTGAGACAAGAGTGAGTGAAAGTAATTGCTTGTATATTACTCAGGGTCACTCTGATGCACAGAATGGCATTCTGCCAGAAAATAGCATTTAAAGCATGTTGGTTTTTACACTATGTTTATAAACTAATTTAACAACTGGTGAATTAAAGTCCTGCATTATAACAGAAATGAAAATCATATCTGAAATTAGAGAATTGTTAATGTAATCCAACAATTAATTATTTGCAAGGGTTGAGGGGGGTGTTAGTGATATATTCAGTATTTAGATGTTTCTTGAACCAGTTAAAGATTCCTTTTTATATAAATGCATAAATGCTTGTTATAGCTTTTTCATTAGGATTAATGTTCCTAATTTATACACTTACTAGATTTGAGTAAGTACATATGATTGTACTAGGTTAGATATCTTATCTCAAGTGGGACATAAAGTAAAAAAACTATTTCTTGAAACAGCAAAGAGCACACATAAAAGATACTTTTGAGAGCTAGATATTGAACTAGATATTACAAAAATCACAGAAATTACATAAAAATTGATTTCTAAGAAAGGAAACGATAAATATCATGTGTTGTGTTATACAAAATTAGAGCATGTGTTTATGTCCACATTCACTGTGATTTTTATTAACACTGACATGTGTTGAAGACAATCCATTAGTGTTTCAGTAAGAGTCCAAATATTGAGTAGAATGTCAGAATTGCTTAGCTGTTTGTGCAGGAATTTTAAAACAAAATCAGGTTTGTTATAATTTATTTGTTTTTTAATAAGTCTGTAGACTTGGCCCTCTTGGGGAGGGCTTTGGATGAACAGTTAGGGCTTCATAGGGTTTTGGAGCCAGGAGTGACAACAAAAGCATTTTTAGAAGATAAATCTTTTATTGAGTGCAGGGTGGATAACATAGGGAAGAAACTGGAGGTGTCAATAAGCCAGTTAGAGGGCTTTACAAAGATTCAGAAAGTGTGAGGACCTGGAGCAATAGCAGTGAAATTGGAGAAAGACAGGGGAAATAAATATATTGAAAAAGGAGGTATAGCTGGCAAAAAGGAAAAAAAGAGAAAATATATTGACATCTTACACCCGGGTACCAGGGAGGACAGAGGCCTGTTGGGGTGTTAAGAGGAGCTGCTGTGGAAGAAGGAAGGTGACAATGACACTCCATGCTTGAAAAAGCCAGGACAGCAGAGAGGACACTGTTCTTGGAGGGAAAACTATGTTTCCAAGGTGTAGAAGCTGAAATATGGTCAGTATGTCTGTAAAACAAAGAAACACATAGGCCACCCTGAGAGGGGCTTCCTGGAGACCACCGTGGTATCCAGTAAAGAGCATAGCATGTGGGGTCAGGAGGATCTGCTTCGGGACCCAGGTTCTCCCCTTATGAGCTATGTGACCTTAGGAAATTGATCTAACCTTTCTGGGCTTCAGTTTCTTCCTCTGTAAAATGAAATCAACAATAGATTCTGTGTTCATTAAACAGAAGTAATTATTTCTTCTTGATTCTTTTTTAATATAATTTTTTATTTTTTAATTTTAATCTATTTATTTATTTATTTTGAGACTGGTTTTCGAGACTGGCCAATTTTCGTATTTTTGGTAGAGATGGGTTTGCACCATGTTGCCAAGACTGGTCTTGAACTCCTGGGCTCAAGCAATTCTCCTGTCTCGGCCTCCCAAATTGCTGGAATTATAGGCATGAGCCACTGTGCCCAGCTACTGTTCTTGGTTCTTTAAGACTATTCCCCAAACATCTTCAAAATAGCCTTTCTTAGAATGGCAAGGGAAATCATTTTTAATCTCCTCTCCCTTGGCCCACCTGTATAACAAAGATAATATTGTTTACATCTGTGGTTCTCAAATGTTATCTGTGCATCAAAATCATTTGAAATATTTGTAAGATACAGATTCCTGTGCCCTAATTCAACAACTTCTGATTCAGTACTTCTGGGCGAGAAGCCAGGCATCAATATCTTTCTAGTTAAGAACCACTAATTCACATCAAAAAGCTGGAGTGGAGATGAAATAAAATGAGCATGGCAAACCCACATAGCACAGTTCCTGGCACACAGTGCTTGTTTAATAAGTGGTACTGGTTGGGAGTGGTGGGGTTGGTGTTGGGGTGGGCCATGGAAGTGGACAGGGTGATGGTGGGTGATGGTGATGAAAGTTGGGTTATGTTAATGGAGGTGGTAAATGATGATCGGGGGTGGTGGATGGTGGAGGCCAGGTTGTTGAAGATCCCTGACTCAGCCAGAAGATTGAGACTTTGGTGGAGCATGAGGAGGCAGTGAATGATGGGACACTCCCAGTGGAAACAAGTGTTCATTCTTGCTTCCTTTAGGGATTTGTTCCTGGACTAAATAAGAGGAGAGGCAGCTCTTTGGAGATTAATTTTCCTTTCCCTGAAGTAAGAAATACAACTGAAACTACAAACGGCAAAACTGTATTATGACCTGCAAAATAGATTAATTGTATCAAACCGTATCTTGCAACACCAGCAAAGATCAAACTACTTTAAGACCAGCGCATTGGTGTGTTGTATGCACAGAGGCTTGATGCCAAGACCACGGGGAAAAGGATTCAGCAGTGACTCTGGACACAGACTTTAGAGACAAGACCCCTGACTATTCCAGAAATTCACTTTGTTTACAAATTCTGACCAACCCCAGTCCAGACCTCACTCACAAATTTCTACCCTACGACCACTCTATCACAAAAACCCATTAACTTCCCCATTTTGAGCCACCACTGAGTCTCTGTCAAAACAATGCTCCCTCATGCCATGAAAGAAGGAGCATTGTTTTGAGCATTATTAAACATGCCATGAAAGAGGGAACATGGTTTCCCAGTGGTCTTTGGAACAGGGTTTCAACAGGCAGACAGGCACCCATGCCTCTTGCTCTTAGACTGTCAGCTTGGTTCATGGAAACAGCCTGTCCAGCACCTGCACTCACTGAGTATGGAAAATGGCTCATTGTGGACCAAATACTTCAGAGCAGCCAGTGAAAATCAAAATTTTGGGATGTTTAGCTAAATATTCAAAGTTAAATGTATTACAGTCTTTTCCTATATGTTTTGAAAAGCAGCCAGGGATCCAGAGGAAACCTCCACAGGACACTTGCCTTTCAATGCTTGGAGCTCTCTGGGCACTTCTTGTGGAGAAAAGGTGGGTAGAAAGGCGGGGGCAGCATGTTACTTGTCTGAAGGGCCCATGGCTGGAGGAAGAGCATCCCTGAGGAGCCTGCAGGTGGTAGCGAGGGGAGAGGGGTACTCTGAGGGCGACCTAGAGCACCTACCTGCTTCTCCTCCTCAGCCCCAGCTCCTGCCCTAGAGGGTTTCACATTCGCTAACCCCTCCAGCCTTTGTCCATGCTGCTTGTGAATCGATGTCTTAGTCTGCTCAGACAGCTATAACAAAATACCATAATCTGGTGGCTTAGAAGCCACAGAAATTTATTTCTTACAATTCTGGGAGCTGGGCAGTCCAAGGTCAAGGCTTCTGCAGATTTGACATCTGAAGAGGGCTCACTTTCTGGTTCATAGATGACACCTTCCCACTATGCCCTCACTTGGTGGAAGGGGCAAGGCAGCTCTCAGGGGTCTCTTTCATAAGGTCACTAATCCCATTCATGAAGGCTCCATCCTCATTATCTACTCACCCACAAAGGCCCCATCTCCTACTACCATCAACTTGGGGGGTTTCAACATAGGAATTCTGGAGGGACATGAAAATTGAGCCCCTAGCAATAGGTATTAAGGTTATGATGGTTTAATATTCAAACAGAAAGGAGTGAACCATGCAGGCAAATGGGAACTTCCTTACCATTCAGTTTGGGAGATTTACCATTACCTCAAAGCAGAACTTGAATAGCCAAATTTATGCAAGTATGTTTTCCTTTTATTTCTTTCTTCCAGTGAGTTGTTTCAAAAAGATCTTAGTAGTCGTCTACATAAAAGCCTTTTGTGGTTTTCTGATAACCTAATGCTGTCCTCCATACCCTAACATGTAAAATATGGGCCCTTTCAAGGGTGACCCCATCTCCCTGTTGCCTTAGGAATCTGTTCCCAGTGTAATTATAGCCTCTATCTCACTCCCAAAACTGCTTCAGTTTGGGTAATAAATTATGTGGTGACCCTAGTAGTAATCTGATATTGTCAAAGGAGAACTAATGATATGGAACATATGTTGAGTATGTAAACTTTTTAAGTTATTTTTTATTGAGCATTAATTGTGTGTGTGTGTGTATGTGTGTGTGTGTGTGTCTGTAGACACACATATATTTTCAGTCCTCACCAATACTCTGGGAAGTTAAGCAAAATTAATGTTCCCATTTTATATTTGAAAAAAATCAAGGCACAGAATAAATAACTTGCCCAATATTGCACAATGTAACTTCAGAACCTGCACTCCTTACCACTATTTATTGCTGCCTCCTGAGATGCTGGATCTTTATTCCAGAAAATCTGGGTCGTCAGAGAGTGTTTGATTTAGACATGATGGTCCTGAAACTTAGGAATAAGAGAAAGAAGAAGAATTCAAAGTGGAAAAACAGAAAAATAGACGGTCCCCTCTTATATTTATTTCTTACAGCTGCCATTTCTAGGGCTGCAGATGACAGTCCTAGGAAATAAATACAGGATGTCTTGATGGCTGAAGACAACAGAAATTTAGGCCAGGCACGAAGACTCATGCCTGTAACCCCAGTGCTTTTGGAGGCCAAGAGTTTGAGACCAGCCTGGGCAACATAGTGAGACCCCCATCTCTACACAAAGTTTTTTTAAAAATTAGCCAGGCATAGTAGTGCATGCCTGTAGCTACTTAGCTACTCAAGAGACTGAGGTGGGAAGATTGCTTGAGCCCAGGAGTTTGAGGTTACAGTGAGCTATGATCATGCCACTGCACTCCAGCCTGGGTGACAAAGTGAGACCCTGTCTCTAAAAATATATATATATATATACATATATTCCTCTCACAGTTCTGGAGGCTAGAAGGCCAAAATCAAGGAGGAGGACCCTCCCTTGCCTCTTTCAGCTTCTGGTAGCTCAAGGCACTGCTTGACTTCTGGTAGCATCACTTCAATCCCTGTTCCCATCTTTGCCTTCTTCTAGGTGCCTGTGTCTCTAATCTTCCTCTGTCTTTCTCTTCTAGGAACATCTGTCATTGGATTCAGGAACCACCCTATATTCAGAATGATCTCATCTTGAGATCCTTAAGTTAACTATGTCTGCAAAGACCCCTTGTCCGAATAAAGTCACATTCACAGTTCCCAGGAATTTGGACCTGAATATGTGTTTTCGAGTTGGGGATCACCATTCAACCCACTAGGCCTCCGGGCATACATGATAAGGGATGTAGCTCCTATAATCTGTACAAACCTAGGTCTAAATGTATTCCTTTGAGCCCATCTTGAGAGGCCTTTTTTTTCCCTCTTCAGAGTTGCTTAACTTTCCCTTGTTAAGAAAACTTCCCAAGTTACCAACAGCAAGAAAGATTTTCATCATTTCTAGAAAACCCCAGAACTGAAGGGAGGCCAAGATGTTAGAAGAAGCAACACCATTCCTCATCCTAAAAGCCCTGATTTTCTTCTGCCTGCCTGGACATGCTCCACCAAGCCCAAATGTCACTCTTTGAGGCTTCCTGAAACCATCCTCTCACACACCCCTACTCACAACATCATCAGAAACACAGTCAGCTTTCTGCTGACTTTCACTAATCAGCTGTGTGACTTCAGGCTGGTCTTCAAATTTCTAGGCTTGTTTCTTCCTCTGGAAAGAAGGAACAAAAGAAAAAAGAAAGAGAGAGGTGGGAGGAAGGAGGGAGGGAGGGAGGGAGGAAGGAAGGAAGGAAAGAAGGAAGGAAGGAAGGAAGGAAGGAGGGAAGGAAAAGGAGGAAGGAAGGAAGGGAGGAAGAAAGGAAAAGGAGGAAGGAAGGAAGGAAAAGGAGGGAGGAGGGAGGGAGGAAGGAAGGGAGGGAGGAAAGGAAGGAAGAAAAGAAGGAAGGCAGGCTAGTCTTGGAGGTCTCTAATATCCTAGCCATAGCATTAAGGATGTTGAGCCAGGGAACCATGTCTCTAAGATCTCCATCTAGTCCTTATTTCCCTGCTTAGAAAATCATTGCGCCTTCTTCTCCCAATCTAGGCCTGGTTTGCCCTCTCCTCCTGCCTCCAAAGGGCTCTCTCCAAAGCTGATCTTACTCATCCCTTAAACCAAGTCTTCACTACCTCTTGCAGATCTCTGCCTCCAGCCAGAACTCCCCAGTTCTAATTTCCAGGCCCAGAGCTCTTTTCTCTCCCCTGAAGGAGACAGAGCAGAATTCTCTATTCCTTTACTCATCTCTTGTTTCCTTACCAATAATTAACTTTATTATTATTTAATAAAGATACATAGAGGACATTCCTAGCAAAGCACAACAAATACTTGGCTCCAAATATCAACATTTGGAATTCACACGTCCCACTCTCACCAGAAAGTGATTATTAGAAGGAAGAAATTGCTGCAGGGTTTTTATGCCTTTCCTGTTAGAGGTGACAGATGGTTCCCAACAACAAAAAAAATACCAGTCACTCTTGATAAAATATGTGCATGCCAAACCGAAAAGACAGAGATGGACAGCAAATTGGCAACCATTACCACTACAGTTTATATTTGGCCTTTGAAGACACTGATTGTATTTACAGAAGTCACATCATGCCATAATAAAATCTTTTCTTGATTTGAAAAAAAAAGCAAACAGGATAGGTGCAGTGGCTCAAGCCTGTAATCCCAACACTTTAGGAGGCTGAGGCAGGTGGAGCACCTGAGGTCAGGAGTTCGAGACCAGCCTGGCCAACATGGTGAAACATTGTCTCTACTAAAGATACAAAAACTAGCCAGGTGTGGTGGTGCGCACCTGTAATCCCAGCTACTTGGGAGGCTGAGGCGGGAGAATCACTTGAACCCAGGAGGCAGAGGTTGCAGTGAGCCAAGATTGCGCCATCGCACTCCAGTCTAAAAAAAAAAAAAAAGCAAATAAATCCTTATATGTTCAGTATTTTTTCCACCAGACTTCAAGCTCAACACCAGACTTTTCAGTTCAAAACCAAGCAAATGGTAATCTTGCTGCCTGTAAGGGCCTAGGGCTAAAAGTTAACCACTTTAACATCCTAAGGAACATGAGCTGGGGATGCCAGCACCATGAGTTTCAGGGGATCAATTGCTTCAAGTAGCTGCCACACTATGTCTACCTTCCCTACCTCCTTCAGGGACTGGCTTTGAAATTTCCACAATGGCCTCTCATCTTGGTCTGTACCATAATGTCAACAGTGTTAATAAAATAAAATTTCCCAAACTTGCTAAGGGGAACAGCTGTTTCATCCCCACACCTGCTACCACCCCTACCCCAGCAGAAGGGCTGTGAGCTACAGAGCCAGTCCTGTGTCCTCTCAGCCCACACCCGCCCTGCTCAGAAGCTCAGCCAATGGGATAACCTTTGGGTAGCCACGGGACTACTCTCCCCACAGATCTCACAGCAGAACTGGAAAGGTTTCATCAACGGCCAGGAAGCAGAAAAACAACAGGTAGGAAAAAAATCAAGTGAGTTGTTCTTTTTCAAGCCTGCCCTAGGGAGTCTCTGCAAACCATTATTCTGAAGCCTAGAAGCAATGCCCTCCCCAGGGTGCCTCGCTTGCACAAATACTGAGAGACAAAACAAAAATGCTCAATGTCAGAGCTTCCAAGAACCCCTAAAGAGGCTGGAGTTCCCTCCAACAGCACGGTGGCTTTGTGTGTGCAAAGCAATTACAGGAGTTGGATGTCAGAGAAAACGGTGGTGAAATCTAAGCTCCACCCCAATAGAAAGTACAGATCTTATTAGTCACCACCTTGTGGCTCCTCTAAAAGCCCAGATAGCTCCAAAGTGAACAGGTTTCCATTCATTCCGCATTTAATAATAGGTGTCAAGTGTTTCAGCAGCCCCTGTCCTATTAGAACTGTTTTGATGGGGAAATAAACAAGCAAATTTGTGATCTTACAACACCTGGTAAGTTTTCTCAGCCACACACAAGTTGAGGTGTTGAGCATGCAGAGATAGCAGGGAAGACCCGATGCCCGAGGCAGGAGGCTGTTCCTGGAGAAAGTCATATCTGAACAGAAGGAAGAGGATCTGGCCAGGGGATCGGGTGAAGCAATAGGTGTCCAGGCAGCTTGCCCTACACACTGGGAGGGACAAACTCTGCCATATTCTATGCCATTAAAAGAAGTTCAGTTTAGCCGGAACAGAGGACAGGAGTGAGGGCTAGTGAGCAAAGAGACTGGAAAAGGAGGCCATAGCTAGGTGCTGGATTGCAGGCGCCATAAGGAGTTTGGACATCTAAAGGTATCTGGAGAGTCCGCAGCGCGGGAGGAGGAGGAGAGGAGCAAATGACGGGATTGGATCTGCAATTTGGATGATTTCTCTTCCAAAGAGCACCGTGCCCTCAGACTCTTTGTTGTTTTTGACACTCAGAGCTGCTGTCGTGGCAATTGTTAAAAAATAAAACTTTAAGAAAATGAAAACCTGAAGGTAGAAAATGGAAGATGGGAGGACTCCCTTAATAACTCTGAGGGTCACTATGGGAAGCCAGCCTAAAGACCACAGGGTCAGAAGCTGTCTAGAAGCCACAGCTGAAAGTATGCCCTCCGCTCCTCCAAAGCCAGGGAAAGATCTGGCCCCCAGCCTGCCTTGCAGGGAAGGGGCGATGCTGCACATAGCCTGGGTTTCCTCCTTGCTGCCGCCAGGCTGAGCTTGTTAAACTTTACATCATTTTCCAGCCAACTGAACTGCATCAGATGAGACTGAGTCTGCGTTTGTAAAAGACGAGAAGAGACCCTCTGTATACAGCTACACCCCCTCCACCCCACCCTCTGCCAATCCCAAGAGATGAGTCCATCTCTCCGCCCTCAGTTTGGGGTTGCTCTAGGAGCCTTTATGGGGTGCAGTGGCCCCCAGACTACTGGGCTGTCACTGAAGTTGATGCCTTTCCTACAGGAAAAAGGAACCCAGCAGACCTGCCTCCTGCCTCGTTCTGCCACCTGGGGAAGGCGGGGTTCTGCCTTTGAGCCTAAAGAGTTTTCTACCCCACGGCTGAGAGTGTGAGTGGAAGTCAGGAGGAACCAGCTCTAGGTGAAGCCCTAGGAAGGGCCTTCTGGTCAACGTCCAGCAGGTCCCAGCTCCTCTTTCTGCTCCCATGGAAAGAATCAGAAGTGGGGTATTTGGCATCGTTTTGCCTGAAGAAGAAATGGAAAGGCTTGGAGGTGCATACAATGGTAAGATAGAGTAAAGAGGAGACCAAAACTCTTCCAGGGAAGGCAGGTCCAAATGACCTACTTAATTATAAATGATCTAAGCCTCAGGTGACAAGAGGAATCAGAAAACGACCAAAGATTCTCAACCCCATGGGGGCAACAGCATTTTCCTGTGCAGTTCAGAACACTAGAGGTTGGTGATGTTAAGAGATGTCTTATTTCAGGCAAAAATAGATGTTAAATAGGGCTCCCTAGATGCGCGTATAGATGTGTATATAGATGTATAGATTCGTGTATAGACAATTCTCATTTGTACGGAGCTTTTATAGTTTGCAAGGCTTTATCACCATCATACTGGATCTTCTTCACAAACCAAATGAGGTAAAAAAGCAAAGTATCATTACTGCTACCTTGTGACAGCTGAAGAAGCTGGAAGGAAGTTGAATGAAACAGGTGTGACATAGCAGAAAGGACATAAGATTTAGAGTTTAAAGACCCGAATTCAAGCCCTGCCTCTCCCACCAATAATTGCAAAAATAATTGTGTCTGTATATTAAATTTAATTCTTAAAAGTGTGACTATATTTCCCTTATTTCCAAGTTCTTGGGAAAAGAATGGGCACCTTATTCTTGCCCCCATATGTGGCTAACACAGGTAACATTCTCTCTCAAGACTCCCCACAAATTTTTGCCCTTTAAGTTAATGTATGCAAAGAGCTTTGGGTAGTGCCTAGCATGTAGTAAGTAGCATATGAGCGTTAACTAGTATGGTTTATCTCTTTGTCCCCAGCACCCACACAGTGTCTGGCACATGCTAGGTGTTTAATAAATACAAGCTGATAGAATGACTGAAAGGTATTTACTGTCCAGTGTAGGAAACAGACATATAAGCAAATAATGGCAATGGAGTGAGGTGAGTGCTATGGAAGGTATGTATCAGTGTGTGGTGGTAGGGAGCGGAATAGGAAGTTGCTCACTGCAAGAGGAAGGGTGAGGGAGGGTGCACTGAGGAGGTGAAAGATATGCACTGACCCATTTATAAGGGCTTAAAGACTTTGGAGGAGGACATGAGTTAAAGAGAGTGGAGAAAGAATCTCTTAGGCAGGAAGTTAAGTGTGCAGAAAAGTCTGTAGTCATGATGCAGTAGCATGTACTCAGAGAAGAGTGACTGACTCAGTATGGCTAGGAAGTAGAGTGTCAGGGACATCATGGTGGAAGAAGAGGTTGGAGCCAGGGCCAGATGTGAACAACTTTGAATGTCAGACTAAGGAATTTGGATCTTATTCTCTAGCAGAAATGCAGAGACAGTGAAAGGATTGTAAGCCAAAGAATGAATATTTGTATCATAGGAAGGCCAATCTGTGGGTTTTCAGAAAAACTGAATTGAGAAAAGCAAGACTGGAGGCAGACAGACAAGTTAGGAAACTATTTCCATAGTCCAGGTAAAATATAAGAAGAGGTTGAGCTTCGATTATGACCACTGAGACCTTGAAGAGAAGACAGATTAGAAATGTATTTAGGAAATGTCATCAGAGAACTTTGTAAGCTACTAAACATGTCGGGAAAAGCAAGGAAAGAGGCAAACATGGTGTCAAGGACTTAAGCCTGGGTGACCGGATAAACAGAAGCCCCACTAACCAAGTTGGAAAATGCTGGCATAAGAACAGATGAGGAGTCCCCCATCTGAACACTGTGTTTGAAGTTCTTGCTCAGTGTGCACAGGGAGCTGCCCAATAGCTGTTGAACCAGAGCAGACTGGAAAGAGCCTGGGAAAGGGTCCACCCTGGTGTTGTAGGTCTAGGGTCATGGACAAGTGATATAGCTTAAGCCATGGGAGAGGATGAGATCAGTCAGAGAGAGAATCTAACCTGTGCTGGCCATGCATGGGAGCAACAGCAAGATGCCCATTCTGCCCAAGAACTTGAAAACAGAAAAATACAGTCACCCCCACTAAGAACTAAATAGTGTTATACAGACACAATGGATGTGAGGAGCTCATTGTGGGAGTAAAAGGAGATGTCTGTGCCCAGGGAATTTGAGAAGGCCTAAAATATCCATCAGCATGGCTTGCTGTAACCTACTGTCTGTGGACCTAGTCTTTGGCCAGGAGGCCTGGCATTGTTGCAGCTATCCTAACAGCAGCCTAAAGAAGAGACAAAAGGCTGAGAGTATCTCAAATAAACCAAGCCAGGGCCAAGTCTGAACCATGTTCCAACCCTGGCCTTTTTTGGTTATACGATCAAATAAATTCCTGTTATTGTCTTCAGTTGAGTTGGGTCAGATTTTCTGATCATTGCAGCCAAAAGCATGCTAAGCTGGTACACTCAGTGAGCTTGGAAGCACAGCAAGCGGAGGAAGTGAGTAAGTCCCAGTAGGAACGCACCTCTCCAGGGACCAGGGCACTTGAGTCTGAGGGTCGGGGCATGCTCCCCATGCTTTCTGCTTGGACAGGATCTAGATCTTTGCTTTCTGTTTTCAGAATTCTGGATTCATCTGCAACATAGTTTCTATGGCTGTCTTAAGAGTGAAGGAGTCTCTTTCCAAGCAGACCCCAATAAATTTGGCCTCTTGTCTCATTAGACCAAATTGGGTCATAGCTTTTCCTGAATTAGTTCTGAGGCCAGGACTGATTCACATTGGCCTGGATTCCAAAAGCCAAGGGAGTGAGGTTACTCTTACGCCCCTTAGGCCCAACCTTGGAGCTGAGAGTGGCAGCAGCCCCTCAACTACAGGGGCTGTGTGGGCAAGGCTTGGGCAAAACTGCGATAATCACCGGGTGAAGAGGAAGTGGATGTCAGGGAAGCCACCATGACATCCACTAGACTAACCAACTTTACCAACTTCCGAATATAAGTTGGCTTCCTATTTGGACCTGCCAGAGGAAAGCTCAAAAACACTATCAATTCAAATCTTATGGTCCAGAATCTGTTTCCTACCAGTAAGGCTGTTTTCATTTATGAGGGGCTGCTGTATCAGGTAAACATAGAAATATTTCGTGATTTAATACAATGAAGTTTTTCTTACTCAGATAAACTCTAAACAGTGGCAAGGTGAGTGACAATGAGCACTGTGCTCCAGAGATGGCGGGGTCCCTGTCTGCTTCAAAGCCATTTCAAAGGTTGTCCTGGACAGCGACATACAGCCCACACATGGGCGAAGAGAGAGGGAAGCATTGAGAGGGGAGTCTTATGGCTCAAGCCTGGCAGCAGAGTGCCTTACTTCCGCCCATAATCACACGCCACACACAGCAGTGGTGAAGCCTGGGAGAGCCCCTCCATCCCATTTGAACTGCCCGAGAGAGAGAGAAACAAACAAACAAACAAACAAACAGAAGAGGATGGAACTCTGGAGAGCAACAAAACAATCTGTAAGCCAAGGATAAAAAGAAACCACAAAGAAGATTGAGATGGGTAATCAGAGAACTAAAGACAAAAACCAGAGTGGAGACAGAGAGGAAAGGAAGAGGGAGTTCCAAGAAGGGGAACAAGAACACTTAACCATCTCCGCATCTCATTAGATGGTGCTGTGGATTAAAGGAGCTGGGAAATGTGAAAGTGTTATCAAAATGGTGAAACGTTGTACCCATGTGTGAGACAGCCTCTGATAATTCGTTTGCCTCTGGGGCCTCTTGAGAGCCCAGCCTGTAACATTCAGCCCCTGGAATTGCCAGGCCCCACCCTGCTCCCTCCCTTTCTGCACTCCCAGCAGATGGGGTAGCAGGGAAGGTTAAACAACTACCACCTGTGGCCTGCAAAAATGCCCTGTGGTTCCAGAACCTCAGGCAGATCCTCCAAAGTTGAGCTGCCCCTAAATCCCCAAGAGGCCGTAAGGGGTTGCATCTCTAAGATACAATGTCCTGTGCTCTCCAGGGAAATACCCACCCCTTGATCACACTGGACCAGACTGGGCTGCACTTGTACTTGCAGAAGAGAAAGAGGAGAGAGAATAAATACAAGAAATCTTTTGTACAGGAGGGTGGGGTGGGAGGGTTGGAGGAGTGTTTCAAAAGCTTTTCTAAATTTAATATGTCATTTTCTAATTGTATTTCATAATTGTGTAATTATCCCCAAGTATTTTTCTTTAAGTAATAGAACTAGTAATTACATACTAATTGAATGTGTAATCTCGTCATTAGGATAGGTAAATATATAATAGTGTGATGATGATAAGGTAATTAAAATTCCAAGGATGACTCTGCCATAAAAACCTATGACATGTTCCTGCCTCTGTCCCGGGATTCCCTTCTCCAGCAGGCTTTGAAATCCCACCTGGACAGAAGAGATAAGCTCCAAGGCCTAAGAAACGTGTAATGAGACAGCACATTTCCCAGTGAATACACAGGCCATCGGAAGCAGTATTGTCTGCCTCTCTCTCCACAACCCTTCCCAAAATACCTCCTTGGGATTTCCCACTTTTACACCATTCCCCATTAGGAAGGAAGCATAGACTTGCAGAATGGCTGGATATAGGCTGTCTGACTCCCCCGACCCTGCCTGAATGCAGAGCTCTGACAGGGGTAGGCTGGCCACAAAGCCAGGCTCAACTGATGCAAAAAGGAAAAATAAATATATCCCCTCTCACCCCAGAGCAGCTGCGGTACCCACAACCAACACGGATCTGTGTGTGAGGCTTCTGCATGGGCAGAGGCTGCTATTTTTAGGGAGACCCACTGATCAGAATTGTGCAGGAGGTTCCAGCCGCCTGGATGGCCCCATGATGGAGGCCGAGGGCTGGCCTCAGGCACAGCACCAGCTTCCTGCCCCATCCATGACAAGGACTCCCTCCTCGACCAAACATTACTCATTACTCCTTACTCCTTACTCTAATGAGCCCCCATCCTTGGCCAACTGAGTCCAGTTTTAGCAAAGAATTTATTGAGAATCCCCCCACCTTGATATCAAGTTCCTCTTCCCCACACCCTGCACACCTAAGCAAGTTCCTCTTAGTGATTTTGCATGTACTTCCTTACCCTGTCATTGGCTATAAATCCCCACTTGTCCCTTTTGCGTTTGGAATTGAGTTTACTCTCTCTTCCCTGTTGCAATAGTCTTGAATAAAGTATTTCTTGCCATTTTGGACAAGCATTTTGTGTATTTTTCTTCTTTAACTGCTAAAACCCAGGGACATGGACCATGAGCAGACCTGTCTAATCTGAGATGACACTCATGGCCTTACCTAGAGGGTGACAGGTATCCTCCTGGGGTAAACTGAAGATGCTAAAGAAGCACAGATGAGAAGGGACATTTACCTGGACACAGTCAGTGAGAGGTGGGTGCAGTAGAGGGGTCAGTGTAGAGGGGAGTGTGAGGTGGCGGGTCACCATGTGCCTCACTGGGCAGGTGATAACATGGCCTTTTCAACAGGGTACAGACCATGAAGAAGACAGTCAGCAGAGACAAGGCTGGAGGGGGTGGGCCGAAGAGCCTTCATCAAAGTTCAGACTCTCCTGATGATGGCATTCTTTACTAATTTGGAAAAGGTGTAAGTCCAGATGGATGGAAAGATGGACAGAAAGATGGACTGAAGGATTGATGATGGATGGGAAGATCCTCGATATCACAGGTGGACCTAAAGCAAAACGATAACCTGGACTCCACCAAAGCTATGATATTCTTCTTCTGATTCCCTAGTCCCAGAAAATCAGGGCCAGCAAAGCAGAGACTAGGACCCAGGCAAGGCCCAGTGCTCTCTCTGCTCTGTGTGACCCTCCTGAGGAAAGCAAGGGCTTCCCTTGTCTATCTACTACTTCTTTTTTTATTTTTATTTTTTATAATTTCAAATTTCATTTTAGATTCAAGGGGCACATGTGCAGGTTTGTTACCTGGGTATATTGCACGATGCTGAAGTTTGGGGTGCGAATGATCCTGTCACACAGGTACTGAGCGTAGTACCTGATAGATTTTCAACCCTTGCCCACTCCCTTCCTCCCCACTCTAGTAGTCCCCATTTTCTATTGCTGCCATCTTTATGTCCATGTGTACCCAATGTTCAACTCCCACTTGTAAGTGAGAACATGAGATATTTGGTTTTCTGTTCCTGTGTTAATTTGCTTAGGGTAATGGCCTCTAGCTGTATTCATGTTGCTGCAAAGGAAATGATTTCATTCTTTTTTATGGCTGCATAATATTCCATGGTATATATGTACCACATTTTCCTTATCCAGTCCGCCATTAATGGGCACCTTGGTTGATTCCATGTTTTTGCTATTGTGAATATAACAAATAGTAAAGTGCTATGATGAACATATGTGTGCATGTGTCTTTTTGGTAAAACTATTTATTTTCTTTCATCCCATACTTCTTAAATGCACTAGTCACTTCACATAGACACACACACTCCAAAGGCCTCACATCACACAACAGCACCAAAGGCCTTTGACTTCCATGTCCCAGAAGGACCTCTCCAAGCCAACAGGCTCAAAGAGAAAGTTTCTATCTTTCTTTCTTTTTCTTTCTTTCTTTCTTTCATTCTTTTTATTAAGAAGGATTCTCGATCTGTCACCCAGCCTGGAGTGTGGTGGCACAATCTCAGCTCACCGTAACCTCTGTGTCCTTGGCTCGAGCGATTCTCCCATCTCAGCCTCCTGAGTAACTGGGATCATAGGCATGTACGACCATGCTCACCTAACTTTTGTATTCTTAGTAAAGACAGGATTTCACCATGTTAGCCAGGCTGGTCTCGAACTCCTGGCCTCAAGTGATCTGCCCACCTCGGCCTCCCATAGTGCTGGGATTACAGGCATGAGCCACCGTGCCCAACCAAGAGAATTTCTTAACATCAGATATGTAGATTGATTTTTCCCACACGATCCTATTAAAAAATGAGGAAGCTGCCTTAAGATTTGGTTTGTGGCCCTCAGAAATCTCAAAGGCACATGGGGCTAAAACCCAATGTGACAGGGCAGAGGTGGGTCACACGCTTGCCTTTGGAGCAGGAACACTGAAGTGAGGCTTGAGTGACAGAGAGGAGGAGGGAGGGTGGCTCCCTGCAGGGAACCCAGTGGAACCCCTCAGTGACAGCTTTGGCGTGGGAGGGAAGGGAAGGGAAGGGTAGATGAATGTCAGAAACTGGAAGACAGTAAGTGGAGCTCCTACCTAAGCATATTAAGTATTTTCTCTGCATAGCAGTCAGATGAGGGTTGAGTTGTGACTTGACCCACTGTCCCCAGATACTAGCAATCTGTTACAAGACTCCCTAGTCACCTAGCCTGAAGAATACTTATTACCAGTCTTCTTTTTGTTTTCTTCTGAGCTGTCTTTTTAATAACATGACAAATTTGGCCCACGTGCATACAGAAATTCCCATGCAGATGTTGGCAGCTTTGTTCTACCATGGCAAGGCTGTCAGGTGCAGGAAGCATAAAAACAGAGGCATCCTAAACACAGAATGTCTTCCACACCACTCCTGCAGGATTAGGGATTGCCTTCCTGACACTTTCTCAGAAGCCTGGGGTCCAAACTACAGGCATTGAGGCCACAAATGCCAGCCCCTGGCCAGATGGTTTAAACCCCATCCCATTTATTCAGAAAAGTAACAGTTGCCTGGGCTTAGACATTTTCCTTAGGAGCGTTTCTATAATCAGCTGCCTCAGAGGCACACATAATAGGGCACATGTTAGTAACAATACAGCAATGCATTAAAGTAAATTACATTTTAAAAGACATTATCTACCTCAGAAGTCTCTCCTGCTAGGTCTGGAAAGTAAGGCTGGACAGCTCCCAGCTGAGTCATTACCAGGGGCTTCTTTGGAGAAATCAGCTGGCGCACAGGAGCAGAGGGGAGAGGGAGTGCCTGGGAGCCTGAAGATGCGCTGAGATCCCTGGGCATAGCTGGGGTCCTGAGACCTGCTGTCCAGCTCCGGTGTCTCTGCCTCCGGCCTTGTGCCAAGGCTTACGTGAGGAGCACCGGGGGAGATGAGATGGGAATGTAGGACACAGGCCAGGTCATGAGGTCCTTACATGCCATGCTGAGGGGCTTGTGAATTAGCCTGTAGATGATGGGGATCATTGATGGGGATCATTGATGGGTTTTAAGTTGAGGGGAAGATATTTTACTTTCAGATCGGTCACCTTTATTGTTACTAGAGAATGAATGAGATGGGAGAGAAACTGGAGGTATAAGGCTATATGGGAGAATATTGCAAATAGCCTGAGCAAGAGATGACCAGGACCTGAACTAAAGCAACTGCAAGAAGAGGGAGAGAAAAGAAGGAACACGTGTGCTATTAAGGATACACCACTTACATGGCTTGGTCACCAGGGTTATGTGGAGGATGAGAGGAACAGAGTAGATGGACATGACCAGGAAGATGGTGGTGCCATTCACAAACAGAGGGAATTTGGGAGGAGGGTTTGGGGTGGGGAGAGACAAAGATTCCATTTGTAGGCTTACTGACATGAGGCATCTGTAGGACATTCAGGTAGAGCTATACAGTAGGAAGTTGGAAATATAACTAGGACTTGGGAAAGAGAGCTGAGCAAGAGGTATAAGTTTAACAGCCATGAATGGAGATGGTAAACAATGCAATGGAAATGGATACAATCACCCAAATAGAAAATGTAGAGTTAGAAAAGGCCATGGACAGGGCCTAGGGAGCACCAGCATTTCAGGAGAGGGCGTTGTAAACATGTCTGCAAAGGAGACTAAAAATGAACAGTCAGGAAGGCAGGATAAATAGGGAAGGCCCATTGGAATCCGTGGGAAAAGAGACTTCAAGCAATGTATAAGCAGCAGTATAAAAGCACAGGCAATCCTTTCAAGATGTTTGGCTATGAATGGAGAAAGATAATCAAAGTGCTACCAAAGTCCTGGCTCTGGAGGAGAAAAGAGAGGATGGAATTAAAGACGTGGGTACAGGGATTGCATTTGATGAGAGACTTCAGGGAGGGAGGTGGGTGCTAATAACAGATGTAGGGAAAGGAAGTTATGGGTTGGGGGGGGTCATTGAAGTACCTTGCTGAGATTGAAAGCCACACGTTTGCAGTAGATCCAACCTACACGGCTCTGTGATTTCTACAACGTTTAAGTATAGGAATGATAATGGTAAATGGTTAGAGGTCTGTGGGATGAGAGAAAGGGTTAAGGGGGGTCAGGTGGAGAGGGTTAAGGGGGGTCAGGTGGAGAGGGTTAAGGTGGGTCAGGTGGAGAGGGTTAGGGTGGGTCAGTGGATAGGGTTAAGGTGGTTCAGGTGGAGAGGGTCAGGCGAGTCAGGTGGAGAGCATTAAGGTGAGATAGGGGGAAAGGGCTGTCTGTGACTGGTGATTGTATCCGTTACAGAGAACTCCCAGCTGGGTAGGGAATGGACTAAAGCCATGGGTGAGATGATGTCCTAGAGTTTCAGGAGTGAAGCCATGCTAGCTGATGACAATGTGCAAGGTTTGAGTGAAGGCATCAGTAAGATTTTTGAGCCCAGGAGATTAAAGATCCCAGAAGCCATGCACTAACTACTATACAATACTGCCTATTTTAAAAGGCTTAGAGACAACTGGAAAGAGAAGACATGCACATACAAAGCTCGGGTAGCCTCAGGATTGCGAGATTGTGATTAGCTGGGGAACCCACAGAGGGCTGTGTGGAGCATATGCTACCTAAAATGGGCATCATGGCCTGGCTTGTTGGCTCCTGCCTGTAATCCCAGCACTTTGGGAGGCCAATGCGGGAGGATCACTTGAGCCCAGGAGTTTAAGACAGCTTGGGCAACATAATGGGACCTCATCCCTAAAAAATATACAAAAATTAGCCAAGTGTGGTGGTGCATGCCTGTAGTCCCAGCTACTTGGGAGGCTGAGATGAGAGAATTGCATAAGCCTGGGAGGTCGAGGCTGCAGTGAGTCGTGATCGTGCCACTGCACTCCAGCCTGGGTGACAGAGTGAGACCCTATCTCAAAAAAGTTACGTGTGTGTGTGTGTACGTATATATGGCATCAGAGAGTAAATGGGCAATATTTGGCAATGCAAAGATTAGAGGAAGCAAGTCAGAGAGGATAGCATGATGCCTCAGTTATTACAAAGGCCTTCTAACTAGACTTCTTGACCCAGAGTTTCCCCCAAGAAGCTGAATATAGAGTTAGAAATGTTGATTTTAATCCTAGCTATTCTGCTTAAAAGTTCTTGACTTTGGACATGTCACAACTCTTTTGGGCCTTAGTTTTCTCAACTATAAAATAGAGATAAGAATATTGTTATGGGTTACAAGATTGAATGAAAAGGTGATTTGTAAACAGCATAGATCAATGATTCTAGACCTGCCTAAATATTGGAATTACCTGGAGTGATTGCTAAAATACAGATTTCTGGTGACACTCAGCTATCACCAGCAGGAAAGAGGTCTCTTGACCTCTGTCTCTGCCCACACTCCAAGCTACTGCCCATGCCCCCATTGACTGAGCCTAACCAGGAGCTGGCCAGCAAAAGAGCATGCAGCTTCTGGGGCTCATTCTCCTGGCACATAAACACAAGGGGACAAACAGAATAATTAGCACTCTCCCTTTCTCCAAAGCTCCCAGAGACTCTCCACTGCCTACCAAATAAAATCTAATCTCCATAACTGAAGGTTCAAGCCCCTTTATAATCTGCACCATCTTTCCACACTCTTCTTCCACTCACTGCTAACACAACTGAGGCTGCAACGGTAGTGGGTCAGCACCACATGTTTCCTGGCCCATTGAGTCTTCTGCCATTCCACCTGCCGGTATGCTCTCCCCAGCCCCTTTTCTCTTAGGAGAACCTTCTCAGCCTCGATTCAAGGTCTGTCTATGAGGGCATCTCTAACAGCCTCCAACTGAGAAAGATCTTCTTCTCCTTCGGCCCCTCTCTAGAGATTGCATTTGTACCACTTGTATGATTCACCACGGCCCACCTTACACCTGCCATCAGTCCCCACCTTTTCCTGTGGTGAAGTCAGTTGTATCCATGTATTACCTCCTCTATGAGATTGGAAGCTCCTTGAGGATAGAAACCATGTCTTTATGTCCTTCTGTTGCCCAGCCAGTTCCCAACACTGTGTTGGCTTATGACACCTCCACCTCCTTTCCTGGCTCACAGACTCCTGTGCCTTCTCTAAGATCCAGCTCAAATACCAACTCCTCTATTTCCTCCAAGCATAGCAATTTATCTCCCCATTTTCTCCTGCCAGAGGACTGTGCAATGTGTCTCTGTCCCCCCACACCTTCCCCACCCAGGGAGTCAGTGTCCTGGTTAGGAGTACACACTCCAGCCCATCTGCCTGAGTTCAAACCCTGAGACTCTATCACTCAAAAGCTATGCAACATTGAGAAATGCCTATGCCTGTTTCTTCATTTTACTCACCATAGGAAATGAGTTCATATATGTAAAGCCCTTAGCATAGTGCTGCCATATATACTAAATGCTGAACAAATGTTAGCTATTAATATTATCACTTTAAGCTCCTAAAAGGCAAGACCTGTGTCTTAGCTTTTGTTTCCCTAGTGTATACACAATTCTTGATATTGATTGGTGCTCAGCATATATTTGTCGATAGCCTGAATGCATAGGCATTTAGAATCCAGTAAATATCTGGGTGGGTGGGTGGGTGAATGAAGGGATAAGTGGATGGGTGGTCAAATGTAGGTACTTTGTAAGTGCTGCTGGTTTGCACGAATATGTGAATCAGTAGGTATTCAATACATGTTGTCTGGTTAGTTCGTTGCTTAAAATAAATGAGTGAATGAGAAAAAGAATGAATAATAGGTATTAAATAAGAAGGTTGATCGGTTGCACGGTTGAATTAACAAGCAGATTTTCCACAAATAGCAGATGTTCCATAAATGTTGGCTGGCTGAGTAAATGAACAAACATTCCTAAAATGTAACAATAGCCTGGAGTCTCAAAGCCGAAAGGACACAGCTACAGCACCGGTCAGAGAGAGGGGGTGATAGACCCTATCCCCTCCCCAGTAACTGCCTCAGAAATTGTCCCCTTGTCCCTGCCATTTCTGAAGTTCTCCCCCCAGCCCACACTGCTTCTACATCTGTCCCGGTGCTCATGGGTGATTCAGGAACCTGGGGTAGGAAGAAGGGCTGGAGATGCACCAGCCTCTCCCTCTTCTCCCCACTCAGCCAAGGACCAGCCTACTCAAGACTCTGTGCCCCCAGTACCGGCCTCCATGCCCTGCCCCTCGTGAGGAGGGCAGCCTTCACCTCAGAGCACATTAGGGGCAAAGTCTGTATTACCTCAGTCCCGGGAGGCTAATCACCTCACACATCCTTGGCCCCAATTTCTGGCTCCGCTTTTCCCCTGAGGCAGCCCCAGCAACCACACATCTCTAGTTAATGAATTATTTTGCAACACGTCTGGAGACGCATGAACTAGAAATCTTACACATGTTGGAGGATTTTGCCATTTCTATTAAATATGCCATTCACTTGGTGGGTAATTAAATGTGCAATAATGGGCTCTAATTTCCATCTTAAATAACTTCCTAGGAGTAGCAGAAAGGAAGATGCAGGGTGTGATTTTACGGAAGAATCCTTTTTTCCCCCTAAAGCTTTTCAGCACATAAAGAAGGGGGAATTGAGTAAAATAAAGTTAGATACTGCACCACATGTGAGTCTTCTGCAATTGCCCCCAGCAGGGAAAGAGACTAAAGCCTGTAACACAGTAGCATCCCCCAGCCCCAAAGCCCTGAGGCAGCCTAGGGAAGGCTGTCCAAGGAGTCTGAGCTCAGGGGAGAGAAGAGAGGTTGGGCAGAAACAGGAGCCAGTAGTGAGGTGGCAGGGGGCACCTCTGCAGTCTCTGCCACAGATCTGAGAATGATAAGCCTTCTTCCTCCTCTCTGTACTTCCCCACTGTATGTGTGTGCTGTGTGTGAGCACAGGTATGTACACACATATGCACACGCATGCATGCACACACAAACATGTATACAAGCACGGGCTTCACTGTCCAGCACTAGCAACACCAGTCTGAGCCAACCGCAGTGAGGCAGCCAGGAAGTAAGAGGGAAAAGAGGGGTCCATGCTGCATTGGAATGAAAAGGGCCAGGTGGGAAACACCACTCCTATGGGAGCTGCGTGGGCTTTGAGGTCACATACACCTGGTTTCAGATTCAGGTTCCATCACTTGCTGTGCGCATATGGTCACTCAGCCTCTCAAGATTCAGCTTCCTCATCTGTAGGATAGGAATAAACCCAACTACCTGGCAACACCCCTGGCACAGAGTAGTAAGCTCTCAATAAACCTGATTCCTGCCTGCCCTTCTCTCCCTCAGTTGGCATTGAGGGTCAGCCTGGCTGGGGTCAACGTGCAATCTACAGGCCAGCTCCTCCCCACCCCCACAGCATCTTGCCTCAGACTGGCCTGCACACTCCACTCCTTCTCCCCCTCCCTCCCTTCATCCCTTTTCTAGATGGCCTTGGCATCTCCACTTCAGTAGGAAAGACGCTTTCACCCTTTCTTGAGGCAGCGTTGAGATTTGCAGGGAGGCCGAAGACATCATAATCCAACTGGGTTCCTGATGTGAATACAAAGGTAGCATCAGCCAGGAAGGGCAGAAAAAGCAAACCTGTGGCACCTCCCTTTCCCTGCATTGTCTGGATTGAGTTCACAGACTTCCAGGTCACTACTTCGAGGCATCCCTCCCCTCAGAACCTTCAGGAGCTGACACCAGAGGGCATCAAGCAGGACTTCTCCACTCCTGTGGCTGGGAATTTGGAGGGCCCACTGGAAGGGCTACTACCACTGGCTAGTGCCTCTCACTTCCTGGGTCTCTCCCACGTGGGTATCTGGTTCAGCTCAGCTTGGCAGAACCCCTGCGTGGTAGACAAGGGTGCTGAAAGGAAACTGAGAGCAGCAACAAATCAGATGTCTCCCTGCTCCTCTGCCTGGTCTCCATTCTGGGAATCTGGAAAGAAGATAAGCAAATTATTCTGAGTATCTCCCAGAATATCTCAGGATCTCAGGCCAGGAAATGGACTGTGTAATAGCTGAGGTGGAAGGAGGCCCGAGGTGGAAGTGAGTGGTCGGGGGAGGCAAAATGAAAAGAAATTACCTGGTTGACTCAAAGCAGAGGTTCCACTCAAATTAAAAGGTAGACATGGGTGGAGGTGTGCTGGGAGTGAGGTGGGATCCTTTACAAGGCAAGATCAGACAAGAACAAAAAGGACCCAAGGACCATACCCAGCTATAGGGCCTGGGCCCCATTCAGCAGGGTAAATGGCCCAGCATTACAACTCCCTCGAGCCAAAATTCTATTTATTTATTCTTTCAAGCACTCACTGTTCACTTACTCAATTACTCAATCAATATTTATGGATTGTCAACTTTACACAAAGAAGACCATTCATGAGATAAACATGAGTTTGAGAGACAGATAGACCTGGTTTGAGTCTCTATTCTGTCATTAACATTTATATGACTTTGACAAGTTACCTTGAAGTCTCTGGGCCTCAGTTTCCACATCATAGAATAGGGTTATTGTGCAGACCAAATGAGAAAATACCTACACTGCTTAGTACAGGGTCTAGCACATAGTTTTGCATTAATTTAAAAATATGTCATTGCTGTTATTTTGAAGGCAATGTGCTAAGATCTTAAGACGCTCAAAACATGAGATTATCCCCTTGTACAATCAGCGCATAAAATACACTTTCTATAAAATCATGTCCCCAGGGAAGAGTGTTCTGTCCTTATTGTTGCCTATACTATTTGCCATAGAGTTTTGCACATGATAGGTGCTGTTAGCTATTTGGCAAATGATCAAGGATAAACCAGTGTGAGCCATTTCAATAATAATGTAGGAGATCATAGCCTTATTTAGGAACACTGGGCTGTGCAGATGGCAATTTAAGCATGGGCACTGACACAGACCCAAATTTAGCCTATGTATGAAATCTAGGACTGGACACACCCCAGAGATTGCCTTTCTAGTGTTTCCTTTGAACTTTTCTTAGACACAGAACATAAAGTGTTACATGTAGGCTGCAAGGTATTCGTAGTATTACAACGTTCATCTCTTACCTTTTGTGCAATAAATACTGAACTCCTGTCTGGAGGAAAACTGACATGCAAAGAAATTCCAGCTTGTGATGAGGAAAGAGAGGTGTTGAGAAGTAGCTGGCCAGAATCCATAAACTGACAGGGCATGAAACAAGGTTGGACCATAAGGCAGGAAGGGACTTGAGGAATCACCATCATCCTTCCCACTCATCTAACAGATGAGGACACAAGGTCCAAAGAAGCTCTGTGACTTGGGATACCAGCTAGTTAGTGACAGGGCTGCAACAAAGCGTGGTTTCCTGGCTCCATTTCAATGATCCTTCCACTACATCCGTCTGTCATCGTCTCTGAACACAAATTCATCGCAGGCAAGCAGATGACTGCTTTCCTCCCAATCAGGCGAGAGGGACTGGAAGAGAATCACTTAGCAAAAGACGACCAAGAACAGCCCCTTATTAGAAGCCAACCACTGGAGCATGGCCACCCTCCAGCAGATGCCAGTCAAAGCAGCTCTTCCTCAGCGCCTACAATCACCGTCTCTAGGCTGGCTTTTCCAATGAAACAATGTTGTCAAGCATGTTGATGTCTGCAGTTAAGCCAGCTGGACAGGGGAATTCATCCTAGAGACAATTAGAACTGACACCTGCTTTTAAAAATGAAAACAATCTGAGGAATATTTAAGTGAGTCACAGTTCAGCTGCCACATTTAAAAAAAAAAAAAAGGCTAGGCGCAATGGCTCACACCTGTAATCCCAGCACTTTGGGAGGCCAAGGTGGGTGGATCACCTGAGGTCAGGAGTTTGAGACCAGCTTGGCCAACATGGTGAAACCCTGTCTCTATTAAAAATATAAAAACTAGCCAGGCATGGTGGTGCGCACCTGTAATCCCAGCTACTCGGGAGGCTGAGGCAGGAGAATTGCTTGAACCCAGGAGACGGAGATTGCAGTGAGCCGACACAGTGCCACTGCACTCCAACCTCAGTGACATTGTGAGACTCCGTCTCAGAAAAAAAAAACAAAAAACAAAAAAACACAAAACCAGAAGGATGGAGCGTGAAAAATGGCCTTAGGGAAGAGATACTGCCCACTGGGCAAGGCTCTCCAAGGGGCCTCTTCCAATGAAACCAAACTCAGAGGAATCCGCAGAGACCCCACCTTCCCTTTCTTAAAAGCTCTGCCTCCTCACACCCTCCAAGTTACAGGTCAGCTATGTGCTGCAGCAAGTGGCTGGGGCCCTCAGTGGGGTGAATAAAGGAAGTTGAAGAACTTAGAAAACTACTTGTGAACAAGCACCATTTGACTCTAGACCCTGCCCTGCACCTCCTCAGGGTCCCTGTCCCTCTTTTTGCCCCCTCGCACAGTCCTGTCCACACATAGTCTCCGCCCACACAAAGTCCTCGCCCACACACAGTCTCCGCCCCCTTGTTCAAAGGCATCTGCCTAACTCTACTTAATTCTTTCTGATAACTGTTGCAAAATCTCAAGTGATAATGAAGGGACCTCTTTCACCATTTTCTAACCAGGGTCTGATACACGTCCTGATGCATACTAAACGTTTAATAAATGTGTTAGTTGACCAAAAACTCTTAAACATTACCATTTTATTTCCACCGGCAATTTTCGAGTTTAATTCCATCTCACACCTGTTCTTTACTTAGGTAGCTATGACCCTTCAGATGTTGGCAGCTGGGAGCACCATTTCATAGATGAGAAAACTGAAGTTTGAATCAGTGAAGGGGAATTGCCTGGGATGACCCAGTTGGTAGCTAGAAAAGCCAAGCATCCTACAAGTCTCTCACCTGGGGTCTCACACACTTTCAGCCACAGGAGCTGCCTTTCCTGAGCTGTGGATGCTCCATGGGTAATAGAATGTAAAAGGGAACTCTGTTATTCCAGGACCTAACTTCGGGCCATGTGCATGGTACGAGCTCATTAATAAGACAAATCAACCTAGACGTTCTACTGGAGGCTGTTCTTTCACAGGGAGGAGGTGGTGGACGTAGGGGGATGCATCATAGGTGGTGGTGATAGAGAACGATAAACAAGGCAATTTCACAGTTATAAGAGCCTCAAAGATCATCACAAATGGAAAATCTTAGAGAAAAAATGCAAGGCAGAATGCAGCAGTAGAATCACAGGCTAGGTTTTATGAGTCAAACTCTAAGTCCTCAGAAATTCAGAGAGACGAAGGGAGAGACCAGGAGAGATGAAGTCAGATGCTTCGTGGAACTGGGGTCCTGCACTGAACCTTGAAGAAAAGTTACAATTTGGTTAGGTAAAGGAGTCTGGAGCTGAGTCTTCCAAACGTAAAATCTAGAGCAAACGAAATTGAAAGGAGGAAGCATTTACTGAGCAACTGTTATGTGGTGGTGTGTCCGAAATTCGTGGGTTCTTGGTCTCACTGACTTCAGAATGAAGCCATGGACCCTCACAGTGAGTGTTACAGTTCTTAAAGATGGTGTGTCCGGAGTCTGTTCCTTCTGATATTCGGACGTGTTCAGAGTTCTTCCTTCTGGTGGGTTCGTGGTCCCGCTGGTTTCAGGAGCGAAGCTGCAGACCTTCGTGGTGAGTGTTACCGCTCTTAAGGCAGTAGGTCTGAAGGTGTTCATTCCTCCTGGTGGGTTCATGCTCTCACTGGCCTCAGAAGTGAAGCTGCAGACCTTCGCGGTGAGTGCTACAGCTCACAAAGGCAGTGTGGACCCAAAGATTGAGCAGCAGCAAGATTTACTGCAAAGGGTGAAAAAACAAAGCTTCCACACTGTGGAAGAGGACCCGAGTGGGTTGTGGTTGCTGGCTTGGGCAGCCTGCTTTTATTCCCTTATCTGACCTCACCTACATCCTGCTGATTGGCCCATTTTACAGAGAGCTGATTGGTCCATTTTACAGAGCGCTGATTGGTCCATTTTACAGAGAGCTGATTGGTCCATTTTGACAGGGTGCTGATTGGTGTGTTTACAATCCCTGAACTAGACACAGAGTGCTGATTGGTGTATTTACAATCCTCTAGCTAGACGTAAAAGTTCTCCAAGTCCCCACTAGATTAGCTAGACACAGAGCACTGATTGGTGCATTTACAAACCTTGAGCTAGACACAGAGTGCTGATTGGTGCGTTTACAAACCTTGAGCTACACAGAGTGCTGATTGGTACGTTTACAAACCTTGAGCTAGACACAGAGTGCTGATTGGTGTATTTACAATCCTTTAGCTAGACATACAAGCTCTCCAAGTCCCCACCATAATAGCTAGATACAGAGTGCTGATTGGTGCATCTACGAACCCCGAGGTAGACACAGAGTGCTGATTGGTGCATATACAATCCTCCAGCTAGACATAAAAATTCTCCAAGTCCCCACCCGACTCAGGAGCCCAGCTGGCTTCGCCTACTGGATCCCGTGCCAGGGCCACGCCTGCCAGTCCCACGCCACGCACCTGAACTCCTCTTCCCTTGGGCAGTCAATGGGACTGGGCACTGTGGAGCAGGGGGCAGTGCCCGTCAGCGGGGGCTCAGGCTGCACGGGAGCCCACCATGGGTGGGCTTGGGCATGGCAGGCTGCAGGTCCCGGGCCCTGCCCCACAGGGAGGCGGCTGAGGCCTGGCGAGAATTTGAACACAGTGCAGGCGGGCCAGCAGTGCTGGGGGACCCAGCACCCCCTCCGCAGCTGCTGGCTCGGTTGCTAAGCCTCTCACTGCCCAGGCCGGCCGGCTGCTCCGAGTGTGGGCCCACCAAGCCCACTGCCACCCGGAACTCGCACTGGCCCTGGTTCCCGCCCACGCCTCTCTCCACACCTCCCTGCAAGCAGAGGGAGCTGGCTCCGGCCTCGGCCAGCCCAGAGAGGGGCACCCACAGTGCAGCAGCGGGCTGAAGGGCTCCTCAAGCATGGCCAGAGCGGACGCCGAGGCCGAGGAGGTGCTGAGAGCAAGCAAGGGCTGCTAGCACATTGTCACCTCTCAGTGGGACCATGCCAGATGCTGTCACACCCATTAGCAGCTCATTCACCTACATGGTGTTTATTGCCTCCCTCTGTGGGGACAGGAGAATGATCAGACTATAGCGGGGGGCCCAAGCAGGAGAAAAATGGAAACAAGTGGATCAGAGCAGCTCAGGTTAGGACAGACCTTAAATTCCAGGCTAAGAAACTTTCCCTGACATCTCCCCATGTGCTTGCTATAGCATTGTGTCATAACTTCTTAGTAACTTAAGCTAGGCCACGGGCAAGCTTAAGAGCAGAGATTGCTTCACACATCACTGCAATGGTTTCAAAACCTTAGTGTGCATCAAAATCACAGGAACAGTTTGTGAAAACTCCAATTATAGGCCCCCGTCCCCAGAGTTTCTGATTTAGTAGGTCTTCAGGTAGGTCTGCAAATTTGCATCTCTAACAAATTCCAAATCTCACAGTTGGCCCTGATGATTCCTGTTTTCTGACATTCATATTCCTGTGGAATTTCCTCCTACTTTGAATAGGGTTTACTTATGTGACCAACAGGGCGTTGTGGAAGTGATGATGTATGACTTTGAAGAATAGCTTATAAAAGAAACTGCAGCTTTCAACTTATTCTCTTGGAATGTTTATCATGGGGGAAGCCAACTGCCATGTTGAAAGGATACTCAAACAGCCTTGAAGAGCGGTCACATGGGGAGAAACTAAAGCTTCCCGCTGACAACCAACTCCAGCTTGCCAGCCAGGTGAATAAGCTACCTTGGAAACAGATCCTCCAGTCCCTATCAAGTGTGAAAATGACTGCAGCCTCAGCCAATTTGTGACTGCTACTTCATGGTAGACCCTAACCTAGAATCTACAGAAACTATGAGACACAATAAATGGTTCTTGTTGTTTTAGGCCACTAAGCTTTGGGGAGATTTGTTATATAGCTACAGATAGCTAATACAGCAAATGATGCTGATGTGGCTGGTCCAGGGACCGCACATTGAGAATGGCTACAGCATTTTAGCCCTTGTACCCACCATGTGCCTGATGTATAAGATGCATTCAATAAATGTGTTTTAAATTAATTAATGAATAAGTAGATGGATAAATAAAGGTTAGACTTAAAGCTACAGATATAGGAGAGTCACTGAGTTGAGAAATGGCATGATGGCAGAGGCATTGGGGGATACTTGCTGTATTAGTCCATTCCCACACTGCTATGAAGAACTACTTGAGACTATATAATTTAATGAGAAAAGAGGCTTAATTGGCTCATGATTCCACAGGCTGTACAGGCTTCTGCTTCTGGGGAGGCCTCAGGAAACTTACAATCATGGTGGAAGGGGAAGTGGAAGCTGGCATGTCTTATGTGGCCAGAGCAGGAGGAAGAGATGGCAAAGTGGGCGATGCTACACAGTTTTAAGCAACCAAATCTCATGAGAACTCACTTTCATGAGAACAGCAAGGGAGAAGTCTGCCCCCATGATCCAATTACCTCCCACGAGACCCCTCCTCCAACATTGGATACTACAATTTGACATGAGATTTGGGTGGGGACACAATCCAAACCATATCACTTACTAAGAAAGGTCTCTAGATTCATGGTTTGCTGAGTGACCCTGCTGGCAAAATTGCCAGCTCAAGATGCAATCTCCATTCTAGTTTCATATGCCTCCATCCAAGCACTTAGCAACCAGAGGAGCCTAGGCCTGGGAACTGCCATCTCTACTTCTTCTGACCTGCAGAAGGCTGCCCAGGACATCCATTTCCCCCTGCATTTTGATCCCCATCAGGAATCTCCCATCCCTCTCTCTGCTCTTCTTTGTCAGTCCTTGTCCTCTCATTCTGTCCAACATTTTTCCTGCTCCCCACCCCTTCTCTAATAGCCTCACCTTCTTCAACAAGCCTTCTGGGAACTTCCCAGCCTCCTCTGCTGATTCTCCCTGTGGCCCCTTCCTCCTCCCAGCCTTGAGTTTTTTATCCCCTCTACATTGTTCCCACAAAGCAGTTCACAGCCCAATGCCACAAATAGTGACCAAATTCCAGCTGCCTATGCCAGCCAGCACTAGGTTGAATATATTGAGACAAATAAGGCCATTTTCATTCAAAATATTGTTATTGAAGACTTCAAAGTACCCCAGACTAGCATCTTTATTCCAGCTAAAATCCGTCCAGGCCACACTCCAACCTCTCCCCACTGCCCCCATCTCACTGCCTTTCCCTTCAGGGCTGGTGTAGACATAGGGGTTGTGACCACCAGCTTAAGCTACGTGCCACCTCACCCAGTGGTAGGAACATGTAGAAAAGGGTTAAAAAAGAACACTTGTATCAAAGGGGACCTTTCCTCACAACCCCAGCCCAGGACAAATTCTCTGTTCCTTCACATATTTGATTACTGCATTTGGAACTCATTGGAAGAAAACTGGCTTTACTTTGATGTTTTTCCAGCTCTCTCTCCCTCGCTTTATTGGTCTCAGCTGCTCTGCCAGAGCTTCAGACTTATTTGTCTTCCCCTGCATTTATGCACAGGGTGTTTGTGCAGTAATACCTAGGATTTGGTTGGGATTTCTGAAAAACACAGTATTGTATATGCTACAGAAGACTGAGGGTGTCTACCTGGCTTCTACGCATGGCTTGGAATGCAGAGCTGGGCACAGTCTGATTATTTTTAGCATTGTTATGGGGCTATTAAGTATGTCTATCCATGCTCCCTTCTCTCCCTTGGGTCTCAGATGTCACCTTCCAGGATTCCCAGAGTCTCCAAGAGGAGTGTGGTCAGCCTAGAAGAAGGAGGTAGTTGAGCCCAGCCTCAACTGCCCGCCTCTCCCAAGCCTTCACCATGCTGGATGATACAAATAAACTTCCAAAGAAACTCAGTCCGTGTGAGGAAACAGCCCACACAGTTCCACACAGGGTACAGACCACCAGTGTGTCCTCAGGCAGTGCCCACCCAACATGAGGAATATTTCAGCCTCACCCATTCCAGCTCCTGGAACCTGAGTTCCAGCCCTTTTCCTGAGGCTGGCTTCCATAATGAAAGCTCTTCACACCCAGCAAGTCCAGATGGAAAGGCTTGCTCTTCCCTCGGTTCTGCCCTTCCCGCAATCTTCCCCTTTGAAGAAGGGCACTCCCGATCTCCATGTGCTCAAGCTACAAAGCCAGGATACATTTTTGGCATCTTCCTTTCCCTTGCCTCTCCTCTATTCATTCTTTCACCAAGCCCAGAATATTTTATCTCCAAAATATCTCACAGGCCATCCACTTCTCTCCTTCACTGCCATGACACTAGCCTGGGCCACTATCATCTACCTCTCAAGTGGATCACTCACTAGTGTCTCAGCTCCCACACTGTTCCCTTTCAGTCTATCCTCCACACTGTAGCCAGAGTGAGCCACCCAAACCAAATCTGATCACCTCATTCCCCTGCTTAAAACTTTCCAATGGTACTAAGAAAAAAAGAAGTATCACAAGTCCCTCACATGGCTCTAAGACCTTTCTTGATCTCAGCCCTGACCACCACCGCTTGAACCTTCTCCCAGGATACACTACACTCTTACCCCTCCTTGCCAATCACAGTCCTCAAACATCCCAAGTCCCTCAGCACACTCTGGCCCTTGTGTCTAGAAGAGAACACTGATACCTGTGTGCCCATGCTCATTCCTTGCCTGGCTAGCTCCAGCTATCCTTCAAGTCTGCTTAAAATTCACATTAGCAAAGGCCTTCCCTGACCACCCTAATCTAGATTTATTTCTGCTGTTTTATTCTCTCATGGTACCCTATACTTCTACTCCATAGTTTGTAATTCTATAATTATTCATGCAATAGTATGTTTAAGTCTCCCTCATCAGACTATAAGCTCCAGGAGGGCAGGGGTCATGTGTTTCTTTGCCCCTATATTACAACTTGGAGTCAAAAATATGAATGAGTCCTTCTCATCAAGAAACTTATACTCTCATGCTAAAGACACATCTATGAACAGGACATTCTAACTGAACATCTAAGGTATCAAGGTGTATTAGTCCATTCTCACACTGCTATAAAGATACTACCTGAGACTGGTAATTTGCAAAGGAAAGAAGTTTAATTGACTCACAGTTCCACATGTCTGGGGAAGCCTCAGGAAACTTACAATCATGGCAGAAGGGGATGCAAGGACCCTCTTCACATGGCAACAGGACAGAGAAGTGCAAGCAGGGGAAATGCCAAACATTTATAAAACCATCAGATCTCATGAGAACTCACTCACTATCATGAGAACAGGATGGGAGAAACCACTGCCATAATCCAATCATTTCCCTCCCTCAACACATGGGGATTACAATTCAAAATGAAATTTGGGTGGGGATGCAGAGCCAAACCAAATCACAAGGCTTTGAAGTTAGCAAGGTCTAGGGTATAGCCACGTTAGCCCAAGAGAACGCCAGCTTCCTGGAGTCTGTGAGCATCTAAAGGATGAGCCAAACTCCATCAGTGTGCCGGCCATTTGGTCATGGCACCTGCTGCTCCCACAGCTCTTTCTAAGGGAGAGCTGCCCCACCTTGACCTGAGGAATGTGTAGTCATGGCCATGCCTTTACCCCAGACCTACCCATCAGACCTTCTGCTCCCTGACACAGCTGATTTCATAGTAGAGGGTGCCTGACCAAGGGCAACCAATTCCCAGGCTTTCTGGCATGGCATAGAGCAGCGGTGCTCAAATTCTGGGGGCTCAGAACATCTTTGCATGCTTAAAAATTGCTGAGAACTACACAAAACTTTTGTTTATGTGGCTTATATCTACTAATATTAAACATATTTTTACACAACACCACATATCTATCAACATTACCATATTTTTAACTCTAAAAACATTCATTCAGGAGTTCATTTAAAAATAACAATAGAAAACTTATTATATCCTAACATAAACTTTTTTTTTTTTTGAGACGGAGTCTCACACTGTCACCTGGGGCTGGAGTGCAATGGCAGGATCTCAGCTCACTGCAACCTCCACCTCCCAGATTCAAGTGATTCTCCCACCTCAGCCTCCCAAGTAGCTGGGATTACAGGTGCCCACCATCATGTCCTGCTAATTTTTTGTATTTTTAGAGAGACGGGGTTTCACTATGTTGGCCAGGCTGGTCTCGAACTCCTGACCTCGTGATCTGCCCGCCTCGGCCTCCCAAAGTGCTGGGATTACAGGCGTGAGCCACCACGCCTGGCCCATAAACAACATATTTTTATGAAAAACAACTAAATTTTTGAAAACAAATATTTTAGTGAGAAGATTACACAGTTTTGTAAATCTGCTTAGTGTCTGTCTTAATAGAAGACAGCCAGATTCTTATATCTACTTCTGCATTCAATCTTTTATATGTTGTTTGGGTTGACATATGAAGAAAATCCAGCCTCACACAGACACATAGTTGGAAAAGGTGGGAGTAACTTTAATAGCCATCTCAGATAATCGTGGCTGTTCTTCTTTGATACTGCATCAAGACTTGACAAGGGGTAGATCCCTAAATGGGGTACCAGAAACCATATTGGCAAATTTTGTATACTCTATTATGTTGAAATCTACTGGTGTTTCCCAGACTTTAACTGGACTCTTCACTGTTGAACGATGATGTAACATCCATGTCTTGGTCATTTAGAAAATATCGGTTACTGGCTGGGCGCAGTGGCTCACGCCTATAATCCCAGCACTTTGGGAGATTGAGCCAGGCACATCACTTGAAGTCAGGAGTTTGACACCAGCCTGGTCAACATGGTGAAACCCTGTCTCTACTAAAAATACAAAAATTAGCTGGGTGTGGTGGTGCATGCCTGTAGTCCCAGCTACTCGGGAGGCTGAGGCAGGAGAATCGCTTGAACCCAGGAGGCAGAGGAGGTTGCAGTGAGCTGAGACTGCGCTACTGCACTCCAGCCTGGATGACAGAGCGAGACTCTGTCTCAAAAAAAAAAAAAAAAAAAAAATTGGTTTACTGAATTATGTCGACTTTTCAAATGACACATTTTATTATAGAATATTTCAAATGTCACATTGACTAATATCACCACCAATCCCATCAGAAAAGTCTTAAGAACTAGAAATCTCTCCAGTTCATTGTGGATCCTTGTGGTTCACTTGTAACATCAAATTTCATCATTAACACCGTCAGTTGTTTTCCTTGAGGTGGCAGGTTCACGCCAATCATTTTCAAGAAAATGTCTGCTAAAAATCAAATCTGAATAACCATAGTTTTTCTGTCAATTGTTCTCACCAGTAAAATGACGTTTATGAAAAAAGTGGGGCTGGGTGCAGTGGCTCATACCTGTAATCCAGCACTTTGGGAGGCTGAGGTGGGCAGATAACCTGAAGTCGGGAGTTCGAGACCAGCCTGGCCAACATAGTGAAACCCCAACTCTACTAAAAATACAAAAAAATTAGCCGGGTGTGGTGGTGGATGCTTGTAATCCCACCTACTCGGGAGGCTGAGGCAGGAGAAACTCTTGAACCCAGGAGGAGGAGGTTGCAGTGAGCCGAGATCATGCCACTGTACTCCAGCCTAGGCAACAAAGTGAGACTCTGTCTCAAAAAAGGAAAAAGTGGCTAGTTCACCTTGCAATTCAGTCATGTAAGTGCTTTTCCTAGATACTCCCATTGTACCTTAGTATACAGCGGAAGTGCTATACACACCCTTCACACAGACTTTAATAAGACATGTACTCAAGAGTCACAATTTAGTAAAATTAATAATCTTTACTGCTTCATCAAGGACTCTTTTTTTACTTCAAGTGCCCGATGATAAAAAAAAAAAAAATACAACTATTAGAATGGCTGGTGGCCTTGCTTTGATTTGTGCCAAGGTGCCGGCAGTTTTATTCACCATAGCTTTTGTACAATCATTGCAAGTGTCAACATAGTGAAAGAGGCAAATGACATCTTAATATTATCATGAAAAAAATAGTTTTAACTGTATAGACCCCTGAGAGGGTCTTGGAGACCCACTAGGGGTCCACAGGCCATGCTTTGAATACCGTTGGCTCAGAGCAAAACTGATTTAGCTAAGACAACTATTTTCTCTGGAATTTTTAAATCAAGAAGCACAAAATCAATAAGGTAGTTAGTAGTGAGTGGTAAACCTAGAAACAGTACTGCTTTTAGATCAGAGCAAGCAGAGCCCCTGTCCTGGGCCCCAAACCTCAGGAGGACCACAATTCCTCTCTGATGTCTGGGACCTGTTGGGGCTAGCAATATCATCCAGGCGAGGCACTCCAAGCCTGGAGAAGGAAAGGCATAGGCCCTCTTCTCTGCTTCTCCCCTCTGGGGTATTCCCAGAGCTTCTATCCCACGCAGGAGATTGACCAGATGCCCCAAGGAGCACAAGGGCTGATGTGGTTGTCGTTGGTTCTCATGGGTGGACCCTGGTTCCAGGAGGGCAACCTGGCAAGTGGATTGCTTCTGCTCGCTTCTGCAGTATTTCTTTCATGGGGTTGCAGAAGATTGGGCTGCCCAAGTGGTGTTGTCACACTTCTTTTGGTGACAGTCACGTCAGACACAAGATGAGTTCATAACTCTAGGCTATCAGAAATCCATCACCCATCCTTGGGCTTAAACTATGTGTGGGGGCCCATGCATCAGCTCTCATCCATCTGTGTTCCAATCATGGTGCCACCTTCAGTTGACAGTACCCAAAAGCAATGGGGGTGCACATGCACTCCCACCCCAGCATCCATGATCTGTGCCACATGTCAGGCAGTTGCCTGGGGTAGCTGAATCATCCCCTCCAAGGTCTTTAGACATCATTGCTCCACAGTGCCAACAGGCCCTTCTGATTGATGTCCTCTCTTGATTTCAGTTGAAGTGGTGACATCATGTTCTTCTAGATTAGTCTTAAGCCGTCCCAGACAAGAGACTGCCCTTATCCCTCCACCTGTGTTTCCCTCATCTATCTTCTCTGCAGGTGGCAGTGTGCGAAAGACCAGAGGCCAGTCAACATTGGAAAAAATCATATTCTTAAGTCCCTAAAGAAGTCAAAAGAAGACATGGTTGTAAAATGTGTTGTTCAATGTTTATGCTACAGAATTCCAAAGGATGAATTTAACGTGACCATAGTACAAAGGATTGGTCACATTTTTTTGTATACTCTGGTTAAGACTTGTGTTAGTAGTCATCCTCAACAAAGAAGCATAGTAACAACCTTTGAGAGAGCCATTAGAAGTCAGTACTCACAGGTGGTGTGACACATGATACAGGGTCATGAGTAATGATGTAACCAGTCTTAAATGCATGGTATTAGGGAACTGCAGCAGCAAGAAGATTATACCATTTCAATAAAAAACACATTTCTAAGAGCCATGATATTGTGCATAATAACAACATTCCTGCTTTTTTCTCAGTAGGAGGTATAAAATTAGCCGGAAACTGTAAATTTAACAATAAAGACCATGAGGTGATGGCTTCTAGGAACAGCCGATGCCTAGACACTATGAAGAAAGAGCACAGGCCCAGATTAGATGATAAACAAATACATAAGTACCCCTTCTCCACCCGTTATTCTAAATCTTTACTGGTAAATTACTGTGCTTCACATGGACCTATGGATTTTATCATGCATTTTTATAACAGCTTTATTGAGCTATAATTCATATGCCATAAAATCCATCCTTTTAAAGTGTACAATTCAGTGGTTTTTAGCATATTCACAGAGATGCACAGCCATGATAACTATCTAATTATCGAGCATTTTCACCACCCTTGTAGGAAAATAGCCTGTTGCATGGTAAGAGTGATGCCACCTTGAAGAAAAACTGCCGTGATGACCGATGTTTGACTCCTGCGTAGCAAAGTGCTCATGTAGCGCAGAGAACCCCTCATAAAGATGTTTATCTAACCTCCCCAGTGGTCATGAGTATTCGCAAGAAAGTCTGAGGCATGACAGATGCACATGTTTTATCAAAAAAGCTTATTATATAAAGAATATTTTCTGGAGGGTGGGTGTGGGAATCCACTGTCTGGCAGTTGCCTAAGACATCGCTTCTGTTTGTAAGTCCATATTAAATGTTTCTCTCTGAGAACCTGGATTTGTCTAGGGTAGGTTTGCATTTACCTGCTCACAGCAAAACATCCTCAAAGAAACCTTTGTCAGATCCAAGAGAAGTTTCTCTTCAAAGGTTTAGTTTGTTTAGTTTCTTTGTTCTCTACTTTCAAGGTCCAACTTCCTTATCCTTTGTGCCTGCCTGCTCCTGGTTCCAGTAAATAACTCTCCCGCCAGTCCTTATCTACAGAGCCCACGTCTGCTACTCACTCTGTAATTTACCCCTCCAGCTGTAACGGCTCTTTCCGCCAAAGCTGTCTTTCAAGTTAGTCAATCGGGTTCAGTTTAGATTGTGCGGTCCAACTCCAGCCAACGGAGAAAGGACACAGTAGTAGGGACAAACTGCATTAAAAATAAAAACTCTTTCCCTCCTTTGTTCAGTGTACTTTCATGACAACCAGCCTGCGGAAAACACCCTTCTACAGAAGTAAATTTGCCTTACTGAAAAATCTTTTGTTTGAGTACTCATTTTCTTTGTGACTCCGAGATTTACTTCCAACACCTTGTACTCATGAGCAGTCACTTCCCATTCCCAGACCCTGGCAACTATGACTCTACTTTCTGCCTCAATGGATTTGCCTATTCCTAACATTTTACATAAATGAAATCATACAATAGGTAGTCTTTTGTTTCTGGCTTCTTTCACTTAGCATAATATTTTCAAGATTCATCCATGTTATGGCATATATCAGTACTTTATTCAATTTTATTGCCAAATAATATTCCATTGCATGCTTATACATATATCACCTTTTATTTATTCATTCATTAGTTGTTGGATATTTGGGTTGTTTCTGCTTTTTGCCTACTATAAATAATGCTGAAATAAATATTCAGGTAAAGATACTTGTATGATCAGATGTCCTTACTTCTCTTAAGTATACACCTACAAGGGGGATTTCTGGGCCGTATGGTGACTCTATGTTTAGCCTTTTGAAGAACTGCCAAACTGTTTTCCAAAGTGGCTGGCACCATTTTACATTCCCACCAGCAATATATACGAGTTCCAATTTCTTCACACCCTCACTAAAACTTGTCATTGTCTATCCTTTTTATAATAATTTATTTTATGGAATATGGTCTATACTGTTCCATATGCACTTGTGAAGAAAGTGTAGTCTGTGTTGTTGGGTGGAGTGTTCTATAGATGTCTGTTGGGTCTAGTTGGTTGATAGTGCTGTCACTATTTCCTTATTGATCTTCAGTCATTAATGAAAGTAGGTATTGAAGGCTTCAACTATTATTGAGTTGCCTTTTGTTCCTTCAATCCACATAGAGCTTTTTATTATTTTTTTTTTTTTGAGACGGAGTCTTGCTCCTTTGCCCAGGCTGGAGTGCAGTGGCGCGATCTCGGCTCACTGCAAGCTCCGCCTCCCAGGTTCACACCATTCTCCTGCCTCAGCCTCCCGAGTAGCTGGGACTACAGGTGCCTGCCACCACGCCCAGCTAATTTTTTGTATTTTTAGTAGAGACGGGGTTTCACCATGTTAGCCAAGATGGTCTTGATCTCCTGACCTCATAATCCGCCCACCTTGGCCTCCCAAAGTGCTGGGATTACAGGCATAAGCCACCACACCCAGCCCACATAGAGCTCTTTTGTTAGATGTGTGTAAGCTTGATTGTTATATCTTCCTGATAAATTGCACCTTGTTATTATAAAATGTTCTTCTCTTTTCTAATGATTTTTTTAAATAGAGATAAGGTTTCGCTATGTTGACCAGGCTGGTCTTGAACCTCTGGGCTCAAGTGATCCTCCTGCCTTGGCCTCCAAAAGTGCTGAGATTACAGGCATGAGCCACTATGCCTGGCCTAAAGTGATCTTCTTTGTCTAGTAATAATTTCTGTCTTAAAGTCTATTTTGTTGATATTAATGTAGCCACTCCAGCTCTTTTTTGGTTTCTCCTTGCATTGCATACCTCTTTCCATATTTTTACCTTCAACTTCTTTGTGTCTTTGAATCTAAAATATCTGTATTATAAACAGCATATAGTTGGATTATGGTTTTGTATCCAATCTCTGCCTTTTGATTGGAATGTTTAGGCCATTTACATTTAATGTAATTACTAGTAAGGTAGGATGAACTTCTGCCATTTTGTTATTTGTTTTCTATATTTCATGTGTTTTCTGATGCTCCATACCTTTATTACTGCCTTCTTTTGTGCTAAATAGATACTTTCTAGTATACCATTTTAATTCCTTTGTTTCTTTTACACTATTTTTTGAGTTATTTTTCTAGTGATTGCCTTGGGGATTAGAATGTACAACTTAACTTAAAACAATCTAGTTTGAATTAAAATCAACTTAATTTCAAAATACAAATAATTTCAAAATAGTATACAAATAATTTCAAAATAGTATACAAACCTTTACTCCAATATAGTTCTGTTCCCTTTTCCCTCCCTTTTACTTTTATTGTAATATAAATTACATTTTTATACATTATAACCATGTCAATACAGTTCTATAATTATTACCTTATGCAGTTGTCTTTTAAATCAGATGGAGAAAAAAAGAGTTACAGATATAAAATATTTATACTGTCTTTTATATTCATCTATGTAGTTCCTTTTATCAGTGCTCTTTATTTCTTTGTGTGGATGCAAGTTGCTGTCTAGTGCCCTTTCCTTTTATCCTGAAGGAATCCCTTCAGTGTTTCTTGCAGAGGGTCTGCTAACAAGATATTCTCTCAGTTTTTGTTTATCTGGAACTGTCTAAACTTTACTTTCATTTCTTTAAGGATAGCTTTGCTAGATTTAGTTTTTTTGGTTCCTAATCTTTTTCTTTCAGGATTCTGAATACATTATCCTAATACCTTCTAGCCTCCTTGAGAGTCAGATAGTAATCTTATTGAGGATCCTTTGTAGGTGATGAGTTACTTCTCTCCTGCTGCTTTCAAGATTCTCTGTTTGGCTTTGGCTTTTGACATTTTGACTATAATGTGTCTAGGTATGGATCTCTTTAGGTTTATCCTGCTATCAGTTTGTTGACATTCTGGTTTGTGTAAATTAATGTTCTTATTGAATTTGGAAAGATTTTAGTCATTACTCCTTCAAATATTCTTTCTGTCCTTTTCTCTCATTCTTCTTCTGGGACTCACATATGCTATGTTGGTAACTTGATGATTTCCTACAAGTCTAAGCTCTGAGTTGGCTATAATAAAGACAAGCATTGAGAATGGATCTTCTCCAGGGATCTGCCAGGCAGGTCAAATAGTGACCCTTTTCTGGGTATGAGGCTTTCTGAAGAGCTCCAAACTCATTCTGTTTTCCTCAGTGGCTGCTGGTTTTCATAGCACAGTTCTGAGGCTAGCTGGTTTCCAAGATTACTGAGTAGCTCATAAGAAGGATAGGACAAGTTTAAATGCTACAAAAATGTGCTATTCTTACTAACATTTAGTCGTTTCTTAAATAAAACATTTTCAAATTATTACAAGTTTTTGGTTAATTTCCAGAATTTTGAAAAATTAATTTTGACTATTTTTTTTCCAGAGTACTTGTTGCTTTTATGAAGGAAAAGATTTTAAGAGGTTCTCACCTGACTATTCCAGAGTGCTTTAAATTGTTTATATAAACAGGGCCCTAAACCCGTAGTGGTGGCTCTATCTGAAAGAATGTCAATGAGATAAAACTTAAGCCTTGGCAGCCAAAGTTATAAGGAAAGAGAAATGATAAATAAGATGAGGAAGAGTAAGCCAAAGCTATAAAGTCAACAAAAATAGAGCACTGGGCAAGTATAAGGTATTGGTAGAAAGCCAAGTAAGGAGCAGATACACAGAGCTGCTAATTCACTTAATGGTCAAAGAATAGAAGAAAGACACACAAACAGATGGCTTTGTGGTGCAATGAATAGCACATTGGGCTTCTAGTGATGAAAGAAAGACATGCAAATTTCTTCTGCTCCTCTTGCCCATTCTGCCACCTTGAAATCAGAACCATGTACTTGTTCCTACTCTTCCTAAGATCTGTTCAGCTTCTTTGGGGATCTTTAAAATGAAATGAAGTACAGTTGACCTCCTTGAACAACACAGTTTGAACTTCACAAGTTCACCTATACACAGATATTTTTCAACCAAACAGGGATCGAAAATACAGTATTCATGAAATACAAAACCTGTGTGTATTTTGGGCTGACTTCTTGTATACACGGGTCTCACAGAGTTGACTGCAGGACTCGAGTATGCACAAATTTTGGTATCCATGGGGCGTCCTGGAACCAATCCACCTATGTCTACCAATGGATGACTGTAATTTGAGTGAGTGCCTATTCCTTCTAACCAAAAGAGACAAATAAAATAGCCAGACACAGAAAGGGAAAAGGCATTCCAGGCACAGCCAAGTCATAAAACAGCCTGGAATGTATGAAAATATGAAAACTTCAATCCAGAATAGAAGAAAAGGCTGAGAACTGGGAGAAAGGAAAACAGTCAATAAGACTAAAAATAGGTTGCTTAAGTGGTTTCTGTGAAGAAGGAACAAAGTACACAGCTTTATATCCTGCATTGCCAGAAATGTGCCCAGGGTTTGATTCCCTAAATTGGGTTAATACCCAGAGAATCCAGACTGAAAGGATCTTGTTTCTTTAAAGCAGAAATTCTCAAAGTGTGGTCCCCAGACGAGCAGCATCAGCACCACCTGGGAATTTGTTAGAAATGCAAATTCATGGCCAGGTGAGATAGCTCATGCCTGTAATCCCAGCACTTTGGGAGGCCAAGGAGGGTGGACCACTTGAGGTCAGGAGTTCAAGACCAGCCTGGCCAACGTGGTGAAACCCCGTCTCTACTAAAAATACAAAAATAAGCTAGAAATTCCTTGGACCCAGGAGGCAGAGGTTGCAGCGAGCTGAGATTGCGCCACTGAACTCCAGCCTGGGCGACAGAGGGAGACTCCATCTCCAAAAAAAAAAAAAAAAGAAATGCAATTTCACAGGCCCCACTCCAGATCTACAGAATCAGAAACTGGTGGAGGGTCCCAGCAGTTGGTGTTTTAATTATCTCTCCAGGTGATTCTGATGTATGCTAAAGAACCACAGCTCTGTTAGCCAAGAAAGCAGGCCTTTGCTTGGACTTAGCAGGGAGAAGCCCAGGCACAATTAGGGGCAACAGATGCACGGAGCTGGGCAAGGTGAGATTATTCACCCTCTATAGAGCCCACCTGCATGTGGCTAGTAGTGAAGAAGCCTCACTCTAGGTCGCAGAAGTCTCCTGCATCCCCACCACTGGCTCAGTGTAGATGAGTGCAGAAAGGAGACAGAAGAGGGGGAGCGCTGTGTGTAGTGAAAGCAGAGACCTTTACTCACCCTAATGAGAGGAGGAATCCAGAATATCCTAGATCCAGACTGATATTCACATTATTGTAGGTTCAAACCTCCACTTGAGTTTTACAGCTGCTTGGAACTGAACTGTGCTGATTTAAACCTAAACTCAAAATTATAAATGCAGAACAAGTCCTCCTTCAGGATATGCCTCTTCTTTTCTTAATTAGTTATTGGAATGTTCCATGTGGCTAAAGGGTTAGAGTGCTCTGGTCAATCCAGAGACTGTTCTACCTTGTGACAGGCCAGGTCTCACTCTTGGCTGATCAGGCAGGCCTCTGTAACAGCTATTTCAGCACTGACTGAGTGTTTAAATATTAAAAGCTGAAAGAGTCCCCTTAGATAAAGGCTAGAATGTAACAAAAGCCCACCAAGAGTTTTGCCTAGGCCTTTCCTGGGCCTTGAAGCATGACAAGATAATGAAAGAATTCTTAACAGGACCCATTTAGGATTAAACAAGTTTTTATTGGAGGTCTGAAGAGACTCCAATAAGACTGGAGAGTCTCTTCAGACCTCCACAAGCAAGTTTATTGGAGGTCTGAAGGTTTGGAGGTCTGAACTCCCCAAACCTCCATGATTTAGCAGGAGACAGGATAAGGGTAATCACCCCAGCACTGGGATCCATGTAGATTAAGTAAATTTACTGAGGTTCCAGAGGAATGTCTTCAGGACTCAGACCTTAGTTATAGATTAGAAGAAGTTAATCACTTATATCTTTAGATGCCTGCACACTTACACATAGACATATAGCTTAGAAGGTATATAAGCTCTGGAAAACTTTGTAATTTTGAGTTGGTCTAGTGATTTTTTCCAGGTCTTCTCCCTGTACCCGGTTACAAAAATAATTCTCTCCTTTCCCAGTTCATCTGCATATCCATAATGGGCTGCAAGAATAAGCAGCCTGACCCTGTTTGGTCTGGGAACAATGTCTCCTCCAACCTCAACGGCAGGCTGTTGTGCAAGACCCTCATTCTCTAGCCTTCAGCAGCTTTGAGTTCACATAGTTTATTGATCCTCAATAGTAGAATCAACAGGGCAGCTTAAAAGGAAATTTTAAGTCCAAGCCACATCCCAGAGCAGTTAAATCAGAGTTTCTAGAAGTGGTTCAATCATTGCTATTTTCAGAAAGCCACCAAGGTGATTGTAACATGCAGCCAGGGCTGAGAACGGCTGAGGATTAAAGTTTTTGTGTGAATCCCATCTTCCTTCTTCTGGTCTCTAATGCTTAAGAAAGGAGGGTCCCCTTTGATAATGAGACCTGGACTCTTGGATAAGGAGGTTCATGAGACTTAATTATTCCAAGGCTATGACATGGCAAAAGTGTCCAACAACTAATATGTATAATTAAAATTTAATGATATATTTTGTGAGTCAATCATTCAACAAATATCTATGGCATGCTTATTACATGTCAGACATTCGGGATATAATAAATAGACAAAAATTCCTGCCTTCATGAAACTTACATCCTAGTGGTGGGAATAACAAATTAGTAAAATATATGATATGTTAAATGGTGACAAGTACTATGGGAAAAATAAAGCAGAGAATAGGACCAGGAATTGCCCAGGACTAGGGAGGGTTTGCTCTTTTTAGAATGGCAGAGACTTAAGTCAGAGAGAGGAAGTAGCCCTGCAGACATTTGGAGAAAGAACAATCCAGGCAGTGGAGGATTACCCTAGGGTAGGAGTATGCCTACCATGTGCTAAGCTCCTTGCAGACATCATTGTATTTTATTCTCACACAACCCTTTAAGGGAGGTATTATCCCCATTTTCTAGTGTTCAGAAAGGATCAGCAGGCTGGGTGCAGTGGTTCACGCCTGTAATCCCAGCACTTTGGGAGGCCGAGGCAGGTGGAACACCTGAGGTCAGAAGTTCGAGACCAGCCTGGCCAACAAGGTGAAACCCCATCTCTACTAAAACTACAAAAATTTGCCAGGCATGGTGGTGCATTCCTGTAGTACCAGCTACTCAGCAGGCTGAAGCAGAATTGCTTGAACCTGGGAGGCAGAGGTTGCAGTGAGCAGAGATCACACTACTGCACTCCAGCCTGAGTGACAGAGCAACAGGTGCTGGAGAGGATGTGGAGAAATAGGAACACTTTTCCACTGTTGGTGGGACTGTAAACTAGTTCAACCATGTGGAAGTCAGTGTGGTGATTCCTCACGGATCTAGAACTAGAAATACCATTTGACCCAGCCATCCCGTTACTGGGTATATACCTAAAGGATTATAAATCATGCTGCTATAAAAACACATGCACATGTATGTTTATTGTGGCACTATTCACAATAGCAAAGCCCTGGAACCAACCTGAATGTCCATCAATGATAGACTGGATTAAGAAAATGTGGCACATATACACCATGGAATACTATGCAGCCATAAAAAATGATGAGTTCATGTCCTTTGTAGGGACATGGATGAAGCTGGAAACCATCATTCTCAGCAAACTATCACAAGGACAAAAAACCAAACACCGCATGTTCTCACTCATAGGTGGGAATTGAACAATGAGAACACATGGACACAGGAAGGGGAACATCACACACCGGGGCCTGTTGTGGAGTGGGGGGAGAGGGGAGGGATAGCATTAGGAGATATACCTAATATTAAATGACGAGTTAATGGGTGCAGCACCATTAACACCAACGTGGCACATGTATACATATGTAACAAACCTGCACGTTGTGCACAGGTACCCTAAAACTTAAAGTATAATAATAAAACACCACAGAAAGGATCAGTAGCTCATCCAAGGGCACAGTAAAAGTTGACGCTGAAATTCCAGGTCTGTGCAACCTCAAAGGTCCTGCTCTTAACCCCTACTCTACTGCCCCTGTCAGCATCACGTCTCACCCCTGCCACGGAGATGTCACAGGCAAGCAATGTCTGGGGAATGATGAGTGTCCCAAGGAGTAAGGGTGCATGAGTGCCCCATAACCCACCTTGCCTCCCCACTACCACCAGTGCCAAAGCCTGGCTTCCATGCCAGGTGTTAATGCTGTCCCTCCACGCTTCTCTCCCCCAAAGACCTCCAGTACACACACACACACACACACACACGCACACACAAGCACATCCTTTATCAAACAGGCCCAATCCTGTTTCCTATCCTTTCTGCTTCTTTCACTGATCTGCTCCCCACAGGGCAATCTCAGACCAGATCACTCACTGTTTCAGAGCCGTCAAGCTGACGTAACAGAATCCTAGTATCTCAGAGTTTCTGTTTGGTGGTTAATACCAGGGGCTTCCTCGGCCCCTAGGTACCTCTCTCAGCCCTAAGAGTGGTGTTCTAGTTGCAAACACTCAGATTACTCTTTTACTCTGACCTGAAGTCATCTCAAGGCATTCTTTTCCCCATCAATAACTACAGAGTTGTTTTGTTTTGTTTTGTTTTGTTTCTAATAAGAGTGGCCCAGAGTGTGAGTACCCTGTGAGAGCCCAATAAAAGAGGTAGTTGGGGGTATGAGCTTTGGATTTGTTGGTTTGCATTTGAAAGGCACACTTGCAAGTGAGTCCTTTCTACAACCAGGAATTGACTAAGCCCTAGGAGGGGCAGTCCCTCCAGAATCAGCCAGGCCCCTGATGTCAAAACATCAAAAAATACAGAAAATAAAAAGACATGATGAAGTCAGTGCTGATTTATTTATCCATCTCCTCCTGCCTGCAGCACAGTGCCTGGCCATAGCAGATGGTTCAGTGGTTGCTCACAGAAAAGACTAAGAAGAGCAGCACAGAAAAAGCAGTTATGTCTCGGGAGACACACAAGGGTCGGAGTGGGAGGTGTTGATCACACTGTTTTCCATCTTTGACAGGCAGCAGACAACAAGACTTGAGGGACAGGTAGCAGGAAGGGGAGTTCTGATGTAGGATGAAGGAAGTATTTTGAGAGAGAGGCAATCTCAGTAGGACCCCACCACGAGCAGGCAAGTGGGACAGCTGGAGATCAGGAGGGCTCCAGAAGTCACAAGGGCTCCTCCTTATACCGCTGAGCCCAGGTGAGCTACAGTCCTTCCCAGGGTCTACACAGACATCACCTCCTGCATTTGCCGTCACTACCCCCTCCCCAGTCTAACTCTTGAAAGTCCTGAAATGCCTGTGATTCTGGCTGGAGCTGCTGTCCTCATCCCAGGTAACGGACTCATCACCTGCCCTCCCCTCTTGCCTGGTGCCTGGGCAGCTTTCATTGTTCTCTGGAGCTTGGCTGGCTGCCAGGCCTTAAATCCAAAAGTTACTTTCTTTCCTGTGGTAGCACAAAAGAAAGTTTTGCCCCTTAGATGGATTTTTTTTTCCCCATTCTTCCCCACAATGACGAGACTCTGAAAGGAATAGCAAATGACTTTTTCCTCTTGGCGGAGTAGTGAGATCTTGATCAGTCCAAGCCCAGAATGTTTGTGGATCAACATTCACTCAGCAAACCTCGATGAATCGTGATGTGGGACGAAGAGGGTAAACTCACAGCATTTAACAAGGGTTATTCTACAATCAAATGCATGCTTGACAGTGGCAAAGTGCTTCTGCACATTTGCTTTTATCTTAGATCTATCACAACTCTGCAAAGAGGTGAGGGAGTATATTATTCCTATTTTATCCATGTTGGAAACTGAAACTCAGAAAGGTCAAATAACTTGCCCAAGGTCAAGGCAAGAACTAAGAGCTTCTAACTCTCCTATGGAATATTCTGGTCTCATCCCTGCTGGGAGATACTGCTTCTAGACTTCAGGGCAAAGAGGGGGAGTTTCTTGTCTTCTGTTCAGGAGGCAGGAACAGTAGAAGAGCACAGATTTTGGAGCCAGAAAATGTAGACTTGAATCCGTTCCTACCCCTCACCAGCTGTGTGACCTTAAGTGTGTTACTTAATATCTCTGAGGCTCCGTCTCTTCTTACGCAGAGAACAACAGGCTACCCCTCACAGGGTTTTTGTAAACACTCAGTGAACCAACTTTAATAACACACCTGGCTTAGTGCCTGATACAAAGTAGCTGTGCAAAAAGTGCTGGTTCTCTCTATTCTTCTGTGCTGGGGCAACAGTTTAGCCACATGGAAAGGGGCCACATACTCATTCTCAGAGTCCTGAGCTGGACAGGATCCCCAGGAGCTGACAGTTTGAGGTGTGTGGGCTATGACTAAGGGGTATGAGATTTTCCGGCATGATGCTCACACAAAACCCCGAATGTGAGGTTGGGGGCGAGTACAGCATGCTGGCGCCTGAGCAGAAACCCTCGAGGGACACTTGGAAATCATGACTTAAGAACACTTGGGTGTGCAGTGGCGTCAGAGGGGTCAGGGGAGGCATGCTGAACTTCACAGTGGCTCTCCCATGCAGTTGGGCAAATTCTTTGGGCCTCCCTGATTTTCCTTAATAAGCCCTTTCTGTCTTCGATCTCCAAGAACTCATTAAATCCTTTCTTGATGCTATTTTCCTTCTGTGGTTTGAACATCAGGGTAAAGAGTGCCATAAAATTATCCCCAGTAGGAGATTTCTTTCGTGAATCCTGAAATACATTTTTTCCAGCTTTAAGGAGTGGTGGCCACTCCAAGACTCAGCAAACATGTCAGCTTCGACCCTGACCGTGACTTGATTTTACAGCATGTTGCTCCTGCCAATCAGTGCGTCCCTGATGGACATGTCTTCATTTATTCAGTCAGCTTGGCTTAGTGTTCGTTCTTGAGAAAATCCAGCCTGGTCCCTCAGGACCTTCCATTAATAGACTGATTTTGTTGCAGTCACAACCCCCACCCTGCTGTTTCCTCTCAGTTTAGTTGCTTTGCCAATTCACTTTCACTCCAGCCTTCTCTTACACTTTTCAGCCTCCTGTCACAATGGAGTCTTAAATGGGCAGCTTCTCTTTACTCGGAAGGACCAATGCCAGATAAGGGTGGGTTTGAGGAGGATTCAGGGGCCAGGACCACACCTTACCCAGAGCCTGAGCATTACCCTAGCTGTTCTGGGTCTGTTCCATCCTTTTTGCACCTTGGATCCTGCAATTAAAAGAGAAAGCAGAGACTGCCTAGCTCACAGACCCTGAGGATAATTTACTGATTTCATGGCACCTGAGAGTGTCATGAATGCCTGGCTCAAGCCCAGCTCCAGAAAGTACATTTCAAAAAATGTCAAATATATGTAAAGTACCCCCTCCCCACTGGTATTGCATATTGTACGATTTCACTGAAACCCCATCCTGAACATCACCATAAGAACATCATCATAGAACCCACATTCTCCGACTAGCACTGGGGGCATGATTAGGAACAATTAAAGCACAAATGCAGTGTTCATTCCTAATTAAAAGAGATTTGACTTCAAAGGTCCAATATGAATTCTTTCCTTAAAGAAGCACACTAGAGCATGGTAATTAGAGATTCGGGTTCTAGTGCCAAACTACTGGATTCAAATCCAAGCTCTGCCACTTGCTAGCTGTGTGACTTGGGCAAGATGTTTAACCTCTTCTGTGCCTCAGTTTCCTCATTTGTAAAATAGAAATAATAATAGCAATCAACTTGTAGGGATGCTGTGAAGAATAAAAGTGTCAGTACCTATAAAGCGCATAAAACAGCACCCAGCAGATAGTAAGTGCTCAGTAAAAGGAGCACACGCCAGTCTCCTCTTGATAGACTTTTATACTGCATGGAGGCTCCCTGGGAGTACACAGGCAGGAGTTTCCAGATGGATGTGGGGTCTTTCAAAATCCTGACATCAGCAACATTTTGTGTGGGTTCCCCAATGCCCACAATCATGGTTCAGACAATGACCAAGATTATGCAAATTTCACACACTATCTATAAGAAAGATGAGCCCAGGCCGGGCGCGGTGGCTCACGCCTGTAATCCCAGCACTTTGGGAGGCCGAGGCGGGCAGATCACGAGGTCAGGAGATCGAGACCATGGTGAAACCCCGTCTCTACTAAAAATACAAAAAAAAAATTAGCCGGGCGTGGTGGCAGGTGCCTGTAGTCCCAGCTACTCGGGAGGCTGAGGCAGGAGAATGGCGTGAACCCGGGAGGTGGAGCTTGCAGTGAGCTTAGATTGCACCACTGCACTCCAGCCTGGGTGAGAGAGCGAGACTCCTTCTTAAAAAAAAAAAAAAAAAAAAAAGATGAGCCCAGTGTAGTCATTCCACCCCCGCTTTCCAATATTTTTGAGAGAAGCTCCTCAACTGCCACAGTAAAGAAGTCTTTATCAATGCAACCCCAACAGTCCAGCGTCAGCCATGGTGAAGGCCAACTGTGGTCTCCCAGTGAATGACGGACACAAATAAGTCACAAAATACCCTTCACTCTCAAGGTAGGAATAATTTCATATATCTTCAGTTCTCATATATGGCTAGGGGGGTTCTCAAACATTTTATTTAAATTTCATTTAAAATTTATCGTAACCATCTAAACAAACCATAATGAAAATGTGGTATATACCCAATTTTGATACATAGAGGCCACCAGCCCATTAGCTTAGGATGCCAAATTAACTTATTTTTATGCAGGCCTCTGAATGAAGTTTTCTCATTTTAATTAAAAAGTACCCCAAGACTAAGAGTCAAGCTGTGAAAAGGTTATTGCTATTTGCAACTACTCAACTGTATAAATCGTGATTTCTTGGTGCTATGCAACCCAAACCAAAATCTAGAGAGAAACTGGTTGCCAAGACTGATACAACTCTGCAATTTGATGCATAGGCCTTGATTTCAATTCCCTGTGCTCACCAAAACAACATCATTCACATCGATACAGAGTAGGTATCACCAATTACAAAATATATGCATGGTCATAAAATACTGCTCTCATCTCTTTTATGTTTAAGGGTTCCAAATAAATATTTTATTATTGAAAGAAGTCTGAAATCCCCCTATAATTGTTATAATGGTATGCCAGTGTCCGTCAAAACCCTCCTCCATGCCTCTCCCAGAGCAATGCAATCTCTCCATTATACGCCTATGATTGTGACTCTCTCCTACTTGAAAACTTTCAGCGGCTCCTCCCATTCCCCATAAGACAAAGCAAGGACTCCTTGGCTTGGCAGACAAGGGCATAGCAATCTCGTTCCCACACACTGTTCACTGGCATCTCTTGTTCCCTGGCATCAGTCCCTGCTCCAGCTGCACAGAACTGCTTGGTATTTCCCAGGAAATGTCAGGTATTTTCATGCTATTCCCTTGGCCCCAAATGCCCTTATCTCTCTCGTGCTCCCAGCCACCTCCCCTCACTCCAACTCAGTTCTGAAATTCATCCATCAGGACTCAACTCAAGCAGCATTTCCTTAAGCAGCCCGTGGCTCATTGGTGCCCCTGTAGTGCCTTACACCTGGCTCTATAGTGAAATCATCAGCGTGCATCTCTACGTTCCCCACCTGATTGAGAGCTTCTGCTGATGTAGTAATGTATTTGTCTTTATGTTCTGGCACACACAGGTGTTTCATAACATAGAAGGAAGAGAGGGAGGAGAAAGAGGGAAGAGGAAAGAGGACAGAAGGGAGGACAGAAGGGGAGGAAGTGACAGCCAAGCCTCTCATGCCATGCCTGCCCACCTCCCAGGATCACAGAAATAGCCCTTCCAGATTAAGCTGTGTTCCTGGACTACCTGCATGACTACTCTTTTCCCTGCTCTTTCAAGATAATAATACCTTTGATTGCATTTCAGCGTGGTGACACTGAATAACGTTTGTGAAGCAGCGTTACTCCTATTACACAGATGAGGTAACAGAGACCAGAGACATAAGGTGATGGGCAAGAATTCTGCCAAGGACCTGGTCTAATTCCTCTAAGGGCCCAGTTTACCATCACTGTGTGTTCAGTTCATAGGTATGTGTGTGTAAGTATGCACACTTTCGTGGGGCACTGTGGTGGAAGGGACGTGGCTTAGTCCTTTCTATTAAAGAGATGATTCAGCCAAAGCTACCACTGCGTGAATTAGAAGCAGCATTTTGCCTTGGGCTTTTTATTCTGTGCAAATAGGTTGGTATGGAAACCACGCTTCTGAGGTTGCAATCAAAACACCATTTGCCTCTATTGGTGTTCTTAAAATGTTACATGTTGATAGTAGATGAGAAATTTTTACATTTACCACATCAATTCTTTCTTGTCAACAAGCATCTATCTATAAATGGTTGTAAAGTAATTGTAGCAAACTCTTTCAAAATATTCCGTATTTGTGCTCTAACAGCAAACAATAAATATAGCTACTTTTCAGCATCTGTCTCCAACTAGATGGTAAGCTCCTTGAAGGTAGTGATATTTCATTCATCTCCGGGTGATCAAGGATTAGACAGGGAATGGCACCAAGGAGACATTCAATAAATGGGGTTTGATTGGATAAACAAGACAACTGGCAGATTTGCCAACACAGGTTAACCACAACATTTTACACTGGCCTAGCCCTACACAACCTTCAAAGCCCTCTTGCTACTTTACTTGATCTGCCCACCTTTTCCGCAAGTTAAACAGGGGACATATTATTAGTTTCATTATGCAAAGGAGAAAATAGAAACTCAGCAAAGTCCAGTGACTTAGCTGGGCTGGTCAACAAGCACTGGAATCCAGGTTAGAACCCAGGCTTGCCAGCTCCTGGGCCAACACCCTCCCCTCCTCCTCACCCTGCCCCACTCCACCGAATGCCTCCACACATTGAGCAGCAAGTACCTGCTCAACAGGCTCCAGAACACCCGCAACTGGCTCCCATACCTTCTCTACTATTTCATGGGCATCCTCTGTGGTGATTTAGTTTAATGCAGACCTCTCCAAGATGCATCTGGACTCACAACCCAGCTCCTCTTCCACAGCTTTTCCTTGACCCTGCACATCCCTTTTTTCCTAATTAGCTTTGGCTTACCTTAGTTTTCACTGAAGTCTGCCCTGCGAGAGTTCTGGAATACGGTGTATTTGTACACTAGAGTTTTTCTCGGTGTTTATTGACATTAATTTCTAGGAGGCCGTGTGAGTGGGGATGATAATGAATCACTCTGGGTACTTTTCCACAGAGAATGAGCCCAGGGACCACCATAGGGACTGGGCTGATGCGGACGTGGAGCTCCCTGAAATGTAATCAGGTGATGCTTTACAGTGCTTTAGGGAAGTGGGGACTCACAGGAGAGAGGTCTATTTCTGTCATCTTGCCTTTTTGTCACACTCCAACGGTTAGGAGTAACCATCAATACCCATGGAGACAAGATGGGAGAAGCCCTCCCTGCTCCGGGCTGCTCACTTTAGAGGACCCACCCCCTGCAGGGCCAAGACCAGAGTGAGGCAGGAGCCAGCCTGCCTTTGTGTGACCCTGAGAGTGATGCCTCCTTCAATTTTGCACTGAGGCACATCACCTGCCTCGCCCTAGTCGCAGCCATGCTGTTCTGGCCCTTCTTTGACCGGACCCACCGTAAGGGGAGAATTTGCAATGTTGATGTCCTGTGCCTACCCAGACCTGTGTCTCTCTCTCTAGATCCTGAAATTCCCAAGGTCCCTGAGCCCGCTTCCAGAGGCTGCACAGGTACCCCTGCTGGGCATACCCCTAAGCAGGTTGGAGTGTCTGCACAGCTGTGCAGAAGGCCCTTAGCTGAGGGCGTGGAAAGAAAAGGTGGCCAGAAGCCTACTCTCTTCATCAACCAAGCTCCAGGACAGAATCCAAAAATTCAAGAATTCAAAATTTGGATCTGACCTTCCATATTTTTATATGGTCTATTTTTTATGGTAAGAAGATAGAACGTTTTTAGTTTGACAATGTGTTAGGGTGATGAATTACTTTGAACTATTTAGACATGTGGTATATGGGCCTCTATCCACACTCTTGTCTGGACCCCACAAATGTGAGCCTGGAGGAGTCTTGAGAGAGGATGACCTAAACTTCAGAAGACTCTGTGGAGAAATGACCCCTCCACACACACCTACTACTATAGGTCTCTATCTCTTGTATAGGACCATTGCAATTAATTCTTTGTCTGATTTGTGATCCTGCCTGCCAGGTAAAGCGTCCAGGTGGTATGTGAGCATGTGGATGAGGGGATAGGCTTAACATGGTCACTCATGAAGGATGAGCCATTTTTGCTGAGGATGAAGCACGGTCATTTGCATGAGAATTTCCCCGACATTGTCCATTGAAGGAGGCAGCTAAACATGGTGGGGCCCTGCACGTGGAAAGTGGCTGGAATCAGATCTGTCCCTCTCACAATTAGGGGAGCAGCTCTTCAGAGTCTTACCTCAGCGTGCTTACACTTCCTCCCTTCAGTCGAGCACAGTGACTCACATCTATAATCCCAGCACATTGGGAGGCCGAGGCAAGTGGATCATTTTAGGTCATAAGTTCGAGTCCCTCCCTTTCTCTGCTTCCTTCCGGCCCTTCAAGCTTCCCACAAAATCAACACACACGCGTGCACATGGATCCTGTGGTCTCTCAGAGCCTCCCAAGCCCCCCAGCCTTTCCACTCTCCTGCTACCTTCCACCACCAGTTTTGACCCATCAGGACTGACGTCATGCAAATTGAGGCCCATCTTTTGGTGGCCCCAGGGACAGTACAATGTCACCAAAATATGGGCTGTACAGTCTTAGACACACATGCAGGGGTAACATACCTGCAAGGTCATCTTCAGCTGCAAGGTTCCAAGTCTCAGCCACCATCCAGGCCCACCCAGCCCCAGGCAGGCTAGGCTGTGATAAAAGTTATTTCTGGATTGCGTCCATTATCAGGAGCAGGAGTGACAGACGAGCTCAGCTGGAGCCCTTTCTTCTGGGATCCTCATTGGTAATACACCCTGTCAGGCCCACCACGTGCCACTGGGTTTGGAGATTCTTGGACCCCAGCTGCCTGCCGATGGTTCTGCTAGCCCAAAACTTTGTTCGCCGTCCTACCTCATGTGTGGGAAAAGGCTGGTGGCTGGTGGGGACACTCTGGCCCCTGATGGTTGGAGAGGAGTTGATCTAAATCCACTCCTCCCAGCCTCACCTTCGCCCTCCACCACCCACCTGGGTCCCTCCAGAAAACCTTGCAAGGTCTGACTTTCTGCCTGGGCCTCCGCAGTCCTCTCAACTGTTCCAGTCCCCTCCTGGATCCACTATACAAATACAGGCTCACTGCCAAGACGTGGGAACAATAAATCTTCCCTCATTCTTTTATTCATGTCCTCACCTCTGCAGAGAGTGCTGAGGAAAAACCAACCCCACAAAATCCCTGTGGGCTCTAGCAGTCTGGCAGTCTCTTCTTTGCTCCTCTGTGATGATATTTGGAAGGCAGAGGCCAGGAGAAGCAGCCCATCCAGCTCCCGTAGGGGCGGCAGGCCCTTCTCTTCCTCCTCCTCAGGGGGCTCAACCACTCGAAGCCAGCACCTGTAACATGCTGAGCCCGCACCAGGCTCTGGGGACCAGAAATCAGAGTGACGTGGGGAAACTGGGACATCGATATGCATAGCTTGCCGGAGTTACACTACACCTGACTCACCTTCCTAGCCTCCCGCAAACTGCCAGAGAAGTTCTGGGCCTGGGAGGGCCAGGCTGTTTGCACAAAACATTAGGTGAGATGAGGGAGGGCTGCCCTGGCTGCCGGCTCAGAAGCTACCACAGGGAAGAAGTGGCAACCAGGGCGGCTGCAGGCCGTGAGGAAGGAGGGGCTCTCTCCTTAAGGGCCTCAAGGGCAAGGTAGCATCTGCTGGTGTCACAGCCTTTGCAAAACAGTTCAGACCTTGAGAATTCCCAGGACCTTCCTCCTCCAACTCTGTGCACCAGGGAGTGCTTCCATTAAGCTCAAACTGAGGAAGGATAGTAGGATTCGGGGGTACACTGAATTTTGCAGAACTCCATTTATACAGAAGAGAGGCACTAGGCTTAGGGTGAGCCACTGTCCTAGTTTGTCCAGGACTGAAAAGTTCCCCAGGACATAAGTTTTTCAGTGCTAAAACCAGGACAGTCCTGGGCCAACTCGGAAGATGGGTCACCCTAACAGAGGGGCTGTGGGAAAATCGATCCTCCCTCCCTGAGCCTGGCATGTGGCTGAGTCCAGAGCAGGGCTTGGATCCCAGATGGTTTCTAGCGGTTCTGCTAACCCACAACTTTCCTCACTATTCTAGGCATGAAGAAAGGCTGGAGGAAGGAGTGGGTCCTCATGGCCAGCTTAGGAGCTGTCAAGGAAAACAGAAAGAAGGAAAGCGTCCACGGTCTTTGTGGTAGAGAGGAAATTCCTTTGGCTGCCTTTGCGGAGCTGGGGCCCATGAGGCTTCAGACAGAGCCTGGGGTATCAGAAAGTGAGCTGGAGGGCACCTAAAAAACTGCCAGATTGAAAGGCTCAACCTTTCCTTGAATCCTTGCCCAGGGAACAAATGCTAGGTACAGCAACATGGCGAAAGCTGCCTTCCAAGTCTTTTGCCCAGTTTCTATTGCTCCCATGGACCCAGAGGGCTCCCAGGGACAGCAGCCTTGCAGTGCTGTGAAGCTATAGCAAGCTGACTTCTGTAGATCTGTCCCAGGGAACAGGTTCCTCCTAAAGGTTATCCAAACTGGAAGTGGTGGGCAGACATCTCAAGAGGCAAAAGAAGTTTGAGTTAAAGCTGGTCTGACAAGGCAGATCCAGTGGAGACCATCTTGCCCAGACTTCTAAGTTGACAGATGAGAGACCAAAATCCAGGGAGACTGAGTCATCTGCTCCAGCAGCCCATTCCCACGTGGGATGTGACGGGACTCTGCATCTAGAACCATTGTTTCCTACTATCAGATGTCACAGCCATAGATTCCTTGGAAGGGAGAAAGCTCTGAGATGATCCCAGCCCTTTGCAAGTCTCTGCCTTCCTGGAGCCCACGTGCTGTTCCGGGAGAGGCTAAGTAGCAAGGACTCTGTGCCTCAGCAGCCACAACTTCTCTCTCCATTTCGTTTGACTCCTCAGCTTGGTTCCCTCCAGAATCACCTCCAGGTGAAAGCCTCCACAGATCCCCCTGGAGTGCTCCACCCTGAGGAGACTCCAAGCAGGCCGGCCTGCTTGGCCTCTCTATTTCCCAGCCTTGAATGTATGAGAAAGACCAGCCTCAGCCCTCAGGAGTAGGAAGCTGCTGCCTACCTACTTCCTTACGAACCTGCCTAGAGGTGGAGGGATTTAACACACAGTTGAAAGAGTCATTAACAACACCTGGCTCTGATCAGTTTAGTAGGAAACAGAGTCCTGAGGGTGGGGCACACCCTGAGTGTTCACTGTGGCATGTCTGCTAGGGAGGTAAAGACGGGGCTCAGGCCCAGAATGCTGGACTGGAGACTGGGGGCAGGTGAAGGTAGGTTTTCCTTTGAGTAGCCGTGGACAGCAAGAGGGTCCTGAGAGCATGGCCAGGAGACGGCAGATGACAGAGGAGAGAAGAAGTATCAGAGGGACTTGGGAAAACATCTGACAGCTACCAAACCAGCTCTAAGCATTTATAGCATTTCCAGTTTTGTCCTATTGTGGGTGAGCCAAGCACCTTCAAAAAGAAAATATAAGAAAGAGCCTGAGAAATGTTCCTGAGGAATGTCAGGGCCGCCCCTTGTTCCCAGAAACCCTTTTAGGAAAAGCACGACTCCACAGAAGATGTCAGGAAGGGAGAACCTGAATCTGATGCTAGAGGGATGCTGAACCCTCTAGCATCCTTGAGACCCCACAAGCACATAGAAGAGGGAAGGGATCTGCACCCATCATGGCAGCCAGGAATGACCCTCTTGGAACGTCTCAGGAGGCTCGAAAGCTCTGCCTAAGCAGGTGGGATGCTGAATCCTACCAGAGGAAGGCAGAGGTTTCCCACATACAGAATTGCTCTGACTTCTATAACAATAGGCTCTTGGAATTCCCTGAGCAATTACTACCTCCCCACTCAGCTCTATGCCTGGCTGGCTACTAGTAATTTATTGCAAATAAGTCTCATTTCTCCAATAAGACAGTCGGCTTTTCTACCTCCAAATTCCCTACAGAGCTTAAGAGCGCTGGGAACCCAGCTGGTCCTCATTAAGGCCCTTCTGCACTCAAATATTCCCAACCTTCCTGGCCCCACCTCCACCCCTTCGTTCCAGGAGCAGGCTCAGGGGAACAGAGCTGGCCAAGCCACTCGCTTCCCTTCCCTTTCCAAAGAGCTGGACTGGCAGATGCTAATAAGGAAAGTGAGAGCTTCTGCATCTGCAGATCTGACTGGTAGCCTGGCCAAAGAAAACAGGAACTTCTGTGTAGGTAAGCAAGGAATCTTTATTAGCAAATTCTCTAATTAGGGTACCCTTTATAGCTCTCCTGTAGGAGATATTCATTTGTAAGTTTTGGTCAAGACCATGAATCTCAGGGAGAACTGGAAATTTCTAAGAATATTGCCTAAGAAGGGTCTTTGGCAGGAGCCTCTTAAATTCCTGGGTTTTGGTTCATTCATCTATAAAAAAGTAGGTGTGGGAGGCTGGGTGTAGTGGCTCACGGCTATAATCCCAGCACTTTGGGAGACCAAGGCGGGTGGATCACTTGAGGCCAGGAGTTCGAGAGCAGCCTGGCCAACATGGTGAAACCCCATCTCTACTAAAAAAAAAAAAAAAAAAAGTACAAAAAAAATTAGCCAGGCTTGGTGGCGCACACCTGTAGTCCCAGCCACCCAGGAGGCTGAGGCATGAGAATTGCTTGAACCTGGGAGGCGGAAGTTGCATTGAACCAAGATCATGCCACTGCACTCTAGCCTGGGTGACAGTAAGACTGTCTCAAAAAAAAAAAAAAAAAAAAAAAAAAGTAGGTGTGCCAATGCATTACTATAAGCAGGTGACTTACACCAGGTGACCTGAGCAAGTACCTTCCAATTCTATTCTTCTGTGCAATACTGGACCATCTCATTCATTCATGTGCATGACAGCGATGTGGATTTAGAGTAAAAAGACCCACGGTTGACATCCTGGCTCTGGTGCTTACCAGCTGGGTGGTCTTGGAGGAGTCACTTAATCTCTCTGAATTAATTTTCTTATCTGGAAAATGAGGACAATAATAATAATATCTGCATCACATAGATGTTGTGAGCTCCCACATATGGGCGTGTTTTCTAAACTGTAAAACACTATTCAAATGTTACTGATTATTGAAAGACCTTGATGGCTGTAATTTTTTTAACTTCCCTTTAAATATGCAAATGATTATGATTGACATCAGAAACACAAAAAAGATCACAGCTGCTGGATTTGCTGTTAACTTATCCCTGTCCAGGGGGATCCACTACCCCATCAGTGCCTCCTGAGGCAGGGACTTAAGGGAGCTGGGCAGTAAATGTTAATCTCAGGGTAGAGGCTGAAGGTCTGACCTCCAGGGACACAGGGCGAGGCTATTTTGCCATTCAGCAGAACTTCTCCCACGTTGCTTCTACAATTTGACAGCAGACTCCCAGCAACTACTTCCCTGGTTAATAAACTGGCAGTAAATTGAAACCTTCATTTTCTAGTGCACTTCATGTAAAGGGAGCAGACCCTCTAGAAATGAGTAATCATTTGTACAACTCCTCAAAAAATATGCTGATAGACTCACAAAGTTCTATTATTGCTAAACACTAATTGCATTTCCTTGGGTAAGCACCATAAAAAATTCCCTGCAGTTTTTAGAAACAAGATGCCAATTACATTTTAACTGCTAGAGAGGAGAGAGTTGGGGAGACGCTTACCCAAGGAAATGCTAACTGGGCATAAAACTCAAAAAGAGAGGCCAAGTCAAAAGGCCCAGTTCCAAAACAAGAGCTAAGAAGGAGAGATGGGGCCAGGTGCGGTGGCTCACACCTGTAATACCAGCACTTTGGGAGGGCGAGGCAGGTGGATCATCTGAGGTCAGGAGTTCGAAACCAGCCTGGCCAACATGGTGAAATCCCGTCTCTACTAAAAATACAAAAAATTAACCAGGCATGGTGGTTGTAGTGCACCTGTAATCCCCGCTACTCGGAAGGCTGAGGCAGGAGAATTGCCTGAACCCAGGAGGCAGAGGTTGCAGTGGGCCAAGATGACACCAGTGCACTCCAGCCTGAGTAACAGAGCAAGACTCTGTCTCAAAAAAAAAAAAAATGGGGAAAGAGAAGGAGAGATGGGCCTTGCAGGAAAACCAAACCTTTACAAGAGAGCATTGACTTAAGTGTTTCTCAGACTCAAGATCTCAGAGCACCTGGATGGCTAAGGCTTTTCATTGCAGATCATGACATGTAGATTTTTTTTTTTTTTCTTTTGAGACGGAGTCTCACTGCCAGCTCTGCCTCCCGGGTTCACACCATTCTCCTGCCTCAGCCTCCCAAGTAGCTGGGACTACAAGGCGCCCGCCATCATGCCTGGCTAATTTTTTTTATTTTTAGTACAGATGGGGTTTCACCGTGTTAGCCAGGATGGTCTCCATCTCCTGACCTCGTGATCTGCCAGCCTCGGCCTCTCAAAGTGCTGGGATTACAGGCGTGAGCCACCGCGCCCGGCCAACATATAGATTTAACAAATTTAAAGAATTAAACAAACCCCATTTCTACAAAAGATACAAAAGAAGAATTAGCCGTGTGTGGTGGCATGCACCTATAGTCCCAGCTACCAGAGAGGTTGAGGTGGCAGGCACTGAGCCCACAACATCGAGGCTGCAGTGAACAGAGATGGTGCCACTGCACTCCAGCCTGGGCAAAACAAATAAGCACAAACCCAAATTCTCGAGTAGATGAGCAGGAGTCAGCACCAAAGCTTCAATATGTATAGAAGATAGAAGGAAAATTGTAATTCTACCCTGTAATATGTGTTTGTGTGTGTGTGTGTGTGTGTGTGTGTGTGTGTCTGTCTGTGTGAGTGAGAGAGAGGAGACAGAGAAAACTGGACCAAGACCATATATCACTTTAATAACAGAACTCCTTGGACCAGTTCACAGAACTGTCATTTAAAACCAATGTCCTAGACCAACTCCAACCTTCTTGTTTTCCAGTGCACCCACCCCAGACAGAGCCAGCCAGAGCCAGGTGAGAACAGGAAGGGGAGTGGAGAGGGAGAGTGGAGAGGGTCCTGACTCCCGTAGGCTTCATCTGGGCTGGCCCAGCCTTGACCCCGTCTGCCCAGGAGCCTCTCAGCCATGGAGTCCTCTAGGGAGGCACTTAGCCCACCTGAGAGCACAGGGAAAAGGCGGGACTGGGGGCACCTCCCAGCACCCTCCCAAAAGACTCACACAGGGGCAGGGAGGGGAGAGGGGAGAAGGGCAGGCTTCCTGCTGCTTCCAGCAGCCTCTTCATCTCCAGCTCCTACCTCTCTCCTCCTCCCTCTCATCCCTCAGCAACCACAGCATGCCCAACCGAGCCCCAGCCTCTCTTCTATCATTGAGTCTCTAGTGAGAAAGAGGACTCTGAAATCAGGGCCCAAGAGGAGAGACCTGGTGGCTGGGTGGCTGGCCAGTGGGTGGTGACTGTTCCTCACGCACAGTAGTAGGAGGTCCATGCATTCTGCATCGGAGGCTACTGCCTTTCCTCCATTAGTGGAGCTGCTGAAGGCCCCAGGAAGCATGAGGCGGTGGTGTGCAGTGAGACTGGAGGAAACAGCAGGACTCAGAGGAGGGAGTCCTAGAGCAAAAGGGAAAGGAACTTATTCACAGCATGGCTCTACACTAGCCAAGCGACTTTTATTTTAGTAAATCACTTAACCATGCAGGGCCTTGATTTTCACTTCTATCAAATGGGGCTAAAAATATCTGCTGCTCAAGATTTTTTGTAAGATTTCTTTGAGAAAATCAATACATACATTCCCTATAAACTCCGAATGTGTTATCTACCAACCCCCACCCCTGCCCAACCTTAGAGGAAGATGCTTTCCATGATCATGCCCTAAATTTATAAAATACTTTATGTAAATAATGGGTTTTTTTTGTTTTTTTTGTTTTTTTTGTTTTTGTTTTTGAGAGAGAGTCCTGCTCTGTCGCCCAGCCTGGAGTGCAGTGGCACGATCTCAGCTCACTGGAACCTCCGCCTCCCAGGTTTAAGTGATTCTCCTGCCTCAACCTCCCAAGTAGCCAGGTGCGTGCCACCATGCCCAGCTAATTTTTGTATTTTTAGTATAGACAGGGTTTCACCATGTTGCCCAGGCTGGTCTCGAACTCCTGACCTCGTGATCCGCCCACCTCGGCCGCCCAAAGTGCTAGGATTACAGGCATGAGCCACCCCACCTGACCAGTAATGTGTTTTTATACACATTATCTCATTTGGCCTTCCCATTGAACAGATGAAGGAGAGTGGCTTGCCCAGAGTCACACAATTTACATAGATGCAGAACCCGAACTGCTAAATGCTGAGCTCTCTCCACAGTGCAGGGAATGAGGCCACTAGTAACTGCCTTACAGACCAGGGATGAATGATGGTAACAGATATACACATAAATAACACGATAGGCCTGGCACAGTGGTGCACGCCTGTAATCTCAGCACTTTGGGAGGCCAAGGCTGGTGGATCACCTGAGCTCAGGAGTTCAAGACCAGCCTGACCAACATGGTGAAACCCATCTCTACTAAATACAAAAAATTAGCCAGGCGTGGTGGCGTATGCCTGTAATCCCAGCTACTTGGGAGGCTGAGGCAGGAGAATCGCTTGAACCCGGGAGATAGAGGTTGCAGTGAGCTGAGATTGCGCCATTGTACTCCTGCCTGGGCAACAAGAGCAAAACTCCATCTCAAAAAAAAAACAAAAAACACCACAGATCACTCACTCTAAGCCTAGCACTGTGCTAGGCATTGTACAGGTCTTATTTAATAGCATATAAAAATAGCATATAAGTAGCCATGATGGTTATTATCAGGAAATTAAGGTTTACCAAAGTTAGAAACTTGCCAAAGGTCGACACAGGAAATGGTAGATCTGGGACACAAACTCAGGCATACTCTTACCCAGTTCATCCTTAAATTGATATAAATCCAATGGATTCAATGTTTAAGCTTCACTTCTTCCTCCACTCACTCTGGGGAACATGTCCTAGCCCCCTCCTCAGCCCCCAGCAGGGCCCAGGCCTAAGGGGTAAGGTTCCTTGCATTCGAGGCCAGGTCCTTTAGAAACCTCCCTGCCCTACTCCTGCCCCCACACTCACCTGAGCAGTGTCATGGATCCAGTCCAGAAACTCAGCTACCTTGGCGTAGACACCTGGGTGATTGGGCTCTGCGCAGCCACGCCCCCAGCTGACCACCCCCACCAGGCGCCATGTGTCCCCATCTGGGCATACCAGGGGGCCCCCGCTATCTCCCTAAGGGATCCAGGCATGGAGACACAGAGAAACAGCCAGTTAGTTCTTCCTGATGGAGAGCACCAGACCACTATGGCAAGTGGAATCTCCTTACTGGGCCCTGCCTGCTTCTAGCTGAGATACCTGCTGGCCTCACCCCTCCTTAAACCCTTAGCATGAGCTCCAGACTTGCCTAGGTGCCCCTCCTTCTAGAGAGGCTGTCTCACACCACCCACAAGCTCAGACCAGGGCAGGGGGCCAAGTCACAGCAGGACCCCTGCCCTCCCACCCCCACCTCCACTCCCATCCTCACCGCACCCACCACAGGCCACACCTGGCATGCATCAGCCCTTCCATCCAGGTAGCCAGCACAAAGCATGCGGTGGGTGAGGGCTCCGCTGTACACGCAAGAGCTGTTGCAGAGCTGAGTGCTGAGCAGGGGCACCACCGTGTCCTGGAGCATATCCGAGCTGTAAGCTATGAGAGACACTGAGAAAAACTGCAGGGCACAAAGCAAGGCCCAGGCAGGCAGAACAGCAAGAGGGGACGTAATTAGAAGTCCCAGAGACAGGGACACCCAAAGAGGCGAGCCCAGGTTGGGAGCTGTGGACCCTGAGCAAAGAAGCAGTAGGCTATCAGACTTGGGGGCTGGGAGTGGGAAGAGGAGGAGGACTCACACATACACCAAATGTGAGACCATGGCGCTCCTGGGACAAGCGGAGGGGGAGTAAAAGGATCTGGGTTTAGGGAAAACTTGCAGTAGATGTTCTCCCCAGAAAAGCCCAAGCAGGGGAGACTGGAGCCCCCAGGCCTGGCCAAGGGTGATGCCAGGGAAAAACAGAGCTGGCACTGTCACGTGGCCGGGGGATGTGGCCTTGCCTCAACCTGGGGAAGAATGCCTCCCACACCCGGCCCTGCACCGAGGGCCCAGGGAGCTGACTCACTATGGCCAGGGTCGGTGTGGCCCCAGCCAGACACCCAGCACTGCGAGCCCTTCGGAAAATGCTGCTCCTTGGCCGGCAGGCACACAGCGCCCACGGTGTCTGTAGAGAGGCACATGGTCCTGGTCCCCAGTCAGGCTTGGCTTCCCCCACTGCAGAGCCTGGGCGAAGGACCCAGGACGGGCAAGTCCTCCTCACCCCCCTTCTCAAACAGTCCTGGTTCCTAGGTTCCACCAGCCAGGCCTCCTAGATGGCTATGCAAGTGGGGCACTGTCCCATCTTTGGGGTCCCCTGTCACAGAGGACAGCATGCAAACTGCAGTGTGCATGGTGCCCTCTATAGGTGCACAGGGCCCATGCTGCCCCCTCTCCACACCTGGGGATAGAGTGAGGGTGAAAATTCTTTCAGGCAATGGGTACCTAACTTCTAATGAGGACAGTGTTTCCAAAAACATGTGACATATCCAATGGGTGCAGCCTAAAATCCAATGATTTTAGGTAGTACACAGGCATGCCATTGAGTAAAGCATTCACTTGGGGAGAATGCCATGTCCTTTTCAATTCTCTTTCAGTCCCTCTAACCGCATCACAGAGAAAGACTTCGTTTGGTGCTGGTCTGTGCCTTTCTTACAGCCCACCATCCTCCCACCAAACAGGAGACAGCACGCCCAGGTGCAGCAATTTCTGCAGTGGACTCGGCTACCTATAACTTCCACACTGATTTCTTTTCATGTTACATATTTTTGTGGTTAGTATCTATTTATTATAAGTAACATAGGTTCTCTAGTTAGGTAAGTAATATAGGTTCTCTAACTAGAGATACTAATTATTATCTATTTACTATACCTATTTTGTATATTTAAATAGTAAATATGCTATTTACTTACTATAGTATATAGTAAATATACTATTTATTATAACTAAGTAAGTATATTTAAAAGAGAAATACTACTACAGTAGATACCCATGTAGTATCTACCACTTAGATACTAATATAATAGTACTTTTCTTTTAAATGTACTTCTTTCAGTCAACTAAGAAAGTTTTCTTTTCTTTTTTTCTTTTTTTTTTTTTTTTTTTTTTTGAGACGGAGTCTTGCTTTGTCACCCAGGCTGGAGTGCAGTGGCATGATCTCAGCTAACTGCAATCTCTGCCTCCCAGATTCAAGTGATCCTCCTGCCTCAGCCTCCCGAGTAGCTGGGACTACAGGCATGAGCTACCATGCCCAGCTCATTTTTGTATTTTTAGTAGAGATGGGGTTTCACCGTGTTGGCCAGGCTGGCCTTGAACTCCTGACCTCAAGTGATCTGCCCACCTCACCCTTCCAAAGTGCTGAGATTACAGGCGTGAGCCGCCACGCCCAACCTTAGAAATATGTGTTGAACGATAGTTCATGTATGTGATACAATTTGTGAAATGTGTATGGCAATGACTGTTATTTGGGAAACTTAAGGCTACAGGTGATGACGAGAGGGAGGAGTGTTAAGTATATGTGAATATATATGTGTGTGTACAGTGCATGTTTGTGTGTGTGGTGTGTGTGCGCAAGTGTGTTCATGTGAGCATGTACATGTGAGCATGTGTGAATGCTCGCGTGTGAGTCTATGTGCACGTGACTGTGTGAGTGCATGTGTGTGTGTGTTTGTAGATGAATGCCCACATGCACGTGTGTGTCGGGGAGAGTGGCTGCTGGTATGGCTCCAGCCTGGGCTCACCTTCTAGGGCAGGTGCAGCAGCAGGAGGAGCCCTGGCATCAGGCTTAGGAACTGTTTGCCTCATGACCTTGAAGAGAGTCGCTTCCCTCCCTACACTGCAGTGCTCTTGTCTGTATCTACCTGTTTCATCTACCTATCAGGGTTGCTACGAGGACTGAAAGAGAAGATATTTGAAAAAATGTATCTCATAAACTGTAACATGGCACCAAATGGCTAGGACCCGAGGCTAGCCTGAGGACAGGGGTGGAGCAGCCTATTGGTGGATGGGGCAGCTGCTTCGGACCTCAAGGCAAAGCCCACCCGCAGCCAAGCTATGAAATGGGTCTGAACCTCTTTTCCCAAAAGAGCCTGTATAAGAGTTGATAACAATTTCAGAACCAGGTGATGCCAAAATTCACTACAGTCCCAAAATAAATAGAATGTTTTAAGGTTTACCGTGTTCAGAGGAAACTTCAGAAATCAGCTCACCACTCTCCCACCCAGCCCCCACCCTCTCTTGCCATAGTTTCCAGCCTGCCCACCCTCAAGCCAGTGGCGCACCTGAGAAGCTGAGAGGGGTCCGGAGCCTCAGGAGGGCGACGTCGTAGTCATGATTCTGGGCACTGTAGAGGGGGTGTGGGATAATCCTCTCCACCACAGCCCCTTGGTGGGGCCTGACGGCACTGTGGCTGACCTGCCCCGCGTGAACCCGCCAGCTGGACAGGCGGGCCATCCTGAAACTGCACACAGGGGCCACGCTGAGCGGGGAAGGAAGGGGCAGAAGAGGTGTTCCTAAGCGAGGTAGCAGGTGGAGGAAGCTGGCCAGAGCAGCCATTGGTAGGGGGGCCGTCAGCAGGCAGTGAGCTCCCAGGCCTCACGGACTATGCCTCTTAGTATCACCCCAGCAGCCGGCAAGACACTGGGCATGCAGTAGTTGCTTAATGAATGCTCCAGGACTGATGGATAGAGAAGACTATGGGTCATCTGCAACCATCACTCCCTCTTTCCTGCATAACTTCCCTCCAAGTTTTATAACAAAAACACAGAGGGCCTTGTGTCAGAAAAACTTCCCCTGGTCCTGTCTCTCAACTTACCGTGTGTGATCATGGGAGAGGCACTTCTCCCTCCCAGCCTCAGTAAAATGGGGATTACACTCTCTGCCCTATTCGGCACCAAGAGAAGATCAAAGAGCTCATTCACTCATCATTCATTCATTCCTCCAAGTCGTATTTATTAAGCACCTACTATATTCCAGGGACTGTTCTAGACCCTGGGGACACAGCAGTGGATAAATCTACAAAGAGATTTAGTGGTAAATAAGACTGAGAGTCCCTGCTCCTGCAGAGCTTCCCATCTAAAGGGGAAGAAACATATTAACCAAATAATTACATGGAAAATGATTGAACCAAAGATAAGCCTGAAGAAACACAGGGTGCTGTGAATGTGAAAGTATTTTTAACACTTAAAAGCTGATGAGGCCAGGCACGGTGGCTCACGCCTGTTATCCCAGCACTTTGGGAGGCTGAGGCAGGCAGATCACCTGAGGTCAGGAGTTCGAGACCAGCCTGGCCAACATGGCAAAACCCCATCTCTACTAAAAATACAAAAAATTAGCTGAGCATGGTGGTGCCCAGCTGAGGCACAAGAATCGCTTGAACCCAGGAGATGAAGGTTGCAGTGAGCCAAGATTGCGCCACTGCACTCCAGCCTGGGCAACAAAGTGAGACTCTGTCTCAAAAAAAATAAAACTGATGAATATAAAGAACAAATCTTCATATTATTACTGTTATTTGTGGAGATCTGTTCTTGACACTGAATGGGAGAACTTCACAAACACCAGTCTTACCCTTTTGGAGCAAAAAGCTGGAGAGAGTTGGACACGAACATTTGATACAGGACATACCAACAGCCGAACAGAAAGGGCAACTGAGGCTCTCTGTCCTCAGCAGCCGCAGAGACTTGCCTGTGCATACAATGTGCAGCAGTCACCACCCAGTGTGGCGCTAGCACAGAGCCACCACACGTGTGCCGGAAGCCCAGGGCCACGCTGGCCTGCCACGGCCAGCGCCCAGGAGCCACAGACTGCCCACCAACTATCCGGGAAGCCAGGGGCCTCGCTCCACACTCTGCCAACATAGATGGGCAAGATAGAAAGAGAGAGAGAGGTGAGTGTCAGCATGGTCCTAACTCTCAGGGAGCGTGGCCCAGTGCCAAGCCCCAGAGAGCCAGTGTGGACAGCTCTCCTTTCTTATTCCTGGTCCTAAGTATGGGGGATGGGAAGATAGAAGTGTTGATTTCACCCCTGCCTGCCCCATCCAGCTGTAGGCCCGCTGAGAGCAGAAACTGTATCTGCACTAATGGAGCCCCAGTACCTAACAGAATGCCCGTCCTGTAGTAAAGGTCGAAGTGTTGGTGTGTGGAAGGATGTGTGAATGGACAGATGAAGAGACAGGTAGATGAACGGGAAGACCAATGAAAGGAACTCCACAGATTGCTTCCCGTTTGGTACCTGATTCACCACCTGCCCTTAGTTTCCTGAAGCTGCTAATAGGTCACTCAATAGCCAATAATAATTTCACCTCTGGGGCTCTCCAGAAGAAAGGTGGAGTTGGTGTCAGAGGCCAAGGAAGAGAGTGGCAGGTAGTGAAGGAAGATCATCAGCCCAGATCTGTGGCTGGTGAGGGACATGATGGAGGCTTAGAAAGGGCTCTGCTGGGGCAGAACAGCAACTGCAAGAAGGGGCCTGGCAGGCAGAAGGGCAGGTGGGCAAGACCCCTACCCCAGGCCCAGCAGAGCCTCACCATAGGGCTCTTCCACACTTGAGGCAGGGGGAACACCCCTTCCATTTGGTTATTTTTACAGTTTCCACACTCTGCCAAAATTCTCCTTCTCATCTTTTATATCTTTGAACATGTCAAGGATAGTAATTTTAAAGTCTGCATCTACCAATCCTAATGTCTGGAGTTTCTATTACCTATTGTTTCTTCTGAATTTTATTCTACTTGCCTTGTCTCCTCATGCAACTAGTTATTTTATATTGTGTGACAAATCCTACATTGGCTAAATTGTTTGTTGAAATAAATTGAGGTGTGACTCACCAGAGCATCTGAGGGAAACAACTTGACCAGAAGTGCAGTTGTTCCTGCAAAACAGAGGTACCAACAAGAAGTTGGGCAGGGGCCGCCCTGCAGCCACACACATCCAAGGACGTGAAGAATGGGGGAGGCTGGTGGGGGTGGTGGACAGTTCTTAAGGCTGTCAAGTAGCCACAGCCTGAAGAATACCACCATTTCCTTCCTGCCCCTACCCAAACGCTCAGACCCCTCCTCATCACTGGTCCCCAGGACAGGAGCACACCTCTTGCCTAGTCTCCCAGAGGGCAACAGAAGGACTTCATGGTCCTTGCAGATCAACTGGGACATAGCGTGTTTACAGATAAGAAAGCCACACTGTTCCCACTAAGTGTCCTGAATGAATACACACTCAATGAATGAATGAACGGATAGGTGAGTGTGTGCGTGACTAGGGTTCTTCACCCCATGCTCCTTCCTAGGTGTGCTGTATTCTCCACCCTTGTCCCTCTGCCTGGGCCTTGCATATTCATATTCTTTCTCTCCTCTTTCCCCTCTTTTCTCTTAGCTCTTAGTTCCTTTTTTGACCAAAACTCTTTTCTCTTTCTTTACTCGCCTCTTGCCCCTAGCAGTCCAATGTCTAGACCCACTTAGTTTCTCCTAGTTTCCCAAATCCACAGCCCTCCCGGCTCTCCTGGAGAAGTCACCCCCACCCCTACTTCCATTTTCCCATTCAGGTATCCAAGACAAGAACCCTGCAGAACCTTCCCAACTCCAGCCACATTCCTGAGCACAAGAGCTGGACAGGAGGGGCCTGAAGGAACAGTTCAAATTGGAAATGTGGTAATGGGGGTGCCCACCTTTCTATCCCAGGAGGCTGATAGGCATCTTGAGGAAGACTAGGAAGGCACAAAGACCCTCTCTGCTTGTGCCCCAGTCATACCAGACCATCCCCAGAATCTGGGGAAGGGGCTGCTCCATTCCACAGCCCTCTTCTCTAGGAGACTCTCCAGACTACAAGCAACTTTTAGCCAGAGCAACTCAACCATCTGTCTCCTGAAATATCCGAATTATCCAAATAATGTGTGGCAGGATTCAGAGAGCACTTAGCTTGGAAAGAGGAGCCTGGTTTCAAGGCTTGACTTGGCTGCTTATTACTTATGTGACGTTGGACAAGACTCTTTAACCTTATTAAGCCTCAGTTTCCTAACCTGTAAAATGGCGATGAGTACCATTTCAAATCTTGCGACAATAATAGCCAACCTTCCATTTCTTGTGAAGAACAAATAGCAGATGTGAAGTGGTGACAGATAGGGCTCATGTGAACTGAGTTTGTAATTTCTAACTAGGAGATGTTCCTCTTTGTCCTCCTATCTTAGGCCACCAGTGTCCTCACCACTGGGATCCCAAGAAAGGAGATTTTTGCTGGACTGACCACTAGGAAGTAAGGGACGCCACTCACCTAACAGCCTCAGTAGTCCTACCTGGGCTGCCACGCCTCCTCCAGGAAGCCTCCCAGTCTAGGAGAGAGCTGAGCAAACTCCTGGGAACGGCTGAGTTTGATGTCAGTGAGGTTTACTCCCTTGTGGTGAGTGAGTCTTGGCAGAAGAAGGGAACAGAACAGGAGGAAATCATAACTGGAATGTGTACGAGATATAATACCAGTATAGTGACCGCAAGACTGTGATAATGACTACTGCTGGGATTTATGCTTGTTAAAAAGCAGTAATACTCCAAACGGAGAAATGGGCTGGGGCACCGTTGTGCCCAGAGGCCAGAAGATGGCCAAAAAGACCTGTTGACATTTCCTGAGCACATTGACCAGTGATGGGCAGATAGAGGTCTCCAACTCCCGTCACATGCCAGCCAGGCCTCCCCCTTCACAGGACCCACATCTAACTCCTGTTACCTGAGATGCCCAAGGCTCCAGCAGATCTGCAGCCCCAGGGTGGGGCTCCAGCCCTCATGGCAGACCAGGAGCCAGCCTGGCCGATCCCTCACTTGCACTTCCAGCAAGAAGTCTTCGCTGTTTATTCTGAAAGATACTGAAATCACAGCATGAAAACCACATGGAAGAGGATGGTGGGAGGGTGGGACAGGAAGAGCTGGACCCAGGACTCTGTAGTACTTGAAGAGGCCTTAATGACAGCATCTGGGTCACCCAGTGCCAAGTTCCCTGCTCCCCGGGGAGTGAGACCAGTCCCAAGAGCAGTATCACCCCTTTTGGTAGAGCATTTCAGTTTTCTATTTTAACCATGTGTTTTTAAGCGTGGTCTACCACTCATTGTCACAGAAGCCCTGTGCAATGAGTACTGCCATCCTCTCCATTCTGCAGAAGGAGAACTAAGGCATGGAATTTAAGCAACTTCCCCGAGATCACAGGGTCAGGAAATGATGGATCCAGGACTTAAGTCCAGTTCTTCTGATTTCAAATCTTGTGATAATAATAGTTACCGGTTGTTGAGTGTATGCTTTTCCCAGGCTGTTATGGACTGACTCATGTCCCCGCCCCCAAACACACACACACACACACACAAATTCATATGTTAAAGCCGCAACCCTCAATGTGACTCTATTTGGAGACAGGGCCTTTAAGAAGGTGATTAAGGTTAAATGAGGTCACGAGGGTGACACCCTGATCCAATAGAGCCAATGTCCTTATAAGAAGAGGAAGAGACACCAGAGAGCTCCCTCTCCCCTCAAGAGCAGAGGAAAGGCCCGGGGAGTACACAGGCAGAAGACAGCCATCTACAATCCAGGAAAAGAGCTCTCTCCTGAAACCGAATTCCACAGCACCTTGATCTTGGACTCCTAGACGCCAGAAAGGTGAGAAAATAAATGTGGTTTAAACCACCCGGTCTGTGGTACTTAGTCACAGCAAACCAAACAGACTACTACACAAGTTCTGCGCTAATATCTTCTCTTAGATTAGTTTGTTTTATCCTTAAAAAGTTTGTTCAGTAAATATTTGTATTTCCATTTTATGGAGAAGGAAACAGAAGCAACAAGAAGTAATGTGCCCAAAGTCACACAGTCAAAGACAGACTCCAACCTTATTCTAATGAAGTTATTCTAAGCCCCAGCCTCTGGACAGCATTGTACCTTCTGATCCCCAACTCTTACCTGGAGGGGAGGGGACAATCAGGAGAGGGAGAGTGGGGATGAGGTGGGCTGATGTTCCCAGGTCCCTAGGTGGCCCTGCTGGTCACACACTGGCTCCCACACACACCTGATCCCTCCTCCCCCATGTCCCTGGCTCACTCTGCCCCAAATGGCAAGTTTCTATCCCTCCTGCCAGCCTGGTCTCCAGACCTTGCCCCAGCTAGAGATCAGGACAGTCCTCAGGGAGCACTGAAAGCCCCAAATCAGAGATCACCTCTGCAAGGTAACACCTTGTCACCGCCCTCACACTAGAGGAGGGAAACACATATGGTTGGCAGTGAACAGATGGCCCTTCAGTGTGGGTTCTCTTGCCCCCAGCTGTGACATGTCCCTGCTGGGGAGGGAGGCCCATAGCCTTAGGGGTGCAGCCCACCTGTTTTGGGAAGTGCAGGGAGCAGAGCTTCCTCACCGCTGGCCTCTGAGCAGCTCAAAGTTATCTCCTCATCCTGCAAGGTCCCGGAAATGGGCTGAGAGGCAGCAGGACACAGATACAGCACTTTAGAGAAGAACAAAGAGAAAGGGTCTGATTTCCAAAGGAGGGGGTCAAGGTGCTGTCTCTCTCAGCCTCAGCCTCTATCTCTGCCTCTTTGACTCTCCTTTCTTTCTCTCTCTCTCTCTCTCTGTCTCTCTCTCTATATATATATCTGTCTCTCAGTATGTCTCTGTCTCTGTCTGTGTGTGTTCCCTCTGTGTCTGTCTCACTGGGAAAGATTTCCAGAAAAAGTCTGACTAAGGCCTCCTTGGATCATACACTTTGTTCTTCTTTATGTAGAGCCTAGATCCCTCCTGCTGCAATTTCACCCTTTCTCCCCTTGTCTGCACAGAGTAGTTGAGGAAGACACTTGTCCCATTTATCTTTAACACCTGCTGAGCACCTGCTTCTCCCTTCCAACCTCCCCCACACCAGAGAAGAGCCCCCAGCACTGACCTAGGAGCCATGAGCCAACACCCGCACCGGCCAGCAGCCCCAGGGCTCCCAGCACTGCACAGCCACGTCGCCTGGAACGCCAGCACACTGCCTGAGAAACTGTGGGAAAGGGCAGAAGAGTATCTGGGTCCCCTGCTCCTGCCAGCCTGTCTTACTTCACCCTAAGTCACCACCATGGGGCTAGGCACCCACAGAGCTCCAACAGGACACCTCCTCCTGCCCCATCAGCCCAGATTAGGGAGGGAGTGGGGTGCAGGAGAAGATGGAGAGGGCCTGATCACTGAAGCCCACAAATCCCACTCAATCCCTAAAGTGGGAAATGGGGAGCAGAAGCAGGTCTGGGGATAAAGAGTGAGACAGCCTCTCACCATCAATCATGTGGGGCTGACCCCAGGGAGGATCCGGGGAATGTAGGATGACTGCCCTCCACTGTCCCCACCCTGTCATTCCCCTATGGCCCAGTCTGGCCTACTGGGATGCTGCTGGTCTCCAGGCTCTTCTCTGAAGATCCCAGGTCCTGGGCCCTCCTCTGCATACTGGGCCTCCACAGGGGGTTGGTCATGCAGCATCAGGCTCTGGGGAAATAAGGGCCAGACACCCAGGATCCCCACATCAAGGACTGCTAAGAGAAGTCACAGCCCAGTCCAAGTCCCCATTCTTTAACCCGAGTCGTGATTCCATTGCCACTTGTAAACCTCTACTCATCTTGGAGACTCCCTGTATATTCCCACAAATACCTTGCCAGGCTCCCCTGTGCCCTCCTGGGGCCCCTAACCCCACTGATCTTACTCTCACTTGGCCAGTAGCAAACATTTGAATGCAGATTTGGCCCACTCCAAAGCCCGCACTCCTAGCCACTCCTTCGTCTTCCATAAACATTGAAGGCATCTGCTAAAGTCCCTCAACACCCTCCTTCAGCTTCAAGATCCCACCCTTCTTCATTCCCTCCTATCTCAGAGGAAGAAGTGCCCCTCTACCATGCACCCACCCACCCATTCATTCATTCCATAGATATTTGGTCCAAGTGCACAGGTCACTATGGGGGACACTACAGGGAGTTCAGAATAAACCAACGTGGACCACTCCCCACTCTGACTGCGTCAAAGAACCTGTAGTCTGGTCCTGAGGATAAGTCATGTAAAGCACAATATGTTAAGTGACAGAAGGAAAGTTCAGCTAAACCACCTGATATGGTTTAGCTGTGTCCCCACCCAAAATCTCATCTTGAATTGTAATCCAAATTGTAATCCCCATGTGTTGGGGTAGGGACCTCGTGGGAGGTGATTAAATCATGGGAGTGGTTCCCAAATGTTGTTCTCATGATAGTGAGTGAGTTCTCATGAGACGTGATGGTTGTATATGGGGCTTTTTCCCTCTCCACTCTGCACTTCTCTCTCCTGCCGCCATGTGAAGAAGGATATGTTTGCTTCCCCTTCTGCCATGATTGTAAGTTTCCTGAGGCCTCCCAGCCAGGAGCTGTGAGTCAATTAAACCTCTTTGCTTTATAAATTACTCAGTCTCCAGTAATTCTTTATAGCAGTGTGAGAACAAACTAATACAGTAAATTGGTGCTGCTGTAAAGATACCTAAATATGTGCAAGTGACTTTGGAACTGGGTAACAGGTAGAGGTTGGAATAGTTTGGAGGGTTCAGAAGAAGACAGGAAGATGTGGGAAAGTTTAGAACTTCCTAGAGACTTGTTAAACAGTTTTGACCAAAATACTGATAGTGATATGGACAATGAAGTCCAGGCTGAGGTGGTCTCAGATGGAGATGAGGAACGTCTTGGAAACTGAAGGAAAGGTGACTCTTGCTATGCTTTAGCAAAAAACTAGAAGCATTTTGCCCCTGCCCTAGAGATCTGTGGAACTTTGGTGGGTTTTTTTTGGGGGGGGGTGTTTTGTTCAACTTTATTGAGGCATAATGCACATTCAAAATATTACATACATTTTAAGTTCTCAGATCAAAACTTTGACAAAGGTATACACCCACATGACCAACACAGTCAAAATATAGGACATGAAGGTCACCCCAGAAATGTCCCTTCTGCCTTTTTGCAGTTAACTCCTCCCCAACCCACAGCCCTGGAAAATCACTGATCTGTTTCTCTCACTGTATATTAGAGTTCCCTTTTTTATAGTTTCATATAAATGAAACCATGTGACATATAGTCTTTCTTTTTTTTTATTTTTTTATTTTACTTTAACTTCCAGGATATATGCACAGAACTTGCAGGTTTGTTACATAGGTATACATGTGCCATGGTGGTTTGCTGCACCCATCAACCTGTCATCTAGGTTTTAAGCCCCGTATGCATTAGGTATTTGTCCTAATGATCTCCCTCCCCTTGTCCCCCACCCCCAGTCAGGCCCTGGGGTATGTTGTTCCCCTCCCCATGTCCATGTATTCTCACTGTTCAACTCCCACTTATGAGTGAGAACATGTGGTGTTTGGTTTTCTGTTCCTGTGTTAGTTTGCTGAGAATAGTGGCTTCCAGCTTCATCCATGTCCCTGCAAAGGACATGATCTCATTCTTTTTTATGGCTGCATAGTATTCCATGGTGTATATGTGCCACATTTTCTTTATCCAGTCTATCATTGATGGGCATTTGAGTTGGTTCCAAGTCTTTGCTGTTGTAAATAATGCTACAGTAAACATATGTGTGCACGTGTCTTTACAGTAAGATGATTTATAATCCTTTCAGTATATACCCAGTAATGGGATTGCTGGGGCAAATGGTATTTCTGGTTCTAGATCACACTGTCATGAGATCTGTGGCTCTTTGGACTTGAGAGAGATGATTTAGGGTATCTGGCAGAAGAAATTTCTAAGCAGCAAAGTGTTCAAGAGGAAACAGAGCATAAAAGTTTGGAAAATTTGTAGCCTGTTGATGTGATAGAAAAGAAAACCCATTTTCTGAAGAGAAATTCAAGCCTGCTGCAGAAATTTGCATAAGTCATGAAGAGCTAAATGTTAATCACCAAGACAATGGGGAAAATGTCTCCAGGGCATGTCAGAGACCTGCAGAGCAGTCCCTTCCATTACTGGACCAGAGGCCCAGGAGAGAAAAATGGTTTTGTGGGCCAGGCCAGGACCCCCTGTTCTGTGCAGCCTGGGACATGGTACTGTGTGTCCCAGCTGCATCAGCTCCAGCCATGGCTAAAAGGGGACAAGGTACAGCTCAGGTCATTGCTTCAGAGGGTGCAAGCCCAAGCCTTGGCAGCCTCCTTGTGGTGTTGAGCCTGCAGGTGCACAGAAGTCAATAACTGAGGTTTGAAAACCTCCACCTAGATTTCAGAGGATGTATGGAAACACCTGGATGCCCTTGCAGACGTTTGCTACAGGGGTGGAGCCCTCATGGAGATCCTCTGATAGGGCAGTATGGAAGGGAAATGTAGGGTTGGAGCCCCCACACAGAGTTCCCACTGGGGCATTGCCTAGTGGAGCTGTGAAAAGAAGGCCACCATCCTCCAGACCCCAGAATGGTAGATCCACGAACAGCTTGCACTGTGAGCCTGGAAAAGTTGCAGCCCATGAAAACAGCCAGGAGTGGGGCTGTGCCCTGCAAAGCTACAAGGGCAGAGCTGCCCAAGGCCATGGGAGCCCACCTCTTGCATCAGCGTGACCTGGATATAAGGCATGTAGTCAAAGGAGATCATTTTGGAACTTTAAGGTTTAACAACTGCCCTATTGGATTTCAGACTTGCATGGGGACTATAACCTCTTTGTTTTGACCAATTTCTCACATTTAGAATAGGTGTATTTACCCAATGCCTGTATCCCATTGTATCTAGGAAGTAACTAACTTGCTTTTGGTTTTACAGGCTCATAGGCAGAAGAGACTTGCCTTGTCTCAAATGAGACTTTGGACTTTGACTTTTGGGTTAATGCTGGAATGAGTTAAGACTTTGGGGGACTGTTGGAAAGGCATGATTGTGTTTTGAAATGAGGACATGAGATTTCGGAGGGACCAAGATAGAATGATATGATTTGGCTGTCCCCTCACCCAAAATCTCATTTTGGATTGTAATTTTGAATTGTAATTACCATGCACAGAGGGAGGGACCTCATAGTAGGTGATTGGATCATGGGGGCAGTTCCTCTATGCTGTTCTCATGATAGTGAGTGAGTTCTCACAAGATCTGATGGTTTTACAAGGGGCTTTCCCCCTTTACTCTGCACTTCTTTCTCCTGCCACCATGTGAAGAAGAGTGTGTTTGCTTCCCCTTCCACCATGATTGTAAGTTTCCTGAGGCTTCCCCAGCCATGCAGAACTATGGGTCAATTAAACCTCTTTCCTTTATAAATTACCCAGTCTCAGGCAGTTCTTCATAGCAGTGTGAGAACAGACTAATACACTACCATCATCATTCAAAAGAATAAGAGCTTACTTCTCATTGAGGTGATCACAGAAGGCTTCCTAGAAAAAGCGGCCTCTGAGACAGGCCCACAGGGATGAAGAGGGTTTGAGCTGATATAATGGGCATTGGTCAGTCCAGACAAAGAGGATTGAATCAGCAAAGGCATGGGGATAAGAAAGCGTAGAGCAGAGTAAGTCATATGTGTGCCTGAAGCTCATGAACCATGAAGAGGAGTAATGAAAATAAGATCTTAAAAAAAACACCAGACAGTTCAAAGCTAAGTGTGCAACCTACTATGTGAACTTGGACAACTCAAGACAGCACAGACGTCACTTCTCCAGGAAGCTTCCTTCTATGCATACGGCACCTGTTGGGCCCTATATTGTGCTCATTTACTTCCTTCTCTCTCCTTTCTCACTGGTTTTTCCATCCCAGGGCTAAGCACAGGGCCTGGCACAAAGTGGGAATTCAGTTAAAGTACATTAAAGGAGGGAAGGAAAGAAGGGAGGGGGGAGGGAGAGACAGAGGGAGGTACAAATAAGATAACGTGAATTAAAATGACTTTAAAAATTGTAAAGCCCAATACAAATGTTAAGTATAATAATATTAATAAGAACTACACCTAAGCTATGGATCCTTCCCCCCAAAATTTATAATCCAGTAGGGTTGATAAGATCTCTCAAAACTGAAGCAACTCCCATTTCCCCTGCAGACTACTGTCTCCCCTGCATCTTTCCCTGTCAACACATAGGGTTGTACCCAGTGAGGATAAAAGCCTGAAACGCTGACTCCAGGACAGTATTGGCTTAAATGTGATTTTCATGTGTCACATGAAATGTTCTTTTCACGCCAAAACCTCGCCAGTCATGCCTTCGTACTCCACTGAACTGTCTTCCTAACCCTCCGGCAGGAGGAAGGAAAGACTTTGTCAGACTCACCTAGGTCAATCACCTCCAAATTTCCCCGAAAATCATTCCACTGGACCCAGAGCACCCATGCCAGTTCAGCTCACAGACAGGGCAGCAGCCCCAACATCTTGCCTATAGAAAGAGGTACCAGCCCCACCTCCCTATTCCCTACACCAGCCACAGCCCAGGACCTATAGGACTGGACCTCCCAAGAGCTGCAGGCCTTGCTTTTCCAGGAGAAACAGAGGTCATGGTTTGTATCAAACCACACACATTCTTTCTTGTGCCTAGAGATGAGACTCACAGGACACAGGCAGTGAGGCTGGAGGACAGCAGGCTTGGGAGAGCCAGTCAAGCACCCATAAGATAGTAGAGAAGCAGCAACAGAAGGTGAGGTTTGGATTTCTTCTCTGGGGTTGTGTGATTGCTCTTGAGCTGATGTCTCTCTGAGTGGAGAGGCAGGCGTGATCTAGAGAGAATTCCAGGGCATGGCCAGTCTTTTCTTCTGCCTCAGTACCAAGGAAGCTTGGCTTTAAACCCAGCCTCTGAATAAACTGGCCTCACCTCATGTACTGCTCCACCTCAAAATTCAACTGCCCAAGCTCATGTGCTAGCCTAGAAAAAAAATGGCCTTTAAAATTATAGGACTCCTTGCTCCTCTTTTTGAGTGGAAGTTCAACGTAATAATGATTTGTTGAGCACCACGTATGTGCAAAGCACTTGATAGATCTAAGAGGGACAAAAGAGGATAATAAAGGGCAGTCCCTGGGGAGGAAACAGGAAATTGGCCACACAGGGCCCCTGCTAGGATCCAGCCCCTGTACCAGAGCTGCCTCAGGAGGCTCTGTCCACCAGCCTAGAATCCCAAGGGCAGAGGAGGGAGAGAGAAAGAAAGAGAGAGGCCACAGCAGGGATGGCACAGAGGCGTAGCCTTACCATAGGGGCCAGTGGCACTGTTGTAAAGCCTCAGGGTCTACTAGGCAGTGTTCTGCTTCTGTTCTCAGGCCAGCATTGATTAAAGCTAGCCCAGCAAGCTTGGTTGGAAGATGAGGTCTCCCTGGTTCGCACACAGCCCCTCCCTGTATCCCTACTCCAACACTCACACAGACACGCGCCACAGAGACAATGGACTCTGCTGAGGACCCATGAATAGGCCCCTTGTTGCAGGAAAAAGGGACAAGGGCTGGGCTGGGCTAGGCAACCCCAGCCCCTCCCATCTGCTAACTGGAAACTCAGAAACAGAGGAAAAGGTTGTGGGGAGGAGGGGAGGCCAACTACTGTTGCTTAGCAACAAGGTCCCTTGTGCCAAAAAGTGTGCCCCATGCATGCATGCTGGCAGAATTCTCCCTTCCTGCGGACAGAGCTGTATTGGAGAGACCGATATCAGCATTTGTTGAAACGTTTCTGAGCCCTCTGGATTTTCTTTCGCCTCCATGTGGGTTGGCTTTTCTAGCAGTCTGGGGCTGTCACCATGTTGGAATTGTTGGGATGATGATGGAAGATCTTTGTCACCTCTTGCCCGAGGGCTACATCTGTCACTCCAATGCCAGGGAAGTGGGGCCTCTACCCCTGTCTGCCCTGGGAGCCAGTTGCAGCAGGAGCCCTCAGTGCTATCTTGTTTCAAAACACAAGGTGACCCAGGTGAGCCCACATGGGGCTAAACACACCTGGGAGCAGGCACATCTCTTTAGACAAGGAGGCAGAATAGGTCCTAGGGAAGGCAAACACAGGTGGGGCTTCCTTTCCTCCAATTGGCTGCTCAAAAACCCCTCAGATGGGACAGTTAAGAATATAGGCTTTAGAGTCAGGCCTTCATCCAACCTCAGTTCTCCCACTTCCCTTACTCAGCCTCACCTGTAAAATGAGGATAATAGTACATACCTCATAGGGTTGATGTTAGAATTCATTGAGATATTGCCTATAAAGCCCATATCCTGGTGTCTAGCACAGACTGTATTCAGCAAACAGTAGCTGCTATTGTTGTTGTTGTTGTTGTTGTTGTTGTTGTTGCTGAATGTCACCCACACAGGATTTAACTTTTTGCTCCCTATTTTCCTCATACACTGTATTGTCAATTCTTGCACTGCTATAAATAAATACCTGAGACTGGATAATTTCAAGAGAAAACAAGTTTAATTGACTCACGGTTCCACAGGGTGTACAGGAAGCACAGTGACTTCTGCTTCTGGGGAGGCCTCAGGAAGCTTCCAATCATGGTGAAAGACAAAGGGGGAGTGAGGCCTCTAACATGGCAGGAGCAAGAGCAAGAGAGAGAAGGGGGAGGTGCCACACACTTTTAAACAACCAGATCTCATGAGAACTCTATCATGAGAATAGCACCAAGTGGATGATGAATCATGAAGTTTTCTTGATCATGAAGGATCCACTCCCATGATCAAATCACCTCCCATCAGAGGCCACTTTTAACATTGAGGATTATAATTTGACATGAGATTTGGGTTGGGACACAGATCCAAACCATATCATACACTCAGTGTGTCAATCTGAACTTATGGTCATCACACCAGAGCACACATAAGACAATGAAGAGACAGAGGCCAGCTGTGAATTATAGAAGGAGAAGGAGAGAAATGGTGGCTGGAACTCAGAAGCCCTTGGCTAGGCTCTGAGGTCTCCTAGGACAATACTCTTCAGACTACAAACCTGAATATCTACTGTGTGTCAGAAACTAGCCTGGGCATGGGGGATGAACAAGTCACAGACTGGGTGCTTACAGACTGGAAAAAGGGATAGAAACAGATGTATATACCCAAAGGTCTATAAATCATGCTGCTATAAAGACACATGCACATGTATGTTTATTGTGGCACTATTCACAATAGCAAAGACTTGGAACCAACCCAAATGTCCAACAATGATAGACTGGATTAAGAAAATGTGGTACATATACACCATGGAATACTACGCAGCCATAAAAAATGATGAGTTCATGTCCTTTGTAGGTATATCTATATAGGGACATGGATGAAATTGGAAATCATCATTCTCAGTAAACTATTTCAAGGACAAAAAACCAAACACTGCATGTTCTCACTCATAGGTGGGAATTGAACAATGAGAACACATGGACACAGGAAGGGGAACATCACACTCTGGGGACTGTTGTGGGGTGGGGGGAGGGGGGAGGGACAGCATTAGGAGATATACCTAATGCTAAATGACGAGTTAATGGGTGCAGCACACCAGCATGGCACATGTATACATATGTAACTAACCTGCACATTGTGCACATGTACCCTAAAACTTAAAGTATAATAATAATAAAATAAAATAAAAAAGAAACAGATGTAAGTAATTGTTATTATGAAAAGTGAAATAACAAAGGCATAAACCCAGAGGTATAGGAGAATAGAGGAATAGCTGCCCTGAGGATACAAAGAAGAGGGCTTCGCAATGGAGGAGACATTTGAACTGAGTTTTGAGAAGTGACAAAGCAATCACAGAGAAGGGTAATTAAAATATATTGCATGTAACGTCAATGAAAATGGTAGGAATAAAATCCTCTGAAAATTCCCTCCTCCCTAAGAGCAATGAGAAAAATGGCAAAAAATGGTGAGAATCAATTTTTTCAGAACTCTGGAAATTAATCAAAAGTTTATAGCAATCTGGGAAGTCTTCGTTCAAGAAAAAAAAAATGACATAATTTTAGAAAGGAGAGTGAGCCTTGTGGCATTTTAACTTGCTCCAATTCCATCCCCCTCACTCCAACTCTGCAGTAGCTTTGAAAACCAACAAACCACAATCACCATGGAAACCAGCAGCCTGGCAGCTACAAGAAAGGGTAGAACAGCCTTGGAGTTCCTTCAAAACCTCATTCCCAGAGAGTTGTAATTATTTGACCTGTCTAGTGGTTTCCTGGAAGATACCATTTGCAAGACTGTCTTTATTTCACCTGTCTCAAAGCTTGCCTGGAGTGAACAGCTTTTTCCTTAAGGGTATTTGTTGAAAACAACTAGAGACAATTGTTGGACTTTGTGGCTGCCTAAAACAATGGATAACAGTTGAGGCACAAAAAAAATAGGCTAACCAAAAACCTTAAAAAGAAAATGTGGGGGAATAAAATATCTATAAAGGGCCTTGAAAGGCTCTGAAATATCCCAAGAAATATAGAAAGCCCATATGTATGCACAGGAGGGTGCACATGCCCAGGGCTGTGCACATGTGCAGGAAAAACTAAGGAAGGTCCTGAGCTCTCACCCTGGGCTAAGCTTAAGGCTCTGCACAAGCAGGAAGGCTAAGGTGGAGTTGTCAGTGTCCTGTCTGAGAGTTGAAGGCATGTCCCAACATACACACAGAGCCACTCTGCAAAAACAAGGTGACTTATTGGTTTCAAACATCAAGGCACTCTCTGTCTAATTACTAGCTGAACACTAAGCAGAGATTTCAGTGACCACACATGACAAAAAATACAGACTTTGCAGAATTAGCTCAGAAAAGTCACTAAACACACAAAGAAGCAACATCAACAACAACAAACCCTGAGGAAGGGAGGCAATCTTATTTCCAAAGTTGCTGTATTGTATTATGTTATTTAAAATGCAGTTTTCAATAAGAAATTATGAGGCACACAAAGAAACAAGAAAGTAAGGAACATACACAGGGGGAAAAATAATTGATAAAAACTGTCCCTGAGGAAGCCCATATATTGAACTTATAAGATGAAAACTTTAAATCAGCTATTCTATATACACTCAAAGAAGAAAAGAAAACCATACACAAAGAACTAGAAAAAGGTATGAGAATAATATCTTATCAGGTAATGAATATCAACAAGGAGATAGAAATTATATATTTTTTTAAAGAACCAAATATAAATTCTGGAGTTGAGTAGTGTGATAGCTGAAATGAAAAATTTACTAGAGGGGCTCAACAGCAGATCTGAGCAGGCAGAAGAAAGAAACTGTGAATTAAACATATGTAAGTTGTATTATACAGTCTAAGGGATAGAAAGGAAAAAAGAATGGAGAAAAATGAACAAAGGTTCAGAGACATTTGAGATAACATCAAAAATATGTAGCGTGTGTGTGTGTGTGTGTGTGTATGTGTGTGTGTAATGAGAATCCAAGAAAGAGAAGAGAGAGGAAGCAGAAATAATATTTGAAAAAATAATGACCAAAAAATTTCCAAATTTGATGAAAAATACTAATCTGCACATGCAAAAAAACTCAATAAACTCCAAATAGGATACATCAAAGAGATCCACACGTAAACACATCATAATCAAATTGTTTAAGGACAAAAACAAGAAAGATTCTTGGAAGCAGCATGAGGAAAGCAACTTACCACATACAAAGGGATCCTCAATCAACAGTTTAACAGTTAAGAGTTGGCTTCTCATCAGAAACCATGGAAGCCAGAATGGCATATTCAAATTCCTTAAAGAAAAAGATTGTCAACCAAAATTCTGTATCTAGCAAAACTATCCTTCAAAAGTGAAAAAGTAATTTAGATAATCTCAGATAGACAAAAACTAAGAGAATTCATTGCTGGCAAACCTGTCCTACAAGAAATACAGTCATATGCCACATGACTGTCAACAGTGTACCACATATTCAACAGTGGTCCCACAAGATTATAATGAAGCTTTTATACTGTATTTTTAATGTATCTTTTCTATGTTTAGATACATAAATACTTAGTATTGTGTCACAATTGCCTTCAGTATTCAGTATGGTAATATGCTATCCAAGTTTGTAGCCTCAGAGCAATAGGCTATGCCACATAGCCTAGGTGTGTAGTAGGCTATACCATCTAGGTTTGTGTAAGTACACTCTATTTCACACAATGACAAAATCGCCTAACAACACAGTTCTCAGAATGTATCTCCATCGTTAAGTGATGCATGACTATACTAAAGGGAGTCCTTTAGGCTGAAATAAAAAGATATGACAGTAACTTGAATCCATATTAAGAAATAAAAAATGTTAGTAAAGGAAAGTATATAGGTAAACATAAAAGACAGTATAAATGCATTTTTTTGTTTGTAATTCTTTTTGTTCTCCCATCTGACTTTAAAGACAATTGCATAAAGCCACAATTATAAATCTGTATTGATGGGTATATGGTGCAAAAATATATAATTTGTATGACAATACAGCACAAAGTAAGAAAAGAATGGAAGTAATAAGAGCAAAGATTTTTATACTATTAAAATTAAATTGGTATTAATCTGAATAGATTGTTATAATTTAAAATATTAATTGAAATTATCAGGCTACTAAGAAAATAACTTTTAAAATGTATATAGTAAAAGAAATGACAGAGGAGTTAAAATGGAACACTAGAAAATAACTGTTTAACACAAGGCAGAAATGAAACAAAAACATATGACATAAAAAACAAATAGCAAAATAATAGACATAAATCCTACCTTATCAGTAGTTATGCTAAATGTAAATGGATGAAATTCTTCAATTAAAAGGTAGAAATTGACAGAATGAATTTTTAAAGCCATGATCAAGCTATATGCTATATATAAGAGACACATTTTAGTTTTAAAGACAAAATACGTTGAAGGCAAAGGGTGGAAAAAGAGGTTCCATGTACACAGAAACCAAAAGAGAGCTGGAATAACTATAATAATATCAGACAAAATAGACTTTAAGACAAAAATCATTGTGAGAGACAAAGTAGGACATTTTATAATGATAAAAGAGTTAATCCTGCCAGGCACGTTGGCTCACACCTGTAATCCCAGCACTTTGGAGGGCTGAGGTGAGTGGATCACTTGAGGTCAGGAGTTCAAGACCGGCCTGACCAATATGATGAAACTCCTTCTCTACTAAATATACAAAAATTAGCCAGGTATGGTGGCATGCACCTGTTATCCCAGCTACTCAGGAGGCTGAGGTGGGAGAATCACTTGAGCCCAGGAGGTGGAGTTTGCAGTGAGCTGAGATCGTGCCGCTATACTCCACGCTGGGTGACAGAGATAGACTCCATCTTGAAAAAAAAAAAGTCATTTTCTGTGGGGCACTGCCTGGTGGCTCTGGCCCCGCGGGGCCGTTGGCCCAGCCTGCCAATCCCTGAGCTCCGGTGGCCCGTCGCTGGAGGAGCTGTTCGCCCAGGGCGGGCCCTTGCAGACCTTCCTCAAGCTCCAGGCGGGGTCTGAGGCCCATTTGAAGGTCAGGAGGCCCGAGTTGGTGGCGGTGGTCAAACTGCTGAACGAGAAGGAGCAGGAGCTGCGGGAGACCGAGCACTTGCTGCACCATGAGAATGAAGATTTAAGGAAACTTGCAGAGAATGAAATAACTTTGTGTCAAAAAGAGATAACTCAGCTGAAGCATCAGAAGAAACAGATGAAAATGATTTGATCCTGGAAGTAACTGCAGGAGCTGGAGGTCAGGAGGCAATGTTGTTTACTTCAGAGATATTTGATATGTATCAGCAATATGCTGCATTTAAAAGATGGCATTTTGAAACCCTGGAATATTTTCCAAGTGAAATAGGTGGCCGTAGACATGCATCTGCCAGCATTGGGGGTTCAGAAGCCTATAGGCACATGAAATTTGAAGGAGGTGTGCACAGAGTACGAAGAGTGCCAAAGACAGAAAAGCAAGGCCGCATCCATACTAGCACCATGACAGTAGCAATATTACCCCAGCCTACTGAGATTAATTAATTGAATTGATCCCGATTATGTAATGGCCTTCTTTGTCTCTTTTGATCTTTGTTGGTTTAAAGTCTGTTTTATCAGAGACTAGGATTGCAACCCCTGCTTTTTTTTTGCTTTCCATTTGCTTGGTAGATCTTCCTCCATCCGTTTATTTTGAGCCTATGTGTGTCTCTGCACGTGAGATGAGTCTCCTGAATACAGCACACTGATGGGTCTTGACTATTTATCCAATTTGCCAGTCTGTGTCTTTTAATTGGGGCATTTAGCCCATTTACATTTAAGGTCAATATTGTTATGTGTGAATTTGATCCTGTCATTATGATGTTAGCTGGTTATTTTGCCCGTTAGTTGATGCAGCTTCTTCCTAGCATCGATGGTCTTTACAATTTGGCATGTTTTTGCAGTGGCTGGTACTGGTTGTTCCTTTCCATGTTTATTGCTTCCTTCAGGAGCTTTTGTAAGGCAGGCCTGGTGGTGACAAAATCTCAGCATTTGCTTGTCTGTAAAGGATTTTATTTCTCCTTCATTTATGAAGCTTAGTTTGGCTGGATATGAAATTCTGGGTTGAAAATTCTCTTCTTTAAGAATGTTGAATATTGGCCCCCACTCTCTTCTGGCTTGTAGAGTTTCTGTTGAGAGATCTGCTGTTAGTCTGATGGGTTTCCCTTTGTGGGTAACCTGACCTTTCTCTCTGGCTGCCCTTAACATTTTTTCCTTCATTTCAACCTTGGTGAATCTGACAATTATGTGTCTTGGGGTTGCTCTTCTCGAGGAGTATCTTTGTGGTGTTCTCTGTATTTCCTAAATTTGAATGTTGGCCTGCCTTGCTAGGTTGGGGAAGTTCTCCTGGATGATATCCTGAAGAGTGTTTTCCAACTTGGTTCCGTTCTCCCCGTCATGTTCAGCTACACCAATCAAACATAGATTTGGTCTTTTCACATAGTCCCATATTTCTTGGAGGATTTGTTCGTTTCTTTTTACTCTTTTTTCTCTAAACTTCTCTTCTCATTTTATTTCATTAACTTGATCTTCAATCACTGATACCCTTTCTTCCACTTGATTGAATCGGCTATTGAAGCTTGTGTGTGCATCACGTAGTTCTTGTGCCAAGGTTTTCAGCTCCATCAGGTCATTTAAGGTCTTCTCTACACTGTTTATTCTAGTTAGCCATTCGTCTAATCTTTTTTCAAGGTTTTTAGTTTCCTTGCAATGGCTTAGAACATCCTCCTTTAGCTCAGAGAAGTTTGTTATTACTGACCTTCTGAAGCCCACTTCTGTCAACTTGTCATTCTCCAACCAGCTTTGTTCTGTTGCTGGCGAGGAGGTGCAATCTTTTGGAGTGGAAGAGGTGCTCTGCTTTTTAGAATTTTCAGCTTTTCTGCTCTGGTTTCTCCCCATCTTTGTGGTTTTATCTACCTTTGGTCTTTGATGTTGGTGACCTACAGATGGGGTTTTGGTGTGGATGTCCTTTTTGTTGATGTTGATGCTATTCCTTTCTGTTTGTTAGTTTTCCTTCTAACAGTCAGGTCCCTCAGCTGCAGGTCTGTTGGAGTTTGCTGGAGGTCCACTCCAGACCCTGTTTGCCTGGGTATCACCAGCAGAGGTGGCAGAACAGCAAATATTGCTACCTGATCCTTCCTCTGAAAGCTTCATCCCAGAGGGGCACTCGCCTGTAGGAGGTATCAGTCGGCCCCTACTGGGAGGTGTCTCTCAGTTAGGCTACACACAGGTCAGGGACCCACTTGAGGAGGCAGTCTGTCCTTTCTCAGAGCTCAAACACTGTGCTGGGAGAATCACTGCTCTCTTGCCCAGACAGGGATGTTTCAGTCTGCAGAAGTTTCTGCTGCCTTTTGTTCAGCTATGCCCTGCCACCAGAGGTGGAGTCTACAGAGGCAGCAGGCCTTGGTGAGCTGCAGTGGGCTCCACCCAGTTTGAGCTTCCCTGGCCACTTTATTTACCTACTCAAGCCTCAGCAATGGCAGACGCCCTTCCTCCTGCCAGACTGCTGCCTCGCAGGTCAATCTCAGACTGCTGTGCTTGCAGTGAGCAAGGCTCTGTGGGCGTATGACCCACCGAGTCAGGCATGGGATGTAATCTTCTGGTGTGCCGTTTGCTAAGATCATTGGAAAAGTGCAGTATTTGGGCAGGACTGCCCCGTTTTCCCAGGTACAGTCTGTCACAGCTTCCCTTGGCTAGGAAAGGGAAATCCTCTGACCCCTTGTGCTTCCCAGGTAAGGCAATGCCCCGCCCTGCTTCGGCTCCCCCTCCATGGGCTGCACCCACTGTCCAACCAGTCCCAATGAGATGAACCAGGTACCTCAGGTGGAAATGCAGAAATCACCCATCTTCTGCATTGATCACGCTGGGAGCTGCAGACTAGAGCTGTTCCTATTCAGCCATCTTGGAATGGAGAAAGAATATAGCAGCTTAGTTCTTGACAAGTTTGGTCCTCTGTCTGCCCCTTTCATCTAGATTCTCCCTCAAGAAGGCTGGTAGTGGCTTGGGTGCTTAGTGGGGAGATCTCATATTACTTTTACGCAAGTCTTGGCAGCCAGCATCCTCCCTAACTCAGCCCCCAGCTCTGGCCATTCTCATCAGAATCAGAGAGAATGGCTGTGACTTAACCATTCTGGAGGAGGCTGTATTCAAACCTTTGGTTTCTAGTAAAACATAAGTTATCCTAGAATAGGCCCTATTATACCCCTAAGTTTCTAGGTTTCTAAGGATAATATAGCAATTTTTATGTAGATTCTAATTTCTGTTAACCTGGGTAATGAAAATGGAAAGGGGTCACTAAAGACTCCAAAATAATGATTAAAACAAAGTACAGCCAACTGTCAATTATCCAAAGATGAATTAAAACATGGAAAATATGAATACATTGTAGTCCCTGCTCTCAAAGGAGTTTATAATCCAGTTGAGATGACAAACAAATACACCAACGGGAGTGACCTGAGAGGATAGGTGGTAAAAGTAGATAGTGTGGGCTCAAATAGAATCAGCAGCCCTGAGTTCCACAGTGTCATGCTGAGGTCATGGTTTACAGTGACCGTATTGAAACGCTAACCCTGGGAATAGTGCATGGTAGCATCTGCAGGCTGACAGTACCTAACCAGGCCCTGAAGGAGTGGCTCAGAAGTCAGGTTCTGCTGGAGGGACAGGGTTTGGAAAGGGCTGGCAGAGGAATGACAGAAGGTCACCAGGGAAAGGAAGGCTGAGACAGGCCTATTTCCAAATTTTCCAGGGCAAGCCCTAGCCAGTGAACCCTGAGTTTGCTCTGGACTTGGTTTTTCCTATTGAAGATACCCAAGAAAGCATCAGGCAACATGACTGATCTTTTTCCTCACAGTTTTGGCCCCCAGGCCAATCGCTCTTAACCCTGGGTGGTTTACTGGAATCCCCTGGGAAGCTTGATACTAAAACAGTCATCCCTTGGCCCTATTTGAAACTCCCTGAAACATCACCCCTGTAAATGGGGGTCCTTGTGTCTGTTTTTACCCTGGTGATTCTGGGGAAGCACCATCTCAGCTAAGCTTCTCAGTCTTCTTTAGGCCTAGTAGCTGCAGCAGGAATTGGAGGAGGGAAAGTTGTGTCACAAAAGAGTTATTTTTAAAATCATCAGTTACCCTGAGTATCTTTCCATGGTACATGGTGTGCCATTACCTTGGACAGACTTACGTCATCTTTGTAAAAAGAGCTGTGTTTCTCCATCAGCTGCCACACAGCCAAAATTCTACTCAAAGAGATCCATTGTGTTGGAGTGAAGCATTGTGTCTCCAGTGTCTAGCACAGTCTGGTACATATTAAGCGTATAGGCCAGGATAGGCCAGGTTATGCTGTAGTAGTGAGCACCTCCCAGGTCGCAGTGGCTTAAAACAACAAAGGTTTATTTCTTACCTATGCTTCAGGTTCACAGGGATCAAGCTGGGGACTTTTGTCCACATATCCTCAGTTAAAAACCCAAACAATAGAGTAGCCTCCATCTGGAATGTTACTGGTCACAGTGGCTGAAAGAAGGAGGGTTCTGGAGGGCTTCACACTGGAAATTAAATGTTCTGGCCACTTGCAGTTCATTAGCCCAAGATGTCACATGCTTCTGCCCAACCATGAGGAGACCATGAATATGCAATCCTGCAATATGCAGCAAAGCACAGAGCCAGAAATACTTGGTGAACAGCACTAGTAACTACCACAATGGGTATTCAATAAATATTTGTAAAATAAAATAACAGATGAGCAGAAATCACCTTACAAGACAAGGTCATTAAGTCCACCTTTACCCCACAATGGCATTTTTTTTCCCCTGAGCTAAGAAAGAGGTAAGTGAAAGCAGGACTAAATGATTGAGCACACAGCTCTCCACCATCTCTGTCGCCCTGGTTGGCACAGCCCTTAGGGACTCTGGCTGGCTCTCTTCTCTCTGCAAGAGTCCCACTTCTGGAAAAAGGTAGCTCAGTTGCCCTGAGCCTCTGTAAGTCATGTCTGAGTAGTGTGAGAGTTGGCTCTGGTGTTGCGTGACAGTGGAATACTCACAATTATAGGGAGATCAGGAGCTGCTGAAACCAGCTCTGCTCTCCTTCAAGAGCAGATTTTAGATTAACCAGAGCTGGTTTATTTCTGCCTGACTACCCAATTCAATGCTATCCCTATCAAGCTACCATTGACTTTCTTCACAGAATTAGAAAAAACTACTTTAAATTTCATATGGAACCAAAAAAGAGCCCACATAGCCAAGACAATCCTAAGCAAAAAAAACAAAGCTGGAAGCATCACACTACCTGACTTCAAACTATACTACAAAGCTACAGTAACCAAAACAGCATGTTACTGGTACCAAAACAGATATATAGACTGATGGAACAGAACAGAGGCCTCAGAAATAACACCACACATCTACAACCATCTGATCTTTGACAAACCTGACAAAAACAAGCAATGGGGAAAGGATTCCCTATTTAATAAATGGTGTTGGGAAAATTGGCTAGCCATATGCAGAAAACTGAAACTGGACCCCTTCCTTACACCTTACACAAAAATTAACTCGAGGTGGATTAAAGACTTAAATGTAAAACCCAAAACCATAAAAACCCTAGAAGAAAACATAGGCAATACCATTCAGGACATAGGCATGGGCAAAGACTTCATGACTAAAATGCCAAAAGCAAGGGCAACAAAAGCCAAAATTGACAAATGGGATCTAATTAAACTAAAGAGCTTCTGCAAAGCAAAAGAAACTACCATCAGAGTGAACAGGCAACCTACAGAATGGGAGAAAATGTTTGCAATCTACTCATCTGACAAAGGGCTAATATCCAGAGTCTACAAGGAACTTAAACAAATCTACAAGAAAAATATAAACAAACCCATCAAAAAGTGGGCAAAGGATATGAATAGACACTTCTCAAAAGAAGACATCTACGCAGCCAACAAACATGAAAAAATGCTCATCATCACTGGTCATTAGAGAAATGCAAATGAAAACCACAATGAGATACCATCTCACGCCAGTTAGAATGGTGATCATTAAAAAGTCATGAAACAACAGATGCTGGAGAGGATGTGGAGAAATAGGAATGCTTTTACACTGTTAGTGGGAGTGTAAATTATTTCAACCATTGTGGAAGATAGTGTGGCGATTCCTCAAGGATCTAGAATGAGAAATACCATTTGACCCAGCAATCCCATTACCGGGTATATACCCAAAGGATGATAAATTGTTCTACTGTAAAGACACATGCACATGTATGTTTATTGCAGCACTATTCACAATAGCAAAGACTTGGAACCAACTGAAATGCTCATCAATGATAGACTGGATAAAGAAAATGTGGCACATATATACCATGGAATACTATGCAGCCATAAAAAAGATGAGCTCACGTCCTTTGCAGGGACATGGATGAAGCTGGAAACCATCATTCTCAGCAAACTAACACAGGAACAGAAAACCAAACACCACATATTCTCACTCATAGGTGGGAGTTGAACAATGAGAACACATGGACACAGGGAGGGGAACATCACACACTGGGGCCTGTCGGGGGCTGGGGGGCTAGAGGAGGGATAGCATTCGGAGAAATACCTAATGGGTATTGGGTTGATGGGTGCAGTAAACCACCATGGCACATGTATACCTATGTAACAAACATCCACATTCTGCACATGTATCCCAGAATTTAAAGTATAATTTTAAAAAAAAAGTTTCTTTTCTCTTTCTCACTGCTACACCCTTCCATTCTAGATGATCTATTTTGGTTTGCCCTAGCCATTTCTCTGGTTTGGACAGAATAACCACTCTAGGATAAGGGGAGCCTAGATGCAGAATTGAAGGACTTACTCACTAGCAAGTGGAGTGCCAGTACTTGAATTGTCTAAGAGTGAGGCCTCCTTAAATTGTGTGCCCTAGAGTGCCCTATCTTAAACTTCCCAAAGCATAACTCCTCTGAATGGGGGCCTTGGGGTCTGTATTGTCACCCTGGTGATGCTGATGTAGCTTCACTCTAGTCCTGGCCCTGCTCCCCTGCCTCCTCCCACTGATGACTCCCTGTCCCACCAGGCCCATCTGTGGATGAGCTTTGAAATTCTTGCTTCCTCTCCTCCTTTAGTCACTGTTTCGGTATTTTCAAAAACATCAAGGCTTTTTCTCAACTGTCCTTCAGATGGACCCTGCCATCTTTAAACAGGTCACAATGTCTTTCTCTTCCACCCAAGCAGAAATACCCAAGTTCTAGTTCATACAGAATTATCAGACTTGCAAAATTTGTTGACAGAGACCATTGAATCCACCACTTCTCCTATCAGAGAAAACTGAGGCCACAAAAGGTGAATATGCCACAGAAATGTGGAGGCAATTCAAGTCCAGGTCTCCTGACTCCTAGTCCAGGATATTTTCCTGTTTTCATCTCACATGCCACACAAGTCATGTATTCACTGAATAGGCACGCTCGAAGAGAAGAAATTCCACCTGTGGACCACAGCTCTGGCCAGTGCCTATGGAGTTCCATCCTGCTCATGATCTTCTCTTCCTATCTGTCAGTGGACAACAACTTCAGCCCTTGTCTGTGGATTCAAGGTTGCCCATGACCTTCCCCATCCTGATTCCCTGCACTTTCTGACTTGCTTAGACAGCCCCCATAATCACATGAACCTCTTGTAATCTCTCTCTCTCTCTCTCCCCCTGGAAATGTTGGAGGTTGCTGCTCCAGGTGGTGGTGATGAGAAAGCATGGGTCTGAGGAGATGAAAAATTGAGAATCTGAAAGCTTTGTACATTGCCCTTGGTCCCATGCTATTTCCCCATTTGTTTTCGTCTCTATCAATAATGTGTCCCTCATTATGATCTAGTCTCTATCTGTAGTAAGGTCCTCCTGCATCCACAATACCCCAGTCCCCTCAAACAAGTCCCCAGCCCCTTCAAGTTCAGTTTGTGTCATCCCGCTTGGGTTAGTTTAAGCCACCAGACCCTCTGCTGTCTTCCCACAGCCTGATGGGGCCCGACCATACAGTCTTTCCATCCTACCTTCTGGAGAGTGGCTTTCTCAATGAAGAAATGAATAATTCAGAAGTCTAAGAAGAGAAAAGCTTTAAGGAATGAAAAATTAGGAAAATATTCAATCCAGTTAACTTATTCCAGATCCAGACCATTGACTGCATATTTATAGACAGTGAACAAACCCCAAGTGACCGTTGCCATTTTACTTGCTTTAAGTACCAAAAAATGGATTAAAGTTTATTTAAAATGAAAAGAAAAATTGTGTGGTCTCATATAGTAGTGAGCTGCCTTGATTAGCATATCACATTCTTTCTTTTTCAATAGTTTTGGGAGCAAGTGGTTTTGGTTACATGGATAAGTTCTTTAGTGGGGATTTCTGAGATTTTGGTGCACCCATCACCTACCCTCAAGGAACTTATAGTCTAACTCAATCAAGCCAACAATTCTAGTGCAGTCTCTGATGGCAGAAGAACAAGGTGTCCTTAGCATGGCATGAAAGGTTCTTTCTAGGCACCCAACATACTTTTGTCCTCATCTTTAGCTCCCCTCCATTAGCCAGCCACTTGTTGTTCCTAGAATATCCCCAAAATAAGCCACAGCCCCTTTGCTCATGCTGCTCCCTATTTCTGAAATACCCTTCTGTATTAGTTGTTCTCACATTGCTATAAAGAACTACTTGAGACTGGGTAATTTACAAAGAAAAGAAGTTCAATTGACTCACAGCTCTGCAGGCTGTACAGGCAGAATGGCTGGGGAGGCCTCAGGAAACTCACAATCATGGTGGAAAGGGAAGCAGAAGCAGGCACATCTTACATGGCCAGAGAAGGAGGAAGAGACAGTGAAGGTGTTAACACTTTTAAACAACCATATCTCTTGAGAACTTTTATCTCGAGGCAGCACTAGGGGGATGGTGCTAAACCATTAGAAACTACCCCCATAATCCAATCGCCTCCCACCAGGACTTACCTCCAACACTGGGGATTATAATTCAAATGAGATTTGGGTGGGGACACAGAGCCAAACCATATCACATTCCTTCTTTAGTTATTTTACTCCAGCAGCCAGTCAATATATATTTATTGAGAATATTCTATGTGCCAGGCACTGTCCAACACTGAAGACACAATGGTGAGCAGAGACATTCATGAAACAAAGGACCACATAAATGCAAATTTATGACTTTGATAAAGTGCTATGAAAGACCAGTACGAGGTGCTAAAGAGAGTACATACTAGAAGTCTGACTGAGTCTGAAGACTCAAGAAAGACTTCCTCAAGGAAGGTAGATTCAGCTGGAATTTGGGAGAGGACAGTGAGCTCCAGACAAAGGCAAAGGCAAATTTTCTGTGTCAGGAGAGAATGTGGTGCCTCCAAGGGACTGGAAGCAGCAGAGCAGGACAGCAAAGAGGAGATGGTGGAACAGAGGCTGGGGCAATGAATGGGCCAGGACAAGCAGGGCCTTTAGTGCAGCGGTAAAGATCAGTCTTTGTCCCCAGAAGAATGGAAACCATTTTTAATAAGCCACCTAAAGACATAATCAGCTCACCACCATCCTTTAAGACCCAGGTTAAATGTCCCTCTCCCTTCCCCAGTGCCCAAGGCAACCCTCGCACTGTATAGCCCCCTCTGGAAAAGCATGCACCATGTCATGGTACATGGTGAGGGTTAACTGTGTTTGGCTCAGTCAGTGGTAAGTTCTCAAGAGCAGACATCCTATCTTCTTTATCTTTGTAGTCTCAACTGCACACAGTGCCCAGAATATGGCAAGCATTCCATAAAGGTTCGTTGAATCAACCAACTGACATGTGCAGATGCTAGTCTGTTTTCAATTTCCTCCCCTCTCTCTTCCTGCACATTCAGGAAAGTTCCATCCCCAACCCCTCACCCCACTGCCAGCAATCTCCCTGCCTCCCTTCTCTCTCCAACACCACCCATCCCCCATGTGGCTACCAGGTTTCCTTCCTAAACAGGTCAGAGCAGGCCACTCTACTCCTTACATAAGTCTTCACTGATTTCGCCATTGCTGGCAGGATCAAATTCAAATTCTTCAGGCTAATTATCCAATGCATTCATGACCCAATCCCAAACTTGTCTTCTTGGCCTCATGTTTCATTGCACTCTTTCTTCCCTGTACTCTATGTTCCAACTGCAAAAAAGCTCTAGAATATTCCTCAAGTCAAACACCCACTCCCACCTCCATGCCTTTGCTTAGGCTGTGCTCTCAGTCTAGAATGCCCTTCCCTCATGCTTCCCTAATTAGAAAATTACTGGTACCTCAAGATACAGCTCAAACACCAACCCATCCCAAAACCTCTCCTCTCATCCCCCAAATCCAGAATTCATGGCTTCTGTTTGTATAGGTATATTTATTCCTAGCACCTTTCCTAGGTGTGTAAATGGCACATCATAGTTCTCAAATTAAAAAACAAAAACAAAAACAAAAAGCCCCATTCTGTCCCTGTGCTGCAGTCTCCCTGCACCTGCCACCATGGCAGCAACAAAGAGTGGGAGAAATGGGAAAACAGCTTTCTCCTCCCACGCGGGAGCGTGCATTCCCAGCAAGCAAGGGAACACAAGGCTTCCCTTGTTACAATATACAGACAAAAAGTGACCCAAGTTGTATTCTAGGAAATTATCTCTAAGCCTACAAAGAACCATCCATTGTTTCTAGACTATTTTTCTAGCTCAGAGATAAAATATGAAGTTTATAATTTACATACTATAAATTAAAATGCTCCCCCCCAAATTGCTCATTTTGTAAAGCAGTTTTTTACTTTGTTTAAAAACCAGTTACTCTGGGAGCCTTTCAAGTTTATATGTAAAGACTTAAGCTTATAAAATACTCAGCTGAATATGGACTATGAGAACAAATCCCCACAGTCAGTGGTGTCAATATCAAACACACAAGACATTTTTTATCTGCTTTAATTAAGACACAAAGGAGCAGCAAAAAAATATTAATCATGCGGTTGATTAAAAATAACTTCCTAAACATTTGCTCTTGGTAAATAATAGCTATCGAATACTTTAAATCAATGTTTAATGACTGGCATAAGTGTAAACCCTTTGTGACTGATATAAAATAAGTCACTCCATGTGCAATCTTCTTAGATACCCCCCTTTTCACCCACTGGTCTTTTCTTTATTCTCCAAGACTGGCTTTCATCAATCATTCCAAGTCTTCTATACCTGTTTGCATACAGTGCAGGCTGGACCTTGGAGAAAGTGCTCTGTACTCCTGGAATTCACAGTCTGACTCAGACACATACATGCAGAGCATACAGACATCAAAGTGATCCCACTCATATGGTAAATACAATACAAGCAAAATCAGTTTTCTTCGTTTTTCCATCAGCTTGTGCTAGGGGCAGCTCCACTGAGGTTTGCTCTGTCTTCATGGCCATCCTGAGAGGCAAGCAAGCCAGGGATGCCCATGTCCATTTGATTAGTGACCACACTGAGGGCAGAGAGGCTAAATGGTTTGTCCAAGCTGACACTCATCAGTAAGTGACAGACCAAAAATGAAAACTAGTTCTTCTGAATGCACACCTAGAACTCTCTCCCCTCCTGTGGGAAGAACAGTGATAGCTTGATAAGGTCAATGCTCCCGGGACTGAGAGGTGAGTCAAGGACTAGGTTTTAGAAGAAGGAGGCAGGCAGAGATTGAAGGAACTCTAACAGCTTGGCTGGGTGGGATGGAAGCAGCTGACAAACCTAATGTATGGGCCATGGTTTGTAGTGAAGGAAATTTTCAGGACACTTTTAAATTATGGGAGAGCTGAGTTGATACATGGCAAGATGAGGAAAGAGGGGAATGAAGCTGCAGGGCCTTGACTTTTAGTCTATTTTCCACTTAATCTCAAAAGACACATCCAGGACAGAAAATCCTAAATGCCCCTTCAGCATCCCTCTGTTTTCGTGCCAGAACAGGAGCAAAGTTTCTAGGGCCTGGGGCAGCATCAGCAATGCCTGGAATCAACAATGAACTCTGCCAGTCCCATCTCTGTTCTCTGCCCGTCTGTGAATCACAAGTTACAAGGCAGCTGTCACAGTAACGTGGCTAATTAAATTAGAGCCCACTGAATGCTTTATTGACCTGATGCTCATTCCAGTGAGCAGGCTCACTTTGAAGGTGACTAAATTCAAGGCTGTTAGTTCACAGATTAAACAACATGGACAAAAACAATAAGGGGCCATCGGAAAAGTCTCTTCAATGTAAACACAGTGTCTAAAGCACAGCTGCCAGAGTGTGTGACCTATAGGAGATTTATTTGGTATTATGGGTTGAATTGTGCCCCTCAAAATTCATATGTCAGTGTTCTCAATCCAGTATCTCAGAGTGTGACCGTATTTGGAGGTAGGGACTTTACAGAGATAAACAAGTTTTAAAAAAAAGATCATGAGAATGGGCCCAAATCCAATGTGACCAGTATTCTCAGAACAACAGGAAATCTGGACACAGAGACACAGGGGGAAGGCCACGTGAACAGACACACAGAGAAGATGAACATCTACCAGCCAAAAATGAGAGGCCTGGAGCAGAGCCTTCCCTTTGAGCCCTTACAAGGAACCCATCCTTCAGAGACCTTGTTTTGAACTTGTAGCCTCCAGAACTGTAAGACAATGCATTTCTGTTGTTTATGCCACTCACTTTATGGTATTTTGTTACAGCAGCCTAGCAAAGCAACATCTGGAGATATATAAGAGGCAGAAAGAGCCCTGGATAAGGAGGACTTTTTGTGAGAACAATGAAAAGAGCATTAGTTCTAGAAGCAAACAAACCTGAGTTGAGACCCTGACCTTGCTATTACCCACAGTGTCCTCAGCCAAGACACCTAACCTGTCTGTGCCTTGATTTCTCCTCTGTAAAATAGGGATGATAACATTTTCCTCACAGGGGTGTTCTTAGAATAAAACATGAAAACCTACAGTCTTTGGCTTATGTAGATCCAGGTCCCATAAGGCCCCTCACAACCAGTTATAGTCACCACTGTAAATTCTGACCACCTACCAAATACTGACAATAATGAACATGAGTCACTTTTGTAAAATAACTACAAAACGCACGCTGGCCTGAGGCTGCCATGCCCTCTAGGGGATTCTGTACGTGTTATGATAAACACTTCCATTCTCAGTTCTTTCTGCTCCACTTAATTTATCACTTGCTCTGTCTCTCTGACTGGAGACCTCAGTTTTATGCGTAGAAGTCCCTCTTCGCCATTTCTTCTGCCAAACTTGGGCCAGGAGGGGATGGTCCATTCAGTAGCCCTCAGGGCCTGCCTCTCACTACCTCACTCTCATGCTCACGCTTGTAGACAGCCATATAGACTTTGAGACAAAAACTGCACTTCTGTCTTTTTGCACTGCCTGGTTTAAAAAAAAAAAAAAAGGTTGTTACTTAAGCTCTCCTATTTGCACTCAAAAATGGTAATAATCCTAATAAAACCAAATGGAAAATACCTCCCGTGACAATAAAGCTCTATTTTGTCCAGAATTGTGGGGAAATTGGCTATTTTGGTTAACTGCCCACTCCACTTAGAAGTTACCCTATCGGAACTAAGCCTAACTTTTAAAGAATTAGAATGTAAATCAAATACACCGAATGCCAAGAGGCTGGGATGGCTGGGTCTTTACTTGGTTCTTTAATGGTCTTGCAGAAATTGACGGTGTTTTGGGGACACTGTGAGGGCCTCAGTTATTGCTGAAGTGTTCTAATAACAAAAACTGGAGGTGATTTGTGCCTCCTGGTGGTATGAATTCTTTAAAATACAGGTTTTTAAATAGATATGCAAAGATAAATATCCATACAGCCAAGGGGAGGCTCTCCTGGAACCCAAAATCAAATCCTTCTCATGTTGGAGCTCTCGTGGGTTACTTTCAAGGATGCCCAGCTCACACCACAAAGGGACCCCCATTCTTTTCTCTTTATTTGGGTTGCATTGCCACACATTGTATGGAGTGACCTCAAATCAGCCCATATTTATTAAGCTTCTCTTCCCAGCTCCACAACAAGAGAAGCATTAGACGCTATTCCTGCCTTCCAAGGAGCTCCAATTTAGTTGGAGAACTACCTATGTTATTAAATTATGCATTGTGTGCGCTGAGCTTGAAGTGCTGAAGAGTTGACTTTTATGATCCCTACCCTGTGCTGCATGTTTTACATAGATTACCTCACTTAATCAGCTCATATTCTGAGTCATATTATTATCCTCACTTTACAAATGAAGATTCTGAGTCTTGACAGAGAATATGTAACCGGCCAAAGGTCACAGAGCTAAGTAAATGTCAACTTAGGTATGAAACCCCAGTCAGCACGACCCCATAGCCCGCTTCACCCCGCTAACACTGCCTCTTTCACCTGTCTGCTTATCTAAGTCCTGTAGAGCAGGTAGCCACAGCAAAAATCCTACAAAGGATCAGAACAAGCTCCTTTGTGCCTTTTTTCCCCTTCCTTTTTTCATCCCCACATATTCCACCCACAGCTCCTACCAATCTCTCCCAAGATTAGATTTTTAAAACACAGAGAACTAAGAATAAGGGCTTCTCAGGAGCCCTTTTCTCATACTCTGAAGCAAACTTCATCGCAAATTTAAAAAGAAAGTGTTTGCTATCTTTGCTTTACTGGAAGAATAACATTTTCTCTCAATGAGATCATAACTTTGTCTTTATTTAAAAAAAAAACAAAAAAACGCTGTCATATAGGTCTGCTTCTCCTCCTAAATGAACTATTCTTTCCTTCTTACTGCTTTGCTGGCAGAAATTAGTAAAAAAAAAAAAAAAAAAAAAAAAAGCCAAATAAAAACTAAGAATCTGTTGAGTTCTCAGGGATCCCAAGTTAATTTCTCACAAGTTGATAAAGTGAACATTAAACAACCAGGCACTTGGGGTGATTAGAAACAAACAAACAAAAAAAGAATCAGAACTAATACTTCCATGTGCATGTACTGCAGCACCACCCAGCCAGCTAGAAGAGGTGGCTGATATTTTTCTTAAATGAACAAAAAATTGACATAGAGGATTTCAGTTCTCCGTAAGTTAGCTAGAGGTCCCACTCTGCTAAAATCAGAATGTCCAATGTGATTTTTAATTGCCTTGCTAATAACCACCTTTCAGAAAATCAAAGAAGAGGGAATTTTTTATCCAAAATATCAGTTAGCAAAATATCGCAAATTTCACAATAGGTGAGGAAGACATGATGTGGCGTAGGCATAGGCCCCGGCTTTAGAAAACCATGTTTCAAAGAGCACAGAAAAATGCCAAGAATAATCTCACAGGCATAGAAAGACATCGTACTATGGATGAAAAGGGGAGTGAGGAGGGAGGTTTTCAAATGGAAAATATGACCATAAAATAAAATATGATGATACAATAAAAAGCAGAAGTGCAGCTGCAGATGGAAACCAGCAATAAATTCTATAACATTCTATGACAATATAAACAAGACAACAAACAGTCCCTTTGTAAGCAAAACCGTAAGAATAGCCTGAACGTGGAAAAATAATAACAGGAAAATCAAAGGCCAGAAAAGCATTATTTCAAGGAATTTGGGGTGGGAGAAAGGAGTATGGTCAGTGAAAGAAGAGGAACAAGAAAGAGATTATGCCTGAAGTTGATGACTTGATGTTAAAAAAAAAAAAAAAAAAAAAAAAAAGGAGATGCCAGAGGCCTGGTAGAGTGGCTCACTGCCTGTTATCCCAGCAATTTGGGAGGCTGAGGTGGGAAGATTGCTTGAAGCCAGGACTTCAAGACCAGCTGGGCAACAAAGCAAGACCCCAGCTCTACCAAAAAAAAAAAAAGTTTTAAATTAAATAAAAAAGTTTTAATGACAGAAAGCTGAAGGGCTCAAGCAGTATTTTCCTTTTATATTCTCTATAGAGAATGACCTTCAACTTGAAAAGGCTAGAACAAATGTAGTTGAGAGGAAAATGAAGCCTAACATAAATGAAAAGATAGGAAAAGAAGCTGGGCACGGTGGCTCACGCCTGTAATCCCAGCACTTTGGAAGGCCGAAGCGAGCAGATCACGAGGTCAGGAGTTAGAGACCAGCCTGACCAAAATGGTGAAACCCCGTCGCTACTAAAAATACAAAACTGAGCTGGGCATGGTGGTGCATGCCTGTAATCCCAGCTACTCAGGGGGCTGAAGGAGGAGAATTGCTTGAACCCGGCAGGCAGAGGTTGCAGTGACCTGAGATCGCGCCACTGCACTCTATCCTGGGCGACAGAGCGAGACTCCGTCTCAAAACAAATAAATAAATAAAATAGGAAAAGAGAACCTAGGTTTTCAGTGAGTTCACAATACCAGACCCAGAGAAATTATATCCTATGGGACTTACAAATAAAAAAAACTGCAAATGCAATAACAAAACCATGTTCCATAGTCCTTGAGATGAGCAAATACTCTAATTTTCAAAAAGGGGGCAAAAGATCTACTGTGACTTCAGACCAATGCAACTGAAGCCAATTTTACGAATGATCTTAGAACAGATTGCTACATAAATAGTTGGTAAGCAAAAGTTCTAATTTTTTTAGTTTTAAGCAATAATGTAGACACAGATATGGCAAACTAGACTGTGTTTAGGAACAGAGCTTAGTATTGAAATTAAATGAAATTTATAATAGTAAATGACATACTTAATGTTATACATAATTATCATACTGCATGGTAATCAAGCATAAATGGAACTCTTCATGCAAATAGAAATGATTCGTATTCTTTTAAAGCACCATTTCTAAAGCAGGGAATGGGGAATGGGAAACAGAAGCCAGCCAGTGGCTGCTCCACTACCAACCATTCCACTGAGACAGATCTTAGGGAAGGGGTAGCTCTGCCTTAAACCAAGCCAGACCCAGACTCCAGCCGCCATCAAGTCCTAGGACTCAGTAGGTGAAGCTGGGTAACCATGCCTTCTGGGATTCTCTGTGAAAGCAACCCCAGATAAAGTGGTTCTAAGAGTAGAAGGGATATACTCTCTGATGAAACAATCAGTAAGAGGAAAGCCTCCCGTGCAGATTTTGAACACCCAGAAGCCATGGGATTGGGTTAGGTAGAGCAAGTGGCTGAGGCAGAGGAAAGGAGCAGACAAAGGGGAAGTGGAGGCATGAGTCAGCTGTCAGCTGCTTTGGGGGTGTCTGTTATTTAATACTGAATGTTCAGGGAATGGGAGTGGAGTGGAGATACTAGGATGAGCCTAAGTGGAGAAGTGCGGTTGGGGGCAAGAGGAGGAAGGAAGACAGCTCCTGGGAGCAGAGGCAAGGGGGAATGACAAGAGCTGAAGGAAGGATGCCACAAGAGAAAACTGCACAAGAAACAACATTCAGACTATGGAATGGGTCCTGAGTTTCAAACACACTGCCTGGCCTTTGCTTCAACAATCCGCTGTTTGTGGGTTCAGGGGAAGGGAGGCAGAATAGGCACGATGAAGCATGACTGGCCGCGTGATAATAATTGTTGAAGCTGAGTAATAGGTACACGGGTTCACCATACTACTCTAATTTTATGCTTCCATTTTTTATTGTGTTTTTTTTTTCCTAAGCTACTAAGGGTTTACCATTTAACTCAGAGTTTAAAAAAAAAAAAACATAAATTCTTACACTGGTCTGTAAGGTCTGACAAAATCTTGCTCCTCTCTTCCTGTTACTGCTCTAGCATCCTTGCTGCCTACCTGCTCCCTCACTCTCTGCTATTCCCTGAGCTCACCAGACATGCTCCTCTCACCCCAGGCTTTGCAAGAATTGGTCTCTCTCCCTAGCATTGTCTCCACCCAGACATCCACACAGCTTACTCACCTTCTTAAGGAGATGCACTCTGCCCCGCCTATGGAGAACTGCAGCTCGCCCCTCTGCTCCACCTTCTCTGGAACTCCTAATCCTCATCACCCTATGTTTACTTTTTCCTAGCACTTATCATCTTCAAATGTATATATATATATATTTCATGTTTATTTTCTTTCATCACTGGAATTTAAATTACCAGAGGGACAGGAAATTTTTGTTTTGAGGTTTTGTTTTTTTTGTTGTTTTTTTCTGGTTGTAGTTCAGTGACTAGAATGCCTGGCACTCAATAAATGTAAGTAGAATGAATGTAGAAAGTTTAAGAACTACTTAGAAGCCTGTGGCAAGGGAGGGTGTAGGTGTCTTTGGCCTTGTCTTCTTCAATAGCTAGAGTAGCTAAGACCCAACTACTCCCACCCTACTCTCCTGAGCTAAACAAAAAAACTAGGGCACCCAATTTCTGAAGAGGAGTGAAAAACTTATACATAGCTCATCAGAATTATTGCCCTCCTCCCCAGCTTCTAGGCAGAGATTTCGTAACTTGATTTTGAGACATCTAAGGCTATTTCCAGCTATAGCTTGTGATATCACAAAATTCTTAACCAAGCTCTTCATGATAAAGTGAGGAATCTGTCTAAACTATAAAATAATTGGAAAACTTCTCAAAACCAGAGCTTTGTAGTTTTTTGGAAATTTTAGGCTTTGGCAAAATGCCTATTTTTAAGAGAAACTTATCACATAACAAATGTTTAAAATTGGTTTTGTGATTAGGGAGAATGTGGGCATCAAAACCCAATTTAGAACTACCTGGTGCCAAGACTTTTTGTACATGAGACAATTTCCAATAGGCTTATCCCTCCCTGCATTGACAGCTATGTCCCACGGCTAAGAAGTTACTCCTACACATCTCCACAAACCAGCTATGGAGTTGAACAAATTACTTCCTTGAGCCGGTTTTCTTATGATCACAAAAATATTGTGTGTGTGTGTGCACGTACACATCCTCACATATTTGTGTGTACCATTCTACTTTCAGAAGACGGACAAAATCTTGGGAAATCAGATAAATAATAAAATAAAACCCACCCCCAAAAAGCTGGGAATCATTGTCTTAAGTGATAGCATAAGCATTTGTAAGCATGAGAAAGGGATTATCCAAAACTCCTTTAACAGTGTTATTAATGAAAGAAAATACTGTTTGATCTATTCACAAGTGATTGCTGAGCAATGTGCTGCAGCATATAGTACAGATGTTGTTCAGAGTATGGATGACCTTTCCAGAGCTGACCAAGGTCAGAATATAAGCTCAGGGTAAAATGGTCAGGTTTCTCTGGCTTGCATTTCCACACATCAGGTCTAGATGCCTTGTGAGGCTCCCAGGCTGAGGTAAGAGTGCCATCTGGAGGATCTCCATTTCAGAGAGAAATGCGTTTGCAAAACTGACCATAAAACAGGTCACCGAGTCAGGATCCACATAGAAACAGGAACCATTATCAAATAATTGCATGGATTTACACTGTTTGCACACTTGCCTTTTTAATAAAAGCTTTCCTTTGGGAAACCTTTCTTGAATTTCATCTCTCAAAGTCATTTATATAGTTCTTGTTGCTCTTTAGGAAGGAAGTTTCTTCTACTTGGCCCATAGATCCACTGAGTCAAGCCTCTTACAGTTCCCCTTCTCCCATAATCTACACACTTTTCCTAAAAAAAGTAAGTTTGATTCCCAGGTGGGACAGGTACCCTCAAGATCCCAAGGAACTCTCAGGTTCCCCATCAGAACAGGTACCCTCAAGGGTCATGTAACAGTTGCCATGCCAACTTCCACATGCTCAATTAGATGACTCATCTCTAACCAGAATGAACATGCACTTAATCAGCTATCAATTGCCTTGACCTGGGAAGAGGATAGGGTCTGCCTACTCCATGTGCCATAATACATTACTTTTAATGGCAAAAATTGCAATTACTTTTGCACCAACCTAGTATAAACTATTCATTAGGTGAAACAGTCCCGAGGGACTGCATCTGCATAGGCTAAGAAGAGCTGCAATGCAGTTTTCTGTGTTACTGTGAGGAAGGAGTGAAAAGCATGCTTTTCAGTTACAAGAGATCCTACCTCCAAATTGCTGTACCTGTCAGGAATAGCTTCTATGAAGAAAAGAAATCTGTTGTTCTGTGTAATAGCCCTGTGATGCATTTATTTCAGTTCTACCCTTAGTTCCCCATTCTCTCAATTGCTGAGAAAAGTAATGCTACCTGAAATTACATGAATTTTCAAAAATGGGTATTTTCTTCACCTGTGAAAATGGGCCCTTCCTCCTCTCTTAGAAAGCCAACTTCTTTGTTCCTCAAAAAAACAAAGCTGATTCAGACAATTCTTTTCTGCGTTCTCATAATAGGACATGCAGAATATAGATAAATATCTTCTTGTTAACGACAGCTGAATTCTTTCACAAAAAGAAAACCAGTCTTCTCTCTTAATAGTTCTTGTATGACCCTTAAATAGGAAAAAGAAAGACTAGGCAGCCAGAATGACATGATTAAAGGGGCCGAGCCAGAACTAAGAAAAAGGTTAAGGGCAGGAGGAAGAACAGTTTTGTTCCATGTCTGCAAGGAATTGGAGGACCGTCTGCCTGCAAGGCTGAGGACTAAGGAAGCACACCCACTGGATTAGCAATTTTTTTTTTTTTGGAGACAGGGTCTTACTTTGTTGCCCAGGCTGGAGTGCAGTGGTGCAATCTCCGCTCACTGCAACCTCCACCTCCCGGGTTCAAGCAATTCCTCTGCCTGAGCCTCCCGAGTGGCTGGGACTACAGGAGCCCACCACCATGCCCGGCTAATTTTTGTATTTTCACTAGAGATGGGGTTTCACTATGTTGGCCAGGTTAGTATTAGCAACTTTCTTCAGACCGCACCTACCTCAAGAGAACCTAAAGGTCATACCCCTTATCCTCTTTTCAGGACAGAAATTGTATTTCAGTATGAAGAGATACAATCCAGAGTCCCAGACAGGTCCAGAATAACCTTAACATAATATATTCCTCCAATGGCTGCAAGGAGTTAAAAACATAAAAAGCTGAGTTGAAGGATTACCTATGTCCACCAAATAAAGGATTAGGCTATAAAGACCAGGGTCAGCATGTCATGGCACATACATTCCAAAGGAACATTGGCAACTTAAGACCTTTGCCATTTGACAGGATAAAGAAACAGTGTTGAGAAGGAGGAAAAGTCCAAGAAAATAAAATTTAGTTGAAATAGCAAAAAGTGCCAAAAATGTGTGCTTAAACAAAGTCCTAGGAGTCCCAAGAATTCTGAGAAATTATCAGGTAGTATTATGATGAATGAAGATGACCAGTCAGTGAGTCCTGTGTGACGGTCATATACCTCAATAAAAAGGATGGCATAGAACGTAAGAAATCTCGTTGGTCTCTTTTGTCAAAGCTCCCATGTTATTAAAGACACTCACCCTTAATTGTAAAAAGCAATATTTATTGGAAAGAAATATTACGAGAAGTCTCCTTAATTCCTGCAAGGCCAAATATGGTACCCCATTCCTCCCTTCCCCTCCCCCACACCCCTAAAATATCTCCCATTTGCTCAGAAATTCTCTACCCTGACCCCTGGAATCTCCCGATTCCTCACTCCAAAGCTAGCGCCTGCATTTACAATGTATATAGTTCCCAGAGGGCTCTGGAAGCAGCATGAAATAATGCTGCCTGACAGTTTGTTAGCTAATCAAAGGAAGATGGCTAGAAAGTCAATGAATTGAGGTGCTTTACTTGACAATTTATCTAATAAACAGTTCTTAAACAAAGCCTCGTACAGGCCAGGAGGTAAAACGTTCTTCTGTAAAGTCAAACTTCCAAGATATACTGGTTCACCAAAACCAATGGGCGATTCAAAGAAGTCTTTAAGGGAGTAATTATGCCAAGGGAAGAATCCACATATTCAAGACATAGCTTTCTTAAGAAGATGGAGCTATTTAATTTTAGCAAGGGCAGCTGCTCTTCTTTCTGTGTTCTGAAACAAGGCACGAATTAAAGCTTTTACTTCACTGGAAGAGAACGCAGCTGCCAGGGGTCCTTTTCCATCTGCCCACCTGCAAAACGAAAGATAGAGTTCCATTTCCTATTAGGTCTCTGAAGTATAAGCAAGACTTAAAAATTGCCTATTTGATCCAAATGCTTATTTGCTTGAAATGGAAATAAAACAAATCCTGGGCATCTTTCCTCTTCTTTATAGAACTACCCCTCAATGTGTTTGATCTCTTTGCTCACCCACTACAACTGGTTATCAGCACAGCCAGATGAAGAGACCAAGTGAGGAATATGAGACTATTCTCTCTTATTCTATACCAAGGCCTCTTTGAACTAATAATGATGACCATACTCTCACGCATTAGGCTCTATAACTGTATTACAAAGTAAGCCACAGGCAACCAATTTTAACTGATGAAGGACTAGTATAAAAATATATAAAGAAGCCCCATGAATCAATAGTGAAACCACAAACAACCTATTAGAATAAAGGGCAAAAAAATATGAACAGGCATTACATAATAGAAGAAACATGAATGACCAATGAAAAGATGCTCAACATCATTAGAATTTAGGGAAATGCAAATTAAAATGACAATAACCTATCATTGCATGCCAATTAGATCAGCTGAAATTTTCCAGTCTGACAATTCCAAATACTGATAAAAATCAGACTAAACAGGACAAATAAACTATGAATATTTGTACAATGGAATGATACGGTGGTGAAAATGAACTGCAGCTACACATACCATCAAGAATGGATTTCAGGCCAGGCGTGGTGGTTCACACCTGTAATCCCAACCCTTTGGGAGGCCAAGGCAGGCAGATCACATGAGGTCAGGAGTTCAAGACCAGCCTAGCCAACATGGCAAAACCCCATCTCTACTGAAAATACAAAAATTAGGCGGGTGTGGTGACGGGCACCTTTAATCCCAGCTACTCGGGAGGCTAAGGCAGAAGACTTGCTGGAGCGTGGGAGGCAGAGGTTGCAGTGAGCCAATATCACACCCCTGCATTCCAGCCTGGGTGACAGAGTGAGACTCTGTCTCAAAAAAAAAAAAAAAAAAAGGAATAGATTTCAAAAACATAATAATAATATTGAACAAAAGAAGCAAGTTACAGATGATTCTACTTATACCAAGTTCAAAAAAAGGCAAGTCTAAACTTTATGTTATTTAGGATACATGTAAATGTGGTAGAACTATAAAGAAAGGCAAAGAAATAAATAACATAAAAGTCAAGATAGTGGTTACCCCTTATGGAGAGCATTTGGAGAAGGGGATTCGTGGGCCTTCAAAATACTGGTATTATTTTTCTTAAGTTGGGTAACAGGTACATGAAATTTATTCTTTTTCTTTACATTATAAATACAGAGTATATCTACTGTATTCCTTCATATGTATATTTTACAACTTTAGCCTTATATTTACACAAATCTCTGGGGGAAAAAAATTTTCTAGGCAGTAAAAAGAAGTTGAGTTATACTAGTGTTAAAATTTTTCTTATAACAAGGAATTAATGATCACTCTTAGACTGCAAGAAGGCCCTTTAACAACAGAAAGAAAAATTCTTATCTGCTGCCCTCTGGAGCCTATTACTTAAAGGTGTCTTTGTTACCCACTAAGGACTTGTAAATAATATATGAATAAATCTAAGCTTTGTAGTAAATGTGATTGGAGGTATTCTGATGTGATTTTTTTCAAGCAGAGATCTCGTTTACATTGTACAAATGACTAATATTTGCAGCAAACTCAGACACATCTAGGATGACTGGTCTAATATAACCAGACATCTGTAGTAAACCAAGCTAAAGCAGATAGACAAGTACCTATAGGGATGGAGATGACCTTAAGGCCTCTACAGAGAGTCCTCTATGCAAGGTATACATACTGACCAATAGTCTACCAAGACAATATAAAATCATCCATGGATGTGTATGTAACTGACCCACATCTATTCTGTTTTGTGCAATGGCCTCTGCACACTACGATATGATATAGCATACACTCACTGGGAACAGCAACATTAACTGATGGTGTTGAGAGAAAACAGCATCCACTGCGTTTGAGAAAAGATGAATCTCTTCTAGGTATATGGTGCTTAACCTCTAAAACTACTGCACTGCCTGCAGAAAGACTGCGGGTCAATCAAACAGTAGTTTGATGCTCAATATTTCAGACAGATAAAAGTCACTTCTCTGTTAATATATCAAAGTAATTCTGAAAATGCATCCAGGCTGGCTGCAGTGGCTCATGCCTGTAATCCTAGCACTTTGGGAGGCCAGGAGTTTGAGACCAGCCTGGACAACATAGAGAAACCTCGTCTCTAAAACAAAACAAAACAAATAAATAATAAATAAAATAATAAAATAAAATAAATTAGCCAGGTGTGGTGGTAGGCACCTGTAATCCCAGCTACTCAGGAGGCTGAGGTGGGAGGATCCCTTGAGCCCACGAATTTGAGGCTGCAGTGAGGAATGATTGAGCCACTGCACTCCAACCTGGGTGACAGAGTAAGACCATGTCTCAGAAAAAAAAAAAGCATCCACTGTTCCTTAAAGTGAGCAACAATTTCCATCCAGATGTCAGAAGGCTATAATTCTTACAGTTGCCAGATCACTTGTACAGCATGCCAAACCACATACTCAAGACCAAAATAATATGGATGAGAAGTCTTTATGCTATCAAATATGGGAAAGTGGTAATGAGATCTGCATTATAATAGATCATGAAAAGGCCCCAGCTACTGCTACTCAATATGAAAGTCTTACACGAGTAACATCAGGAAACAGGGAAAAGCCCTGCTATCACGGGCACTATTACTCTCTTGTATCTATGGAGAGTTATATGCCTCTATATAAGGGTTACACATACCGATCCCCAATTTCTTGCAAGCTGGCTTGTAGCATCATCATCAATTCCTTGAATGGCATCCATTTTGGCACATAGACTGGAACCTCTTCCTGATATTTCTTGTTCTTGCTTTCTTCAGATAAAGGCGCAAATACTTGGGGTCCTTCATCCATCACTGTTTTGCATAAGGAATATAACCTATCACCATCTTCAGTAGATATGTCCTGGTTTTGCACAGAGGAAACACAATAGAATAGAATTGGGCCAGCTCAGAAGTGGGGAAAGGGCAGCAGATCTTTGATGCATGCTGTCCAGGTGGGTCAGCTACGACATGTTTTCCAACCAATTTGGAACAACTTACTAGACACTACATCAGTTCTCTGACAATACTTCTATATAAGAATGACACAAAATACGTTTCAACAGATTGTCAGTAATTTAGTTTGCCTGCATGAAAGAGCCTGTTTCTCCAATAGAATGTTGCACAGCTTGTTGCAAAGCAGGGGATGTGATTACAAATAGGGATTTAGTCAATCTATGATTTAGAGGCATCAGCTGGCCAAGTCCAGACAATTCTGAAGAATCACATGTAAAATTTAAACTGCAACAGTGTGTTGGAAAAATGGAACCTGCACAAGACTGCATTCACTTTACTAAATCAAATTATTGAGTTTACATGCAAATTAAATGACGTTACACTATACAACGCATCTCAGGACCACTACCCAGTTTCTAACTTCCTCATTCATAATCTAGATGGTAGGCTGAGAAACAGTTCAATCCTACTTTCGTATAAAAGAGCTTAACCAGTTTCTAGCAAAATAGATATAAAACAAAACTGAGAAAAAAAAATAACAGCATGAGTTAGACATAAAACATGAACAATTTCTTCAACATCACTTTCTTAGCAAAGTCACAGTCTGGGACATGAATTGCATCTCAAGGCTGGTGTAGCATCTAATGGCCCTTACCTCTAGGGCAGTAATTTTGCCAATGACCTCAGAAATTGCTGTATTGAGTAAAGTCCCCATAGCCTTGCAATATATATTCACTGGCAGGACATCCTGCCACACAATTCCAAGTCTCTTTAGTTGGTGCAGTACCTGTAGAAGAATACAGCTATTTACATGGAAGAAAGATTATTGTGACTCATATTTTCCAGATTTACATTTATCATTTGTGAGTTTATGGGGAAAGTGGCATTATGCCAAAATGAGGTAAAGTAACTAAGGATATATGCTTCTTGAACATTTAACCATAGTGATATCCCTGGTAGATGAAAAGCAGACTCATCAACCTGAGGATAGGAAAACTGCAGCAAAAAGATAAATCACTTAAGAAAGGGGAGCATTAAGATAAAAGCCAATATTTCAAATTCCCAAATCTAAGTTCAGGAATCAACTACTTGCCACAACAGACTTTCTAGGTAACAAGTTGCAATTACTGAGTCAATGAAAAGATAGTTTCCTGTTGTCTTGGTGGGAGAGGGGAAGAAAAAGTTCTTAAACATGATTGTAAAAGGTATCTAGATTTTCCAAAGGTGGGGGTGCAGGGAATCAGCTGAGTACTTGTTACATATTGTTTCCAGCTTTAAAAAAGCAAACAAAAAAAAAGGCATCTAAGGATAGAATACAAATTTCAGTGCTAGCAAGAGCCTCCTACCTGCCGGACTGCTTTACTTGCTGCAGAATAATTCTCTTCATCGTCCATATTTGAAAAGTTCCTAGCACTTGATAATCTTTCCAGAAGTTCACCTTTCTGTGCCCGCATTTGGGCCAAAAAGCATTCTGTCCCTATGATGGAAAAACAGAATAAAAAATTTTTAAAGCTGTTCAATTACACACTGCAAAACCAGGATAGACAAGAGATGCATAAACCATGTATCTGTTCTGCCTATATAAAAATAATTGCTAGATAATATCATAAAGCTGCCCTAAAGCTACTAGAAACAATCACTTTGAATACATTAGCCTGTTCCTCAAACCCCACCCTCCAGATAATAAATCTTTTCCAGTAATTTGCTTAGAGCCCGAGTCAGCTAAGAAAAATTACTATAGAAAAAAGAACTACTTATTATTCTGATATATCTCTACCACCTAAGGGAAAAGTCAAGAATTGAAAAGCTAAGTGAAACCATATAGATTCTCTGCTATGATCAACATATTGATTTACTCCACATTTCATTTCTTTTGACTTTTAGTAATCCCAAGTAAAACTAAGGGAGATGTAAGATGGGGGAGCTGTCTTGGGGTTTTGCAAAAGAACTAGCAATGACATTAGTGAGCTCTTACCAACAATACAAACAAAATTGTCACAATACAAATCCTATTATGTGAATCCTGACCTGGCAAATTCAATGCACACTAGGACTGCAGTTTGGAACTCTAACATACTACGAAATCATGTTACAAAAAAGTAAAAAAGTCTCCCACAAAGACTACAGTCACCTTATAAAATTATATAACTGGAAACACTTGCAAATTAAATGCCCTCCCACTTTCTGATACAGCTCAGGACCACCACCTAATTTCTAATTATCTCATTCAAAAACTATAAAGATACTATGTTGACAAGCTGCATAATCCATATGCTTTCCTACATTGAAGGTATCAGTTACCAAGTCTCCTGAAGCCAGGTACAAGATCCACAAAAGTAGCAGTGCCATCACAAAGAATGGGGGCAAGACGCAATCTGAACTGATGCCCGAGGGTCAGCAAGTGGTGAGCAATGTACATACAGTTGTTGTGATGAATAGCGGCCAACTGGGGAAGTTTTTGAAGGTTCTCCCTAGGCCAGAAGGAGGGGTAGAAAAACAAAGCAACCACCTGTTACTGAAGCTGGGGTTGATGAAAGTCACAACTTCTCTAACGTATTTCTAGGCTTTAATAACTGTCTAGTTTCTAAATGCTATACATAACAAGATACAATCTCATCACTCCCACTCCCAGAGGGAGGCTGTTCTGCCTGAATGGGATTTTATCCTATAAAACTATCCTGGTGATTAACCATAAAGAAAGATTAAGGGAATCAAGATGTTTGCCTGAGTCAACTTTTTGCACTGAAAACCTAGCAGAGCTATGCATAATAATGTCCTTGAAATTTTACACGGATACATCTATGGAAATACAGGTTTACTTCACCTTTCTCCAAATTCCTACTTCAGTTATATAATGAAGTGTTCAATTATTTTCTCATTCACTAGTTTTCAACAACTGACTAGATTAGAGTCATCTGGGAATTTTAAAAATACACAGATGTTTAGACTTTACCCCAAACAAATTAAATCACAAGCTCTAAGAGTGAAATCACAGCATTTATACGTTTTAAAATCTTCCCAGGTGATTTTAATTTTCACCCAGGATTGAAAATCACTACTTTAATTCTTCTACACATATTAGTCTTATCTACCCAGCTTGGGAAGAAATCTTGTCTTATATTTCTGCTATCTACCCACTAACAGTCATTCAATTAACAGTTTCTAGTTTGCTACCTCAATATAAAACTAGGATATACAAGTCAGAAGCCAACAATCTAAGATAACTAAGATAGTCCTCATTTCCGGCTACACATCAGAATCACCTGTGGGGCTTAAAAAAAAAGAAAAAAAAAACACGCCTGGGTCTTACATCAGACATAAATCAAAAGCTCTAGGAAGAGGGTAAATATGTATATTTTTAAAGCTCCATAAGTTATTCTAAAATACTGCCCAAAGTCTGGCCGGTGCAGTGGCTCACAACTGTAATACCATCATTTTGAGAGACCAAGGCAGGAGGATCACTTGAGCCAAGGAGTTCAAGACCAGCCTGGGCAACATATACAGACCCTATCATTACAAAAATAATAAACAATGTTAGACAGGTGTGGTGGTGTGTGCCTGTGGTCCCAGCTACTTGGGAGGCTAAGATGGAAAGATCGCCTGAGCCCAGTAGGTCGAGGCTGCAATGAGCCGTGATTGCACCACTGCACTCCAGCCTAGGCAACAGAGTTAGACTCTGTCTCAAAATATGAAATTAAATGAATGGAATGAAATTGAAATGAAACGAAATAAAAATACTACCAAAGCTGAGAACCATTATCTAAGGACAGTGGTTCTCAAAATGTGGTCCCATGACAGGCAACATCAGCATCACCTGGAAATTTGCTAAAAATCCAAGCCCCACTCCAGACCTACTGAATCGGAAACCTTGGGCATGGATCGAGCAATCTATGTTTTAACAAGACTTCCAGGTGACTGTGATGCACACTAAAGTTCCGAGGTTATACAAAGGAGAAAGAGAGGCAAATCTAACTCCACGACAGTGTGAAGAATGTTTCCGAGCCATGAAATGTCTAAGCCAACTGTCTTTAAATCCCCAGGGACAAGGCTGACAGCTAACACAAATATGTTTTCTCTTTTCTTTTGCTTGACTAAGTAAAAAATGAAATAAGACTGTTAAACCACAGTAAAGAGAATACAAATAAAACTAATAAGGTTCACAATAAGCTTTTATAATAAAAACAACAGGTGAGCCTAGTTAAAAACATCCCAATTATTCAAAAATCTGAACTAAAAAATACTTAAATAGTAAACGGCTTTTGTTTTTTTTTTTTTGGTTTTTTGTTTGTTTGTTTTAATTAGAGACGAGGGTCTCACTATGTTGCTCAAGCTAGTCTCAAACTTCTGGCCTCAAACAATCCTCCCACCTCTGCCTTCCAAGGTGCTGGGATTACAAGTGTGAGCCACTGTGCCTGGTGGATTTTTGTCTCTGAAATTCAGAGTTCTTGGCTAAGGAATAGCTCTGTTAACATGTTATCAAAGATATTTATAAAAAACATCTAAACATTTTAATTCAAATAACAAAGAAAACTGAACTAGAGGCTTAAAGTTAAGTAAAACAGTTCTGAAAATGCTTAGCATCAAAACAAGGTAGTTCTTTTGAGTTTTAAAATGTGCATCACGAACTACACTGCAAGATTATAATATCCTAATTAATTTAGTAATAAATGACCAAATCCTTTAAATATGCATTTTAAAATGATTTACTGCATTTTAGTGTGAATGTTAGTAATCAAAATATCTTTAGTGGGAATATAAAATATTTGTTTTAACTTAACTTCCACATCTTAGACATACAATTATTATATAGAAATGAGATACAGTGGTACTTACTTGTGATATGTTGGTACAACATCATGGAACAAATGGAAGATATTCCTCACTGAGTAGAAAAGTTGAACAGCACTAAAAAGAAAACATAGACTTAAGAGAAATGCCTAAGAATACACTAAAAATAAGAAAAAAATTTAAACTAAGTGCATCTTCCGTGAGAGTCACAAGCTAAAACTACAGTTGCAGAGAACACCTGCCTTGGTTGCTGGAAAACACCATTAATCTAGATGGAAATATAGTCTCAACCAGTATTTACTAACCAGACTACAATTCTAAACACCTGGATGCATTAATGATTGTTAAGAAGAGGAGCATTCAACCCAAAGCCTCTTTTCTATTTATCAATTTCTGTTCTGCCAGTACCCAAAGTATCCCTTCAGTAACAAATGGAGCTAAGCCTCAAGCAAATGTCACCTACTCACTGATGCACTCTGCAAAGGGCAAGGTATCAATAAAAGCACTCGCTTGGTTCTTTTGGAATCAGTCTGACTTTCAGCTTTCACCTTTTCTCCTTCTTACCTCAATGCAAGGAGGTGAATCAACATTCCTAGGATAGAATCTAGCCCTCAAGATTTTTTGCCCTTTAAATCTAGCCTTAAAACACCTACAGATTATTATGAAAATGCACTTTTAAAAGGCAAACATAAGGTTTGTGTAACTTACCTCTACATAAGAATATCTTAAGCTATGTACCTTAAAAGCTTACAGGGATTTCATAAATATTTAGGAAAATAAGTCACACCCAAAAACCCTGTTACTATTTGTTTATTATAATACCTGATTAAATTATTTCATTTTTGCTGCAGGAGCTGCTGTTTGAGTTTGATAATGAAAAAGGGGGTTGTTGTATTGTAGCTGTGGTTTTGTTTGTCCTGTTAAAAACTATTACTTTTAGTGGAAAGAATGTCCATAGTTAGTCAGTATAAAAATACTGTTTGGTGTTTTGTGTTCTCAAAAAATTTAAGAAATATTGCCCTCATCTCTAACTTCTGGTCTGATATATTTCAGGAGAGTGCCATGTGAAGAAACAGTCTTGTATTCATTTTGCCAACCGTCACTCCTATATTCATTTCTTCCTTCTTACAATTAACTTTGAATGGACATGTGAATGTAATGATTCATTAAAGCCAGGGAAGTATCTTGGGAGACATGTTCTTCCTAGAGCAGAATAAAATAAAGAGGTTTGCTCATATGTGAGATAAAAATTAAACTTGGGAAGTCCATCTAAAGATGCAATTTGATTGGGCCAAATCCTAACTGAAACTGTTTTCTCTATGAGGATAGGAAGAATGAAATTGCTAAATGCAGATTCAAACTAAAGAAGCTTTTATAAACCTGCTCTGCAATCAACTTGGTCCACGCTCTGCCATTTTCTTCTCAATTTAGTCTAGGAGTAGGGAAGAAGCTTATTAAACAAAAACAGATTCCGTATAAGATAATGGAAGAGAATGTAATTTAATATGAATGCAATATAGATTAGAAGTCATCTTGAAAGAGTGAAGCCAGATCCTTGGCATGTTCCATTCTTTTCCTTCTACCTTTGGCTGCCTAACAAATTGTTATTGCTTCAAATATAAACATTTAAAATATAAATGAATTAGGGACTGGGTTTCAAAAGGTAAAAAGAATGTTAAGCTAAAGAGCCTGAGCAAGCTGGAATAGAAAATATGACTATTATCCACTGCCAACACAATAATAAACATTTGAGTATTAATCATTTTCCAGGTAGGATTCTAAGTTCTTTGCATGTGTTTTCTCATATAATATCAGTCAATTCAAACAAAAAGTAAAAATTCAACAACAATTGAAGAACTTTTTGTTAAAAAGTGATTAACAATTTTTAATGTCAAAAAAATCCATTTGTCCATCCATACAAGGGCATCTACTTCTTATACCTTGCTCAAACATCTATGCTATTGCAAATAAAAGTCAGAGATAGATATAAATCTGTGTGATGCACTGGGTTTTTGTTTTGTTTTTTTTTCCAGAAAAAGCATTAACTTCTAGGATATGAAAACCCAAAGAATTCCAGCTAATTTTCCTGATAAACATTTAGTTAGATATGCATTTAACCAAGTCATTGCCATTTTCACACAACCCAGAATTCATACCATTGGTCACTACTGGTTGTTGCTTCTAGTAAAGTCTGATAGGCAAGTTCCATTAATTTCTTCACAGATTCACTGATACGGCATGTGGGCAAGGAAAAGGAATGTTGGTCCAATGTATTTTCAGGCTCTAAATTCATCACTTCATTGTACTGAGTATTGGACACTTTCTGTACTTCCAGTTTGTTATCCTCATCAGGAGTGGGTAACTCCGGCACATTTATCTTAGAATCAGGAATAATCTAAGATTCAAACACAAAAATATAGAAAATATGTTTTCAGAATAATTCAAATATAAGCACATAGCCGGGCATGGTGGCTCATGCCTGTAATCCCAGCACTTTGGGAGGCTGAGGCGGGCAGATCACGAGGTCAGGAGATCGAGACCATCCTGGCTAACACAGTGAAACCCCGTCTCTACTAAAAATACAAAAAATTGGCCGGGCGTGGCAGCGTGCACCTGTAGTCCCAGCTACTCGGGAGGCTGAGGCCAACCCGGGAGGCGGAGCTTGCAGTGAGCGGAGCTTGTAGTGAGCTGAGATCGTGCCACTGCACTCCAGCCTGGGCGACAGAGCAAGAATCCGTCTCAAAAAAAACAAATATAAGCACACAGTGAAGAATAAGATACTGCTTGCTTTCATGATACAGCTACGGCTCTACAGAGTAATTGAAAGATTTCAATAAATATGACAATATTTTAATGACTGCTGAATCCTAGATGAAAGCATGTCATAAGTGATAAACAATTCCCTTAATCCCCTTTACTGTGACATTCTTCTAAGCACTCTTTTTGAGACAGGGTCTTGCTCTGTCACCCAGCCTGGAGTGCAGTGGCACAATCATAGCTCACTGTAGCTTCAACCTCCCACGTAGCTGGGACTACAGGCACCCACCACACCCAGCTAATTTACTTTTATTTCTAGTAGAGAAAAGGTCTTGCTGTATGGCCCAGGCTGGTCTCGAACACCTGAACTCAAGTCATCCTCCTCCTTGGCTTCCCAAAGTGCATGGATTATAAGCATGAGCAAACGCACCCGGCCCCAAGCATTCTTAATCTTGGCTGAAACAGCGAGGCTGTGCAACTGGCCTAAGATTTCAGCTAAATAAAAAGACCTTCAAAAATCATGTCTCATACTAGACTATTAGTATTACAGAACAGCATAATTTGGGGTTCCATTGTCTAGATTCTTGAACAAATTATTTTGTACTAGGCACATGTGTTGGCTTAGTCTAAGAAATAACTCATTCAAACTAGCATATCCTCCCCTTATTAAAAAAAAAAAAGAAAGCTTCAATCGAAAATTTCCTTTGTTGGGACTAAATGAAAGAACAGTAGGCTGTGAATGTGAAAACAGTAATATTTTTTACCCTAACTTTTAACAAAGTCATTTAACCTCTCTGGATCTCAATTTTCTCATTGTAAAATAAATAATATACTAATAATGGCTTTCGAACCTTGTTTCTCAAAGATGCTTCAGGGATTAAAAAAAAAAAAAGATTAAGCATGTAGAGGCAGCAGGCAAGAATAACAACTTTGCATATACTGGACTTTGACAGAGATTTTCTGGCAGAAAATGTTCAAAGTCTAATAAAACTATTTAAGTCAGTGGACTTGGCTTTCTAATCTGTAAAATGGTACAATAATATCTACTTTAGAGAGCTGTTATGAAGTTTAAATGAGAATACAAATATCAGGAACTGGGTAGTCAAAAATTATGGCTAAGATTAGAATGATGATGAAAAAATTTACTTACAGAGATGATTTAAAATGCTAATCTTTGTCTGAAAAATAGTGGGCCTGCATACATAAGAGTCGAAAAGGTAACTTCATGACGAGGGCAAAGGAAACTAAGACAGAAGAACGTTAGACCTAATAAGATGTCTCTTAAGACAAAATGTAAAAACCAAACAACAACAAAAAACACAACTATAGATCTTTTGGGAAAACAGTGAGTACACATAGGGGAATAAAGAGAATTGAGAAACAGACCATGAAAAGCAATTAAGTTGAAAATGTTTTTTAGAAAAGGGAAGAGGAGCTTTTTTCAAACTTGGGAAGTTTAGAAAATCTAATTCCAGGCCCTAAATGCCAAGAGAAAGAACCAGCTGGAATCTAAAGCAGTGGTTCTCAATCAGGCACAATTCTGTCTTAAAGGGGGCATTTGGCAATGTCTGGAGATATTTTTGCTTGTCACGACTGGAAGAGGTGCTACTAGAATCTAGGGAACAGAGGTCCGGGATGCTGCTAAATATCCCATAGGACAGTCCCCCACAGCAAAGAATTATCTGGTCCCAAATGTTAACACTGCCACTGCTGAGACGTCCTGACCTAGAGGAAGCTACATTAGGATTTGATTACTCAGGAAAAATGCAGTTTTACAAACTCTCAAAATTACTTGAGTAGGAAACTCAGATTATCTAGTTCAATTCTCTCACAGTACAGAAGAGGAAAATGAGGTTCAACAAGGTGAGAAGATTAAGCCCAGAGTCACAGAGCAATTCAACAGTAATGCTGTTTACATCAAGGAGTTGTGAGATATATATGAATTCATTTATCAAAGGTAATCAGTAAGCACATGAGCACTGAGTACATAGTAGTAGTATGTATGTACCAGGTATTTTCTTAGAGCTGGAGATATAACAGTAAACAAAAGAGTCAAAAAAACAAAACAAAACAAAACAAAAACAAAAGTCTACCCTCATGGAGCTTACTTTCTCGAGGGAGAAACAATAAACAATTCACATAAAATGTTGGTTGATGATAAACAATAAAAAGAAAAATACACCAAGGAAGGGGTACAGGAAACAGGGGAGGTTATAATTTTTTTTAAGTGATCAGAAAGTACTTTTTAAAAAGCAAATCATGTGATCTGCGGTAAGAATATTCCATGCAGAGGTAACAAGTGGTTCAGAGATTCTGAAACAAACTAGGCCTAGCACATTCAAGGAACAGAAATAAGTCCAGGGTGCCTGCAGCACAGTGAAGGATGAATGCAATAGAAAATAGAGTCAGAGAGGCAATAGGAGGCAGATCAGATAAGGCCTTGTAGTCCACTGTAAGGCTACTGGGTCTTCTCTAAATCAGATGGGAGGACACTGGACTTTCTGCAGAAGAGTGACATAATCAATTGATATTTATGTTAAAAGAAACCACAGCCCAATTCAAGGTATATACATTATTTCATACATGTAAGATATGAAAAAAAAAAAGGTCAAAGGTCCACTGCCTTTACAGGTAATTATTTATATCCTTTTTATTTACCTTTTTATTATTTTAACTTTAAAACTAGTCTCTCTATTAGATGAAATCAACACTTTCATAATAGGATATAATTTCTGGACATAATGTAGCCCAAGTGTACCTTCACAAAGTTGTGTCCTAAAACCTTCAGAAATAAAGATGAGAATAATCTACTGTCTCACTTCAACAATAATAATCCATTACATGTATGTAGACTTTTTCAATTTATACAAGGCTTTCATGTGCATTATCTTATCTGCACCTCACAATACCCAATAGAAGAGATGGAGATTAGGACCACTTTAAAGGGGACAAAACCAATGTAAAAAAGATTAATAACTTGACTCAGCTCAACAACCGTCATCCTCTCTTCCACTTTACTATATGCATCTCAAAATGAGTTGCTTTCTCATATACAATGCAATATAACCCTGGTACCTTCACAGTGTTATGAATTTCAGAGGTCATTAGATTTCTGGCTGCCACAATCACATCCTGGCACTTCTTGTTTGCAAAATGAGAATTGATGTTACGAGCGTATTTCAGCAAATCTGTAGTATCTCCTTTTAAAAATCTCATTTCCTTTAGGGCATTTTCAAATTCTTCGGTGGATTGTATGATCTGAGATACACAAGAAAAAAAAGAGAAGAATCATATACATATATTCCATTACAATATTAGAACTTCAAATCCAATGTATAAAAAAATAAGGACCAAGCTGGTCATTTAAGTTTTAGAATGGACTATCAATTACTAGGTATAAAAATATACATATTTCCAGCCTTAAATTCATTAGAAAGAATATCTTCAATAGAAATGTCTGACTCTACTTAGTAAAAATACAAAGATCTTTAAAATAAATATACTTATTTTAGCATTCAAGGAAACACTAAAAAGAAGCAAAAAGTAAAATGTCACACAATAGCTATTTTAGCTGATATAAGTATAAGTGAACATAAAGAAAATATATTCAATAAGAAAACAAACTTCTGCAGTTAAAGAGGTAGGAAGCCAGGAGAAAAATGAAGTTATATGGAATTTGTCTCTATTCCTTATTAATAATTTACTTAAAGGTATAACTAAAGAACAAACTATCTCCAAGGAAAAACAAAAGACAGCAATAACAATCAACAGTGTCTTAAAACCTTCTGTGCTATCTCGGCTCTTTACCTCTTCATATTGCTGTAATTTGCTGCTATTTGTTGGAATCGAATAAACCAAACAGTTTTTGATGAGGTACTCAGACAAGTCCTCCCAGATCATGTCTCCAAGCATCTCAGCCAATGGGACAGTAGATGTTTTTTCATTTTCCAGGTCAGTGTCAAGTGGCAAATCTGAATTTTTTAAAAAAAGAAGTTTTAAACAAGAAACCATTCGCAGTCCTGGAATATTCTTAGGTTTTCTAGAATTCTTTAATTTTAAGATGATGGGGAAGAAAACAGCACAGATAATTCTACAGCCTTCTCAACTGACTGCGTAGGACGAATCATGACACACAATTATTATTATTTTATTTTCACTGCTCAGATGAATTGTCTGTACTATATTACTGCCTGTACTCTGTAACAATGAGGTATTAAGCCATCTACATTATAATCATCTAGTGCTAAGCTGCTGATTTGATTGTATGACAAGCACTCAGAAGTTCTGCATTCTAACTTGAAACTAGTTTAGAATAAAATCTCACTTATTTAATAATGAATAAACATACTTTTTCATCTCTGCATAGAATCTGTTTGTACTTTACAGTAAAACACAACTAGTTTATAAAATAGAATATTTCAATACCTCCTCTACAGTGTATGTTATGGTGCATTTTTCCAACACATATTGAGGATATTGTTTAGAATATCCTATTAATCAATTAAATAATAGTTAAGAACCAGGTGCCAATGTAGAAGGAAGAGGATTCATAAAAGAGACTAGCTGTTATGAGCCTAGTTCTGATTCACAAAGGAAGACTTAGGGGATTAAGGCCTTAGAAGAGCAGGGCACAGTGACAAAGCCATTCAGGAGGCTGAGGTGGGAGGATCACTTGGGCCTAGGAGTTCAAATCCAGCCTGGGCAACATAGCAAGATCAAGTCTCTTTAAACACACACACACACACACACACACAAAGATCAAGTCTCTTTAAACACACACACACACACACACACACACACACACACACACACCCCTTAGAAGAAAGTGAACATATTATCTCAAAGCCTTTAAGATACCTCACAACATCTAAAGTCTAGTCTGCATTGTCCAATATGATAGCCACCAACCACATTTTGCTACTAAAAACTTAAAATGTGGCTAGTGTGACTGAGAAATTCAACTTTTTAAAGTTTTAATTAACTGAAATTTAAGTTTAAAAATAGAAGCAGGGGGTGTGTGCTTATAAAGGGGCAGCAAAAAGGAGCTTTGTGGTTTTGGAACAGTTCTGTATCTTGATTGTAGTGGTGGTTACATGAATTTACACATATGAAAAAATTGCACAGAACTACAGAAACACACACACAAGCATGTAAAACTGGTGAAATCTAAATAAACTCTATGAATTGTACCAATGTCAATTTCCTGGTTTTGATATTGCACTATACTGCACTATATATTACTATATAATATTTAAGATGTTAACACTGTAGAAAATTGAGTGGAGGCATGAGACCTCTCTGTAATTTTTGAATGGAAAAAAATTTTTAAAGCAGCAGTATAAAATACTTTTCCATTAAACACAGTTCCATTGTTTTGATAGAACTACATTTAACTGCAACCACTGCATCACATAAAATGATACTGTTGTATTGTCAAGCACTCAACAGGCACAAATGTCATTTCTAGTATTTCATATGATACATTGCCGAACCAGTCAGTGTCAACAGACTGATTCCAACATGATTTTTTTCTCCAGACTGATTCTATCACAGTTCTTTTCCTCCATGCACTAATATAACATTGTAATGTGTTTATTTGAATATTTTATGCATAGAGCGCAAGTTATGGTGATACCTACATAAATTGTAATAGGTAGTTAAACTGAAATACTTATTTTAGTTATGATATTATTCTTTTTCTAGATTAAGAAAATATGTACAAATTTTTAAGTTTACAACAAAGCATACTATTGATACAGTCAAGTAAAGATGGAGAAGCTGGTAGTACCACTGAAAGAGCAAAGGTAAAAAAGACTAGAAGAAAGTATGTCACAAATTTCACAATCAGTGGCAGCTGCAGTTTGCTACAACAGAGCAAAACAAAAAAAGCTGCTTGCTTGTTGTATACAAAACATTTTTTTTCTTTTTTTTTTTTTTGAGATGAAGTTTTGCTCTTGTTGCCCAGGCTGGAGAGCAATGACGCGATCTCAGCTCACTGCAACCTCCACCTCCCGGGTTCAAGCAATTCTCCTTCCTCAGCCTCCCAAGTAACTGGGATTACAGGCGCCCGCCACCACGCCCAGCAAATTTTTGTATATTTAGTAGAGATGGGGTTTCACCATTTTGACCAGGCTGGTCTTGAACTTCTGACCTCAGGTGATCCACCCGCCTTGGCCTCCCAAAGTGCTGGGATTACAGGCGTGAGCCACCGTGCCTGGCTACAAAACATTTTTTAAGACAATAAAGTGAACAATATTAAGGGACATTTTCAGCAAATACATTAGGAATTTGATGCTTCCTGTGAAAAAAGAATTGACAAAATTAGTCACCTGAAATTAGAATTAAATGTCCAATAAAAAATGTGATTTTAACAGGACCTGAACTTCTAACTTTCACCAGCTATAAAATAACTTGGATTCTTGCACAAAAAAGAAAATCCTTTTTAAATGGGGAGATGGCAAAAGAAGTGATCTTGTTTTGTTTTTTTTTTAATTTTCTTAAAACCTACAAGGAAAAGACATTTTTTTTAATGTAAAAGATTTTCAATGAAGCAACCACAGAATACTGTCCATAAAATATAATATCTTTCTAACAATATCAAAGATCAATTGATTCAATTTCTGGAAAACTGCAAATACTTTTCTTTTTTTTTTTTTTTTTTTTAGTGTTTATTTTATGCACAAAGAGCCATCGTGGTTTTTTATTAGGTAGATGCCTTGGATAATCCTTTCAAGGAAGATCACTTAGTCCAACTTAATGAAACCAATATCCTTCGCATACTGACGGAGACACTGGCGGCACATACTGAGGCCATATTTCCGGATCAGACCATGCTGGCTTAAGCAGACACGACAAAAGCGAGAATCCTGGCCGAATTTTCACCAGTGGCTCCAGTACAGCTGCTGGTGACCTATCTTGCTCTCAGAAGTGCGATGAGATAAAAAGGCCAATACTTTTCTTTAGCTTTAAATCATACTTTTGATACATTTTTTCTAAAGGGACTTCCAAATTTGCAAAGAAATATTACCAATTCACAGCCTAAAAAAATCAATCTCACTGCACAGTTTTTGTCTGTTTTGCATAGGTAATTTTAATCTTTCACATTTGTCAAAGAATTTCAGCAAGATATGAAAAAATTAATTTTTATTACAATGAATAGTGTTTTAGTTCTATGTTAGAGGAAAAAAGTCCAGATTTATTGGAATTTTAAAACAAAAGACTGGCTGGGCGCAGTGGCTCATGCCTGTAATCCCAGCACTTTGGGAGCCAAGGCGGGCAGATTACGAGGTCAAAAGTTCGAGACCAGTCTGACCAACACGGTGAAACCCCGACTCTACTAAAAATACAAAAATTAGCCGGACGTGGTGGCGTGCACCTGTAATCCTAGCTACTCAGGAGGCTGAGGCAGAACTGCTTGAACCCAGGAAGTGGAGGTTGCAGTGAGCTGAGATTGTGCCACTGCACTCCAGCCTGGGCGATAAAGCGAGACTCCATCTCAAAAAAAAAAAAGAGAAGGCTAATGACTCCCTTATTGCTTCACTCTATCACGTGATAGATACCTGTGTTCAGTTTTTTATCTGAAACATACTCTATAAAAAGTTTAATGAACATTGTTAAAAGCATTCAGTTTACATACATGCAAATACTATAAATTATTGCTGGTTAATGGAACTGTTTAAAGAAACAGAAGACAATAAATATGATGAACTTATGTTCTTTGCCAATGCTCATTAGTTGAATCTGGAAGGGTTTTAGAAACATTTACTACACTGTTATCTTCAAGGCTTTGTTAAAACAAAAGAAATGCTTGCCAAATATTCAAATAATCAAAGATAAAAAAATGGCAAAAAACTTTTGTTTTCGTACTTACATCACACTGCACATGAACAAGATGTGTGTGTGGGTGTGTGTGTGTATTTGCCAAATACATATACACACACAACTGTTACGGACTGAATTGTGTCCCTGCCGAAATTCATATGTTGAAGCCCTAGCCCCCAATGTGACTAGATTTGGATATACAGGCATACTTCATTTTATTGTGTTTTGCTTTAATGTGCTTCACAGATACTGGTTTTTGGGGTTTTATTTTCAAATTGAAGATTTGTGGCAACCCTGCATTAAGCAAGTCTATGAGCACCATTTTGTCCAAGAGCATGCGCTCACTTCATATATCTGTGTCACATTCTGGCAATTCTCACAATATTTCAAACTTTTTCATGATTTGACGTTACCATTGCAATTGTTTTGAGATGCCATGAACCACTCATGTAAGACAGTGAACTTAACAAATGTTGCGTGTGTTCTGACTACTCCACTAACCAGCCACCCCTTTCCCTCATACCCCAACTCTTTCCACTCATGTCTCTATCTCCTAGGGTTTCCCTATTCCCTGAGACACAATACTGAAATTAGACCAACTAATAACCCTACAATGGCTTATACGTGTTCAAGTGAAAGAGTCACACATCTCTCACTTTATATCAGAAGCTAGAAAAGATAAAACTTAGTGATGAAGGCATGTCAAAGGCTCAGAGAAGTCAAAAACTAGGCCTCTTGCACCAGTTAGTCAAGTTTTGAATTCAAAGGAAAAGACTGGGTTTTTTTAGTGTAAACATTACTTTTATTTACTTATGTATTTACCTTTACTTTTTTTTTTTAACTTTTATATTAAGTTCAGGAGTACATGTGCAGGTTTGTTATATAGGTAAACTTGTGTCATGGGGGTTTGTTGTATAGATTATTGCATCACCCAGGTATTAGGCCTAGAACCCATTAGTTATTTTTCCTGATCCTTGTCCTCCTCTCACCCCCACCCTCCAGTAGGCCCCAGTGTGTGTTGTTCCCCAATATGTGTCATGTGTGTTCATCACTTAGCTCCCACTTATAAGTGAGGACATGCGGTATTTGGTTTTCTGTTCCTGAGTTGGTTGGAAAAGCTCTTGAAGGAAATGAAAAGTGTATTAAAAGTGTATTAGTGAACACATGGATTATAAAGTAAAACAATCTTATTTATGGAGAAAGTTTTGTTTTTTGTTTTGTTTTGTTTTTTGAGATAAAATCTTGCTCTGTCACCCAGGCTGGAGTGCAATGGCATGATCTCAGCTCACTGCACCCTCCACCTCCTGGGTCCAAGCAATTCTCTCACCTCAGCCTCCTGAACAGCTTGGATTACAGACGGGTGCCACCATGCCCAGCTAATTTTTTTATTTTTAGTAGAGACAGGGTTTCACCATGTTGGCCAGGCTGGTCTTGAACTCCTGACCTCAAGTGATCCATCTGCCCCGGCCTCCCAAAGTGCTGGGATTACAGGCGTGAGCCACTGTGCCTGGCAATTTATGGAGAAAGTTTGAGTGGTCTGTGTAGAAGCTCAAACCCACCACGGCATTTTCTTAAAGCCAAAACCTAATCCAGAGCAAGGCCTTAACTCTCTTCAATTCTATGAAGGCTCAGAGAGGTGAGGAAGCTGCAGAAGAAAAGGCTGAAGCTAGCAGAGTTTGGTTCATGAGTTTGAAGAAAAGAAGCTGTCTCCGTAATATAAAAGCTCAAGGTGAAGCAGCAAGTGCCAATGGAAAAGCTACACCAAGTTATCCAGCAGACCTAGCTAAGATAACCGACAAAGGTCTCTATACTAAACAATAGATTTTTAGTGTAGACAAAATAGCCTTCTATTGGAAGAACATGCCATCTTGAACTTTTATTGCTAGACAGAAGTCAATACTTGGCTTCAAAGCTTCAAACGACAGGCTGACCCTCTTGTTAGGGACTAATGCTGCTGGTGACTTTAAGATGAAACCATGTTCATCAACCGTTCCAAAAATCCCAGCGCCAGGCCAGGTGCAGTGGCTCACACCTGTAATCCTAGCACTTTGGGAGGCCAAGGCAGGTGGACTGCTTGAGGCCAGGAGTTCGAGATCAGCCTGGACAACATAGTGAAACCCCGTCTCTACTAAAATTACAAAAATTAGCTGGGTGTGGTGGCGCATGCCTGTAATCCCAGCTACTCGGGAGGCTGACGCACGAGAATCGCTTGAACCCAGGAGGCAGAGGTTGCAGTGAGCCGAGATCATGCCACTATACTCCAGCCTGGGCAACAGAGTGAGACTCTGTCTCAAAAAAATTCCCAGGGCTCTTAAGAATTATGCTAAATCTACTCTGCTTGTGCTCTAGAGATAGGATAAAGCCTGGATGGCAACACATCTACAACAGCATGGTTTTTCAGGATATTTTTCAAAAACAGCATGTCTTATTTTCTTTTTTGAGACAGACTCTTGCTCTGTTACCCAGGAGTGCAGTAACGTGAACACAGCTCACTGCAGCCTCCAACTGGGCTCAACTGATCCTCCTGCCTCAGCTTCCCAAGTATCACATGCCACTATGCCTGGCTAATTTTTTATTTTTTTAGTAGAGGCCAGGTATCGCTATGTTACCCAGGCAGGTATCGCTATGTTACCCAAGCAATTCTCTTACCGTGGCCTTCCAAAGCTCTTGGATTACAGGTGTGAGCTACCATGCCCAGCCAATAGCATGGTTTACTGAACATTTTAAGGTCTCTGTTGAGACCTACTCCTCAGAAAAAAAGATTTCTTTCAAAATATAACTGCTTACTGGCAACGCACCTGGTCGCCCAAGAACTCTGATGGAGATAAACAAGGAGATTAATGTGTTTTGATGCCTGCTAACACACCATACATCTGTAGCCTATGAATCAAGGAGTAATTTTGACTTTCAAGTCTTATTACTCAAGAAATAAAATTATAGCTGCCACGGTGATTCCTCTGATGGATCTGAGCAAAATAAAATGAAAATCTTCTAGAAAGGATTCACCCTTCTACATCTCATTAAAAGCATTCATGATTCATGGGAGGAGGTCAAAATAGCAAAATTAACAGGAGTTTGGAAAAAGTTGATTCCAACCCTCATGACTTTGAGGGGTTTAACACTTCAGTTAAAGAAGGAACTGCCAATGTACTAGAAATGGCAAGAGAGCTAGAATCAGAAATAGAGCCTGAAGATATAACTAAATTGCTGCAATCTCATGATAAAACGCGAATGTATGAGGAGTTGTTTCTAGTGGATGAACAAAGAAAGTGGTTTCTTGAGACAGAATCTACTGCTGGTGAAGATGCTGTAAACATTGTTTATATGACAACAAAGCGTTTAGAATAGTCCATAAATTTAGTTGATAAAGCAGTGGCAGGGTGAGAAGACTGACTCCAATTTTGAAAAAAGTTCTACTAGGGGTAAAATGCTATCAATCAGCACTGCATGTTACTGAGAAATCTTTCAAGAAGGGAAGTCAATTGATAAGATAAGCTTCATTGTTGTCTTATTTTAAGAAATTGACGCAGCCATCCAACCTTCAGCAACCACCATCCTGATCAGTCAGCAGCCATCAACATTGAGGCAAGACCCTTCACCAACAAAAAGATTATGACTCACTGAAGGCTCAGATGATCGTTAGCACTTTTTAATAATAATATATTTTTAAATTAAGGTATGTACACTTTTTAGACATAATGCTATAGCACACTTAATAGACGACAGTACAGTGTAACTATAACTTTTATATGCACTGGGAAATCAAAAAATTTATGGGACTCGCTTTATTGGGATACTTACTTTATTGCAGTAGTCTAAAACCAAACCCGCAATATCTCTGAGGTACGCTAGTAGTCCCTTTAAGGAGGTAATTAAGGTTACATGAGGTCATAAGGGTAGAGTCCTGATCCAATACAACTGGTGTCTTTATAAGAAGAGGAAGAGACACGAGGATGCAAATGCACAGAGAAAAAGCCATGCAAAGACACATCAAGAAGGCCATCTGCAAGATAAGAGAGGCTTCAGGAAAAACCAGACCTGCCAATACCAGAAGAGCAATGATGATCAGGAGAACTTAAAACTACGTCATTCAAAAAATAAAAATGTTTATACTGGTGATAAGATATAGGGGAAATAACAGCAACTGTAAAGAATTTGAAAATCCATCATCTGTAATAGGAATTAGACTCATTCTATATGGCTCCACATCATAGAAACAGCATCAATAAAGTAGACATTACAGGGTAGTATATTGTGACAAACTTTTAAAATAACTACCCTAAAGATTTAATTTGCAAAACTGGCATTTTCGTAGTACTATTTAAGAGTACAGGTAAGAAATGTGAGTTTTAAAAAACAAAACAAAACAAAAACCTGCCTGGTACTCAGAACTGCCCAGGGGCAGGATAAAATGCCTCAAGGTCTCTCTCACTATAAGTGTTCAGATTGGCTATCTGACCAATTGACGGAATATTATAGAGGAGATTCAGGCATCTGAGATATTTGGACCAAATCATCTCTCCAATTCCTTCTAATCTTTGGATGCTTTGTTTACAACTTAATTTATATCTAGTGAAAATAAAATTGTATTCCTCCCTAAGGGAAGGCTCTGGGAACAAGAAAAACTACCTTGGATTTCTGAAGTTTATGCAAGCCTTAGGATTTTTTTTCTCTGCTCTCATCAAAACTATAGAAAAGTCCTTGCTTTACATATAGATTATTTATACATAAATATACAGTATATGACTGCCAGGAAGGCCCACAAACAATAGGAGCATTTCTTTTTCACTTTAGCCACAGCAAGAATGGTTAGCTAGGCTATTCAATATGACAGCTGAGAAAAGCACATAGAAGGTAAGTCAAATAGACTTTAAAAAAAAAAAAAAGCAGTATTAAAACACAAGAGACTTCACTTTTAATGGTACAACAACCAAAAACATGATTTAAGGAATACAGAAACTGGCTGTTTCTAGTGTGAATACACAAAGATCAACAGGCTGAAATAGAATTTATTTCCTATGTTAAACCAAGTTTGTTTATATCAGATTAATAGGGGTTTTCATGGAAATATGTAAAACAACACTTGGTTCATTTCTTCTTCTCCTATAATTAAAGCACGAGTTCCAATTTGTGATGGTACTGGGAGTCCAGTGAGAGAAGTGCATCCTAGAATTCAACTAAAATAATATTACAAATACAGAATCTTGGGTACCACTGATGGCCCTACTTGTCAATACAGTGCAGAGAAAGAATGCAAAATAGGCAAAAAAAAAACAAGAAGGCAACTCCTTTGCCCCTATGGCACAATTTACTCACTTTTGATCCTACTTTCTCACACATTATAGGCATTTCTACTTTAAAATAATATTTACTTTTAAAAACAATATTTACTTTTCCAAAATATAAAAGCACTGCCTTGGAGATACATACCTAGAAGCTGTTTCTGGAGCACTTCTAGTACCAGTCTGATCTTTGTAAAAACTTCAGATGGTGATGGATATTCCAAGTTAGTCATTATAGATTCAAAACGAATAATAACTATGTTAGGCTGACTTTCTATCACAGCATGAAGGGATGGGCAAGATGCCAGAGGCCTAAGGATATACTTCAGCAGCATCTGACCTGAAAAATCATATGAACATTCATCAAAAAATCACTATAAGACACTTCTAGGCGAGGCACAGTGGCTCACATCTGTAATCCCAGCACTTTGGGAGGCCAAGGCAGGTGGATCATCTGAGGCCAGCCTGGCCAACATGGTGAGATCCCGTCTCTACTGAAAATACAAAAATTAGCTGGGCATGGTGGCAGGCACCTGTAAATCCCAGCTACTCGGGAGGCTGAGGCAGGAGAACTGCCTGAACCCAGGAGGCAGAGGTTGCAGTAAGCTGAGATCATGCCATTGCACCCCAGCCTGGGCGACAAAAGCGAAACTCCATCTCAAAAAAAACACTTCTAAAAAGTAAGCATGAAAAAAAAAAATATGAATCTTTGAACCTAACAACTACAATACATATACCATGACATTACACACCAACCATTATGCAGTGCAGGTTTTACCACTGAAGTTTCCCAGATTGTCTACAGATTTTTATTTAAATTATTCAAAAACCAAATAAAATAGGAACAGTTGAAAAAAAAAAAAAAAAAAACCCCAATCCCTTAAGAAAAAGGATAATATTTAGGACAATTCTCTTTGATGAATCAAGAGGCCAGACCCTATATTAATACTCTGCAGAGAATATTTTATCATCTTTTCTGTCTTCCCTCTAATACTGGGCCTCAGGAGATTTTGTGTAAATGAAACAAAGTAGCATGCCTTACCAAATGATTTAAGCTTGCTGTGTAGTTCTCCAAGAACAGAAAATGCCAAGAGGACAGAACTGATGGGTGGCATAGGGGTCTTCTCCTCTTTGTGTGATTGTTCAGTGTATAAATGAAGTTCAGTTTGTAGGTAAGATTCCAAACTGCTGGTATCTAAGAAAAAGGAAGAAAAATATCAGCGGTCTCACCAATATGAGATGTTCCCACTTCTATTCCTCAGAGCTCATTCTCTGATATTTCCAATGCAGTTCTATTACAATATACTCCTAATGCAACCAAATATGAATTATGACATATGTGTCCTAGGCATCACTTTAAAAAAGGAAATGACTTTTTGAGGTCAGGTGCAGGGGCTCATGTCTGTGATCCCAGCACTTTGGGAGGCCGAGGCGGGAGGATCACTTGAGCCCAGGAGTTCAAGACCAGCCTGGGCAACGTAGTGAGATGCTGTCTCTAACAAAAAATTTAAAAATTGGTCAGGCATGGTAGCATGCACCTGTGGTCACAGCTACTGGGGACAGGGTGGGAGAAGTAGTTGGGGCTGAGGCGGGAGGATCGCTTCAGCCTGGGAGTTTAAGACTGCAGTGAACTATGATTGAGCTACTGCACTCCAGCCTGGGCGACAGAGCGAGACCCTGTTTCAAAAAAAAAAAAAATTGAGGTCCTAGTTTCACAGACCTTCCTTTCTATGTTCTTTCTGCCAAACAAGTTTAACAAGTAGGGTGTGTTATAACAAATAATTCAACACACCTGCCCTCTTCTCTTAACTAATATTCTACTTGAGAACAGAATCTAAAATTTTCAGGATAACTCCCTTCAAATACCTGACACATATACACATATGCACATGTGTGTCTATGTACACACATATGTATATAATGAATTTGTAGGCCAAAGTGGATATAGGAAAGGGAACAGGGGGAGAAAGTTTCTCTTGAAATACACTAAATTTCAAAATCCAATGTTGGAAAATACACCAGGTACAATAGCATGTCCTTTAAATACAGCCTCTGAAGTTTTACTCTCAGGGCGAACAACACACCAAAGAGGGCTCATACCCAGAGGTAGGCAGAAAGGCTGAGAGCCAAGTAGCATAAATCAAAGCCAGGGCAGAAGTAATCCTATTTCTTCACCTTGCAAAGCACTCCCTAGCTCATTATTTTCCCCAAGGACTGGAAAGAAATTGAGCAAGACCCCTCCTCTACCCACAAGCCTACTGATCCATCTTCTTTCCTAAGCAAAAGAGAGAATGGCTAGATAGCTCCTTTACACTTTCCAGCCAAGATAAACCCGCTAGGATTAGGGCTATCAGGAATGGGCACATCCTACAAGGCAATGGAAACTTAATGCGGTCGCAAATTGCTATCACCTCCTCTAGCACACTCTCACCCCATGACCCCAACTACCCTATCATCTTTTCTCACATTTCTAGGGAACGGGACAGCTAAGAGGGATGTAAGGGAAGCAAGGTGAGGGCACTTTAGGGACCCAGATGAGTTGGTCTTAAGAAAGCATCTTGCTAACACAAGCGCTCAATACAGACATGGAAGATTATGAATGAACCCTCATCTACTAATACAAAAATGTAGAATATATTCAGACACTACACTGGTTCAGGCAGATGAAGCAAAGCAGTCCACCTGAGGTCAGCAGCACCTTTTGACGGTGAGAACTTCCATACAATCAGCTTCTGCCACTCTTCTCCAAGGTGATAAAGTATGTTCTGTTTCTGTATTGTGAGCTCCATGCTGAGAGATTTCAATATTTTTAAATCAAAGCATTTTCTGGATTTTAATAACTTCAAGCATTTCTGTGCCTGGTAATGAAATGGAATCACTGTTAAACATTCCATCCGGACTCAGGGCAATTAGAATATATTTGCATAATGATAAAAAATACAAAAATTACTGAAAACAAGAAGAGCACTTATTGCTCATGCTTTGGGGAGAGCATTTAGTACCTCTTCCAGACGCTGAGCACCAGTGACATACTTCTTCTCTGTTAATGCACAATTATATTCTTCAATAGCAGTGGAAAACTGAAAAGTTAAGTATAATATTTTATACATCCTATTATTTCAAGTCTGTTTGCTTTTAAATATTAAGAAATGCTCCCACTTTCCCTCCCCCTCCCCCTCTCAAAAAAAAAAAAGAAAGAAAGAAAAGAAAATATGAAGACAAAAAAACCCATTATAGTCAGGAGATAGCCATTGAATAATGAGACCTTCCCACCACCAAAACACTAAGGTTCAAGTTGAGTTTACTGACCTCCTGCAACTGTTTAAGCAAACTTAGGACAATGGAGTCTCTTTCCAACTGCTGCTTTAAGTCTGTAAATTCACCGGTTGATACATGAAGATCCCGGCGGACCTAATTCACACATCAAAAACAAGTACTTTTAAGCTATACCATATCTAAGAAATAAAAAATTTAAAGCAAATCAATAAGCTTTACTAGGTCAACATAATTCATGTTGAAATTTAAATGCTAGTTAAGACTGGAATAAAAATCACAGAATGTAGTAGGAAGATACCTTAGAGGTCCAACTAGTCCAAACCCTTATCCTATTGCAAGAATACCCATTCCTCTCAACATAATATCCTCATGTCACCATCTATTCTTAATTTAAGCAGATATCTTTCATCAGAGAGCTCATCCACCTGGATTACTAGAAAGGTATCCCCACTGCCAAGTGATAACTCATTCTAGAGTCAGACAGCTCTATTAGGAATTTCTTTTTTTTAATTGAAACAGGGTCTCACTCTGTTGCCCAGGCTGAAGCGCAGTGGTGCAATCTCAGCTCACTGCAGCCTCAACTTCCCTAGAATCAAGCAATCCTCCCACCTTAGCCCTGCCGAGTAGCCAGAACTACAGGCACGCACCACCACGCCTGGCTAATTTTTGTATTTTTTGATAGAGTTGGAGTTCTGCCATGTTGTCCAGGCTGGTCTTGAACTCCTGGACTCAAGCGATCTGCCCACCTTGGCCTCCCAAAGTGCTGAGATTGTAGGCATGAGCTACGGCACCTTGTCAGAAAGATTTAATATTGAGGCAGAATCTACCTCTCATTCTGTCCCACCTTATCAACGACTTTACATGATCAATTATTCCCTCTCTCCTAAAATCTCCAATTAACGTCCCCTAATTTATCTTCACTCATTCGTGAAATATATATTGACTGAATGCCTATAAGTGCATGGCTTATCCCATCAAATTTAAGTATGTTAAAATTTCTCCCATCTTTCAGAAAAAATTCCCTCCCCCTCACCAACCACCCTATTGCTCAGTAACTGCTTTATTTTTCTCCTCCCTCTCACAAACAGCTTCCTGAAATAGTGATCTATATTCATTGTCTTTACATTCTCAACTCTCACTCACTCTATACCTCACTGTGATCTGGTTCCTAACTGTTCTTGCCAAAAAAAAAAAAAAAAAAAACAAAAAACCACTAAACTCCTTGTTGCTAAATCCAAAGCAAACATTACTAGTACAGTCGTGTGTCACTAACAATGGGGACGCATTCTGAGAAATGCAGTTAGGTGATTTTGATGTCATGCAAACATCACAGAGTGTACTTACAGAAACCTAAATGGTATGTCCTACTATGTACCTAGGCTATATAAAACTATTGCTCCTAGGCTATAAACCCATACAGCATGTTACTGTACCATTTACACAATGGTAAATATTTGTGTATCTAAACACAGAAAACATACAGTAAAAATACAGCATAAAAATGATACACCTGTATAGGGCACTTACCATGAATGGAGGTTGCAGGACCAGAAGTTGCTCTGGGTGAGTCAGTGGGTGAGTGGTGAGTGAATGTGAAGGCCTAGGACATTAGTGTACTCTACAGCAGACTTTATAAACACTATACATTTAGGTAACACTAAATTTATTTTTAAAAATTTTCTTTCTTCATAATAAATTAACATTAGCTTACTGTAACTTTTTTACTTAATAAACTTTTTAACTTTTTTTTTTTTTTTTTGAGGAGTCTCACTCTGTCACCCAGCTGGAGCGCAGTGGCGCAATCTCGGCTCACTGCAACCTCCACCTCCCAGGTTCAAGCAATTCTCCTGCCTCAGCCACCCAGGTAGCTGGGATTACAGGCACCCACTACCATGCCCAGCTAATTTTTGTATTTTCAGTAGAGATGGGGTTTTAGCATGTTGGCCAGGCTGGTCTCGAACTCCTGACCTCAAGTGATCCACCTGCCTCAGCCTCCCAAAGTGCTGGGATTACAGGTGTGAGCCACTGCACCCAGCTCAACTTTTTAACTCTTGTAATAACACAGCTTAAAATGCAAACACACTATACGCTGTAGAAAAGTATTTTGTGTGTGGTTTTATTTCTTCTAAAAAAAATGGGATATATGTGCAGAACACGCAGGTTTGTTACACGGGTATACATGTGCCATGGTGGTTTGCTGCACCTATTAACCCGTCCTCTTAAGTTCCCTCCCCTCACCCCTCGTCCCCCAACAGGCCCTGGTGTGTGTTGTTCCCGTCTTTGTGTCCATGCGTTCTCGTTGTTCAACTCGCACTTATGACTGAGAACATGTGGTGTTTAGTTTTCTGCTCCTGTGTTATTTTGCTGGGGATGATGGCTTCCAGCTTCATCCATATCCCTGCAAAGGACATGCTCTCATTCCTTTTTATGGCTGCATAGCATTCCATGGTGTATATGTACCACATTTTCTTTATCCAGTCTGTCATTGACGGGCATTTCGGTTGCTTCCATGTCTTTGCTATTGTAAACAGTGCTGCAATAAACATATGTGTGCATGTGTCTTTATAGTAGAATCATTTATATTCCTTTGGGTATATACCCAGTAATGGGACTGCTGGGTCAAATGGTATTTCTGGTTCTAGATCCTTGAGGAATCACCATACTGTCTTCCACAATGGTTGAACTAATTTACATTCCCACCAACAGTGTAAAAACATTCCTATTTCTCCACATCCTCTCCAGCATCTATTGTTTCCTGACTTTTTAATAATCGCCATTCTGATTTGCGTGAGATGGTATCTCATTGTGGTTTTGATTTGCATTTCTCTGATTCAGTGATGTTGAGCCTTTTTTCATGTTTGTTGGCCGCATAAATGTCTTCTTTTGAGAAGTGTCTGTTCATATCCTTTGCCCACTTTTTGATGGGGTTGCTTTTTTCTTATAAATATGTTTAAGTTCCTTGTAAATTCTGGATATTAGACCTTTGTCACATGGGTAGATTGCAAAAATTTTCTCCCATTCTGTAGATTGCCTGTTCACTCTGATGATGGTTTCTTTTACTATGCAGAAGCTTTTTAGTTTAATTAGATCTCATTTGTCAATTTTGGCTTTTATTGCAGTTGCTTTTGGAATTTTTGTCATGAAGTCCTTGCCCATGCCTATGTCCTGAATGGAATTGCCCAGGTTTTCTTCTAGGGTTTTTATGGTTTTGGATTTTACATTTAAGTCCTTAATCCATCTTGAGTTAATTTTTGTGTAAGGTGTAAGGGGTCCAGTTTCAGTTTTCTGCATATGGCTAACCAGTTTTCCCAGCACCATTTTACTGAATAGCAGATCCTTTCCCCATTGCTTATTTTTGTCAGGTTTGTCAAAGATCAGATGGTTGTAGATGTGTGGTGTTATTTCTGAGGCCTCTGTTCTGCTCCATTGGTCTATATGTCTGTTTTGGTACCAGTACCATGCTGTTTTGGTTACTGTAGGCTTGTAGTGTAGTTTGAAGTCAGGTAGTGTGATGCCTCCAGCTTTGTTCTTTTGTCTTAGGATTGTCTTGGCTATATGGGTCTTCTTTGATTCCATATGAAATTAAAACAGGTTTTTCTAATTCTGTGAGGAATGTCAGTGGTAGTTTGATGGGACAGCATTAAATCTATAAATTCCTTATGGCCATTTTCATGATACTGATTCTTCCTAGCCATGAGAATGGAATGTTTTTCCATTTGTTTGTGTCCTCTGTTATTTCCTTGAGCAGTGGTTTGTAGTAAAAATATTTTATTTAAATTCATCTTCTATAACCTTTTTTCTATTTTTAAATTTTTTGTTTTAACTTTGTAAACTTTCCTGTTAAAAACTAAGACACAAACACACACATTAGCCTAGCCCTACAAAGTCAGGATTATCAATAGGTGACAGGAACTTTTCAGCTCCACTATAATCTCACAGGACCACACTTGTATATGTGGTCTGTGGTCGACTGAAATGTATTTAACAGTACTGTGTTAACTTTCCTTCCTTCTGAAACATTCTTTTCTCTTAGTTCCATGATACTATTCTCTACCGATTTTCCTCTTAGTTCTCTAGCCCTTCCTTTTTCACTCTTTTGGGAGCTTCATTTTCTGACCACTCCGTATATATTGATACTCTTTTCTTCCTGATTGTCTTACTCCAAACCAGTGGTTTTTAACAGGAAGTGATTTTGCCCCACCCTCAACCAGGGACATCTGGCAATGTCTGAAGACATTGGCTGTCACTGGTTTGCACCATGAGAGAGTTCTATTTGCATCTAGTGAACAGAGGCCAGGGATACTGCTAACACAATACGATGTACAGGACAGACCTCTACAACAAAGAATTATCCAGCCCAAAACATCAATAGTGACAAGGGTGAGAAACCCTGCTTTATATACTCTTTCTGGGCAATCTTGTCCATTCCCATGGCTTCAATTACTAAGTGCTGCTATCTCAAGTCCACATTATTTTCCTCACGTCCAAACATGTATATGGGTAAGATGATGTGGAAACTGTCCACTAAAATCCATTCTCCTTTTTTCCACATTAATAGCACCCAACTAGATTATATATTTTAGCCTCCTTCACAGTTGGGTGAGACCATGTCTAAGATCCTACCAATGGAATGTAAACAGAAGTAATGTGTACCACTTCCAACTCTGAATCTTAAGAAAATAGACGTGCCCCCTAAATGCCCTCTTTTCCCTTTATCTCCAGCTTTAACCTGGATACCAAAAGAGACCAGATTGAATCATGTAAATAATGACAAAACCCTGAGAGTAATACTTCTCAAACTGTAATGCATACACATATCACTCAGTGACTCTCAGTAAAATGCAGATTCTGATTCACTGGGTCTGGATTGAGGCCTGAGATCCTGCATTTCTAATAAGCTATCACGTACTGCCAAAGCTGCTGCTCTACAGACTTTTGGAAGACAATTCTCTAGAGGTCTCTCACATTTCTGCACTATCTTACAAGTAAGGCAATTACTGTCTTTAGTTCTGGGCTATCTTTTCAAGAATGTCTATACAGTAAACAGCCTTGGAAGACAGAGATGGTGTCTCCCTCCAAAGCAAAAGGGAGGTATGCTTGCTACCCATTAAAAAGATTCAGGTTCCTTAAACTCAGGAGTCCTTTTCTATTAACATAAAGCAACCTACTGCACAATGTCCTACAGGGAGCAGGACTGGGCAACTGACGCAAAAATGCATATACGCTGGCTACTGCTGTAAGTAATAAACTGTCCTTCATCTCTCACCAAGGAGACTCACGTCTTCTACAAATCCATGAAACTTTCCAGGCACGGTGACTCAAGCCTGTAATCCCAGCACTTTGGGAGGCTGAGGAAGAAGAATCACTTAAACCCAGAAGTTCAAGACCAGCCTGGGCAACATTGTGAGACCCTGTCCCTACAAAAAAATTTAGCTGGGCCTGGTGGCTTATACCTGCAGTCCCAGCTACCCGGGAGGGTGAGGTGAGAGAATCAAATGAGCCCAGGAGGTTGAGGCTGCAGTGAGCCTTGACTGTGCGACCCCACTCCAGCCTAGGCAACAGAGTGAAACCGTCTCAAAAAAATAAAAAATAAGAATTTTTAGGCTGGGCGCGGTGGCTCACGCCTGTAATCCCAGCACTTTGGGAGGCCGAGGCGGGCAGATCACGAGGTCAGGAAATCGAGACCATCCTGGCTAACATGGTGAAACCCCGTCTCTACTAAAAAATATTTTAAAAAATTAGCCAGGCGTGGTGGCGGGCGCCTGTAGTCCCAGCTACTCTGGAGGCTGAGGCAGGAGAATGGCATGAACCCGGGAGGCAGAGCTTGCAGTAAGCCGAGATCGTGCCATTGTACTTCAGCCTGGTGACAGAGCGAGACTCCATCTCAAAAAAAAAAAAAAAAAAAACAAAGAAAAAAATTTTTTAATTTTTAAAAATTAAAAAAAAAAAATCCATGAGGCCGGGTATAGTGGCTCATGCCCGTAATCCCAGCACTTTGGGAGGCAGAGGTGGGTGGATCACTTGAGGCCAGGAGTTTGAGACCAGCCTGGCCAACATGGTGAAACCCTGTCTCTACTAAAAATACAAAAATTAGCCAGGCATGGTGGCACACGCCTGTAATCCCAACTACTTGGGAGGCTGAGGCAGGAGAATTGCTTGAACCCAGGAGACAGAGGTTGCGGTGAGCCTAGATTGCGCCACACACTTCAGCCTGGGCAACAGAGTAAGAATCTGTCTCAAAAAAAATTTTTTTTGAAAGAATCCATGAAACTTTAGCAGGCTAACTTACCGACTTTCAAGCAAGTTAAAATCCTAGATCCCCTTCAATTCTTGACACAGACTATACTAGACTAGCTGGGCCTTAGATTGTGGAATCAGCCTGCTTACCAAACTACGATGATTTCAAAAAAAAAAGGATCTTGTTTGAGCCACTGCATTTCAAGGTATCTTTTTTTATTTATTCTTTTTACAACAGTCTAGCCTTCACCTTAATATAATCCAATTGCCTGTGAAACTCCATTTGATATCACATAGACACCTTAAATTTAAATTCCTCAAATCTCTCACAAAAACCTGCTTTCTCTAGATTCTCTGTCAGTGAATGGAATGAAACCATGACCTAGTTCCCCAGTTATCCCTGACTCCTACATCCTTCACTCCCCACATCAACAAGTCCCAAATATCCTCTCTGAAATGTCACCAGGATCTATCAATTTTTCTCCATTCCCACTGCCACTGACTTTAGGGAAAGTCACCACCCTTTTTTTTCCTCGATTATTTTAACTGCCTCTGAACATTTTAACTGCCTTCTCATATCCTGGACTCATTTCCCTCAAGTTCTTTCTTCAAACTGCAAGCAGAATAGGATTCCTGAAATTCAAATCTGATGTCACTCTCTTGCTTAAAAAACCTCTATGGGTTCCACAGTGCCATCAAGATAACGTCCACACTCTTTATCATGTTACTACTAACCTGATATGCAAGGCCCTTGCTTACCTTTCTAATTTCATCTTATGTCCCTTCCCACCAAAATCCCACATTTGTCTTATGGAATACTTGTAGCTCCCCAAAAGTGACATCTCTCTATTACCTCCATGCCTCTGACTACCTAAAACTTATGGCTACTTACAACACTCTTCCTTCCCCTGTTGCCTATCACTTCCCGTCTTGGTTTGGATGCCATTTCCTATAGGAAGCCATCCTTAGCTATATCTGCTCTCTCTAACTGTATTACTCCTATTTATTGCTGTGTCACACTATTACCAGGCACGAGATTCACACCTTGAAATAAAAAACATTCTTATTCAGCAACTACCACAGTACCTGGCACCTTTTAAGTGCACAATAAATATACCAAATGCCTGAATAAACTTCTAACATACACCTATTGAAAAAATTCTCTATTATGAACCATAAATTTGAATATTTCTCCCATATGACAGAGCTTCAAATATTGAAAATGCTTCTTCCCAAGGCTAAACATCCTCAGTTTATTTCACAGTTCTTCAAATGGTACAGTGTTCAGGGCTAAACCTTCTCATCCAGACCAGCCATCTTTCAAAATAACAACAACCAAAACTAAATAAATTTCAACAGCCAGGGTGTGGCCAGTAAAAGGTACAGAGAGCCAATTACTGTCTTGCTCCAGACACTCCATTTCTAATAGCAGTCTAATGTTGCACTATTGATATTGACTCCCTAATCAATCAACTAATTACAAATACACTCCGGGGATATTTTTTGAACTGTGCCAGAGGTACAAAGTAACAAATTGATCCACTCGCTTTGGCCACCACAAAGTGCTGGGATTACAGGCGTGATGCACCGGGCCTGGTCAAATTTTCTTCCATAAAAAATAAGTTATTTAAATTGCACTTCTGGAAAACATTTCTATTTCAGAATTGAAGTCATCCTACAATCATTTAGCTCAATCTCCATTTACCAATCAGAAAAGTGAGGGTTTAAAAAGTTGTACACAATTAAGCTGTCTTGGCAATCAAGAAGCTGAACCACCCCCCTACAAATCTACCCAATATAACAAATTATCCTTACCTCACTCTCTATTCTGGATTTCAGCAGGTCAATGTCTTCAGATAGCTTATCCACCTGGGTAATCAGGCCCTGCGCACTCTGCATGCTAGGCAGGAATTCACTGTACTTCTTGCTAATCATATTGCACACCTCACCCTAAAATATAAAACAGAATTATAATAAAAGACAGTGAAATGAGTAGAGAACTCTGATAAAAATATATTCATCTTCCACAAGGCATTTTCCATGTTAGAACCTTCTTGCCAATTGCCTATACCCATTCACTTTCCCTCCAAGTCAATGAGTTTCTTTCAAAAACACATTTCTCCCACCATGAGGGGTCTCATAACATTATTAGGGTGAAAGAAGACAACAATACCAAACATCACTATGTACTCCAAGAGTATGTACAACTATTACTGGTCGATTAAAAAATTAAAAAAAAAAAAAAGAAGACGATCACCAAACCCCAACAGCACCCAAGACTTGTACAAATGCTGGAAAAGAGAAAAGGTGGAGCCAGAAGTTCTCATATTGAACTCTATCAGACTGTGGTCACCAATTTTAATCATAAATCTAATAGAAAATAAATGGATAAATTAAATCCATAATCTGTATTTCTCAATCAATTTCTATTTTCTTGCCTATAATATTTTATGGCCTGATCTTAAAACCCTCCATTGATTTGACTTTCATCATCTCCTTTAATGCAAACTAACTTAAACAAAGTACTGAATACTGTGTATTGAATTATTTAATACCTTGAAAGATACAAGAATAAATGATGGGTCCTTCTCTGGGGCGGTCGTGCAGGCAGTCGATGTGGGAAGCCGGACTCCAGGCATCATGGGCTACAAATTGAGTGGCTTCACGTTCTAGTTGGTGGGAGCATGGATGTCAGAGGCCTATAGCCCACAGGGATTAAAGCCTGTGGTTTCCACAGAAGCACCACCTATCATATTTGCCATACCAACTAAGCTGACCTCTGATTCCACTGCATATAATTTTGCTAGGAAAAACAAAGTTCCAGAGCTGCAGAAGTTTCTCCAGAAAGCTGATGATGTGCCCGTCCACCTGAAATGAGGCTTCCCTGACCAAATGCTATACTGGACCACCATGGTGCTGACCGTGGGTGGGATACTGCCTGATCACCCTCTACATGGCTTCACAGCCCCAAAACAAATGAGTTAGCACCAATACAAATGAGGACTGGTTTACTTTTTGGCATAAACCTTTTGAATTTTCTTTTTCATTGTTTCTGTTAAATTTCTTTTTTTTTTTGAGATGGAGTCTCGCTCTGTCACCCAGGCTGGAATGCGGTGGCAGAATCTTGGCTCACTGCAACCTCCACCTCCTGGGTACAAGCGATTCTCCTCAGCCTCCCAAGTAGCTGGGACTACAGGCATGTGCCACCACGACTGGCTAATTTTTGTATTTTTAGTAGAGACAGGGTTTCACCATGTTGGCCAGGCTGGTCTTGAACTCCTGACCTCAGGTGATCCGCCCACCTAGGCCTCCGAAAGTGCTGGGATTATAGGTGTGAGCCACAGTGCCCAGCCTAATTTTTTTTTTTTTTTTTTTTTTACTCGGATGATACATGTTTGCAAGAAAAACAGACAGATATGAAGACAGTATTTTGGCTTGCTCATGAAATGGCATATGGCTTGTCAGAGCTCATTCAACAGTTAAAGCCATTGTTTAAAGAAATGATGCATCCCGGCATTGTAGCTCACACCTGTAATCCCAGCACTTTGGGAAGCCAAGGCAGGTGGATCACTTGAGGTCAGGAGTTCAAGAATAGCCTGGCCAACATGGTAAAAACCCATCTCTACTAAGATACAAAAAAATTAGCCGGGCGTGGTGGTGGGCACCTGTAGTCCCAGCTACTTGGGAGGCTGAGGCAGGAGAATCACTTGAACCTAGAAGGCAGAGAATGCAGTGAGCCGTTAACTCGCCACTGCACTCCAGCCAGGGCGACAGAGCGAGAGAGACTCCACCTCAAAAAGAAAAAAGAAAAAAAAAAGAAATGATGCTGCACTCTGTGTTTGTGCCTCTGATTTCCCTGGAGCTTCTAGATGAAGGTTGCATACAGGCTCATTAACGTCATTCTGTACATCCTCAAGTCAGGGACTTGAGGATGCTTTTTTTTTTTTTTGAGACAGAGTCTCACTCTGTCGCCCAGGCTGGAGTGCAGTGGAGCAATCTCACCTCACTGCAACCTCCACTTCCCGGGTTCAAGCGATTCTTCTGCCTCAGCCTCCAGAGTAGCTGGGATTACAGGCGCCCACCACCACACCCGGCTAATTTGTGTATTTTTAGTAGAGAAGAAGTTTCACCATGTTGGCCAGGCTGATCTGGTACTCCTGACCTCGGGTTATCTACCTGCCTTGGCCTCCCAAAGTGCAGGGATTACAGGTGTGAGCCACCACACCTGGCCGAGGTTGCGTTTTTGAGCACAGGGTACAGAAGCCTTTCTGGATTTGGATGTGGCTGAGGAAAGAAGACAGAAGCCAAAGCCATGCACATAAAATGAGGGGTTTGAGTTAGTACTCACCTGGGCTGGAGGGGGGGTGGGGGGTCCATCTTGCAGTAAAATCTTAAAAGAAATTATTTTTAGCCTGTCTCTATTCCTTGGGTGGTTCATTTCAAAGGGTTATTTGCCTCATCTCATATCTTCAGTGAAATTTTATGTGTAATTGTGTGTATTTATTCCACCATGGGAAAAGAGAACACCTGTTTAGTGTTGCACTTTAGATTGGTGTCTTGTTTGGTTAATGCAGCTGTGCCACAAATTCTCCTTCATCTTTTAAAAATGTTATGACTTTAAATTGATTTTTTTTTGCTTTTTGAGATGGAGTCTCACTCTGTCCCTCAGGCTGGAACACAGTGGCACAATCTCGGCTCACTGCAACCTCAACCTCCCAGGTTCAAGCCATCCTCCTGCCTCAGCCTCCAGAGTAGCTGGGATTACAGGCGCACACCACCACGCCTGGCTAATTTTGTTAAATTATTATTTTGACAGTGGAATAAATACATGAATTTAAAAAAAGAACAAATTATGCTTGCCCTCAAATTCACAGGTAGTAAAGATACTATATACTTGAGCAACAAGAACACAGGACTGAAATGTAATACAGCAACAAAGTTACAAAGCCTTCCAGGAGCACAAATGAGAAAGAGATCCCCTCTCCCTGAGGGAAGATAAAGACTTTTTTTTATGCAGGAGACATTTGAAATGGAACTTGAAAAATGGGTAGAAATACTACAGGTAAAGATGGACAAATGGCAACATAAGCAAAATATGGGATTAAAAAAAGGCAGGAGAGTAGAGAAAGTAATTCTCAATTGGCTGAAGATTCAAGTTGGTAAAGGAAACTAGTGAAAGGAAAGAAAGGCAGGTTGGGTCCAGAACACACAGGAGCTAGGGTAGCTTGCCATGCTAGAGTAACTTAAAAACCTGTCCTCTTTCCATCACATTAAACAGTGGTGAAAAATCAGAAAGCCATATTAAAGAAGAGATGTCAGGGATATGACTACTTAAAATTCAGGAAACTACTTCTGTAAAATCAAGAGCTGTTAGGAAGGAAGAGTTATACCTGTGCCCTCATGGTGTGTGCCAAACTTGCCCCCTTGAAACCCTACTTGACTCAGATACACAAAATTTTAAATGAAAGCAACTGAAGATGTGGACGAATACTGGCAAGGTAACAATATCAGTACAAAGCAAAATTGTGTGTGGCTACGTGCTTCCAGTTTTTGTATCAACCTCAAGGCAGCACCGTCTACGTAGGTACCACTGACACTCAGCACAGCTTCATGTGTTTGTAGATGAAGAAGTTTTAAAAATACATTAAGAGGCCAGAGACGGTGGCTCACGCCTGTAATCCCAGCACTTTGGGAGGCCGAGGCAGGTGGATCACCTGAGGTCAAGCGTTCGAGGTCAGTCTGGCCAACGTGGTGAAACTCCGTCTCTACTAAAAATACAAAAAAAAAAAAAAAAAAAATTAGCCAGGCATAGTAGCGCGCCTGTAATCCCAGCTACTCGGGAGGCTGAGGCAGGAGAATCGCTTGAACCCGGGAGGCAGAGGTTGCGGTGAGCCGAGATCACTCCAGCCTGGGCGACAGAGCAAGACTCCATCTCAAAAGATGGATGGATGGCTGGAGGGATGGAGGGATGGAGAGATGGAGGGATGGATGGATGGATGGATGGATGGATGGATGGATGGATAGATAGATACATAAAAATAAAAACATACTGAGGGTTTGAGGGTTTTTTTTAATGTCGGGGAGGAGAAAGGTGCAATCCTCCAGGCCATTTTATTCATCAACAAATGAAGGAGTGGGTGGAGGAAATAAACACTCATCGATGGAAGAAGGGGAAGAGGGATCCCGTCTTTTCTATTCCGCTCCTGCGCTCGCTCCCTAGCTTCCTCGGAGCTTCCAGCTGCTCCTCCCGCTCTGCTGGTCTCTTCAGTCTCCCTCTTCCCACGGCACACCCCTCCCCAACATAACTCCACTCCCCAGTGCTCTCCAGCCACCGCCTCTTCGTCCCCACAGTCCCAGGCCTCCTCGCCTCCTCAGTTCCCAGCCCCTGTCTGGGCCCCCCTCCAAGATCCCTCCTCAATCCACACACTCTGGGCCCCCCCACTCCTCATTCAGCCCCCACAACTAGATTTTCCCGACAGGCCCCACTCTGCTGGTCCCCACTCTGTCTGCCCTTAGCCCCTGACTCCTCTCTCCAGTCCCTTCACACAAGGACCCGGCGTCCCCTTCCAGTCAACAGACAGCTGCCCCGCTCTCACCTTGATCTCCTCCACCCGCCGGGTCAGGCGGCTGATCCGGGTCCCCAGATCCTCCTTTTCCAGCCTCCCGGAGTGTGCCAAAACTTCTGTCACGAAAGAGGCCATGGCCAAGACGGGAACCAACACTGACTGGGTCACTCTCGTAGCCAGCGCCGCAGCTCCCGTCCCGCCGGCCGTCTTGACGCGAGGCCTGCCGGGAAACGGAGTCTCGCGGGCCTCAGACCGCCGCCCGGAAGGCGAGGGGCGCACTACAACTCCCAGCAGGCACCGCGCCAATCCCGGGATGGGATTTCCACGGTGTCCCGTAGTTGGCAAACCGTAAGCAGACGCGTTTTCTTCCTTAGTTGTTTTCAAAGTTTGTCGCTTCCCGCCCGTTTTTCACTGGAGGAAATTAAACGTTTTTAATAACCAGGTCTAACTGAATCTTTCTAAATTTCAAAAGGCTTACTTGTAAAATTTTCTAACTGAAAGAGCCAACGAGCCCATCTCGATCTTTTTTCCTCAACTTTTATTGGGCCGCTGTGGCACCAGAATCTATCAATGGCGCCCTCTGGAGTTGTGTAAAGAAGTGGCGTCACCTCATTATAAATAAAAGGTTGCTTGTAATTGCATCTATGTACATATATTACATCTACGTGATACATTACACATTTACATTACCTACATTACATATTTATATTACTTAGATATACATAATATTAGTCCTGTGTGAACAAGATACTTAGTACTTTCTGTCAGATTATAAATATGTAGATGTGTCAAAAGCTTTTAAAAATGGTTTCATTATTTTAATGCATTGCATACAGAAAGATGTTCACAATATTCTATGTATAGTATGATTCCTTTTCAAAAACTTAAGTCTATAACCATTGGTCAGAAAACAAAAAGTATGTAAGTATGTATGTAAAGGACAGACATCAAATTATCCTATGGGTGGTGGATTTATGGCATTTATTCTCTTCTCTGCCCTTGCTTTCTCTATTTTTCTGCAGTAAACATACACAGTCCTCCCTTGGTATGGGGGAATTGGTTCCAGAAACCTCCCCTGCCCCAGTAGCAAAATCCATGGATGCTCAAGTCTCTTACATAAAATGATGTAATGTTTACAAGTAACCAGCACACATCCTCCCCATACACTTTAAATCATCTCTTGATTACTTATAAGACCTAATACAAATCAATCTAAATGCTATATAGTCGTTATATTGTATTTTGATTTGCATTATTTTTTGTTGTTGTATTGTTATTTTTTATTAGTTTTTTCCAGAATATTTTTGATCTGTGGTTGGTTGGATCCGTGGATACAAAGAGCCAAATGTACTGTTTTGATTAAAAGGTTTTCTGTTTTTTAAAAAGATATATTGTGAGGATTGACCCCAAGTAGGCATTGACCCTAAGATCCCTGACAATTTTAAGTGTCTGCGAGACAATCTGCTTATCCCAGTGAAGCAAGGGCCAATTCACGTGCCATGAGCAAAGGAAACAAAACTGGGATTGAGAGAGGAAGCACTGAAAACAGCCAAAACATCCTGAGAGACTCCTTTCCTTGGAAAACCAAATCAATTTCTTTTTGGTAGACCTGTCAACTTTACTTTGAATTCTAACTGCAACTAATAATAAATGCCCAATGACAAAGAATGACTGACAGATGAAAATTCTGAAACTTTGTACTGCATATTTATTAAGCAATTATCACATAGCAGACATTGTGCTAGGTCTGGGGACCCACAACATGTCAATATATAATCACAGAAAAATATGATATTTACTAATTTGTAGGTAGATGAGGGATGGATCTAGATTTAGTGGAACCTAAATCTTATACAGTTGCAGGGAGGGGAAGGACTCTTTAAGAAAAAGAATATAAAATAATGAATACAAAATTAGATGCCAGCCTTAGAAGGGGCCTGTGCAAGTAATGAGCCCTGAAGTTTAATCTGCCCCTGAGGAAGGTGCAAATGGCAGAGGAAATATTGGAGGAGGAGCACCCAGTCTCTGACTGAATTAGAAAGGTTTCACAATGTTAACATTTACAGGAGGCCATTGCTTTGGACTGAGTTCCTGCACTAAGCCCAACAGACCAAACCAAAATGGAGTCACTCATGCTAAAGCTCTGCTTCACCAAACCAAAACTAAGCTGTCTCTCTGACCTTCTGAGAAATCAGGAGAATGAGAGATAATCACCAAATTCCCAAACCTGCCAGTCTCAGTCTGCATGATAACGAAGTTCCCTCTGTTTTAATTCTTACAAAAAAGTACCTGAACTAAACTGACGCCAATCAATCAGTTATTTTTCTATTGTTCTGTTTCTCAGCTCCCACCTTACAAGGAAATTAAATTTGAAACACCCAATCTGCTTTTTGTTCTTAGTTTCTCCTTTCTTCAGCCTTTTTCTTTCTGTAAAACCAACCTCCTCTGTTCAGCTCATCGGGACACTGATTCTACTTTATGGAATGAAGTGTTGCCTGATTCTAGAACCACAAATAAAGTGGATTAAGAAGATCTTTAAACTAAAGTTTAAAGTGAATTAAGATCTTTAAACTAAACTCGTTGTAATTTTGTCTTTTGACAATGCCAATGAGAAATCTGAAGTGAGAATAAAAGGAAGTGCTACTTTGAGGTTGAGGTTCTGGGACCTCCCTCCAGAAAACCTGTGTACAGACCCACAAAACACAACTGCCTAAGCTCTTGCTTCTTCCTGAGCAGAGAGACTACTGGGTAAGGTGAAGACTGTTCCTCAAGGTCCAAGGAAAAGTCAGGGAAGAGCCAAAGTTAGGCTGAGAAAGGAGAAGAAAGAGTGTGCAGCATGGACTGCGATGGCTACACACGGTCAATGCATACAGCAATGAATGAATCTTGAATTTAAAAAAAAGAAATTAATAAATGCATGTGTTCTGTATTCCCTCAGTAACCTCACCTTCTTCATAGTTCACATTTGTCATGGCTTATATGTCTCCCAATTCACAGATGTTCACAAATCATCAGGAAAAGGCAAGGAAGTCAGGAGGAAAGTCTGAAAGGATTCCTCCTGGCCTATCATGGCTCACATACACATGACATACCTGTATTCAAGAAGCAAAGTAGCAAATGCATATTTCTGGCAGAGGACAGTACAAGCAGACAGCGTTTCCAAGTTTGCACAGTATTTGCCATCATGTTGCTATAAAAGCAGCATAAGGTGCCTACAATTTGAAAAAGCAACCCATTTGCTTCAAAATAGTATGAAAGGGAAGGGGTAGGTGCAGGTAGAAATGAAGCGAGATTGGGATGAGTGGATAATTTTTGACGTGAAATGATGCAATATGGGATTTCTTTATACCATTCATTCTACCTTTGTATATGTTTGAAGTTTTCTGTAATAAAACATAACAGAGAAAAGAGCACTTCAGATGATTCTGTGTGCCTTCCTCCAAATCCTCACACCGCTGATAAACAATGGTATACCAGATGTCTTAGGTGTTGAGCTATCAGTTAGACAAAGTCAAGATTCTCCTTTCTCAGGAGATGTCTCTTCTGTAGGGAAAAGAAAGAGAGATCAGACTGTTACTGTGTCTATGTAGAAAGGAAAGACATAAGAGACTCCATTTTGAAAAAGACCTCTACTTTAAATAATTGCTTTGCTGAGGTGTTGTTAATTTGTAGCTTTGCCCCAGCCACTTTGACCCAACCACTTTGATCCAATCTGGAGCTCACAAAAACATGTGTTGTATGAAATCAAGGTTTAAGGGATCTAGGGCTGTGCAGGACGTGCCTTGTTAACAAAATGTTTGCAAGCAGTATACTTGGTAAAAGTCATCGCCATTCTCTAGTCTCAATAAACCAGGGGCACAATGCACTGCGGAAAGCCGCAGGGACCTTTGCCCTTGAAAGCGGGGTATTGTCCAAGGTTTCTCCCCATGTGATAGTCTGAAATACGGCCTCGTGGGATGAGAAAGCCCTGACAGTCCCCCAGCCTGACACCCGTAAAGGGTCTGTGCTGAGGTGGATTAGTAAAAGAGGAAAGCCTCTTGCAGTTGAGATAGAGGAAGGCCACTGTCTCCTGCCTGCCCCTGGGAACTGAATGTCTCAGTATAAAACCCGATTGTACATTTGTTCAATTCTGAGATAGGAGAAAAACCGCCCTATGGTGGGAGGCGAAACATGTTTGCAGCAATGCTGCCTTGTTATTCTTTACTCCGCTGAGATGTTTGGGTGGAGAGAAACATAAATCTGGCTTACGTGCACGTCCAGTCATAGTCCTTCCCTTGAACTTAATTATGACGTAGATTCTATTGCTCACATGTTTTTCTCCTTATTATCACCCTGCCCTCCTACTACATTCCTTTTTACTGAAATAATGAAGATAATAATCAATAAAAACTGAGGGAACTCAGAGACCGGTGCCAGTGCAGGTCCTTGGTATGTTGAGCGCCGGTCCCCTGGGCCCACTGTTGTTTCTCTATACTTTGTCTCTGTGTCTTATTTCTTTTCTCAGTCTCTCGTCCCACCTGACTAGAAATACCCACAGGTGTGGAGGGGCAGGCCACCCCTTCATCTTCCTTTCAGGAACACCTTTGCTTTCACTTCATATCTACCACAGTGTGGAGCAGGTTAATTTGTGAATAGGGAAACACATGAGTCAGACATTCATGACTCCAGCAGAATAAATCCGTTTTCTTCTCTGTCTTGCTATAAAGACTAAGCCTCACCCACATGCTGTGTCATCAGTGTGCAGGGGCAGCTGCTGCAGCCTGGGGACAAGAACATCAAATGTCCCAGTCTGAGCTGCCTGGTTCATGTTGGATCTGTTGTTTACCAGCTGGGGGACCTTGGCAAGTTACGTAACGTGTATCACACAGTGGCAGTGTGGAAATTAAATAAGGATAAAGTATCTAGCCAAAAGTCTGGCATTTAGCCGTACTCAGTAAATGCAAATTATTTCCTTTCCTGTCAGAACCTGCTACTTGGCAGCAGCAACAAATAGGAATGGAAGCTGGTATGATTACCATCTATTTATAGGTGCTGTCCCAGCAGCAAGGGGAGCCTGGGGAGGGAGCACCTCCCTCTGGTGATATTCTGGGTCTGGGTAGGTTCCTTGGATTGAGGAATTTAAAATTATTTTGTAAAATTAACATTTGTGGGCTTTTTGTAATAAAAATATTGTGATAAATGTATAAAATGTGTAAACTGCATAGGTAAGAGCAAATAAGGAAATAAAAACTATGCATAATTTTATCACCAAAATAATCATGTTAACATTTTGTGGTCTACACATACACACACACACACACACACACACACACACGCACATAGTTCTATATATTCTTTGTCTTTTTCTTTTTTTTGAGATGGGGTCTCACTCTGTCACCCAGGCTGGAGTGCAGTGGCGTGATCTCGGCTCACTGCAACTTCTGCCTCCCAGGTTCAAGAGATTCTCCTGCCTCAGCCTGCTAAGCAGCTTGGACTACAGGCATGTGTCACCATGCCCGGCTAATTTTCTTCATTTTCTTAGTAGAGGTGAGGTTTCGCCATGTTGCCCAGGCTGGCCTCGAACTCCTGGCCTCAAGTAATCCACCCACCTCAGCCTCCCAAAGTGCTGGGATTAAAGGTATGAGCCACCGTGCCCGGCTGCATTCTGTATATTCTATATACTGTTTGGTCACTTGCTTTTCTCACTTAACAATATATCAAAAATATTTTTCAAATCATTAAAATTCTTTCTACAAAATCACTTTAAAATGGCTGCCTAGTATTAACAAAAGCTGACAATTCTTAACAATATTTCAATGGACATTTTCATAAATCTTTGTACATATTCATGATACATTAGGTAGATTCCTGGAGATAAGGTGCTGGGTCAAAGTATGCATATGTTTAAAAATATGAAACGTAAAGTCATGTTGCCCTTCAGAAAGATTACATCAACTTATATTTCCAGAACATCAATCATTCTTGTGTTCTCAGAGCTGAGGAGTGATTTTAGTTTATGAATTTATTCATCAAATATGTATTGATGTCTCCCTGTATGGCTTTTTTGCCTGTCATGGGACCCTCCCCCAGATTTCACACCCACATCTGATATTGGACACACCCCCTAAACCCAAACATTGCCAATTCCTGGCACCTGCCTCAGCTGCTGCTCAGAACACTGAATCAAGAGCCCTCTCCCAATGTGAAGGATCTTCCACTCAAGCCTCCCGAAAAGTAGTCCCTGCTAACCAGTCACTGACCCACTCGTGCTCCTTTTCTTTTTGCATCTGTGGTGGGAGTGACTATGGCCTGGAGTTTCCATGGGAAAGTCCAGCTAGGGGGGCTACTTGTCTCCCTCCTTGGCTGGGTCTGCTCCTGTGTTACCACCATCCTACCCCAGTGGAAGACTCTTAATCTGGAACTGAACGAGATGGAGACCTGGATCATGGGGATTTGGGAGGTCTGCGTGGATCGAGAGGAAGTTGCCACTGTGTGCAAGCCCTTTGAATCCTTCTTGTCTCTGCCCCAGGAGCTCCAGGTAGCCCACACCCTCATGGTAGCCTCCCATGGGCTGGGCCTATTGGGGCTTTTGCTCTCCAGCTTTGGGTCTGAATGCTTCCAGTTTCACAGGATCAGATGGGTATTCAAGAGGCGGCTTGGCCTCCTGGGAGGGACTTTAGAGGCATCTGCTTCAGCCACTACCCTCCTTCCAGTCTCCTGGGTGGCCCATGCCACAATCCAAGACTTCTGGGATGACAGCATCCCTGACATCACACCTCGGTGGGAGTTTGGAGGTGCCCTCTACTTGGGCTGGGCTGCTGGTATTTTCCTGGCTCTTGGTGGGCTACTCCTCATCTTCTCGGCCTGCCTGGGAAAAGAAGATGTGCCTTTTCCTTTGATGGCTGGTCCCATAGTCCCCCCATCCTGTGCTCCAGTGGAGGAGTCAGATGGCTCCTTCTACCTCATGCTAAGACCTAGGAACCTGGTCATCTAGGACTGGCTTCTGCCAAGGATCTCTGGAATAAAGGAATGTCCGTAGACTCCTTTCTCACTCTAGGTTTGTTTGCTTCATTTTGGGGGTGGTGGTCACTGTCCCACTTATCAAGGATGTGATTGTCTTGATGATATGGTAGTCCTCATTTCAGAATAAAAAATCAGGGCACAGTGTCTAACAAACATATTTTTCTGATTTGAGATTTTATTTAGATAAAAATGCTTTAAAACTCATAACCTTAATTACATATTTGATTCTTTTATTACTAAGGAAAAATATATTACAAAATTGCAACCATCAGAGAAAATCTAGTGTGAAGAGGCACTTACTGTTCTGTATAGGTTACAAAAATAAAACTTGAAGAAGGGGCCTTGGCAAAGGGAAATGAAGGCCCAGAACAGCATCTTAGGACAGAAATTCTCTGTGTCCATTTTCAGCCTCAGGTGTATAATTTGAAAGACAACTTCACAATATACCTTTGCTGTTTTATAGATCCTTAATATCCCAAAGAAGAGACATAGTTTTGTTTCGGCTACATCATGAGGCGATGAGCAGTCTACTCTGTCTTCCCCACCTGAAGGTTAACAGTCAGTCTGAGTGAGTGGTAGGGTGACCAACCCTCCTGGTTTGCCCAGAACAAGATACTTTCAGTGCTAAAACTAGGAAAGTCCCAAGCAAACTGGGACACAGTGATTACCTTAGAATGACTGTGTCCAAATACTGCCCAATGTGGGCATGTATATGAAAGAGGTAGCTTCTCAGAAATGTCTTCTACCATGTGCAAAATCACAGTATAAACTCCTTGAATTTTTGTTTTGCTGTGTTTTTTTGTTTGTTTTTGTTTTTGAGACAGGGTCTCACTCTGTTGCCCAGCCTGCAGTGCAGTTGCATGATCATAGCTCACTGCAGCCTCAAACTCTTATTAGGCTCAAGGGATCCTCCTGCCTCAGCCTCCTGAGTAGCTGGGACTACGGGCATGAGCCACCAAGCTCAGCTAATTTTTAAAAAATTTTTTGTAGTTGTTCTCACTCATAGATGGGAATTGAACAATGAGAACACATGGACACAGGAAGGGGAACATCACACTCTGGGGACTGTTGTGGGGTGGGGGGAGGGGGGAGGGATAGCATTAGGAGATATACCTAATGCTAAATGACAAGTTAATGGGTGCGGCACACCAGCATGGCACATGTATACATATGTAACTAACCTGCACATTGTGCACATGTACCCTAAAACTTAAAGTATAATAATAATTTTAAAAAAAAATTTTGTAGAAATGGGGTCTCGCTATATTGCCCAGGCTGTTATCAAACTCCTGGCTTCCTCTTAAATTTTAACCTGAGTGTCAGCAGACCTACACAGGTTGTGGCTACAAATCAAGTCCCTTCCATAACAATAACCTAAGTTCCTTTGCTTGCTCTGCCTGCAATGGCAGGCTCTCTCCTGACTACCCCACCTCAGGTCTTCCTCTGGCATTTCTGCAGGTACTCAAGGAGGAGCCTCCTGTTGCTCATGAACCTGTTTATCAGCTGCAATCATCCTGCAGCATCCACCTTGTTCCTCTCCCTGCCACCTGTCCTCCACTCCTGTAATCAGTTCAAGAATCACCATTGGCCCTGCCAACAATTCCCTCAGGAGAGCAGCTAAAGGGGATGTCTCCTAATGCCCCAAGTAGGTCACTTCTCCAGGTTCAGAGGTGTGCTGCATTCCTCACAGTACCAGGGACATTCCTCCCTCCCCAAGCTGGTGCTGTGCTTTGTCAGCTCAGCTCTGAGGTCTCACAACGCCTCTCGCCTCCTGATAAAATAGCCCCAATATCACGAGATAGCCATTGCTCAAGCAAGAATACACACACTACGACACAAGAGTAAACAAATTTGCCAAAGTAGCCCAGAACAGTTCCCTCCTTAGAAAAATACCATTTTTTTTTTTCTGCAGAAATGGAGTCTGCACAGGTGCAACTTCATCTTCTGCAACTCTTACCTTCTTACCCAGAGCAGATTTCTCTGGAAGTCACAGTTTCTCCAGAAAGCTCCTTCTCCTTTTATGCCTGTCCTTTTGTGTATGTCTACTTGGCACGCACAAATCAAAATGATCCCTAGGCAAATACATCTCTGAGTACAAAGCGCCAGTTTGCATCAAAGGTGTATTCTGGCTTTCTGTGTCTGGTAAGTCAGAAAATGGTTTCCAATGTCTGTTTTATTAGCTACTCTTTCTCAATAAAGTTTCAAAGCTCTTTGGACAAAGTTTCAATCAGGGGTGAGGCTCAATTATCTAAGCATTTTCTTGACCTTCCAGGGTCTACATGAAAGAATAATTTCATTATTCATCCATCTGATCATTTATTCACTCACTTAACAAATATTTATTGAGCACTGACCATGTGCTAGGAACCAGGATAAAATGGTGAGACAAAATATATTCCTGTCCCTCATTCAGGCAAATTAGGGAGACAATTTTTTTTTTTTTTTTTTTGAGACGGAGTTTTGCTCTTGCCCAGGCTGGAGTGCAATGGTGCGATCTTGGCTCACTGCAAACTCCACATCCCAGGCTCAAGCAATTCTCCTGCCTCAGCCTCCCAAGTAGCTGGGATTACAGGCGTGTGCCACCACACCCCACTAACTTTGTATTTTTAGTAGAGACAGGGTTTCACCATGGTCAGGCTGGTCTCGAACTCCTGACCTCAAGTGATCCACTCACCTCGGCCTCCCAAAGTGCTGGGATTATAGGCGTGAGCCACTGCACCCAGCCAGGAGACAAATATTAATGTAAAATCACTCAAATAAATGTAAATAGTAACTTAGACAACCTTTAAAAATTTGGAAAGGTACATAGTTCTATAAGATCATGCAATAGTTTAATCAACTTTTATGAATGTAAAAAAGAGAAAAATATATATACATAAAAAAGATCATGCAACAGGAGGGATTTAACCTAGTCAGTAATTCATGGATTCGTACTCAAAGGAAGCGATAACTGGCTGAACAGTAAAGGGTGGGTAGCAGTTCCAGATGAGGAGGGGAGAGGAAGATGCATAAGGTGAAGCTGGCAAAGTAAGAAGAAGCCAGACCTTATAGGGCCTTGTAGGCCTCAGTAAGGAACATAGTCTCTATTCTCAGGACCACGGGAAGCCAAGCACGTGGTCTGGGAACAGGAGCTTGGCTTCCAATTGACTACAGCAGTAACCTTCTCTCCCTTTTCTAATGACTTGTCTCTGTGAAATTTCCTTATCACACAGTTGTGTTGGGCTTACAAGTTTACAAAGCACTCTACAAATTTTGGTAGTTTTACTGAACATATCTTGAAAATTTTTTGAGTTTTGGAAGAGCAGATATTATTAGTTTTGCTACTGAGGAAAATGAGATTCCAAGAATTTAGGTGACATGCCCATGGTAATTAACTGAGTCAAAACTTGAAGCCAGGGTTTGGCACCATGGCAGTCTTTCTTCACCTCATCCTATGGCCTCATAGGATGGGTTGCCTAGACAATCGACCAGACCAAAGGAAAAACTCTCGCTGAAGGCCAGGCGTGGTGGCTCATGCCTGTAATCCCAGCACTTTGGAAGGCCGAGGCAGGCAGATCACCTGAGGTCAGGAGTTCAAGACCAGCCTGGCCAACGTGGTAAAATCCTGTCTCTATAAAAATACAAAAATTACCTGGGCATGATGGCAGGTGCCTGTAATCCCAGCTACTCAGGAGGCTGAGGCAGAGGCTGCAGTGAGCCGAGATCGCGCCACTGCACTCCAGCCTGGGTGACAGAGCGAGACTCCATCTCAAAAAAAAAAAAAAACTTCTCACTGAAATCGATGGAAAAACCAAAGACCTTCAAATAAAACCCTCCTTTGTGCTTATGTTGAGGTTTAAACAGGGTCTTTGTTGCCAGGTGGCTCACCTGCTCCTGCTGGTAGCTTGCAGCCCTCACCTGAATCCCACATTTGCAGGTGCTGATATTTTTTCATCAGCAAGTGATTGTGGCTTCCTCTGCAGAGAAATGGACACTAAAGATTTGTTAAGAAAATATTCTGTCTTCCCAACTCTCTTTATAAAGGACCAAAGGAATTTTTTAAATGGGTGTGGGTAGAAACTCTTGATGACATACTGGCCATATAGCCAACAGCATGTCCTTCCCTGAAAGGGAATGTGATCTGCATTCTAGTGGGAATCCACATTTAGAGAAAGAGTTTGAGGAAGGAGATGCTGTTCACCTAAAACTACCACTGTTTTTAGCCACCTGCTTTGAAGGGGGAAATAATGAGAAATAAAAATAGAACTAATTAAATCACAGCTTCAACAAAGTTTTTTCTTATATAGATCCATGGCAGATTATTCTCAAATCAAAAACATTTCTTTATTGTGGTTACACATGGAGAGGTGTGTAGTCATATGTATCAGAAAGAGAAAGAAACATAAATCAATCAATATTTCAAGCCAGAAGTATTGTGCAAGGTAGTGGAGGAAAATAGGTGCAAGGTAGTGGAGGAAAATAACTCAGGGACTCAACAAATTTGATGCAGTTAGAGTTTAGGAACTTGGTGCTATCTTCTCCATCAAACTGTCTTTGGGGTTGAAAATTTCACCATTGGGAGTGAAGGCATTCCAGAAGGTCTCTATTAAAATACTCATCTGTAACCCTTCTGAGCTTCTGAATTAGCTCTAGGGAAAAGTCCTAAGGTAAACTGATTTGGGGATGGGAAAGAAGTTAGAATAGTTTCATGGGCTTCTGGCCAGGAGATGTGTCCTCGCAGCCAGGATTAGGACAATAAGAAACTCAGTTAGGAAAATGTTTGTTTGCAGTCACTGGTCTCACAGGGAACTAAAAGAAGATGTAGTTTCCTTTCTACTCCATCAATTGATGGATTATTTTTTAACCCAGTTGTTTTTGTCATGATCCCATCTACATTTATAGGATGTGGAACGAACTTTTCTGTTGTCCAGAGTTTTGAGTAAAGCCTCAAAGCCTTGTCCCATAGGTGATAGTGCCTTATATTCTAAAGAGAGGGGCTGCTAAGAGGTGTCCAAACTGGTCCACCTTCACTCCCAACATCCTACAGGAGAGAAGAGTCCAGACTCACTAAGGGAGGATTCCTGGAAGGGAATTCATAACAGTTTAGAGTATTATTATGTTCTCTGTCCTTCCTAGTGAGGAATGGGATGGAGGTGGACCTTGAGAGAACCACTTGCAGATCCAAGTTGTTCCCAGGAGGGAAGACTGGCATCTGAGACACCCCCAATCCCAAACCTGCTGAGCCGCAGAAACTCCGTGGGCCCGCTTCTGCTGCAGCCAGAATGGAGCCCAAGAAAGCTCTTGGGAAAACCTAGGCAGAGGCCTAGAGGCAGGTGTGTGACCTCCACTGAAGCAGCCTGAAAGCAGGAGGCTTGTTGGAGTGGGAAAGCAGCAGCACCTGCACTTCTGCCTTTTACTAGGACAAGGTGGTGAACGTCCTATACCCAAATGGGTGCTGAAGAAGGCAACTGGGGTGATGTTCCAAACTGCCATTGGAAAGTGTGGATGACTAGGGCAGGACCCCAGAGGAATGGTAAGAGGTCAGCCAGAAAACCCAAACCATCAGGGAATGAATGGCGTGTGAAGGTTTTCTACAGGGCTCTCTGAAGAGCCCATAAAATGCCCCCTACAAGACCTAGTAACAAGACCTAGTAATTGGGTTCCTGTCATAATAAAGGACATTGAATCAAGAGACTATTATAAATGACAGGGTTTTTTTAATTTAATTTTTATTTTTTAACAGAGGCAGGGTCTCACTATGTTGCCCAGGCTGGCCCTGAACTCCTGGGCTCAAGTGATCCTCCCACTTCAGCATCCCAAAGTGCTGGGATTATAGGCATGAGCCACTGCATCTAGACAATGACAGTTTTTTTGTGGTTTTTTTTGGTTTTTTTTTTTTTTTGAGATGGAGTCTCGCTCTGTCGTCCAGGCTGGAGTGCAGTGGTACAATCTCGGCTCACTGCAAGCTCCACCTCCCGGGTTCATGTCATTCTCCTGCCTCAGCCTCCTGAGTAGCTGGGGCTACAGGCACCTGCTACAATGCCCGGCTAATTTTTTGTATTTTTAGTACAGACGGGGTTTCACCGTGTGAGCCAGGATGGTCTCGATCTCCTGACCTCGTGATTTGCCCGCCTCGGCCTTCCGAAGTGCTGGGATTACAGGCGTGAGCCACCGCGCTCAGCTGAGTTTTTTAAGTAAAAAATGCCCTTTGCTTTTTTCTCCTATAAACTCTCCTCCCCCAGGCTCTGAGGGAACCAAATTGGGGGTGAGCCGAAGGAATGGGGGAGGGAGAGTGAAAGAAATCCTACATCTCCTTCCTTACTGCTGGTCTCGGAACCACAGACTGAGGCCTGAACTAAGGACAGGGGAGAAGCACTGAAATGAATGAGAGTGAATTTAGATTGAGACTAGTCTGGGCTCTTTCATACATGAAAATAATTCTGTTTTCCTACTCATACATGACAATAAACCTTTGAGATCTTTTTTAGATGCTATCAAGGAGCAAGGAAGGGAAAGATCATTTTGCAAGTAATAGTGGGCCGGGCGCAGTGGCTCCCGCCTGTAATCCCAGCACTTTGGGAGGCCGAGGCAGGCAGATCATGAGGTCAAGAGATCGAGACCATCCTGGCCAACATGGTGAAATCCCGTCTCTACTAAAAATACAAAAATTAGCTGGACGTGGTGGCAGACACCTGTAGTCCCAGCTACTCAGGAGGCTGAGGCAGGAGAATCGCTTGAACCCAAGAGGCAGAGGTTGCAGTGAGCTGAGATCATACCACTGCACTCACTGCAGCCTGGGCGACAGAGTGAGACTCATCTCAAAAAAAAGAAGAAAAAGGTCGGGCACGGTGGCTCACGCCTGTAATCCCAGCACTTTGGGAGGCCGAGGCGGGCGGATCATGAGGTCAGGAGATCAAGACCATCCTTGCTAACACGGTGAAACCCCGTCTCTACTAAAAATACAAAAATTAGCCGGGTGTGGTGGCGGGCGCCTACAGTCCCAGCTATTGTGCCAGCTATTTGGGAGGCTGAGGCAGGAGAATGGCGTGAACCCAGGAGGCGGAGCTTGCAGTGAGCCGAGATCGTGCCACTGCACTCCAGCCTGGGCGACAGGGCAAGACTCTGTCTCAAAAAAAAAAAAAAGTAGTAGTAAAAACAAAAATAAAGCTGTCAACTCATCATGCCCTATCAATCAAGTTTAGGCCATTCAATAAGATGACTAAAGAAAAATATATCTAAAACAAGATAAGAGTCAGATCTGGATTTTTTGTTTGTTTGTTTTTTTAAGAGACAGGGTCTCCCTCTGTTGCCTAGGCTGGAATGCAGTCGTGCGATCATAGCTCACTGCAACCTTGAGCTCCTGAGCTCAAGCGATCCTCCTGCCTCATCCTCTGGAGTAGCTCAAGCTACAAGCATGCACCATCACACTCAGCTCAATCAGATCTGAAATACTGCAATTTTTTATCAAGCATAAGCCCCAATCCCTTCAATAACACTGTTTTCCAGTCACACTGGCTAATATGAACACATCCACTTGCCAGAGGCCCATAGCTCCCTGGATACCTTGATAATAAACTCCAATTATTTAAAACCCACCTGTGGGCCCTATGCAGGTCAGGATAACCCTTAAAATTCTTGCCCAGATGATGAATTTCCCTGTGAGAACTGCCTTTGCATCTCTGCATCTGTACACTGAGTCATTGCTGTCTATTCTTTTCTTTAACCCTTAAAACACAGCCCCCAGGTAAATATTTTCATTTTATAGACCAGAAAAAAAGGTTCAGCCAGTATTTGAACTCAGATCTGCCAGATTCCAATGTCACTATTCTTTTCATGGAACCACAACTTATAAGACATACTAATTCAGTAATGACTTATCAGGAAAGCTGTAGAACTGCTTAACCTATGAATGAGCTCTGGCTATTCCATAAGTAGAGATAGTCGAGATGACTTTGTGAACGACAATACTACTTTCAAGTCATCACTAGGGATTCTGCCCTGGCTGTTAAAATCTAAGTGCTAATTTGGGAAGATCGTCTTCACCATGCAGTGAAACATCCAGCCCATCACCAGGACTCTAGATAGAAAACCAACCATCCCTCCATGAATTCTACTCATATCAGGACCAGCAAATATTTAATTTTGAGAGCTCACTATTGGCATTCCTGGGTACCACTTTTGTGCCAGCTTATCAATTCCAAGTCATCTAAATTCTTCAGATGGTTTCTAACCTCTACTTGTACTCAAAGTTAATATTCCTACTCATTAATTATGATAATTTCTTGTCCTGCTGGGATAGCAGGGATAACCCAGGCTTATCTTCTTTTGAAAAAGAAAGAGGCGAGGTTTGTGCCTTGTTGGACCCATTCCTGGAATAGATTCTATTCTCTTGTCTATAAATGGCAATCAGATAACACAACAAGGAGATTGAGGGGTCATCATAACTAGCCAACAACTTAATGGGCAATGCAGCAATCAAAGGTGCTGTTTTGTTTTGAGACAGTCTCACTCTGTCCCGGCTGGAGTGCAGTGGTGCAATCTCGCCTCACTGCAACCTCCGCCTCCCGGGTTCAAGCGATTCTCCTGCCTCAGCCTCCCAAGTACTGAGATTACAGGTGCCCACCACCACACCTGGCTAATTTTTGTATTTTTAGTAGAGATGGGGTTTCACTGTGATGGCCAGACTGGTCTTGAACTCCTGACCTCAAGTGATCCACCCACCTCAGCCTCCCAAAGTGATGGGATTACAGGCGTGAGCCACTGTGCCCAAGCCAAGGGTGCTAAAAGGAAGACATGTTAACATCCTTAAAATCTCTTAATTCTCACCTATGCTTGTGTCCCTTTACTATACACACACACACACACACACACACACACACACCTCTCTTAAGCCAGTTCTACTCAGACTTATAGTAAATCAATGTGTCAGTTTATTGTTCGACAACTTAAGAAGGTAGAGAATTTTTTTAAAGGCTCAGGAAAAAGTAATGTAATGAATGATTAGCTCAGAACTTCAACTTACGAGAAAACCTTAAGGAACTGATGAGTTTTTGGTAATTAAAGGAAAGGCTAACTATACAGAAAATTATATACATATTTCTATATCTCCATTAGAGTCAAGTTTAACATGAAGAATGTGCAGGAGATAAAAAGTATTAATTTAAAAGGTATGTAACCTTTAATCTATCATTGAAGGAGGTTCTACAGACTTTTTATAAAACCATAAAGTGTTGATGATAATGTAAAATCCTTTTTTTTTTTCCAGTAGGTATAGAAGTTCTATAGGCCAGGCATGATGGCTCATGCCTGTAGTCCCAGCTATTCAGGAGGCTGAAGCAGGAGGATCACTCGAGCCCAGGAAGTCGAGGCTGTAGTGAGATATGACCATGCCACTGCATTCCAGCCTGGGTGACAGAGTGAGACAGTTTCAGAAAAGAAAAATAAATAAAGTTATATGAATAAGTAGGTCTCAATTGTGACTGTATATCAGAATCACCTGTGATGCTTTTTAAACCATAAAAGCATCGATGGCCCAGACCAAGTCTAACAACTCAGTATCTGTAGGGTTGAGGCCTCAGCAGCTGTATTTTTTAAAGTGACACAGCTGATTCTGAATCAGAAGCCAAGGTTAACGACCACCACCGAAGAGTTTTTTTTTTATTAAAAATGCAGGAAAAAGGGCTGGGTGCAGTGGGTCACGCCTGTAATCCCAGCACTTTGGGAAGCTGAGGCGGGTGGATCACGAGGTCAAGAGATCGAGACCATCCTGGCCAACATGGTGAAACCCCATTTCTACTAAAAATACAAAAATTAGCTGGGCATGGTGGTGCGCGCCTATAATCCCAGCTACTCAGGAGGCTGAGGCAGAAGAATCGCTGGAACCTGGGAGGCGGAGGTTGCAATGAGCCGAGACTGCACCACTGCACTCCAGCCTGGGCGACAGAGCAAGACTCTGTCTCTAAATAAATAAATAAATAAATAGTCACAAGATAAAATTATGAACTTCCTGTAAATAAAATTTTAATTTTAGATAAAATGGACACACTTCTAATAATTTTCCAAAACTGATACAAAGAAGCAACCAGAAAGATCTGAAAACCCCACATATCTGAAAGAAACTACATCTATAATTAAAAGCATTCCCACAAACCAAAATGACAATTCCAGGCTCAGATGGCTTCAACAATGAATTCTTCCAATCATCAAGGAAGAAATAACCCTATTTTACCCACACTCTTCCAGAGCATAGAAAACAAGACAACTTGCCAATGCATTCAATAAGGCCAGAATAATCTTGACACCAACACCTTAACAAGCACATTATGAGAAATGAAAATACAAGGCCCATCTGTCTTATGAATATTCATGCAAAAATCCACCTACATATAAAAAATATCATGGTCAAATTTACTTTATTCTGACAACGCATGGCTGGTTTAATATTGGAAATCAAGAAATGTAATTCACACATTAACAGAATAAAGAAAGAGACCTATGTAATCATCTCGACATAAATAAAAGCATTTGATAAAATTCAAGCTTAAAAAAAACTCCGCAAACTAGTAACAGAAGGAAACTTTTTCTACCTAATAAGTGGAATTTACAACAAACCTACAGCATACTTAATGGTGAAATATCGAACCCCCCTCCACCAGATACTAGGGAACAAAGATGCCCACTTTTCACCATCTATATATTCAGCATTGTACCAAAGGTCCTAATAAGTGTAATCAGGCAAGAAAAATAAAAATTGTAAGAATCTGAAATAAAAGTCATCATTTGCAGATCACCTAATTATGTATATAAGAAATCTTCTGAAGTCTATAAACTATTAAACATCAATTCACTTCTAGATATGAGAAGAAATAAAAATGCAATCTGAAAAATGACATTTACCCAGAATGTCAAAACTTAAAAAAACCCAGGAATAAATCTTTTGGAAGAGGTGGAAGACCTTTATATAAAAAATTAAGAAAAACCTTTAAAAAATAAGATATGCCATGCAGATATCAGTTTTTCCCAAATTATCTCTGGTCATTGTAAACTTAATCAAAAATACTTGGCCAGGCGCGGTGGCTCACGCCTGCAATCCCAGCACTTTGAGAGGCCGAGGCGGGCGGATCACGAAGTCAGGAGATCGAGACCATCCTGGCTAACATGGTGAAACCCCGTCTCTACTAAAAATACAAAAAATTAGCCGGGCGTAGTGACGGGCACTTGTAGTCCCAGCTACTCGGGAGGCTGAGGCAGGAGAATGGCATGAACCCGGGAGGCGGACGTTGCAGTGAACCGAGATTGCGCCACTGCACTCCAGCCTGGGCAACTGAGCCAGACTCCGTCTCAAAAAAAAAAAAAAAAAAAAAAAATACTTGGAGATTTGTGTGTGCATGTGTGAAACTAACGAACTGATCCTAAAATTTATGCCAAAATGCAAAGGATCAAGAATAGCCAAGAGGCCGGCCTCAGTGGTTCATGCCTGTAATCCTAGCACTGTGGGATGATCACTTGAACCCAGGAGTTCAAGACCAGTCTGGGTAATATAGTAAGACCTCCATCTCTACAGAAAATACAAAAATTAGCCAGGTGTTGTGGCAAGCTACTGTTGAGGCCTACTCAACAGGCCTAGATGGGAGGATCACTTGAACCTGGGAGGTTGAGGCTGCAGTGAACCATGATCATACCACTGCACTCCAGCCTGGGTGACGAGACCCTGTTCAAACAAACAAAAAATGAATAGCCAAGACAATCTTGAAGTACAAAACTGGAGGGAAGTTTTTTTTTTGTTTTTTTTTTTTTTACCAGAAATCCAGAAATAGACTTGTTACAAAGCTATACGAATTAAGAAAGTGTGAAGGCAGGGCGCGGTGGCTCACGCCTGTAATCCTAGCACTTTGAGAGGCCAGGGTGGGAAGATCACCTGAGGTCAGGAGTTCAAGACCAGCCTGGCCAGAATGGCAATACCCCATCTCTACTAAAAATACAAAAATTAGCTGGGTGTGGTGGTATGTGCCTGTAGTCCCAACTATTTGAGGAGGCTGAGGCAGGAGAATCACTTGAACCCTAAGGCAGAGGTCGCAGTGAGCCGAGATCGCGCCACTGCACTGCAGCCTGGGCGACAGAGCAAGACTCCATTTCAAAAAAAGAAAAAAAGTGCAATATTGGTACAAGCAGACAAATAGGATAATGGGACAGGCAAAAGAGCCCAGAAACAGACCGCTGTGAACACATCTGATTTATGACAAAAGTAGCAGTGCAAGGCACTGGAAAATGGATGATGTTTTCAATAAACAGGGCTTGATCAATCAACTATCAAAGGTGAAACCTGGCTGGGCGCGGTGGCTCACGCCTGTAATCCTAGCACTTTGGGAGGCCGAGGCGGGCGGATGACCTGAGATCAGGAGTTCAAGACCAGCCTGGCCAACATGGTGAAACCCCATCTCTACTAAAAATACAAAAAGTTGCCGGGCATAGTGGCACATGCCTATAATCCCAGCTACCTGGGAGGCTGAGGCAGGAGAACCGCTGGAATCCGGGAGGCAGAGGCTGCAGTGAGCACTGCACTCCAGCCTGGGTGACTGAGTGAGACTCTGTCTCAAAAAAAAAGGTGAAACTTCCGGAAGGTAACAGAGTAACTTTATGACCTTGGGTAATAATTTCAAGAGGACATGATAAGCACTAACCATGAAAGAAAAGATGAATAGATTCAAATATATTAATATCAAAAACTTATTTTCATCAAGACACCAAGAGTGAAAAGCCAGAGTGGAAGAAGATACATGCAATGCATACAACCAATAAGGGCTCCATAACTAGCAGATAAAAATAACTCCTATAAATCAATAGGTTAAAGACAATAAATCCAACAACAAAAATGAACAAAAGACCTAAATAGGTATTTTACAAAAAATAATGACCAAAGGAGATGCTCGATGTTGTCAGAATTCAGGGAAGCGAACATTGAAATCATGAGATTGTCACTGCACACTTTCCTGAATGGCTACAATTAAAAAAACTGATAAAACCAAATGTTGACAAGCATATGGAGCAACTGGAACTCATAAACCGATGGTGGGATCAAACTGGTATAACCTCTTTGGTTATATGACCTGGTAATTTTACTTCTAGTTATACACCAATAGAAATGCATTCATGTGTGCATCAAAAGACACGTACAATGAATGTTCTTGGTAGGATTGTGCATTAACAGCCAAACATGGGAAGCTCAAAGGACAATAAATGGTGAATATGGTCATACAATGAAACCCAATAAACTAAGCAAGGAAAATGAATAAACTAACAGCTACATGACTTCTGGCACAATTAATTCCCCCTTCTATCCTACCCTTGCTACATTCCCAGCACTCCACTTGATCCCTCTTATTCATTTAATTGTTTTGTTGTATGTTATCTACCTCGTATGTTCTTGGATAGGGTAAAAATGAGTTGGTATGCCTGCTAGTTCTTAAAGGAGCTAACAAACCCAAACAGAAGATGATTGCAATTCCAGTTAACCCAGTCTAAATCCAGTCTCAAGAGAATTTACGCTGAGGTGAAGTATCCCAAACTCTTGAATCATTTTGGGTAAGGGTCACATAGGTTTCTTCTTCCTCATATCCTTATTCTTCTCAATCCTTTAAAAAGATAAAAACCAGGCCACACACAGTGGCTCACGCCTGTAATCTCAGCACTTTGGGAGGACAAGGTGAGGCGATCACTTGAGCCTAGGAGTTTGAGACCTGCCTGGGCAACACAGCAAAACCCTGTCTCTACTAAAAATACAAAAATTAGCGGGGCATGATGGTGCACAACTGTAGTCTCAGTTACTTGGGAGGCTGAGGTGGAAGGATCTTTTGAGCCCAGGAGGCAGAGGTTGCAGTGAGCTGAGATTGTGCCACTGCATTCCAGCCTGGGGGACAGAGTGAGACCCTGTCTCAAAAAAAAAAAAAAAAAAAAAAAAAATGCTTAGCCTGACAGCTGGGAAACAAACAAACAAACCAGTCTGAGACCTTAGTTTGTGGAGGCCTTTGGTTGTACCTATAAAGGCAGCCAGCTACTGTTAGGAATAAGAAACTATTAATAGTTCTCAGCACTCCCCCTGGTGGATCCAAATGATACAGACTACTCAGCACCCCACACTCCAGATGTCCATCCGTTCCTTTCTTGGCCAACTGTAGATTCCCAATAGCTGATCAGGAAATAACTACTGTGAAGGAGACACAAAACAAAATATTTCACACGATTACCAAGGACAGTTGAACAGCTGTTAAAAGCACAGGCTATGAAGTCAGACACACGAAGCATTTGTGTCCTAGTTCTACCACTTACAAGATCTATGACCTTGGATAAATCATGGTCCCTATTGTCATCCCAGGGTTAAGTAAAATAATACAACTGAAGCACTGCACACAGGACTCAATATTGACAGGGATTAAAAAGTGAAAGGCAAATGGTGGTACACAGAATGTTAAATTGTAAAGGGTAATCAGTAAGAAAATTGATCAACTTCCCATGAAACAAATCTTTGCGATGAGTTTTAAAACACTAAAGCACCTCTGAATATCTGTAAAGCATGGCCTACCATTAATCAAAATACAGTTTGACCCTTGAAAAACACAGGTTTGAACTGCATGAGTCTCAGGAGGATATTTGGTTGAAAATAGAGTATTCACAGAATGTGAAAACCCAAGCGTATGGAGGGTCAACTTTTCCTATATGTAGGTTCTGCAAAGCCAACTACAGAATTTGAGTATGCATGGATTTTGGTATATGCAGGGGTCCTGGGAGCAATTGCCAGTGTCTGCTGAGGAATGATTATATAAGAAACTCCATTCTAAGAAAATTGCTGTTTTTGCATTCTAAAATTTGACAAATTACAAAGTAGATAAGCTTACATGCAATGCAAATAGCCAATGAGATTAAAAAGTATCAGTTACCACTAGGTACTGCTCAAGAATTGACTGTTGCCTTTTATTTCAAACACTGGCGCTTCAGTCACCATCCAGTTTATCAACTCTTTAATCTGCTTTTTGGTTTTAAAGAAGAAAAATTGGAACAAGACAAATACCAAGTATGTCCATTTCCCAAATGGAAAATATATATTTAAATAAAGACCATGCTGCACACCAAAGGTAAAACAAATACTTTTATTGCACATTTATAAAATCTGCATAGTTGTATCAATTTTTTTCCCTTTCATGATTCCATTAATCTTTAAAATTTGGTTAAAACACAATATCCAATCAGAAGCCTTTTAAAAATGATCAACGGGAAGTATTTTTCTCTACATATACATATATATATATAATTTTGCATATGTATGCTGCTTTTTTCTTTCTTTCCCCCCCCCCCCGCTTTTTTTTTTTTTTTTTGTACAAACCCACATCCCTTACTTTTAGGGGCAAAAAAGAAGGCCGGGTACAGTGGCTTGTCCGCAATCCCAGACTTTGGGAGGCTGAGGCAAGCAGATCACTTGAGGCTAGGAGTTAGAGATCAGCCTGGCCAATATGGTGAAACCCCATCTCTACTAAAAATACAAAAATTAGCCAGGTGTGGTGGTGCATGCCGTAATTCCAGCTATTCGGGAGGCTGAGGCACGAGACTCACTTGAGCCCAGGAGACAGAGTTTGCAGCGAGCTGCAATTGCACCACTCAACGCCAGCCTGGGCGACACAGTGAGACTGTCTCAGGAAAAAAAAAAAGAGCAAAAAAGAGGAGGTGGACCAAAATGGTCTTTGGGCCAGCAGTAGCCCTACTGACTGTTTTTTGACAATTTTTAGGTATTAGAAAATTTTACCTAAATGCCTAATAACTATTAATGCATGATCTTCAGTCAAGTTACACGATGCTGTTCTGTCTAAAGTCCTTAATACTTTCTTTCACTGAGGACTGAGTATGAGGTTTTCTGGTTTACTCAAAGATAGAAAAGAAAGGAGAGAGACAGGTCTCTTGACTTTTCAACATCTCACTGCCATGTGAGCTTATATTCTACCCACATGTAAAAGGGTGCAGTTCATCAGCAACCCATTTTGTTATCTCCTGGCAAGAGCCAGGCAAGGTTTATATTTCTAATCTCTTGTAGTTAAGAATTTTTAAATGTCATCTGTATTTGATAAAATAACTAGTAAGCTGTTCATCTGGTTCAGGTTCTCATGAATCATTCTTCTATTCTGCTGTCAAAAATATTTATGCCTGAAGGATAATTTTAAAAGTGGCAAGGGCTTAGAAAAGCCTAAGCATTGTTGTAGGTACAAGGCATTTCAGGTATTCTGGCGTAATTCAACACCTTAATACACTGCTTTCTGCCTTTTCTAGTGAAATAGCTTTTATGATTTTGTACCTTAAAAGTGCAATTTTATTTTCAATCCTTCTTTACACATGCAGCATGGTTGTGGTCTGAATCGGAATCTTATGTGCCCACCTAATCCTTTTCCCAAGGTGAGCACTATGACAACGAACTTCTGTGCAAGAGGCAGGCAGCCAGGAACCAGAATGGGCCTTGAACATGTGGGAGCTTATTTCACTGTCACAGTTGAAACTCCTTGAATTGACTCCATGACAGCTGCAAATCGGCTACATAGGTCATAGGGAGAATTGGGTCGAATAGTTGGAGGCTCTTTCAAGACAATGATTTCTGCAGAAGGATCTAGAAGTCTGGGTAGAAACTCCCCTAGGCACAGCTGCAGATTTTCTGTGGAGGGAAAACAGATGGTTACAAACACAGCTAAACAGATTTCTGAGTAAAAGTGAACAAGCCTTCTATTAGCCCCTTACCTAACCTCAAAGGTCAAAGCATTATGCTGGCCAGCTACTAATAAATGATCATTCCTTCAGGCCAAACCAGGAGCAAAGGCAAATAAACCAAACTTTAGCTCACTGCTATATAACACTATATAATTACTTTATTATGAAAGGGTCTTCTAACCAATTGTCTTCTTAAAATACAAAGAAGTAGATATGATACTCTAACATAGATATGATGGTAATTATTTTCTTTCAAATGTTTACAATATATCAGTGTATACACATGGTTTTAAATCAGGGGTGTCCAGTCTTTTGGCTTCCCTGGGCCACACATGAACCTCACTAACAATAGCTGATGAGGTTAAAAAAAAATTCATAATGTTTTAAGAAAGTTTAGAAATTTGTGTTGGGCTTCAGGTTGGACAAGCTTGGTCTAAATAAAAACTGAAGACAGTAAAGGGAAACACATGGCAACTAGCTATTACAGGATTTTTAAATAAATACTATCAACTTAAACACTTGAACAAGTCAATGGAGTATCTTTTTTTTTGTTTTTGAGACGGAGTCTCGCTCTGTCGCCCAGGCTGGAGTGCAGTGGCGCCATCTCGGCTCACTGCAAGCTCTGCCTCCCAGGTTCACGCCATTCTCCTGCCTCAGCCTCCCGAGTAGCTGGGACTACAGGTGCCCGCCACCACGCCCGGCTAATTTTTTGTATTTTTAGTAGAGACGGGGTTTCACCGTGTGAGCCAGGATGGTCTCGATCTCCTGACCTCATGATCCGCCTCCCTCAGCCTCCCAAAGTGCTGGGACTACAGGCGTGAGCCACCGCTCCAGGCCTTTTTTGTTTGTTTGTTTTTTAAAGATAGGGTCTCACTCCAAGCTGGAGTGCAGTGGTATGATCTTGGGTCACTGTAGCCTCGGCCTCCCAGACTCAAGCAATCCTCTCACCTCAGGCTCCTGAGTAGCTAGGACTACACTATACCCAGCTAAGTTTTCATTTTTTGTAGAGGCAAGGTCTCACTATGTTGCCCAGGCTGGTCTCAAACTCCTGGGCTCAAGTGAGCCACCCACCTCGGCGTCCCAAAGTGCTGGGATTACAGGTGTTAGCCACTGTGCCCAGCCCTATCAACAGAGTATCCCTATGTCAGTGAGAAGCTAACAAAGAGGATTCACATCAGAATATATAACAATTTTCCAAGTCTACTGAACTCACCTAAAACAACCAGCTTTAGGTTCCCTCCTCAAGATGCTTTAAACAAGCAAGGATATTCCACTGATTAATCTTGAAGTCATCAGTTAATATGCTATATAACTTCAAGCCACAGAAAAAATTCATCAAGATTCATCAAGGCACCCCTCCCATAACCATACTCTGCATGATTTTTTTATTTTTATTTTTATTTTTTTTGGATATGGAGTCTCATTCCGTGGCCCAGGCTGGATTGCACTGGTGCTATCTCGGCTCATTGCAAACTCCACTGCCCAGGTTCAAGCGATTCTCCTGCCTCAGCCTCCCAAGTAGCTGGGATTACAGGCGCCCACCACCACACCTAGCTAATTTTTGTATTTTTAGTAGAGATGGGGTTTCGCCTTGTTGGCCAGACTGGTCTTGAACTCCTGGCCTCAGGTGATCCGCCCACCTCGGCCTCTCAAAGTGCTGGGATTACAGGTGTGAGCCACTGCGCCCAGCCAGATTTTGATTTTTAAACTACAAAAGAGTTCATCTTTTGGCACATGAGAGAGTAATGGAAGTCTGACATTCCTGGAGAGCAGTGACTTTTTTCAAACCAGGCTTGTTGGTTGCCCATGGAGGTGATTTGGCAGTCATGGGGAAGCTAAAGGGAGGTTAAGAGGGGCAGAGGCCCAGGCTCCCTCCTCTTGTTTCAATAGAGCAGATCCATTTTTAATTTACTTATATGCTAGAAGGTTCCAATTCCTTAAAAAGGTTTGGCAACCAGTGCTATCAAGTGAGAACACTGCAATTTCTAGAATTCTCAAAACCTTAGATTATTATTAGCAAGAGCATATACCTGCAATATCTTGCCCAAGGTAAGAGCACCAATGGTTTCTCATGACCTCAATGGCATCCAGATCATCCTTGGAAATGTCATTATTAATGATAAGGTGAATGCAGGGGATGATCAGTTCATTCATCACATTAATGCCCTCAGTTACAGAGTGATCATCATTTGTTTCAAAGAGAGAAGCTGCTTTGGCATTCAGCTCCTACAGATAAAAGGTAGAATTAGGTGGGAAAAAGTCTGAAAAAGATAAATATCTCTTTAATAACAGTCTAAACAAGTGGTTCCCAAACTTTACTGCACATTGGATGTACTTAGGGATCTTTAAAAACTACTGATGCCTGGTTCCCACTTCTGATAAGCTGATTTAATTAGTGTTTAGATGACCGGGACATTGGGATTTTATGAAAGCTCCCAAAGTGATTCTAATGCTGTGAAGTTTATGACCCATTGGCCTAAACTTGTAAGTCAAGGTCATGCTTAACACCTGTTTCAACCAAAGACCTATTCACTGGTTCTCTATCTCCTCTGAGCATCAGAATCACCTGCAGAAGACATACTGACGCCCAGGGCCCTTCCCAGGGATTCTGGTTTAATTGCTAGGGAGAGGCCTGAGCTTCACGACTGTCTGAAAGCTCCCTATATGATTCTGATGCACACTAGGGGTTGGGACTCAATAATGGAAAGAGTCTAAATCCCTATAATTGCATTACTTCAGAAGCTGAGTAGGATATTCAAAATGTCAATCTATTTGGTGATTTAAAATATAAAAACATGACTCTAATAAAATTCAGATCCATCAAATCAACAAGATCCCTTTTCAGCTTCAAAGTGGCCCTGCCACACCTATAACTAATACAGATGTCAAAGTATAAATCAGAAAATAAAGCTATTGAGTATATGTCATGACTTAATCTCACCCATTCGGTATGAACAAGGCCAAGGCAGTGGTAGAAATATTGGCCTGACTTCTGTGAAGGGCAAATTTGCTGGGTATTGGTGAAAACACACACAAGCCCACACTCTGAAGGCAGGCCACCCCTTTACAGTTCTCCGGAGGACACACATCACATAAACCCCTGGGGAGGCAAGGGGATGTAGGTCTGCCTTTCCATGTAGTTATACAGTACAAATCAGGCCAGGAGAGAGTTAGTCTTCACTAGTATGTGACAATGATGTTATCAGAACAGCAGGACCAATTCTTACAGTTCCTACCTTTATTTAAAAAAAATGGAGTGTCAGAAGTCACTAAAACTTTAAGTCTACCAGCTTAAATGTGAACATGGAAAAAATGGTGCATTCCTTCCACACACATTTATTACATGCTTCCTACATGACAGGCACAGAGGAAATGGCTGAGTGAGAAAAGGATCTGTGCTCAAGGAATTTACAACCTAGTAGGAAAGCAATGTGATAAAATCTATAATGCAGGCACACATGAAGGGCACACAGAGGGATGACTGATTCTCATCTTAACTTCTATCAGTTATCATTGAAGAAGAATGACATTCACTAAAAGTAACTGAAAAAAAACCTGTTCCAATGTAAAACTGTTCATGAGAATTCTGGGGGGGAAATCTACAACCTGCTGGAGATACTCTGTTTTGAAAGCCATATATTCTCCTGGCTTCAAGGAGCAGAGGTAAACAACAAAAAAACCTTAAGGCTTTACGAACAGTACAAACCAGAAGGCATTTTCTTCGGTATAAAGCAATCACGGATTCTTTGACCCCCCGGCGGGGCCCCTTCATCAACAGGGCGGCATTGCTCTGGTAGGCATATACCAGGTAGGAAAGTGCCTCTTGGTACCTTAGAAAAATGGGAGATAAACAACAGCTGAGTGCTCTTTTACTAAAATCTAGGGCTTAGACCTCACTTTTCCCCATTTCAAGAATCTACTTGGCTGCAATTATGAAAAAGTGAAGGGCCAAAGACCGTAGCCAGTCTCAGCTCTTCTACAAATTGGCCTAGCCATCCAAAGCAAATATGAAACTTCCCTAGGCCTCAGCTTTTCCCATCTCTAAAACAAGAAATGCTCACTAGAGTCCATGTCAACTCAACAATTCATTTTCTGAGTTCATCTTCATTGATCACAAAGACAGCCTGGCACAATATATCTCTCGGCTAATACATCTCATCATGTGAAGGATGAAAAACCATGTGTGATGTTTAGAGCAAAACCGAAGCACTGCAAGAGAAGAGTCACACTAGTGTATGTGACAAGGGAGGTTATGCATGGCTGTGACTCTTAGTATTCCCAGGTAGGCATCTATAGAGAACAGCATCCTGACTAATAATCTTGGTAAAATAAAAGGCCAACATACTTTCCTTTTTGATAGAGTTCTAGGCCTGTTAGGAGATACACAGACACTTTTCGGAACAAACTATAATCTTCATGCCACTTCTGAAAAAGAATGACAATCATTAATAATTATGATCATAATAAATTGTTAGTGTCCTTTCCATCTAAGTTTTAAATTCATTACAAATATTTACTGAGCACATCTGGCTAGCCACAAAAATAACAAACAAAAGCTTTCAGATAAAAACCTACTCAACATTTAAAATAAAAGTCTACCACTGACCCTAATTTTCAATGTTCTGTTCCTTTCACTTGAGTAACAGAAGTATTTATTTCCTACGAGCTTTGGATTTTATCCTTATTTCTAACAGCTATGTCAAAGACATTCAGCTCTAGCTTAAGTGAATGACCTCTTTGGGACTGGTAAAACCATCCAGATATTGAAAATATAGAAGGACATGGACATTTCTAGTCATACAGAACAAGTTCAAGTTCAGTAAGTGTGGTGAATACACCTTGGGTGGTATATAACATTGTTTTACATAGGATGCAATTGAAAACATGTGTAGCTATGTATTTTAATCCGTATTTTTAAAACTGTACCATTTAAAACAAAACAAAAGCATGATTTCAAGAATTTTACTGCCTAGGACAAGGCTAAAATAGGTATTTAAGGGAAGTGAAATGCTGACTCACTCTAATTGAGGAATGAAAATAAAGAGACCTACTATTCTGAGGGCAAGAAAATATCATTTATCCATTCTTTACCAGGATTTTGGGGGAAAAGTGGGAGAACAAGTCAGTTTGTAATAGCACAAAATTGTTCATTTTGCCTCAGGTACCATTTACCTCAGGAATTAATGTTTTTGCTCTATAGACTTAAAGAAAAGACTTTACCTTGTACTCTTCCATATTCATGTCATCTGGACCAATTTCCTTCAGTTTCGCTTGAGCCACCTTCATAATGCTGATTGATCTGTGTGGGAAAAAGTTCAGAAAGCAATTAAAAGGCACAGGGCAAAACTTCCCCAACAGAGGAATCCGTCTAGCCCGACCCAGACCAAGGAGGGATTCACCTGAATATTCTCTTCTCACCTTTCATCATAGCTAAGATTTTTATCTGCAAACTGTTCCAGAAGGGTTCGTTCTACTACCCTTTTGGGTGCTTCATTTTGGAAAAAGTAGACAAGGACATGCTGAAGTCGAGGATCACTGTGAGAGGTGGGGGTCTCTTTGGCAAGCTGATAGAGCCTGGAGTATTCTTCATGGAATGCCTATTAAGGGCAGAATCAATAGTTAGAAAATAGTGTGCTGTGGGCTTCTGCACACAGAAATTGATGCCTAGGAGCTAGGCAGTCTCTTAACTCTAAAAAGACTTCTAAAAAATTCGTATCCAGGAATTACAAAAACAACTATGGAATTTTTAAGTTTCTTACATTTCCTAAGGGATGAAACTCTTTTAGCATTCTGGCACCAAAAACATACTGTTTTTTTTTTTTTTGAGACAGAGTATCACTTTGTCACCCAGGCTGGAGTTCAGTGACATGATCACAGCTCACTGCAGCCCTGAACTCCTGGGCTCAGGTGATCCTCCCACCTGCAAGTAGCTGGGACTACAGGCATATACCATCATGCCCAGTTAATTTTTGTATTTTTGATAGAGATGGGGTTTCGCCATGTTGCCCAGGCTGGTCTCGAACTCCTGAGCTCAAGCAATCCACCCACCTTGGCCTCCCAAAGTGCTGGGATTACAGGCATGAGCCACTGCACCCAGCCTACTGTACTCTTAAGAAATTCAGTTTTCTCATAAAGTTCTCAGAAAAACAAATATTTAGTTTTAATTGTTATAAAAGGCAGATCCTTATGTGTCAATGACTTAAACTTTAAGCATCTATACAAATGCAATTTTACTCAAGTATTTTTAAAAACACGGCCTGCTTTGTTATGGCCTCAAAATTACAAAGGCACAATCTAACTCAGTGTTACTAACAGACAACTCCTAACAACAACAATGAAAAGCCAGGCTAGGTGTCACAGAGAATGTTACTGCTAGCCAAGGCTGGGTTAGGGTCAATAGAAGAGAAGTGAACAGCTTGTTCATCAGTTGGACAGGAAAGGGAGTTTCATATTTCACTTCACAGAAGACTTTTTTTTTATTTTTTGGAGACAGGGTCTCACTCTGGAATGTAGTGGCACAATCATGGTTCACTGCAGCCTTGAACACCTGGGCTCAAGTGATCCTCCTGCCTCAGCCTCCGAATTAGCTGGGACTACAGGTATGTGCTACCATGCCCAGCTAATTAAAAAAAAAAAAAAAAAAAATTCCTTAGTAGAGATGGGGGTCTCACTATGTTGACCAAGCTGGTTTTGAACTCCTGGCTTCAAGCAAGCCTCCTTCCTGGGCCTCCCAAAGTGCTAAATTACAGGTGTGAGCCACTGTGCCCAGTCTTTTTTTTTTTTTTTTTTTTTGAAGAGATGGGATCTCATTATGTTGCCCAGGCTGGAGTGCAGTGGTGCAATCACAGTACATTTCAGCCTCCAACTCCTGAGCTCAAGTGAGTCTCTACTTCAGCTTCCTGAGTAGCTGGGACTACATGCACACACCACCACACCCAGCCTTAACCCCATTTTTTCCCTTCTTATAGAATTATTTCCCCAATATTATGATGCCTATATTGTAAAAATTAGAATTTTAAAAACAGAGATACCTTAATCAGCCCTGCTTCAGACCCATCTCGGTCAAAGGTCTGACGGGCTTTAGCTATGGCCAGGATGACCCCTTGCATGGCAGGGCTCAGCATCACCTACCACAAGGGGGCACAAAACACAGAGAGAAAGGAGAGAAGAAAGGTTCAGCAGAAGACTGTATGAAAGCAGGCTGAACAGAGTGCTAAAGGGCAGCAGAGCAGTGTGCTCTTTGGCCAGCATGTATTATTGCAAGCTGAGTTTCACACACCCATTCCTATGTGCACCCACTGCCTCTGTCCTTCTATATAATGTCAACACCCTGCCCAAGACAAGCTATTCCTACACTATATGTTCTAATTCAGTAGGATGAAGAAAGATGTACGCCTAAAAATATCTCCCAATATGGCACTGCTGAAGAATTAAATTAAATTATAGTTCTCAGAGGGGAAGTGTCTAAGGTCAGAATTCCAATTTAGTTCTGTACTTTGGGTGTATATCTTAAACACACAAATACTTTAGAGTTTTACTAGGATAAACAGTACATTTAAAATAGTCTGGAAACTAGCGACTATACAAATATGACTCCATAAAGTAAAAACTTTTCAAGGACTTTTGGACCTTTTTTTTTTTTTGGGAGACAGAGTCTCGCTCTGTCGCCCAGGCTGGAGTGCAATGGCGCGATCTCAGCTCACTGCAACCTCCGCCTCCCGGGTTCAAGCGGTTCTCCTGCCTCAGCCTCCCAAGTAGCTGGGATTATAGGTGTACACCACCATGCCCAGCTAATTTTTGTATTTTTAGTAGAGACAGGTTTCACCATGTTGGCCAGGCTGGTCTTGAACTCCCGACCTCAGGTGATCCACCCGCCTTGGCCTCCCAAAGGGCTGGGATTACAGGCGTGAGCCTCCATGCCCAGCCTTGTCAATACTTTTTTGTTTTTTAATACCCCACAGAAAAAAACCAGAAATCTGAGAGAGACAGAAGTCATTATTGTTTATGTGCAGTGCAATTGAAGAGGAGACAGACAACAAATAACTTGGGGTTCTATAGCTTCTTCCTATAGAATTCCTTTACAATTAAAAATAACTTCAATCCACATTTGTTTAGCTCACTGGACAACTGAAAAATTTATATCTGGAGGTAAAACAATGGACTAATATCCAAAAAAAGATTCCCTACTTTAAATTAGAAGGCAATCTTTTGTCCATAATACCAAAAAGGGAACTTAATTTTACTTTTCTGAGCAATCTAGACTCTGCAGTGGCCCCATTAAGTATAAGCCTGGGTAGATATACATATGCTGGGAGCGCTATACAATAGAAACATGGCTATCTTTTAAATAATGGTAACTAAGGTCAAAACCAAATAGGCTTTCTTGACAATCATTTTTTGCAATGAGAAAATATCAGCTATTGGCAGATACCTTAATATAGTCACAAGAGAAGGAAATATAAGACTGACAACAAACAACTATATCCTGCACTCATCTCTGTACCTCCTCATCATATCCATCTGCATCAGATCTAACCAGAATCCTTCCCACACTGGGAATCTCGACTTCAGAGACCTCAGAATTAGGCTGGGCAGTAGACTCTGCATCATTAGCCTTTGGGGGCTGTTCTGACTGCTCTGCAAGGTTTGTTTCCTGGGGCATGGGCTTCTTGGGTTCAGCTTCTTTAAGCTGTGGCAGCAGAGTGGGGAGAAAGAGTAAGAAAAAACAGGAGAAATAAAAAGGGGTTGGTTAAATGCAGCAGAGACACAGAATAATAGAAATGTGAGAAAACTGGCCATTGCTGCTGAAAGCCCGGCTCTCCTGAACTTGGGCTTCCCAGTCATTCTCACCTCACTCAGTGCCGCTTCTACACCGCTCTTCTCATAGGCACGGGCTGTGTTTGCAATAGCCTGGGCAGTTTGCTCCTTTACAATCACAGCATGCTCAGATGACAAGCAGCGAACCCCATGAGAAGAGGCTACTGAAGGCTCTGATAAAGAATTGTACAAAGGTCTTAGCATCTAATGATAAAGTCTAGAACGCTCAGCTAAAAAGCAAGCAGAATGTATACAGTTTAATATACAACCCTGTTAACATAGCTTTTTACAAAGCCTATGCAGATCTTCCCTAGAAATTAATAACTATAAGAAATGGCTACTTCAGCAAGAACTCTATTGATAAAGTCTGTAAACTCTCAACCCACAGATGATTCTGTAAAATTTAATGCACTCCCAACTTTGTCATATTTCTATCCATTAAGAAAACTTTCTACAAACAAGCATCTTTTAGGAAGATCACCTTTGGAGAATGGTTTTCATAAAGTCTACCTATTAATCCTATCATAGTTTCTCCCATAACCTGGGTAATAAGCAAAACTATACACACAGTGAAGGTCACAGGTAGTTAGTCTTTCTGATACTGCTTCTGTTCATCAGAAATCACATTCTAATGCCACAATTCATTCCATCAGGTTGTACCTGGCATACCAACCGTATATGAAACATACTGTGAAGACTGTGGCATCACCTAGCCAGCTGAAGGGTGTAGGGCTGGCTAGGGGAGTACAGCATGAGATGTTACTGGATCACTGGCATAAATGCCTTCTCAGATACCTTGTGATGTAGAGAAGTCCTGTGATGAAGAGTTGGTGGAGGACTCCATTTGAGGGATTTTGCAAGACTGCTCTTCTTCCCACTCCTCTACTTCCTGCTCAAACCTCCAGTTATCCTCCTGAATGTAATGCTTGAGTTCCACAGATAGGGCTTCCACTTCTGACATTTGATCTGATTCACTCGGGGCTGCCTCTGAGGAAAAGCAAAGATAGAGTTAAAAGGTCAAAAGGAACCAAAACATCCTCTTTAGAAAAGAAGAAAGCGGGGTATTTCATCTTTATCTTACTCCTAACTAAAAATACATACACATAGAATCCATCAGAAATGCAGGCTGAGTATCTCTTATCCAAAATGCTTGGGACTAGAAGTGTTTTGGACTTCAAATTTTTTTCATATTTTAGAAAATCTGCACCATTAGTTATAGTTGAGCATCCCAAATCCTAAAATCCAACATCTGAAATTCAAAACGCTCCAATGAGCATTCCGTTTCAGCATCATGTAATGAAAAAGGCTCATAAAGTTTTGTGCATTTTGGAGCATTTGGGATTTTGGATATTCACATGTGGGATGCTCAACCTGTATGGACAATGTAAGGGCAACAATTGATAACAGTGCCTGACATTTAGTAAGCACTCATTAAACATCTGCTAAGTGAATGAATAATACAGAGTTAAAGATATGGAAAGTGGGCCGAGTGGCTCACGCCTGTAATCCCAGCACTTTGGGAGGCCAAGGCAGGCAGATCACTTGAGGTAGGAGTTCAAGACCAGCCTGGCCAACATGGTGAAACCCTGTCTCTACTAAAAAAAATACAAAAATCAGCCAAGCGTGGTGGCGCATGCCTGTAATCCCAGCTACTTAGGAGGCTGAAGTGGGAGAATCGCTTGAACCTGGGAGGCAGAGGTTGCAGTAAGCTGAGGTTGCAGTAAGCTGAGGTTGCGCCACTGCACTCCAGCCTGGGAGACAGAGTGAGACTCCATCTCAAAAAAAAAAAAAAAAAAGATTTGAAAACTGGTCACTGTCAATCACTGGATATACCAATCATTTCAGGGAAATTCAGAAAATCATTAATGCCAATAAAAATTTCAAGCTAAACAGTTTTATCCATTTAACCACTGCATTTGGTGGATAAGAATGCCCATTTCAAAAAGGTTAGAGATGAATTTCAAGACATTTATACCATTAACTTTCACACAATTCGGTACTATGAGAAAGCAATTTGATACAATGGTGAAATGGTCAATAATATCTGGCTTTAATGGCAAGGATATCAATAACATATTAAATTTCATTTGCTAACCCTGTGACCAAAACAATTTAAAAAAAAAGTCTATAGCAGATTAACACATTCACTTACTGGTTGCCATTAATCAGCCTTTTCACTAAGCAAATGACAGTTTCCACTTGTTTGTTTCTATAATATAAAAATAAACCATGCATGCAATAACAACGCTCCTATATACTACCAACAGCTAGTACATTCAAGCAGCTATTCATTCCTTCACAGCACAAATATACAATTGTGAATATCACTTACTGTTCAATGATCATCCTCTCCATTCCCTAATCCCCAACCACACTAGCAAATCAGAAAGATAACGTGCTGCCTGGACAGAACACCTTACATGTTTGTTTTTTTGAGACAGTCTCACTCTTGCCCAGGCTGGGTGCAGTGGCATGATCTCAGCTCACTGCAACCTTTGCCTCCCAGGTTCAAGCGATTCTCCTGCCTCAGCCTCCCAAGTAGGTGGGATTACAGGCACATGCCACCACGCCCGGCTAATTTTTGTATTTTTAGTAGACACACGGTTTTACCATGTTGGCCAGGCTGGTCTTCAACTCCTGGTCTCAAGTGATCCGCCCGCCTCAGCCTCCCAAAGTGCTGGGATTACAGGCGTGAACCACCATGCCGGGGCGATGTTTTCTTAAGCCACACAGTAAAGTTTGAATACTAAAGGCAAAAGCTTTCTATTATCTTACTTATAAAATGCTCATCATAAGACCTCTCATAGAGGATGTGAAAGAAAGAGAGAATAATGTAAGTTGAAAACACCACAGAATTTGGAGAATTGTATTTGAATCTTGGGACAGTTGTGGAACTGTAATTCCCAGCACTTTGAGAGGATGAAGCAGGTGGATCACCTGAGGTGAGGAGTTCAAAACCACCCTGGCCAAGATGGTGAAACCCCGTTTCTACTAAAAATACAAAAATCAGCTAGGCATGGTGGTGGGCACCTGTAATTCCAGCTACTTGCGAGAGTGAGGCAGGAGAATCACTTCAACCCAGGAGGCGGAGGCTGCAGTGAGCTGAGATTGCGCCACTGCACTCCAGCCTGGGCGACAAAGCAAGACTCTGTCTCAAAAAAAAGAGAAATAAAAAATTTAGTTATTCTCCAAAGGGTGCAAAAATATATGTACTATCAGCACCATGAGATGGGGCAGGAAAAAAAAAATGTCACTAAAAACAACAACAACTAGAGAATTAAAGTCTATTTACGAGTAAATTTTTAAAATATGTGTATTCCACACAATGAATTACTATATAGTTGTTAAACAGTTAAGATTCTTTTTCTAAAAATATAGAGATTGCTAAATATTCGATTAATGAAAAAGGTTCAGAGTTGAATGGAAAAATAATCTATTTGGGGAAAAGGGGGAGGGGAAGATACAGATAAATAGAATCTAGCATATGTATACAATGTGTCTTGAAGACTACATAAGAAACCTAACATTGTATACTTGTTGGGGAGTGGGACCCATGGTCAAGGAAGAAAGTAGTAAAGCAAACTTGTTTTTCCTTTTCATTTCCTTTTATACTGTCTATATTTTTTAAATCTATTATTATATAATAGTAAGTTGTAAATTTTTTTAAAAGCAGTACAAGACTGTTCTTCTCCCTGAGCAGTACAGATTTTCCCCAATCTATAGATTCTGCCAAGATATTTTTACCTGCATTGAAGTAGGGTAGTTTGTCATTAATGTACATCAGACAGTAAGCACTAACATTTCTCAGGCCTCCATAGGAATCTCTTTCAACTTCTTCCCAGGAAGATTCGGTAACAGAGATGTCATTGTACTTGAGCCAGCTCTGTCGGGGCTGATTATAGATATAGGCCCAATAGTGTCCAGCATTTGCTTGTCCTTCATGAACAAGAACTGCATGCAAGCGATAAGGCACCTGTAAGTCAGAATGTACATTCCCCAGTCAGGTGAAGCAAAGTAATCTGATAAAGTTCAGGTTATTAAGAAATTACTGTTTATGATGTGATTAATGTGGGGTTCATATTAAAACATCTTGTTGATTCAAGATGTAGTCCACAAAAACACAGCCTTGGAATGGATCAATTATGTCTCAGTTCCCAAATCTTGAAAACCAGATCGCTGAACTACATGACCTCTCTGAAGACTTTCAACTCTAAACTCCTCAGATCTAAAACGAAACATAACCTAAACATATGCATCCTTCTAATTCAAAACCCTGTTTATCTAAAAATAGAATCACCTTGACCACTCACGCTGAAAATGCTTAGCATATTTGGGACCTACAAAGGTTAGCAGCTATTTTGTTCCATGCCTATTTTATTTGGCACCAAAATTTAAGTTAACATATTTAATTCAGCCACATGCTTCTTAGAGTTAAGTGATCACTTATCTATCTGGAGTGAAGCCCCTTTTAATGACATACTTGTTTGTTACAACATTTGAAAAGCACATTTGTATATTTTCAGTATGGAGAACATAGAGCAATGCTTAAATGCTAACTAAATACTGGTAAAAGAGATGAAAATCAGTCACAGAATCAAATTAAATTTACACTTACTTTGACCTATTTTAATTACTGGTGAAGATTTTTGAATTAACACAGAAGAAAAAATGGGGAAGCCTGAGTTTTACATGGTGCATTCCTGTTAAGCAATGGGACTGTGCCTCAATGCCATTCTAGAAACAGGGCTCTCCTCCTACAGCCATTCTGCCCATTCCAGTCATTCACACAGAAGCCACTGAAAGTCCATGCCCCTAACCAGAATAGGTTGAGAGACACTCCTGGAGGCTGCTTACCCCTCCATTCCCAGAATTTATTCTAACAAATACTTCTGTGGATAGTTAAGAATTTCTGTCCTAACTCTCTTTTGGAATTTATTATTACAGAAATAAAGCTTGAAAGCATATTGTTAAATTAAAGATCTCGAAGAATCATGGAACTTTGGGAAAGAAAAGATAACTGTTCTCCAGCTCAGTTTTTCCCACTGCACTACTTAAAGTACCATTCTGTAAGTAATTTTTATTAGTATCTGACAGCAAACCTTTCTACAATATGAAAAAATTCCATGTGGCAGAATTCAAACAAGTATGTGTTAGGTCCTGTTGTTGGTAAAAGGTATATTGCTTTCTTTAGCCTAAAATAAAGAAACAGAACAACATCAATTTATATCTTAAGTTTATTCTTATATCTTACGGGGATTCCCATTGGGTTTAAAAGAAAACTATCAAAGTTTATTTTTGTATCTACCATTAGCACATGCCTTGACTACTTTCCCATCAATTTTCATTCTACCTGACGAAGGAGAGGATCGCAGTACATCTGTTCAATAGTCTGAGTAGTACTTGCAATACAATTCTTTAAATCTGTTTGGAAAAAGAAAAAAGCTTCATTAAAATGATCTCATTCTATGTCACACAGGCTACTTCAACTAAGCAAAGAATATTGCTAAAGTCCTAATGATTTCAGCTTCCCTCTATGAACCACGAAGCAGTATACAGTTTTAAAGCAGCTAGTACTTTAGGTTATGAAGGCTTTTTAGTTCAATATAATTATATTAAGGTTTTAAAAAATTATTTTTTATAATTGCCAAAATTTCTTAAAGAGTAAGCTGTTTAGGAAAAGATCTTAATGGATCACTTGGCTGTAAAATGTATGCCTCAGACAGGATCTGAAATGAGAAAGCAGAACAAAGGGTAAGGCTAAATTTCTCTGAATAGGAATCCGGGAAGAATCTGGAATTTCCATCATCTTTTTGTTCCCTAGACAAAAGGAGAAAGGAAGGGGGGTAAGGCTAGTCTGAGCAATATGGGCAATGAGGTCAAAGGGCTTTTTAAGAATACAATGCTGAATAATCCAATTTTACATTGTGCATACTGCTCAAATACTCTGCCTCATTAACCTTCAGTAAAGCATGCTTCATATAGAAAAGGCTGAAGAGTAGAAGTCCAGAAAAGCTAAATCTGGGTCAACCTAAGCTGGAGTTCAGATAATCTACCACAGAAACAGAAATCAGTTGATGCAGAAAAATCTCAGCAAAGGTGATCATTTCCCAGAAATTTTGAGGGGGAGATCTTTCCATATCTGTATAATAGGGGTATGTGAGCCAAGCTTACAGGGCACTAAAAGTGCAAAACAAGTCACAATTACCATGTCAAAATTCCATGTCAAATCAAAAGCATGGGCCAGGCGTAGTGGCTCACACCTGTAATCCCAGCACTTTGGGAGGCCAAAGCAGGCAGATCAGTTTAGGTCAGGAGTTTAAGACCAGCCTGACCAACATGGTGAAACCCCATCTCTACTTTAAAAAAAAAAAAAAATTCAGCCAGGTGTGGTGGTACATGCCTATAATCCCAGCTACTTGGGAGGCTGAGGCATGAAAATCACCTGAACCCGGAAGGTGGAGGTTGCAGTGAACTGAGATTGCACCACTGCACTCCAGCCTGGGTGATAGAGTGAGACTCCATCTCGGCAGGGAAGAAATTCTGTAGCATGTACAGTAATGTCAGGAAGTGTACCGAGGTGCTTAACCTCCAGATAGTCAAAAAACAGAAAAGGCAAAGAGTAACTGACAAGTTTTAAAAGAGCCAACCTTGTATATCTTGTTCAATCTCATTCCTCCACCTCTGAAGACAGGTCTTAACAAAATTTATCTCCTCATCTGTGACTGTTCGCGGAGCTGGCTGTGAAGGCATTTCCATGGAAGACCGAGAAGACGTCAGTGGTTTAGACTTGTGTAAAGAATCTTCAGGAGAAGAAAAGGTACTTTCAACATCCTGAGAAGAGCTTTCTGTACTTGTACTGAGGAAGACAAAAATCATGCTCATATGATAATTTCCAAAAGATACCTTGGCCTAAATTATGTACTTTGGAAAGCAAGATGCTATATGAAAAAGTACAGGCATTCAGTGAGCATTAACTCTATAAAGGTACGGAGTCAACCTTTTTCTCTATCATCTCATGCACCACAACTGGCCTGTGAGGTAGATACTTTTCTATCCCTATTTTACCAACTGCGAGCCTAAGGTTTAAATAAATTAAGCAACATGCCCAAGTTCACCAAGCTGGAAGGTAATGAAAATGAATCCAAAGCCAGATCGGCCAGAGTCTTTAGCTCATGTTCTCTGATCACTGATTATTCCTTCCCATGAGGATGGGAAGAGAAGGAAAATGGAAAAGAGAAGACTAGGCCTGGAAGAATCAAGGAATCAACTACAGAGTTTACAAGATGAAGCCAACTAAAGTGACACTATCCTTCCTGGAACAAAATATACAGAAGCAAGAAAAAGGAAGCATCAGCTGAACATATAACTCACAGGAATACACACTAGGTGACACCTTGGAGAGTTCTGAGAGAAGGGCTTCAAGTCAAATAGTCCTAGCTCTACTACTTTAGCTAAATACCCAAGGAAAAAAGTATTACTATCTCATCTACAAAATATAAATGTTAAATTCTTTACGTCTTTTCTGTAAACTAACAGAGAATAAAGCATATCAAGTAAATGTTAATTTCTCTATTGTCAGAGTAAAACTGCAGGTCAACAAACCAGCAGGAATATAAAATAAGCTTCTAATTATAGTTAGGTTTCTCTTTTACACCAAAGCTGAAGAATATAAACTTCCTTTACTTTGACTTTAAAAAAAACTCTCACTCCTGCCGGGCGCGGTGGCTCACGCCTGTAATCCCAGCACTTTGGGAGGCTGAGGTGGGCAAATTACGAGGTCAAGAGATCGAGACCCATCCTGGCCAACATGGTGAAACCCCATCACTACTAAAAATACAAAACTCAGCTGGGCATGGTGGCGCACCTGTAGTCCCAGCTACTTGGGAGGCTGAGGCAGGAGAATCGCTTGAACCCAGAAGGCGGAGGTTGCAGTGAGCTGAGATCACGCCACTGTACTCCAGCCTGGCGACAGAGTGAGACTCCATCTCAAAAAAAAAAAAAAAAAAAAACCCTCACTCCCTCCTCCTCACTCTCTCATGCACAAAATAATGGAGGAAATCTCTTTTCCCTAAGGTCCGTACTTATGGAAAAATAAGTCCAACAAGAGAACAGATATCTCAATTTTAGAGGAGATTACACACATACACCTACCTGTAATTTTTAAATCTAATACCAAGCACTATTATTTTATTTGATTAAATAGCCTGCCGAACCACTTTTTAAAAATTAAAACTACTTACATTTCATAATATACATAAAAAGATTCTATTTTTTAAAAAATTAAAAAATGTAAGTAGAATATAAAAAGTGAAAGAGCAGCCCCACTCCTATCCCCAGACTCATGTCACTCCTTAGAGATAATCATTCTTGACATTTGGTATGTTCTATCCAAATAAGCATTTCTATGCATACATGGATGAATAAATATTAATATGTGGGGCAGTGGCAGGGGATGTGTTGGGGAGAATAGTTAAGATTTTTTGACAAAAAAGTCTAACTTTTCATTGAGTATTAGTGTTTTTATTAGCCAGGTAACACATATCAAATGTCCCAACTACCTTTCCTGGCTCCTCTAGGCAATAAAGATTGTTGCACATGACTGGATGGAATAAAATCAGAGGGCTCCTGTGACTTTGCCTCCCTCTGTCTTTACTAGAGAATCCCCTCTAAGCTGTCCTCTTATTTCTAGCCAGTTTTCAAGTACTAATTTTCTATTCAAGAATAAGTCTCTCTTTCCTTGATGTTTCTTAGTCATGCATACTTCAAGTGTGCGAGCATGAGATGTTTTGGAAGAGCAGGCCTTGAGGTTTCCTCTGAGAAAGGCCTTTAATGGCAGCTGGCTTATAGTTCAAAACAAGGCATCACTGGGTGGAGCCTGAACACTATCCTGAACAGTTTGAGAAGCCTCTGAAATAACCCAACCATTCTACGGATAAGACAAATGCACTGGTGGGCCCACTCCCATCCAAGTGACAGTCAGCAAAACCCTTCCCTTTAAGACAAAGAGCTCACAGCTCCTGTGCTCTTATAGGTGAGTGTGAATCAGGTATAAAGATGGTGCATAGTTTAAATTATACCAGAAAAACAATACATACCATTTAAAAAAATGTTTTCATTACCTTTCCTTGGATGTCTGGTCAGAAACCGAGCAGTGCACTGAAGAAAGTGGTAATGTCACATGTGTGTCACTTTCAGGTGGACAGCTTTCTGAGGCAGGTTTTGTACTAGCAAATTCAATAACATATTTCAGCATGTCCGGGAGCGGAAACCGAGCTGGGCCTGAGCCATATTTCACATACCTAAGTGACAAAGACAGTGGTACTCTACTGCCCAAGGCTGTTTTGTATTTTAAGAGTCGCTGACAAAAGATCTGTTTATCACAGGGAGTCAATGGAAAGGCTTATTCCTAGAGGCCATACAATATTTAATAGGGTCCTCAAACAATCTATAGGGTAAAAATTCTCTAACTACAAAACTAAAAATTGCCAACAATCTGAAGTTTTATATCCGGCAGGAAACATTTCGAATGGGCTCCTAATCAAAGTCATGCCAGTTACACTTTCTCATGATGTCATATTACACTTAGGCTTTGGTCATTTATTTATTTTTTATTTTTTTATTTTTTTTTGAGACAGAGTCTCCCTCTGTCGCTCAGGCTGGAGTGCAGTGGCGCTATCTTGGCTCACTGCAAGCTCCGCCTCCTGGGTTCACGCCATTCTTCTGCCTCAGCCTCCCCAGTAGCTGGGACTACAGGCACCGCCCACCACGACCGGCTAATTTTTTGTATTTTTAGTAGAGACGGGGTTTCACCGTATTAGCCAGGATGGTCTCGATCTCCTGACTTCGTGATCCGCCCGCCTCGGCCTCCCAAAGTGCTGGGATTACAGGCATAAGCCACCGCGCCTGGCAATTTTTAAGTCATCATTTTACAACTTTAATTCTTCCCAGGTTTGCTGCATTTTAATACAATACTTATACTAAATCCCAAGAAAATTTTTTCTTTAAGAAACTTATCTTCAATTTTATGACATAACAATTTTCAGCTGGGCATGGTGACTCATGCCTGTAATCCCAGTACTTGGGGAGGCCAAGGTGGGTAGATGGCTTGAGGCCAAGGAGTTCAAGACCAGCCTAGGCAACATGACAAAACGCTGTCTCCACAAAAAATGAAAAAAATCAGCTAGGCATGATGGCACACTCCTGTAGTCTCAGCTCCTTGGGAGGCTGAGGCAGGAGGATTGCTTGAGCCTGGGAGGTTGAGGCTGCAGTGAGCCAAGATCATGCCACTGTGCTCCAGCCTGAGTGACAGAGTGAGACTCTGTCTCAAAAAAAGCAAAACAAAACACCAAAAAAAAAAGAAAAGAAGATAAGACATAATCATTTTCATGTTCATCTACTGAATTCCTTTATACAACTTTTAGGACCAACTACTTCATACAATGTACACCTCTATCAGTTTAGTAGAATCAGAGCAAAAGTGGTTAAAAAAAAAGATGTCTATACTATACACAAGAAATTCAATTTTTAAAAATATATCAAGGTTATTTTACAGAAGAAGAAATAGTGAGCATTTTTATTCTTTTTTTTTTGAGACAGAGTCTCATTTTGTCACCCAGGCTGGAGTGCAGTGGCATGATCTCGGCTTACTGCAACTTCCGCCTCCTGGGTTCAAGCAATTGTCCTGCCTCAGCCTCCCGAGTAGCTGGGACTACAGGTGTGCGAAGCCACGCCCAGCTAATTTTTATATTTTTAGTAGAGACGGGGTTTTGCTATGTCAGCCAAGCTGGTCTCGAACTCCGGATCTCAACTGATCCACCCACCTCAGCCTCCCAAAGTGTTGGGATTACAGGCGTGTGCCTGGCCAGCCACTGTGCCTGGCCAACATTTTTATTCTTAAACTGTAAAAGTAATGCATCTACCTGGTACGAAAATTCAAATACAAAAAAGTATAAAACAGACCATAAAAGTCATCTACCTCCATCTCAGTTCTACTACCTAATGGTATCCATTAACAGTTTCTTTTATATTTTCCCAGGACTGTGTCACACATATACAAGCAGATATGTGTAACCTTAAAAAAAAAAATCTGAAATTTATAATCATTTTATTTTTTCCATTATAAAAAGGTATCAAGGGAATAATCACAATTTTTAGGGGCTTGGTTTACCAAGATAAAGACTAAAAACAATTATTTATTTATTTATTTATTTATGAGACAGAGTTTTGCTCTTGTTGCCCAGGCTGGGGTGCAATGGCGTGATCTCGGCTCACTGCAACCTCCGCCTCCTGGGTTCAAATGATTCTCCTGCCTCAGCCTCCAGAGTAGCTAGGACTACAGGCATGCGCCACCACGCTCGGCTAATTTTGTATTTTTAGTAGAGACGGGGTTTCACCATGTTGGTCAGGCGGGTCTGGAACTCCTGACCTCAAGTGATCCACCACGCCCGGCCAGACTAAAAACCATTAACCCATTTATGTGTAGTGTTCCATTACTGGAATGCTAAGCTTGTGGGAGTTATTTAATATCCTACTGCTCAAGGTCATTGCCAAGGTCTTATTTTCCACCAAAAAAATTTGCAACCTCCAGCGTAAATGAGTTAGAAACACTTTTACAAATTCTTTTTTAACCTACCAACTGGGACCTACATGAAATAAATCCTCTATAACCTCTCCAAGCTACTGTCTTACCTCCACTGCCTTAGAACCCTAAGGAGAACTAAACCTCACCTGCGATGGCACCTCTGGCAGTCAAGTAGGAAGAACGAGCAATGTCCTGAAACAGGCTAGATGCAGACTGTGAGCCAAAAGCAGAGGCTGTGTTAGGAATGGGACCATATAATTTATTATCAAACCAGGATACTTCAGAGAGTGAAAGAAGGTGCTGTTAATTACTCAAGAAGAGGCACAAAATGAGCCATATAGCCACTCTAGTGATCAGGCACTTTGGGAAACTACATTTCTCAGTATGCCCTGTCCCTTAAAGTTCAAAATGCTTCGCTGGCACAGAGCACCCTGGGATCTGGGGATAGCACCACGTAAGAGGTAAAAGACACAGGGCTGGTTCTGACATGGAGGCGCCCTCTTTCCATGGGACACTTAACCAGACACGGGACATAACACCAGAGATGGAATTTCAATGGATATTAAATCTAGAGTAGAACCTTTCTCTTGCCAACTATTTTAGCTTCCAAAGATGTGGAACTAGTTGAGATGTCCATTGGTCCACTGCCCTATTTCTCCTGGTGCTGCTTCTGACTCCCCACGTCACCAACATCCCCATTGTCACCAGTCTTTTGGGGAATTCTGGACAAGGTGTTCTTCCCACTTGAGTTCAACCAATTTGTATAGCTCCATGGTGGCCTGGGTGTCTTCCACAGAGGAATGCCTATTTTCCCAACCCAGATGTCCCAATTCAGCAGATTCTTGATGAGACACTTCAAAGACATGGTGACGTTCACTGGGCAATCAGCCTTCCAGTTGGGGAGAAGGGGGATATAGGAGTTGTCACTGGTGAGGGACTTGGGATGAAAGTACTGGGGCTTTGAAATCATTGTGGATGGCATGTCCACCACCATCTTCCCTGTATCTTCAATATATGCCATGAGCAATCTTGAAGAGCATGGCATTCACCATGTGCTGCTTCTGGACACCACTCCACCTGGTCTGGCAGTCCACAGTGTGGCCGAGGAGAAGGATGTACTCATCATGAAGCACATCTCCACTGTAGCTGACAGTGCTACATGGAACCAAGAAAGTAACATGCCTCTTGGGTCCTGTGTCCAGCATCTCACAGCCAATTGCCACTGTTCTTCCTTGGCAACTTCTGGGATGCTCCAAAGCATTTATTCTGAGTGAGCTTGGGTAGAGTTCTGTGGGGTGCTGACCTGAGAGGATTTGTTCTGGGGGCCTTTCTTCTGGGAGTGGGTTGGGTGGCTGTTAATCTTTAGAAGGGCACCTCCAGCAAATCTACTTAGCTGCAACAGAATCAGCATTCTTTGAAGGGGCAGGGGACAGCCAAGACACTGCAGCTTTCCTGTCCAGGGACTCTTCTGACACACTGCTGGTGGCAGCTGCCTTCTTTTCTGGGAAGGGAGGGGTCTTCCAAGTGCCATGCACCCTAGGAGTTTCCTCTTTCTTTGGAGGTTCTGAGTACCACTTGGGTGTCTTGCTAGGGGGCTGGTTTTTATTCAGAAAGCCTCTCTGTTCCAAAAGTTGCCATTTCTTAACAAAATTTGGTGCTTGGCAGTTCCTTCTAATGCCTTTTTGGGAGCAGGTTCCACCAAATCCAGATTGAGGAGTCAGGTAGACATGGGGACAGTGGGTGGTGGAGGGTGCGAGGGTGGGGTGGGGGAGTGGGGGAATACGTTCCCTGGCCCCTCTAGCTTCATGAAGGTACAACTCGAAGGTCTCATTTTATTTTAAAACAAAAGTATTATCATGCTAAGGAAAATGCTCCTATACTCCATTTTAAAATCCAGAATACCCTGTTGTCTCCTGGTAAATTGGTATTTTTGAACTATAAAACATCAGGTATTCTCGTTTCTTTTATGTTATTGTGAAGAGATGGGGTCTCTTATGTTGTTGTGAAGAGATGGAGGCCAGGCACGGTGGCTCACGCCTATAATCCCAGCACTTTGGGAGGCCGAGGCAGGTGGATCACGAGGTCAAGAGTTCAAGACCAGCCTGGCCAACATGGTGAAACCTTGTCTCTACTAAAAATACAAAATTAGCTGGGCATGGTGGCATATGCCTGTAATCCCAGCTACTCTGGAGGCTGAGGCAGAAGAATCACTTGAACCCAGGAGGCGGAGGTTGCAGCGAGCTGAGATCGTGCCACTGCACTCCAGCCTGGGAAACAAAGCGACATGCCATCTTCAAAAAAAAAAAAAAAAATAGAGAGAGATGGGGTCTCGCTAAGTTGCACAGGCTAGTCTCAAACTCCTGAGCACAGGCAATCCTCTTGCCTCAGCCTCCCATATAGCTGGGATTATAGGCACATGATACCGCATCCAGTTGGTATGGTTGGTTCTATAAAAATAATTTAAAATGTCCAGCCTTACAAAGTATCACTAAAACTTAAAGGTTTAGTAAAATACTAACAGACTTAAGAGTCCTGAAAATCACTTCCAGGACAGTATTTGAGGAACTGGTTTTCAGCTAAGTCTCTATTAAGACAAATGACTAGTCACAATACATCTTGTATAAGCTCTTCTGGAGTGAGAGTGGAAGCTGCAGTGGTAGCAGTGGGGATACAGTGCAGGGTCCATCTTAGGCCTGGTATGGAAAGTGCTGCCCTTCAGGGAAATTAATGGCCTAATAAGGGAGTAGGTGGAGGTGGGGTGGTCATAGAAAGAACTGTTAAGTGGATAAAGGGAGGAGAAGCTATTAACTGTGTATGGGATCTTTCTTAAGCGCAAAATCAACAGGATCTATCTAGGCGAGAAAGAAATTAAACTGACTCCTAAGGAAATTACAGAAAATCATTCTACAGAAATAGTGTAAAACCAACAATCCAAAAAGTGAAAATTCCTCCGAATGAGAAAGAACTTTGTATGCATCAGAAATATTAGCCCTTTTAATCAGTTAGCACTGCTCTAGGTAGAAAAGCACTGTTTTTTATCTTTCTTAGACATTTCAGAAACTGCTTTTCCAAAAGTGGACGGGACCATCGTGACACTTGCTTCTCTCATGTTTGTGAAAAAGATGGCAAGAGGAATAGAAAAAAAGTCTATAAAATCAGAACTCATGTTCTCCTTGGTACACTGCAGTAACTAACTGTGTGACTCTGAGCCACTTAAGTAGTCTGGGACTATTATTTACCTCCATGAATAATACTAGCTGATCTTGAAGACTGCTTCACACTTAGACAAAAAATTTTCTTAGCTGTTTTATAAAATATTCTAGTTAATATTTAAACATTGAGTTAATTTTTAAAGAAAAACAAATTATCTGTTTTTAATATTCTGTCTTTTACATTTCTAACCATGAAGGTGTCCAAAACTCACCTTTCCAATTTTTGCTGCAGAATTTTTATTTCCTCCTTCAACTTTCGAATACACTCTCTCTTATTTCGAATAAGCTCCTTGCTCCTGTACATGTACCTAAGTAAATAATCCCACAAACACAATTTATATTATAAAACATTAATGACATAAAGTCTCAATAAACTAAAGATTCAAGGAAACTTCTTCAATCAGATATAGGGCATCTATGAAAAACATACGGCTGACAGCATACTCAAGGTTAAAACTGATGCATTCCCCCTAAAATCAGGAACAAGGATACCCACTCTTGCTACTTCTATTAAATATTTAACTGAAGATATAACCAATGCAATAAAGTAAGAAAAACAAATGAAAGGCATGCAGATAGTAAAGAATGAAGTAAAGCTGCCTTTTAGTTCCACATGATGTAAGCATGTAGAAAATCTTAAGGAACCTAAAAAAACACATCAGAACTAATAAGTGAGTTTAGTAAAGTCAAAGGATACAAAATCAATTTAAAAAGAGAAAAAAAATCAACTGCAATTCTATACACTTGTAAAGAACAAATGAAAAACGAAATTAAAAGCAGGAATTAGAGATAAATTTAATCAAACATGTCCAAGACCTGTACACTAAAAATTACAAAACACTGTTGAGAGATATTAATAAGGACTTAAATAAATCTCTATTAACTTATTTAATAAATGGAGCTATACACTGTTCATGGATTGAAGGACTCAATATTATTATTATTTTTGAGATGGAGTCTCACTCGTCGCCCAGGCTGGAGTGCAATGGCGCAATCTCGGCTCACTGTGACCTCCGCCTCCCGGGTTCAAGCAATCCTCCTGCCTCAGCCTCCCAAGTAGCTGGAATTACAGGTGCCCATCACCACATCTGATTAATTTTTGTATTTTTTAGTAGAGATGGGGTTTCACCAGGTTGGTCAGGCTGGTCTCAAACTCCCTACCTCAGGTGATCCACCCGCCTCAGCCTCCCAAAGTGCTGGGATTACAGGTGTGAGCCACCATGTCCGGCCGAAGGACTCAATATTATTATTAAGATGTTGGATCAGGTGTGGTGGCCCATGCCTGTAATCCCAGCACTTTGGGAGGCCGAGGCAGGCTGATCACCTGAGGATGGGAGTTCAAGACCAGCCTGACCAACGTGGGAGAAACCCCATCTCTACTAAAAACACAAAATTAGCTGGGCGTCGTGGCACGTGCCTGTAATCCCAGATACTTGGGAGGCTGAGGCAGGAGAATCACTTGAACCTGGGAGGCGGAGGTTGCAGTGAGCCAAGATCGCACCATTGCACTCCAGCCTGGGCAACAAGAGCGAAACTCCGTCTTAAAAAAAAAAAAAAAGATGTCAATTCTCCCCCCAAACTCATCTGTAAGTTCAAAACACAACCAATCAAAATCCCAACAGCCACTGGGTAGAAACTGACAAGCTGATAAAAATTTACATAGAAATGCAAAGGACCAGAATACCTAAAACAATTTTGAAAAAGAACAAAGTTGGAGGATTCATACTATCTAATGTCAAGATTTACAATAAAGCCATAGTAATCAAAACAATATGGCACTGACATTAGACCAGACAACAGACAGAACAGACTCCAGATATAGACCCCCATGTATATGTTCAATTAATTTTTGACAAAGTGCCAAGATAATTCAATGGGGGAAAAGGAAATATAAATCAAAGGAAAAATAAGATATTCCTACACACCCACTAGATGGCTAAAATTAGAAACACTTATAATTCCAAGCACTGGCAAGGATGTAGAGCAAATGGAGCCCTCACACACTGCTAGAGGGAATGCAAAACTGTATAGTCACTTTGGAAAATAGTTTGGAAATTTCTTATAATGTTAAATATACACTTTTCATAGAACCAAGCAATCCTACTCCTACATATTTTACCCAAGAAAACTAAAAACTATGCCAAGGATTATATGTGAATGTTCATGGCAGCTTCATTCATAATAGCCTAAAACTAGATACATCACCAAATGGTGAATGGAAAAAAAAACTGCACCACATATTACAATAGAATATTACTCAGCAATAAAAAGGAGCAAATTACTTATATATGAACAACATGGGTGAATCCCAAAAACATTATCCTAAAGAAAGGACAACCAGAACAGGGTACCTACTAAATGTTAATGCTACTAATGCCACATTCTAGAAATGGTAACATTATAGGGTCCAAAAACATTAAGTGGTTGCCAGGACCTGGGGATGGAGAGAAAGGGATTGATCACAATGGAACAAGGAAAACTTTTTGGGTGCTGGAAATGTCCTACATATTGACTGTGATGGTGGTTATTTGACTGTATATTTGTCAGAACTCACTGGTTATATGCCTAAAAATAAACCATGGGATAAGAATGACTACATAAAAAATAAGTAAAAGAGGCCATGGCTCACACCTATGATCCCAGCACTTTGGGAGGCGGAGACGGGCGGATCACAAGGTCAGGAGATTGTGACCATCCTGGCCAACATGGTGAAACCCCGTCTCTACTAAAAATACAAAAATTAGCCGGGTGTGGTAGTGCATGCCTGTAATCCTAGCTATTTGGGAGGCTGATGCAGGAGAATCGCTTGAACCCAGGAGGCAGAGGTTGCAGTGAGCCGAGATCGTGCCACTGCACTCCAGCCTGGGCAACAGAGCAAGACTCCTTCTCAAAAAAAAAAAAAAAGAAAGAAAGAAAGAAAGAAAAGAAAAGAAAATCAAGCCACCATACCCAGTCGTCTTTTTTTTTTTTTTTTTTTTTTTTTTTTTTGAGACAGGGTCTCACTCTGTCACCCAGGCTGGAGTGCAGTGACACAAACAGGGCTCACTGGCCCCACCAAGTACCTGGTGCACACCACTACACCCAGCTAATTTTTTTTTTTTTTTTTTTGAGAGACAGGGTTTTGCCATGTTGCCCAGGCTAGTCTTAAACTCCTGAGCTCAAGCTATCTGCCCTCCTCATCCTCCCAAAGTGCTGGGATTACAGATGTGAGCCACCATGCCTGGTCTCAACCAGACTTTTATAAAATTAAAAATCTAGGCCAGGCGCGGTGGCTCACGCCTGTAATACCAGCACTTTGGGAGGCCAAGGCCGGCAGATCACCTGAGGTCGGGAGTTCGTGACCAGCCTGACCAACATGGAGAAACCCCGTCTCTACTAAAAATACAAAATTAGCCTGGTGTGGTGGCGCATGCCTGTAATCCCAGCTACTTGGGAGGCTGAGGCAGGAGAATCACTTGAACCCGGGAGGCGGATGTTTCGGTGAGCTGAGATTGCGCCATTGCACTCCAGCCTGGGCAACAAGAGCAAAACTCTGTCTCAGAAAAAAACATTCTATAGTGTAAGTCTGCTAGGAGCCCCCCTACCCCCGGAATTCAGGTAGTTCCTACCTCCAAAAGGAGGTGGGCTTTCACCTAAAGTCTTGCTTCCAGAGATCAGAAGCAACATGAGCACAACCCTGGGAAGTCTCAGAAAAAGGCAAAGACTCTCAACCTAGACTCATGGAATCCAAATTTGCATATTATCATGACTCCCAGGTGATTCCTATGCACACTATACTTAGTACATACTCATCTCTACTGCTGTAATACATCAGGAAAAAAAAAAATCAGCCAAGAACTCACCTGTCCATATAAATAATCTGAGGAAATTCCAGCTTATTGTGAATTTTCTCTGGCTGCCCAAGGGACTGATTAAACTCAAATCTTGAGAGTTCAAAGGTCAACACTGGAGGTAGCTTTGTAAACCAACGCTAGTGTCAAGAGTAGAAATGTGAGAGAAAGAAAAATTAATTTTAGGAAATAACAATAGCCAGATTTAAAATATCTCTCATCAAACTTTCTTCCTTTGGTATAGAACTTATACTCAAGGCAAACTCATACTAGAACTTTTTTTTATCCCAAACACTAAAGGGAATGAACACTTAGAATCTCATTCTCTTACAGAATATGGTTCAACATTCCTCAAGACTCCAAATTTACTAGCCAGTCAACAGAATTTGACTCAACCATCATCCTCAGAATAAACCACCCTTGAATATGTGAACTGCACTAAGCATCTACACAACTCATTCATTACATCATCAGTATTCAAAAGGTTTAAAAACTTAACAGCTAGCCTAACTACAGAATATGAAATTATGATCGAAGTAGCATGTAGCTAAAGAGACAACTCCATGTGCCAGCTAAAAAGACTCATATGTGTACATATATTACATGCTGTTTTAGTCTATTAACCATAATTTGAATCTCCTTTATATAAACAAAGGAAATTTGAAATAGCCTCATGGCTTTACAATTTCTCAATTTCTAAGAAAAATCCCTGAATTTCAAAAATTTACAGAGGTCTCATAAAGAAGCCAGTCAAATCAACCTACGATGTTACTTGAGTTTCAAAGGAAGGCACTGACATAAAAAAGACTCAACAGTCAGGGATCACAGGTGAGGAAAAGCTAAATCAGATTTGGCTTTCCTATTCAATTCACCTGTATGTCTGAGGTTCCTGTCAACAGCTTTAAAATGTTTCCTTTACCACAAGTGCAAGCAACATTCCCTTCAGATACCCTGTCAGCATAATGAGGTGAATTCAGACAGCCTGTGAGACCACCTCAGGGTGAAATCTAAATGAGCATGACAATTTTGTTGTTTTGTTTAATTTTTATAGAATTCCCATCCTGGAACACAGGTCTCCACAGGCCTAAGTATAGCTGGTGAACATTCCCTTTTTCGTAAGAGGATGCACCAGGTTTGCACAGATGGTACAGATGACATAATTCCTCCATTAGGAATCAGTTTTTCCTTGAAAATGCAGGGAGGCAGTAGCTCTCTGAGTTCCAACACTGCTCTACAGTGAATGTATTTTCATATGGCTCATGTTAGGCTCCCTATTTTAATTTAGGAAAGCTCCACTGTCTCCTATAGTAATTACTGAGTTGGAATCATATATAAGCCACAGTTTTGTCTCAAAATGTATGATCAATGGAGAACAATCCCAACTGTGTAAACAATTATGTTACAAATGCTATTCACTAATTCTTAACCTAACTGGAATACTGAGATGTTAACTACCGATGATCTCCCTTTAACTTCCCCCCTTTCTTTCCAACCCAGAAAAAAAAAACACATAAATAAACAAATGAAAATTAAATTTCAAAAATGTTAAAAGCAAAGGCAGAATTTACAATTGAGAACAGTAAATACTATAATAGGGAAAATATTCTAAATGGCATACCATAGGAGTTAATCACTGTACTTTTACCCTCCGAAAATATGGAGGCAGTGGGTTCTCCCTACTCAGGTACAGGTAGGCTTCAACAGAAAGAGAGAAACTTGATCATACTTAAAACATCAGAAGCAGCATACAACCTTTACACGAGTAACTCAAATTCATAGTTTTAGTAAAAATTTTATTTATCAAAGTACTGATACTCACTGACTCACATCAACTGATGAGAGACTTAAGACAAATTCAAGTTCTGTTAAGTGTAAAGTTACTTAATATGTGATGGGAAACTAGTCTGCCCAAAAGCTCACTCTTACTTAACCGGCTTTGTCACTGGCACAGCAAATAAAGATCTCCAACGTACCTCTTGTCCATACTTCACCAAGTGATCAGAGGGAAGAAGCTCAACATCACCCTCCACCATGGCCCCTTCCAAACACTCGTCTAAGTTGCGATAACCGTTTACCTGAAGAGGATACTGGCCAAAGGTCTCATTGTTACAAAAGGGTTTTCCTAGGCAAAGAGAGAGACTTTTTAAAAAAGACATCACTATGACTATCTAAAGCCTATCTTCTGGCTCCACAGAGACAACATTTTAAATTCAGCAACTTCCTGATAGCTGGTTAGGAATGCACTTAAGCCTTTATAGCAACCTCTAGTGAGCCAGTCAATCTAGACACTGAACACTGAAAACCAGTAACACTGGAAAAAGGCCAGGGGCGTGGTGGCTTATGCCTGTAATCCCACCGCTTTGGGAGGCCAAGGTGGGAGGATCACTTGAGGCCAGGAGTTTAAGACCAGCCTGGAAAACACAGTGACACCCCTGTCTCTACAAAAAATAAAAATTATCCGGGTGCAGTAACACACGCCTGAAGTCCTGGCTACTCAGGAGGATAAGGTAGGAGGATTTCTTGAGCCCAGAAGTCCAAGGTTACAGTAAGCTATGATGATGCCACTGCGCTACAACCTGGGCAACAAAGCAAGAACTTGTCTCAAAAAAAAAAGACTGCAAAGACAACCAGACATTATGTACTTCCTAATCAAAAGTTTTCTCACCACCTGTGAATAGTCTTGCCAAAAAAAGCCTTACCTAAGTCTAGTCAAATCTCTAGATCCAACTACCAATTTATAAGAGGAGGAATAGAGAGGAACATGCGGTTATGTTAAAATATGTTAAGTATGTATCAGAGGACGTACAAACAGCAAAATTTCCGACTGTGGGAAATGCTACAGAACAAACAACCCAGTTTCTCCAAAAAATACATTTCAAGGAAAAAACGATGGAGGGGGAGCCTACAAATATTCAGTCATAAATGAATCACGCACTGGGTCCTGATTAAAATAAACTCTAAAAATAAATTTTCTATTTTTTAAAAATTATGAAAACAAATTAGGAATCTGAACACTGACTAGATATTTGATAGTTTAAAATGCTATTTTTCAGAGTCATATTGGTATTATCAGATTGGTAAGAGTGGGGTGAGATGGGGAATGACTGGCTGTGGGCTAAGGCTGGGTTCATGGAGGTTGTAAAATTGCTCTATTTGAATGTATTCTAAATTCTTCATAATTAAAAATAAATTATGTGCCTAGCATGTAGCTTAGATAGGTAAGCCTCCAGAGTGAAAAGCCTCTAGTCTAGAAAAACATTTTTGGCAGTCTCACTCAATAAAACCTTTTGAGATTAGGTATTATATTAGAATAAGCAACACAGATAAAACTGAGTAAAATCACTATCTGACATTAATGTCAGATTTGGGCTGTGCAAGTATTAATATGACAAATCTGAGATAAAGATTGTGCACATTTTACAGATGAAGAGACTGAGGATCCAGAAGCTCCCATAGTTTATCCACGGTTAAACAAATACCAAGAGGCAGAACCAATATTCAGACCTGGGTACTGCTGACTCTCAAGCCTATTCACTATACTGCCTCCTCAAAGGGACACAGTAATAAAGATATGATCAAAGGTCTAGAATTAAAATTCAGAGCAGAGAATTTACCTTCACGAACCCCTTCAGTCAGGAAAGTACCATAGAACAGCTGCACCATTGGATTTTCAGATTTGTTCCTGGGACTGCTGCTTTTAGGAAAAGGAGACAATTCTGGATTGTTTGGATTAAGATATGCGCTACATAAAATCCAAGCATCATTCAAAAGTAAAAAATAGTGCATTTTCATCAACCCCCAAAGAGCCAGGTATGATCTAAATAAGTAACAATTAGTTCAGTTCAAATATTTATTGAACACCTTCTTTCGAGCAAAAAATAGTGCATTTTCATCAACCCCCAAAGAGCCAGGTATGATCTAAATAAGTAACAATTAGTTCAGTTCAAATATTTATTGAACACCTTCTTTCGAGCATTGTGCTAAACTTTGAAGACACAAAGACAAGAAGGCCCAATCCCTGGACTTAAGGAGCTTAAAGCCTAATAGTGGAGTCACACATGCAGACAAATATGCTTTCAGTCTATACAGCTATATCCAATGACAGATGTATACAAGGTATAGAAGTAGTATAAAGGTAAGAATGAACTCCGTTGCATAGTTTTACAAATAAATACAAAAAATTTTTCTCCATGGTACAACAGAAATAAAAAGTTTCTCCTCACAAGTCCATCTTAAATTGCTATGTTGAGTTGCCGTTTCCAAAACTATTTTATAGTTACAATTCTTCTACCTAGAATTGAAACCATTTAAAGCACAGATTTCTCAGAGGGATATCTATATCGTGCCCTGAGTTTCACTTATCTCAGTGACTGAAATGACTATAACCTATCCTCTACACATTCTAAGTAGACCTCAAAAGGGATCTTAAATTTAAGTATCCATATTATACCATCATGTTCACAACAGAGGTTGATTTGTCCTTTTTACAAATATATTTTACAGCACATGCTGAGTTTATTAACAAAGTTAACAGTTACAGTCCTTTAGTTAGAAAAAAAAAAAAAAAGCTGCAGGATAAGATGACTGCTAGGCTATATCCTCAGAGGGGAAAGATGAAGGCGACAGGGATACACGATGAGGACTACCTCAGTGGTTATCCCAGGAGGTATGGTTAAAAACCAGCAATTTCTAGTTAAGGAGAGTAACTTTCCAGCATATAATTCTCACTGGCCCACTGTGAGTCGGAAGGATGTACAAACAAACCCTCAACACTCACTTAACATTAACAGCTAGCTGGAATGCGTCCTCTAGCCAATCCAGGAGCTTGTGTGTGAATTCACTCACATCTTGCTATAAGAGAGGCACAAATTGCATAAAAGTTAGATGCAATACTAAGAGAAATTAAAATTTATCCTTATCCCACCAATGAATTAAGATTATACTACTATAAAAGCATTTCTTTTTTTCTTTTTTTTGTTTTGAGACAGGGTCTCACTCTGTCTCCCAGACTGGAGTGCAGTGGCATGATCTCAGCTCAATGCAGCCTCCACCTCCCAGGTTCAAGCGATTCTCCTGCCTCAGCCTCCCAAGTAGCTGGGATTACAGGCACATGCCACCACGCCCGGCTAATTTTTGTATTTTTAGTAGAGATGGGGTTTCACCATGTTGGCCAAGCTGGTCTTGAACTCCTGACCTCAAATGATCCACCTGCCTTGGCATCGCAAGTGCTGGGATTACAGGCACCAGCTATTGCGCACAGCCTGAAAGCATTTATTTTTTGGGGCTGAATATCATGAAAACATAGGAACACTGAAACCCAGCTACTATACATAAAAAATAAGGTGCATTAAGCAATCTGTAAGTTGTAGCTAGAAGGAAGCTGGAACTCTACTACTTCCAGCCACATCTATTTATGACAAAGAAAGAAAAATAAACAAAATCTTCCAAGTAGGACTTTTTAAGAAAAAGGCCCAAGGAACTCTAGAACAATACAGAGATCTGAATAAAGAAACAAAACTTCAATGTTTTGAGAATTTTGTAGAACTGTAGGACCTTCAAATAGAGAAAGAAAAAAAAATCATATGAGGAAGAAGCTGATCTAATTAGTGACAGCTTTGTTTTTGTTTTTAAATTATTTTTTCAGAGACGGGGTCTCACTCTGTCACCCAGGCTGGAGTATAGTAGCTCAATCACAGCTTATTGCAGCCTCAAACTCCTGGGTTTCAGGGATCTTCCTGCCTCAACCTCCCGAGTAGCTGGGACTACAGGTGCGTACCACCATGCCCAGCTATTTTTTAATAGGAGGTAGGGAAAGGAAAGTCTAGAAGACAGAAGTTGCTGAGAAAAGCTCCTGAACTCAGATTTAGATAGTTTTAAAGATACAATTTCCATCTGGACCATTCCAAGACAAAGGTGCAGACAAAGGACTACTTTTCTTGGTATCCCTTTTGTTATAGCTCATTGAGGTATTTTCCAATCTCCTCCTTTCTACATCAATAGCCCCTGTATAATTCCACATTCTTTCTACTACTATTTCTTCTTCTCTTTAGAACTGCCAGCCTCCGTGCAACACACACACACTCTCTCACACACACATGCTTTCTCTCTCACCACCTGTTCTGTAGGCAAAACAGAAGTCAGAAACGAGCCTCCATAGTCCTGCTTAGTCATGTTCACAGCTTGTTACGCAGTTGAAATAAAGCAGTACCACATTAACACTGACAAGGCATGACTTCAAACTCAAGAACAAGGCTTCTTTTGTACCTGCTGTTCCTCAGATGATCGGAATGCTCCCTTTAATAGATCCAGGGCTGCAGACGGGTCTACAAATTTTCTATTTGATCCCATCATTAGAGCAAACAAATACTGAAGCTCTTGCATAAACATGATATTTCTCTTTTCCTGTAGAAAACACAGCACATATACTCTTACAACATCTCATTTAGAAAATCAGAACGTGTGAACAAAAAAAAGTTTTCAATAATCATGCCCTCGTTTATATTTACCTAGATCTAGGTCAAAGTTACAGGGCTATGTGTGTTACAGGGACTCTGGTAAGGACTGTACTCTAAACTGAAGAATAACTATGTAGAAGCCAGAGACAGCACTGTTGGAAAAACAGAAATGTCCACTTTCTGAAGCTGCTGCCCTCCCTCTCATGAGGAAAATGCATTGCGCCAAGGTGAAATCCTGGGAAGGGTTAAATTGCTAGGAGGAGGCTATGACCTTTGGCAAAAACAGAATAAAATAGACTAAGGCGGCTCAGGTCTCTGGCATCAGGGCATCTCTCCAGCAACACATCGCCTGAGCAGCTCAGGAAGAGAAAGGATACAACAAACACAACAGGTATTCAGGGTCTCCCCACCCACATATTCTTGGAGCTGTTTTTCTCATTTTATTCCCACTTAATTTTACATTTTTGCATACCCTTATATGTTATCCCAAAAAAGGAAAATGAGCCATTTAGAAATGAAAACAAATATTAGCACAAGCCAAAGAGTATCACGGATATCAACTTTAGGCAAAAATCTAGAAGCCTTTGGGACGAAAGGGACTAAACAACAGTGAAGAAATTCCTTGACACCAACTTACTGTATGACTTCGACAATTTTCAAGTACATTTTGTGGCAGACTATAACTGAGAACAAGTCTTCGAAATTCAGGCAATTGAAAGAGAGACTGAAATAAAGAAAGAAAGGGATTCATAGCCTTTCCTGAAAATAACTGCAGCAACATATATATTTTTCACTTCAAATATTGTATTTCATATTTAAAAGTATGCAAAACTATCAACCTGGCAATTCAACTTATGTTATTTCTAAGGAAATAATGGTTGTGCACAAAAAATTAGCTCAAAGAATATTAATACTTTTAGGTAAAAAATAGAAACAACCTAATGTCTAACAAAAGGAGTAGCTTTTGTTTTGTTTTGTTTTGTTTTTGTAGAGACCGGGTCTCCCTATGTTGCCCAGGATGGTCTCAAACTCCTGAGCTCAAGTAATCTGCCCACTTTGGCCTCCCAAAGTGTTGGGATTACAGGCATAAGCCACCAAGCCCAGCCAAAAGAAGTAGTTTATATAAACTATATTACATTTATACAATAGACTATTAAGCAGTCATTGAAATAATATTGTAAAAAGTGTTTATAAAATGACCTACTATATAAAGTGAAAATGAGAAAAACATGAGCTATGTGTATCAACATGGATAAACCTCAAAAATACATTTTGAGTGAAAAAAAGTTACAGAAAAAAAGTATTATACTGCTTATATTAAGTTTAACAACATGTAAAACAATACTACATATTGCTCAGGGATACATCCACGTGTGGTTATGATTGTGGGAAAGGGAGGATGTCACAACAGGAACTCAAAAGAACAGAAATTTGTAACATTAATTTTTTAAGCCAGGTGGTTAGTATAGCAGTGTTTACTATTCTCCACTCCTTGTCATAATATTGTATTTTTTAAAAGTTTAACAGCAGATGGTAGAACTGGAGAGAGGGATTCTTTTTATTATTTGCAAATCACATTTTTCTACTATGAATACCTTTCATAAGTTAATTTTCTTTAAAAATATCTCCTGTATGAATATACAACTCCTCATCCCAACATGCTCCTCAAATGAAAACCCTCTCAGGCCTGCACGGTGGAACTCTTGAAGAAGCATCCTAGGTAGATAATAGGCAAAACTTTGGAATTAGAACTAAATAAAACAGCTTCTTGGTATTCTAAAAGCCCCAGGTATATTTCCTAATGTCAACCAAAGTATCCAAGTGTTGGTACTGACTAGAGCCCATGTGCACCTCTCTGGCTTCCCTCACTCTAACACAAGCCCTGGCGGGATTCAGCCAACAGGGTGAGTGTTCGCCTGGACTGAAGCATAAACCCGGGTCATGCTGCACCAAAGTTCTCTCTGGAACCAGGGCTTGGCTGGTGAGCTCTATCTTCAGCCACTCTCTTCTCTTCCACCTCACCTGTCTACCTAACACACTTGCATTCCTACTCTGCTGGTTACCCTGTGACATTCTTGAGTTTCTATTCTGCTGTGAGAAAAATGGCTTTACATTCTCAGCCACTTAACTCCACCTCTTCGCCATCAGGAAAATCGGGCTTTGCCATTATTCTTAAAAACCACATTAGGCTGGAAGTGGTGGCTTATGCCTGTAATCCCAGCACTTTGGGAGGCTGAGGCGGGCAGATCACCTGAGGTCAGGAGTTCGAGACCAGTCTGACCAACATGGAGAAACCCCATCTCTACTAAAAATACAAAATTAGCCGGGCGTGGTGGCATGCCTGTAGTCCCAGCTACTCGGGAGGCTGAGGCAGGAGAATCGCTTGAACCTGGGAGGCAGAGGTTGCTGTGAGCTGAGATCGCGCCACTGCACTCCAGCCAGGGCAACAAGAACGAAACTGTCTCAAAAAAGAACAACAACAAAAAAAAACCACATTAAGTGTGAGCTAATACTATTCACATCTCCCAATTTATTCCCTACCCAACCGCTGCTGCTTCTGTGTTTTCTGCGTCACTTCATTACATCCTCCTCCCCCAGTCACCAAAGTTTAGAACTGCAGAAAAATCCCTGAATCTTTCTCCTAGCCATTCATATCTAGTAAGCAACAAGTCCCTTGGCCTCTGACTCTGGGTGTTCTTTATAACCTAACTGCTTTCTCCCCATCAGCGCCCCATCAGCTGCTCTAATCCAACTCCCATCGCCGCTCACTTGCACATGGTCTCTCTGCTTCCAGAACTTCCCTCCACCAGCTCACACTTGCTCACAACTGCCACACAGCTCCTTGTAAGTACCTCGCTAATATGGCGAAAATAAAGCTTCTGATTCACTGAAGACTGTCATCTAGTAACAGCTTTCCTCACTCTCCCAAGTCCTGACATCCTCCTAGGTGACTAGAGTCAACATCCAATCCCTGAGGACATCCTGTCAGTGCTGCCTTGAGAATATATCAAGAACGCCAACTCTTTTCTATTTCCAGGGCTACCAGTCCAGTCCGAGTCACCATCACTCTTCATGGATGACAGCCATGGGTCTCTCCCTGTGCATCCTTGCCCCTCCATCCTCATCTCGCCACAGGAGCCAGAGGGAGACTCTTAATACTTGAGCCAGAGTTGATCAGTCTGCCACTGGGGACCTTCAGTAACTCCCTGTCCACTCAGACCCTCCTCTCCAGTGACCCTCCCTTTGCTCTTAGCATCCAGCCACTTGGACTCCAGCACGTTCCCTGAACACACCAAGCCCATTCCCACCATGAAGCCATTGCTCTATGTGTTCCTCTACCTGGAATTTTTTTTTATCCCAATAGCTGCCTGGTTGGTCCACTGCCTTGCCAGTCTCACCCCCTTCCCCACCTCAGTGAGGATCATCCAACACCACAGTTAATACTGCAACCTGTTCCCACCTCTCCTGCAGTTCCAATCTCCCTAACCTTGCTCTTTTTTCTACTGGACCAATCACAGTCTAATGTATTATACACATTTTATTCAGCTAGTTCATCATTCTGTTAGTTTTTAGTTTACTGTTCATTTTCTATCTCACCTCATGAGAATTTACATTCCATGTGGGCACAGTTGTCTTTGTTTTGTTCACTCCTACATCAAGGGCCTAGAACACTGCTAGACATAGAGCAGGTGTTCAGTTGTTTGCTGAGGGAACTCGCATGCATCCAGTCTGGAGATCTCTCAGCTTCTTGGGCATCCCATCTCTAATGACACATTCCTCCACTCCATCTCTATCTACACCCACATCCCAGGCTGCACCCAAAAATACACCAACACATGAAAGGTGTCAGTTCGCAGATTACACGTTCAGAAAAGCTCACTCTGGGACCATTACATGTCTTCTTTGTGTCCAATTACCTGCAGGATACATGTTCTTTGACTTCAGCAGGGGCCCAAGCAAATTGATCTCTTTCCTGGCTCCTTAACAATCAGTTCCTTCCTATCTTCATTTCTTTCTCCATCTAGCTTTGATGCTATGGTCTTAACTACCCTTCAATAAATTCACAGAGTGCCCTTTTGTCCTTTGATCACATACCCAGCAAATGCTCCAAATTAAATGAGTTGAGTTTTCCACGTAAGAGGTTCAAAGTGCTGTCAAGAGGATATCCTGATAGAAACTGAACATTTTTGTATCACTACACATTTAAAGTCAACAATTTCAAGCAGATCTTCAAATTTTTGGAAATCCTACTACTGTACTCTGGTGCCAACTGGTTCTCCCACCATCTCCAACAACTATTTCAAACTTTCACTCCCTTTAAAATCTGACTCTGTCACTTCTCCACTGTCTCAAAAAATAGCTGCTTATTTCACAGAGGAAAAAAAAGACTAGACACTACTTCAACTCTAATTTGCAGTTATCACTTCTTCCTCTTCCCTTCCCATTACTCTCCTGCCCTTTTCCTTGTTAAGGCCAACTCCTCAGATATACTTTCTACGCTGTCTGCTCATGCTGTCCCAGAAGACTTACTCAGCTATCTTCTCCATCTGCTGGCTCTTGTCCACCCGTCCACCCTCCACAGGAGTGAAGGCTAATGTAGTGGGGGGGGAGATGAATCCAGGGAGCATTCTCTTTCTCTCTCTCTATTCTTTCAGATAGGAAAGAACTGACAAGTTCCACATTATCTTCCTACGTTCTATTCTCAATGTTCAATTCTCCAGTGATCCTTTTAAACTGGAAGTACGATCATATCACTTCTCTGCTCCAAACCTTCCAATACATTCCTATTTCATCTAGAATTCCCAAATCTTCATCATGACCCCAAGCTCTCCCACTCCACCTCCACCACCTTTCCTATCCCACTGCTATCAGTTCTGGATCACTCCGTCTTAGCTATTTGCTATTTGTCAGACACATTAAGCAAGCTCCTGAACCTCAGTCTGCTTATTTGCTGTTCCTTGTCTGAAATGTTCCCTATGTAATTCAATAGCTCATTCCCTGGCCACCCTCAGACCTCTGCTCAAATTCCCGCCTCATCAGAAAGGCCATCCCTGACCCTCTGCCCTCTCCAGCTGAACCCTGTCCAGTCCCCCAGACTCATTCATTCATCTTTACACTTGTCACCTCCTGATGTTTTGTTCACTGTCTGTGCCACTCTTTCCAAAGTAAACCATGAGAGTACGGGCTTTGTTTTAGTCACTGCTGTTTCCCCAGAGCCTAAGACAGTGGCAGGCACATAGAAGCTGGATGTAGTGGATGTGCAGAAAGGGAGAATTCCATTTTTTGGCTTGAGCAGCTGGGTAGGTGCCATGTACCATGATGGAGAAGACTGCTGTGGTGAGCACCAGGGGTTGCATTGGGGCTATGTAAGTTTAAGATGCCTGATCGATACTTCTAGAGAGCCACTACCCTCTAGTGAATTCATTCACTCCCTTGGTTTTATTGCCATCTATATGGTACTGATTTCCAAAACTGTATCTGGAGCCCAGCACTTTTTCTGAAGTACAGATTCATATAATTATCTGCCTACATGGTATCTCCTTAAACTCAACTCATTTAATTTGGAGGATTTGCTGGGTATATGATCAAAGGACAAAAGGGCACTCTGTGAGTTCAATGAAGGGTAGTTAAGACCATAGCATACATAGGCACAGGCACCTCAGACTCGGCATATCTAAAACTGAACTGATCGTGGGGCGTGGTGGCTCACGCCTGTAATCCCAGCACTTTGGGAGGCCAAAGCAGGTGGATCACTTGAGGTCAGGAGTTCAAGACCAGCATGGCCAACATGGTGAAACTCCATCTTTACTAAAAATACAAAAATTAGCCAGGTGTGGTGGCACATGCCTGTAATCCCAGCTACTTGGGAGGCTGAGGTAAGAGGATCCCTTCAACCAGGGAGGCAGAAGTTGCATTGAGCCGAGATTGCGCCATCTTGTCTCAAATGAATAACTAAATAAATAATAAAAATAAATTTTAAAAATGAAGACACTGTGCCAGGTGCGACGGCTCACACCTGAAATCCCAGCACTTTGGGAGGCTGAGGCGGGCGGAACACCTGAGGTCAGGAGTTTGAGACCAACCTGGCCAACATGGCGAAACCCTGTCTCTACTAAAAAATTAGCCAGGCGGCCAGGCGCAATGGCTCACGCCTCTAATCCCAGCACTTTGGGAGGCCAAGGCAGGCAGATCACATGGTCAGGAGTTGGAGACCAGCCTGACCAACATGATGAAACCCCGTCTCGACTAAAAATACAAAATTAGCCAGGCCTGGTGGTGCATGCCTGTAGTCTCAGCTACTCCAGAGGCAGGAGAATTGCTTAAACCTGGGAGGCGGACGTTGCAGTGAGCCAAGATCGCACCACTGTTGCCTGGACAACAGAGCGAGACGCTGTGTCAGAAAGAAAAAAAAAAACCTGAACTGAAACCCACTCTTAACACATACCCAAATTATTCCTCCTCCAGGGTCAAATGGTACTATAATCCACCTGGTTACTTGAACTAGAAACCTCACAGTCTTACTCAACCACTGCAGGCATATCCTGCATCCAACTGCCCACCAATCCTGTAGATTTGATCTCCTCAGCGCCTCAAGAATGCATTCACTTCTCTCCTTCCATGACTTCTGCCACTTCTCTACTCCAGGCCACCACTGTTGCCTACCTGGATAGCTATGATAGCCTTCAACAACTGATTCCTCCTTATTTACTCTCACTGCTATAATACAGTATTCACTAAATGCTTATCCAAAACACCTATTCAATATATTTACAATCACAGCAGATTTCTTTTTCGTACTGCCCAACTTAGACATCAAAGCATCTAAATCCAAACACAATAATGCCAGAAAAACTCCCCAATTTTAAATATCTGTTTTTATCCTTTGAAAGCTATGTTTCTACATTTCAATTTAATAAATTACAAAGTTATTTCCAAAAGACACAGTTATCTCTTAAAAATATCATACCTGAATAACAGCACTAAACCAACATGTATTGCCAACATTTTTCAGCCCAACTGGCCAACCATCAACTCTCCTCCAGTCATTGGGATTGGGGTTTTCTCCCCAGACTTCGCAGCGTTTTCTCTTTGAGCGTTTAGTTTCTGCAGAGGTTGCTTCGTGCATCCTATATTGTGCAGCGTTCCACACATCAAAAAAGAAAATAGTTAAAGAATAATATAGCATATGGAGTATGCTATAACCTTTCATGGATAATTCAAAACGCCAGAAAAAGTATTTACTGGATAATCCCTAGCTATATAAGGAACTGTAAGACTGTAATGCAACTGAAAAGCAAGATTTATACACAGAAATGTTAATCCTTCCACAACAGACATTATTACTAATAAGGTCCAAGATAGAACTGAGTTGAAATTCAAGCCTATTTAAGGCTACCATATTAGAAATTTTAGATTTCAACACAGTGTACTATCTAAGACCTCACCATCAAATAGGGCAGGAGAGACACTGTGCTAAACATAAGAGCCTCCAAATTGCCCAGGACATAAAACACAGCCCTATGTTCCCTGAAATAAACATCTCAGCAGTGTGAGGGAATAAACATGTCCAGAAACTGATAGGCCACCACTGGAACTGGATGTTGGTGAACAGTACCAAACAATCACCCAATTAGTACCAGTTCAAAAAAATAGATTCCTTGATCACTTATGAGACAGGGTAGTTGAATAACTTTCACTTAAAAATATGCAACAGCATAGCCCTCAAAGTTTATAAAAGAGAATATACATTTATCAGATACCTGGACTAGGTTGTTTTTAATTCACCCTAGCAATTGTAAACTGAAACACCCTGCACACTTCTACTCAAAGACACAGGATGCAATAAGACACCTTTCGGTTTGGCTTTTTCAAAAGTGAACCAAAGAGTAAGCTAATGCGAATTCAAAATTTCTCCTAAAAGAAATTTCCTTCAGGTGCTTAACAGAATTATTCCTGAGTGGCATTCACAGAGCTATTGCCTTTGACATACACACAAATGTGGGGGCAAAGATTATAAGTTAAATCAATAACCTGTTAAGATCTCTTCCATCAGCTTGAATTTTGGGAGACTCCAGTAGACTCAAAGCAATGGCAGCCTGAAGATCATCTTTGTTATCATGAGTAAGGTCTATCACTTCTGTAAGATAAACAGAAATTTCATTAGTCTATATATAGGAAACACTGCCCTTCTGTAATATAAGAAAAAGGTAAAGACATACTCCCTAGCTTTCACTACAACAATGGCTCAACTGTGTAACAATTTTATTACCCTACTGCATAGTCGAATGAGTAACTTCAGCTACACTGTAACCTTAGACTAGCCCACAGTACAGAAATAACAAGCTGCAAAAATCAAATGAACCAAATACCCTCTTCTGTATTCTCACTCCACAAAGTCAAAAGTAGATCCCATACATGTGGGTTAAATAGTCTCTATTACCACAAAACATCAGCCAAATATCAAACATCCAGGGAACAGATATTTTCAATCTCATACAAAATATTCCAGAGAATAGGGATATACCCCTCAACTAGTTAAGAACGGTAAGAGAAAGAAAAAGTGAAACTCACATGTGATACAAAATACTCACAGATACAAAATACCTAAACAAAATATTAGCAACTAGAACCCAATAATATAAAAAAAAAATTACATATTAAGACCAAGTTGGCCGGGCGCGGTGGCTTACGCCTGTAATCCCAGCACTTTGGGAGGCCAAGGCGGGCGGATCACAAGGTCAGGAGATCGAGACCATCCTGGCTAACACAGTGAAACCCCGTCTCTACTAAAAATACAAAAAATTAGCCGGGCGTGGTGGCGGGCGCCTGTAGTCCCAGCTACTCAGGAGGCTGAGGCGGGAGAATGGCGTGAACCTAGGAGGTGGAGCTTGCAGTGAGCCAAGACCACGCCACTGCACTCAAGCCTGGGCAACAGAGCGAGACTCCGTCTCAGAAAAAAAAAAAAGACCAAGTTGAGTTTACTGCAGGAAAAAAATGAGTTAATACTAGATGGAGCAGTAAAATTCACTGTCTTAACAGTTAAAAGAAAAAATGATCATCTTAACAGATACAGAAAATGTATTTGATAACATTCAACTTTCTTTCAGGATAAAAACTCAAAGCCAACTAGGAAGAGAAAAAAATATCCTTAGGCTGAGAAAAAGTATCCATGAGAAGCCCATAGAAAACTTTTATACTTAATGGAGAAACGTTAAGTACATTTGCTTTAAAATCAAGACTAAGACAAACACATCTATTATCACTGCTTTTATTCACCATGGTTCTGGAAGTTCTAGGCAGGCAATAAGAACTTTTGGGCGTGGTGGCTCACACCTTTAATCCCAGCACTTTGGGAGGCCAAGATGGGAGGATCAGTTGAGGTCAGGAGTTTGAGAACAACCTGGCCAACATGGTGGAACCTCATCTCTACTAAAAATACAAAAAATTAGCTGGACGTGGTTGTACATGCCTGTAATTCCAGCTACTTGGGAGGCTGAGGCAAGAGAATCACTTGAACCCAGGAGGCGGAGGTTGCAATGAGCTGAGATTGTGTCACTATACTCCAGCCTGGGCGACAGAGTGAGACTCCATCTCTAAGAATATAAAGACTGGAAAATAAGAAGCAAAGCTGTCATAATCCCGGATAATAATCACCTACAAGGGAAACCCAAAATAATCCACAGCTACTCTGGGCACACTGCCTATGTGGTAGCCCTGTTCCACAGGAGCAGTTAAAAAAAAATAAAAGAGGCTGGAAGCGGTGGCTCATGCCTATAATCCCAGCACTTTGGGATGCCAAGGCAGGCAGATCACCTGAGGTCGGGAGTTCGAGATCAGCCTGACCAACAAGGAGAAACCCCTTCTCTACTTAAAATACAAAAGTAGCCAGGCGCGGTGGTGTATGCCTGTAATCCCAGCTACTCGGGAGGCTGAGGCAAGAGGACGGCTTGAACCCGGGAGGCGGAGGCTGTGGTGACCCAAGATCGTGCCATTGCACTCCAGCCTGGGCAACAAGAGTGAAACTCCATCTCAAAAAAAAAAAAAAATTAAAAATTAAAAAAAAATTTTTTTAAATAAAATAAAACACAAATATTACAAAACTGTAGTAATCAAGACTGTGTGCTGCTGGCATAAGGAGACATATACATCAATGGAATAGAATTTATAGTCCAGAAATAAACTCTTACATTCCCAGTCAACTGATTTTTGACCTAAGTACTAAGACAACTCAAGAGGGAAAGAATATCTTTTCAACAAATGGTGCTGTGACAACTGAACACCACATGCAAAAGAATAAAGCTGAACCCCTACCTAGCCCCATATACAAAAATTAAGTCAAAATGGATCAAGTCCTCAAGATGAGAGCTAAAATATAAAACTAGAGGACGACACAGGTGTAAATCTTCATGACCTTAGGTTAGGCAACGGAATCTTAGATGACACCCAGAGCATAAGGAACCAAAGAAAAAATACATTAAAAAATCCTTTGGGCTTCAAAGGACACCATCAAGAAGTAAAGAGACTGCCGGGCATGGTGGCTTACATCTGTAATCCCAGCACTTTGGGAGGCCCAGGCGGGTGGATCACGAGGTCAGGAGTTAGAGACCAGCCTGACAAAAATAGTAAACCCCCATCTCTACTAAAAAATACTAAAAATACAAAAAAATTAGCCCAGCGTGGTGGCAGGTGCCTGTAATCTCAGCTACTCGGGAGGCTGAGGCAGGACAATCGCTTGAACCCGGGAGCAGGGAGGCGGAGGTTGCAGTGAGCCGAGATCATACCACTGCACTCCAGCCTGGGCGACAGTGTGAGACTCCGTCTTAAAAAAAAGAAAAAAAAAGAAGAGACAACTCACAGAAATGGAGAAAATATTTGCAAAACATGCATCTGATAAGAGATCTACACACAGAACATACAAAGAACTCCTATAACTGAATGAAACACACAAATGATTTCAAAAATGGGCAGAAAATCTGAATTGACATTTCTCCAAAGAATACACAAGATAAATGACCAATAAGCATAAGATGCTCAACATCACTAATCATCAGAAAAATGCAAATCAAAACCACAATGAGATATAATTTCACACCCATAGGGACAGCTATCAAAAAATAATATTAATAATAAAACTGGCAAGGATGTGGAGAAACTGGAACCTTTGTGCACTGTTGGTGGGATTTTAAGATGGTGCAACTGGCCAGACGCGGTGGCTCACGCCTGTAATCCCAGCACTTTGAGAGACCAAGGTGGGCAGATGGCTTGAGCTAAGGAGGTCAAGATCAGCCTGGGCAACGTGGCGAAACCTTGCCTCTAAAAAAAATTCAAAAGAAATAAAAATAAAAAATAGCTGGGCATGGTGGTGTGTGCCCATAGTCCCAGGTACTTGGGAAGCTGAGGCGGGAGGATCACTTGAGCCTGGGAGGTCAAGGCTGCAGTGAGCCCTGTTTGCACAACTGCACTCCAACCTGGGTAACAGTGAGACCCTGTCTCAAAAAAAATAACAAACAAAATAAATAAAATACGGCCAGGTATGGTGGCTCATGCCTGTAATTCCAGCACTCAGGGAGGCCGAGGCAGGCAGATCACTTGAGGTCATGAGTTCGAGACCAGCCTAGGCAACATGGTGAAACACCATCTCTACTAAAAATACAAAACTTAGCTAGGCGTGGTGGGACATGTCCATAGTCCCAGCTACACAGGGGGCTGAGGCACAAGAATCACTTGTACCCGGAAGGTGGAGGCTGCACTGAGCTGAGATCGCGCCACTGCACTCCAACCTGTCTCAAAAAAAAAAAATTAATAAATAAATAAAATAAAATAAATGGTGCAACTGCTACAGAAAACAGTATGGAAGCTATTCAAAAAATTAAAAATAGAACAACCATATGACCCAGTAATCCTACTTCTGGGTATATATCCAAAAGAATCTAAAGCAAGGTCTTTTTTTGAGAGAGTCTCACTCTGTCACCAGGGGTAGAGGGCAGTGGGTACAATCTCAGCTCACTGTAGCCTCAACCTCCAGGGCTCAAGGGATCTACTTGCTTCAGCCTCCCAGGTGGCTGTGACTACAGGCATACACCATCACACCTGGCTAATTTTTCTATCTTTTGTAGAGACAGGGATTCACCATATTGCCCTGGCTGGTCTTGAATTCCTGGGCTCAAGCTATCCACCTGCCTCAGCCTCCCAAAGTGCTGGGATCACAGGTATGAGCTACAGTGCCCGGCCTAAAACAGGGTCTTGTAGAGATATCTGTACATCCAAGTTCACAGCAACACTATTCACAAGAGCCAAGAGGTGGAAACAACCCAAATGTCCATTAACGAATGGATAAACAAAAGATGGCATATACATACAATGGAGTATTACTCAACCTTAAAAAGCAAAGAAATTTGAGGCATGCTGTACAATGAAGTCTGAAGACATTCTGTTAAGTGAAATAAGCCCATTGCAAAAGGACAAACAGTGTATTTCTACTTATACGAGGTTCTTAGAAATTCACAGAGATAAAGAGTAGAATGGAGGAGAGACAAAATGGGGGTTACTATTCAACGCATACTAAGTAAATGAAATGTTCTGGAAATGGATGGTGGTGACAGTTGCACAACAATATGAATTTATTTAATACTCCTGAACTGTACATTTAAATAGTTAAGATGGCAAACTGTACGTTTTACCAAAAAAGACTGGAAAAAAGAAGAAATACTGTCACATGCTACAACATTGATGAAACTTAAGACAGATATTATGCCAAATGAAATACGCCAGTCACAAAAAGACAAATACTGTATGAATCCATTTATATGAAGTATTTAAAGTAGTCAAATTCATAGAAACAGAAAGCAAAATGGTAGTTACCAGGGGCTGGGTATGGAGTGCAGATTTGCAATATGGTAACATTCTGGGGGTTGTTTCACAACAATTTGACTATTCTTAACACTACTGAACTCTACCTTTAAAAATGGATAAAGTATTTAAAAATCGAATATTTGAGATATCCTTAGATTTTATGTAATGTGTTTTTTACTAAAATAATAATTTCAAGTAATAAATTATCCAATTATCAGGCTGGGCACTGTGGCTCACACCTGTAATCCCAACACTTTGGGAGGCCGAGGCAGGCGGATCACCTGAGGTCAGGAGTTTGAGACCAGCCTGGCCAGCCAACATGGTGAAACCCAGTCTCTACTAAAAACACAAAAATTAGCTGGGTGTGGTGGCATGTGCCAGTAATCCCAGCTACTCGGGAGGCTGAGGCAGGAGAATAGCTTATACCCAGGAGGCGAAGGTTGCAGTGAGCCGAGATCACACCACTGCACTCCAGCCTGGGTGACAGAGCACGCCTCTTTCTCAAAAATAAATAAATAAATAAATAATCCGCCGGGCGCGGTGGTTCACGCCTGTAATCCCAGCACTTTGGGAGGCCGAGGTGGGCGGATCACAAGGTCAGGAGATTGAGACCATCCTGGCTAACACGGTGAAACTCTGCCTCTACTAAAAATACAAAAGATTAGCCGGGCATGGTGGCGGGCGCCTGTAGTCCCAGCTACTGGGGAGGCTGAGGCAGGAGAATGGCGTGAACCCGGGAGGCGGAGCATGCAGTGAGCCAAGATCAGGCCACTGCACTCCAGCCTGGGTGACAGAGGGAGACCCTGCCTCAAAAAAATAAATAAATAAATAAATAATCCAATTATCACTATAACTATTCCAATTACCATAATTATGATAGAATATTACCATTCTATTTCCATTTATTTTTACCAAAATAATGAATCTAGGTAACAATCATGAATGGCTGCTGAAAATGCTAAGTGAGAAACTTCATAATAGATGAATTAAGCTGACAATACCTAAATACAATTACGATTTTAACAGCACAAAGAGGGGAACCAGACATTATATGCTTCTCAATGAAACAAAATAGAAGATACATACACAACACTACCTATGACACAGTCATGCCAGATAAGCATCTACATTTATAGGAAAGACATGAGACAGAAAAATCCATTGAAAGATACCACAGTAATACAATCGCCAAACTCCAAACTCCAGAATGTGTGAAAACTGACATAACAAAGGACTTGATTTCTTTGGATATTGAGCTGCAAGAAACGGGGTGGGGGGTGCAGATTTATAAATAAAGAGAGTCTTAAAAGACCCTTCAAACATACTTAATGTTCTAATTTTTTGGATCATTGTTCTTAACAAAAACTGCAAACACTGTTAAGGAGATAACCAGGGAAATTTCTACAGGGGTATTTGATGAGATTAAGGGATTACTGATGATATTAAGGGATTATTTTTAGTGTGATAATGTTGCAGTTTTAAAAAATAAAGTCCTCTTTTAGAAATGTTACCCAAAAAGCTAAATATAGAATTATCATATGACCCAGCAATTCTATTTCTAGGTATATACACAAAAGAACTGAAAATGGATACTCAGTGAGATAGACACTGGCTTTATCATGACAGGGCTATTCATTCACTGAATATGCCCCTTACCCAGGCCATGCTGGTTAAGGACACCCCTTCAGTGTGGACCCCTCATACAACATGACTGTAGCAAAACTGACAAACAATTCTGGAAGCCTTATTAGATTTGCTATCTCAACTTCCTCTCATGGGTCTTACAGATGCTAATAAAAAAACAACAGGTTCATTAACAGGAAAATGGTGAAAGGCAGACGGGAAAAGTCAAAGGACAAAGGTGGAAATGTTTAAAGGATTATTAAGGAAGTGAGTAAAGAAAACACTGATGGGGTGAAACTAAAGGGAAAAAGAAATTCTGAGATAACGCAGAATTGATACTGCAGATCAGTGGGGAATTACAGTCTTTCAATTAAACATACTGATTAAACATTTTAATACAGCACTACCAAAGGTGGGTGGACCAAAGGGAACTCTGCTGATTAACCAACATTAAAGGGCTTCAAACAAGTTTCTTGCATTTACCCCAGTTTGGAGAAACTTTATAAGCTGAAAGGCAGAGACCACAAAGAGAAAGATGATCAACAATTGTGTGGGGCAATGTTGAGGCAGGCTAAACAAAGAGCCAAGAGTACTTTGGCTCAATCCCTTGCTGGGGACCCAGAGCCTAGTGGTGAAGGGGTCAGGGTGTGGAGTAGAAACCTTTCTGGGGCTTCGTGACACAGAAGCACAATGCACTGTGATTTCAAAACCTGTTGATAAAGTCCTAATGGAGGCTATACTTAGGAAATTAAGGGTTGATGGAATTAGGATAAAATTTTATAGGCGAGTTGGCATATTTGAACCTGCTTCAATGTGAAGTGGTTCCATCTTTTCGACTTGATTGTATTATGGGGATGGATACTGTATCTGCCTGGAGAATGTTCCCTCTACCTACTCCTGTAAAACAGAAGGCATGTAAACTTGTCCTTCAAGCAATAACAATTAGACATGCTAAATGGGAACCAGAAAGATTCCCTGAGCCTACACAACAGAGAATTGAAGCCGAAGTGCTGGTAGGGACAAACTGATTGCAGAGCGTTTACCAGGGCTTATGGCAAAAGTCTGTGAGTGCCTCCCAGAGACAGCTCCTGAGACTTTGGACTAGAGAATTACCACTTGAGGGGCATTTATTACCTTGCTATGAGACATTAATTGAAGCTACACCTATAATTGAGGACATGAAATAAACTTGAAATGAAATACTCATGCTGTCTTGCTGGGGGATGTCAGAGAAACACTTCAATGAGGATGGCAGTGCCCAAGAGAGTTCCATAATAAAATGGAAATGGTTTATACAGGCTCTTGCTACCTGGAAAATGCAAGGAGGTCTCTGCATTCCCCAGGTAGCAGAAAGCCTCTTTTCCCCTAGGACTGACTCTGGAATTGTGTGAAGAGCTGCTGGATCCTATCCACACTCGGACAGTTTCCCAATAAACAGTTCCCGATAGACCAACAAAGAGCTGCTTGGTTTGCAGATGGCAGTTCCAAGGTGAATGGACAACATCCTATTTGGAAGGAAGGACGCCAATGGGATCAAAGAAGGTAAAAACAAATCAGCAGCATGTGTTGATTGCATGCTGTTTTTCTAGCAGTGATGGAAGAATTGAACAGTTATAAAAGCCTGTGTTAGGCTTTTTACTCACTCATGGGCAGTGCCCAGTGGCCACATGATCAGGCAGGAGGGCAATGGAAACCTGGCCTATTAAAGGGATGTCCATATGAGACATGGCCCTATGGAAATTTGAAGGGCACATTAAAGTAGGACATGTCAATGCCAACCAGAAGAAATCCCTTAGATGAGTTGATATGGGGGTACTGCAACAGTGCAGAGATGGGCTGAGTCTAGACATGTTCCTTTTCCACCCTCTCAAGAACAAAACACCAATAAGAACTGTTCTGTCTGCCAGGAAGAGAAAGATACTGCCGACAGCTATGGGGAGATTCCCTGGTGGCAAGGCCCTGAACGCTGCTGGCCAGTGAGACTGATGCTGGTAACCCTAGGGGACTACAAATGGGTCCTGACAGGCATAGACACTGACTCTGAACTGCGTTTTACTATCCCAACAGACCATGCAAATGCTTTCAGTGCTAAAGAAAAACCGCAACAGAACCATTTAAAAATTTCCACCTTCCTGGAGTGAGCCCTTTGACACTCCCCTTCCCCATTCTTTTGTTAATTAACCTAATGTTTTTATTAGCATCTGTAAGACCCATAAGGGGAAGCTTCCTTCTCATGAGAAGGAAGGGTGACAATTTCCCAATCTAAGATAACAAATTTGAGAGCAATGGTTACTCTCAAGCCCTGTTAAAGAGAGTATAAATAGGTAAAAAATTATTTTGGAAAAGACTGTCATTACCTATAAAGTTGAAGATAAGCGTATCTTAATACCTACCAACTACATCACTAGATATATACACTAAAAAAACTCTTGCATACAAGGACAAGCAGCATGAATCCGAACAGCTCACAGCAGGCTTGAATAGCAAAAGCTTGAAAACAACCCCAAAGTCAATCAACAAATACATACAATGCGGTGTATTCAGACCATGGAATACTGCACACCAGTGAAAATGAATGAACTACAGTTATAACCCTCAGCATGGGTGAGTCCAAAAAGAACAATGTTGACCAAAAAAAGTTGCAGTGTGTACCAAGAGAAACATAAGAGAATACTCACAGCAGCATCATTCAGAATAGCTCAAAACTGTTAACAGCCCAAATGTCCATTAACACCACCTCACCTTCCTCCCAGGTTCCAGAAAGTTCTCCTTGGTCTCTCCTCCCAGAAGCCTCTGTGGCTTCCAGGGTCCCATTCTCCTGGCTTTCCCTGGGCACTCTTCACCTCCCCAGACCTCTGAACATAGGCAGCAACCAGTGCTTAAGCTGCAGAACCTTTTCTTTCTCCTATACCCACTCCCTTGGAGAACTCCTCAGTCTCACAGCTTTACAGAGCATTTATAGGTTATGATTCCAAGTCCACCTACCTCCAGCCTGGACCTCTCCTCTGAACTGCGCACCTGGGTCTCCACCATCTTTTTGACATTTCTGCCGTGAATGTCTAACAGACATTTCAAATTTAGTATTCCCAAAACTGATCTCTTCATCTACCGTCCCAAATCTGCCCCACCTACAGTGATTCCCATCTTGGTTAAATGCTTCAGTTGCTTAGGAAAAAAATTTTTGAGTCACCTTTAACTCCTCTCTCTCTCACAACCCTACCTCCTCAGTAAGTAAATCTTACTGCCTTTACCTTAAAAATAATATATGCCGGAATGCCAGCACTGCTTACCCTCCACCACAGCAGCCTGGCCTGGGCTCCCTGATCTGCCCCATGCTCGTCACTACCTCCTCCCCCACATTCTGTTCTCCACACCACAGTCAGAGTGATGCAAAATGGAAATCAGTTTATATCATTCCTTTGCTCCAAACTCTTCAAAGGCTACCCACCTAACTCACAGCAAAAGCTAGTACTTAGGAAGGTTCTGAATGATCCACCTCCTTCTCTTTCCATGGCCCCATCCCTTTCGGCTCTCCTCACTCACTAAGCCTTAGCCCTGGCCTCCTTGCTGTTCCCTGAGCAAGCCAAGGTGCACTCCCATCTTAGGGCCTCAAATGACTTACTCCCTCACCTCCTCTGCACATTCTTAAAAGTCCATCCCAGCCAGGCGCAGTAGCTGACACCTGAAATCCTAGCACTCTGGGAGGCTGAGGCGGGTGGATCACCTGAGGTCAGGAGTTCAAGACCAGCTGGCCAACATGGTAAAACCCCGTCTCTACTAAAAATATAAACAATTAGCCAGGCGTAGTGGTAGGCGCCTGTAATCCCAGCTACTCGGGAGGTTGAGGCTTGAACCCGGGAGGCAGAGGTTGCGGTGAACCCAGATCGCGCTATTGCACTCCAGCCTGGGTGACAGAGTGAGACTCCATCTCAAAAAAAAAAAAAAAAAAAAAGTCCAACCAAATGGAAATACAGTCCCCAGCACTCTTTTTTTCATTGCTTTCATTCTGTCCTTTTTCTCCATGGTATTTATCACATTCTAATATATTAATAATTTATTTATTTGTTCATCTTCTCCCACTAAAAAACAAGCTAAATGCAGGCAGGGCTTCAAGAGTGCTTGGCACATAATTGGTCCTCACTAAATAAATGCTAAACAATGAGTAAATGAACAAATGAAACTTTTTTTTTCTTTTTAAGAGATGGTGTCTTGCTCTGTCGCCCAAGCTGGAGTGCAGTGGCGCAATCTCGGCTCACTGCAAGCTCTGCCTCCCAGGTTCACGCCATTCTCCTGCCTCAGCCTCCCCAGTAGCTGGGACTACAGGTGCCCGCCACCACACCCAGCTAATTTTTTGTATTTTTAGTAGAGACGGGGTTTCACCGTGTTAGCCAGGATGGTCTCGATCTCCTGACCTCGTAATCCGCCCGCCTTGGCCTCCCAAAGTGCTGGGATTACAGGCATGAGCCACTATGCCCGGCCGAAACTTTTTAAGTGCTTAGAATTGTGCCTGCCACATAGCAATAAGCTCAGTAATAAGCTGTTATTACTATTATTTTCAAAGGGCTGATGTGATTGACAGGGAACTCACATATACTTGGTTTGTTATTTTCTGCTAGTTCAGCAAAGGACCAAGACAGGATATATGGTACCTACTTGCTAATACTTCCTTGTTGGCAGCACTCCCCTCTACTTCAGATGGTTCTGTAGCAACAGTGTCTTGACTGGGCTCCTTAACTCTCTCATCAGTGAGAAGGCTGACTGCCTGAGTAATGTCACCATTACTGGCCTATGGGAGAAAAAGACAATAGAAATTTCAAAAGTAATCATCATAGAATTTAAAACCAGTTTTGAGTATTAACTTTATTACCCTGGTGACACACTGAGTACTTTTAGGCATAATTCTAGGGTAGAATTATGAGACTATGGTGGACAGTAGGTCTAATGTGCTTGAAGCGTCTGTTAAATGCCTCATTACAGGAGGGAGTTTCCACGCTCTGACTTCCCACAACACCCAAACAAAAGTGAAATCTCGATGGAGATTTGTTCCCATTGCTTCAGATACTACTACTCATGATTTCTCTGAATAGTCTAAAGCACGATGTGTCAAAAAACAGGGCTGGCAATTAACATAGACATTCTAAATGAAGTCAGCCCTACAATAAAAATGCCAAGCAGGGCAGGTGCAGTGGCTCACACGCCTGTAATCCCAGCACACTGGGAGGCCAAGGCGGGCAGATCGCTTGAGCCCAGGAATTGGAGACCAGCCTGAGCAACTTGGCAAAACCCCGTCCCTACTAAAAATACAAAAACTAGCCAGGCGTGAGTCCCAGCTACTAGGGAGGCTGAGGTGGGAGGATCGCTTGAGCCCAGGAGGCAGAGGCTGCAGTGAGCCGAGATCACACCACTGCACTGCAGGCTAGGCAACCGAGTGAGATTCTGTCTCCTGTCTCAAAAAAAAAAAAAAAAGCCATGCAATTACCTGTTTTCTAGTGGTGATCATTCTTGTTTTTAACGTTTTATGAGGAAACATTTCTAACATATATACCAGGAAAGGGAATAACAGAACCCCAGGTACCTATCACTTATCTTCAACAATTACCTAGTCACTTAGTCATAACCTTTCTTATTTTCTCTAAACCTCCTATACCCTCGTAGATATTCTGAATCAAATCCTAACCATCTTATCACTGGTCAACATTTCAGAATGTATCTTTTAAAAATATAACCCATGGCCTGGCATGGTGGCTCAAGCCTGTAATCCCAACACTGTGGGATGCCAGGTCGGGTGAATCACTTGAGGTCAGGAGTTCAAGACCAGCCTGGCCAATATGGTGAAACCCCGTCTCTACTAAAAATACAAAAATTAGCCAGGTGTGGTGGCGCACGCCTGTAATCCCAGCTACTCGGGAGGCTGACTGAGGTGGGAGAATCGCTTGAACACGGGAGGGAGAGGCTGCAGTGAGCCAAGATTGTGCTACTACACTCCAGCCTGGGCATCAGAGTGAGACTCCATCTCAAAAAAAAAAAAAAAAAAAATATATATATATATATATATATATATATTTTAAGAGTAACAACAGGTTTTTTCAATATCAGATAACCAGTTCAAACTTCCCTGACCCAAATATTATTTAGTTTGCTGGTTTGGATCAGGAAATATAAGGCCTAAACAGTAAAATTGGTTGATGTTTCTTAAATCTCTTTTACCCTGCAGGGTTACCTGAACCACAAATCTCCCCCAGCCCCTTATAATTTACATGTTGAAGACATTGGGTCAGTCATCTGACCTGTAGAGCTTCTGTCCCTATATGTGCTTTAATTTGGGCATAGAAATAGCTTGAACTGACATAACTATAATAGACAGCTGCTTTAAAGCCTCCTGACTAACAGAGATCTGGAAACCAACCTTCAGAGCTTCATGGAGGAAGGAAGGGTCCTGAATGCCTGTGATTTCTCTCAGTTGATTTAACAGCATTTGGCAGCTCTATATTTGCAAAACAAAAAAACCACAAACATGTCAGTCAGAAAGTAAACCTGGGTACATTTAAAGAATAACTAAAAGCATCTTGGATAAACAGGCCTGAGGCTTGCCCAGGCTGGAGTGCAGTGGCCCCATCTCAGCTCACTGCAGCCTCTGCCTCCCAGGTTCAAGCTATTCTCCTGCCTCAGCCTCCCGAGTAGCTGGGATTACAGGTGCATGCCACCACGCCTAGCTAAGTTTTGTATTGTTAGTAGTGACGGGGTTTCACATTGTTGGTCAGGCTGGTCTCGATCTCCTGACCTCGTGATCCACCCGCCTAGGTCTCCCAAAGTCCGCTGGGATTACAGGTGTGGGCCAACACAAACAGCCCTGCATTTTTTTACTCTAAAGAACCAACAAGCTCCAAGAAACAAGGTACTGGCTGGCTGTCAGAAATATTCTGAAATGCCAAATCTATTTCTCTTTTAAAAGTTCAATCATGGAAATACCTTTGGTACTTATGAAAGAAATAGATGACAGTAAAATTACAAATATATAAAACATTTAAATGTAATATTCTAGCCTTAATGGACACTTAAAAGTTTCCCACGTTTTTCTTTTGGTAGGCAGTGCATTAAGTAGGGCATATAAGGAGTCCGGGGAATTTGCATGGATATAAAGATGTGCTATTTTAAGCTTTCCTGCACATGCCATTAGTGTGTATCATTTTTCACTGCCAATAAGTTTCCAATGGTGTAATTAACCAATGATAACACCAACATATTTAAAACTCTGTGTTTGATTAATTAAAAAGTACAGTTAAAGCTAGAACTTTCTCAATTAAATAAAATATATACTTTCAAAAGGTTTTCTCTTCATTAACCTAAATCATGGAAAAACCTAAATTGTTAACTTCCAGCTAACACAAAATCAGTTTACAACCCTTCAGTCTTAACATCTTCACTCTACCATTTTATCCTGCTTTACACAAAGACAATACAAAACACTGATTTGCAAGTACAGCTCAATCTAAACAACTGGCTGGCCCAACTTGAGACACAATGATTTTTTCAGATGAATGTTGAAAACAAAGTAGTTCGAAATTAATTCAGCAACAAGAAATCTAATTTATACCATTCCTAAGATTATGCTTAAATTAAGTTAGTAATATGTCTCAGAGAGATAGTCTACATTTACTCCCAGCTATAATAGAAACAGTATCTTACGTTCTTCAACAGCTGTGGGCCCAATGTAACACTAAAGTATTACACAACTAGAAATAACTAACTGAAACATCCCTCTAAAGTCCTGAAGTGGTGGCTCATGCCTGTAATCCCAGCACTTTGGGAGGCCAGGGTGGGCGGATCACTTGAGGTTGGGAGTTCGAGACCAGCCTGACCAACATGGCCCCGTCTCTACTAAAAATACAAAATCAGTTGGGCGTGGTGGCACATGCCTGTAATCCCAGCTACTCAGGAGGCTGAGGCAGGAGAATTGCTTGAACCCAGGAGGTGGAGGTTGCAGTGAGACAAGATCGCGGCACTGCAACTCTAGCCTGGACAACAAGAGCACAACTCCGTTTCAATAAATAAATAAATAAATAAAGTCCTCGAAGAAGCATCAACAGTCATTCTGCTGTAATCAGACTATAGTCATAGGCCACAAGTGGAATCCTACCCTGCTGAGACCAGCAGACTTTCACGCTATGAGTCTTGACAACTCCAGTCATTGCCTGTGCACTGGGAGAGTGATTATCATACTAAAAGGTATCCAGATTCAGCCTGAGCAAAAACTAAAATCTCAAGGCATGTAATTTGTAGAAAAATTAAATACTAGTTTTTTTAAACTAATTCTAATTCCATTTTACTGTATAAAAGTGGTATGAATCTATGTATCTCACACAAATCACACATAATTTTCTAAAAGATCAACATCAATATACCCAAAAAAGGGTAGAATAATTGAGAGGGGGAATCAGTAGTGTATTAATACCAAACTAGCGTCAAGAAGGTAACAATAGGATAATCCCATCTTCATTGGGAATTATTCCGTATAAAAATTAACATTTATGATTCAGAGAAAATAATCCTAGTGAAAAGTAATAGCTAACATACACTGCTTACTTTTAGCGAGGTGCTGCTATAAACACTTAGCAAGTATTAACTAATTTAACTCACTGAACCCTCATAACAGACCTGTTACATAGGTATTATGCCTGTCCTACAAAAAGCTGAGGCACAGGGAGGTTAAGTAACTTCACACAAAGTTACTGCTGATAAGGGATGCACTATACCACGCTGTACCTGAGAAGACAAAAAGATAGGCAAGAATACCTATCTAATGCAAAAAAATGCAAATATCTTATTCTTGTATTTTTTATTTATTTATTTTTATTTATTTATTTATTTTTGAGACAGAGTCTCACTGTGTCGCCCAGGCTGGAGTGCAATGGTGCAAACTCGGCTCACTGCAACCTCCGACTCCCGGGTTCAAGCAAGTCTCCTGCCTCAGCTTCCTAAGTAGCTGGGAATACAGGCACCCGCCACCACACCGGGCTAATTTTTTGTATTTTTAGTAGAAACGGGGTTTCACCATGCTGGCCAGGCTGGTCTCCAACTCCCAACCTCAGGCGATCCGCCCGCCTCAGCCTCCCAAAGTGCTGGGATTACAGGCGTGAGCCACCGCGCCTGGCCAGTTTTTTCTTTTAATTAATTTATTTATTTCTCACACTGTCGCCCAGGCTGAAGTCCAGTGGCGCAATCTGTGGCTCACTTCAACCTCCACCTCCCGAGTTCAAGCGATTCTCCTGCCTCAGCCTCCCAAAGTGCTAGGATTATAGGTGTGAGCCACCACACCCAGCCTATTTTTATATTTTGACCTTGATCTTTGCACCCTAACAAGTTTATTTTAAAAATTTGCTTGTCCTTATACAATCACAAGTTTGATTACTTAGTACTGCAATCTGTTCTAAACCAGCTATCATCAGAAGTAGAGAGGTAAATATTACATTTGACTAAATCTAAGGTGCCATCGGTTACAAACAAAGAAAGGAAAACTGCTGCCACTTGAACTATGACACAATGTCTTAACGGCAGTCCTGGGAGACATATAAATAAGTCACACTAGCTTCTTAAATCTCTGAACTTTTTCATTTATGTTGAGGAATATAGCAATTTCCCCTGCTTCCAGGTGCACTGCTTGGCATGTGACAGGCAATTCTTTCACGATTCTCGGCAACAAAACTTAACACGGCATAATACATCTATGGTATCTTTCCTTCTGGGTTGCATAAAGCACTTGACTGTAGCTTTGCAAGAAAATCCGAAACTGCAAACATTCCTCCAAAGGTAAATATTTTGCTTCATATAAAATCAAATTTATACCCTGCCATTCTGCTTCCATGCCTTTCTCCATACACAGGTTTTTTGGTTTTTTTGTTTGGTTTTCATCTCAATGTTGAATCACAGTGTAAATTTTTAAGTGACATACACAATGGCAAGTAAACCATGTGGTACTAACAGTACATATAACTCGACTGTCATCTGTTGTTATAACAATAGTAACAGCTATGACCAAGTTCATACAAGTGCAGACAATGACAACATCACATCTGCTACTTGGATGATAGTAAAAATGTTAAGAACATCAGAGATCTCAGAATGCCAAATAAATGTGAATCAATGAAATATAGTATTCAAATACTAATTTACTATTTACATTTGACCTTGGATTAAAGTCAGTTACACTGTAATATTACCATTCCTCTTTCTCCATTTTGTAATAGGTAGCAGTGGACATTAATATATCTGGGATAACACAACCAGGAAAGGAAAATAGACTCTCTCGTTTCCTTTTTTTTGAGACAGGGTCTCGCTCTGTGGCCCAGGCTGGAGTGCAATGGCATGGTACAATCTTAGCTCACTGCAGCCTCGGCATCCCAGGCTCAGGTGACTCTCCCACCTCAGCCTCCCGAGTAGTTGGGACTACGGGTGCCCACCACCACGCCCAGCTAGTTTTCCTATTTTTAGTAGAGATGGGGTTTCTCCATGTTGGCCAGGCTGGTCTCAAACTTCTGGCCTCAAGTGATCCACTTGTCTCAGCCTCCCAAAGTACTGGGGTTACAGGCATGAGCCACTGCACCTGGCCTAGTGACCTTTTTTAAAGGCTACTGGGTAGAGATGACAACTATGTAAAATTATTTTGTATAGCTCCAAGAACAATGTTCTACATGGAAATTCAAATCCAAATTCCTCATCTTGCCATTCAAAGACCATTACCTGATCCCCCCTTAGCCTGTTCCACCTTTTCTCCTCTCAGTTCCTTACTGCAAACTCATTCTCTCATGCATAGACTGTTGTTCCCAGAATCACTAGTAATATCACATTATTAAACTATGGTATGCCAACTACATTCAAGGGTTATATTTGTCTTACCTCCTCCATATGAAGTCCTTCTAAGAACTCTGGCCCATACTGTTCTCTCTCCTTTCTCATCTCCCATGTTAAGGAAATGAATACGCCTGTGACTGAATGTGGCTCACTGTCTTCACTTGACATTCCTCATCATGTGGTTCTCTAATTGTTTTATTTTATTTTATTTTAATTTTTTTTGAGACGGAGTCTTGCTGTCACCCAGGCTGGAGCGCAGTGGCGTGATCTCAGCTCACTGCAAACTCCACCTCTCAGGTTCAAGCGATTCTCCTGCCTCAGCCACCTGAGCAGCTGGGATTATAGGTACCCACCACCACGCCCAGCTAATTTTTCTATTTTTAGTAGAGCTGAGGTTTCATCATGTTGGCCAGGCTGGTCCCAAACTCTTACCTCAAGTGATCCACCCACCTTGGCCTCCCAAAGTGTTGGGATTACAGGCGTGAGCCACCGCGCCAGGCCTGTTCTCTAATTGTTTTAAATATGAAATTCTTGCCTTCTTTAAAGCAAGAATCATGCAATACACTGCCTAATTTGAATCATCCATAGGACAGTGCTGATAATAATGACAACTAACATTTATTGAACAACTACTTTAATTTTTTTTTCTTTTTGGAGATGGAGGTCTCGCTATGTTGACCAGGCTGGCCTAACTGCTGGACTCAAAGGATCCTCCCACCACAGCCTTCCAGGTTGCTGGGACTACAGGCACACATCACCATACCTAGCTTAACATATGACAGGAAACAGGCGCCTCACATGCTTGTAATCCTAATAACAAAGGTAGGCACTGCACACATTAGGAAATTAAGGTTTACAAAATCTATTTATCATCAAATGACTTGAATTAAAAGCTAAATCAAAGATAGCTATAAAACATAGCTATTAAGGGTCTAAGTGCTTGCTTGAGCAGTACATTAACTAAAATTGGAACAATACAGAGATTAGCATGGACCCTGTGCAAGAATAACATGCAAATTCATGAAGCGTTCCATAATTTAAAAATAAAAATAAAATGTAAAGAGTATGAATAACAAATTTCACATGCATTATTTATATACATATACAAATGCTATGACATGACCCAGTCTTGTAAAGATTTAGCTAAAGTTCTCAACAGAACCCACACTCCAAATCCTCGTACTATATATATGTATATAAATTTTACTGTAACACTAAACCCATCAGGATCCTACCACATTACTAACTCACTTCACCTGAACTTCACAGAAAGAGGATTTAAATATTAACTTCACTCTACCTTGCTATATGTAAAGTACACACCCAACGAGGAGACAAGACAAAGCCTGTACTCCTCTCACAATGAAGTCAAATAAGTTGCAAGAGCCAACAGGTTTGCATTTCCTGAGCTAAATTCACATTGTTTTCACAAAACAAAAAGTACTCCCTTTTCTTGCCCAGAGGCAGTAAAGAAAGACAGGCAAACACAAACCTTTATCTGGAAGGAACTCAAGCTTTTTGACCTCACTGCTACTCAGTGGTTTTGGTGCAATACAGCCCACTTCTCAGGAAGGAGATTTTCTTAAAGCAAAAATAACTCACCCACAATCAGCAATTAACAAGATTATTCAGACACTAAAAACCTTAAGCTATTAAGTTTCTGTAACAAACAATACCTGGCCTGATCCTACAGTAACTAGGTTAAAACTCTCTGATGAAATAATGCAAAATCTTTCATTACTAATCGTTAAAACTCCTAATTTAGCATTGTGATGAGAAGCTTTATAGGTTATTCCATTCCTTCAAACAGTGATGCTATTTTCATCATTCTGATGCACATATTTCCTGATCTCAATTATCTAGTCTTACGAAGACATTTCTAAATTTACAGCTAAGTCAATAATTAATAAATGTTCCCTTAATAAATGTTCCCTTACTCCAAAGAACTACCAAGGTGTGCCTAATAAAATTCTTTCCAAAGCTAAAGATCCAGTTCGCAATTGTAAAATAAAACTTAAGTGTCCAAGGGAAGCAAAAAAAAAGAAAACACAAAAAACAAAAACAAAATCAACTGAAGAGTCAAAGAAAACATATAGCATCAATGCCAAAAACTCTAGCCAGGTGCGGTGGCTCATGCCCATGAGCCCAGCACTTTGGGAGGCGGAGGCAGGCGGATCACAAGGTCAGGAGTTCAAGACCAGCCTGGCCAATATGGCGAAACCCCGTCTCTACTAAAGGAAACAAAAAAATACATAAATTTGCCAGGCATGGTGGCGGGCACCTGTAGTCCCAGCTACTCGGGAGGCTGAGGCAGGGGAATTGCTTGAATCTGGGAGGCGGAGCTTGAAGTGAGCCAAGATCGTACCGCTGCACTTCAGCCTGGGCAAGAGCAAGACTGTGTCTCAAAAAAAAAAAAAAAAAAAGGGCCGGGCTTGGTGGCTCACGCCTGTAATCTCAGCACTTTGGGAGGCCGAGGCAGGCAGATCACGAGGTCAGGAGCCCGAGACCATCCTGGCTAACACGGTGAAACTCCATCTCTACTAAAAACACAAAAAATTAGACGGGCATGGTGGCAGGCACCGGTAGTCCCAGCCACTCGGGAGGCTGAGGCAGGAGAATGGCGTGAACCTGGAGGCGGAGGTTGCAGTGAGCCAAGATCGCACCACTGCACTCCACTCCAGCCTGGGCGACAAAGCCAGACTACGTCTCAAAAAAAAAAAAAAACCACCTCTGTCTGGACAACAGAGATGGTTGCTAACCTTCCCAACCTCCATAAAACAAGGAATGGCCCTCAAAAGTCTTGGTATTTTTTCAGTTTTTCTTTCAGCAACAATGCCCTGCTGATCCAATTTATTCATGGAATAGAAACCTAAAGTAGCCGTAAGAATATGACTGTCTAAAAAAGACAAACAGCAGCTTTCTGTGGACACAGCTAAATTCCCTGAAACAGACTACCTGATAATTTTTGTGAATGATGCAAATGTCAGTACATGATGAAAATGCCTGAGTTTATCAACTGGCTTAAAGTTTTTAAAAACCATTAAAAGCGTTTAAAATTTAGCCACTGTTACATCATGTAGAGGGGTTTAAACTGGGACTTAAAAACAAGAAAAAAAAGGAACTAATCATTATTTACTTTTTAAATTTTTTCCATCTCTTTCTTCACGTGTACTAAGAGATTCCAATAGTACAAAAGAGTATAAAATGAAAAGGAAATCACCTTCTTCCCCACCTAGTTCTATTTCCCAGGGGCTACTACCATTAACAGTTTCTGTTATCTTTCCTGAAATTGTCTATGCACATGAATATGTTTTTTCATGATACATAATGTCCTATACCTTGCTTTTTCCTTATTTTAGAATACATTAAGACAATATTTTTCATTTCTTTGAATACATGTTCCAACTAAATATGAGAAATGAGGCTGACAAACATATTGAACACATCTCCAAAAATGAAGGAAAATACAATTTTTAACAACATATTGGTAGGACTAATTGAAAAACTGGGAAAATATCAGGGAAAGATATGAGAAATCAAATTTACATGCTTATAGTTTTAGAAATACAGCAATGGTAAAATTTTAAGTTATTACTAGCTGGGTCTTCTTGTGTAGTTTCTATTTTTAATAAATAACAGAGATTGCTGGGTGCGGTGGCTCATGCCTGTAATCCCAGCACTTTAGGGGGCTGAGGCGGGTGGATCACCTGAGGTCAGGAGTTCGAGACCAGGCTGGCCAACATGGTGAAACCCCGTCTCTACTAAAACACAAAAATTAGCTGGGTGTGGTGACAGGCGCCTGTAATCCCAGCTACTTGGGAGGCTGAGGCAGGAGAATGGCTTGAACCCAGGAGGCGGAGGTTGCAGTGAGCTGAGACTGCGCCACTGTACTCCAGCCTGGGTGACAAGAGCAAGACTCTGTCTCAAATAAATAAATAACAGAGATCAGAGAGGTGATGTGGGATTGGATTACAAAGGGCTCTAAATGCCAGGAAGAGTTTAGGTTTGATCTGATGAACAATGGATAATCACTGCAGGTTCCTCAGCAGGGAAGATACATGAAGGAAGAAAAGGCATTTATGTGGATTAATCTAGCCCATGTGAACAACTGGTTCAACGTAGGATGACACTAGGAAAAGAAAGCTTGAGTTACAGGGCCACTGAGTAAACGAACTGTGATGAGAGAGGCAGGATGCTGGTAGGCAAAACATCAAAGTAGGACATACTCTGAACATCTCAAAGCATGAAGAGAGAAAGCTTAGTCATACATTTGCAATGGATGCCTAAGAGAATGCCGTTGCCAATAACATAAAAGGAAACCAAACAATGTGATATACCACACCAACAGAATGAAGGAGAAAAAAAACAATGGTCACCTTGATTGATACAGAAAAACATTTGACAAAATCCAACACATATTCATAATAAAATCAATCAGAAAACTAGGAATAAAAGGTAATTCCCTCAACATGATACAGGGCCTTTATAAAAAAACCAAGAGTTAACATCATATTCAATGGTGAAAGACTGAAAGCTTTACCCCTAAAATCAGGAACAAGACAAAGATGCCCACTTTCACCACTGCTATTCAACACTGTACTGGAAGTTTAAGCCAGAGCAATCAGGCAAGAATAAAAAATAAATGGCATCTAAATTACAAAGGATAAAAAAGTAAAACTGTATTCACAAAGTGACATGATCCTATATATAAAAAATCCCAAAGAATCTGCAAAAAAGTTACCAGAGCTGGTAAGCAAATTCAGCAGCTTCAAGGTAAACAGGCAAAATTCAGTTGTGTTTCTGTAAAACAGCATAAGAAATCAAAAACGAAATTAAAAAAAAATTACATTTACAATAACATCCTAAAGAATAAAATACTTAGGAATAAATTTGACCAAAGAGGTAAAAAACCTGGACCGGGCACAGTGGGTCACTGCTGAGGCTGGGTGCAATGGCTCACACCTGTAATCCCAGCACTTTGGGAGGCTGAGGCGGGCAGATTGCTTGAGCTGAAGTGTTCGAGACCAGCCTGAGCAACATGGCAAAACACATCTCTACAGAAAACACAAAAATTAGTCGGGTGTGGTGGCACATGCCTGTAGTCCCAGCTTCTCAGAAGGCTGAAGTGGGAGGATTGCTTGAGCCCCCAAAAGATGGAGGTTGCAGTCAGCCAACATTGTGCCACTGCACTCCAGCCTGGCAACAGAGTGAGACCCTGTCTCAAAAAAAAAAAAAAAAAAAATTGCTGGTCACAGTGGCTCATGCCTGTAATCCCAGCACTTTGGGAAGCTGAGGTCGTGGATCACCTGAGGTCAGGAGTTTGAGACCAGCCTGGCCAACATGGTGAAACCCCATCTCTACTAAAAATACACAAAATTAGCCAGGCATGGTGGCACATGCCTGTAGTCCCAGCTACTCGGGAGGCTGAGGCAGGAGAATCCCTTGAACTCGAGAGGTGGAGGCTGCAGTGAGCCAAGATCTCACCACTGCACTCCAGCCTGGGCAACAGAGTGAGACTCTGTCTAAAAAAAAAAAAAAAAAAAAAAAAAACTTAAAAAAATTGATGAAAGAAGTTAAAGACCTAAATAAATTGAAAAACATCCAGGTTCATGAACTGGAAAACTGTACTAGTCAGAGTTCCCCAGAGAAACAGAAGCGAAAAGAGATAAATATAGGCAGTGAGATTTATTATAAGGAATCGGCTCACATGACTGCGGAGACTGAGAAGTCTCAAGATCTGCAGTTAGCAAGCTGGAGAACCAGGAGACCAGCGGTGTAGTGTTAGTGTAAGTCTAAGACCCAAGAACCAGGAGAGCTGAGTGTGTAAGTTCCAGTCTGAGTCTGAAGTCCTGTGAACGAAGAGAGCTGATGGTTGTCTAAGTTCCAGTGCCAGGACCAAGGAAAATCAATGTCCCAGCTCAAGCAGTCAGGCAAGCAAAGTTTCCTCTTACTCAGCATTTTTGTTCTATTCAGGTCTTGATTGAATGAGGCCCACTACCCACATTAGGGAGTTCAAACTGCTCTACACAGTCTACTGATTCAATGTTAAGCTTATCCAGAATCACTCTCACAGACAACCTAGAATAATGTTTGACCAAATGTCTGCAAACATACCTCATGGCCCAACCAACTGACACATTAACTTAACCATCATGAAGACAGTATTTTTTTTGGAGATGGGGTCTGTCTCTGTCACCCAGGCTAGAGTGCACCTCAGCCTCCACCCTATAAGCTCAAGTGATCCTCCCTCCTCAGCCTCCCAAGTAGGTGGGAACACAGATGTGTGCCAACTAAGATTTTTTGTATTTTTGGTAAAGGTGGGGTTTCACCATGTTGCCCAGGCTGGTCTTGAACTCCTGAGCTCAAGCAATCCACCCATCTCGGCCTCTTCCCAAAGTGATTACAGGCTTAATACTGTGAAGGTGGCGATGCTACTCAAAGCAATTCAAAAGTTCAATGTAATCCCTATCAAAATTCCAATGGCCCTTTGTGTGTGCGTGTGGCTGGGCGTTGGGGGGACCTCTAGTGAAAATCAGAAAACCTGCTAGACAAATTCTAAAAGAGCTGCCAACACTTTGGCCTTTCTTGCAGAAATAGAAAAGCTGATCCTCAAATTCACACAGAATTTCAAAGGACCTGGAAGAACTAAAACAACATTGAAAAGAAGAACAAAGTTGGAGGACTCACACTTCTTATATCAAAACTTAGTATTAATCCAAAGCTACGGTTATCATAACAGTGTAGTACTGGCATAAGGACAGATACATAGACCAATAGAATAGAATTGAGAATCCAGAAATAAACTCATATCTATGGTCAACTGATTTTCAACAAGAGTGCCAAGACCATTTGATGGGGGGAAAAATCATGTCTTCAACAAATGGTATTGGTACAACTGGATATCCACAGCAGAATAATCACACTGGACCCCTACCTCACACAATACACAAAAATTACTCAAAATGGATCGACAACCTAAATAAAGAACTAAAACTATAAAATTCTTCAAAGAGAACACAGAGATAAGTCTTCGTGACCCTGGATTTGTCAATGGATTCTTAGCTATGACACCAAAAGCACAAGCAACAGAAGAAAAAAATAATAACACTTTTGAGCCAGGCATGGTGGTGTGCACCTGTAGTCCCAGCTACTTGGGACACTGAAGCGGGCTGATGTATTTTTCTTCATTAAAAGGCATTATCAAGAAAGTGAAAAGATAACCGGTATACAAATTCAAGAAATACATACATCAAGAAATACAACAAGAAATACACAGTGCTGGCCGGGAACAGTGGCTCATGCCTGTAATCCAAGCACTCTGGGAAGCCAATGTGGATCACCTGAGGTCAAGAGTTCAAGACCAGCCTGGCCAACATGGTGAAACCCTGTCTCCACTAAAAATACAAATATTAGCCAGGTGTGTTGGCGCGCGCCTATAATCCCAGCTTCCTGGGAGGCTGAGGCAAGAGAATCACTTGAACCCAGGAGGCGGAGGTTGCAGTGAGCCGAGATCATGCCACTGCACTCCAGCCTAGGCGACAGAGTCAGACTCTGTCTTGGGAGGAAAAAAAAAAAGAAATATACAGTGTACAAATTATCAAGAAAGTGAAAAGACAATGGGAGAAAATACTTTTAAATCATTTATCTGGTAAGAGTCTAGCATCTAGATGATATAAAGAACTCTCTTTGAACTCTCTTTAAGTCAACAACCAAAAAACAGACAACCCAATTCAAAAATGGACAAAGAACTTAAAAAGATATTTCTCCAAAGAAAATATATAAATAGTCAGTAAGTTTATGAAGACACTTAACATTAGCCATAACATTAACATGGCCAAATCAAAATCACGATGAGATGCCACTTCACACCCATCAGGATGGCTATTATCAAACAAAAACAAAAAATAACAAGTGTTTGATGAGGAAAGAGAAAAACTAGAACCCTTGTGTATTGCTGGTGGGAATATAAAACTCCCCCAGCAACCTTGGAAAACAGTCTGGCAGTTCCTCAAGAAGTTAAACATAGAATTACCGTATGAGTCAACAATTCCTTCTAGGTATATACCCAAAAGAACGGAAAACAGGTACTCAAGTACAAGTATATGAATATTCATAACAGAACTATTCATAATAACCAAAAGGTGTAAATAACTCAAATGTCTGTCAATGGAAGAATGGACAGGCAAAACATATCTATACATACAGTGGAATATTACTCAGTGATTAAAATGAAAAACTAATACATGCTACAACTTGAACAAATCTCAAAAACATTACAATAAATGACAGATGCCACACATAATAGGTCACATATTGTATGATCCATTTAGATGAAATCTAATGGACAGAAAGTAGCTTGGTATTGCCAGGGGTTGAGGGCATGGGGGAATAGGGAGTGACTGCTTAATGGTTACAAAGTTTTCTTTCAGGGTAATGAAAATGTTTTAGAACTAGACGGAATTGGTGATTGCACAATATTGTGAATATATTAAATGTCACTGAACTTGTACACTTTAACTTTTTTTTTTTTCGAGACAGAGTTTCACTCTTGTCACCCAGGCTAGAGTGCAGTGGCACGATCTTGGCTCACTGCAACCTCTGCCTCCCGGGTTCAAGTGATTCTCCTGCCTCAGCCTCCCAAGTAGCTGGAATTACAGGTGCTCACCACCACATCTGGCTAATTTTTGTATTTTTTAGTAGAGATGGGGTTTCACCATGTTGGCCAGGCTCGTCTTGAACTCCTGACAGCCCCACTTTAAAATAATTTTATGTTACATAAATTTTGCCTCAATTGAAAAAAAAAATCACCTGGGTGCAGTGGCACACACCTGTAGTTCCAGCTTTGCAGCAGGCTGAGGCAGAAGGATCACTTGTGCCCAGGATTTTCACTTGTGCCCAGGATTTTCAAACAGTAGTACACCACGATCATGCCTGTGAATAGCCACTGCACTCCAGCCTGAGCAACACAGCAAGACCCCAACTCTATGAAAAAACAAATGAATAAGGAAACCTGTATACACATCCCCACACAGAAGGAAAAAAGGAAGGAAGGAAGGGAGGGAGGAAGGGAGGGAGGGAGGGAGGACACCAGAAAGTACTAACTTGGTCAAGAAGATTGAAAAAGAAAATGTTGTTTAGAAAACGTTCTTTAGAAAACCTTCTTAGGGTTAAAGTGCCTACCAGCCATCATGTAGCATGCAGCTGGTACTTACTGAGGCAGATCTTTAGTTTGGTTCTGTGTGTCTGATATTTTGACCCGTTTCATGTAGAAAGCCTAGATGCTGGAAATAGTGCCATGCAGCCCAGACTCCAGCACACATCAGCCTCCTGGCAAATCCCAATCTTCCTCAGCATCAGTTTCCAGAATGGAAAATGAAGTACACCAAAAGCTTTGACAGCCCTGTATGACTATCAAAGGAAGTATTGCAAACAGAAATTGTTAGCAAAATGAAGAAATGCAATAGAAATGAAAAATACTGGGACTTGCCTGCCCAACTAAACTCCTCTAGAGTTTACAGTAAAAATACTGATATCCTGTGTTATAGTTTTGGTTTTATCACTTACTCGCTGTGTCACTTTGCAAATTCTACTTCCTGGTCATACCAAATCTTCTTTCATAGAGTGCCTATGAGGGTTCAATGAAAAGTTATTAAAATTATTAAAGTTATTAAAGTGCTACATAGTCAAGTGGTAAGTCAGAAACTTTGGTTTTAGAAAGGCTTCTACTAAAGTCGGAGAAATGTTATGCTTCAAGTCAGAATGGCTTGAAGCCACAGCTCTGCTACTTATAATTTAATCATGGTCATAAGCTGCATTTCTCATCTGTAAGATAGAAGCAAACAGACTTCAGTTTAAAATCTCATACGAATAAAGAAGAAAAAGAGATAGGTACCATGGCTCACGCCTGTAATCCCAAAACTATGGAAGGCTCAGGCGGGAGGATCACTGGAGCACAGGAGTTCAAAACCAGCCTGGGCAACATAAAGAGACCCCCCCATCTCTACAAAAAATAAAAATATCAGCTAGGCATGGTGGCACATGTCTGTAGTTCCAGCTACTCAGGAGGCTGAGGTAGGAGAACTGCTTGGGCCCAGGAGGCTGAGGCTGCAGTGAGCCATGATAGAGCCACTGCACTACTCCAGCCTAGGTGACAGAGTAAGACCTTGTCTCAGGAAAAAAAAGAAAAAAAAAGACAAAAGAAACAAAAGGAATAAATAAATAAAATAAACCTCATATGAGGCCCTTATAAGGCATACTAACATCTGAGGTCGGGCACGGTGGCTCATGCCTGTAATCCTAGCACTTTTGGAGGCTGAGGCAGGATGACTTGGTTCATAAGTTTGAGACCAGCCTGGGCAACACAGAGAGACCCCATCGCTACAAGAACTTTTAAAAGTAACCAGAGGCTGGGCGCGGTGGCTCACGCCTATAATCCCAGCACTTTGGGAGGCCAAGGCAGGTGGATCACCTGAGGTCAGGAGTTCAAGACCAGCCTGGCCAACATGGTGAAACCCTGTCTCTACTAAAAATACAAAAATTAGGCGTGGTGGCGTGTGCCTGTAATCCCAGCTACTTGGGAGGCAGAGGCAGAAGAATCACTTGAACCCGGAAGGCGGAGGTTACAGTGAGCTGAGATCACGCCACTGCACTCCATCCTGGGCAACAGAGCGAGGTCCGTCTCAAAAAATAAAATAAAACAAAAGTAGCCAGGTGTGGTGATGCACGCCTGTGGTCCTGGCTACTCAGGAGGCTGAGGTGGGAGGATCGCTTGAGCCTAGGAGGTCAAGGACAAAGTGAGCTATAATCACATCGCTGCACCCCAGTCTGGGTGACAGAGGGAGACAGCCTGCCTTGGAAAAGTAGGCTGCTGAGCAGATTCTGATTACATAAAACCACTCACTGCCTTTCAACCTAATCTGCTGCTGCCTAGTCAGTCCCTCTGCAGGCCTCTGAACAATCGGCCATTTGCTGGAGCCCAGACTGGTCCACACGGCCATCTCATTATTTGGCTTTTGCAGAAGCTGTTATTGCCACCTTAAGCTCTGTAGCAGAATCTGGGAACCAATCTCCCTCAATCTCCTGTCAGCTAAGAGTTAGTCTTGCTCAAGTCTGTATTTTCCAAGTTTTGTATATTGAGTCTGAATACATTGTCACTGGAAAAGTGTTTTAGAAATGAAACAGGTGGGGTTAGAAACTTTGTTCCAAAAGCAAACAAAAGGAGGAAGGTGGAGATAACAGCTGGACTGGGCAATAGACACTTTTGTTGTTGTTATTTGGTTTTAAGATAGAGGACAAGTGCACGGTAAAATGGAAAATGCAAATTCTAAATGTAATATGCAAATGAATCACCCAAGAATCTTGTCAAAAGGCAGAAACTGATTGAATAGGTCTAGAGTGGGGGTACAGGCAGTGGTATGCTGATTGGCAGCGTATGCTTGTTTCCTTGGTATAAATATTCCCACCTTGGCACAGTTATCAACATGAGGTCATTGAACGCAGAGCTGGAAAGAGATGTACAAAATTAGCTGGAGGGGCAGAGCAAGCTGGCTCTAGCACACTCAACTTTCTGCATTTCTAAATCCTAAGGGATGTGAATGCCGCTGGTCTGTGGACCACAATATGAGTAGCAAGGGAGAAGACAGTGAAGGTGTCTGGGGGTTAGACTAAGACTAAGGAGAAGGGACATAATAGAAAGAGAAGAGAGACATCATCTAGATCAGAGTTTGTCAAGCTCAGCACTATTTTATACAATTTACACGTAACTCTGTTTTGAGGGGCTTACTCCTGTACACTGCAGGATGTTTAGCAGCATTCCCGGCTTCTACGCACTACATTCCAGTAGCATCCTCCCTCCAGAGTCACAATCAAAAAGTCTCCAGACATTGCCGAATGCTTCCTATATTACAAAATCTCTCCCTGGTAAAAACCATTAATCTAGGTTTATCCCTAAGAAATGAAAGCGGGAAAAAGGAAGGGAATCTTTTCCACCGAAATAAAAGAAAAGAGATGAGATGGCGTAGGGAGAGGGGGACAAAACATGAGGCAGGGAGCTCTTTTTAGACATCAGCGAGCTCAGTCAAGTAGAAAAGAAGATTATCTATTTAGAAAGACTGTAGGAAGGACTGGAAGTTTAAAACATTAGGAGAGTTCTAGAAAAGGCATTACAAGAGTAGTGGAAAGTCTGTGATCCAGGGCAATGGGCCCATCAACTATGAGACAGGACCAGGGGCGCCTTGGGCTCTTGGGGTCAGAACTGCCTAGATACAATTCCAACTGTACCATATCCTCACTGGGTGACCTTGGAAACCTCATGGAGTTGTGTCAGTACTGACAGAATGCTATGTTAAGTTCTGAGCACAGAGTCTGGCACATAGTGCATGCTCAATTAGCATTAGCTATTACTATTACCAGCATTATTTTCCTTGGTAAGTACTTGCTTCATTTTACTATTAATTTCTTTGATGAAACAGAACACATGGAGAGATCTCGCCTGGTAAGATGTTATTTGCCAGTAAGTCTTAATACTGTTTGCAGGCCGAGGCGGGCGGATCACGAGGTCAGGAGATCGAGACCATCCTGGCGAACACTGTGAAACCCGGTCTCTACTAAAAATACAAAAACATCAGCCGGGCATGGTGATGGGCGCCTGTAGTCCCAGCTACTTGGGAGGTTGAGGCAGGAGAATGGCATGAACCCGGGGGGCGGAGCTTGCAGTGAGTAGAGATCGTGCCACTGCACTCCAGCCTGGGCAACAGAGCGAGACTCCATCTCAAAAAAAAAAAAAAAATTCTGTTTGCATTTGGGGGCAGAGGGGCATGAGAGTTGTGGAACCAATCACTGACTTACTGATGTTTTAAAAATCAATTAATGAGACAAAGTAAAAGGAAATGAAAGGTCAATAAATCAAGAGAAAGCAAAAAGGACATTAAATTTTCGCTGAAACTGGCAGGTTTTTATAGGGCTTCAGCTGACATAAAGAATGTGTGATGTGAACCCTCAGTACAGCTGCCAAGAATGACAGGTTTATAAGAACCAAACTGACTTCAAGTTGTTTCTCCTGTAATAGTAAACTTTGCTGCTATCGAAGTCAAGAATTGATTAAAATACAGGAATCTGTCAGTATGTAATCTCTTTAGATATTGCTGCTATCGAAGTCAAGAATTGATTAAAATACAGGAATCTGTCAGTATGTAATCTCTTTAGATATTCGAATACCAGTTTGCAGTCTAGAGGATTTAGTGAAATCATACAGTGTCTACTCTTCAGATTCGAGTCCATACTGACAGCATATTTCAAGAGTACTACATATTTCTCTCACTAAAATTCTTGGGAGGCCATAAAGGGTTTTGTCTGTCCTGTGTACAACTGACCAATAAGGAAAGGGAAGCAGTCTAGGCTTTAAATAGCTTCTGAGTGTCAGGGAAGGATAGCTCTCCTCAACTAGAACAATGAAATATCCTTTAAGGAAGGTAGAATGCCTCAGAGAGTTCAAAATAAAAGAATCCATCCTAACATGAAACTTACCAAGATGAGGAAGAAGTTATTAAAATCTTTCCTGTAAGATCAAAAGGTACTTTTCCTGTAAGTTCCTTCAACCTATCCTGTTAACTTTAAGCATTTTATTAGCAAAAATAAAAGGGGCAAACATTATCAAGCATTCCAAGCTTATCAGCTTTCTGTATAGGGCAAATCACTGGGAAGAACAGTAAATGTCATCACTCTGCAGGTGGCCAGGAATCAAGAGTACTCCAGCCAGCCACAGCCACTGGAGTTCCAAGCCTTCCCAAAATAGCTATGACTTACATACAAATGCTCATCAAGTAGCTCACACACAAACTCTCAAATGGAGAATGCTGAAATAGGGTCACTACTCAAACTGCGGCAGAGGTAAATGAAGATGCCACTGATTAATAGGCACATGGTCTTAAATGACTGAGCCACGACAAATTTAAATCTGACTTCTCTCCCTTAAAATACTCTCTTCTCTAAATCAATATGATAGTCTCCAAACTAAAATTTTCCCATGTTTTTAAATCACTGTGCTAAAAACAAATAGAACTGATCTCTGAAGCCAGAAAAAAATCTTGACACATTTCAATAGGCACTTGTGAACATCTAACAATAATATTTCCATTAGAAGTCAGTGCATGATACTTTCGTTTCGGAGCCCAGAACCTGGAAGTATCTTTTTCTATGAGTTTTAAAAAGTGCATCCAGGCTGGGCGCTGTGGCTCACGCCTGTAATCCCAACACTTTGGGAGGCCAAGGCGGGCAGATCACGAGGTCAAGAGATCGAGACCCTCCTGGCCAACATAGTGAAACCCCATCTCTACTAAAAATACAAAAATTAGCTGGGCGTGGCGGCACGCGCCTGTAGTCTCAGCTACTCGGTAGGCTGAGGCAGGAGAATCGCTTGAACCCGGGAGACGTAAGTTGCAGTGAGCCGAGATCGCGCCACTGCACACCAGCCTGGGCGACAAAGTGAGACTCCGTCTGAAAAAAAAAAAAAAAAGTGCGTCCAGACTGGGTGCGGTGGCTCACGCCTGTAATCCCAGCACTCTGGAAGGCCGAGGTGGGCGAATCACCTGAAGCGGGGAGTTTGAGACCAGCCTGACCAATATGGTGAAACCCCGACTCTATTAAAAACACAAAAATTAGCCTGGCCGGTGGCGGGCGCCTGTAATAGCAGCTACTCAGGAGGCTGAGGCGGAGGATGCAGTGAGCCGAGATCGCGCCACAGCACTCCAGCCTAGGCAACAGAGGGAGACTCCGTCTCAAAAAAAAAAAAAGGGCCTCCCTGCTAAATACTACTGGCCTTCCAGACAAAACAGTAAAAAGGTATAAAAGGATTCTCACCTGAGGGTATCTGTCTGCCAGCTTTGTGTGACAAATACAAAGTTTCTCATCTCCAAACTCGTATTTGAATAACTGGCACAGATTTCCCGTTTTCTCTTGAAAAAGTGCAGTACTTGAGGGGTGAGGAGGTGGTGTTAAGTTATAACATTCCCAAGTAACACTAGAAGACATGCTCAAATTGCCCTCTTCCCAAGTTTCTTCATACAGACATTAGCTTTTCTCTCAAACCAGGGTTCTTTCACTCTCACCAGATTCTTAGATCAGAAGTCCTTGTATTGATTTCAATCTTCTTAGACTTCGGGAACAGGAGATCATTATCAGTAGACTTTCTATTCATCACGCAGCTCCTCCCCCTCCTTAAAAATCTAGAGTGATGAAGGCAATAATTGGGGAGGCTGCGCTGTTTTGTTTTTTAAAGCCGGGTGGAGAGGGAGGGAAGTGGTGGTAACTGGGACCCCTGGTCTTATAGAAGACGGTGATTAATTCCGGACTTTAAGTGAGATAACTTCGGTCTGCTTTAACCTTTTAAAAACGCCGCCATAAAACTGATTTAAAAGTCAAAGCAAAACAAAACAAAACCAACCAACGCTGCCGCTTTCGGAAGTTTCTCACCCCGGTCGGGGCCCAGGAGCGCTCACCTTACTGATCCCTGCGGCGGAGAACCCCACGTCCAGCCCTTTATATTTGGTTTTCCAAAATCTGGAAATCCCCCTCCAACTTCAGCTCGCCCACGGACGCGAAGATGCAGTCCTCAATCTCCGCGGCCCGAGCCCCGCAGAGCCCTTGGCCTTCTCACCCACGCTCGCGGGCGCACCCCCTGTCCCGCCCGGCCGGGGCGCCCTCCGCAGCCCGCAACCCGCAGCCCTGCAGGCCCCGCACCCTCCCCTCAGGGCCTGGAGCCCGCCCCCAGCTCCCGCTCGCCGCCGCGGAGCCCACCGAGCCGTGGCCGTCTGCCGCGCCGGCCGCGTCGTCCTGCTGCAGCTCCGCAGTCATGGCCGAGGCGCCCAGCCGCGGGTCACCAGTCTCCCGCCGCAGCCGCCGCCGGCCCAGCCTCTCACAACTAGGCCCCGCCCCCACCCTCCACCCCGCTCCGTCCCGCCCCCGCCCGCAGCGCGCGCCGGAGGCCTGGCCCACATGCCCCGCCCCCGGCATGCGCGCGCACGCAAGGCGCGCGGCCCGGGGCCGAACAGTTCTGCGTGCTCCCGCGCACGCCCGGCTGACCAGACGTCGGTCACGTGACCCCCGCCCCGCCTGTCGCTGTTGGTCAGCTTCACAGCCCGTGGAAGATGCGGGCCGCGCTGCTAGTGCCCGGGAACTGGGTTTGCGAATCTTGGGAGCCGCGTTCTAGAGTGTTCTCCGCTCTCTGCCCTCAAAACCTCATTTCTAGGACTGACCTCTGGCTCCACCCTCCCCACGGGCGAGTTAAAACTGTTCCCCCGCCGTGGGAAACTGCCGAATGACCGTGGAATAAAGGATTTCCCACCAGGCTTTGTAGCCATTTCCAACTCCAGTGACATGAAAAAGTGTTCACCATCTTTAAGGAGAGAAGGAGAATGAATGCAGTCGCTTGTCTAAAGCTAACCAAACGGACCAAAGCCTCCGTTCATGGGTGTCCCGCTTGGTGCCCTTAACCCTGATGCTCTTAACCTGGGCGTGATAAGAAAAATTGCAGTTTTTCCATTTTCGATTTTCAGAAGTTCAAACTAAAATTTTGTGTTACTTTGTTATGTTTGAGCCAGATATTTACGATTTCATGTTAAAAGACCAGGTGCTCCTATTTGTTTTTTGTTTGTTTGGTTTCGGTTTGGTTTTTGTTTTTTTTTTTTGAGACGGAGTCTCACTCTGTCCCCCAGGCTGAAGTGCGGCCGCAAGGTCTCGGCTCACTGCAACTTCCGCCTCCTGGGTTCAAGCGATTCTCCTGAGTAGCTGGGATTACAGGCACGCTGTACCACACCCAGGGTTTCACCATGTTGCCCAGGGTGGCCTCGAATTCCTGACCTCAGGTGATCCGCCTGTCTCGGCCTCCCAAAGTGCTGGGATTACAGGCGTGAGCCACCGCGCCAGGCCTGAATTGTATTTTCAACAACTGTGTGGGAATTGTGATTACTGGACCACGTTTCACATTTAAGATACAAATGTGTCATGATGGCAAACCCACTTGACAGGCTGCTGGGTGTCCCAAATCTGCGTAGAGGCTGAGTGTGGAAGGGCGTCTTTTAAGAGTAGCACCTACACCCTTGCCCTGGTCTGATCTGACTCTCAAGCTACACTTTAAGTGTGAATTTAACATGGACGGTGGCCTTTCCTATACTGCTGGCATTGTTGTCGCTGGGATTGTTATGTTTCACCTGCAGGCCTCCGTAGACTGCATGCGGGCGCAGTTTTTGACAAAAGGAAACAGGTACAGGTCAGGTGCAGCTCCAAGGAGAGGCCAGATTACTCTCTGAGGCCTGAACTAGGACTGCTGCAACTTCCACCATCTGGAGATACAGGAATCCCCTTCCCCTGGCAGATAAACTGGTAGATTAGCATGGTTGCAGTGATACTAACTTGGAATCTTCCACATTCAACAGGCTGACTCTGTGTTTGTGTCTGCAGGTTGTAGGACATTTTATGTATGTGGCTCTGCCATGTTTCCTTTCCTCGTGAGTGACTGTGTTTATGGCCTCAACCTGGGTGTCATTGCAGAACAGGTTGATTTCAGGTTGATGCTGGTTTTCTTTTTTTTTTTTTTTTGAGACAGGGTCTCGCTCTGTCTGAAATACAGTAGTGTTTCTGAAATACAGTAGTGAGATCATGGCTCACTGCAGCCTTGAATTCCTGGGCTCAAGCAGTCCAACTGCCTCAGCCTCTGAAGCAGCAGGGACTTCATGCATGTGCCATGCCCAACTAATTTTTGTGTCTTTTTTGTGGAGATGGGATCTCAGTATGTTGCCCAGGATGGTCTCAAACTTCTGGTCTCAAGCAACCCTCCTGCCTTGGCCTCCCAAAATGTGGGGATTATAGACATGAGTCACCACACCCAGCCCACGTTGATTTCTGAGTCTAGCTTATTTGCAGCATTGCCTATTTCTACACTGCTAGAATGCTTCATTTACCATGTCTCTGGAGCAACCCTTATTTGTCTTTACACATTCATTTTAGGAAATTGCATGTTTATTGTGTGTAAGTGGTGTCAAAACATATAACCCTTTGTATTAGTCTGTTCTGACACTGCTATAAAGAACTACCTGAGCCTGGGTAAGTTATGAAGAAAAGAGGTTTGACTCAGGGGCATAACAGGAAGCAAGACTGGGAGGCCTCAGGAAACGTACAGTCGTGGTGGAAGGCAAAGGGGAAGCAGGCATGTCTTACCATGGCAGAGTAGGAGAGAGAGAACAAAAGGAGAAGTGTCCCCCCCACACACACACACAAAGATCTCATAAGAACTCACTATCATGAGAAATGCATGGGGGAAATCCACCCCATAATCCAATCATGTCCCACCAGGTCCCTCCCCTGGCAAGTGGGATTACAATTCGACATGAGATTTGGGTGGGGACCCAGAGCCAAACCATATTACCCTTATTCATTAAAATTTTCTTTTTCTTTTTTTTTTTTTTGAGACGGAGTATCGTTCTGTCGCCCAGGCTGGAGTGCAGTGGCGTGATCTCAGCTCACTGAAACCTCTGCCTCCCGGGTTCAAGCAGCTCTCCTGCCTCAGACCCCCAAGGGGACTACAGGCGCCTCAGACTCCCCTGGGACTATAGGCATGCACCACCATGCCTGGCTACTTTTTAGTAGAGACAGGGCTTCACCATGTTGACCAGGCTGGTCTCCAACTCTTAACCTCGTGATCCACCTGCCTCTGCCTCCCAAAGTGCTGGGATTACAGGCATGAGCCACCGCGCCCAGCCTTCATTAAAATTTTCTTAAAAGACCAGCAGACCTAGGCCAATCACAGTGGTTCATGCCTGTAATCCCAGCAGTTTAGGAGGCTGAGGTGGGCAGATCACATGAACTCAGGAGTTGGAGACTACCCTGGGCAATGTGGCAAAACTCCATCTATACAGGAAATACCAAAAAAAAAAAAAAGTATTAGTCCGTCTTCACGCTGCTAATGAAGACATATCCAAGACTGGGCAATTTACAGAAGAAAGAGGTTTAATTGGACTCACAGTTCCACATGGCTGGGGAGGCGTCAGAATCATGGTGGGAGGTGAAAGGCACTTCTTATATGGCAGCAGCAAGAGAAAATGAGGAAGAAGCAAAAGTGGAAACCTCTGATAAACCCATTGGATCTCATGAGACTTATTCACGATCACAAAAATAGCACGGGAAAGACCGGCCCTCATGATTCAATTACCTCCCCATGAGTACCACCCACAAACACGTGGGAATTCTGGGAGATAAAATTCAAGTTGAGATTTGGGTGAGGGCATGGCCTAACCATATCATTCCACCTCTGGCCCCTCAAAATCTCATGTCCTCACATTTCAAAACCAATCATGCCTTCCCAACAGCCTCTCAAAGTCTTAACTCATTTCAGCATTAACCCAAAGTCCACAGTCCAAAGTCTCATCTGAGACAAAGCAAGTCCTTGCTGCCTATGAACCTGTAAAATTAAAAGCAAGCTAGTTATTTCCTAGATACAATGGGGGTACAGGTATTGGGTAAATACAGCAGTTCCCAATGGGAGAAATTGGCCAAAACAAAGGGGTTACAAGGCCCAAGGAAGTCCAAAATCCAGCGAGGCAGTCAAATTGTAAAGCTCTAAAATGATCTCCTTTGACTCTAGCTCTCACATCCAGGTCACACTGATGCAAGAGGTGGGTTCCCATGGTCTTGGGCAGCTCTGCTCCTGTGGCTTTGCAGGGTACAGTCTCCCTCTTGGCTGCTTTCATGGGCTGGCATTGAGTGTCTGCAGCTTTTCCAGGCACACAGTGCAAGCTGTTGGTGGACCTACCATTCTGGGCTCTGGAGGACAGTGACCCTCTTCTCACAGCTCCACTAGGCAGTGCCCCATTAGGGACTCTGTGTGGGGGCTCCGACCCCACATTTCCCTTCCACACTGCCCTAGCAGAGGTTCTCCATGAGGGCCCCACCCCTGCGGCAAACTTTTGCCTGGGCATCCAGGTGTTTCCATACATCTTCTGAAATCTAGATGGAGGTTCCCAAACCTAAATTCTTGACTTCTGTGCACCCGTAGATTCAACTTGGAAGCTGCCAAGGCTTGGGGCTTCCATCGTTTGAAGCCACAGCCCGAGCTGTGCGTTGGTCCCTTTCAGCCATGTCTGGAGCATCTGGGACACAGGGCACCAAGTCCCTAGGCTGCACACTGCATGGGGACTCTGGGCCTGGCCCACAAAACCACTTTTTCCTCCTGGGCCTCCGGACTTAAGATGGGAGGGGCTGCTGTGAAGGTCTCTGACATGGCCTGGAGACATTTTTCCCGTGGTCTTGGGGTTTAACATTAGGCTCCATGCTACTTACGCAAATTTCTACAGCTGGTGTGAATTTCTCCCCAGAAAATGGGTTTTTCTTTTCTTTCTTTCTTTCTTTTTTTTTTTTTTTGAGGCGGAGTCTTGCTCTTGCTCTTGCTCTGTTACCCAGGCTGGAGTGCAGTGGTGCGATCTTGGCTCACTGCAACCTCTGCCACCCAGGTTCAAACCATTCTCCTGTCTCAGCCCCCCGAGTAGCTGGGACTACAGGCACCCGCCATCATGCCTGGCTAATTTTTGTATTTTTAGTAGAGACGGGGTTTCACCGTGTTGACCAGGGTGGTCTTGATCTCTTGACCTTGTGATTCACCCACCTTGGCCTCCCAAAGTGCTGGGATTACAGGTGTGAGCCACCGTGCCCAGCCAGGTTTTTTTCTTTTCTATCACATTGTCAGAGTGCAAATTTTCCAAAATTTATGCTTTGTTTCCTTTTTAAAACTGAATGCTTTTAACAGCACCCAAGTCATCTTTTGAATGCTTTGCTGCTTAGAAATTTTTTCCACCAGATACCCTAAATTATCTCTCTCAAGTTCAAAGTTCCACAGATCTCTAGGGAAGGGCAAAATGCCACCAGTCTCTTTGCTAAAACACCTTTGCTCCAGTTCCCAACAAGTTCCTCATCTGCATCTAAGACCACCTCAACCTGGACCTTATTGTTCATATCACTCTCAGCATTTTCATCAGAGCCATTCAACAAGTGAGGTTGGGTGAAGGCACAGCCAAACCATGTCAAAAAATTAGCCAGGTCCAGTGGCTTGTGCCTGTAGTCCCACCTACTTGGGAGGCTGAGGGAGGGGAATCACCTGAGCCCAGGACGTTAAGGCTGCAGTGAGCCCAGATCGCACCACCCTATTCCAGCCTGGGTGATGGAGTGAGACCCTGTCTCAAAAAAAAAAAAAAAAAGAAAGACCACCAGACCTCCTATACCCTTATCTCTGAAAGAGATGTGTACAGGCCCTTTGGTAAATATAGGCCCTGAGTTTTGATTAAACCTCTTTCTGCTGGATGGTTCTAAACAGGGCTCCAGATCTAATAAATATAATTAATTTGGGGCTAGATATGATAAATCCTGTTAGCCTCCTTTAACTTCCACTTGGTGCTGGACATGGTAATCAGCTAGACACACCCTATCCTACCACAGCATTTAATGAGCAAGTCTACATCAGTGCTTGGCCATCAGTTGGCAAGTCTTACAGTGATCAAATATCAAAAGTGGATATCACGGAACGTGCTGTCACCATAGAAAATCCCATCTCATTCCTCTAATGGGCTTATACATGAAGGCTCTAGAATAATTCTATTATTAGTCAATAATCATTTCAAGAGTATCCAGGGGAGAAAATATTGATAAGAAGCAATAATAAACAATTGGTGTGTTTAAACAGGGAATAATTTGCAGAGTATTTTTCCAGAGAGGAAAATGATTTTTTTTTCCTTTTCCTGGAAAACCTTTTGTCCCAATGCTGTTATTTTTATTTTTATTTTTTTTTCCTGAGATGGAGTCTTGCTCTGTTGCCCAGAGCTGAAGTGCAGTGGTGTGATCTCAGCTCACTGCAACCTCCACCTCCCGGGTTCAAGCAATTCTCCTGCCTCAGCCTCCCGAGTAGCTGGGATTACAGGCATGCGCCACCATGCCCGGCTAATTTTTGTATTTTTAATAGAGACGGGGTTTCACCATGTTGGCCAGGCTGGTCTCGAACTCCCCGCCTCGGCCTCCCAAAGTGCTGAGATTACAGGCATGAGCCACTGTGCCCAGCCTATAAGTTATTTTCTAAGTCAATGGATTTTTCTTCTGATTTACTGCAAACCCAAAATACAATTTATATTATAATAAAATGATCTTGTTTGAATGATTGAATTCTTGTGTGGATTGAGGAGCTAAGTGACAATGAAGGGAAAATGTTAGGAAAAGAATAGAGAAAAGAAGAAATAAAGAAATATGCACTTATGTTTCTTCTCTGCTTCACTCTTGTAAATGTTTTTTGCCAGTGGCTTCTGAGCAACTGGATTTGAAAGCCGCAGGCTATGGCTGATTGACAGGTGTGACTGGTCTTTAAGCTATGGATTCCTTTCCAAGAATGATTAGTCAGAAATGTCCTTAAGGGCCAGCTCCTCAGCAGCTAGGAAAATGGCCTTTGGAGGATAAAATACAGATATTTCAGTAATAACCCCTAGATTAAAGAGTTCGCTTATTTAAGGTTAAATTATAGGTGTTAAGAAAATGTTTCAGAAAAGGATCTATGGTTGGTTGAAAAATAAATGGATTTCCAACCTGCCTCAAATGTGTAATGTAGGCAGTGTAGTGTGTGGAGAATTGAAATAGCTTTTGGTAAAGTTAATGAGTTCATTTTAGAAGTACAGTTAACCAGGCCGGCGTGGTGGCTTACGCCTGTAATCCCAGCACTTTAGGAGGCCAAGGTGGGTGGATCACAAGGTCAGGAGATCGAGACCATCCTGGCCAACATGGTGAAACTCCATCTCTACTAAAAATACAAAAATTAGCTGGGCGTGGTGGCGTGTGCCTTATAGTCCCAGCTACTCGGGAGGCTGAGACAGGAGAATCGCTTGAACCCGGGAGGCAGAGATTGCAGTGAGCCAAGATCGCATCACTGCACTCCAGCCTGGGTGGCAGAGCGAGACTACGTCTCAAAAAGAAAAAAAGAAAAGAAAAGAAGTGCAGTTAATGAGTATACACAGGGGATTGATTCCAGAACCTCCACCTGACTCTACCATAATGAAGTCTGCACATACTCAAATTGTGAAGTTGACCCTGCAGAACCCACTTATAGGAAAAGTCAGCCCTCTACATACTCGGGTTTCATAACCCTTGAATACTGTTTGTTTGTTTGTTTTTGAGACAGGGTCTTTCTCCGTTGCCCAGGCTGGAGTGCAATGGCAGGATCACAGCTCACTGCAGCCTCGAATTCCTGAGCTCAAGCGATCCTCCCACCTTGGCCTCCCAAAATGTTGGGATTACAAGTGTAAGCCATTGCACCCAGCTTGAATACAGTATTTTTGATCCATGTGTGTATTTTGATTTGTATATAAGTGGATCCATGCAATTAAAACGCACGTGGACTCTATTTGGCTTTGGTATTCAGAATATGAACTCTCCGTGGCTGACCTTTGTAATTCCAGCACCTTGAGGGGGCTGAGGTGGGAGGATCACTTGAGGCTAGGAGTTCCAGACCAGTCCAGGCAATATAGCAAGATGCCATCTCTACAAAACCTACAAAAATCAGCTGGGTATGGGTGGTGCACACCTATAGTCCCAACTACTCCAGAGGCTGACGCAGGAGGATCACTTGAGCCCAGGAAATCGAGGCAGCAGTGAGCTATGATTATGCCACTGCACTCCAGCCTGGGTGACAGGGTGAGACCCTGTCTCTAAAAAAGAAAATAATAATTTTATTGATCTGGTACTTAACTCTGGAAGAAAAGAGAACTATTATTATTATTTATTTCTTTATTTTTGAGATGGAGTTTCGCTCTTGTTGCCCAGGCTGAAGTGCAGTGGCGCGATCTCAGCTCACTGCAACCTCCGCCTCCTGGGTGCAAGCAATTCTCCTGCCTCAGGCTCCAGAGTAGCTGGGATTACAGGTATGCGCCACCACGCCCAGTTAATTTTGTATTTTTAGTAGAGACAGGGTTTCTCCATGTTGGCCAGGCTGGTTTCGAACTTCTGACCTCAGGTGATTCCACCCCCCACCCCGCCTCAGCCTCCCAAAGTGCTGGGATTACAGGTGTGAGCCATGAGCCACCGCGCCCAGCCTGAGAACTATTTTTAATTGGGAAGCTGAAGTTTGGGGATCACTTGAACAAAGGAGTTCAAGGCTGCAGTGGGCCAAGATTGTGCCACTGCACTCCAGCCTGGATGACAGAAACAGACCCCATCTATAAAAGTAAATAAAATAAAATAGAACATTTTTAGAGGAAGTAATAGCTAACATTATCGAGCACTTAGGTCAGGTGGTTCTCTGAGTACTTTGCACATAGGAACCGATTTTATTCTCACAATACCGTATAAAGTAAGCGCTGTTAGCATTACAGTTGTACCTGCTTTACAAGTGAGGAAACCACCACAGACAGATTAAGTAATTTGCCCAAGGTCTTTCTAAAACAGCACTCTAAATCAAGCATTTAAGCTCTCTCTTTCTATAGCCCAAGGTTAAAGATAAGGAGATTCAGGTTTAGAGAAACCCTAATTGGGATAGATGAATAATTAGAGAGAAAACTGCCTCCAAAGATTTATCTGGCCAGGTGGCAAGGTGGCTCACGCTTGCAATCCCAGCACCTTAGAAGGCTGAGGTGGGTGGATCACCTGAGGTCAGGAGTTTGAGACTAGCCTGGCCAACATGGTAAAACCCTGCCTCTACTAAAATTACAAAAAGTAGCCGGGTGTGGTGGCGGGCGCCTATAATCCCAGCTACTCAGGAGCCTGAGGCAGGAGCATCGCTTGAACCCGAGAGACGGAGGTTGCAGTGAGCCAAGATTGCATCATTGCATTCCAGCCTGGGAGACAGAGTGAGACTCCTGGGGGTGGCACTGAAGCTGAGTTGGCAAAGATAGGGAAAGCTGAGGGGAAAAATGGGAGTTTTAGCACTGCTAAGTTTAGCTTAAAGCTGCCTCCTTACATACTTTAAGTTCAGCCCAAAGGTTTCTCCATACATAGTAGACCATAACTAACTGGATATGTAAATAGGCTGTTACGTACTCTTTTTTTTTTTTTTTTTGAGAGGGAGTCTTACTTTGTCACCCAGGCTGGAGTGCAGTGGTGCAATCTCAGCTCACCACAACCTCCGCCTCTCTGGTTCAAGCGATTCTCCTGCCTCAGCCTCCTGAGTAACTGCGATTACAGGTGCCTGCCACCACACCTGGCTAATTTTTGTATTTTTAGTAGAGATGGGGTTTCACCATGTTGGCCAGGCTGGTGTTGAACTCCCGACCTCAGGTGACCCACCCACCTCGGCCTCCCAAAGTGCTGGGATTACAGGCATGAGCCACTGCCCCCAGCCTGTTACCTACTCTTGTACCAACCAGATAGTTTCAGAAATCACAGGCAGACAACTGTTCAAATCATGTTCAAATAAGGCAAACGCCAAGCTGCAACCAATCCAGCTGTTTCTGTACCTCACTTCCCTCACTTGTTTTCTTTTCTTTCCTTTTTTTTTTTTTTTTTTTTTTGAGACAGAGTCTCACTCTGTCGCCCAGGCTGGAGTGCAGTGGCACAACCTCGGATCATTGCAGCCTCCACCTGCTGGGTTCAAGCAATTCTCCTGCCTCAGCCTCCCAGATAGCTGGGATTACAGGCATGCCCCACCACACTCGGCTAATTTTTGTATTTTTAGTAGAGATTGGATTTCATCATGTTGGCCAGGTTGATCTTGAACTCCTGGCCTCAAGGGATCTGCTTACCTCCTTGACCTCCCAAAGTGCTGGGATTACTGGCGTAAGCCACCGGGCCCAGCCTCACTTCTGTTTTCTGTAGGTCATTTTCCTTTGTTTGTTAATAAATGTTATCGAGGCCGGGCCTGGTGGCTCACACCTGTAATCCCAGCACTTTGGGAGGCTGAGGTGGGCGTATCACGAGGTCAGGAGTTCGAGACCAGCCTGGCTAACACGGTGAAACCCCGTCTCTACTAAAAACACAAAAATTAGCCGGGCATGGTGGCACATGCCTGTAATTCTAGCTACTCAGGAGGCTGAGGCAGGAGAATTGCTTGAACCTGGGAGGTGGAGGTTGCAGTGAGCTGAGGTTGAGCCACTGCACTCCAGTTTGGGCAAAAGAGCAAGACACCATCTCAAAAAAAAACCATAATAAATAATAAATAAATAAATATTATCTGATCAGGTAGCAGCCCTGGAGTTACTCTGAACTTTTTCTGGTTCAGAGTACTGTCCAATTCTCGAATTGTTCTTTGCTCTGTTAAACGCTGTTAAATTTGTCTGAAGTATTTTCTTTTAACAGCACTCAATCACAAGACTAGTTACAATTAGAGTAACCACAGGTTCCAGTTTGCCTGGGGCAATCTGATTTTCCCCTGTTTTCCCAGTATGCTTATCAGTAACTCCTCTTTTCTCAAATTTCCAGATTTGAATGATAAAGCAGTTTCATCTTAAACTTAAGCAAAGGTCCTAGAGAATATTGACATTGTATTCCCAAAAGTCTTTCCCCGCGCCCCCCCCCCCCACACCCCAAGGTGGAGTGACCCATGCTGGAGTGCAGTGGCACAATCTTGGCTCACCGCAACCTCTACCTCCCAGGTTCCACCTCAGTCTCCCGAGTAGCTGGGATTACAGGCGCCTGCCACTACGCCCGGCTAATTTTGTATTTCTAGTAGAAGTGGGGTTTCACCATGTTGCCCAGTCTGGTCTCAAACTCCTGACCTCAGGTGATCCACCTGCCTTGGCCTCCCAAAGTGCTGGGATTACAGGTGTGAGCCACTGCACCTGGCCCCAGAAGACTTATAGATACAGCAAAAATGCAAATTGTGAGCCAAGTCTGAGAAATATGCTTTATTAACAAGCACTGGTTAATCCGTTTCTAAAGAGCACAGACGGGAAGCAGAGGGCACCTCTCTGAGAGTGGATGGGATCATTTATTGCCATAAGTTTCATTTGCTTAAAGGACTGCAGCTTTTCCACTTTTGTAAAGGATTGTAAACCAACAACTATTGGCATTTAAGATTAGGATTTAAGGACGCCAGATGGCCATCCCTTGGGAGATAGAGATGATGTGGAGTTGGAAAAAGAGACAGTATTTGATGGCCCCTGCCAGAGGGGTAAAATGCTAAGGACTGAAGTTGAATGGGTCTTTTTTGTTTCCATTTGTGAGGAGAGTTCAGAATTTCAGAACTGAGATGGCCATGGAAGAACTCTGAAGTCCTGGAATCATTGTTTTTTTGTGCTATTTGTAGTCTCCTATACTTCTCCAGGAGTAATCCATAGCAAGAAACTTAAAACCAAAGGAACAGGGTGATTAACAGAAAGACTGTTTGGACTTTTCCACCATTTTTGTGTAGAGAGGGTGTCAGTTGCTCTAAGGAGAACAAGTATTGAAATCTGGAGACAGCAGATCAGAGAATTAGTCTATGCAAATGAAGACTTTCTGGTAACAAAGAATAAAAAGCTTTAAAAAAGTACTTCAGGGCAGGGCGAAGTGGCTCACGCCTGTAATCCCAACACTTTGGGAGGCAGAGGCAGGTGGATCACCTGAGGTCAAGGAGATCAAGACCAGCCTGACCAACATGGTGAAACCCCGTCTCTACTAAAAATACAAAAATTATCTGGGAATGGTGGCGGGTGCCTTTAATCCCAGCTACTTGGGAGGCTGAGGCAGGAGAATCGCTTGAACCTGGGAGGTGGAGGTTGCAGTTAGCTGAGATCAAGCCATTGCACTCCAGCATGGGTGACAGAGTGAGACTCTCTCAAAAAATAAAAACAAAAATATAAATAAATAAATAAATAAAATAAAAAAGAACAGTACTTCTGCTTAAAATTGCTAGCCATAGGCCGGGCACAGTGACTCCTGACTGAGGTCAGGAGTTCGAGACCAGCCTAGCCAAGATGGTGAAACCCTGTCTCTGTTAAAAATACAAAAAAATTAGCTGGGCGTGGTGGCAATTGCCTGTAATCCCAGCTACTCAGGAGGGTGAGGTAGGAGAATCACTTGAACCTGGGAGGCGGAGATTGCAGTGAGCCAAGGTCGCGCCTTTGCACTCCAGCCTGGGCAACAAGAACGAGACTCCATCCCTAAATAAATAAATAAATAAATAAATAAATAAATAAATAAAATTGCTATCCATGGGCCCAGCACAGTGACTCATGCCTGTAGTCCCGGCACTTGGGAAGGCCGAGGTGGGTGGACCAGACCAGCCTGGTCAACCTAGTGAAACCTCATCTCTACTAAAAATACAAAAATTAACCAGGCGTGGTGGTGCATGCCTGTAATCCCAGCTACTCTGGAGGCTGAGGCATGAGAATTGCTTGAACCCAGCAGGCAGAGGGTACAGTGAGCTGACATTAGGCCACTGCACTCCAGCCTTGGTGACAGAGTGACACTCTGTTTCAAAAACAAAACAAAACAAAATGCTAGCCATGTTATTTAAAGTGGAGGAGTCTCAACTTTTATTTCCTCAGCTTTGTGGAAAGATGAATAGTATTACCAACAACTCTTCTATTATACTAAATATTCTTATTTCATTGGCAAGACAGAGAATGGAATGATGGCAAAAACCAACCCTATCTGACTTGATCATGATGAATCTGAATGATCTAGTTATGAGCTTATCTGAAGAACATAATGAAAATATTTTGAACATTATGTGTTGGCACTTGAATACTTTTTAATTTTAATTTTAACTTTGTTTTTTGGTAGAGACAGGGTCTTCCTATGTTGCCTAGGTTAGTCTTGAACTCCTGGCCTCAAACTATCCTTCCACCTCTGCCTCCCGGAGTGTTGGAATTGCAGGCCATGAGCCAATGTGCCAGCCAAGTTTTTTTTTTTTTCTTTTGACGGAGTCTCGCTCTGTCGCCCAGGCTGGAGTGCAGTGGCACAATCTCGGCTCACTGCAAGCTCTGCCTCCCAGGTTCACGCCATTCTCCTGCCTCAGCCACCCGAGTAGCTGGGACTGCAGGCGCCTGCCACCACGCCTGGCTAATTTTTTGTATTTTTAGTAGAGACGGGGTTTCACCATGTTAGCCAGGATGGTCTCGATTTCCTGACTCATGAGCTGCCCGCCTCGGCCTCCCAAAGTGCTGGGATTACAGGCGTGAGCCACCGCGCCCGGCCTGGCCAAGTTTTAATTATTAAATTTAAAGAAAAATACTAAATATGCATTGCTCAAACTGGAAAGAGTAAAGAGCGACTTTTCCATCCCTTTGAGGACACTACTGAATAAGCATACACATTCAGAGCGGATTCTGGGGATTGCCAGAGGGATTTCTTGGAACAAAATTTGTTTAACAAATGTGACACTTTTGTATCATATGAGAAAAGCTATGACGTATCTCTTGCCTTTTCTATCCATGTACACAGGTGTCTTATTCCATTTGTGTTGCTATAACAGAAATGCCACAGACATGGTTACTTATAGAGAAAAGAAATTTATTTCTGACAGTTCTGGAAGTTTTTGTCCAAGGTTGAGGTGTTGGCATTTTGCGAGGGTCTTCTTGCTGAGTCATCTCATGGCAGAAGGCAAAAATGAAAAGGAGCTCACATGAGAGCAAGAGTGGGCAAGAGGGGCTTACCTTGCTTTTTATCAGGAACCCACTCTTGTGAAAATGCCATTAATCCATTCATAAGGGCAGAACCCTCATGGCCTAATCACTGTCACTCAGGCTGGAGTGCAGTGGCCCAATTTCACTGCAACCTCTGCCTGCCAGGCTCAAGTAAGGTTCCCACCTCAGCCTCCCAAGTGGCTGGGACCACAAGTGTGTGCCACCACATCTAGCTAATTTTTTTGTATTTTTTTGTACACATAGGCTTCACCATATTGCCCAGGTTGGTCTTGAACTCCTGGGCTCAAGCGACCCACCTGCCTTGGCCTCCCAAAGTACTGGCATTACAGATGTGAACCACTGCACCTAGCCTGTCCCATCTGGGTGAGCCACTGCACCCAGCCATTACCATCACAATGGCAATTAAATTTCAACCTGAGTTTTGGAGGGGACATTCAAACCATAGCAAGATGTTGGGGGTCTCTGTGTTGGTTTTCATAAAAACTAAAAATCTAGGCCGGGCACGGTGGCTCATGCCTGTAATCCCAGCACTTTGGGAGGCCAAGGCGAATGGATCACCTGAGGTCAGGAGTTTGAGACCAGTCTGGCCAACACGGAGAAACCCTGGCCAACATGGCAAAACCCTGTCTCTACTAAAAACCCCAAAATTAGCCAGGCGTGGTGGTGTGTGCCTGTAATCCCAGCTACTAAGGAGGATGAGGCAGGAGAATCACTTGAATCCAGGAGGTGTAGGTTGCAGTGAGTGGAGATTACTCCGTTGCACTCCAGCCTGGGCAACAAGAGTGAAACTCTGTCAAAAAAAAAAAAAAAAATCTAAAAATCTAAACCACTTTATTGATATAATGCCTCATCTGTGTCTTGAATTCCTGGCCTCAAGCAGTCCTCCTGCCTTGGCCTCCTGACGTAAGTGCTGGGATTACAGGCATGAGCTACCATGTCCAGCTGAGACCTCATCTTCATCTTTAACTGAGCTATAAAGAGCTAATTTTCCCTTTTATAAATGACAGATTGAAAACAGTTTTGTTGGGCCAGGCACAGTGGCTCATGCCTATAGTCCCAGCACTTTGGGAGGCCGAGGGGGGCAGATTACGAGGTCAGGAGTTCAAGACCAGCTGGGCCAACATGGTGAAACCCTGTCTCTACTAAAAATACAAAATTTAGCTGGGCCTGGTGGCACACGCTTCCAATCCCAGCTACTCAGGAGGCTGAGACAGGAGAATTGCTTGAACCTGGGAGACAGAGGTTGCAGTGCGCAAAGATCGAGCCACTGCACTCCAGCCTAAGCAACAAAGTGAGACTCCGTCTCAGGAAAAAAAAAAGAAAAGAAGAAAGAAAGAAAATAGCTTTGTTCTCACAAAATAATTGAAATTTTTTGTTTGTTTGTTTTTGTTTTTGTTTTTTTGAGACAGAGTTTCATTCTGTCGCCCAGACTGGAGTGCAGTGGTACAATCTTGGCTCACTGCAACCTCTGCCTCCCAGGCTCAAGTGATTCTCATGCCTCAGCCCCCTGAGGAGCAGGGACTACAGGCGTGTGCCATCACGCATGACTAATTTTTTGTTTTTTGTTTTTTGTTTTTGAGACAGAGTCTCGTTCTGTCACCCAGGCTGGAGTGAGGCTCGCTGCAGCCTCTACCTCCCGGGTTCAAGTGATTCTCGTGCCTCAGCCTCCTGTGTTGCTGGGACTACAGGCCTGCACCAACACGCCCAGCTAATTTTTGTATTTTTAGTAGAGATTGTGTTTCACGATGTTGGGCAGGCAGGTTTCAAACTCCTGACCTCAAGTGATCTGCCCACCTTGGCCTCCCACAGTGCTGGGATTACAGGTGTGAGCTACCATGCCCGGTCTAATTTTTTTTTCTGAGACAGAGTCTTGCTTTGTTGCCAGGCTGGAGTGCAGTGGCTCGATCTCAGCTCACTGCAACCTCCACCTCCTGGTTCAAGTGATTCCCCTGCCTCAGCCTCTCAAGTAGCTGGGATTACAAGCACATACCACCACGCCCAGCTACTTTTTGTATTTGTAGTGGAGACAGGGTTTCACCATGTTGGCCAGGATGATCTGGATCTCCTGATCTCGTGATCCGCCCCCCTCAACTTCCCAAAATGCTGGGATTACAGGTGTGAGCCACCACGCCCAGCCAAACTCAGCTTTTAATTGTTGGTTAATCACTCTCTGTTTATCTTTTTCCTGAGTTCAAGTCAACTCAATAGCCATACCCACTCAGTTCCACTGTTTTTTTTTTTTTTTTTTTTTTTTTTTTGAAACAGAGTCTCGCTCTGTCACCCAGGCTGGAGTGCAGTGGTGCAATCTCGGCTCACTGCAAGCTCCGCCTCCCGGGTTCACGCCATTCTTCTGCCTCAGCCTCCCGAGTAGCTGGGACTACAGGCACCTGCCACCACGCCCGGCTAGTTTCTTTTGTATTTTTAGTAGAGACGGGGTTTCGCCGTGTTAGCCAGGATGGTCTCGATCTCCTGACCTTGTGATCTGCCCCCCTTGGCCTCCCAAAGTGCTGGGATTACAGGCGTGAGCCACTGCGCTCGGCCAATTCCACTGTTTTTGTAGTTACTATTACCCCCATAAATCTCAAATACCTGATATATTACACCAGCTAATGATAATTCACCACCAATGAAACTGCACTTCTGCTTTGTGCGGGGGCTGTTTATGAGTAATCATGTCCTCCTGCCAGCTGGACATCAGGTTATAACACTCCCAGCAGCTGGGGAAATGAGTCCTTTATTCCTGTATAAGGGTCTTGGTAATACATCATGGAGGCAAAATACCATCTTAACATTTTTTTTTTAATTATTATACTTTAAGTTCTAGGGTACATGTGCACAACGTGCAGGTTTGTTACATATGTATACATGTGCCATTTGGTGTGCTGCACCCATTAACTCATCATTTACTTTAGGTATATCTACTAATGCTATCCCTCCCCACTCCCCCCACCCCACGACAAGCCCCAGTGTGTGATGTTCCCCACCCTGTGTCCAAATGTTCTGATTGTTCAATTCCCACCTATGAGTGAGAACATGTGGTGTTTGGTTTTCTGTCCTTGTGATAGTTTGCTCAGAATGATGGTTTCCAGCTTCATCCATGTCCCTACAAAGGACATGAACTCATCCTTTTTTATGGCTACACAATATTCCATGGTGTGTATGTGCCACATTTTCTTAATCCAGTCTATCACTGATGGACATTTGGGTTGGTTCCAGGTCTTTGCTATTGTGAATAGTGCCACAATAAACATATGTGTGCATGTGTCTTTATAGCAGCATGATTTATAATCCTTTGGGTATATACCCAGTAATGGGATGGCTGGGTAAAATGGTATTTCTAGTTCTAGATCCTTGAGGAATTGCTACATTGTCTTCCACAATGGTTGAACTAGTTTACAGTCCCACCAACAGTGTAAAAGTGTTCTTATTTCTCCACATCCTCTCCAGCACCTGTTGTTTCCTGACTTTTTAATGATTGCCATTCTAACTGGTGTGAGATGTTATCTCATTGTGGTTTTGATTTGCATTTCTCTGATGGCCAGTGATGATGAGCATTTTTTTTTTTTTTTCCTGAGACAGAGTCTTGCTCTATCGCCCAGGCTGGAGTGCAGTGGTGCGATCTCGGCTCACTACAACCCCCACCTCCCTGGTTCAAGCAATTCTCCTGCCTCAGCCTCCTGAGTAGCTGAGATTACAGGCGCCCCCCACCATGCCCAGCTAATTTTTTTGTATTTTTAGTAGAGATGGGGTTTCACCATGTTGGTCAGGCTGGTCTTGAACCCCTGACCTCGTGATCCACCTGCCTCAGGCTCCCAAAGTGCTGGGATTATAGGCGTGAGCCACCGCGCCTGGCCAATGAGCATTTTTTCATGTGTCTTTTGGCTGCATGAATGTCTTCTTTTGAGAAGTGTCTGTTCATGTCCTTCGCCCACTTTTTGATGGGGTTGTTTGATTTTTTCTTGTAAATTTGTTTAAGTTCTTTGTAGATTCTGGATATTAGCCCTTTGTCAGATAGGTAGATTGCAAAAATTTTCTCCCATTCTGTAGGTTGCCTGTTCACTGTGATGGTAGTTTCTTTTGCTGTGCAGAAGCTCTTCACTTTAATTAGATCCCATTTGTCAATTTTGGCTTTTGTTGCCATTGCTTTTGGTGTTTTAGTCATGAAGTCCTTGCCCACACCTATGTCCTAAATGATATTGCCTAGGTTTTCTTCTAGGGTTTTTATGGTTTTAGATTTAACATTTAAGTCTTTAATCCATCTTGAATTAATTTTTGTATAAGGTGTAAGGAAGGGATCCAGTTTCAGCTTTCTACATATGGCTAGCCAGTTTTCCCAGCACCATTTATTAAATAGGGAATCCTTTCCGCATTGCTCGTTTTTGTCAGGTTTGTCAAGGATCAGATGGTTGTAGATGTGTGGTATTATTTCTGAGGGCTCTGTTCTGTTCCATTGGTCTATATCTCTGTTTTGGTACAAGTAAGATGCTGTTTGGTACTGTTTTTACTGTAGCCTTGTAGTATAGTTTGAAGTCAGATAGCGTGATGCCTCCAGTTTTGTTCTTTTTGCTTAGGATTGTCTTGGCAATGCGGGCTCTTTTTTGGTTCCATGTGAACTTTAAAGTAGTTTTTTCCAATTCTGTGAAGAAAGTCCATCTTAACATTTTCTGTCTTGGACCACTCTTAGAACCAAATGTCACATGTTGAGTTCCCCAGGAAACAAACTCTGAGAAGAATCTAGTGTGCAGGATATTTTATTAGGAAATGTTCTTGGGATCAAGAGGGTGAGGCTGGGTGTGGTAGCTCATGCCTGTAATCTCAGCACTTTGGAAGGCTGGGGTAGGAGAGAACTGTTTGAGGCCAAGAGTTCAAGACCAGCCTGGACAACATAACAAGACCCTGCCTCTACCAAAAACAAACAAAATTAGCTGAGCATAGTGGCATACATCTATAGTCCCAGCTACTTAGGAGGCTGAGGTAGGAGGATCGCTTGAGCTCATGATTTTGAGGCTGCAGTGAGCTATGATCATGACACTGTGCTCCAGCCTGGGTGACAGAGTGAAACCTTGTTTGGAAAAAGAAAAAAAAAAAAAAGATAAGAAGAAAGGAAACAAGATTGAGCAGAGAAAGACATTGAACTGCAATGTAGTCACAACAAAGACCTCAGCTGATCCTACAGCTGCAGTCCAGCCTGGTGACAGAGTGAAACTCCATCTCAAAAAAAAAAAAAAGAAAAAAAGAAAAAGTAAGCCTCAGACTAGGATAAAATATTCACAGTACATATATATTATAAAATGATTCATAACCAGAATGTATGAAGAACTTCTATGGATCATTAAGAAAAAGATAACCCAATTTAATAATGGGTAAAAGACTTGAACAGATACTTTATAAAGTTAGATATGTAAATGGCTAATACGTCATTAGTCGTCAGAGAAACATAAATTTTTTTTTGTTTTTTTTGAGGTAGAGTCTTGCTCTGTCATGCAGGCTGGAGTGCAGTGGCACAATCTCTGCTCACTGCAACGTCTGCCTCCTAGGTTCAAGCGATTCTCATGCCTCAGCCTCATGAGTAGCTGGGACCACAGGCATATGCCACCAAGCCCAGCTAATTTTTTTGTATTTTTAGTAGAGACAGGGTTTCACCATGTTGGCCAGGCTGGTCTCAAACTCCTGTCCTTAAGTGATCTACCTACCTTGGCCTCCCAAAGTGCTGAGATAACAGGCATGAGCCACCACGCCTGGCCTGGGAAACACAAATTAAAATAACAATGCGGTACCACTATACACCCACCAGAATTACTAAAATTTAAAAGACTTTATAAAGTGTTGGAGAGGATGTGGAGCAACCCTGCTGTGGTCTGAATGTTGGTGTCCCCAAAATTCATATGTTGGAACCTAATACTCTGTGATAGTATTAAGAGATGGGGTCTTTGGGGAAGTGATAGGTCATGAGGGCTCCACCTTCATAAACTGGATTAATGTCCCTATAAAAATAGGTTGAAAGGAGACACCTTGCTCCTTCTGCCAATAAGGACGCATAGAAGGCACCATCTTGGAAGCAGAGAGCAAGCCCTCATCAGACATCAAATCTGCTGGCTCCTTGATCTTTGATTCCCTACCCTCCAGAACTGTGTGCAATAAATTTCTATTGTTTATAAACTACCAAGTCTAAGGTATTTTGTTACAGCTGCCTGAATGAACTAAGATGAACCTCACATACATTGCTGGTAGAAGTATAAAATGGCATGACTACTTTGGAAAACTCTTTGATTCTTTTTTTTTTTTTTTTTTTTTTTGAGACAGAGTCTCACTCTGTTGCCTAGGCTGCAGTGCAGTGATGTAATCTCGGCTCACTGCAACCTCCGTCTCCTAAGTTCAAGTGATTCTCCTGCCTCAGGCTCCCAAGTAGCTGGGATTACAGGCGCCTATCATCACACCCGGCTAATTTTTGTACTTTCAGTAGAGATGGAGTTTACCATGTTGGCCAGGCTGGTCTCGAACTCCTGATCTCAAGCGATCCACCTGCCTCTGCCTCCCAAAGTGCTGGGATTACAGGTTTGAGCCACCGCGCCCAGCCTCGATTGTTTTGTAAGTGTTAAACACATACTTATCCTAATGCCCAGCAATCCATTCCTAGGTTTTTACCTAGAAGAAATGACAGTGTGTATCCATGTAAAGACTTATACAAGAATGTTGGCTGGGTGCAGTGGTTCATACCTGTAATCCCAGCACTTTGGGAGGCCGAGGTGGGCAGATTGCTTGAGCTCAGAAGTTCACGATGAGCCTGGGCAACATGGCAAAATCTCATCTCTACAATTATTAAAAAAAAAAAAAATTAGCCAGGTTTGGTCGCACACGCCTCTGGTCCCAGCTACTTAGGAGGTTGACGTGGGAGAACAGTTTGAGCCCTGAAGGTTGAGGCTGCAGTGAGCCATGATCATACCACTGCACTCCAGCCTGGGCAACAGAGCAAGACCTAGTCTCAAAAAAAAAAAAAGAAAGAAACAAAAAAAGATTCATAGCAGCTTTAGCAGCTTTATTTGTGAGTCCTGGCCAGGCATGGCAGCTCATGCCTGTAATCCCAGCACTTTGGGAGGCCGAGGTGGGTGGATCAACTGAGATCAGGAGTTCAAGACCAGCCTGACCAATATGGTGAAACCCTATCTCTACTAAAAATACAAAAATTAGCAGGGCATGGTGGCATGCACCTGTAGTCCCAGCTACTCAGGAGGATGAGACAGGAGAATTGCTTGAACCCGGGAGGCAGAGGTTGCAGTGAGCCAAGATCGCACCACTGCACTCCAGCCTGGGCGAGACAGCGAGGCTCCATCTCAAAAAAAAAAAAAGAGTCCTAAATTATAAACAACCCACATGTGCATCAACAGGAGATCAGATAAACAAATTGTGTTATATCCATATAATAAAATATCATTCAGCAATAAAAATCAATGAAGTATTGATATACGTAACAACATGTTTGAATTTCAAAAACATTAAGTTGGGAGAAAGAAGTCTGATATAAAAGAGTACATACTGTATAATTCTATTATATGAAGCTCTAAAACAGGAAAAGGACATGAAGGAAATTTTCAGAAATGCTTTATATCTTGATTGGGGTGTTGGTTACATGAATGTATACATTTTTCAAAACCCAACTGCCATGGTTTGAATGTGTCTCCCAAATTTTGTGTGTTGGAAACTTAATCCCCAAATTCATATGTTGATGATGTTTGGAGGTGAAGCCTTTGGGAGGTCATTAGGATTCAATAAGGTTATCAGGGTGGAGCCTGCATGATGGGACTGGTGGCTATATATATATATATTTTTTGAGACGGCATCTCGCTCTGTCACCCAGCCTGGAGTGCAGTGGTGAGATCTTGGCTCGCTGCAACTAGGTTCAAGCAATTCTCTCCCTCCGCCTCCTGAGCAGCTGGGATTACAGGGGCCCACCACCACACCCGGCTAATTTTTTTATTTTTAGTGGAGATGGGGTTTCACCATCTTGGCCAGGCTGGTCTTAAACTCCTGACCTCGTGATCCACCCGCCTCAGCTCCCAAAGTGCTGGGATTACAGGCGTGAGCCACCGCACTCAGCCTAACAAAATCTTTTTAATTGTGAATAACGGAAACCAACACAAGTAGCTCTAAGTAAAATTAGAAGGGAAAGTGATTTTTTTTTTTGGAGGCCACAGAGCAGCCTTATAGTGTAGCTGGGCCACGCAAGCTGTAAAGCCAGTTCCTAGAGAGTCATCAGAAATCAAAATTGCTCCTTTCTTTGGGGCCACATGTAACTTTTCATCTTTGGTCGCTCCACAAGCTTGTTTTCTTTTCTTTTCTTTTTTTTTTTTTTTTAGATGGAGTCTCGCTCTGTCACCCAGGCTGGATTGCAATGGCGTGATCTCGGCTCACTGCAACCTCCGCCTCCCTGGTTCAAGCGATTCTCCTGCCTCAGCCTGCTGAGTAGGTGGGATTACAGGCACGCACCACCACACCTGACTAATTTTTGTATTTTTAGTAGAGACGGGGTTTCACCATGTTGGTCAGGTGAACTCCTGACCTTGTGATCCGCCTGCTTTGGCCTCCCAAAGTGCTGGAATTACAGGCGTGAGCCCATAGGCCTGTTTTCTTTGCATTTTCTGTAGCCAGTGTTCTTTGTTTCTCTGTCGAAATGGTGGAAATTGGCATCGTCCCAGCCCTGGGTCTACAACACTTCTTGTTTCACAGTTGCAGCACCGTTAATCAACTGGCTAGTGACTTACTATCGTGGTTCCAAGTTTTGGGAAAGAGTCTAGTAGTCCATTTGGACCAGGTGTCCACCCCTTGTCCTATTGTCTTTCATCAGAGGAGGCTGAATAACAGTACATACATGGCCAATGAAGCTGGAGAAAAAGAAAATCCTCAAAGAAGGGAATTATTAATAGGGCAGGCATCCCAAAAATTTCCTTTTACAAGCATCAAAATTGAATTGAATAATAATGGAATGAAAGGAAATTCATTCCATCCACCGGCAAATGAATCTATTTATTTGCATTGATTTAGACTTGTGGTTTTCAAACCTAGTTGCACATTAGATTTACCTAAGGAGTTTCAAACACATGCCAGAGCCTGGGTCCCATCTTGTACCATAACATCAGAATCTATACAGGTGGGACCGAGGTCATTTAAAAATACCCAGTGAGCCTCATGTGCTGCCATGCTTGCAGATTACTTGCTTAGACATCACACCAGTATAACTTAGACTTCAGATTTTTAAATTTCATATTTCATTCTTAAAATATGTGGTCAAGATAGGAACCATGTGACTCTGCTAAAATTATGGCAAAGTCATCAACAAATATTTGGGGAGAGAGCTTTTTCCAGGAGGCGTAATGTTTTTTTTCTTTCTTTCAGATGGAGTCTTGCACTGTTGCCCAGGCTGGAGTAAAGTGGTGTGATCTCGGATTACTGCAACCTCCACCTCCTGGGCTTAAGCGATTCTCCTGCCTCGGCCTCCCAAGTAGCTGGGACTACAGGCAGGCGCCACCATGCCTGGCTAATTTTTGCATTTTTAGTAGAGATGGCATTTCAACATGTTGGCCAGGCTAGTATTGAATTCCTGACCTCAAGTGATCTGCCTGCCTCGGTCTCCCAAAGTGCTGGGATTACAGGTGTGAGTCACCGTGCCTGGCCAGGAGGAGTAATATTAATTTGAAAAAAGCAATGCCGGGTGCGGTGGCTCACACCTACAATCCCAGCACTTTGGGAGGCCAAGGAGGGTGGATCACGAGGTCAGGAGTTCGAGACCAACCTGACCAACATGGTGAAACTTCGTCTCTACTAAAAATACAAAAATTAGCCGGGTGTTGTGGTGCACACCTGTAATCCTAGCTACTTGGGAGGCTGGGGCAGGAGAATTGCTTGAATCTGGGAGCCGGAGGTTGCAGTGAACCGAGATCGTGCCATTGCACTCCAGTCTGGGCGACAGAGCAAGACTTTGTCTCAAAAAAAAAGAAAAAAAAGCAATAAACCAGCCTGGCCAACATGACGAAACCCCATCTCTACTAAAAATACAAAAATTAGCCAGATGTGACGGTTGTGATCCCAGGGATGCCTGTGATCCCAGCTACTTGGGAGGCCGAAGCAGGAGAATCACTTGAATCCAGGAGGCAGAGGTTACAGTGAGCCCAGATCGCACCACTGCACTCCAGCCTGGGTAACAGACCGAGACTCCGTCAAAAAAAAAAAAAAAAAGAAAAAAAGAAAAGAAAAGAAAAAAGCAACACAAAAATTAGCCAGGTGTGGTGGCATGAGTCTGTAATCCCAGCACTTTGGGAGGCTGAGGTGGGAAGATCACTTGAGGTTAGGAGTTGGAAACCAGCCTGGCCAAGATGGCGAAACCCCGTGTCTACTAAAAATACAAATATTAGCCAGGCATGGTGGCGGGTACCTGTAATCCCAGATACTTGGGAGGCTGAGGCACGAGAATCGCTAGAACCGGGAGGCGGAGGTTGCAGGGAGCTGAGATCGCTCCACTGCACTCCAACCTCGGCGACAAAGTGAGACTATTTATTTATTTATTTATTTATTTATTTATTTTGAGACGGAGTCTCGCTCTGTCGCCCAGGCTGGAGCGCAGTGGCGCTATCTCCGATCACTGCAAGCTCCGCCTCCCAGGTTCACGCCGTTCTCCTGCTCAGCCTCTGGAGTAGCTGGGACTACAGGCACCCGCCACCATGCCAGGCTAATTTTTTTGTATTTTTAGTAGAGACAGGGTTTCACCGTGTTAGCCAGGATGGTCTCAATCTCCTGACCTCGTAATCCGCCCGCCTCGGCCTCCCAAAGTGCTGGGATTACAGGCGTGAGCCACCGTGCCCGGCCCAGAGTGAGACTCTTGTCTCAAAAAAGAAAAAGAAAAGAAAAGTGTTAATTATATTTCTGTATGTCTGGGCTCTGCAAAGTTAATCATCAGGTTCCTGGAAATTTAATTGTCTTCTTTTTTATTTTATTTTATTTATTTATCTATTATTATTGTTGTTATTTTGAGATGGAGTCTCGCTCTGTCACCAGGCTGGAGTGCAGTGGCACAATCTCGGTTCACTGCAACCTCTGCCTCCCGGGTTCAAGCAATTCTCCTGCCTCAGCCTCCCGAGTAGCTGGGACTACAGGCGCAAGTCACCATGCCCGGCTAATTTTTGTATTTTTAGTAGAGACAGAGTTTCACCGTGTTAGCCAGGCTGGTTTCGATCTCTTGACCTCGTGATCCACCCGCCTAGGCCTCCCAAAGTGCTGGGATTACAGGAGTGACCCACTGCGCCTGGCCTATTATTATTATTATTATTTTTTTTTTGAGACCAACTCTTGCTCTATCGCCCAGGCTGGAGTGCAGTGGCACAATCTCAGCTCACTGCAGCTTCCGCCTCCTGGGTTCAAATGATCCTTGGGCCTCAGCCTCCCCATTAGCTGGGATTACAAATGCATGCCACCATGTCCAGATAATTTTTGTATTTTTTGGTAGAGACGAGGTTTTGAGGCCAGGCGTGGTGGTGCACACCTGTAATTCCAGCACTTTGGGAGGCCGAGGCAGGAGGATCACTTGAGGTCAGGAGTTCGAGCCAGCCTGGTCAAATGGCAAAACCCCATCTCTACTAAAAATAAAAAACTTAGCCGGGCATGGTGGCAGGAGCCTGTAATCCCAGCTACTCGGGAGGCTGACCCATGAGAATCGCTTGAAGCCAGGAGGTGGAGGCTGCAGTGAGCTGAGATTGCTCCACTGCACTCTAGCCTGGGTGACGGAGTGAGACTCTGTCAAAAAAAAAAAAAGAAAGGAAGGAAGGAAGGAAGAAAGAAAAGAGATAGGATTTCGCCATATTGGCCAGGCTGGTTTCGAACTTCTGACCTCAAGTGATCCGTCCGCCTCTGTCTCCCAAACTGCTGGGATTATAGGCATGATACCATGATGCCTGGCCTTAATTGTCTTCTGAAGGAATAAGAAACTCAGTGCCTCCCATGTGTCTGTGCTGTCTCTGAAACAGAAACTGATAGTGGTCTTTCTAGATCTTTTCAGACCTCCGTTCCTCTTCTGCACTCCCTCTCTTGGCTTTCCTGCACTGTGGCTTCCAAGACCCACACCTAGGACTTTTGTTGGAGACTTCTCCTTGGCTACTAAAGCTTTGTCTGCTCAGGAAAAGACCAGGAAATATCTGGGAGTTCACTCCCTGTTCCCCTTAGCCAACAGCTGACAGGTGGGAGTGAGAGTGCGCAGGCCAGCTTCTCTTGTGTGGCTTTCACTGTCAAGTTTCCCTGAGGGTTCAAGCCGAAACCACCCTGCTCTTTCCCAATTTCTATTGGGAGTATTTCTAAAATCGATTGCTTGTACACAAAGCCTTATTACAGGTATGTTTCAGGGAAACCGAATCTAAGACAGTCAGCGTTACAGAGTTTTATCCCTCCTGTCAATATTAAAATTTGATATGGCTTTTAATTTTTTTAAGTTTTAATTAAATTTTTATTTGACCAAGAAAAAACTGTCTAGAATTGTGTGACATTTAAAATCCACTTAAACAAAGCAGATTACCACCTTCAAGCATCACAATTATTCAGCATAAAGAACCTTTGTTGAAACATCTTTCTCATTTATTTAGGAGGAAAAATAAATGTAGAACAGAACCAAACAAAACTTTTATATTTTTATTAAAAAATTCCAATTCCTTAAAATACCGTGAACCATCTACTGAAACTGTACTTCAACAAGGGGCAGGATTTATCTCAAGGCCATGTTCACTTGCAACCTGCTGATGAATCTCTTTTAGAAAACTGAAGTGGCTCTACTGCAATTATTGACTTGTGTCTGCTCCACTTGACTGTATGCAGATCAAAAGCAAGGTTGGTGCCTTCATAATCTCTAAATCATCTGTTTTTTTGTTTTTTTTGAGATGGAGTCTCGCTCTGTCGCCCAGAGTGGCGCGATCTCGGCTCACTGCAAGTTCTGCTTCCCGGGTTCAGGCCATTCTCCTGCCTCAGCCTCCCGAGTAGCTGGGACTACAGGTGCTTGCAACCACGCCCGGCTAATTTTTTGTATTTTTAGTAGAGACGGGGTTTCACCGTGTTAGCCAGGACCGTCTGGATCTCCTGACCTCGTGATCCGCCCGCCTCGGCCTTCCAAAGTGCTGGGATTATAGGCGTGAGCCACAGCGCCCGGCCTCTAAATAATCTGAACACGGAAGCTCGTATACTTCTACTCCCGTTCCCTGGGGCATCCTCTGAAACCTGATACACCAGCCTGCCTACCAGGACACTGTGTTACTGGCCCGCCGGGTAGCCAGAGACGAGCCTTACTCTACTCGAAGAAGACGCAGGTAGTCCCTCTGGGGTCCTATCTTCGTAGTAAATCCCTGATATGGCTTTTAATAATATTGTTTATAACTTTTCAGATGTGGAGAAGACTGATTCCCATTCTTAGGAAGACAGTAGGAAAGTTACACTGTAACTTTCACCCGTCCACCCTCTCCTCACCCAGCTGAATATCAGTACTCAGCACAAATGCCATTTGTGAAAAGTCACTGAGGCTGGGCATGGTAGCTCACACCTGTGATCCCAACAATTTGAGAGGCTAAGACGTCTCAGGAGTTGAGCCCAGGAGTTCAAGACTAGCCTAGGCAACACAGGGAAACTGAAAAAAAAAAAAAAAAAAATTAGCCAGGCATGGTGATACTTGTAGTCCTAGCTACTCTAGAGGCTGAAGTGGATCACTTGAGCCCAGTAGGTCAAGGCTGAAGTGAGCTACGATCACAACACTGCACTCTAGCGAGACCCTGTCTCAGAAAAAAGAAAAAGAAAAAAAGAAGTTACGGAGTCAGTTTCCCAGGAAACTTGGGAGCTCCTAGGGACCAAGAGTTTGGAAGAATTACAGTAAGGAGGTAGGAGGAAGGAACTGGCCGGGCATAAGCTGTGTGAAAACAGATCGGATGGGTTGGTGTGGATTGGTGCTGGTGAATGCAAAGAGGAGAAGTTACAGCAAAGACGAATAGTGGTGACATGAATAGAGGCCTGAAATGACTTTGAAATCATTTGAAAGTGCACTGTATAATAAAACTTAAAATAAGTTGTGTGTAGTTTTCTGGGGCTGCGCAGAATTGGTTAAGGCAGGCACGATGGCCACCACAAGGTGGTGCTCTGACTATATTCACAGCCACCAACTCGAATTTCCTCAGAGCTTTACAGTTCACCACTCCGCTCTCAGTCTTTTTGGGCTCTAACTAGGGGTCTGTCACACTCCAGCCATACTCAGCCAGCCTGCTATTAGTGCCAAGCCTTCCTCCTGGCGCAATGACAGTGTAAATTTCAGCAATGGCAGAAGAGAGACAAATACAGCTGTTGTGCATTTTAGAATAATTGCTGTAGGCCATTTGGAGACAGATTTATAATAACAGCACTTATACAGACTTATACAATATTTCACTTTCCTATTTTATCCCCATTCAACACTCTGCATCATGAACTTTTGAATTCTTTCAACTCATGTGAGTCTAGAATTATCTTCCCCTAATTTTACAAAGTGAGGCTTGCACCCTCCCCCCGACCCCGTTCCCAGAAGGCACTATGCACTCTCATCTCAACCTCCAGCCCTTTCATGTGCAATTCCTTCTGCTGGGAGCTCCGTTCACCCTCTCCCCACTCAGCTGAATATCAGTACTCAGCACAAATGCCATTTGTGAAAAGCCTCCACCTACTTCCACTCCAAGTCTGGGCTCCTTTCTTTGCCTGGGTCTTCTCCAGTTCATCCATCTACAGGCATTTCTCTCAATGATGTCTTATCTGTCACCTCCAATCCACCTCTCCTCAGCTTTCTTATCCATAGATTGTCAATGTCTATCACAATTTCCTACTTACTAAGTGGATGAATGAATGAATAAATAAATAAAGTTCTAAAGGATCAAAAATCTTTCCTCATCTTGAGTCATAGCAGAGATGGAAATATCCAGAGATTTACACCTGAACCAGAACATCTCACTGGCTGCAGTAATTGACTGCCTTTCCCCAGAAAACGCCTAAATGGTCTAAATGGAAACATTGGGGGCCCTACAGTGAGCCATAGATCAGGGGAGATCCCCCAGTGCTGGCACAGCAAGACTTCAAGGCCCATAATCTGTGCAGAAGATCTGAACAACATAGTGTACAGGGTAAGACTGTCTGTCATATATTGTAGTCTCACTAAGCGGTTTCTTGGAATTGATGTCATTGGGAGCATAAACAGAAGCAGCAAGCTTCTGTGTTGCTCCAGGTTCCTTCCACCTTCTATTTTCCTCTAGGTTTTGGGGAACATCTTACCCCCAAGGACTGTAAAATCTCTGAACTTGGGGTACCCTCTGAGTGAGTCAAAGGGACTCATGATCTGCCTGCACAGGTGTCTCATGTTTGTCTTTTGCACTAATTGCTCCCTGGTTCTGGAGCAAACCAAATAAAGGCAATCTTGCTTCAAAACCAAGTTGTCATTCTCACCCATCCTTTGTGAAACAGGTGGTGAGTGTATCTCATCTTGGATGTGGTTATGAAAAGGCTGGATTCCTCTTGGCATCATCTTTCTGGCATAAGCCAGAATTATTTTCTGTTCATTTGTTAATTCTTTCTTCCCTGTTTTCCTCCCATCTTTCTGGAACACTCAATGAACATTCACTAGGTGCCAAGCTCTACGATGGAGATATAAAGCTGAATAACACAACATTGCCCCACCTTCAAGGTATTCACCAAATTCTAGAGTGACAGAAAAGTAAACAAATACTTATAACACATCTGAATAAGTACTGTAATGTAGGAATATATGAGGCCTTGTAAATCAAGGGAGTGGCCACAGCATGTGGTCAGATGTTTTGAAAACAGCTGGTGGGAGGGGTCCTGGTGGGAGTGTTTGCTGATTTCCGTGTGACAAATTTTGTCATTATGACTTTTTCTTTCTTTCTTTCTTTCTTTCCTTTCTTCCTTCCTTCCTTCCTTCTTTCCTTCCTCTTTCTTTCTTTCTCTCTTTCTTTCTCTTCTTTCTTTCTTCCTTTCTTTCTTTCTTTCCTTCTTTCTTTCTTCTTTTGAGGCAGAGCCTCACTCTGTTGCCAAGGCTAGAGTACAATTGCACAATCACAGCTCACTGCAGCCTTGACCTCCCCAAGCTCAGGTGATCCTCCCACCTCAGCCTCCCAACTAGCTGGGGCTACAGGCACGCACCACGATGCCCAGCAATTTTTTTGTAGTTTTCATAGACACAGGGCTTCACTATGTGACCCAGGCTGGTCTTGAACTCCTGGGCTCAAGTGATCTGCCTGATTTAGCCTTCCAAAGTGCTAGGATTACAGGTGTGAACCACTGCTCCTGGCTGACTGATTTCAATTTACCAACCGATATCACTGGAGATAAATTTTAAAAAATGGCTTTTTTGATCAGTGAGAGCTGGCTCCAGCACGTGACCATGATTTCAGCCTTGTGACACCCTGAGCAGATCCGTTCATTCTGTTCCTGGACTTTTGACCTACAGGACTGTGAGCTAGATGAGTGCTATTTTAAGCCCATAAATTTGTGGTAATTTTTAATGCAGCCATAAAGAACTAACTCAATGCTGTTTAAACCCTCTTTAAGGATGTGAAAACTAAGGCTTAGAAGCAGTAAGGAGTTTGACCAAGGCCATGAGCATCTAGCAAGTGATGAAGCTGGGATGCACAATGAGATGAGTCTGACTCGAAGGCCTGGGACCTTGTATCTTATGCTTTATGACCTCCCATAGAAAACCATGACACATAAACCACAAAAGGCCAGAACTATGAGGGACTCCATTCCCTTATTTATTTGTTTACTTTTTTGTCTCTTTTGATCTTTGTTGGTTTAAAGTCTGTTTTATCAGAGACTAGGATTGCAACCCCTGCCTTTTTTGGTTTTCCATTTGCTTGGTAGATCTTCCTCCATCCTTTTATTTTGAGCCTATGTGTGTCTCTGCACGTGAGATGGGTTTCCTGAATACAGCACACTGATGGGTCTTGAGTCTTTATCCAATTTGCCAGTCTGTGTCTTTTAATTGGAGCATTTAGTCCATTTACATTTAAAGTTAATATTGTTATGTGTGAATTTGATCCTGTCATTATGATGTTAGCTCGATGTTTTGCTCGTTAGTTGATGCAGTCTCTTCCTAGTCTCAATGGTCTTTACATTTCGGTATGATTTTGCAGTGGCTGGTACCGGTTGTGCCTTTCCATGTTTAGCGCTTCCTTCAAGAGCTCTTTTAGGGCAGGCCTGGTGGTGACAAAATCTCTCAGCATTTGCTTGTCTGTAAAGTATTTTATTTCTCCTTCACTTATGAAGCTTAGTTTGGCAGGATATGAAATTCTGGGTTGAAAATTCTTTTCTTTAAGAATGTTGAATATTGGCCCCCACTCTCTTCTGGCTTGTAGGGTTTCTGCCGAGAGATCTGCTGTTAGTCTGATGGGCTTCCCTTTGATGGTAACCTGTCCTTTCTCTCTGGCTGCCCTTAACATTTTTTCCTTCATTTCAACTTTGGTGAATCTGACAATTATGTGTCTTGGAGTTGCTCTTCTCGAGGAGTATCTTTGTGGCGTTCTCTGTATTTCCTGAATCTGAATGTTGGCCTGCCTTGCTAGATTGGGGAAGTTCTCCTGGATAATATCCTGCAGAGTGTTTTCCAACTTGTTTCCATTCTCCCCATCACTTTCAGGTACACCAATCAGACGTAGATTTGGTCTTTTCACATAGTCCCACATTTCTTGGAGGCTTTGCTCGTTTCTTTTTATTCTTTTTTCTCTAAACTTCCCTTCTCGCTTCATTTCATTCATTTCATCTTCCAGGGCTGATACCCTTTCTTCCATTTGATCGCATCGGCTCCTGAGGCTTCTGCATTCTTCACGTAGTTCTCGAGCCTTGGTTTTCAGCTCCATCAGCTCCTTTAAGCACTTCTCTGTATTGGTTATTCTAGTTATACATTCTTCTAAATTTTTTTCAAAGTTTTCAACTTCTTTGCCTTTGGATTGAATATCCTCCCGTAGCTCGGAGTAATTTGATCGTCTGAAGCCTTCTTCTCTCAGCTCGTCAAAGTCATTCTCCGTCCAGCTTTGTTCCGTTGCTGGTGAGGAACTGCGTTCCTTTGGAGGAGGAGAGGTACTCTGGTTTTTAGAGTTTCCAGTTTTTCTGCTCTGTTTTTTCCCCATCTTTGTGGTTTTATCTACTTTTGGTCTTTGATGATGCTGATGTACAGATGGGTTTTTGGTGTGGATGTCCTTTCTGTTAGTTTTCCTTCTAACAGACAGAACCCTCAGCTGCAGGTCTGTTGGAGTACCTGGCCGGCCGTGTGAGGTGTCAGTCTGCCCCTGCTGGGGGGTGCCTCCCAGTTAGGCTGCTCGGGGGTCAGGGGACAGGGACCCACTTGAGGAGGCAGTCAGCCCGTTCTCAGATCTCCAGCTGCATGCTGGGAGAACCACTGCTCTCCTCAAAGCTGTCAGACAGGGACATTTAAGTCTGCAGAGGTTACTGCTGTCTTTTTGTTTGTCTGTGCCCTGCCCCCAGAGGTGGAGCCTACAGAGGCAGGCAGGCCTCCTTGAGCTGTGGTGGGCTCCACCCAGTTCAAGCTTCCAGGCTGCTTTGTTGACCTAAGCGAGCCTGGGCAATGGCGGGCGCCCCTCCCCCAGCCTCGCTGCCGACTTGCTGTTTGATCTCAGCCTGCTGTGCTAGCAATCAGCGAGACTCCGTGGGCATAGGACCCTCTGAGCCAGGTGCGGGCTATACTCTCCTGGGGCACCGTTTCCTAAGCCTGTGGGAAAAGCACAGTATTCGGGTGGGAGTGGCCCGATTTTCCAGGTGCCGTCTGTCACCCCTGGAAGGGGAACTCCCTGACCCCTTGCGCTTCCCGAGTGAGGCAATGCCTCGCCCCTGCTTCGGCTGGCGCACGGTGCGCTCACCCACTGACCTGCGCCCACTCTCTGGCACTCCCTAGTGAGACGAACACGGTACCTCAGATGGAAATGCAGAAATCACCCGTCTTCTGCGTTGCTCGCGCTGGGAGCTGTAGACCGGAGCTGTTCCTATTCGGCCATCTTGGCTCCTCCCTATTTGTTTACTTTTTAGGGACCATAAAATATGCATTATTATTAAAAATGAAATTCTAAGCTAGAGGAAAATCGAATGCTGAGTGTGTCTTTGGACTTGAAGTGCCGCCTCTGTGGTTAGCTTGATATTGATTTCAGAGGAAAACACTGTGGAGTAACAGAAATTTCATATGGGACTCTACTCATTAAATGTTTGAGTTTGGCTGGAATGTCCATTTCTGCTTTTTTCCTCTAGCCTGACCAGATGTGCTTAGAAAATTTGGTTCCCCGAATATGTACATCTGTCAAAATTCCTGTCAATTTTACCATGACTGCCAAGGGAGTGAACAAAGAGAGTTAGCGATTAACTTCAAAGAACTTTGTTGGAGAGGAATAAAGATATTTAAGGCCTATTTTGTGAACTAATTGCATTTGCATATTTATGGGATTTACTGATATAGCAGTAATTAAAAACTATTTAGTAGTCTTAAAGGACGCATAACTCAGTTGCTGTTTGCATAATAAACACTTCCTTATTATGTTTGCATAATAAACCCTCTCCCCTTGCTTCTTCCAAAAGACATCGGTCGATCTAATAGGTGCCATATCTTACTTGAAAATAATGGAGAAACAGAGTGCAAAGGCTCATGGGGATGTGAAGTGGGGACTTCTAAAAGATATATATTTTCAGGTACTTTCTTAATGATGGGCTTGGCCTGAACTTCTGTAAGAGAATCGCAGATTCAAATCCCAGATTAAGTCTTTGTTTCTTTTACCCAAGTAATGCTACTTAAGAAGTCCAAATACGGTTGGGTGAGGTGGCTTACAGCTATAATCTCAAAACTTTGGGAGGCCGAGGCAGGTGGATCACCTGAGGTCAGGAGTTCGAGACTAGCCTGGTGAAGCCCTGTCTCTACTAACAATACAAAAATTAGCCAGGTGTGGTGGCATGCACCTATAGTCCCAGCTACTCAGGAGGCTGAGGCAGGAGAATCACTTGAACTTGGGAGGCAGAGGTTGCAGTGAGCCGAGATCACACCACTGCACTCCAGCCTGGAAAACAGTGTGAGACTCCATCTCAAAAAAAAAAACAAAAAAAAAAAACAAGTGCAAATGCCTAGCCCCTCATGATTCCAAATTTTGACTTAAATATACTGATCTGCTGGAAAGGCTAGAATGAGACTTACCACCACACTCATCCTGCCAAGGATGATGTCTGGGGAATTAGCAGAAACAATGCAGATAAAAAGCTTTCTCTGGGTGGATGTATTAGTCTGTTCTCACACTGCTATACAGGCATACCTGAAACTGGGTTATTTATTTTATTTTATTTTGTTTTATTTTTTGAAACGGAGTTTTGCTCTTGTTTCCAGGCTGGAGTTCAATGACGCAATCTCGGCTCACTGCAACCTCTGCCTTCCGGGTTCAAGCGATTCTCCTTCCTCAGCCTCCTGAGTAGCTGGGATAACAGGCATGGGCCACCATGTCCAGCTAATTTTGTACTTTTAGTAGAGATGGGGTTTCACCATGTTGGTCAGGCTGGTCTCGAACTCCTGACCTCAGGTGGTCCACAAGACTGGGTAATTTATAAAGAAAGTGGTTTAATTGACCCATAGTTCTGCATGGCTGGGGAGACCTCAGGAAACTTACAATCATGGTGGAAGGGGAAGGGGAAGCAAGGCAACATCATCCATGATGGAGAGAGAGAGAGAGAGAAGGGGGAAGCGCCATACTTTTAAACTATCAGATCTCATGAGAACTCACTATCATGAGAACAGCAAGGGGGAAATCTGCCCCCATGATCCAATAACCTCTCACCAGGCCCCTCCTCTGACACATGGGGATTGAAATTTGAGATGAGATTTGGGTGAGGACATAGAGCCAAACCATAATAGTGGATGAAAAATGCTGTATGTAAGAATAGTGAGGACGGACCATTTTTGTGAAAAATTGAAGGGTGGTGAGAGGAGCAATACCAAACCTAAAAGAACCGAGTATGAGCCAGGTGTAGTGGTGCACGCCTATATTCCTAGCTACTGGGGAGGCCAAGGCAGAAGGATCACTTGAGTTCAGGAGATCAAGAAGAGCAACATACCGAGACCTCATCTCTACTAAAAAGAGAAGAAATTAGCCAGGTGTGGTGGCACACACATATACCCCCGGCTATGGGAGGCTGGGGTGGGAGGATTGCTTGAGGCTGGGAGATGGAGGCTACAGTGAGCCAAGATCACACCACTGCATTCCAGCCTGGGTGACAGAGTGAGACTCTGCCTCTTAGGAAAAAAAAAAAAAGCTAAAAGTACTGAGTAAACAAAATCCAGACGGGACACTAAGATTAGAAAAAGAAAGATCTAAGCCAGCTGACAGTACAGAGCAAGGCTGTCAAGGAAAGATCAGGAAGCATTGTATATAAACTACTTTGAAGACAAGTCACTCACACAAAATCATTGCCATCTTGACAGAATTCATCAGCCAATAAAGAGCCATAATGGGCAGGATTACTAGACTGTTGTTAAGTTAGCTAGCTAATGAAGTCATAATGTACCTGTATTACACATCATTAGCAATGGCCTTCCAGTAACAGATGGGCATATCAGAAAGTGCAAAGAAAAGGGAGGGAAGCATGTCCCCAGAAGGTTTGACTTAGAGTCATAGCTTACTAAAATGTGTGGCAAGAATGCAATGTCGATCATCGCCTCAATTAAACCTTTGCATAAAGGGATGCTTCTGCATTGCTTTCCCATAAAAAGTGCTACCTACATAGCTATATTGCCTGTAGCTTGCCTTTCTCTTGTCCTAATTCATCCAATAAGTAGAAGCTGACAATTCAAAGAACTGATAGGAAGAGCTGAGACTTTGAGGGCCAGATCAGTCCTCTATGATCTTGTCTCTTGATGAAGTCCCATTTATCTGCCCACCCTCTCTAAAGAGTATTTCTCAGATAAACTTTCCATAACTGTGTACCAAAGTTCCTCCACCAAGTTACATTTAAATTTCTCTTTCTTCTGAAGTATTTTCAAATGTATAGCAGAATTGGATGGATAGTACAAAGAACTCCCCCAGACCCCCACAATCATTTGGGAATAAGTTAGCGACATGATCAACATGATGTGCCCTGTTTTTTTTTTTTTTTTTTTTTTTTTTTTTGAGACAGAGTCTCATTCTGTCACCCAGGCTGAAGTGCAGTGGTGTGATCTTGGCTCAGTGCAACCTCCGCCTTCTGGGTTCACAGGATTCTCATGCCTCAGCCTCCCAAGTAGCTGGAATTACAGGCATGTGCCACCGCGCCCAGCTAATTTTTGTATTTTTAGTAGAGATAGGGTTTTACCATGTTGGCCAGGCTGGCCTTGAACTCCTGACCTCAGGTGATCCACCCACCTAGGTCTCCTAAAGTGCTGGGATTACAGGCGTGAGCCACGGTGCACGATCTTCCCTCATTCTTGAATACTTAGTGTGCTGGTCTTACAAACAAGGACATTCTTTTGCATAATCTTGATACAATTAAAATCAGGAAACCAACATTACTACATTGCCACATTACTACCATCTAATCCACATACCTCATTTGAGTTTCAATTCTTCCCAAAATGTTCTTTATAACAAAAGGATCCAATTCAGAATCAGATATCGCACTTGTGTCTCTTTAGTCTGATAGGTTCCTCAGTCTTTCCTTAAGTTTTATAACCTTGGCACTTTTGTGTGTGTGTGTTTTTGTTTTTGAGACAGGGTCTACCTCTATTGCCCAGGCTGGAGTGCAGTGGTACAATCACAGCTCACTGCAGACTCTATCTCCTGAGCTCAAGTGATCCTCCTGCCTCAGCCTCCCAAGTAGCTGGGACTACAGGAGTGCACCACCACATTGAACTAATTTTTTATTTTTTTATGTGGAGACAGGATGTCTTTATGTAGCTTAGGCTGGTCTCAAACTCCTGGGCTCAAGCAGTCTTCTTACTTCAACCTCCCAAAGTACTGGGATTACAGGTGTGAGCCATTTCGCCTGGCCCACCTTGGCACTTTTGAAGATGCCTGCTGTTTTGTTTGTCCCACAGTATGCCATTGTCTGATCTGGTGTTTCCTCCTGAATAGATTCAAGTTATGAATTTTTGGCAAGACTATACCGGAGGAGCTATGGAAGCTAGGTGTGCTTGTTACTATTGGGGTGTCATTCTCCTAGGCTGCTAAGTGGACAGAGCTAGGGAATATATGCATGTATGAACATGTGTAAACACACATTACATTTGTATTTATTTCTTTTCTTTTCTTTTTTTTTTTTTGAGGTGGAGTCTCCCTCTGTCTCCTAGGCTGGAGTGCAATGGCGCGATCTTGGTTCATGGCAACCTCCACCTCCTGATTCAAACAATTCTCCTGCCTCAGCCTCCCGAGTAGCTGGGATTACAGGCATGTGCCACCACGCCTGACGAATTTTTGTAGTTTCAGTAGAGATGGGGTTTCACCATGTTGGTCAGGCTGGTCTCAAACTCCTGACCTCAAGTGATCCACTGGCCTCGGCCTCCCAAAGTGCTAGGATTACAGGCTTGAGCTACCACGCCCAGCTTATTTGCAATTATTTATATATTTAGCAAATGTACTGAAAACCATGGGTTCACACTGATACCTCCAAAACCAAGTCAACACCGCATAGTTATCTTAGTTATCTCTCTTTCTGTATATACCACTTCCTTCACCAACAGTAGGAAAGCAGTTAGGCTACATTTTATTGGTAGATGAAAATTAGGTGGAGAACTTCATGGATTCTAAACAAAGGGACTGAGTGATTAGGAGAATAGAAATCAAATATATACTTTCCCCCCTTCAGTTGGCTCTGTGAAAATTTATATCAAAATTTGCCTCTATAATCTCATTTTTAATAAAAAAAAGCAGGCAGATGTTGGAAATGGTATTTGTTTTTTCTTTCTAGAGCATCTGGGGGTGTCTAGAAATGGAAAATAGTGTTATTGTATAGAATTATGCATCATTTTCCTTAGTAATGAAAAATGAATGGGTATTCAATCAAAAAGTGAAAAAAAACTTTAATTAAATGATGTTGAACTTTAACAGTTTTCATCTTCAATGAGCCTAGAAGCATCCTTTCTAGAAGGTTACTTTCTGAATTGTGAGCAGTGAAAATTTGAGAAGCCCTCCTATTTATCAAAAATCAATGTTTCTTTTAATTAAAAGGGCTTAGGAAAAACAAAAAGCACTTTTCCATTGCATTGTTTGCAGTTGTTCTTCATTAGACAACACCAGGTTTCCATTAGCCTTGTGTAATTCAAGAGCCCAAGAACCATTGTCAAATGCTGAAGATGTTACTGCATAAGTCTGATTTAGAACAGCTATTTGGATTTCAATTATTAATGAAATTAGTGTCCTGAATGTCAGCAAGAGCACTGCCTTAGGTAAAGGCTGTAAAGGAAATCATATTAGTGTGGAATTTCCTCTCCTTAGGGGCTCCTCTTAGATTACATTATTCACTTAGCTATCTCCTGTCAGGAAAATGGAAATGTTGGCCACGGTCTGATCTTGGGGCAGAACCAAAGGGAGAAGTTAAGGGATTTCATGATGGCATCAATTCCAAAACATTTGCACGGTGCTGGTATTGCCTTTGGCCCCACTGAGTGTGTTTACAAAATAGCACCAGTAAGGATAGCATCAACTGGCAAACGGAGAAGGAGAAGAACAGAGTGGAGAGGAACCCTGTTAGGAAAAATTGAGCGGCGTTCCATCTGGTAGGCAAGTTTGCATTTCTTCTTTTTGGGATCTGCCCAGGAACGTTGGCAAGTGTAATGGCTCCCCTGTGGGCCTGCGTCCTGGTGGCTGCAGGTGAGTCCTTTTAATGATTTTACTAGGCATTAAGGATTAACTCTTAGAAGATAGAGACAATATTTGTATACACTGTGCTGTAGAACTTCTCAGGCATGTTTGCTTTTATTCATCGTCTGTAAAATGCCAGTCCTGTGAAGCTATATGGAAAACAATGATTTGTTTCTGACTTTGTTCCTATGATTGCAAATACATATACATATAGCATCAGACAGTGGGGCTTTTTACACATAGCTGAAAATATGCTCTGAAATGTTATAATTACTTGATAAATCTCTGCTTTTCTAGAAATCAAGCTCTCTGCAGCTTGATTGAGAGTTTGGTGCATTCTTTTTCAAATTTGCTTTTATGTGTGGATAATATGTTTTTATTATCCAAAATAGTCTTGGCTTCATTATCAGCTGTTAGCAGCCCAGAGAAAATGTCCGTTAGATTTGTCATGGCTACAGATATATGTATATCATTTTGGTATTAAAGGCCTTAACATCTCGCCTTACAAAATCTATATAGGTGATGAGTATATCTCTAAAGACAGGTACTATAAACTGGTAAGTTTTGAGTCTACAATTCCTCTTAAAAGTAATTTAGAAGTTAATACTTTTTTTTTTTTAATTTCTAGAACTATAGTTCCATGGCACCAGTATTAACTCTACTGAATTGAATCATTTTAGTTAGGATACAATTGATTCTTAGTACATGTGCACAAATCAAGAATTTATGATTATGCTGGTGTTCTCAACACCCCACTTTCTTGAGGTATCTCCTAGAGCTCATATCTGAATTCTCAAGTTTTAGAATGTAACTGGAAGTGGAATGAGTCAATTATAGAGATGAGTTAGAAATTTGGTAGCCAGGAAGCTGGAAATGATTTTTTTATTGGGTAGAGAAGAAAAATAGCCACTTATCATTAAAGTATAAAAATCCTGGATGTTGAACATAAAGGATAAAAGCATATCTTAATTGTAAAAAATAAATGCCAAATGGGTTTCTTAGTAGAAAATAATTGTGAACATTAAACTAAGATAAAATAGAAAAATGAAGGTAAGAAAACAGACTAAGTTCTCAACAATATCTCTCTAATGTTTTGTATTATGCATGATTTTTGTTCTAAATGTAGCAGAAAGAAGTGTTTTAATAGTGTCTGATAACCAGCGCTTACCATAAATCATTCCATGGATACTTGTTGCAGAAAGATCAACCCTGTGGAATTTTACTGGGTTTTACTATATTTACTTTACATATTTTACTATATTTACAAATCAAGATGATTTGTAAATGTAAGAGCACTGAACCAATCCCAGGGGACAGTGTGCTGGCATAGAAGGAGGCCTGAACAAGGAGAGCCAGCTAATTCCTGCTTCACTGCTCACCAGCCACGTAACCCTGGGAAGTCAATTAATCTCTTAGAGACTCAGTTTTCCTGTAAGTTAACTTTATTTTGGATATTCATGACAATCAGATAAGACAGCATTGTTAAATTGTAAGGTGCAATGCAAATGTAAGATATTATTAACCTGAAAACACATGCAGAAAATACCACTGGCTATTTCTGTCCAATAATATACTCCATACAACATGTCAGTCTTCTTTTTGAAAGGTTACTTGCTGTTGTTCCTAATATTCTCAGGGAGCCAGGTTACACTTAATCATGTAGCATCATGATTAAGAGCTTGGACTTCGAATCCAGACCAGCTCTGTGTAAATATGACTCCTTTCGCTTGCAAGCTTCATGACCTTGGGCAGTGCTAACCTCACTATGCCAATAGTCCCACAACTGCAGGAATAGTGCACTCCTCACAGAGCTGCAGAGTACCTGTCTCATAAGTTTGTTGGGAACGTTGAAGGAGATCATTCATGTGAGGGCTTAGCCTGGTGCTTGGCATAAAGTCAGCATTCAATTAGTGCTAGGAATTCAATAGATAAATCTCATTTCCTTTTTTTTAATTATTATTATACTTTAAGTTTTAGGGTACATGTGCACAATGTGCGGGTTAGTTACATATGTATACATGTGCCATGCTGGTGTGCTGCACCCATTAACTCGCCATTTAGCATTAGGTATATCTCCTAATGCTATCCCTCCCCCCAGTCTCATTTCCTTTTAACCGCTCAGATATATGTGTAACTCTCTTATAATCCTACAGATACATAGTAACTAAAGCAAGAATAGTGCTTTCCATCAAAGTGCCCTGAACACTTTAAGATAGGTGCATGAGAGAGTAAGTCATTAAAACAAGGAAAACTAAGGAATAATTTTACTATGTTCTTATCCCTCTCCTTTTCAATCTCTCTTCACCTACAAGGCTTCATAGCTCAGTCCCTAACACATTCTACTTTCCAGAAATCTTACAAGTGAATTATTTGAAGCTGATTATTAGCATTCAAGAAGGCAGTTTTGGCCAGGAATCTTTTCTGGGCCTGTTGATAGCTTCCATCAGTGTCTGTTGAAACATCACTGAACTGTGAGTCACTTAGTGCTTGTGTGAATGTCACATTAGCTTTCAAGGGGCATAATTTACTGTTAATTAATGGTCACTTAAATCCTTAATCTCTCTCCTGTAATTGATCTTTCTCCTCAGGCAAATTTGCATTCATAGTAGAAATGTAATTTATTATTTCTTCCCATCTTAAACAAAGAACTCTTTCCCCTTTTGGTTTATTTAAGCACATTTCCATTTGCTTATTATTTTTCTCCTTTCAGTGCTTGATTCTCTTTTGTTCCTAGACCTAGCTTCCAGAACTTTCTCTTTTTAACCAAGATTTTGACCCATTCTAGAAAATATGAGTTTATCCATAGGGAACCTATGGATTGCTTCCTAGACAAGATCGCAGAGGGGAATTTGAGTCTTTGTGAGCAGACGGTGCTAGGAACACATATTCATTTCTCAGAATTATGTTTTAATGCTGTCTCAGGTAATTTCCTGTATTGAAACATACTCATTTCGGTGTTTCACCAACTGAGACTTGAATTGGGAGCTTCCAAGCGAGGTAAACGTGAAGCTGCCCACAGCAAAGTTGGCAGGAAAAGCATTGGTCCAGCTTTGCTTTGTGCTCCTGACTTCCCTCCCCTGGGGTACACCAGCGAGAAATGTTCTCAAGTAGAGAGATTCACAGCACACTTTTTGACAATAACAGTTCACAAAAACCCCACAAATGATGCCTGATGCAAGCCACCCACCTTAGTCCTGCACGCCTGAATAGCTAACGCCATTTTAGGCATCTTCTTGGGTGAATAGTTAGGGAGTTAAAATGCTCATTAGATTCCCAGTTCCAGTGGTAATGAAAGTGTATATTGCACAGCCCACAAGGAGTCTGGCATTGCACCTCCAGCATTGTTGTTAGCATTTTGGTCACACTGACATTGTTATATCATAGAAATTGCCGCCTGTGGCGGCAAGTGACATGACATCATTCATAAAGAAATGGGTATAAACAGGATTGTCACACAGGGAGAAGCGATCTCATTTACAGTTTCCTGCTGGATCCCTCATACCTTCGGCAGCTCATCAAAATAACCATCAAAACCACTGAGAGCCCAGGCAAATTCACACGCAGGACACTACAGAGAGATTTCACTCACGCACTTTGTCAGGAGGTGTGCAATTTGCTTCGGTCCAATGACTGAGTGTCCCCTAAGGGCTGGCAAAGCTTGTGAACAAAATATCTTTTTGCAATTCAGAGAAAGCCCTCACAAATCTGTCACTTCCAATTGTTGGTGCTCATTTCTCTTGCTTCCCTTCGCCTGGCCTCAATACCAATCACAGCTCCTCTACAAATCAAGATTTTGGGGTCAGAAGAAACGGTTGTTCCCTGGAACCAGAGAGAATTTTCTCAAAACAAAGATCTCATTTTCTGACAAGTGCATTTTATTTAAGGACAGATGAAATGAGAAAAGAGATTTTTGAGGAGAAAAGTACAAATTGGGCTCCCGTTAATCCCATTGTCTAGAAATCTGTACAAGTTTTTTGGGTTAATGGGTTTCTTCATGTTTTTTGCTTGATTTTTCTATTGAATTTTTGAATTACAAATGAAAAACCAAAAGAAAAACCAAGAGGGGAGTTAAGTTTTGGCTAAGTGTGTAGGTGGGTTTTTTCTAGATGCTAGGAGAGGATGATACAGGAATAAAGAAATTATTCTGTCTCCAAAATGCAAGATTGTTGTAAAATGGAATTGTAGGTACAGTTTTGCAAACTTGGAGATGGCATTGATTTACTTGTTTTTACAATGAGATTTCTCCATTGGGCACTTAGGCCATCAGCTTACTTTAAGCGTTTGCCAAAGGCCCCACCAGCTGGCTGTGAATTGATGCAGATTTTGGTGAGCTGAAAGCTCTATTCTAGTAAGAGCCACCGAGTCCTGAACAGTCTGAAACCTCCTAAAGAAACCAAGCTCCTCTTACTTTTATCTTCACAATGATAGTTTCTTTTCCAGGAATTCTAGCCACAGATACACATCATCCCCAGGATTCTGCTCTGTATCATCTCGGCAAGGAGCTATTACAGAAATATCATAAAGAAGTGAGACCGGTTTACAACTGGACCAAGGCCACCACAGTCTACCTGGACCTGTTCGTCCATGCTATATTGGATGTGGTAAGGACCATCTTGCCCCTTCCTATTCTTATTAACGTCTTTTAAAACAGTCTGCAGTTCATGCAGGAGCCTATGAGAGGTTATATTCTTGAGATTGTAGTTGAACTGGCGGGGAAGTTGTGCTAGATTCATTTTAGCAGTTAGGTAAAATATTCATTGGGCAACTCATGCTTTCTAGCCCCCAGTGGACACTGTGAAGGGCAAATCATCTGGATCATGGAATTAAGATGTTTTAAGAATTGTGAAGCTGGGTGTGGTGGCTCATACCTGTAATCCTAGCACATTGGGAGGCCAAGGTAGGCAGATCACTTGAGCACATGAGTTGGAGGCCAGCTTAGGCAGCTTGGTGAAACCCTGTCTGTACCAAAAATACAAAAACTAGCCAGGCATGGTGGTGCATGCCTGTAGTCCCAGCTACTCAAGAGGCTGAAGAGGGAGGATAGCTTGAGCTTGGGAGGTTGAGGCTGCAATGAGCCATGATCATGCCACTGCACTCCAGCCTGGGTGGCAGATCCACACCTTGTCTCCAAAAAAAAAAAAAAAAAAAAAAAAAAAAATTGTGGTCATGGATCACAGTACATATTGTATGAATATTGCTGAAACCAAAAACAGTAATAGGTATTTTATCCTATGGTTCACATTTGTTAATGATAATAACAGATTTAAGAAGAGATTCACTACTTATTGCTTGAGATTTAAAAGAGAGAAAAAAATGCCTTATTATCTTGAGTTTATAAGGGGGCTTTTATATCTAAAGCGTTTGCTAAGAATGGTGGGGAGAATTTGTTTATTAAAGCATCCTTTTCTCCTACGTCTGAAAGACGGGCTGTGGGAATGAAACGAACACTGTAAAGTAGTTGGCAGAGTTCTTAGGAAGCCATCAACAAGTGATGATCCTGATGGTTAGCACCTCTTCCTCTTCCTCCTTTTTTCTAGTTACAAAGTCTTTGATTTCAATTGGTCCCAGAGTTATTTTGATTTCTCTCTCTTTTTTTTTTTTGAGACGGAGTCTCTCTCTGTCGCCCAGGCTGGAGTCCAATGGCATGATCTCGGCTCACTGCAACCTTTGCCTCCTGAGTTCAAGCGATTCTCCTGCCTTAGCCTCCCTAGTAGCTGGGATTACAGGCAAGCGCCACCATGCCCGGCTAATTTCTGTATTTTTAGTAGAGACGGGGTTTCACCTGTTGGTCAGGCTGGTCTCGAACTCCTGACCTCAAGTGATCCATCTGCCTCTGCCTCCCAAAGTGCTGGGATTACAGGCGTGAGCCACCGTGCCCGGCAATTTCTCTTAAAAGCAGATGTTACTAAGCTCGTTTTGCTAAAGTAATTTAATCATTGTTTTTCCATTTACTTCTCAAAAATTGTTTTCTAATTGAGGTGAAATATACCTATATGGAAATACACAGACCTTAAATGTACAAGCTGATGAGTGTTGCTAATTACATATACTCATATAACATTTATTTATTTATTTATTTATTTATTTATTTATTTTGAGACAGAGTCTGGCTCTGTCACCCAGGCTGGAGTGCAGTATCACGATCTCAGCTCACTGCAACCTCTGCCTCCCGGGTTCAAGTGATTCTCCTGCCTCAGCCTCCTGAGTAGCTGGGATTACAGGCATGCACCACCACACCTGACTAATTTTGTATTTTTAGTAGAGATAGGGTTTCACCATGTTGGTCAGGCTAGTCTCGAACTCCTGACCTCAAAAGATCTGCCCACCTCAGCCTCCCAAAGTGCTGGGATTACAGGTGTGAGCCACCACACCCGGCTATTTATTTATTTTTTGAGATGGAGTCTCACTCTGTTGCCCAGGCTGGAGTGCAGTGGCACCATCTTGGCTCACTGCAACCTCCACCTCCCAGGGACAAGCAATTCTCCTGCCTCAGCCTCCTGAGTAGCTGGGATTACAGGTGTCTGCCACCACACCCAGCTCATTTTTATATTTTTTATTAGAGATGGGGTTCCACCATGTTGGCCAGGCTGGTGTTGCACTCCTGACCTCAAGTGGTCTGGCCGCCTCAGCCTCCCAAAAGTGCTGGGATTACAGGCGTGAGCCACTGTGCCCGGCCATATAACCCATATCTCTATCAAGATATCAAAGATCCCCAAAAAGGTCCCTTGTTCCCTTCCTAGTCCATCCCCATCCTCTTCACCCACAGAGACAAATACTCTTCTGATTATTTCTTTCAGCAGTGATTAGTATTGCTGGTTGTAGAACTCCATGTGATGAAATTTTATTGTGTGTACTCGATTGTGTCTGGCTTTTTCACTCGGCATTTTGAGATTCACTTATGCTGCTGTGTGTATCAGTAGTTTGTTCCTTTTTCTTAATAAGTAGTATTCAGTTATGGCTATATCATGATTTGTTTGTCCATTCTCCTGTTGACAGGCATTTGGGTTGTTTCTAATTTTAGGACAGTATGAATAAAGCTGCTAAGAATTTTCTTGTACGAGTCTTTTTGTGTATATGTTTCCATTTCTTTTAAGTAAAACCTAGAAGCTCTGTGACTGGGTCACAGGAGGGTGTATACTTAATGAGAAACTGCCATACTTATTTGCAAAGTCGTTGTGCATTTTACACTCCCACCAGTAAGCTATGAGAGTTCCCATTGCTATACATCCCCACCAATATTTGGTGTTACCAGTCTTTTTAATTTTAGTCATTCTAGTAAGGGTATAATGGTATTTCATTGAGGTTTTATTAAAATTTCCCTAATGGCTAATGATTTTGAACTCTTTTTCATGTGCTTATTGGCTACTTATAGATTTTTCTTTGTGAAGTGCCCATTTAAGCCTTCTCTTATTTTTAAAATTGGGTCATTGGTTTTCTTTATTGTTATTATAGATTTATAGGAGCTATTTATCCATTCTGGGCACAGTCTTTTGTTAGATATTACCTCCTATATCATATAATATGTAGTTATATCATTATTATAATATAATAACATATAATATAGTAATTACGTAATACATACAAATATTATATAATAAATGTTTATTCCTAGTCTGCATCTTCGCTATTCATTTTCTTAATGGGTCTTACAATGAATAGAAATTTTCAAATTTGCTGACATTTGTTAGTTTGTTATGGTTTGAATGTGTTCCCAAAATTTATTTATTTATTTATTTATTTATTTTTTTTTGAGACAAAGTCTCAAAGGCTGGAGTGCAATGGCATGATCTCGGCTCACTGCAACCGCCGCCTCCAGGGTTCAAGTGATTCTTTTGCCTCAGCCTCCCGAGTAGCTGGGATTACAGGTGCCTGCCACCATGCCCGGCTAATTTTTTTTTTTTTTGTATTTTTAGTAGAGACGGGGTTTCACCATGTTGGCCAGGCTGGTCTCGAACTCCTGACCTCAGGTGATCCGCCTGCCTCGGCCTCCCAAAGTGCTGGGATTACAGGTGTGAGCCACCATGCTTGGCCTTTTTTAAAAAAATTTTTATTTTTAGACGAAATCTCTCTCTGTCACCCAGGCTGGAGTGCAATGGTGCAATCTCAGCTCACTGTAACCTCTGCCTCCCAGGTTCAAGCGATACTCCAGCCTCAGTCTCCCGAGTAGCTGGGACTACAGGCACATGCCATCACACCTGGCTAATTTTTCTATTTTTGTAGAGACGGGGTTTTGCCACATTGGCCAGGCTTGTCTCAAACTCCTGACCTCAGGTGATCCACCTGCCTCAACCTGCCAAAGTGGTGGATTACAGGCGTGAGCCACCATGCCCGGCCTCCAAAATTTCATCTGCAAATTCATATGTTGATGGTATTTGGAGGTGGGGCCCTTGGTTGGAAGGTAATTAGGATCGTGGTTATATAAGAAGAGGGAGAGAAAGTTGACCTGACATGCTCTTGACTTCTTGCTGTGAGATGCCCTCCTCCATGTTATGATGCAGTGAGGAGGCCCTGATCAGATGCAGCTCCTTGAGCTTGAACTTCCCAGCCTCCAGAGCTGTGAAAAATAAATTTTTTTTTTAAATAAATTACACAGTCTCAGGTTTTCAGATATAGGAACAAAAAACGGACTAAGACAAAGTCCATTTTAATGAATTGTTTTTTAAATTTTTAAAAAGATTTAAAAAATGTTTTAAAAATTAAATTAAATTGGCTGGGCTCAGTGGCTCATGCCTGTAATCCCAGCACTTCAGGAGGCCGAGGCAGGTGGATCACCTGAGGTCAGGAGTTTGAGACCAGCCTCAACATGGAGAAACCCCGTCTCTACTAAAAATACAAAATTATCCAGGCGTGGTGGTACATGCCTGTAATCCCAGCTACTCGGGAGGCTGAGGCAGGAGAATTGCTTGAACCTGGGAGGCGGAGGTTGCGGTGAGCCAAGATCACGCCATTGCGCTCCAGCCTGGGCAACAAGAGCAAAACTCCGTCTCAAAAAAAAATAAAAATTAAATTAAATTAATTTTGTTTTTTTGAGACAGTCTTGCTCTGCCGCCCAGGCTGGAGTCCAGGGACACAATCTCACCTCACTGCAACCTCTGCCTCCTAGCTTCAAGCAATTCTCATGCCTCAGCCTCCCAAGTAGCTGAGATTACAGGTGTGTACCACCACACCTGGCTAATTTTTGTATTGAATTTTATTTTCTAATTAATATATATTACACATTTGTTAATGAGGGGCATTAGACTCTAGTCTTCTCATCTGGTTTTGGTATCAGGATTGTGTTGGCCTTATAAAACAGAATTGTTGAGAATTGTTTCCTTCTTAGTTTTCTGAAGGAGTTGTATAATGTGAATATTTTTTCTTCCTTAATGTCTGATAGAATTTACCAGTAACATTATAGGGGTCTGGAGCTTTCTTTGTGGGAAGGTAATCAAATGCAAATTCAACTTTATTTACACATATTCAATTTTTTCTTGTGTCAGTTTTGTTAATTTGTATTTTTAAGGAATTTTTCTCTTTCATGCAGTTTGTCAAATTTATTGACTTAGTTGTTCATATTTTTTTCTATTATTTTCACGCCCATAGGATCTCTAGTGATATGGCTTTTGTGTCTCATATTGGTAATTTGTGTTTTCTCATATTTTCCCTTGACTAATCTTGTCATAGTTTCACCAATTTTATTTTTTTCAAAGAGCCAACTTTGGGCTTTGTAATTTTGTTTGTTTGTTTGTTTTGTTTTGTTTTGCTTTGAGACAGGGTCTCACTCTGTTACTTAGGCTGGAGTGCAGTGGCGTGATCACGGCTCACTGCAGGCTCAAACTCCCATGCTCTTTAGATATCTTTACATATTTCTTTTCTTCTACTTACTTTGTTTGAGTTTTTGAGATAGAGGCAAGAGACAGACAGAGTCTCTGGGACCCAGTAATCGGATTTTTTTCCCTCTAGTTTTGGCTTATACAGAATATTATATAAATGGAATTACATGTTATTTTACCTTTTGTGCATGGCTTCTTTCACTTAGCATAATGCCTTTGAGATTTATCCATATCGTTGCATAGCTCAGTAGTAGTATTTTATTGTACAGATGCACTACAATTTATCTGTTTACCAGTTGTTGGACACATGGATTGTTTCCATTTGGGGGCAATTATGAATAAAGCCACTATAAACATTTGCATATGTTTTTCTTTCTCTTGGATAAATGCTTAGGTATAGTATTGGTGAGTTGTATGATGGGTCTATGTTTAATTTTATAAGAAACTGTCCAGCTTTTTTCCAAAGTGGCTGTTATCATTTTGCATGTCACTCATAATGTGTGAGAGCTTCAGTTTCTCCACATAATCATTACTCCTTGACATTGTCAATCTTTAAATGTTTTTTTTTTAGACAGAGTCTCGCTCTTGTCGCCCAGGCTGGAGTGCAGTGGCATGATCTCAGCTCACTGCAACCTCTGCCTCCTGGGTTCAAGCGGTTCCCCTGCCTCGGCCTCCTGAGTAGCTGGGATTACAGGCACCCACCACCATGACTGGTTAATTTTTGTACTTTTAGTAGAGATGGTTTCGCCATGTTGGCCAGGCTGGTCTCTAACTCCTGACCTCAGGTGATCTACCTGCCTCGGGCTTCTGAAGTGGTGGGATTACAGGCATGAGCCACTGCGCCCGGCCCAATCTTTAAAATTTTAACCATTATAGTAGGTTTGCAGTATCTCAATGTAGTTTTAAATTTTTATTTCCCTAACATTTGAACATGTTGAACATTTTTTCATGTGCTTATTTGCCAAGTGCCAACTGTATATCTTCTTTGGTAATATGTCTGCTCAAATCTTTTATTTATTTTTAAAGTTGGGCTGTTTATTATTTTATTATCAGGTTACAAGAGTTATTTATATACTCTGAGCTTATTTCCAGACTCTATTCTATTCAACTAATCTGTATGTTTGTCTTTCTAACCATACCACACTGTTTTGATTACTGTAGCATTACGGAAGTCTTGAAATAAGATAATGTGAATCTTCTAATCTTGTTCTTCTTTTTAAAAGTTGTTTTAACTCTTCTAGGTTGTTTGCAACCTAGAAGTTTCCATATAAACTTTAGAATTCACTCATCAATGTCTATTTTAAAACACTTCTGGAATTTTGATTGGTACTGCGCTGAATCTATAGATAAATTTGAGGAGAACTGACATCTTAACAATACTGAGTTATCCAGTCCATACATATAGTGTATCTCTGTTTAGTTCTTTAACTTCTTTTATTAATGTTTCATCATTTTTAGTGTTTTGCATACATTTGGTTAAATTTATTCCTAAGTATTTCACATTTTTTGTTATTATAAATGGTATTTTAAATTTGAATCTAGTTGTCTGTTGCTAGCATACAAAAACACAGTTGATTTCTATATATTGTTCTGGGATTCTGTGACCCTTACATTTCTTTTTCGCTTAAGAGGCTTTTTTTGGTAGATTCTTTCAGATTTTCTGTGTAGAAAATCATGTTGTCTGTGAGGAAAAACAGTTTTACTTCTTTCTTTCCAATCTTCATACATTTGTTTCCTTCACCCTGACTAGGGCCTCCAGTACAATGTTGAACAGAATGGTATACTGCTCTGTAAATATTAATTCAATAAATGTGGTTGATAGTGGTGTTGAAATCTTCTTTTTTTTTTTTTTTTTTTTTTTTTTTTTTGAGACGAAGTCTCACTCTTGTCCCCCAGGCTAGAGTGCAGTGGTGCAATCTCAGCTTGCTGTAAACTCCGCCTCCCGGGTTCAAGTGATTCTCCTGCCTCAGCCTCCTGAGTAGCTGGGATTACAGGTGCCTGCCACCACGCCCAGCTAATTTTTCTACTTTTAGTAGAGACGGGGTTTCACCATGTTGGCCAGGCTGGTCTTGAACTCCTGACCTCAGATGATCCGCCCACCTTGGCCTCCCAAAGTGGTGGGATTACAGGCGTGAGCCACTGCGCCCGACCGAAATCTTCTATTTTTTTTTCTTCCAGTTGTTTTATTAACTTCATGGAGTGGAATGTTAAAATCTCCAATATGATTGTAGTTTGTCTATTTCTCTCTTTGGTTCTGTCAACTTTTGCTTCATGTATTTTGAAGCTGTTATTAGGTGCATACACATTTAGAGTTATATATTTTTTTGTCTTTGGGGTTTTTTTTTTTTTTTTTTGAGACAGTATTTTACTCTGTTGCCCAGACTGGCGTGCAGTGGCATGACTGTGTCTCACTGCAGCCTCAACCTCCTGGGCTCAGACAATTCTCCTGCCTCACCCTCCTGAGTAGCTGGGACTACAGGCACATGCCACTACACCCAGCTAGTTTTTGTATTTTTGGTAGAGACGGGGTTTTGCCATATTGCCCACCATGGTCACTAACTCCTGAGCTTAAGCAATCTGCCCGCCTTGGCCACCCAAAGTGCTGGTATTACAGTTGAGCCACTGTGCCTGGCCTATGTATCTTCTTAATGAACAGATCCTTTTACTGTTATGAAACGCTCCACTTCATCTCTGATAATATTCCCTTTTATGAAGTTTTCTTATGCTTGCTTCCCACATGGCATATTCTTGGCCATCCTTTTATTTCCAATCTATTTGTATCATTTGATGTCTTTTGTATTTGAAGTCATTTCTTATAGACAATATATAGTTAGGTACATGCTGAAAAGAAATATATAGGCAGGCCCTGTGTACACTTCACTCAATCTCTCGTACTGGTAACATCTTGCAAATACATATATATTAGTGTCAATACTAGAAAATTAACACCGGTACAATCTATAGAGCTTATTCAGATTTCTCCAGTTTACGTGTACTCGTGTGTGTGTGTGTGTTTGTGTGTGTAGTGCTATGTAATTTTATTACATGTGTAGCTTTTTGTAATCAGCACCACAATCAAAGTACATAATTGTATCATCACCACAGGGCCTCCAGGTGCTATCCCTTTATAGCCACATTCCTTTCTCTCTGCTGACTCCTAACCCCTGGCAACCACTAATCTTTTCTCCATCTTTAGGCTATTTCAAGAACATTATATAAATGGAATCATACAATATATTACCTTTGAGATTGGCTTTTTTCCTTTAGCATAATTCCCTTATGGTCCATCTGTGTTGTTGTGAACACCAATAGTTCATTTCTTTTTGTTGCTGAATACTATTCCAGGTTAGGGCTTTTTTTTTTTAAACCAGTATGACAATCTATGCAATTTTTTTCAATATGGAGTCTCACTCTGTCCCCCAGGCTGGAGTGCAGTGGCCCAATCTTGGCTCACTGCAACCTCCACCTTCTGGGTTCAAGCAATTCTCCTGCCTCAGCCTCCTGAATAGCTGGGATTACAGGCATGCGCCACCACACCCGCGAATTTTTGTATTTTTAGTAGAGATGGGGTTTCACCATGTTGACCAGGCTGGTCTTAAACTCTTGACCTCAAGTGATCTGCCTGTCTTGGCTTCCGAAAATGTTGGAATTACAGGTATGAACCACTGCGACCAGCCAATCTATGCATTTTAGTGGAAATGTTTAGCTCATTTGCCAGTACCATCTTGCTATTTGTTTTCTAGTTTTCTCATCTGTTTTTTGTTCTATTCCTCATATCCTACTTTATTTTCCGTAATTTTTAAATTTTTAATAAATATTAAAAATAATAAAATATTTAAAAATATTTTAAATATTGAATTATAGTTCCTCTATTAGCTTTTTAGCGATCCATCTTTGTATTTTTTTTAGACTTTGCCTTAGGAATTTCCATATTCATCATTAACTTATTACAGTGTACTTAGAATTAATATTTTGACACTTCACATAAAATGTACGAAACTTACAACAGTAAAATTCCATTTACCGGCTCCTGCCTCTTTTGTGCTACTTTTATCTCCAATTTTACATTTACGTACAAAATATACCCACAAAATGATGTTATTATTTTAAGGTAATCTGTTGAAATAATTTAATCATTCAGTTTCAATTTATTTTAATAGGGATGTTTTTCTATGTTACTATTTTAGTGCTAGCAGTGAATCAGTCTTTGATTTTTTTGGACTGAGAATTAGGCATTTATATCAATGAAAAAATAAATTTGAAACTTAAGAGTACAAGGTTTAGGCAGGGCGCAGTGGCTCACGCCTGTAATCCCAGCACTTTGGGAGGCTGAGGCAGGTGGATCTCCTGAGGTCAGGAGTTCGAGACCAGCCTCAACATGGAGAAACCCCCGTCTCTACTAAAAAAATACTAAATTAGCCAGGCGTGGTGGTGCATGCCTGTAATCCCAGCTACTCGGGAGACCGAAGCAGGAGAATTGCTTGAACCTGGGAGGCGGAGGTTTCGGTGAGCCGAGATTGCACCACTGCACTCCAGCCTGGGCAACAAGGGCAAAACTCCATCTCAAAACAACAACAACAACAACAACAACAACAAAAAACAAAAAGAGTACAAGGTTTAAATTTTTTTCCTTTTTACTGATTCAGGTTACTTTGGTGTCATTTTCCCCCAACTTAGATAAACCCCTAATCAATTGTTTCATTGTAAAGAGGAATATTTAAATGGTACCTCTCAAAATTCCTTTTTTAAAATTATTTTATTTTTGTTTTTATTTTTACTTTTTTTGAGATGGAGTTTCACTCTTGTTGCCCAGGCTGGAGTGCAATGGCATGATCTGGGCTCACCACAACCTCCACCTCCCGGGTTCAAGCGATTCTCCTGCCTCAGCCTCCCGAGTAGCTGGGATTACAAGCATGTGCTACCACGCCAGGCTAATTTTGTATTTTTAGTAGAGACTGGGTTTCACCATGTTGGCCATGCTGGTCTCAAACTCCGAACCTCAGGTGATCTGCCTGCCTTAGCCTCCCAAAATGCTGGGATTACAGGCGTGAGCCACGGTGCCTGGCTCAGAATTCCCTCTTTTAAACAACAAATTGTACTTTTCCTAGTACAATTTTTGTTTGTTTGTTTGTTTGTTTGTTTTTTGAGATGGAGTCTCACTCTGTCACCCAGGATGTAGTGCAGTGGCACGATCTCGGCTCACAGTAACCTCCGCCTCCTGGGTTCAAACGATTCTCCCGCCTCAGCCTCCTAAGTAGCTAGGATTACAGGCACCTACCACCATGTCCAGCTAACTTGTATTTTTAGTAGAGATGGGGTTACACTATGTTGGTCAGACTGGTCTCGAACTCCTGACATCGAGTGATCCACCCACCTTGGCCTCCCAAAGTGCTGGGATTACAGGAATGAGCTACTGTGCACGGCCATCTTTCCCCAATTATCCTGTTAAGTAAGAGTCCTAGCCCTAAGATCTTAGAAAATATTGTTTAATTAAATACCAGGAAATACCTCTTACTAGAAAGCCTAGTCTTAAACAGCTTGAATAGAAAATTCCTTCAAGTTTTTTATTTATTTATTTATTTTGAGACAGAGTCTCACTCTGTCGCCCAGTCTGGAGTGCAGTAGTGCAATCTCGGCTCACTGCAACCTCCGCCTCCTGGGTTCAAGCGATTTTCCTGCCTCAGCCTCCCAAGTAGCTGGGATTACAGGTGCCCACCACCACACCTGGCTAATTTTTGTATTTTTAGTAGTGATGGGGTTTCACCACATTGGCCAGGCTGGTCTTGAACTCCAGACTGCAAGTGATCCACCCACCTCAGCCTCCCAAAGTGGTGGGATTACAGGCATGAGCCATCCCGTCCAGCCCATCTTTTTCCTTTCTGACTTCGTATTTATTTTATTTTATTTTATTTTTTTTTGAGACAGAGTCTCACTCTGTCGCCCAGGGTGGAGTGCAGTGGCACGATCTCAGCTCACTGCAACCTCCGCCTCCCAGGTTCAAGTGATTCTCCTGCCTCAGCCTCCCAAGTAACTGGGATTACAGGCACCCACCACCACGCCTGGCTAATTTTTGTACTTTTAGTAGAGACGGGATTTCACCATGTTGGCCAGGCTGGTCTTGAACTCCTGACCTTGTGATCTGCCTGCCTCAGCCTCCCAAAGTGCTAGGATTACAAGTGTGAGCCACTGTGCCCGGCCCCTTCGTATTTATTAAGATAAAGAAAATTGCTGGCCGGGCGTGGTGGTGGGCACCTGTAGTCCCAGATACTCGGGAGGCTGAGGCAGGAGAATCGCTTGGACCCAGGAGGCAGAGATTGCAGTGAGCTCAGATCGCTCCACTGCACTCCAGCTTGGCGACACAGCCAGACTCCGTCACAAAAAAAAAAAAAAAAAAAAAAATTGCTCAGGCTTTCCTTTAGAAGTTTGTTTGGAGATAAATGGAAAAGATGTAAAGTATTTATATTAATATTTTCCCTTGGAACAAGTGTATCGAATTGAAAATAGTTTTCTAACTCTTTCTTCCTACCCTGACAAAAGAAAGTAAAATCAGATTCCTTATGGTAGGTAAGGAGAACACCGTTGTCTTTTTAAAGATGTGGGATTTCCCCACCAGAGTTGTAGAATATACTTGTTTGTTATTAGACTATGTTAGACATGTCATCATATTGAATATGGCAAATTTTCTTACAGAAATCTGAAAAAATTTTATATTCTATCCCTCTAGTTTTATCCCTGTCTACCATCTTACATTATCTTCTCCGGGTTCTCAGTACAACAATGAGCCTGGACCCCTGGTTGTTTCCTGCCTGTAAGTCATTCATTCTGCTATTTCCCCTACCAAATGTCTTTCTCTTCATTCTCCAACTGCAAAATATTGTAGTCCTTCAAATCTCAGCTCTTAAAATAAATTTTCCTCACTTCTCCAAGGTGAGAGCACTTCCTTTAAATCCACTTAAGTCTGTGTGGATTTTCCTTTCTTTTCTTTCTTTTTTTTTTCTTTTTTTTTTTTTTTGAGATGAGGTCTCACTCTATCACCTAGGCTGGAGTACAGTGGCGTGACCTCGGCTCACTGCAACCTCCCAGGCTCGGGTGATCCTCCCACCTCAGCTTCCCAAGTAGCTGGTACTATAGGTGTACACCACCATACCGGACTAATTTTTGTATTTTTTGTAGAGACTTGATTTCGCCATGTTGCCCAGGCTGGTCTCGAACTCCTGGCCTCAAGTGATCCACTCACCTCAGCCTCCCAAAGTGCATGAGCAACCGGGCCGAGCCAAGTCTGTGTATTTTTTTTTTTTTTTTTTTGAGACGGAGTCTCGCTCTGATGCCCAGGCTGGAGTGCTGTGGCGCGATCTTGGCTCACTACAAGCTCCGCCTGCTGGGTTCACGCCATTCTCCTGCCTCAGCCTCCCGAGTAGCTGGGACTACAGGCGCCCACTACCACGCCCAGCTAATTTTTTGTATTTTTAGTAGAGACGGGGTTTCACCATGTTAGCCAGGATGGTCTTGTCTCCTGACCTCGTGATCCGCCTGCCTCGGCCTCCCAAAGTGCTGGGATTACAGACGTGAGCCACAGCACCCGGCAAGTCTGTGTATTTCTTAATGCACACAGTTATTTGTTAAAATGTTAAATTATGCCCTAAGGTAGTGTATGCTACCTGAGGGAAGGACTTTCTTACTCATATTCTTATTTTCCATAACATGCAGCACTGTGTATTTGATTTCCAAGACATTGGATTGATACTTGTCCAATGAATGAATGAATTAAAAAATATAAGGGTCAATTCTAGGATTATCTTTACAAATGGCTACTCTAAAAATGCTTTGTAAATGTCTCTGTTGCATGTAGGTGTGATAAGCCTAAAGTTAGTTCCAGAGGCAGGGACAGTTCTGAAGGACTTGATAAAAATCACTCACAGATTCTGCACAGACAAGGACACTCCCAACGTGAATAGATAACTTGTTGGATGCATCTGCCAGCATCTGAACTGCTGGCAACTTTTGTTTAGAATGAAGAGCTTTCAGCCCAGCACCTCGCCTCCATTATAATGTTTTGCCTCCTGTTTTGTTTATATAAAAGACTACAGTCTTGTCTTAGAATTTCTGGGTATTATGAGTACCTTAGGGAAATCTGATTATAGAGATAATCTACTCAACAGTGAAGAGTTTCAATTTGTTTCTATTGAGTTTTGTCAATTCCGCATCCCAGATACCTTTGTATTCCAGTCCATTGACTAGAGCCTCCCAGCCAGACGTTGAGGCATCTGTTTCTATAGTCTCCGGAACTGGAAAAGATAAATAAGAATGTAGGGGAATTATCTGTATATTTGCTAACCACCAATTTAGATCTAAATAGACTCCCTCTGTTAGGAAGACTAATGAATTCCAATTCTCTGAAATATCCTTTGCTTTTAACAAGCAAGATGGAAGGTATCTAAAGAAAAAAAACGGGGCGAGATACACAGAGGGAAAAGCTGTGAATAATGCCACCAGAGAACCAATTATGTTCACCAGCTGGCATTGAGAAACTTGTTTCCTTTGACAAAAAAAGATTTTAGTTTTAGCCTCAAAATACTTTTTGACATTGTGTTCTTCAGGGCTGAATGACGAATCCTCTCAACCGCCCCCATAAAGTGTTAGAAAAAAATTCTTAACATCATTGTTATATGTAATGTGGCAAAGCAATGGGCAAGAAGAGAAAAACAAGCTAAGGCATCAATATGGCAGTTAAGAAGAATCAACTGGATAAAATGATAGTGAAATGAAACATGAAAACAGAGACCCTCCTCCCAGCCATATGACTGAATCAATGAGGCACATTCACGGGGTATGACAGTGATAAACAAACTGGTAAGAACATTGAATAGATGTAAAAATATATTTCTTGTGAAAGTATAGTCAACTACTATATATCTCAGTGATATCAACTGCATTTTGAACTTTTTTTTCTTTCTATTTGTGGGGACCCTCATTGATTGCAGCCAAGCCTAGAATGGAACCTTTTGTGCTTTAGTGGGTGAGACATAATCTATTTCATGATCTGTCAGTTGGTAAAATTTGCAAAGAAGGCTGGGCACGGTGGCTCACACCTGTAATCCTAGCACTTTGGGAGGCCAAGGTGGGAGGACTGCTTGAGTCCAGGAACTTGAGACCAACCTGGGCAACATAGCACCACCCTGTTTTTACAAAAATTAATAATAATAAATTAATTAGCTAGGCATGGTGTTGCACATCTGTGGTCCCAGCTACTTGGGAGGCTGAAATGGGAGGATCACTTGGGCCTGGGAGGTTGAGGCTGCAGTGAGCCATGATTGTGCCACTGCACCCCAGCTTGGGCAACAAAGCAAGACCTTGTCTCAAAAAAAAAAAAAAGCCAAGAAGTGGTGTCACCTAATCTCGAGCTCTCATTAGAGGCTTTTTTTTTCAGCCACCAGGACTCCCGTTGAGCCAGTCTTGTCTGGGAGTCCCCTGTGGTCCATCTGCTCCAAGCTGTTCCTTGGGGAAATACCTGTGAATTCAAGGTTTTCACTTTTTATACTACTTTAAAACTTGCCTTTCCCAAGTACCTATTTAAATTCCATTAATATCTGTAGAGCAAGTTCGCTCAGACCAGGCTTTGTTGAACCACTAAAGCAGGATGACTACGTATCTATGTGCTCCGAATGCCTTCTCTTTCTCAAAGAGAAAGAATAATGCTTATTTGGTAGTAATTTGCTTTCTTGATTATAAAAAGGGGAAAATTTAAAAAGTTTCTTGTTTCTCTTTCAAATGATGCCACCTGGCGCAGAGCCACTGTGTAGTCTGTGTACTGCACAATTCCACGAGTACCATCAACATGGACTATAATAACAGTGGTGCCTTCTGACTCCCTACCCAACCTGAATTCTCCAGAGTAGTACATAGTCTTGACCCTGTGCACAAAGAATATGGATTTTTATGTGGCTGGATAATTGGACAATTAATTTCATATACCCAGTTCTGGGGAGGAAACCAGAGCTGTTAGTTGATTTCATGCCATCAACTTCCTAAACACTTTTATTTACTGAAATTTGGTATTGTACTAAATATTACAGAAATACAAATGTTACCTAAGTGACTCTTGAGCTTTGAACCTAAATCAGCAAGGGAAATGTTTTACGAATCTGTTTTTTTTTTTTTTTGAAACAGAGGCTCGTTCTGTCACCCAGACTGAAGTGCAGTGGCGCCATCTCGGCTCACTGCAACCTCCGCCTCCTGGGTTCAAACGATTCTTCTGCTTCAGCCTCCCAAGTAGCTGGGATTACAGGCTCCCATCACCATGCCCAGCTAATTTTTGTATTTTTAGTAGAGATGGGGTTTCACCATGTTGGCCAGGCTGGTCTTACACTTTTTATTTCCTATTTCTTCATCTTGTGTTTTTTTATCCTTTTATTCTCTTTTAAGGGTGCAGTTTTTAGCGATGGATTATACATGGAAAGAAATGAAAAAAAATGAGTTCAAGGAGAGTTCTTTAATAGTATGCATCAGCCTTCTTATAAATTTACTGGAAATGTCTTAAAAAATGATTGCCCTTTTCTTTATTAATACATTTTTTAAAATAGCAGTTTTTTTGAGATTTAATTCAACCACAAAATTCACCAATTTAAAGTATACAATTCAGTGTTTTTTAGTATATTCAGTTATGTAACCATCACCACTATCTAATTTCAGAACATTTTTATCACCTCAAAAAGAAGCCCTATATCCATTAGCAGTCACACCTCACATTCCACCCCCAGCAGCCCTAGGCAAACGCTCATCTACTTTTTGTTTCTATAGATTTGCCTGTTCTAGACATATTATATAAGTGGAATCATACCATAAATGGCCTCTTATGACTGATTTCTTTCACTTAGCATGCTTTCAAAGTTCATATATGTTGTCACATGCATCAGTATTTTATTACTTTTTATTGCTGTATAATCGATTGTATGGATATATCACATTTTGTTTATCAACTCATCAGTCGATAGATGTATATATTGGTTTCACTTTTTAACTATCACAAATAATGCTGCCATGAATATTTTTATACAGGTTTTTTGTGTGGACTTATGTCCTCAGTTCTCGTGGTTATATACTTCTGAGTAGAATTGTTGCATTATATGATAAATGTATGTTTAAACTTTTAAGTAAATATCAGACTGCTTCTCCTTTCTTTTCCTTTCCTTTCCTTTTTCTTTTTCTTTTTCTTTTTCAGACAGAGTCTCACTCTGTCACCCAGGCTGGAATGCAGTGGCACGATCTTGGCTCATTGCAACTTTCAGCTCCCGGGTTCAAGTGATCTCGTGCCTCAGCCTCGCGAGTAGCTGGGATCACAGGTGTGCGCCGCCACACCCAACTAATTTTTGTATTTTTAGTAGAGACAGGGGTTTCACCATGTTGGCCAGCCTGGTCTTGAACTCCTGACCTCAGATGATCTGCCTGCCTCAGCCTTCCAAAGTGCTGGGATTACAGGCATGAGCAACCGACCCCAGCCCAGACTGGTTTTCAAACTGACTGAATCACTTAATAATCCTGCCAGCAATGTTTGAGGGCTCCAACTTCTCTACATCCTTGCCAATATTTATTATTGTCTATCTTTTTAACTTTAGCTGTCTTAGTGAGGATATAGTGGTATCTCATTGTGGTTTTGATTTGCAGTTCCCTGGTGACTAATGATGTTGAGCATCTTTTCATGTGCTTATTGGCCATTTGTATATCTCCTTAGGAGAAATATATAGCCAAATCCTTTATCCACTTTGCATTATCATTTTTACTTGTCATAAAACACACAACATAAAATTTATCATCTTGACCTTTTTTAAGCATACTGTTCAGTGGCATTAAGTACATTCACATTCTTGTGTTACCATCACCGTGATTCAGTCTCCAGAACTCCTTTCATCTTGCAAAACTGAAACTCTTTTTTTTTTTTTTGAGCATTCTTTCCATCTTTTATTACTACTGAGGTTAAACATTTTCATGTGATTACTGGCCATTCATATTTCTTTGTGGGACAGCTTGGTAACTTAAAAAATAATACTAATGTTTTTCCTGATTATAATATACTTATTGTAGATATGTAGAAAATACAGAAGAATATAATACTATAGAGGAAAAAATTCACATAATTCAAATTATAAAAACAATCATCACTGCTAATTTTTACTTTTCTCTGCACATGTTTTCTTATAGAATTTATATTCTGGACAAATGTGTTTTAGAGTATATGTTTTTTCTTTCCTTTTTTTTTTTTGAGACAGAGTCTCGCTTTGTTGCCCAGGCTGGAGAGCAGTGGCTCATCTCAGCTCACTACAACCTCTGCCTCCTGGGTGCAAGCGATTCTCCTACCTCAGCCTCCCGAGTAGCTGGAATGACAGGCACGTGCCACTAAGTCTGGCTAATTTTTGTATTTTTACTAGAGACGGGGTTTCATGGGCCAGGCTGGTCTTGAACTCCTGACCTCAGTTGATCCTCCCACCTCGGCCTCCCAAAGTGCTGGGATTACAAGGTGTGAGCCACCGCACCCGGCCCTGTTTTCTCTTTTTTGTAAAATTTAATTTAATTTAATTTTAAGTTCCAGGATACATGTGCAGGATGTGCAGGTTTGTTACGTAGGTAAACATGTGCCATGGTTTGCTGCACCTATCAGCCCATCACCTAGGTATTAAGCCCAGCATGCATTAGCTATTTTTCCTGATGCTCTCCCTCCCCAAAACCCCACCCTGACAGGCCCCAGTGTGTGTGGTTCCCCTCCCTGTGTCCATGTGTTCTCATTGTTCAGCTCCCACTTATGAGTGAGAACATGCGGTGTTTGGTTTTCTCTTCCTATGTTAGTTTGCTGAGGATAATGGCTTCCAGCTCCATCCATGCCCCTGCAAAGGACATGTTCTCATTCTTTCTTTATGGCTGCATGGTATTCCACGGTATATATGTACCACATTTTCTTTATCCAGTGTATCATTGATGGGCATTTGGGTTGATTCCATGTTTTTGCTATTGTGAACAGTGAAAACTGAAACTCTTTACCCATTCAACGATAACTTTCCCTTCCTTCACCCCAGCAACTCATTCTATTTTCGGTCTCTATGAATTTCAGTACTCTAGGTACCTCATTTAAGTGGAATCAGGCAGTGTTTGTCCTTCTGTGACTGGCTTATTTCACTTAGCATCATGTTCTCCAGGTTCATCCATGTTGTAACATGTGTCAGAATCTCCTTCCTTCCTTTTTTTTTGAGACGAAGTATCATTCTGTTGCCCAGGCTGGCGTGCAGTGGCACAATCTTGGCTCACTGCAACCTCCACCCCTGGGATCAAGCAATTCTCCTGCCTCAGCCTCCCTCATACCTGGGATTACAGGTGTGCACTACCACTCCTGGCTAATTTTTGTATTTTTAGTAGAGACGGGGTTTCACCATGATGGCTAGGCTGGTCTCAAACTCCTGACCTCAAGTGATCTGCCCACCTCGGCCTCCCAAAGTGCTGGGATTACAGGCGTGAACCACCGCGCCCGGCCGTAGAATTTCCTTCCTTTCTAAGGTTGAATAATATTCTAATTTATGTATAGTCCACATTTTGCTTATCTATTCATCTGTCGATGGACACTTGAGTTGCTTCTACCTCTTGGCTATTGTGAATAATGCTGTTATGAACATGTGTGTATAAATATCTGTCCAAGCCCCTGCTTTCAGTTCTCTTGGGTATGTACTCAGAAATGGAATTGCTGGATTATATGGTAATTTCATCTTTAACTTTTCGAGAAAGTGCCATACTATTTTCCACAGCAGCTGCACCATTTTACATTTCCACCAACAGTGCACAAGGGTTCCAATTTCTCCCCATCCTCACCAACACTTGTTATTTTCTGCTTTTTAAAAAACAGTAGCCATTCTAATGAGTGTGAGTTTGTATCTCATTGTGGTTTTGATGATTTGCATTTCCCTAATGATTAGTGATTGTATTAGGAAGTTCGGGCTGCCATAACAAATACCACAGACTAGGTGGCATAAACAACAGAAATTTATTTCTCACAGTTCTGGAGGCTGGGAGTCCAACACCAGGTTCTGGCTGATTTGGTTCTTGGTGAGAGCCCACTTTCTGACTTTCAGATGGTCACCTTTTCACTGTATACTCACGTGGTAGAGAGAGATCTTTCTCTCTTCCTTGTCTTATAAGGCCACCAATCCTATGAGATTAGGGTCCTATCCCTATGACGTCATTTAACCTTAATTACTCCCTATAAGCCCTGTCTCCAAATATGGACACCTTGGAAGTTAGGGTTTCAACATATGGGTTTTGGGGGGACACACTTTGGCCCATAGCAGTGACCTCGAGCATCTTTTAATGTGCTTATTGGTCATTTGTATGTCTACTTTAGAGAGATGTCTGTTCAAGTCTCTCACCCATTTTTATTTTTATTTTTATTTTTTAGAGACAGAGTCTCTCTCTGTCACCCAGGCTGGAGTGCAGTGGCAGGATCTGGGCTCACTGCAAGCTCCGCCTCCTGGGTTCACTCCATTCTCCTGCCTCAGCCTCCTGAGTAGCTGGGACTACAGGCACCCGCCACCACCTGGCTAATTTTTGTATTTTTTAGTAGAGACGGGGTTTTGCTGTGTTAGCCAGGATGGTCTCCATCTCTTGAGCTCGTGATCCACCCGCCTTGGCCTCCCAAAGTGCTGGGATTACAGGCGTGAGCCACCGCGCCCGGCCTCGCCCATTTTTAAACAGGATTGCTTGTCTTTTGTTGTCGTTGAGTTGCAGGAGTTCTTTATATCCTGGATACAAGCCTCTTAGCAGATATGTGATTTGCAAATATTTTCTCCCATTCTGTGCATTGTCTTTTTCATTTCTTGATGGTGTTCTTTAAAGCACAAAAGTTTTTAATTTTGATGAAGTCTCATTTATTTTTCTTTTGTTGTCATGTCTAAGAAACCATTGCCTAATTCAAAGTCATGAAGATTTACTTACTCCTATGGTTTCTTTTAGGAGTTTTATAGTTTAAGCTCTTACATTTGGGTGTATGATTCATTTTGAGTTAATGTTTATATACGGTGTGAGATATCCCTTTTTAAAAAATTCCTAAGAACATCTGAGTTTCAGAATGTTCTTTACTAGATTAGATATGAAAAAAATTGGTGAGGAGGGTTTTTTTCTTTCTTTCTTTTTTTTTTTTTTTGAGACAGAGTCTCTCTCTGTCACCTAGGCTGGAGTGCAGTGGCACAAACATGGCCCACTGCAGTCTTGACCTCCTGGACTCAAGCAATCCTTCGACCTCAGCCTTCCAAGTAGCTGGGACCACTAGGTGTGTGCCACCACCCCTGGCTAATTTTTAATTTTTTTTATAGAGGCAGAGTCTCACTGTGCTGCCCAGGCTGGTCTCAAACTCTGGGGCTCAGGCAATCCTCCTGTCTTGGCCTCCAAAAATGTGGAATCACAGGGATGAACCACCGTGCCCAGCCAGGAGGGTTTTTTTTGCTGTTTTTGGGGGTTTTAAAAATATCAGGGACTCATTGCAGACATGGGAAATCACATCTATTATATCATCTAAAATATGTTTCATTTATAATAAGCTCATTCAGTCTGTTTTATAAGCAGAGAAATCCAAACATACGGTAACTTAACAGGAATGGCTGCCAATAACAGTTGAGCTAACACTCATTGAAAGATTATGAATAATATCTTGATTACAAATCAAAGCTTGGTCTCATCTTTTTAGCCCAAAATTACTAAGACTACATAACATTTATTAGTCTGATTAATGGTAGAGTAACTAATTAGAGTGGGAAGGAGATTAGCAAATCATTCAAGATGTCAAGGGCAGGCAAAGTGCTGTTTTGTCATAGATAATATAGTAAAGCTCATAGCGACAGGTGTGCATAATAAGTAGGAACTGAGAATACCTAGGTATTGAAGAGTCTAGGTAATGTTTTTAATATCAGCATTATTTGGTTAGATTTGATTTTCTTCTTCTGAATTTCCTTACTGCTGAATTGGCTTTTGATTTATTGACATTCTAAGATTTGGTGTGGATTTTCTTTTTGCCTTGCAGGATGCAGAGAATCAAATATTAAAGACAAGTGTATGGTACCGAGAGGTAAATAATTATGTTTTCTTCTAAATATATTGCACTCCTGATCTGGATCTGCTGCAAAATATAGTTATTTAAGAAATAGGTATTATCTTTGTATTTATAGTTCTTTAGATCTGCAGCAGACCTAATTTATTATAATTCATTTAAGATGTATGGCCCTGGTTTCTGGTTGGGACTACCATCTTTAGGATTCAGATGGGAAGTACTTTCTCCTAACAGATAGAACCAAGAGGCTGATAAATTGGATTATTGATCCAAATGCCTCTTTAGTTCTGTAGCAAGGCAGACATTGTCCCATTTTGATAAGTTTTCTTTCTGGCTACTCCTAACAGGTCTGGAATGATGAATTTTTATCCTGGAACTCCAGCATGTTTGATGAGATTAGAGAGATCTCCCTACCTCTAAGTGCCATCTGGGCCCCCGATATCATCATCAATGAGTTGTAAGTGTGCCGGTGTATATTTCTGTGGGGTTTAGACTGCTTGGTATAGTCGGGCTAGTTGCTGCTTACTTTCAGTCAGTGTTGCTCATTTTTGCTTCTCAAGTTGAAGGGGAGCATATTGTTGAGAGTATTCAGGTTGGAAGTGCTATGTGTTGACATTATTTAAGATACAGATCTGGTTACTAATGTTGAGGTTACTCATTATGTCTGTGTTGTTATAGCAGCAAATGAGTTAACTTACGAAGCTGTCACTGAAAAGCTCATCTTCGCCAGGGTGAATCATCTCATGGAAAATGCGATTCTGTTTTTGCAGGGCTAGGTTGGTCCTGGACTTCATGGTCACTACTATCTCCTAATCAGCCTATGTTTTGAAATGACCAAGATCCTCTCTGTGACAACAAGTTCTCTTGTGTTTCATATAGTGTGGACGTTGAAAGATCCCCTGACCTTCCCTATGTTTATGTGAACTCATCTGGGACCATTGAGAACTATAAGCCCATCCAGGTGGTCTCCGCATGCAGTTTAGAGACATATGCTTTTCCATTTGATGTCCAGAATTGCAGCCTAACCTTCAAGAGCATTCTGCATACAGGTAAACCATGAGAGATACCCATCAATGCTAGGTTGGTGCACGTAGGTGAAATGATATTGTACTATCCTTCAGGTCTATTTTATTCTTGCAGATAATTGGCTATTTAAAAATTGGAAACTCCTCTTGCGGTTTTTTGGCTCCTGCTGTAATCCAGACCAAGTATGATGCTGTAGCCCCCCGCCGTTGTTTTGGAAACACAGTGTTAGGCCTCTACTGCCATGGATAATAATATAGAAATCACAGGCAAGCTTCATCATTCTACAGAGAGTGTATTCCAAGCCATAAATTCACAGTTGTTGTTTTTTTATGACCAGAAAGATTTTGTTCCACATCCCTACCCCCTAATTCAAATAAGGCCAAGGAGACTGTGCCTATGGGGGCAGGAGAACGAGGAAGAATTCGAATTGGGAGCTGGAAAAGTGGGTGGATGTTGGCATCTCTTTCTCTCTGGGAAAGTCAATTGTTTGTGTTGTTTGCAGTGGAAGACGTAGATCTGGCCTTTCTGAGGAGCCCAGAAGACATTAAGCATGACAAAAAGGCGTTTTTGAATGACAGTGAGTGGGAACTTCTATCTGTGTCCTCCACATACAGCATCCTGCAGAGCAGCGCTGGAGGATTTGCACAGATTCAGTTTAATGTAGGTTGTTTACTACCTGTCCCTGTTGCCCGCTTCTCCACAGCCTTTGGCCTTCTCTCTTGGGCCAAGGAATTTCTGCTCTATTGCATGTTCTCATTCATTATCACCCAAGAACAGGGACTTCAGTGGGCTCTGAGCATCCACCTGCATTGCAGCATTTCACAGAGCAGAGGTTCAGTGGGAGAAGCTGGGCCCCTCCAGAAGATAACAGACACCAGAGGCCTGGTATTCAGACACCAGAGGCCTGAAGCATGCCCTACAGCAGGAATCCTCCAATCTTTCCACACATACTCACATTATGTCTTCTAATTGCTACTCAGAAAAAACACAGACAAACCCACACACAACAACAACAAATTGTGAAGACTTTCTCATCAACATTATTGTCCTATTTTTTTTTTAGAGTAAATTATCAACTAATTCCAGATGCAGATGCATAATATGATAATATTATTAACTTGAATATCCTAAGGGATTAGCCAATAAGACCCACAGAGACCACTGGTAGCTTCTGGATCAGAGGGAACAATTAACTCCCTCAAAATTATGATGGGAACCCACACTCCTCTGATGCACCCTTGGAAATGCCCTTGGCTGCATTGTTCATAGGAAAATTTGTCTGGCATGAAACTGGGGGATGGTGGGGTACAGGACAGTGAAGCCTGCGGATTTGTACTCCAGAGGCAGCCATTCTCCCTTCTTTGGCCCCCTGGGAAACTGTTTTGACATGTGGTCTGCAGCAATTCCACACAACTGGTAAACTACATCGTTAGTATTCAGCAGTGCATTCTTCTTTTCTGCAAAAAGTCAGCTAGTGGTGGTGGTACTGAGGGAATGGTGGTCCTTCATGCCAAGTAATGGATTCAGTTGAAAAATAGAAACCACAGGCTGGTCAGGACTGCACACAAGAAGAATTATCCTAAAAACATACCTTTGGAATAAGAAGGAAAATTTAGACTAGACTAAGGTGCTCTCGTACAATGGATATGCTAAGGCATGGTGATGAAATAAACTATCGCCGAGTGCGGTGGCTCATGCCTGTAATCCCAGAACTTTGGGAGGCCAAGGCGGGCAGATCATTTGAGGTCAGGAGTTCGAGACTAGTCTGGCTAACATGGCAAAACCCCATCTTTACTAAAAATACAAAAACTTGCTGGATGTAGTGGTGTGCGCCTGTAATCCCAGCTACTCAGGAGGCTGAGGCATGAGAATCGCTTGAACTCGGGAGGTGGAGGTTGCAGTGAGCCAAGATTGTACCACTGTACTCCAGCCTGGGTGACAGAGGGAGACTCTGTCAAAAGAAAAGAAAGGAAGGAAGGAAGGAAGGGGAAAGAAGTAAGAGAGAAAGAAAGAAAGAATGAAAGAAAGAAAGAAAGAAGGAAAGAAAGAAAGAAGGAAAGAAAGAAAGAAAGAAAGAGAAAGGAAGGAAGGAAGGAAAGAAAGAAAGAAAGAAAGAAAGAAGGAAAGAAAAGAAAGAAAGAAAGAAAGAAACTATTATTGAGGTTACAGGTATCCCTCAATTGGTTAAAGATGTATACAGCTTTTCAGCAAAGCTCTTAAATCTGAGCCTCTTAGACACAGTTGTGGTTTGAACCTGACTGATGTGTAATGCTGGCTAGTAGCTAATCACAACTCATACCCTCCTGATGGTGGGCTTTGGGCTCTTGCCTAGAATTCTGCCTGGTTTTAAGCAAAACTTGCATTGTGTCCTGTTTGTCCACTTTTCTTGTGAGGAAAAGGGAAGGAAAGCAAGCAAGCTTTTTTCTTTTTTCTTTTTTTTAAATTTCAATGAGTTTCCTGGCTAGGAGTAAACACCTCATTAATTTTAAAGATATCAGCCTGCAAACATTATTAATGCAGCCCAAATAATGGAGAGCATTAAACGGAAATGTGAAGGAGTAGCACATGCAAGGTGGAACATAGTCACCTACCAAGCGCTCCTGAGAACACTGCACACACCATTACCTACACTGCACGGAGGAGACAAACACAGGAAAGAGATGGGGCAGGTAAACAAGGGCATGTGCTTGCATGCACAGGCATACATGTGCACACACACACACACACACACACACACTCTCTCTCTCTCCATAGAGCAGCTATTATTTGTAGTTACGTGTCACCCTCCTTCACCCTAAATGTTAATTCATCAACAGCAGCTGAAGGTTTTCTATATACTATCTCCATTCTAATTATGATGAACAGAGACAGTGAGAAGATTGTCTAATGGAGGGGAGGCTTCCCTGGATCTCAGAGCCATGGTCCAGTTCCTCTGCTCTCCTCACTGCCATGCTTCCCCCCTGGGTATGTGTTGAAGTGGAAGTGTGCTGGAGGCAGGTGCTATTTGATTTCATGCTCTTGGAACTTTTCCATGGGTTCTTTTGCCCCGGGGGTGGACGTGGGTTATCTAGCAGGGCTGGCTTCTGCCTTGGTCCTCAGGAGCAGAGTAGGGAGAGAATCCTGAGTAGAGTCACAGATCATATTTGGTGGGACAGGAAGCCAGACTCAGGAGCAATTCTGCAGCTTTAGAAAGCCTAAAAGTGGATTCAGTGACGATCACAGTTTTCTGCCTCCCAACCTCGCTCAGCCTCCATGCATTTCTGCTCTATGCACGGAGCCTAGGCTCATTCTCTTACTCCATACCAGACATCTCACTCTGAATTTAGCAACCAAGGCACCTGGGTTTCCTTCAACAGCCCTTAGCCAGTGATGTGAAATTCAGAGCCTGATTCTATTATGCCAACACTGGGCCTGCCAGGGTCCTGACAGCAAAGGACCATCTCCTCTTAATCTACTCACCGGCTGTGTCTCAGTCCAGGCTGCCCAGCGGGAGGTTGGGGACAGATAGGGAAGGCAGGAGAAGCAATAATGTATTCTAAATTCATCCTTGCCCTTGGCTTGAGGTACACTGCTGCCATTTATACTAAATCAAGTGCTCCGGATGCCCCATGAGTTTCAGCTAATGTGCAATCATAGCTGCCGACTCTGGGACACAAATTGTTTATCAGAGGACACCACGGATGCTTTGGAGTCAGGCTACGTTCCACAGGGGGCCCAGAGCACAGGCACTTCTCCCTACAAAGATGTCTGTGTACAGCCTGGGACCCGGCCCAGCAGCCATGGGAGGGGAGGTTTCCTCCAATATATTATTGGAGGTGCTGGTTCCCAGAAACAGCAGGGTGAGCATTTGATTTTGCAAGGCAGTGGTTTTTTTTTTTTTTTCTTTAAAGAATGAGGGTAGAAGTGGGAGGAGGTAGGAATACAATTTAGGAACTCGTGTTGGATGGAAAAGGGTGGACAGCTGTGGAAACTAAACCGAGCCCAACCACAGATATCCTCACACCAAGTAAAGTGTTTATTTGGGCAGGAATTGGGGTGCACACAGGGTGTCCTAGAAAATGCAAAGGGGGCATTTGGGAAAGAAAGTTGCTTCATTTATCCTCTTTTTCTGTTACAATTTTTTTTCTAGATTAGGTAGAGTAACTTTGTTGAGATACTTATTGAATGCAGCTTATAAACTTGATAGAAGATCAAGATCCCTCTAAGTGCCAGCAGATCATATGAGAGAGAGAGAGAGAGAGAGAGAGAGAGAGAATTTAGAGCCCTAAATATCCTTTCTGGGTCACTCAAGTGATGTGGGAATCACGGACTGACTTTTTTCTAATCCAGCGCAACCCATAGTCTAGATCCAAGAAACTCTGACTCCGGTGCTTAAATGGCAGCAACTTTCCTGTTCTTTCTGAGTTGGGAATGCTGGGAGGGGCTTTGGAGAGGAGGAAAATGGGCTCTTCTGTATGAAGCGGAGTCTAGGCGTCAAAATTCCAACTGTGTCATAAAGACGGTCATGCGAAACTGAGTACTGGTGGGGTCTACCATCAAGGAGGCAATTACAGGCTAACCTTGGGGCCTATTCCATCTCCAAGGAGCTCTCCACACACACATTCGGAATTAGATTGATCTCTTTCATTAACATCAATAGGCTCCAAATACCTTTGTGTACTTATTATTACCTGGCTTTAATGGATAATGAAATTGTGGCATAATATTGCTAACACCTGAAGGGTGTCTAATGGGGAACATGGACTGAAACTAAAGTGCTTTTTCTTCCCTTTCTGTGGGAATTTAAAGGCACCAGCTCCTTTAGTCCATTAGAAATGATGAGCTGTAGGTAGGGGCAGTTTTGCGGAGAGCAGTGTCACACTGAGCAGGTGACATGCCTTCTACTCAGCAGAAGCAGGAGTCACTGCTTCTTGCATGATCCGCAGAGAGGTCGCCCTCAGAAAGACTGACCTCAAGAGGATAGCCTCCATTCGGGCTAACTCCACACTTCCATTATATTGGAACTAAAAGTAGCGTTACTACCAGAGTCCAATACAATTAAATGAACATCTTTCGAGTTCTTACCATGTGCCAGGCTCCATGGTGAACACTTAGGACATAAAGATGAATAAATGAAGGTTCCTGACATCTATCACAGATCCCCAAAATCTGCCCAGGGAGACATAATAGCAATAACCACAAAGCTGAGCACTTACTCTATGCCAAGCATCATTTTAAAGTTTGTACCTATAATCCTCACATTCCGAGGAGATGGGTGATCCAAGTATCTGCATTTTTACAAATAAATGAATTGAGGTGCAGAGAAGTTAAGTAACTTACAGGAGGCTGCAAGGTGACTGGTGGAGGCTGGACTTGAACCCAGGCAACTTGACTCCAGAAACTATGTGCCTAATCCCATATCACGCTGACACACAACTAAAGGCAGTGCAGTATATTCTGGTCCATTCTTTGCCATTTGCCCACTGTGCATTACTTGGCAGGTCATGTGTATTAGTGTCACAAGGCTGCCATAACAAAGTAGCCCAAACTGGGTGGCTCAAAACAACAGAAATTCATTTTCTTGCAGTTCTGTAGGCTATAAATCTGAAATCAAGACTTGGGCAGGGTTGGTTCCTTCTGGGCATTCTGAGGGAGAATCTGCTCCTTGCCTCTCCTCTGGCCTCTGGTTGTTGCCAGGAACCCGTGGTGTTCCTTGGCTGGTAGATGTGTTGCTCCCATCTCTGCCTCCATCTTCACATGGCCTTCTCCTTGTGTGTCTCTTCTCTTCTTATCAGAACTGCAGTCACATTGGATTAAGGGCCCACTCTACTCCAATATGACCTCATCCTACTCTAGTACATCTTCAATGATCTCATTTCCAAATAAGGTCACATTCTGAGGTTCCAGGAAAGACATGAATTCTTGGGGGTCCTCTTCAACATAGTAGAGTCTGCAACCCAAAATTCACTTCTGCTCCATGTGCAAATACATTCAGCCCCATCCCAACATCCCCCAAAGTTTAACCCAGCATCATTCCAGTGTCAACTCTAAGTCCAAAATATCATCTAAATATAAACTCAAAAAGTCCCAAATCTCATTGTTTAAATGATCTAAAGCAGGTAATGACCTTGATTATGGTCCATTCTGGGGCAAAATTTCTCTCCTGCAACTGACTCATGAAACACTCAATCACCAGAATCTGCTTCCTGATCCTACAAGATGGGATAAGAGCAGGGAACTGTCTTATTAATAGTACTAACTTCAGTATTTAGGATAGTACCAGACAACCTGTTCATGCTCAATTAATGTTTATTGAACAAAGGAATAAAAGGCTCTGATTAGCCAGTGAGATAATAAAAACAAAAAATTTCTGAAAACTATATGATGAAATTAGAGTTTATTTAGGCTGCACTGGGTTTGCAGGGAAAATTAGTCTAGGCCTGGCACTGTGGCTCATGACTTTGGGAGGCTGAGGCAGGTGGATCACCTGAAGTCAGGAGTTCAAGACCAACCTGGCCAACATGGCAAAACCCTGTCTCTACTAAAAAGGCAAAAATTAGCTGGGTGTGGTGGCAGGTGCCTGTAATTCCAGCTACGCAGGAGGCTAAGGCAGGAGAATCGCTTGAACCTGGGAGGCGGAGGTTGCAGTGAGTGGAGATTGCGTCATTGTACTCCAGTCTGGGCAACAAGAGCGAAACTGTGTCTAAAAAAAAAAAAATTAGTCCACAGGCAACATTGCCCCTAAATAACCACAAGAAAAAGGTGGATTCTTTCTTCTGGAAGAAAACCAAAACCCAAAACTATAGGTACTATTTTGTGTGTCTTAGAAATGCGAACATCCTTCCTAAAGGTAGGAGAATGGATGAGGTGGTTTTGGAAGGCCTATCTAGTTTTACGTCTATAAGCCAAACAAAGACAAGAGATGTTTTTGCTTTATGTTACAGCAGAAGCTAATTGTCCACCCTTGTCCCTATGTCTTTTCCCTCTGCCTTCATTTACTGTTGACATCCAGTGAGGACTATCCTTCTGACAGGGTCAGCTAATAATATGCAGGGCTTAGTGAAAAATGAAAATGCAGGACCCCTTATTCAAACATTATTAAGAATTTCAAAATAGCACCAGTGGAGCACTAAACCAAGTGCAGGGCCCTTTCAAGAGCAGGCTCTGTGTGACTACATAGGCTCATATCCACAAAGTCTGCCTACCTCCTAACCTCTTAGCTCTTGCCACAGCTCTCCCTCAGATGATTTCTCAGGGAACATGTGGTCTGATAAACCTGCACTTTCTTGGAAATCAGGGACCTTGAGGGGCCACACCATCCATCTCTGGCTCCATCCCAGACATACATTTGCTGTTGTGTCAGCCTCTGGGTGGAGAGGTGTCATCTCAGCTTGTTTTTTTTTTACGTAGGGACGTGCTGTAGAGAGCACAGCTGCTCATCTCAGTTGTACCCAAGATGTTTGGCGAGGCAAAAGTAAACTGCTTTTTGAAAAAGGAGGAAATCAAGGCATGGAGGGGTTGACTACATCACCCAGGGGGACTTAAACTAGCCTGTGCAGACACTTGGAATCAAGGGGCTCTGGAACTCTGTCCCCTTGATTTCTTTTTTTTTTTTTTTTGAGACAGAGTCTCACTCTGTTGCCCAGGCTGGAGTGCAATGGTGCGATCTCGGCTCACTGCAACCTCCACCTCTTGAGTTCAAGCAATTCTCCTGCCTCAGCCTCCCAAGTAGCTGGGACTACAGCCACGTGTCACCACACCTGGCTGATTTCTGTATTTTTAGCAGAGATGGGGTTTGACTACTTTGGTCAGGCTGGTCTTGAACTCCTGACCTCAAGTGATCCACCCGCCTTGGCCTCCGAAAGTGCTAGGATTACAGGCCTGAGCCACCACACCTGGCCTGTCCCCTTGATTTTGAGTCTGGGCTCTTTCTGCTTAACCAACATGCCTTCTTGTACTTTGCTTATGTTTTTCTTCCCCTTTGTGTAGTATCTGCCAAGTCTCTAGGGAGTGTTCCCATTTCTACCCTCCAGAGTCAGCAGGGGTGGTCATCCCGTCACCCCGACCCCACAAGGCTAGATCACCAATAGCCCAGACTTGGCCACAACATAAAACCCCCATGGACTCTGTCCACTTGATTCCCTTTTTCCTGCCCCTACCTAACCACAGCCATCTCAGCCACTGCATGATGACAGGAGCTAGAGGGGTGCAGGCTGATGACAATTAATTTTGTTGTTGCTTTCCTTGTTGACTGAACTTTGGTAGAAATGTGTTTTAACCAGATTATTGCAAAGCAGTGAGTGTCGCTCTGGTTTAGGTGTTTGCAGCCAATTATGGTTTAATGTGAATGACAACAGCCAGACGACAATCCGCCAAACAACTCTGGCTTGCCAAGCTCCACAGAGTCGGGATGTGCTCCCAGACCCAATGGCTGGAGAACCCCCACTCTTATCAGCAAGGTGATGTGATGTTTCATCTCCCCCAGCCAAGCTCTTCTCCCGGCACCTCCTGCTCCATCGCTGGCCTCTGCACTTCATCTCTGCCCTCATCTCTGGCTCATTTCTTTGTGACCTCTTCTCCAGTGGGAGATGGGGATGAAGGAGAAGAACCTGCACTCAACTCAGAGGTCTGGTCAGGTCAAGAGTTGTAGCTATCCTGTCCTGGGAAAAAGCACTGGGCTTGGAATCAGAAGATGTAGGGGCACATCCCAGCTCTGTCCCTTACTCGACTTACTCACTTAAGGGAGCTCAGCTTTCCTTTTGAAAATCTATAAAGTAGAGGCTATTACCTACCAAGTTTGCAGTGAGGATTAAATAAATCACACCATATGTGTGAAAGCGTCCGGCACACTATCTGACATGTATTGAGCAGTTCATTGTTTGGTGAATCAGAGAAATTGGAGATTTCAAATGTTATTTTTGTCCAAATCCAACAGCAAAGGGCCCAGAATACTCATTTGTTTAATAAACATTTATTGAAGACCCACTATAAGATAGGTCTTATTTTTGGCCCCTTGGGGGATTATCATTACCCCAGAGATGGGATGAGATGAGATTCCAGGCCATAGTGGGGAAGCAGCCCTGCCATTCACCCGTTTCTCTTTAAGAAGGATGAGAATAGTGTATGTGCTTATTAAAGACACTTCCCATCATCATTTCAAAGAAGTGAGGTATAAAAAAATGGCAACAATAGTAGTAATTTTATGAGACCCAAATTCCAAGCTACAAGAGCAGCTCTGTGTGGCCAGCACAGTGCAGGCCAGCAGGACAGCTTCAGATGGCCTCCACTGAGACCCGCTCCTCTACCCCCTGCATCTGTGCTCCTGGAGACCGAGCTGTGTCTTGCAAAGATGGGACCGCTGGTCATGTTTGGCCAGTGGGGAGAGGGAGCGGGCAGGGGAAGCAGTGGCAGGAGATGGGAGGAGGGAGGAGGGCCGAGAGGGGGTACTTAGCTCTCCATTTCTGCCCCAGTGGAGTCAACACCAGGCAGGCTAAGAGAAAACCACAGGTCCTGTCTGGCAGCCTCTGCACAGCTTTCTCTTCAGGTCTGGTCACCACTCCAGTCCTTGGCTCCTTCAGGCCTAAGGGTGGTAACAGCTCACCCAGTCCCCCAAAAGCCCAGGGGTCTGCCCGCCATCTTGTGGTTTCCCTAAAGCCTGCTCACACCTTGCAAATAGTCTCATTTTTGAGCCCTCTTCAAACTTCCAAATTTAATTGTGCAAGTTTTCCTGCCCAGAATGATAGACACACAGGTGCTAAGGAGCTCAGAATCCAAGGAAGAAGATAGATTAGACCAAAAAGTAATACAATAGGCCAGGCGCAGTGGCTCACACCTGTAATCCCAGCACTTTGGGAGGCCGAGGCAGGGGGATCACCTGAGGTCAGGAGTTCGAGACTAGCCTGGCCAACATGGTGAAACCCCATCTCTAGTGGAGCTTGCAGTGAGCCGTGATTGCACCACTGCACTCCAGCCTGGGCGACAGAGTGAGACTCCGTCTCAAAAAAAAAAAAAAAAAGGAAAGAAACCTCATCTCTACTAAAAATACAAAAAATAAGCCGGGCGTGGTGACGCACACCTGTAGTCCCAGCTACTTGAGAGGGTGAGGCAGGAGAATTGCTTGAGCCTGGGAGGTGGAGGTTGAGCTGAGATCGCGCCATTGCACTCTAGCCTGGGCAACAAGAGCGAAGCTCCGTTACACACACACACAAAAGTAATACAATATATTGCATAATAAGTGGTTTCAGAAGGAAGATTTTAGTTTCAAAACAGTTTCTCACTTACCAGCTGTGTGAGTTTAAACAAGGAATTCAACCTCTTTGAAACTCAGTTTCCTTGTTTGTAAAATGAAGTTAATGATACCCAGCCCTTAAAGTTGTGAAGATTGAGTAAGTTAAGTTTATGAGCCACTGAGTCTGGTGCCTGGCACACAGCAAGTGGTAAGTAAATGCTAGCTGCTGCTTCTTATTATAACTATTAATAATATTAACATTAGCTCTGTGTAAAACTTAAAGGATTTTTTTTCTCTTTTCTAAACCAAAAAGTAACCTGAAACATACTTCTAAGATAAATTAGACAGATTTTTCACATTATGCGAAAACATTGGGACTTCGGGGAGCATTCCTGGCTATGAATTTGGCCAAATCTGAGTCTGTTGGCCTAGATCCTCTTTTCATCAGACCGCTTGTTCCTGGCCAGGTGGTGATGCGCAGGCACCCCCTGGTCTATGTCGTGAGTCTGCTGATTCCTAGCATCTTTCTCATGCTGGTGGACCTGGGGAGCTTCTACCTGCCACCCAACTGCCGAGCCAGGATTGTGTTCAAGACCAGTGTGCTGGTGGGCTACACCGTCTTCAGGGTCAACATGTCCAACCAGGTGCCACGGAGTGTAGGGAGCACCCCTCTGATTGGTAAGCAGCCTCGGGGTCACTGGACACTCATCTTACATGACCCCTGTGAAAGATCTGATGCTAGCCAGGCATGGTGGCTCACACCCGTAATGTCAGCACTTTGGGAGGCCAAGGTGGGAGGATCACTTCAGCTCAGGAGTTCAAGACCAGCCTAGGCAACATAGTGAGACTTTACTAAAAATTTTAAAAATCAACAGGGCATTCAGTGCATACTCACTACAACCTCTGCCTCCTGGGCTCAAGCGATTCTCCTGCCTCAGCCTCCCGAGTAGCTGGGATTATAGGCGCACACCACTACACCTGGCTAATTTTTTGTATTTTTAGTAGAGACGGGGTTTCACGATGTTGACCAGGCTGGTCTTGAACTCCTGACCTCAGGTGATCCGCCCACCTCAGCTTCCCAGAATGCTGGGATTACAGGCATGAGCCCACTGTGCCTGGCCTCTTTGTTTGTTTTTATCCCCAATTTCAACCAATTACCCAAAGTGACTGAGCCATTGATTTCAGCTATTCAGGAAGCTGAGGCAGGAGGATTGCTTGAGTCTAAAAGTTTGAGTCTGCAGTGAGCTATGATCCCACCACTGCACTCCAGCCTGGGTGACAGAGCAAGAATGGAAGGGAAGGGGAGGGGAGGGGAAGGGAGAGAAAGAGAGAAAAAGAAAGAGAGAAAGAAAGGAAGGAAGGAAGGAAGGGAAAAAAACAAAAGAGCAAGCCAGATGCAGTGGCTCACACCCATAATCACAACATTTTTGGAGGCTGAGGTGGGAGGATTGCTTGAGCCCGAGAGTTCAAGACAACATAGTGAGGCCTTGTCTCTTTCTCTTTTTTTTTTTTTTTTTTTTTTTGGGATGGAGTCTTGCTGTGTCTCCAGGCTGGAGTACAGTGGCATGATCTCCGCTCCCTGCAACCTCCACCTCCTGGGTTCAAGAGATTCCCCTGCCTTAGCCTCTGGAGTAGCTGGGACTATAGGTGCCCACCACCATGCCCGGCTAATTTTTTGTATTTTAGTATAGATGGGGTTTCACTGTGTTGGCCAGGATGGTCTGGATCTCCTGACCTTGTGATCCACCCACCTCAGCCTCCCAAAGTGTTGGGATTACAGGCGTGAGCCACCATGTCTGGCCGTGAGGCCTTGTCTCTACCAAAAATAAAAAAAAATTAGCCTGGTGTGGTGGTGTGTGCCTGTAGTCCCAGCTATTCAGGAGGCTGAGGAGGGAGAATCACTTCAGCCCAATACGTTAAGGCTACAGTGAGCCATGATTGCACCAATGTACTACAGCTTGGGCAATAGAGCAAGACCCTGTCCCTAAAGAAAACAAAAATATCTGATGCTGCATTTCAGACTGGAGGCTAACTGCACCTCTTCTGGCTTCTCTCAGGGCACTTCTTCACCATCTGCATGGCCTTCTTGGTTCTCAGCTTAGCTAAGTCCATCGTGCTGGTCAAATTCCTCCATGATGAGCGGCGTGGTGGACAGGAGCAGCCCTTCTTGTGCCTTCGAGGAGACACCGATGCTGACAGGCCTAGAGTGGAACTCAGGGCCCAGTGTGCTGTGGTAACAGGTGTGTGAGAAGCCTTGTGTTTCTCCCCTGTGTGGACTGATCACCTTAAAAATGCATTCCCGTTGGTGATGTACTAGGTATTGCGTTGGCCTATGTGAAAAACCTACAACAACTGCTTCTTAGCCTGGGTGCGGCATTTTATATTATCTCTCTGGAGACTGAAGGCTGCCTGCTTCTGGCTTTCTAGAAAGTCTCATTTTGTTGTTTTTTTTGTTTGTTTTGGTTTGGTTTTTTGAGACAGGGTTTTGCCATGTTGCGCAGGCTGGTCTCGAACTCCTAGGCTCAGGCGATCTTCCCTCTTTTGCCTCCCAAAGTGCTGAGATTGCAGGTGTGAGCCACTGCGCTCAGCTGAAAGTCTAATTTTGGCTTGAAGTTCAGGCCCTCAGTTACTCTTTGTTTTGACAGAGTCTCGCTCTGTCACCCAGGCTTGACTGCAGTGGCACAATCTCTGCTCACTGCAGCCTCTGCCTCCCAGGCTCAAGCTATTCTCCTGACTCAGCCTCCCGAGTAGCTAGGACTATAGGCGTGTGCCACCATGCCTTGCTAATTTTTGTATTTTTAGTAGAGATGGGGTTTCACCATGTTGGCCAGGCTGGTCTCAAACTCCTGACCTCAGGTGATCCACCCACCTCAGCCTCCCAGAGTGCTGGGATTACAGGTGTGAGCCCACCACACCCAGCCTGTTTGTTTGTTTTTATCCCCAATTTTAACCAATTACCCAAAGTGACTGAGCCATTGATTTCAGAATAGCACAGTGCTGGCATGCACATGCACACATGCATACACGGAGCTTGTGTACATTTAGGTTCTAGTTGCTTAATGTGAACAAGTATAAGAATCATCCCAGCCGCTAAAGCTCCTGCTGAGTCCATTTGGGCTGACCTCTAGCTCAGAAAATCTCCTGGACGGATCTAGCACACATACACCCTGCTTACATAATACAGCTCTGACGTGTTCTCCGAGGCTTCCTGCAGTACAACTTTGCCTCGCCTAATAGGGTGGGGAGAGTACCCAACCCAAACACAACCCACTACTCAGTTTCACCTGCAACTTTCCTTGAAGGATGAGGCCGTCAGCTTCAAGAGAAAGTCCAGGTGGGTCTTGGTAGTCCCTGGCTCACCCAGAGTGTTTTCCTCCATCACACAGAGTCCTCGCTGTATGGAGAGCACCTGGCCCAGCCAGGAACCCTGAAGGAAGTCTGGTCGCAGCTTCAATCTATCAGCAACTACCTCCAAACTCAGGACCAGACAGACCAACAGGAGGCAGAGTGGCTGGTCCTCCTGTCCCGTTTTGACCGACTGCTCTTCCAAAGCTACCTTTTCATGCTGGGGATCTACACTATCACTCTGTGCTCCCTCTGGGCACTGTGGGGCGGCGTGTGAAGACTGAAGTGTTCTTCAATAATTGTGCTGGCACTTAGGAGAGAGAGGAGGGGGAATAATAGTGGGTTAAAAAGCTTTCTGGGTCAGGTGTGGTGGTTCTTGCCTATAGTCCCAGTGCTTTGGGAGGCCATAGCAGGAGGATTGCTTGAGCCCAGGAGTTCGAGACCAGCCAGGGCAACATAGTGAGACCATATCTCTACCAGTAAATAAATAAATAAATAAATAGCTGGGCATAGTGGCTCATGCCTGTACTCTCAGCTACTTGGGAGGTTGAGGTGGGAGGATTGCTCGAGCCTAGGATTTCAAGGCTGCAGTGAGCCATGATTGCACCACTGCACCCCAGCCTGGGCGACAGAGCAAGACCCTGTCTCAAAAAAAAAAATAAATAAATAAAAGGCTTTCTGCCTTCATTGCCTCTCCATTGAGTCCAGCTTCATACACCTAATAGTCTGCTGTGTGACCCAAGAATCATATGTTCATGAAAATGTATAAACAGTATGAGTATACAGTAAAAAAGTAAACTTTCCTTCTTATCCCAGTCCACTCACCCAAAGTAACCACTGTTAGTAATTTCTTCCAGAAGATTTCTAGACACACACATGCATCTATGTATGCTTAAGCAGTTTTTTAAAAAATGTAAGCTAGCTCCATCTTCCAGCCCTGCCTTGGCCATTTATTCAGTCACCCATTCAACAAAACCTTTATTGAGTATTAAGTCCTAGGCATTATGTTAGGCACACCAGAGAACACAAATAAGTCAGCACAGGTTATTATTCACTTGATGTGATTCCCATGGTCAACCTGGTACCAACCAACCAGAGCATAAAATTCCTGCCATATCCCTCACCTCCTGAGGCTCTTGTTACCACTTCCCAGCTAAGTCCACTGCCTCCACCCTCTTCCTGTGCCTCCTCAGCAGTGCATCCCCACTGGAGAGAACCCAGGTGCCAAGCCTTCTTTTTTTTTTTTTTTTTTTTTTTTTTTTGAGGCAGAGTCTTGCTCTGTCACCAGATTGGAGTGCAGTGGTGCAATCTTGGCTCACTGCAACCTCCACCTCCCGGGTTCAAGCAATTCCCCTGCCTCAGCCTCCCTAGTAGCTGGGACTACAGGTGCATGCCACCACACCCAGCTAATTTTTTGTATTTTAGTAGCAGGTGCCAAGGCTTCTAAGCCCAGTCTAGCACATCATTTAGTCCACACACAAGGGGCAACGCATGGAGTGGGAGGACAGGCATAGTTCACGGTCCTTTGCTTCAAGGAAGTTATAATCCACTGTCCCTGAACTAGTCAGCTAGGAAATACTACTCACTAAGTAGCTTTAAGAGAGATTTATTTTCTCACCAGTCTGGAAGCTAGAAGCCTAACATCAAGGTGCAAACAGGGTGCGTGGCTTTCTTCTGAGCCCTCTCCTTGGCTTGCAGGCTGCTGACTTCTTGCTTTGTTTTCACATGACCTTTCCTCTGCACATGCTCCTGTCTGTGTCCAGATTTTCTCATCTAACAAGGGCACCAGTGTTGTTGGCTTAGGGTCCATCCTAGTGACCTCTTTTAACCTTAATCACTTTTCCAAGGCCATATGTTCAAACAGTCATATTCTGAGTACTAGGGGTTGGGATGTCAACATATGAATTTTGGGGAGTGGGCAGCAGACAGAGGGGACATATTTCAGCCCATAACACTAGTGATTCTGGAGGTTTAGCAAGTCCAGATTCTGCAGAGTAGGCGGGCAGGCTGGAGACCTGGGGAAGAGTTGCAGTTTGAGTCCAAAAGTGGCAGAATTTCCTCTTCTTCCAGGAAGGTGAGTATTTTTCTATTAAGGCCTTCAACTCATTGGATGAGGCCCACTCATATTATAGCCAGTAATCTGCTCTACTCAAAGTCTACTGATTTAAGTGTTAATCTCATCTAAAAATTACCTTCCCGGACATATAGAATAAAGTTTGACTAAATATCTGTGTACCATGGTCTAGCTATGTTGACACATAAAATTAACCATCACAGTCCTGATGGCCCCTTAGCTTCCCATCTATGTCCACACTCACCCATCCAGAACAGGAGAGTCCTTGTCACCCTGGCACTTGGGTAACTAATCAACTTCCAGCTGATACTCTCCAGTGGCCAAATATGTATTGTGGCCTCATAACCTGAATCCTAAGATTAGAATTCAACCACCCCACAAAATGGCCTTCTTTTTGTATTTAACTTTATTTGCCTCTTCCATTGTTTTCTATCACAGAGTCTTCAATTCAGCCAAGCCAACCCACTTGCCGTCCTCTTCGGGAAAGGGTTTATTTCCATCTAAGCTTCTACTTCTATCTGACATATTCTTCTGTTGCTTCTCCAATCTGTATTTCAACTCTGTCCTAGAGCCCTGCTCAAAACAGCTTTCTTCCCCACTGCCTTTTTACCCAATCACCCCGACTCCCCACTTATCTCTACCTTTAGTCTTACCTTACCTTATATCCTTCTCCCTTTGAATGCTTTATGCCCTTGTGTGTGTGTGTGTGTGTGTTTGTGGTTTGTCATGTAGACAACACACTCCTAGAATACTTACCCTATTTTCTCCTTCTCGTTTAATGCCCCATCTATGCCCAGGTCCATACAGAGTTTTATATCATATGGTGATTCTGCAATAACTATTGCCAGGAGACTCATTCTAGCTCACTGCTGATAGTGGACATGTATCTAGTGTGTTTTCCCAAGTCTGAGAGGCAAAATCTATCCAAGGTCAGACCCCCAGTCTCTGGGCATCCTTCTAGCTCTCATCTGGTGCCATCATCTAAAGATCGACGGGTAGAAAAGAGTGGGCTATGTGATAGTCATCAGTCTTAACGCTGTCAGCAGAAGACACAAAAGTCCAAAAGCTGTTTGCTAGTAACTTTTTCCAGCACTAAAATTGCCTTTAGAAAAATCTGCCCCCCTCCATCCCCCAGAAGAAAAAGAATTTAAATTCAAAGAGCCTTTACCTGCATCCTCCCTCTCTCATTACCTCCCAGTTAGTGCTCAGCGCCAATTGTCCATGAAATTCCACTGCTGCTGTTAATGAAATGAGGAACATAAGAAGTTTGTGAACAGGAAGTGTCCATGCAAACCTCCACCTGTTTCCTTCCTCACTTCCTACTTTCTACTGCTGGCGTCCTCTGCTTTGATGTGTTCAGTTAGGCATCACAGTCCCGATGTCACCTTAGCTTCCCATCCATGTCGATTCTGGCTTTCTCCACTTCCTCCTCCAGTTAACAGAGGAGGAAAGGAGGAAAAGGCCTGCAGTGAACTCCTCACTGTGGGGTGTCTCTCCTTCCCAACTATGTCATAGAGAAAGCACCAGTGTCAGAGTCAGGAGTCCTGATGATCATGGTCCTGGCTCTGCCATTATCTAGCCAGGGGACCTCCGTGAGCTTAACTTCTCAGACTTCAACTTACCTTATTTGAAATTGGGGCTGTTTATATTTGCTCTACCCCTATCACAGAGTTATGAGGATCAAAATGAAAGAATGTATTGAACAATGCTTTGAAAAGTAAATAATGGGGTGCGGTGGCTCACGCCTACAATCTCAGCACTTTGGGAGGCTGAGGTGGGCGGATTACATGAGGTAATCCTGACCAAAATGGAGAAACCCTGTCTCTACTAAAAATACAAAATTAGCCAGGCATGGTGGCACATGCCTGTAATCCCAGCTACTCGGGAGGCCGAGGCAGGAGAATCGCTTGAACCCAGGAGGTGGAGGTTGCAGTGTGCCGAGATCACGCCATTGCACTCCAGCCTGGGCAACAAGAGCTAAACTCCACCTCAAAAAAAAAAAAAAAAAAAAAAAAGTTTAAAGTGCTTTGGGAAGGGGGAGGGATAGCATTAGGAGATATACCTAATGTTAAATGAGGAGTTAATGGGTGCCGCACACCAACATGGCACATGTATACATATGTAACAAACCTGCACGTTGTGCACATATACCCTAGAACTTAAAGTATAATTAAAAAAAAAAGAAAAGTAAATAATGCATCACAAAATAAAGATAAGACCTGCTTGCTATCAACAGATAGACTCCAGTCTTGAGTTTTTGGTGTGGGATCCGATTTCCAGCTCCCTCTATCAGAATCCAGTCGTGGGCTCTGGTACTTCCGCAGTTGTTCCACTATTATAGGATCCAAAGGCCAAGGGCTGAAGCCATCACATGCCTCCTTACAGAGAGACTTGTGTGGCAAGGGTTGCCAAAGGGAGTTCCCATTCCATCTCACATGAAGCTCACCTTTGTTCCATTCTCAGATGACATTGCCCAGGTTCTTTACATCAGCCTCTAACAAGCAGCCCTTTAAGAGTGAAGCCTGGCCACCAAACTGGTCCCCTGTACACTTCTCTGTCTAGTGCCAAGTGGCCTTAATTTCAACTGCAGCCCAGAACTCATTCAAAGCCCCAGAGTCAGGTCTGCATCCTGAAGCAATAACATTGTAAACCAAAAATAAAATTCTAAGGGCCCCCAGCCTTCTGAATGGACTCCATCCTTTCAGTGAGGACATCCCAAAGACTGGGGTTCAGGCCATGATGGGAAGCAGGGGTCGAAAATGCCTCATGATGCCCTCCTCCCTTTCGGAATTCAGGAAAAGTTGACAAGCACCAGAATTAACATCAATACAGATCTTAAGTCTGATAAGAAACATTTACAATCTGGCTGGGCGCAGTGGCTTACGTCTGTAATCCTAGCACTTTGGGAGGCCGAGGCGGGTGGATCACTTGAGGTCAGGAATTCAAGACCAGCCTGGCCAACATAGTGAAACCCCATCTCTACTAAAAGTACAAAAATTAGCTGCGCATGGCGGCGCGCACCTGTAATCCCAGCTACTTGGGAGGCTGAGGCAGGAAGATTGCTTGAACCTGGGAGGTGGAGGTTGCGGTGACCTGAGATGGTACCACTGTACTCCAGCCTGGGCAACAGAGTGAGACTCTGTCTCAAAAAAAAAAAAAAAAAAAAAAAAAAGAAACATTTACAATCTACTCTCTCTGAAGCCTGCTGCCTGGAAGCTTCCTCTGCATGATAAAACTTTGGTCTCCACAACCGCTTACCATAATCCAGACATTCCTTTCTATTGATAATAACTCTTTTAAACAATAGCCAATCACAAAAATTTTAAATCTACTTAGGATCTGAAACCTCCTGCCCCACTGGCTTTAAGTTGTCCCCCCTTTCTGGACGGAACCAATATGTATCTTAAATGTATTCGATTGATGTCTCATGTCTCCCTAAAACGTACAAAACCAAGCTGTGCCCTGACCACCTTAGGCACATGTTCTCAGGGTCTCCTAGGGGCTGTGTCACTGGCCATGGTCATGCATATTTGGCTCAGAATAAATCTCTTCCAATATTTTACAGTTTGACTCTTCAACAACATCATGAACAAATGGCACTACAGATCTCCTCCTGGAATAGTGTCCCTCTGTGGTGGGAGGAATATGGGGTGCCAGCAGCCCTTATTTGCAGAGCAGCTTTAGCTCAGCCCCTCCAAATGTTCATACATTTCATGATTCCTGTTTCATAGAGAAAGGAAACTGAGGAATAGAGCAAAAACGGGATTCTCCCAGCTGTGAGCGCGCCTACCATCTGCTCTTTCCCAGAATCCAAGGTGGTTTCAGCACTCATCAAGAAATCACAGCTCCAGTTCTGGGGACTTCACTGATGTCTAGAACAAAGACTTAGTTAACTCCCAGGCCAGCCAGGCGGCCCCAGTTCATCATGTTGTAGAACTTTCTCCTTAGTACAGCTAAAAACAGAGTCCTTGTCATACAGCCATGAAAAATTAGGCTTGCAGACACTTTGAAGGGTAAGAAAAATGCAATTTACTGGGCAAAAAGAAAAAAAAAAAAGGAAATAGCGACGCTCAGCAAAGCGAGAGTCTGCTAGCCAGTTTTCCCACCTCACAAATTGAATTCCTAGTTACCACATCCCAGAACAGGAGAGAGAGGCCAGGATCCTCCTCCCGGCAAAGGGCACGAACTTTCCATGGCTCTACCCTGTTCTCCCAGTATGCAGGCTGGTCAGGGGTTATCCAGGGATCTTCCCCCTTTGTACTTGGCTCTCTCAATTATATTTCTTTCTTTTTTTTGTTTTTTTTTTTGAGACAGAGTCTCACTCTGTTGCCCAGGTTGGAGTGCGGTGGTGCGATCTTGGCTCACTGCAGCCTCCACCTCCTGGGTTCAAGTGATTCTTGTGTCTCAGCCTCATGAGTAGTTGAGACTACAGGCATACGCCACCACACTTGGCTAATTTTTGTATTTTCTGTAGAGACGGGGTTTCACCATGTTGACCAGGCTGGTCTCGAACTTCTGACCTCAGGTGATCCTCCTGCCTCAGCCTCCCAAAGTGCTGGGATTACAGGCATGAGCCACTACGCCTGGCCGCAACTATATTACAAGATGACTTCTGAGTGCTGCTCTGATGACCTCCCTGAGCCTCTGCAGCCTTGAGTATTGCCAGTAATCAGGTGGCAGAGGGTCTCCCTTTCCTCCCAAGGTACCCGCCACACCTTTTGCAGTTGTCCTAGAGGAGCGGGAGCTGCCATGATAAAGGAAGCTGAGTTTTTCACCTTTTAAACCACTGTGACACAGCACGTCTCCTGTGGTCTGAGTTCCCAGCCTGGATGAGCCAGAACCGGGAAGCAAATGAAACAGTGGCCATGAGTGGAACCAGAGTGAAAGTGCCGTTGCTGAAATGCATCCTCCTCTCAGCTCAGCCTCAAGGCTTCCCCAGATGCTCTCACTTCTCAGAGATCTAATTACACATATTAAGGCAAGGTTAGTAGAAGTGGGTGGAGTCTAAATTTTATCCTGCCCTGTGGCCCTGAGGCTTCTAGGAAACTTCAGAGCTTGAGTTTTAAGGTAAAATCCACCAATCAATTCCTGCATGGTGGATTGTCTCCTCAGGGCAGACAGCCCTTCAGGAAGGCTGGGCTTCCTTCCTTGCAACCCCCTCTGTGACCCTGGGCTCCACCTCAGCCATCACTCTGTCGAGCTTAGCCTACCTTGTCCTGTTCCCTGGATCAGACTCCATCTCAGCAGCCGGAACTGCTCAGTCCTGAGTTATTTACCCGCGGAGACAGTAAGAGCTTCATAATTAGCTGAGCAACAGCATGGAGGCTTTTATGAGCAGCCACGCTCCCCACCACACTCTGGTGTCCGTAATTGAAATGACCCACGCCGGTGATTAGATTAGGGGGCTGAAGAAGCCCAGCACGCCGCCCCCAGCCCCCTCCCCCATCCTGTCGGGGAGGTGATGTAGTTAAGTTTGTGCTTCATTTGGCAGAGGCCATAAAGCAGGAATTGCAGCAAGGTTTTCTGCAGGGGTGGAAGGAACTGCTGGGCTGCGGGCGGCCTCTGTGTCAGGCAAGACTCCAGATCTGAGTGAGAGGGAGACCCTTGCTCCCCCTTTACCTCACCTCTGTACCTCTCCCACAGCCTTTGCTGGGCTTTGAAGGCCTGGGGTGTATGTAAGTCTAGCGGGATGGTCATCCCTCCTCAGTGTCACTGGTTACTCAGGCTGCATGTGGACAGCCAGCTGCTGGTCACCCTGCTCATCCTCTTTGGAGAGCACCAGGCTGAGAGCAGGGGAATCAGGTGCTGTTGGCAGTTCGTTTTCTCCCCACGTCCCTGCCCAGTCTCGGCTTGCAGCTCTTCCTTACACGAGCCTCCTTCTCTACCCCAGTCCCGTTCTCCTGCGGTCTCTTCCCACCACCTGCCCCTTTTGCACGTGGGGCTGGCTTTGGCCAAGTTGTGCAATAGCTGAAGTTTCCTCTATTCCTTCCTCTTTCCCACCCATATCTACCCAGGGACCCATGTCGGCACACTGCACAAAGGACGTCTCACTGTTGTGTTCTTCCCAAATCTACCTTCCCAGACACCGTGCACAAATGAGATCAAAATCCTTCCACTGTGCCAAAGCCTTTTAAATGCAGTCATTTAAAATTAGTCTGTTCTGAAATACAAACTGGTGAAATGAGTTCATGCCACATTTTCCACCTGGGGTACATTTATCCCTAGCGTGGCTCAGCAGTGTGCTAAGTATACTGAAAGCCCCAGAATGAACATGATTTCTCTTCTAAAGCATTGGTTTTACTCAACAGTATGTTGTTAGGAGAATTATTTACTTTCCTATGAAAATACGTACTGATATTTTTTGGTGAAGAAACAAAAATTTAGAATAAAACATTAAAGATACAACTTTACTTTAAAAAATATTTTATTTTTAATTATTGGGGCACATATTTATAGGGTACATATGATATTTTGATACAAGTATACAATGTATAATGATCAAATCAGGGTAACTGAAATATCCATCATCTCAAGTATTTATCATTTTTTTGTGTTAGGAACATTCCAACTCCACTCTCTGGTTATTTTGGATTTTATTTGTTTGTTTTGAGACAGAGTCTTGCTCTGTTGCCCAGGCTGGAGTGCAGTGACACGATCTCAGCTCACTGCAACCTTCGCCTCCTGGGTTCAAGCGATTATCCTGCCTCAGACTCCTGAGTAGCTGGGATTATGGGTACACACCAGCAGGTCCGGCTAATTTTTGTATTTTTTAGTAGAGACAGGGTTTCGCCATGTTGGCCAGGCTGGTCTCGAGCTCCTGACCTCAAGTGATCCACCCACCTCGGCCTCCCAAACTGCTGGGATTACAGGTGTGAGCCACTGCGCCCAGCCTCACTCTTTGGTTATTTTGAAATGTACAATAAATTATTGTTGACTATAGTTGTCCTATTGTGCTACTGGTCACTAGATCTCATTCCTTCTATCTAACTGGACTTTTGTACCCATTAACTATTTCCTCTTTATCCCCCCTCCCTCCCCACTACATTTCCCAGCCTCTGGTAACCATCATTCTGCTCTCTATCTCCATGAGTTCAATTGTTTTGTTTTGTTTTGTTTTTAGCTCCCACATATAAATGGGAACATGCAATGCTTATCTTTCTGTGCCTGGCTTATTTCACTTATCATAATGATCTCCAGTTCCATTCATGCTGCAAATAACAATTTAATTTTTCTTTATAGCTGAATAATATTTCATTGTATATATGTACCACATTTTCTTTATGCATTCATCTATTGATGGACACTTAAGTTGATTCCATATTAAAGATAAAACTTTAGGCTTAATGGAAGGGGATCCTGTTTGGCTCTGCCCTTGCTTTAAAATATATCATACTAATACAAAATTTGAGGTATTGACAAGGCCAACAGATCAGGAGACAATTGCTGGAAAAGATAGTTTATTACTCATAGTTCCCAACAGGGGAGCATGAGCCACACTTCACCGTGGGAAGTGGGGCATGCACAGCAGAAAACACCCAGGTTGATTACAGGGTTGGGGGGGTGGGGAGGCGCTGTGAGGAAGAGCCTTAATTGTTTCTGCGGGAAGGAGCAGGTAAGGCAGGGTAAGCAGGCTTAGGATGGGCTAGCGTGAATCGTTTCAGGGGACTCGGGCATGGCGGCTCTCCCTAGTTGTCTGATATCCAGCTCTGAGATGATTAGGGCATGTGGATAGTGGCCTGGAGTATGACAACCTGACAAAAAAGGTCACTGGGGATGTGGGCACTGGATTGGTTTGTATTTGAAAAATTTGCTTGTAGGTGAGTTGTTTACTACCTCTAGGAATTGGCTATCCCTGGAAGGGGCAGTCTTGCCAGGGTCAGCAAGACCCCAGATGTCAAAACATCAGAATATAAAAAATAAAAGACAAGGTTAATACAGCCCCTCTGAGATTCCAGTCAGGACGTATCCTTTTCTTCTGGTTTTCTGGGTGGGTTAGCAGAAATGGGCAGCAGAACTCAAAGGACTGGCTCAAGAGGTGAAAATGTTGGATATTGTGGCAAGCATGCAGGAAAAGATATTTGAGGAAAGCAATACCTGGGCAAGACATATTCATTCCTGCATTAATCCACTCACCCACTCATTTGGTAGTAGTAGCTTGAGCATCAGCTCTGTGTCAGGGGCCTTGCCAGGTGCCAGAATAGCACCTTGAATAGGACACTCAGAGTTTCTGGCCTTGAAGGAGCTTTTAATCCAACAGAAGTGGTGTAGTAAAAATAATACATGTTTGGGGGTCAGAAACATGCATTTAAGTCCCATTACAGCACAGCTACTTAAAGCTGACATGGATTTCCTCTGAGTGCAAACCTGATGGTTTGGCAGAAGCTGCCTGGAGTATTGTCTGGAGACAGATTTTTGGGCCACCAGTGGGCTCTGTGGGAAAGCATGCTGTAATGAATTAGTGCTGTCAGCCACAGGTGACATCAGGTGAGGGATAATCAGAGCTTGCCATGTGCCAAGCAGTGTGCTGATGCTTTGGGTGGCAGTATTCTAGACCATTAGAATTTCTCTCAGTAGGTAGGTAGGTAGGGAGGTAGGTAGGTAGATAGGTAGGTGGATAAATAGATAGATAGATAGATAGATGGATAGATAAATAGAGTTATGGATAATACTAGGGATGTTATGAAAATTATATATATGAAATATATATATAATGACATCTCATAATATGTATAATCCTCATAATAACCTTAGTATTATCATTCCCATTTCACAGTTGAAAAAAGACTGAGGCGCAGACAGATTAGGTAAATTGCCCAAGATTACCGAGCTAGAAAGTGACCAAACTAGGATTCAAATCTAAGCATCCTGGGTTCAGACTCCATGCTCTTGGACAGGTGCACTCTGACTCTAGACGTGCTCCCTTGACCTCTTTCTTTTAAATAGAGACAGGGTCTCACTCTGTCACCCAGGCTAGAGTGCAGTGGCACAATCTCAGCTCACTGCAACCTCAACCTTCTGGGCTCAAGTGATCCTCCCACCTCAGTCTTCCAAGTAACCGGGACTACAGGCATGCACCACCATGCCCAGCTAATTTTTGTATTTTTTGTAGAGATGGGGGTCTCACTATGTTGTCCAGGTTAGTCTTAAACTCCTGGACTCAAGGGATCCACCTGCCTCAGCCTCCCAAAGTGCTGAAATTACAGGGGTGAGCCATCGCGTCTTGCCGAGCTTTACTTCTTAAAAGCCTCTCATATTTACCAACTTTATATGTAAGAGGAAAGGGCTCATGTTATAATAAATTAATTTCATTTCCAACCCCACCACTCATTAGGTTTGTGACTGCGGGCAAGTTACTTCACTGTCTTAGAATCTCAGTTCTTTTCCATCTGGAAATTCTAGAAACAGGTGGGTTTTGTCTGTTTATTTGTTTGAGACAGTCTCACTCTGTCACACAGGCTGGAGTGCAGTGGTGCAATCTCAGCTCACTGCAACCTCCACTTGTCCTGAGTCCAAGCAATTCTCTGGCCTCAGCCTGCTGAGTAGGTGGGATTACAGGCGCCCACCATCACGCCTGGCTAATTTTTGTATTTTTAGTAGTGACGGAATTTCACCTTGTTGGTCAAGCTGGTCTCAAACTCCTGACCTGAAGCAATCTGCCCGCCTCGGCCTCCCAAAATGCTGGGATTACAGGCGTGAGCCACCGCACCCGGCCTAGAAAGAGGTGTTTTGCTGAAGTATTGAGAGAATAGAATAAGATAGATTTATTGTTCAGTTCTCGGGGAGTGGGGAGGGATAGCTTTAGGAGATATACCTAATGTTAAATGATGAGTTAATGGGTGCAGCACACCAACATGGCACATGTAAACATATGTAACTAACCTGCACGTTGTGCACATGTACCCTAAAACTTAAAGTATAATTTAAAAAAAAAGAAAAGATAAGATGTATTAAGTGCTGAGCGCAGTGCCTTGCATTCAGGCATTGAAAGGATAGGAATTCTTCATCACCACCTTACCACAGGGCTGTTACGAGAGCCCAGGGAGATCACATATGAAAGCGCTTTGTAAACTCGCCGGGTTTGCTCCTCAGAGTGTGGGTCCAGGACCAGCAGCATTAGCATCGCCTGCAGACTTGTTAGAAATGCGGAATTTCAGATCCTCCCAGACCTCCTGAATCTGAGTCTGATTTCCAAGTGTTCTCTCAGGGGAGTGATGTGCACATTGTCTTTGGAGAAGCGGGGATGGAAGAACGATGGAGGTAAAAGGTGAGAGCGCAGACTCAGGGAGGCCTGAGGAGCTGGGTGTTTAGGGGCAGCCCAGCGTTACATGCAGCCCACCCCTCCTGCCAGGACAGCTGGGCCCACGGGGCACCTGCCAATCACTGTGCTGCACTCGGTAATCTCCCTGCCTCACAATCAGAGCAGTCAAGCACTCAGCACAGCTGGGCGGCTGAATTATAGGCTGCAGGCAGAAGGCAGAGATGGCTCTGCGTGTGCCGTCCAAGGAGAGAGTGAGTGAAGGGCAAAGAGGGCCTCTTCCACAGCCCCCTTCCCCTGCAGCGAACACCCTCTTTTCTGGAGAACAAGACTGGGCTGCCAGCACCAGTGATCAGGTGGCCTCCCCGTTTCCCAGAGCCCACTTGCTGCCCTGGGCCAGCCTCCGGGCCCTCCTCCTTGCTGAGTTATGGTCATGGTACCTTAAGGGACCCTCTGCCCGGTGCCCTTAGTTGTGTGAGTCCCTCTTCCTGAGGGAGAAGCTTTCTTTAGCTGACTCTCCTCCTACAGATGCAGCCCTTTTGTTCATCCAAATGCTTCCCTTTCCCGGAGCGTGAAACATAAGACATCAGGTGGAGGTAGACCTGAGACCAGAGGGACCATGCGGTTGTCATCCTTCTGTTTCTCCAGTTTCTAGCACAAAGGCTGGCACAGGGCAGAGGCCTGGAGAGTTCAGGCTGAAGGAACATCCATGCCATTTTCCCCGGAACATAGCCAGCTGGGCTGCAGCGAGGGAAGTGCCTGGCCGCCATCTCCTACCAGAGCCCTGGTGGTGGAGAGTGATGGGGAAAGAATCCCAGGCGACAGGGGAGGCTGTGCTGCTGCCACTGCTCCTTCCCTTTCCTCCCAGAGGTGCCAGTGCTTGGAGGAGGCATCAGTCTTGCAGACTGGATGCTCTGTCTTCTCATTCTGGTCCCAGGCTGCTGAGTGGCCTGTTCTCCCTGCCGCCACCGTGTCTCAGCCCTGGTCCCTGGGAGGGATGAAAGCTCTCTCCATCTTCCTGATCTTCCCTTTCTGGTGATATTTCAAACACCCATTAGGTTTTACAGGGCATTGCTTCCAAGGCTATAGGAGATGGCTCTGGGGCTGCACTCCAGGCGCTTAGGTCCCCCTGAGCCTGTTGACTCCTCTGCCACGCAGCCTGTCCTCCCATCACACCCTACCCCCTTGCGCTTCAGCCACCACATCCCTCTCCCTGCCATCCTGAGCTTGACACAGAGGGCACTAGGCAGAGCCCAAGCTTGTCATTGTGGGTTTATAGGCCTGGGGTCCCCTACTCTGCCTCTTTGGGCAGCAGACAGAGAGTGTGTGTACGTGTGTCTGAGGCAGTAACTTGAAGTTGGAGGAGAATCTAGACCAACTCATGCAAAGCTCCTGTTCTGCAGATGAGCCTGAGAGAAAATAAAAATATACCCAAGATAACACTAAAGACAATGATAATGATTACTGATAGCTACTGAAATGGGAAGCATGTATGTGTCATGCATTGTATGAGGACTTTCCATGGTGAAGCTAATTTAGCCCACATGACCATCTTCCATGGTATGTTACATTTACAAATACAGAAACTAAGGCTCAGCCAGCTTAAGAAACCTGCCTACCATCACACAATGAGTGAGTGAAAGAGCAGAATTTGGTATTAGGATTATTTGCTTGAACATCAAGCAGCTTTAGTAGCTTCCTCTGAAAAGCAAAGTGGTGAGAATAAGAGCCCATGCCCCTCCCACCCCAGGGAGCTGTGGAGGCTCCTGGGGTGGAAGCTGCAAAGGTGAGGGGTTATCATCCCCATGCAGTGTTATACCCTGCTAGGGAAGAGGCCTCCGCTCCAGATGAGAAGATGCACACATTGCCTTGGGCTAGAATACTGAGGCCCCCATGGGGGCCTCCCTGCCCAGGCTGAAGAAATGTAAACAGGAAGGGAAGTGGGGAAGGGAGAGGTGTCAGAAATGGGGCTGGGCTAGGTCAGCACGGTGGCTCACGCCTGTAATCCCAGCACTTTGCGAGACTGAGGCCAGGTGGATCACTTGAGGTCAGGAGTTCGAGACAAGCCTGGCCAACATGATGAAACCCCATCTTTACTAAAAATACAAAAATTAGCTGGGCATGTGGTGGACACCTGTAATTCCAGCTACTCGGGAGGCTGAGGCAGGAGAATCACTTGAACCTGGGAGGCGGAGATTGCAATGAGCTGAGATCATGCCACTGCACTCCAGACTGGGTGACAGAGCGAGACTCCATATCAAAAAAAAAAAAAAGAACCTTATTCAGATCACCTCATTAAGTCCTCCCCAAAACTCTGTGGTAGGTGACAGTATCCATCCTCCCTTCAGAGAGGCTGACTGACCTGTCCAAGGCATGTAGCTAGGAAGTGGCAGAGCTGGCATTTGAATGATGTTAGGACAGGCTAGGTTATTGCTGTGGTAACATATGATCCCCAAATCTCTGTGGCTTACGACAGCAAGCTCTGTGCCCACAGAGGTCAGCCCCAGCTCTGATCTTATGTCCTCGCCCTGAGACCCAGGCCGCTGCAGCCTCCATTGCGAACATCACTAGTCACCACGCCACAGAAAGATACACACGTGGCTGGGTGTGGTGACTCACGCCTGTAATCCCAGTACTTTGGGAAGCTGAGGTAGGTGTGGATCATTTAAGGTTAGGAGTTCGAGACCAGCCTGTCCAACATGGTGAAACCCCATCTCTACTAAAAATACAAGAATTAGCCAGGTGTGGTGGCAGCGCCTGTAGTTCTAGCTACTTGGGAGGCTGAGGTAGGAGAATCACTTGAACCCAGGAGGTGGGGGTTGCAGTGAGCCTAGATCATACCACTGCATCCAGCCTAGGTGAGAGAGCAAGTGAGACTCTGTCTCAAAAAAAAAAAAAAAAAAAAGAATGTTGGGCACGGTGACTCATGCCTGTAATCCCAGCACTTTGGGAGGCTGAGGTGGGCAGATCATGAGGTCAGGAGTTTGAGACCAGCCTGGCCAATATGATGAAACCCGTCTCTACTAAAAATACAGAAATTAGCAGGGCATGGTGGCGTGCACCTGTAATCCCAGCTACTAGGGAGGCTGAGGCAGAAGTATCGCTTGAACCCGAGAGGTGGAAGTTGCAGTGAGCCCAGATTGCACCAGTGCACTCTAGCCTGGGAGACAAAGGGAGCCTCCATCTCCGGAAAAAAAAAAAAGATACACACGTCCTTTCTGCTCACAACTCAGTGTCCTACTGTCCTTGTCATGCAACCCACCGAACCACCACAAGGCCAGGAAGTACAATCCTTACAAGTGCCCAGAAAGGGGGAGAACCGGAATATTCGAGGCACAGTGCTCACAGTTACCACATAGTTTCCAATCACCAAGCTCAACTGATTCCCTCAGTGCACTGAGCTGCCATTTCCTCATCGGAAAGGTGGGAATAGTAATTCTACCTTGCAGGGTTGTTGTGGTGAATAAATGAGACAATATACAAAAATCTCAAGCCTAGGAACACTGAGTCGTAGCCATTAGTATGTTCATATGTGAAGTTCAGGAATACTCTGGGGCTGTTCAGTTCGACCCTTGTTCAGTGCAATGACAAATCAAGATATGGGATTTAGAAGAGTCCTCTGAAACAAGAGGACAGATTTGGGAAGTGCTGCTGCTCTCTGAGTGCATGAAACCACCTTCAGGGAACCCAGAGAGGAAGGAAAATTTCCAGGAGGACAATCAGTGGCAAGAGCCAATGTGCAAATGTGATTATATCAGCATACATACAGACTGCTGAGCGCTTCTGCAGGACTCTTCATTTAAGACTAATTAAATGCTTGGAACCAGGAAGATTGAGAGGGTCCTCTCCAGGAAGCTATTCCAGTCCAGCGAGACACTTCAGGGTCTATTTACAGAGGTGGAACGCTCCAGAGGAGGAGGAAGAAGAGGGTAGCTCAACTGAGAGCACTCCAGCGGAGGAACAGGAGGCCAGAAGGGCTGAAAATCACTCAGGATATTGCGGGGTCCTCCCACCCCAACCTTGGCCTCCGAGGGTCTGAGGTTTTGTGTGATGTAAGAAAACAAAACTAGGGTTTGTGCTGGTGATTGCAAAATGGGCACTGCCTGTGGAATGGCATGGGTTCATTTTCCTTTGCCACGGTGAAGAATTACCATAAATTTAGCGGCTTAAAACAACACGAGTTTATTCTCTTACAGATCGGGAGGTCAACAGTCCGAAGTCAGTTTCACTGGGTTAAACCAATTCTGTCAGCCGAGTTGGTTCCTTCTGGAGGTTCTCAGGGGAGAATCTGTGCCCTTGTCTTTTTTAGTTTCTAGGGGTCACTGGCATTCTTCAGTTCATGTCCCCTTCCTCCGTCTTCAAGGCTCAAATCCAGTTTCTGCTTCTGTCATGCACAGCCTTCTCTTCTGTCATCAAATCTCCATCTGCCTTCCTTTAATAAGGACACTAAATCATTACATTTAGGACGGACCCTGGCAACCCAGTATAACTTCTCATCTTAAGATCCCTAATTTAATCACATCTGAAATTTTCCCTTTTGCCATCTATGGTAAGAGCCATAGGTCCCAGGGATTAGGACCTGGGTATCTTTGGGGCCATTATTCAGGATACCACATGAAGCTTTTGAGATGGTTTGAATAGCAAAAGGGCAACAATTGTCTTAGGCCATCTTGCATTGCTCGAAAGGAATACTCGAGGCTGGATAATTTATAAATCAAAGTTTGGTTGGCTCATGGTTCTGCAGACTATACCAGAAGAATAGTGCCAGCATTTGCTTCTGGTAAGGGCTTCAGGAAACTTCCACTGATGGTGGAAGGTGAAGGGGAACAGGCTTCACATGGTGAGAGAAGAGGAAAGAGAAAGAGGGCAAGGCAGCTAGGCTCTGCAACAACCTGCTCTTGTATGAACAATTCGAGCAAGAACTCACTCATCACCATGGGGAGGGCACCAAGCCATTCAAGAGGGATCCACCCCCATGACACAAACTCCTCCCACTAGGCCTCACCTCCAACCTTGGGGATCACATTTCAAAACATGAGATTTGGAGGGGACAAACATCCAAACTATATCAACCGTGAACCCGACTGCATCCATAGACCTTCCACTTGGCCCTAGGGTAGGGGGCACCCTGCAGGCCTAGCTGCGGATGGAACCTCTGTGGTGACCCCCAGCAAGTCTGTCTACATGTCTCCCTTCAGTCATGTCGCCAGTGCCCAATAGACAGTGATATAGAGCAGTAATCATGTCATGATTACTGTCATGTAATCAACCAATGATTACATGAGTTGATTCCAAGAGACATGTCATGGAATCAACCAATCTATTAACAATCATGATTTCAGCGTCTGTGTCCTGTGGCTGGCAATTCAGACCTGGGGCCCTGCAGATTCTCTGAGTAGGAGATTCAGTCAACAAATATTTATTGAGGTCCTACTATGTGTCGGGCACTATTCCAGGCACTTGGGATAGATACATCAGTGAACAAAGCACACAGAGATCCCTGCCTTCATGGCGCTAAAGTTCCATCTTTAGAGACAGACAGTAAAGAATCAATTGAAGTCAAAAGAAGTTAATTGTGTAGAATGTTAGGTGTTAATGGGGCTATGGAAAAATAGAAAATGTAGGGCAGGGGAAGAGGGATCAGGCATGAGAGGGTGGGATGGGGCAGGTGAGAGTATTACATGGAGTAGCCACGGGAGGCCTCACTGAGCAGGGGAGATTTATGTAGACTTGAAGGAGAGGGTATTCGCCAAGTGGACATGCAGGTGGGGGAGCTCCAGGCAGAGGGGAGAGCTGGGGCAGAGGTTGTAAGTCAGAGCACAACTGGTCTGTGCAAGCAACCAGTTGGAGTGGGCAGACTGATGGAGAAAGTCACAGCAGGCCGGGTGTGGTGGCTCATGCCTGTAATCCCAGCACTTTGGAAGGCCAAGGCAGGTGGATCACTTGAGGTCAGGAGTTCGAGACCCTCCTGGCCAACATGGTGAAACCCTGTCTCTATTACACATACAAAAATTAGCCAGGCATGGTGGCAGGCACCTGTAATCCCAGCTACTAGGGAGGCTGAGGTGGGAGAATTGCTTGAACCCAGGAGGTGGAAGCTGCAGTGAGCCAAGATCACACCACTGCACTCCAGCCTGGGCAATACTCCTGGATGACTCGTCTAGTGGGTAGGGGGAAAAAAAGAAAGTCACATCAGGGGAGGACAAAGAGGTAACAGGGGCCAGATGAGCTATGAGAGCCTCTATGCAGCTAACCAGGCCAAACCTGAAAAGATGAAAGAAGACAAAGCAAATGAGGACTGCAAGCACTCTCATATGAAGCTCTCAAAAATCCTCTGAACTGGGAGCTAGTTCCTGTGTTGGGAGTTGAGTGACCTTACTTGAGTCACCTATCACTGCAGAAATTCACTTTCCTCACTTATAAATTGTGCAGCTTGCACCAAATTCATTCACTCATCTACCCATTCTACAGGCTCCTGCTAGCACCTCTGAGGCCCCAAGCACATGGACCAGCACTGCTGACACTAAGATGAGTCTCTGCCCTCTCTGTCCAGAGTCATTCCAGCTCCAACACTTGGTGCTGAAAGAATTGAGGGGTTTGTGCCCAGAGAAGAGAAGGTGTTATGGTGTAAGGACTTTCACATCAAAAAGAAGTTAGTCCCAAATGATAGGACTGGATAGGTGGAAGTTTTAGGGAAACAGTTTTGGGGGTCAGTGTAGAAAAGAGTTCTTCAAAAATGAAATGAGCTATCCTGAGAGGTCTCATCACTGGAGGTCTGCAAAGGCTGAAAGATCATTTGCTGGGATGTCATCAAGGTTTGTGTGCTGGGAAGAGGCTGGACTAGATTGTTTTTAAGGCCCGAGAGAGTTTTCTCTGCTGTCTCTGTCTCTGGAGGACTTGGACACCAAGGCAGGCTTGTGTCCTTTGGGATGTGTTGAGGGTCTTGCTTTCGGCTGGGGATGGGCTGCCCTCCCACAAATGCTGAGGTGAATGAGACAGTGAGAGACAGGACTAGCTGGATTTCCTAGGGTGACTAAGAATCCCTAAGCCTAGCTGGGAAGGTGACCGCATCCACCTTTAAACATGGGGCTTGCAACTTAGCTCACACCTGACCAATCAGGTAGTAAAGAGAGCTCACTAAAATGCTAATTAGGCACAAACAGGAGGTAAAGAAATAGCCAATCATCTACCGCCTGAGAGCACAGTGAGAGGGACAACGATTGGGGTATAAACCCAGGCATTCGAGCCGGCAACAGCTACCCTCTTTGGGTCCTCTCCCTTTGTATGGGAGCTCTGTTTTCACTCTATTAAATCTTGCAACTGCACTCTCTTCTGGTCTGTGTTAAGGCTCGAGCTGATCTTTCGCTTTCCATCCACCACTGCTGTTTGCCACCATTGCAGACCTGCCGCTGACTTCCATCCCTCTGGATCCAGCAGGGTGTCTGCTGTTCTCCTGATCCAGTGAGGTGCCCATTGCTGCTCCCGATCGGGCTAAAGGCTTGCCATTGTTCCCACATGGCTAAGTGCCCAGGTTCGTCCTAATGGAGCTGAACACTAGTCACTGGGTTCCACAGTTCTCTTCTGTGACCCACGGCTTCTAATAGAGCTATAACACTCACTGCATGGCCCAAGGTTCCATTCCTTGGAATCCCTGAGGCCAAGAACCCCAGGTCAGAGAACACAAGGCTTGCCACCATCTTGGAAGCAGCCCACCACCACTTTGGAAGTGCCCGCCACCATCTTGGGAGCTCTGGGAGCAAGGACCCCCGGTAACAACAGTGGCCCCAGGGCAGGAGGGCGACATGACCTCCTCAGTGGGTCTTGCCTCTCCACAGGGTAGTGTGGGCAGAATTCTCATAAGGTGAGGAGTCCCCTCAGAGGAACAGGGATGTGGCACCTCGCTGCCTCCACACTTTCTCCCACGCCTGCCCTCTCCTCATTGTCTCATCTCTCTGTCTACTCATTCCGGGCTACAGGCTCCATGTCCCAGAGCATTTCCTTTCTCTAGGTAATGGCAGCTTGGGGGCCCAAATGTTCCCCATGGCCAGTGAGTTCCATTGTGTTTCACAATGTCTCGAGCTGCTGCTCAAGACAGCAGCAGACCAGAGTCCAGGCAGCAGTGGGACAAGGACAGTCTGCTGAGCACATTCCCAGAAATAGAAGAGGCAGCCAAGGATTCCAGCTCCAGGGCTGGTGGCATCCTTCCCCCTCAGTTGACTGGCCTCTGAGGGAGCAGGGAGAGCCCCAGAGCACAGGTGCATTTTGCCAGATCCCCCTATTTATCTGCTAACTCCACTCATTCATTCAACAAATATTTATTGAGCATCTACCATGTGACAGACACTCTTCCAGGTTCTGAGATTGGAACCAACAAAACATAAAAATCTCTGCCTTGTAGAGCTTACATTCTTGTGGAGGCTGGGGCAGAGAGAGATAATAAACCAGAAAAATACGCAATACATATATGTGATATGTTAGATGTTGACAAGTGCTATGGAGAAGGACTTAGAGAGTATTGGGGGTATAATTTCATCTATAAAATATGGTGGTGGATGGAGAAGGTCTCACTGAGAACTTGACCTTTGAGGAAGATGATGGTCACTTGGGTCACACTTGAGCTATTGCTTTCCAATGCTCTCTCCAGGATCTGCCCTCGGGCCTCTGAGACAGGCTGCTCAGAATAATCCCTCTTATGCTGTATTTAACTCTTTTAGACTCTTCATGACCTATTCATTTATTTATTAATCCTCTCAGTCTCTTCTATTTGTAAATAAAAGGGACATACGGTTTGTTAGGGGTTATATAATTTGATAGTTTGCTGAGTATATGCTACATATGCTAAGTACTTTATCTACAACAACTCATTTAATCTTCACAGCAACCTATGAGGATAAATATGGCCATGCCCCATTTATTTATTTATTTATTCATTCATTCATTCATTCACTCATTCATTCATTTATTTGAGGCAGGGTCTTGCTCTGTCACCCAGGCTAGAGTGCCGTGGTGCTACCATAGCTCACTACAGCTTCGAACTCTTGGGCTCAAGTGATTCTCCTGCTTCAGCCTCTTGTGTAGCTGGAATTACAGGTGCATACCACCATGCCTGGATGATTTTTTTCTTCATAGAGGTGAGGTCTTGCCATGTTGACCAGGCTGGTCTTGAACTCCTGGGCTCAAGCAATCTTCCTGCCTCTGTCTCCCAAAGTGCTGGGATTACAGGCATGAGCTACCGTGCCCAGCCTATGCCCAATTTAGACATGAGGAAACTGAGGTTGGAGCTGGGCGCAGGAGTTCATGCCTGTAATCCCAGCACTTTGGGAAACTGAGGCGGGCGGATCACTTGAGGCCAGGAGTTTGAGACCATGCGTGGTCAACATGGTGAAACCCCTTCTCTACTAAAAATACAAAATTAGCTTGGCGTGGTGGCATGTGCCTGTTATCCCAGCTACTCAAGAGGCTGAGACAGGAGAATCACTTGAACCCAGGAGGTCGAGGTTGCAGTGAGCCGAGACGACTTCATGGCACTCCAGCCTGAGCTACAGAGTGAGACTCCATCAAAAAAAAAAAAAAAAGAAAAAAGAAAGAAAGAAAGAAAACTGATGTTGAGTTTGGACACTTCAGTTATTGCTATAGACTGAATGATTGTGCCCCCCCAGCATTCACATGTTAAAACCTAACCCCCAATGTAATGACATTAGGAGGTGAGGCCTTTGGGAGGTGATTAGTCCCCTTATAAAGATTCCAGAGAGCTGGTAGCACTGTGAATTATGGTTTTTATGATTTCTGTGTAGGGGGAAGAGAGAGTGGATATCAGAATATCTGGGAGAAGGGGCATGCATAATTTGAACCAGGTGATGTTGATATTGCCTTTCCCATTCCAGATTAATAATTACTGAACTATAATATTCCCAAAAAGTCTGGTGAATTCGATAGGTGGATTTAGTAGGCAGGGCAATTGTTTCTTTATTCCCATTAGATAGGTGATGAAATTGAGTATGCAGTTAAGACAGTTTAGTTGGTTTGCCCAAGATCACATAGTTCACAATGGAACCAGGACTGGGGCCAGGCTCTATTCCATTTTCCCGTTGTTTCTTGTTAAAAACTCACTTCATTTTTTTGAAATAAAACACTCATTTTTAAAAATAAAATTGAAAGCATAAGAGGGTGGAGAGTGAAAAATGTCTTTCTCCCTACCCCGTCTGCCAGACATACATTCTACCCTGAAAGGCAACAACCATTACAATTGTTGTATTTTCTTCCTGTTTACATTTTTCCTCAGTAGAAAAGGCAGAAGACAGGATCAGATCTTTAGGAGTGCTGTCTTAGCTCGGCTGAGGGTTCTATACCAGGCTTGGTCATACATAGCTGAGTGACCTTGGACAAGTCAGTAAATATCTCAGAGTTGTAGTTCCTCGTGTGTAAAATAAAGGTAATGTCACTGATATGGTTTGCATATTTGTCCTCCACAAATCTCATGTTGAAATGTGATCCACAGTGTTAGAGGTGGGACCTAGTGAGAGGTGTTTGGCTCATGGGGGCAGATCTCTCATGAATGGCTTGGGCCATGCTCATAGTAATGAGTGAGTTCTTGCTCTATTAGTTCACAAAATACCTGATTTATTTATTTATTTTTATTTATGTATTTTTTTTCAGAAGGAGTCTTGCTCTGTCACCCAGGCTGGAGTGCAGTGGTGCGATCTCGGCTCACTGCAAGTTCCACCTCTTGGGCTCGCGCCATTCTCCTGCCTCAGCCTCCCCAGTAGCTGGGACTACAGGCGACCGCCACTACGCCCGGCTAATTTTTTGTATTTTTAGTAGAGATGGGGTTTCACCGTGTTAGCCAGGATGGTCTCTATCTCCTGACCTCGTGATCCACCCGCCTTGGCCTCCCAAAGTGCTGGGATTACAGGCGTGAGCCACCGCGCCCCGCCAAGACCTGATTATTCTTAAAAGCCTGGCATTTCCTCCTCTCTCTCTTGCTCCCTCTCTAGCCATGTGACATGCCTGCTCCCCACTCTGCTTCCACCATGAGTAGAAGCTTCCTGAAGTCCCTTACCAAAAGCAGATGCTGGCACCAAGCTACTTATACAGCTTGCAGAAACATGAGCCAAATAAACCTCTTTTCTTTATAAATTTACCAGCCTCAGGTATTTCTTTACAGCAATACAAATGGACTAACACAGTCACCTGCCTCAGAGTGTTAGAACGAGTTCATGTAAGAGAGAACACACCTGAAAGCATGTTGTAAACCATGCATGGCCATACAAAGATTGGTCAATGTGATTATTCTCTGCTTCTTTTTTTTTTTAATTTCCTCTGGAAGAGCTCATGGATGACCATTATGTTTCCACTCTTTCTCAGACTCTGAAAAGGATGGATCGGAGATGGGACTCATTTCCACAGGATGAAAGGATATGATTCAAAATTGTACCAAGTGCAATTAAAGTTAGATATTAGAAGAAACTTCGTTTTAGAATCCCCAAGGGATTTTTGAGGTCTTGTTGAAAATTTATGAGAAAATACTAATAATACACTAAGCCTTTGTTTTTCCCAGAAACAAGAAGATGGATAAGATAGCCTCTTCGGTCCCTTCTTTTCTAGAAGTTCTGTAGAATTCAAGTAAGAGGGAAATTTAAACCCAACTACCTTCTGCCCCAGGTCCAGTTCCAGGGTGGCCGGATGGGCAAACGGCTATTCGCCATGAATAGGATGACCTCTCTGGTCCTTTCCTCCTTTAAGTTTATTAACTCTCTTGAGTTAGAGAGAAATCTAAGCCAAATGACCTTCTGCCCCCAGGTCTAGCTCTGGGGTGACCAATAGGCTGATGACCCATCACTGTCCCCATTAAAGCCTAGCTTTTGCTACCAGCTTGCTATTTTTAGATACAATTTCCAGGGTGACCTACCCTGAAGAGCACTCTAGAGTTGTCTGAGTTGTCTGGGGAACAGAAAAAAGCTTCCACCCACAAGTAGTTGAAAAAGCTAGAATTTGCTGGAAATCTGGGGAAATGAGGAGGGGGAAAGTTTTATTTTCTAGGAAGGAGAGATACTCAAGAGGCTAGAATATTTCCATCTTGAACACCTATAAGAACTGGAGTGAGCGGGGCCTGCCCCTGGGACCCTCCAGGCCGGGCGGTTTGGCCCCTTAGCGCCCGGGCGTCGGGGCGGCAAAAGGCCGGCAGAAGGGAGGTACTTGAGGACCCAAGTTTCTTCACCATGGGGATGTGGTCCATTGGTGCAGGAGCCTTGGGGGCTGCCGCCTTGGCATTGCTGCTTGCCAACACAGACGTGTTTCTGTCCAAGCCCCAGAAAGCGGCCCTGGAGTACCTGGAGGATATAGACCTGAAAACACTGCAGAAGGAACCAAGGACTTTGAAAGCAAAGGAGCTATGCGGAAAAAATGGAGCTGTGATTATGGCAGTGCGGAGGCCAGGCTGTTTCCTCTGTCGAGAGGAAGCTGCGGATCTGTCCTCCCTGAAAAGCATGTTGGACCAGCTGGGCGTCCCCTTCTATGCAGTGGTAAAGGAGCACATCAGGACCGAAGTGAAGGATTTCCAGCCTTATTTCAAAAGAGAAATCTTCCTGGATGAAAAAAAAAGTTCTATGGTCCACAAAGGCGGAAGATGATGTTTACGGGATTTATCCGTCTGGGAGTGTGGTACAACTTCTTCCGAGCCTGGAATGGAGGCTTCTCTGGAAACCTGGAAGGAGAAGGCTTCATCCTTGGGGGAGTTTTCGTGGTGGGATCAGGAAAGCAGGGCATTCTTCTTGGGCACCGAGAAAATGAATCTGGAGACAAGGTAAACCTGCTTTCTGTTCTGGAAGCTGCTAAGATGATCAAACCGCAGACTTTGGCCTCAGAGAAAAAATGATTGTGTGAAACTGCCCAGCTCAGGGATAACCAGGGGCATTCACCTGTGTTCATGGGATGTATTGTTTCCACTTGTGTCCCTAAGGCGTGAGAAACCCATTTATACTCTACTCTCAATATGGATTATTAATGTATTTTAATATTCTGTTTAGGCCCAGTGAGGCAAAATAGCCCCAAAACAAGACTGACAAAAATCTGAAAAACTAATGAGGATTATTAGGCTAAAACCTGGGAAACAGGAGGCTTAAAATTGACTGCCGGGCTGGATGCGGTGGCTCACACCTGTAATCCCAGCACTTTGGGAGGCCGAGGTGAGCAAGTCACTTGAGGTTGGGAGTTCGAGATCAGCCTGAGCAACATGGGGAAACCCCGTCTCTACTAAAAATACAAAAATCAGCTGGGTGTGGTGGCACGCACCTGTAGTCCCAGCTACTTGGGAGGCTGAGGCAGGAGAATCACTTGAACCTGGGAGGTGGAGGTTGCGGTGAGCCGAGATCATGCCACTGCACTCCAGCCTGGGTGACTGAGACTCCATCTAAAAAAAAAAAATTGATTGCTGTGCCTCATTACAAATGCATATGGTGTTTGAATGCTGTTATTTGAAATTATTTTTCTTTCCGGGTCTTCAAAAATCCAAGAAAAGTTGATGATTGACTTGAAGATTACAGAATTTAAGGTTTTTTGGCATGTGTGTTTTCTATTAATAATTCGTTATATGATATCCAAGTAATACTTTCAAAATAGAATTGATATGCTCTGGGATAGTTTGACAAAGGTAAATTATAAAGTGAAATCTCTTATTTCATTATCTTCCATTCTAACCTCAGAGATCTGTTTCTCTAGAAAAAATGACCGTCTCTGGCTTTAATAAAATTATGCATCAGAAATAAAAAAAAAAAAAGAGCTGGAGTGAGACCATCCTTCTGTGCCAGAAAGGAGGGGAAAGGAAAGAAAGAAGGAAGGATCCTGCCTGCTTTGACATTTCTCATACCCATCATTCCCTGATGGCTTGTATGAAGGATTACCTCCTCCCTTATGAGCGTAAGTCCCCGAATCTCCAGAGTTTAGCACCAGGAAGATCTCCAGGCAGACAGAGCAGGAACCAAGGAGCACCATGCAGTTCTTTGGGTCTCACCTTACTCTGGTGCTTCTCCCTCTCATACAGGTGTTGCTGCCACCATGCTGGCCTCACCAGGAACAAAGCCCCCTTCCTTCTCTTCCACTCAATGTGGAGCATGAAGGTTGGAAATTCCAGTATGAATACATTAACGGAAGAGACAGGGGCAGTAAGCAAAAGGGGTATGTGAAGATTGAACTATGAACTTGTAACACCCAGGGGTTTCAGTTCTTTTAGACCTGTGCAATTTTCCTGAAGTAGCTTTATAGAGTCCCAAAAGTACAGCGCCACTTCAGAGGCCCACTTGGGTTTTTTAATTTCTTCTTCTTCTTTTTTCTTTTTTTTTTTTTTTTTGAGACAGGGTTTCACTCTGTCACCCAGGCTGGAGTGCAGTGGCGTGATCTCAGCTCACTGCAACCTTGGCCTCCAGGGTTCAAGCAATTATGCCTCAGCCTACTGAGTACCTGGGATTATAGTTGAACACCATCACATCTCACTAATTTTTGTATTTTTAGTAAAGACAGGGTTTCACCATGTTGCCCAGGCTTGTCTCAAACTCCTGACCTCAAATGATCCACCCGTCTTGGCCTTCGAAAGTGCTGGGATTACAGGTGTGAGCCACCGCGCCCAGCCAGGTTTTGTAATTCCTATTCCTTGCCTGTATCCATGTAGAAGATGGCAATACACACACCAAACCAATAGGAACAACCTCCCACTCATCTGACCTTTTGAGGTCAAAATTGAGAATAAAAAGCTTCACTGTGCCACTACTTTAAAATTTCCAACCTGTCCGGTTGGAGATCTAGAAGAGACCTCTTCCCCTCTTCTAGATGATCGGGACAGGAGACAAAAAATAACCACAGCTTTCAGATGAAGCCAAACCCCATGCCCTCAGACCCAACATAATAATAATACACTCCCAAAACTCTAGCATCTCTTCCCTACCATGAGGAGGGCTGCAGACAGCTCACTGCAGCCTCAAACTCCCTAGGCTCAGGTGCTCCTCCCACCTCAGCCTCCTGTGTAACTGGGACTATAGGCATGCACCACTATGCTGGGCTAATTTTTCTAGTTTTTGTAGAGGGCTCACCATGTTTCCCAGGTTGGTCTCAATTCCTGGGCTCGAGTGATCCACCCACCTTGGCCTCCCAAAGTGCTGGGATTACAGGTGTGAGCCACTGTGCCTGGCCACTTTATCTCAATTTTTTCATCTGCAATATGGGAGTAACAACAATATCTTCTTCATAGGAAATAAAGATTAAATAAGATAAAGAGCTGAGCACAGTGCTGGGCACATAGTATATGCTCGATGAATGGGGCTACTGTTGGTGGAGTGGTGCAGAACAGGGCCATTCCAAGGACCCAGGGCCTTGGTGGAGGAAAGCTCTGAGTCATACATGATAGGACAGCAGGGCAAAGAGGACCAGGAAGGAAGGTGCTCTCCTATGTCTGTTGAAGACACTGCTGTGCCTCTCTCCTTCCTATCGTACCCACTGCTGCCCCTTCAGGCAGGCGAACTGGGAAACTTGAGTCAGGCGTTTTGCCATCCTGCTGGCTTCCACCCCCTCCATGAGTAGACAGCCCCTGAATCTTCCAGCCTCCATACCAGGGTGGGTCAAGTCTCTGGAACTGGTTAGTAGGAAAGGTGCTCCTTATCTGACCCCTATCACAGATAGAGGTAGGCTCTGCAGGGGCACTGTATCAGCAAGTGCCAACCATGGGTGCCCAACCAAAGGGGCGATGAGGGAAGAGGAAGGTAAATCTTCCCTTTAGCACTGTGATAACAAACCTTAAGCCTCTCCCAGCCCTTTTCTAGCAGGTGGGTCCCTAGTGTGGCCAGATGTTACTAAGGGTCGCAGAGTTTTGGTACATTTATAGATTTTAAAAAGTCAGGCTCTTTGGTGGTAAAAGTTTTACAGACTAGTAAAATTTCATGCAGAAGATGGGAAACACAGCTGTAATAGAAAAGGCTAGAGCCAAGAGTCTGGAAGATCTCAGTTCCATCTGAAATTAGCTGTGGGAATTAAGGCATGTCATGGAGGTTCTCTGGGCTCTGTGTTTTAACTTGGAAAATGGGAGCAAGAACAGCAATAAGGGATAGGACAGCGGGCAGTGGCATCCAGTGATAGGTGGGAAGTTGAGGCCCAGTGTGATCACATCCTTCTCTCTGCAGTGCTAGAGCCGCTGGACACAAGGGGAAGGAAGGCTCAGGCCTGTGGGTCCTGCAGTCTCGGAGCTTTTCATTACCCAGACTGGATTGCTGCCATCTGTGTGTCTGCCTCTGTTCCTTGGGAGGAGCCTGGCCGTCTGCAGGCAGAGATCAGGAATCAAATTAGCCCGGCCTCTGCTTTTCCCTCATCCCCACCGGCCAAGGCGAGTTCATCAAGGCCTCGCACTAATTCTTATCTTATTTAAAAGGGGCAAAAGTGACTCCACAGTTTCATCTGAGGCAATTTACACCCCGCCACTGGCCACACGGCTCCAGCTTCCCCGTCTGTTGTGCTATCAAATCCATTAATAGGACATTTCTTCAGGGGAAACTTGATTGCCGTTCCATCAGAAAGGCACACAGGCAATACATCTCCATCTGAGGCCATGGCCTGCCCGGCTCCCTCTAATCCTGTTACCTAAGGAGCTAATTCTCTAATGCACGCATTGTGCAGAGGACATCCTCTTTCCTTCCTAACACAATTGGACAGTCCCAGAGGATTCCAGGAGCTCAATGCAGAAATGAAGGCTTGGGGCCGATGGGACAGGATCTCCTGGATTTCTCAGGACCTCTGGAGGGGTTGTAACACATGCTCATGGCTGGCACCCCACTCCCGCTTGCCGAGAGCCTGCTTTCTAGAGTACTACACTGGGGAGGGGTGAGCCACACCCAGACCACCCTGACTTCATAGTTCAGCCACCTCCTGCTTCTGCTCCATCCTTCCTCCGCCTCCTCCTTCTCTTTCTTTTCTCCTTCCATTTTCCTCTCTTTTTTCTCCCTTTCTTCTTTGCTTTTTCTGCCAATCTTCCTTTTCCTCCTCAGTTTCTTTCCTAACTTTCTTCCTGTCTGGTCTTCTTTTTCTTCTTGTTCCTCTTATTTTTTACTTCTCCCCTCTTCTCCTTCTCCAGATCCCCACAACTGTGAAAATATTGTTTTACCTTCCATTTTTTTGTGCCCCATTCCCTCCCGCTTTGCTGCTGTCCTTTCAGGACAAGTTCAATTTCTAATGCTTCTTCCCAGCTGTCTCCAAATGGTTCAGCTCTGTGGGAGGAATGGGCCCCAGGCCATACCAGCCTAGGTGTGGAGCAAGAGGTAGGGAGGGCCTTGTGGATATACACAAACACCCCAAATACAAAATGGAGCATTGTGGTAGTGGTTAGGGTGTGTCAGGGGAGCAATTAAGTTCTGTTTGCTCTTCAATGAGGAAATGATTATAATGGCAACCCCAAATGGGTTTGTTACTGCTAAAGGCCAAACCCTAGCTTATGGCTGTATGAAGGGACCCCATCAACAAATGGCATAATGCTCTATGCAGATTTCATAATGCACATAAACAGGAGGAGAAAGTCGTCTAGAAATTTTCAGATTTCTAAGTGCTAATGGCCAATTAGACGTAAGTGGGAGCTTAAATACTTTGTTGGCCAGGCACGGTGGCTCATGCCTGTAATCCCAGCACTCTGGGAGGCTGAGGCGGGTGGATCGCTTGAGCCCAGGAATTTGAGACCAGCCTGGGCAACATGGCAAAACCCTGTCTCTACTAAAAATACAAAAATTAGCCAGGCATGGTAGCACGCCACTGTAGTCTCAGCTACTTGAGAGGCTGAGGTGGAGGGATCACCTAAGCCAGGGAGGTTGAGGTTGCAGTGAGCTGTGATCATTCTACTGCACTCTAGCCTGGGTGATGGAGTGAGATCCTGTTTCAAAAAAAAAAAAAAAAAAAAAAAAAGAAAGAAAGAATCTTTGTTGGGCTTGAAGATGCATTTAGGAATCTATAGTGTTCTGCTTGGGCCCCATTCAAGACCTCAGCCTGGTGGCCTAGGAGGCAGCCTGGTTCTTCTTGCCTGCTGTCAAACCTCAGGTCTGAGGACATTCATTCTGGAATTCTGGAGAGGTCTGGCTCTACAAATTCTCTAAAAGTTTGGGGCCCTCTTTCTATTCACTGCCCTCATCTCCATTCCCCCGAGGGAAATGCTTGGAGCTGATTGTCCGTGTTTTTCTGGATTGTGCAGTGATGAAGCACATGACTTAAGAGAAGAGTAGCCCAGGCTCCCTGAACTTGACTGCTCGTTGCAGAACCGCACCCCGCTAACGGCCACAGGAAAGGACCCCAATGGTGAATGGTATAAATGCTTTATGCAGATTTCATAATGCACAGGAATAAGAACCGAAAGGGATGCAGCTCTGACCAAGGTAGTTTCTTTCTTTCTTTCTTTTTAACTTACCTACAATTCAGAAAATTCCTCCTTACTGCAGGGTTCCTAGCCTATTCCACACTTAGAGTCAAGTGGAAAATAAATTAAAAAGAAAGAAAATGTTTTGTTGTTGACACTTAACATGATTGGTACAGGGACATCTACCCAAATGGTGAGCTAGGGTAGGACTCCTTCAAATAAAAATGCACAGTAATTCTTCTTGCAGGCAACTTTAGGGGTACACAGCTGAGGCCTGAGGGATAGATACTTGTCTATTTAACTTGCAGTGACGAAAGAAACACTTCTTTCAAGAAAGACGCTTCTATTTAAAAGGAAGGTATTGAAAATGCTTCCGAGGCCAGGCGTGATGGCTCATGCCTCTAGTCCCTTTGGGGGACTACCAAAAATACAAAAATTAGCCAGGCATGGCTTGCATTTGTAGTCTCAGCTCTTCAAGAGGTTGAGATGGGAGGATCAGCTGAGACAGGGGAGGCTGGGGTTGCAGTGAGCAGTGATTGCGCCACTGCACTCTAGCCTGGGTGACAGAGCGAGACTCTGTCTCAAAAAAAAAAAAAGAAAAGAAAAGAAAAAAAGAAAGAAAAGAAATGCTTACAAAATGATATCAAGCAAAAAAAGAGGGTACAAAATTATATGTGTGTGATGTTTACTTCATTGTACACACATTACTGAAGGAAATTATGGAAGAATATATACCAAAATGTTAAGAGTGGCTGTCTCTGAGTCGTAAGTTTACAGATGATTTTAATTTTTTTCATATTTTTCTATAAAGTGCATATATTATTATTATTTTTACAATATGTATTTATTATGTATGGCAAGAATGCATAAAATAAATATGTATAGTAAAAGTTTACTTTTATTATATGTTTTATTATTTTTAATATATATTTTACTATTTAAGTATGACTAATTAGATGAGGACAAAAGGGCAGACCTGTGGTGACCCCAGTTACCCTTCCTGTAACTGCAGAGGTGCCCAGTCACCTGCTTGGTTATGTCACCCTGGGGAGTAAGAGAATGGCCTTCCTGCTCCTGCCTGACTCACCCTATCCTGCCCCAGCCCAGTGCCACAGAAACACACTTGCCAAGGGACATCAATGAAAGCAGCAGCGTGGTGCACCTCCCAGGGGTCAGGCTGCACCCTTGTCTCACGGGCTTCTGCGGCCCCTGTCCCCACCTAAGTTACTCCTTGGGGAAACATGGCCAAGCCCCCTGGCTGAATGGGTGGACTGAGCTCCCACAGCGTGACATCAGCTAGGGCGGGCTCCCCTCTCAGCCGTCCCCTCCCCTTTCCTCCCGCCTGAAACATGATCCAGCTGAAGGACTGATTGCAGGAAAACTTGGCAGCTCCCCAACCTTGTTGGCCCGGGGAGTGTGAGGCTGCAGCCTCAGAAGGTGTGAGCAGTGGCCACGAGAGGCAGGCTGGCTGGGACATGAGGTTGGCAGAGGGCAGGCAAGCTGGCCCTTGGTGGGCCTCGCCCTGAGCACTCGGAGGCACTCCTACGCGTGGGAAGCTCGCTATGCTGCTGTGGGTCCAGCAGGCGCTGCTCGCCTTGCTCCTCCCCACACTCCTGGCACAGGGAGAAGGTAAGCAGACTTCGGGAAGCAGCAGGACTTGGCTGACCATCTGCTGAGGTGGGGCAGGGGATGCTTCAGTCCTCTGAGGACTGTGGAGAGGAGGGTGGGGAACGGTGTGGCTGCAGGAAGGTCAGCTATCTTACCACCTATGAGCATGACAGCATTTGAGGCATCATGGTTAAGCTAGAGAGAGTTAGGAATGTTGAGTCCTGGGGCGGGGCAAGAGTGGAGCTTGCAAAGAGGGGAGCAGAGAAGTAGCCTGGCGTATCAGAAATAAAAAGACAGGCACCAGGAGGGGGCTCCTCTCCTCTTTGCCCTTTCCCTAAACTATTTGAATGAAAGCTGCAAGGGACCTTAGAACTCATTTGGTCCACCCTTGCCTGTTATAAATGGGAATGCTGTGGCCCAGAGAGTGGGGAGCGGATAATTCATTCAAGGTCACACAGCTCGTTAGCAGCAGAGTGGGGACCAGAACTAGTCTAGTCATCTTTCCTCAGCTTCACTGGTTTTGTTGCATGAGTTAGTTCTCTGGGCCTGCGGTTCCCCAAGTTCCTTTCCAGGACTAAACTCCAGTAACACCCAATTTCTCTCCACATTCCCTACACCCGTCTTCTCCTGACTCCCTTGAATGTAGGGTGTTTTAGCCACAAAGGGACCTGCTTCCTTTTGCTGCAGACCATGTTCATTCCCCTCTAGGAGGTTTCTCTCCCTACAGAGCTGGGGTAGAGCACACTGGGGCACAATTAGAGGAAGCCATCCAGGGGTTGGACAGACGTGAAGAGCTCTGGGCAAGATGTCCTTCCTCCCGGGAGCTGTTGTTTGGGAGTGCTCCGTGGGTTAAGCAAACGCAAGCTGTAAGTGATGACTGTGGTAGAGGGCTTCCTTGACTGAGAAGAAACTGTCCCTCCCAGCAATGGTCCTTTGCCCTGGGCCTGCTAGGATGAGTTCAATGCTCTCCAAGCTGGTCAGGTTCCCAGCCAATAGGACCCAGGCTGTTGCTGGTGTAGTAAATATGCACACGGGTCTGCGTTTGAATCTCAGTTCCTCCACTTGCAGGGCACGGTGCTCACCTTTCTGGGGCTTGGGGATCCTTGTCTGCAAATAGCCACTCTGGTGGACTGTTCTAAAGTTAAATGAAGAATACGTTCATAGATGTTATTCCAAAGGAGACACTTAAAAAAATAGTTTGTGTGTGTGTGTGTGTGTGTGTGTGTGTGTTCTCTCTGCTCTTCTCTGTCCTTCTGAAGGAAGCCAGCAACTTATCAGGGAAAAGGGGGTGAAAGGAGGGGGAATCTGCATGAGTGATTTGTTGTACAGGTTGCATACTAGATGAGAGAAGATGCAGTCTTGTTTACCAAAAGCCAGGTCTGCCGGCACCTGGTTAGTGAAAGACCCTGGCTACCCTGCCAGCTCCATCTCCCCTTTGCTGCCCATATGCTGGCCCTCTAGGTTGTACTCCCTTCACCATCCCATGAATTTTCACTTTTGCATGCCAGGCCACCCTTCTGGAAGTGCTCCTACTGCTTCCAGTGTGAAAACTGAGCTGCACATGAAATCTTCATAGAATAGGACCGGGGTCCAGGAGCTGGGCTGTCTCATTACTGGTTTGTCCCCATAGGCCACCTACCCTAGAAGTCGTTTGATTTCTTCTCACTCCCTCCACACCTCGCCCCAGCCATCTTTCTAAGCCCATCAAGTTTGCCCATACAGCAACCCTAGGAGGTGGACTGGGCCAGCCCTCCGCCCATAGCTCGTGTGTGCCTGGGGCAGGGTGCAAGGATCCTCTTGGGGTGGCCTTTGCAGGATGTCAGGAAATGTCAGTTTTCACCAGATGCCCACACTTCCTTCTTTCTTTACCTGTTTCATACTCAAAAAGGAGATGTTGTGTGCAGATGCTGGGGTTTGACCTCGGCTGAGGAAAACCCTGATGCAGAGCCTTGGGCTTAGAAATTGTGCACTTGGGGTCATGCTTTCTTGCAGCCCTCTTGCTTTTAGTATCACACCCTGACAACTGGCTTCCCTGTTGCTCCCCAGAGGCCCTCGCTTAGGCCCCATGGGCCACCTACTCTCCACCCTTCTTAGCCCTCAACCTGATTTGAACCTCAGCTGTCTCGTGCCACTTGCTCTTCCAAGCCAGATCTCTGCTTTCCTGTCAATGAATGCATAGGTCCTTTCTACAAGGTAATACATTTGAATTATGGTAGAAATCTCTGCAGACAAAATGCTCTAGTGGTGAGAATGTCAGTCTGTGTTTAGAATTTTGTGAGGTGGGGATGGTGGGGATACATCTCTTTTAACAGCTTACAAACCAGGGCAAGAGAACCGGGGGAAGTCTTGGGGGGCTGGTGTCTACTTTGAACTGTTCTCCTTCCCAGCCAGGAGGAGCCGAAACACCACCAGGCCCGCTCTGCTGAGGCTGTCAGATTACCTTTTGACCAACTACAGGAAGGGCGTGCGCCCCGTGAGGGACTGGAGGAAGCCAACCACCGTATCCATTGATGTCATTGTCTATGCCATCCTCAACGTGGTGAGGATCAGCCCCAAGCTGCACACAGGCAGACCTTTTGGGGGTGGGAGAAGGCCATATGAGACAAGTCACCCCCTAAGCAGCTTGGTAGGCATTTGAGAACTCATAAGACCTACAGTCTGGCACCACAGCTCAGGATGGATTGTAGCATCATCTGCACAGCTGCCCAAACCAGAAACCTGGGGTCACTTTGTGGCTGCTGCTCCCACACTCATACAGTGAGGGGGTCACTTCCCACATGTGGTTCTTCATACACTGCATAATGATAACCATCTCTCTATGTCAGCTGTATGAGGATTAAGACTGTCTCATGCATCTCTATGTCCCCAGTGCCTTACACACATCCCTGGTACCTGGCAGGTGTCACTAAATGATTGTTGAAGAATCAGCCAACAGATCAATTATTCCTCAATTCCTTCATCAACTACCACAGTAGGTTGGGGTGCACTGCTCGGAAGAGGTGGTCAGACATTGTGCAGAGATAAACAAGAAGGCAATTGCAGAGATGCAGTGGCTCTGTGTTGAGGTCAGGTAGGCAGGACCCAACTTCACAATGGCTACTAATTCTAGTCTAGTAAAATTACTCTACTAAAATTAGTCAGCCTGCCTGACTAATTTTTGTATTTTTAGTAGAGACAGGGTTTTTCCATGTTGGCCAGGCAGGTCTCAAACACCTGGCCTCAAGCCATCCACCTGCCTAAGCTTCCCACATTGCTGGGGTTACAGACGTAAGACACTGCTCCCGGCATTATATGTATATTAGAAGTTGAAACACAAATCATTGTGGGCAGAGCACGGTGGCTCGTGCCTGTAATCTCAGCACTTTGGGAGGCCGAGGTGGGCAGACCACTTGAGTTCAAGACCAGCCTGGCCAACACAGCAACTGCATCTCTACTAAAAATGCAAAAATTAGTCGGGCATGGTGGCACACACCTGTAGTCCCAGCTACTCGGGAGGCTGAGGTATGAGAATCACTAGAACCTGGGAGGTGGAGGTTGCAATGAGCTGAGATTGTGCCACTGCACTCCAGCCTGGGCAACAGAGCAAGCAAGACTCTGTCTCAAAATAAATAAAAAAAAAAATCATTGTTATTTGCTTCTGGGTGTGCTCTAGTGAATGACTAACTTTTCCTGTCTGGCCAGGGAGCTCCAGTCTATCTACTTTCCCCACCGCGGCCCCTGCTCTTTACTTTCACTTCCCAAAGCAATAGGGACACAAGGAAGCCCCTCCTTTAGGGGCTGGCGTGTGCGGGGTGGCCCTCCAGTCCTCAGGGTTACTTGTTCAAGCTCCCTTTCCTTTCCCAGGATGAGAAGAATCAGGTGCTGACCACCTACATCTGGTACCGGCAGGTGAGCAGACCCGCCCCTCCCTGCCCCCGTTTCTTGGGATAGGGACCCATCTTCCTGGGAAGGAGTCAGGAGTTTCAGTGGCCTTGGCGAGGGAAGGTGAGGGGAGAGGCTCAGAGGCACCCTCAGCCTGAGATCCAGGAGTGTGGAATCTCCTCATCTCAGGTCTGAGAGTGGAAGGAGGCTTAAAGATAGTGGAGGAAAAACCCTCCAAACCCCCTCTGGCTTCTGAAGTTCTTCAAAGCACCCCAAACTATGGCTTGTCCCAGCTTCTGTTGAAGGGAACTCACGAGTCAGCCACTTCGCTCTCAGCCAGCTCTATTTGCTAGACCATTCTTCCTTCTATTCAGCCAAATTGGACAGCAACCAAATTGGGTGATTGAAACAGGATGGTTCGTTCCATCCACTTAGTCCTCACATCCTTGGCCATTTCCCCACTCTTTTAGCTTCTGATGGGCCTGGGTCAGCCCCTGGTGTGTGGATATGTCTGAGGCTTGGCAGGAATTCTGGCTTTGAGCTGGGGTGGGTTAGGAAAAGAGTGGAGGTCACTATCCAAGGGTCCTGCTCTGGAAGCCCCTGGGGTTGTTAGGGAGAAGTCAGAGCAGAGGGGAAACTAAAATGGTTGAGCACACAGAGGCAGAAGCATGAGGACAGCTCACAGAGGTCATGCCCAAGAGGCTCTGGGGACACACCTGGCATCAGTGGGTCTCTGTTATCCCTCCCCACGGCTCATGGCACATCCATCACCACCACCAGGCATGGGACAGGGCGTGGGGTGGAGGAAGAAGCTAGAATGCTGATCCCTGAGATACTGTTCCGTCCCTGCGTCGCAGAGGGATCCCTTACTGCAGTGCACAAAGGGAAGGGACCCAAACAAGCACAGGCAGCCTGGAGCTCTTTCCCAGGACATCCATCCGAGCTCTCACCTCTGGAGCTCTAGGGCCACTTGTCTACCCCAGTTGCTTGCATCAGCAGTGAGGGAATGACAGTCTACATGCACCAGCAAATGTGCTAAGAGACTGGAATTAGAGACATGAACTAGATCGAGGCCCCCCTGCCCACCATGAGCTCACAGACCAGATACAGGTACTGACAACTGAAATGCAACAAGACAGCCACTCCAACATGGCAAGGACAAGGTGCTAACTATGGGAGCACAGAGGAGACGCATGTCACCCAGCCTGGGGTGTGGGGGTCATGGACAATGTCCTAGAGAAGGGAACAGACAGATGCCTTGGCTAAGTCCAGAAGGATGAGGAAAATGTACCTTGGTAAAGAAGATAGGGGAGAGGGAGCAGGATATGCAGAGACATGGAGGTTCCAGCAGTGTTTCATTGCATACGGCTGCAGTGTAGAAGTCATAAAGAGGCATGGCCAAAACACGAGGCTAGAGAGATAGCGGAGGTCAGATTATATCAGCCTGTGTTGGCTGTGAAGTTTAACTTTATCCTAAAGGCAATGGGGCATTCCCGAAGGATTTTAAGCAAGGGAGTAACATGATCAAATTTACACTTTAGACTGGTGATCCTGGCATGAAAGTGGAGAATACATTAATCAAAACTTAACAACAGCCATCTCCACCCTGTGAAGTAGATGTTATGATCTCCATATAAATATGTTGAGACCAAGATCCAAGAAGTTATTTGTCTGAGATTCTCAGCTGGCGGAGGGGGAACTCACAGCATTCGAAATGACTGACTTCCTTCCTGGGGCAAGGCTGCATCTAGCTGAGTTGTTATGTGTGGAGGCAGAGTGTGAATGAAGAGGTGGGGGACTCTCATTTACTGCTGAGGGATTTGGGTGCCACTGACACCTGCTTCTCCCAGGAAGATGCCCACCTGTTGCCTGGGCACTGAGGGTGAAGTCTGCCTGAGTTGCAGGCGACCCTCACTGGAGATGGAGGGGGCTGCCTGTGACCATCCCTGCTCCTCCCCTAGTACTGGACTGATGAGTTTCTCCAGTGGAACCCTGAGGACTTTGACAACATCACCAAGTTGTCCATCCCCACGGACAGCATCTGGGTCCCAGACATTCTCATCAATGAGTTGTGAGTATCGTTATCCATTGTGAGGTGGCTGGGTGACTTAGGGGCTAGAGAAGCCCGGGGACAGAGAGACAGGATTGTCACTGTTGCATTTGAGATGTCCGGTAAGGAATTGAAGACTGTAGATAAAGCTGGTGTGAGTCCAAATTCCCTTTGTCTTCCCCCACCCCCAACCTTTTTCTGTTCTTTTCTTTTTGAAAACTCCTTCTTTTCGGTGCTTGATGTTGAAATTCCATACTTCGTAGTCCAAGGGCCCCTGCCACAGGGAAAGAAACCAGTGAATGAATGAACACTGAGTTACAATAACCTAATGGGACAGCTGCACTTCTAAAGAAGACAGTAAAAGTTTCTTAAAAAAAAAAAAAATGGAGCACTTGGCTGGGCTCAGTGGCTCACACCTGTAATCCCAGCACTTTGGAGGCCGAGGCGGGTAGATCACCAGAGGTCAGGAGTTCAAGACAACTTGGCCAACATGGTGAAACCCCACCTCTACTAAAAATACAAAAATTAGCTGGGCGTGGTGGCAAGCACCTGTAATCCCAGCTACTCAGGCAGCTGAGGCAGGAGAATTGCTTGAACCTGGGAGGTGGAAGTTGTGGTGAGCCGAGATCACACCGTTACACTCCAGCCTGGGCGACACAGCAAGACTCTGTCTCAAAAGAAAAGAAATAAACTGGAACACTGATAGTGGCTGCCGCTTCTGGCCCGCAAAGGAGATTTGGAGCTGGGGGACAAGCTCAGACCTCCCAAGTCACACATCTACCTGACGGGCCACAGATTGCTTCTCCATACGAAGTGGGTCCCACCAGGCTTTATTCCTGGCAGCCAAACACGGTCCCATTTGGCCCCAGCCAACATTCCTTCTCCCCATCCTGCAGGTTCATTCAGGGCCCACCAACTGGGTTTCAGAATTCAAGGGCAGAGAAGATGGCTGGGGAGATAGAGGAAAAAGGAAGGTGACAGGTGGAATCAGCCATCCTCCACCCCATACCCACAGCATTGTCCAACTCCAGGGGGTGCCACTGACATTTTTCCAAGGGAGGTAGTTGACCTGGACCACACACCATCCTCTACACAGCTCAGGCTGGAGGGCTCTGGGAAATCCCAGTTTCTGCTGGCTCTCCAGTTTCAACAATTAAGTGGCCTTAGTCTTGACTTCTCATCTCTCAGCATGAACTCACAGAAGACTGAGGGCTTAGCACCCTGGGCTCAGCCCACTCCATGCCACAATGGTCACTCAAGAGGGCCTACCACTTTGACATCAGCTGAGAGTGGAATGAGGTCTTGTGGGGCTTTTCTGGCTTTCCCCAATTCTTATCCATTTCTCTAGCTCCTTTTCATCCAGAGATGATTATTTTCATTTCAAAGGACTTCTAGGGGTGGGAAGCAAAGAGAAGCCAGAGTCAGGATGGAACACAAGATCCTGCTCTTTCACCAAGCCTGCCTGGTCCCACAGGACTGGTGATCCTGGGAGCCAAGCTTTGCCCAACCTGGGGCAGTGACAGGTTGGGGCTGCTGGGCACGCTCCCTACTGTCCATGGCTTTTGGGCCCATGGGTTTTCCTCTCTGCCTTGTGTGGCCAGGAGCCAGGGGAATAAAGGAGAAATGCCCATGACTGCTTGAAAAGTAGCCTTCACAACGGCAGGTCAGGAAGCCTAAGATAGGAAAGTTGGAAAAACTGAGGCCAGGCAAAACATCCAGGTTGTCTGGCTGCCTATACCCTCCCCGAACTTCATTCCCTACCTAGTTGTTCCAAGATCTTCAGGCCCCCAGAGCTTACCCTGCCTCTTGAGCTCCCAAACTGACCCCTTTTCCCCGGCCAGCGTGGATGTGGGGAAGTCTCCAAATATCCCGTACGTGTATATTCGGCATCAAGGCGAAGTTCAGAACTACAAGCCCCTTCAGGTGGTGACTGCCTGCAGCCTCGACATCTACAACTTCCCCTTCGATGTCCAGAACTGCTCACTGACCTTCACCAGCTGGCTGCACACCAGTGAGTATGTGGGCTTCGCCAGGGCAGGGGTGGAGGTTGGGGGACCCCAGGGACACCTGAGCGAGGAGTGCTCCCCAGGGCGCCTTCTCGCGTATCCAGCCTACTAATGCCCTGGGCCTCTGCTTCCTCATCCTCTGCATGAGGTGAATCTGCTGCTCTTGCTGCCCCAACAGTAAGAGTTAACCACTTTTATCAGTAGAAACTTCATATAGCACAGTATATCTTTCCAGATCCTTCTCTACACATTTACATTCACACATTCATGTGTGCATATATATACACACATACACGTCTATGGAAGGTACATGGAAATTGCTTTATGAGTTCTTATTTTACATTAATATATCAGTATTCAATGAGGGTGTGAACTGACTGCAAGACGCTCAGTAAGGGACAATTTTTTTCCAATATCTCCAACAGGATCTGGCACTAAGCATCCCTCAGATCCATTTATTTCCCTTCACCCCCATGCAAGCCACCCTCCTCTCCTGCCTAGGTTTCTGCTTTAGCCTCCTACCTGGCTTCCCCATGCATTCATGTCCCCCTAAACTTGTGATTCTCACAGAAGCCAGTGAGATTTTAGTAAAATGCAAATCTGACCGTGTCACTTACAACCCCTCAATGGGATCCCAGATACCCTGGAACACAATCCACCCTCTTGAGCTGACGGCCACAGCCTGCTGCTCCAGGCTCATCCGCTCCCCTGAGCTCTGCTCCCTCCCAGCTGCCTTCCTTTCTAGCCCCAAACCCTCATATTTTTTCCCTTTATCACATGTTGTTTCCTCTCCTACGCTACCTGGCCCTTTCCTCCCTCTCCCATCCTGCCCCACACCTGCTCCCCGCAACCACACCTAGCCTGGCCAACCCCTCTACTCACCCTTCTGATGGCAGCATAAGTTTCAGCTCCTCAGTTTACCCTCTCATCCCCTAGATTAGACCATCCCTGTTGCCCAATTTATAGCATCCTGGTCCTCTCCCCACCTCTGTCACCCTTTTAAGTACTTGTTCAATGTGTCCTTCTCTCCTAGATATAAACTTAGAAAGGGGTGGGTGCAGTGGCTCACAAATGTAGTCCCAGCACTTTGGGAGGCCAAGGCAGGAGGATTGCTTCAGCCCAGGAGTTTGAGGCCAGTCTGAGCAACATAATGAGACCCTATAAAAATAAAAAGTAGAAAAATTTGGAAAGGGCAGGGACATGATTTCTCGCCCACCTTTAGATCCCCAGCACAGGGCCTGGCACAGAGGAAGGGTCTCAGCAAATGTTACCAAGCAGACGAATGCTAGCTAAGGGCTTGCTAGAGGCTGGTGAAGTGCACACCACCCTGTTGCAAGAAGGCATCCCCCAGGCCGGGTGCGGTGGCTCACGCCTGTAATCCCAGCACTTTGGGAGGCGGAGGCGGGTGGATCATGAGGTCATGAGATCAAGACCATCCTGGCCAAGATTGTGAAACCCTGTCTCTACTAAAAATACAAAAAATTAGCCAGGTGCAGTGGCAGGCGCCTGTAATCCCAGCTACTCAGGAGGCTGAGGCAGGAGAATCACTTCGACTCGGAGGGTGGAGGTTGCAGTGAGCCAAGGTTGCACCACTGCACTCCAGCCTGGGTGACAGAGTGAGACTCCGTCTTAAAAAAGAAAAAAAAAAAGGCATCCCCCACTTCTGTTCTGATGTATTCATTACCTTAAATTTAAGTTATGACAGTGATGCATGACTGCCTTGACCAAAACCAGAACTACAGATAAGGCTAACATCTCCTTTGACTTCTATCCTCAATCCCAAACTTCACCAACAACAAGAGTTAACCACTTTTATCAGTAGAAACTTCATCTAGCACAGTATATTTTTTCCAAATCCTTCTTTACACATTTACATATACACATACACATCTATGGAAAGTACATGGAAATTGCTTTATGAGTTCGTGTTTTAGATAAATGTTCAGTATATATATTATTATATACCACTACTTGATTCTTTTTACTCAACAATAGGTCTTGGACATTTTTCGAAGTTCATGCATATTTAGGTCTTCCTCAAAAATTTTAGCTGCTATAAAATAGCTCATGATTTTGGAAGGCAGCTGTGCTCACCGCTACCACCAATGCAAATGTCTAATGATTTTGATTGCATCCTAGCTTATTAAGCATTTTCTGATTGATGGATATTTCAGTATTTTCCAATATTTTGCTGCAATGGATACTTGTGTCCTTCCTGGTACATATGTCTTTGCTGCAGATCTTGAGAAGTGGAATTATGATCTATAAGTGAGGATTTTGCTTATTTTCTTAATTCACTTTTAAAGACAGGCAGTTCCATCAAGGCAAAGGTGAAGAATGTTGACTTTTGTTCATTGTTGCAATGGGCAATTCTAACAGGGAAAGCTAGAAAGCTGTTTGGAAGGGGTGTGTGTGTGTGTGTTTGTGTGTGTGTATGAAGGAGAGAGAGCGCTTTCTAATGAATGGTTTGCATGGTTCTTTGCACCATGCATTTTCATTTAGGACTTCATCTGCCCTCAGTGCAGCCCTGTGAGATAGGTATGATGAGTAGCTTGTTTTATACCTGAGGACACTGAGGCTGAAGGTGATGTGCTGAGGCTGAGGTTGAGCCATCAGATATCAGCTCCCCTTGGTTGCTGCCCACCTGTGTCCCATCATCACAGGGTCCAGCAGGCTCTGGGCACTAGATTCCAAAGCTGGCTTGCTTTATTCTCTCTCAGTCCAGGACATCAACATCTCTTTGTGGCGCTTGCCAGAAAAGGTGAAATTCGACAGGAGTGTCTTCATGAACCAGGGAGAGTGGGAGTTGCTGGGGGTGCTGCCCTACTTTCGGGAGTTCAGCATGGAAAGCAGTGACTACTATGCAGAAATGAAGTTCTATGTGAGTGGGAGTGAATGTGGGTAAAATGTTGAATAAAGCTTCACACCCAGGTAGACTTAAGGAGGCATACTGGGAAGAACTTCTATAGCCTTTTTCCAACCCCAGGGTTGCACACATCTGGAACTTCAGTGAAGTAGATGGAGAAACTCCATGAATGTCCCTTACTTATTCCAAACAGCCATAAGCCTGGATTGAGAGGCAGGGTATGGGGGTCTGTCTGTTTTCTTCTCTGAGCAATCCAGGCTGGAAGCCCCATAAAACAAGGAGTCTGAGCTTGTGGGGTGGTTCCTGGAAGCAGAACCTGTCTGCCCCAGGCTTCCCACAAGCTCTTCTCCTGGTCCCAGGTGGTCATCCGCCGGCGGCCCCTCTTCTATGTGGTCAGCCTGCTGCTGCCCAGCATCTTCCTCATGGTCATGGACATCGTGGGCTTCTACCTGCCCCCCAACAGTGGCGAGAGGGTCTCTTTCAAGATCACACTCCTCCTGGGCTACTCAGTCTTCCTGATCATCGTTTCTGACACGCTGCCGGCCACTGCCATCGGCACTCCTCTCATTGGTAAGGCCCCTCCTGGCAGCAGAGCTCAGTCTGGTGAGAAACCCGCCCCCTCCCACCTCCTGCATGTGTCTCTTGCCTCTGCCCTGGGCTGCACAGGTGTCTACTTTGTGGTGTGCATGGCTCTGCTGGTGATAAGTTTGGCCGAGACCATCTTCATTGTGCGGCTGGTGCACAAGCAAGACCTGCAGCAGCCCGTGCCTGCTTGGCTGCATCACCTGGTTCTGGAGAGAATCGCCTGGCTACTTTGCCTGAGGGAGCAGTCAACTTCCCAGAGGCCCCCAGCCACCTCCCAAGCCACCAAGACAGATGACTGCTCAGGTGAGAAACAGAAGGGAAGAGTCCATACAGAGGGGCTGCTTCTGGCTTGGATGTTGTGGAAAGTCTCTGGAGGGCGTGGCCTGCCAAGGAGGTGCTGTACTGCACATGGCATCCCATGCCCTGCCTTACTGGGGGGGCAGGCTTCAGCCAAAGGTGTCAGTCCAGACCCTTTCTTCACTTACACAACCTCTCATCACCTTGGGTGTTGACAGAGAGGGTAGGAATCCCAGAGGCTGAGCATGTCAGGAGCTGAGTCCTCTGGGCTGAGAATGGCCTCTCTCTAGGATGGACCCATGGGTGAAGTCAAATGGATGCCCCTTAGGCAATTATTGGTCTCCCTGCCTCACACGTTAAATACTGCCACTGGGGTTTCTAAAACTCTTATTCTAAACAGCCCAAAGCAGGGCATGGTGGCTCATGCCTACAATCCCAGCACTTTGGGAGGCCGAGGTGGGAGGATCACTTGAGCCCAGGAGTTTGAGACCAGCCTGGCCAACATAGTGAGACCTCATCTCTACTAATTGTTTTTTTTAAAGTTGACTGGGCATGGTCATGCACTCCTGTGGTCCTAGCTACTTCAGGAGGCTGAAGTGGATCACTTGAGCCCAGGAGGTTGAGGCTGCAGGGAGGTGTGTTCACATCACTGCATCCCACCTGGAGACAGAGTAAGACGCTGTTTCAAAAATAAAAATTAAAAACAACAAATACACAGCCCAAAGACCAGGTTCCTTAGAATTTCAAGCACCTATGAGGCAGAGAGACATTAAATATGGAGTTCATACCTCCTGAGGAATTGTTATAGCTACCATTTGTTGTAGTTGGTGGTGGTTAGTTGGTTGGTTTATTCACTGAACATTTTGTGCCAGGCATGTGCAAAGCACTTTGTCTACATGATCACATGTAATACTCATGACAACCCAAGAGGATTCTCATTCTCATTTTTCCAATAAGGAAGCAGAGCTATAGAGAATTTGCTTGTCCTAAATCACAGAGCCAGGAATTGGTAGAACCCAGGCCCATCTGACTCTAAGCTTCTCTTTCTAACCACTCCTCTCCACTCCACTCCCCTTTGTCCTTCCTCCTGACTAGGGCCAGGCCTTTTACATGAGATTTTTGGCTCATCTAAGGCCATCTCATCAAGAGCTAGTGAACTAGTCTGCCAGCCTACTGCCTAATTTACCTTGGTGAAGGAAACCACTTCTGTAGGTGTATTTCCTGGTCCAGGACCTGCAGTCATGGACATGAGGGCAGCACCCTCCAGCCTGCTGCCCCTCTGAAGCAACAAAATGGAGCAGAAGTAGCAGTGGATTGGGAGTCTAGATACCTGAGCCTTGGTGGTCTCACCATTAAATGATCCTCCAAGTATGTGACCACAGGCTAGTCACCTAACCTCTCTCAGCTTCACCATTTTTTATATGGTGGGAATAGTTGGCTGGGCACAGTGGCTCACGCCTGTAATCCCAGCACTTTGGGAGGCCAAGGGCGGGGGTGGATCACGAGGTCAGGAGTTCGAGACCAGCCTGACTAACATGGTGAAACCCCTTCTCTACTAAAATTACAAAAATTAGCTGGGTGTGGTGGTACACGCCTGTAATCCCAGCTACACAGGAGGCTGAAGAAGGAGAATCGCTTGAATTCGGGAGGCAGAGGTTGCAGTGAGCTGAGATTTCACCACTGCACTCTAGCCTGGGCAAGAAAGTGAGACTTGGTCTCCAAACAAACAAACAACAAACAAACAAACAAACCGAATAGTAATCACGCCTACTCTGCCTCTTTTATGAGGCTATTGTGAGGCTCAAATGAAATAATGTATATCAGATTGCTGAGGAAAGCCCATAGGTTGAAAAGCAATGTATAGGAAGGATACTTCATGATATTAATGATCTGGAAGAGGGGTGGAGGATGTGTGTAAGGAGGGGTATACGAGGATCCTCAGTAATACTGGTTTTTCAATTTAAATTGGATGGTGGATTTGCAGGTATGTAAGTTACTCTTTATACTTTTTATGTCTAAAGTTGTTCCTGGCCAGCCATGGTGGCTCACACCTGTAATCCCAGAACCATGGGAGGCCAAAGTAGGCGGATCACTTGAGGTCAAGAGTTCAAGACCAGCCTGGCCAACATGGTAAAATCCAGTTTCTACTGAAAAAAAAAAAAAAAAAAATTAGCCAGGTATAGTGTCATGTGCCTGTAATCCCAGCTACTCGGGAGGCTGAGACAGGAGAATTGCTTGAACTCTGGAGGCGGAGGTTGCAGTGAGCCTAGATCACACCAGTGCCCTCCAGCCTAGGTGACAGAGTGAGAAAAAAAAAGTTATTCCCAACAAAAATTTACAGGCCATAGAAGCATAAGGGACCATGTTCAGGTCACCACCCGGGGTCTCCCTCTCTTGCCAATGCCCTGCCCTTCTTCCAGCCATGGGAAACCACTGCAGCCACATGGGAGGACCCCAGGACTTGGAGAAGAGCCCAAGGGACAGATGTAGCCCTCCCCCACCACCTCGGGAGGCCTCGCTGGCGGTGTGTGGGCTGCTGCAGGAGCTGTCCTCCATCCGGCAATTCCTGGAAAAGCGGGATGAGATCCGAGAGGTGGCCCGAGACTGGCTGCGCGTGGGCTCCGTGCTGGACAAGCTGCTATTCCACATTTACCTGCTGGCGGTGCTAGCCTACAGCATCACCCTGGTTATGCTCTGGTCCATCTGGCAGTACGCTTAAGTGGGTACAGCCCAGTGGAGGAGGGGGTACAGTCCTGGTTAGGTGGGGACAAAGGATTTCTGCTTAGGCCCCTCAGGACCCAGGGAATGCCAGGGACCTTTTCAAGACACAGACAAAGTCCCATGCCCTGTTTCCAATGCCAATTCATCTCAGCAATCACAAGCCAAGGTCTGAACCCTTCCACCAAAAACTGGGTGTTCAAGGCCCTTACACCCTTGTCCCACCCCCAGCAGCTCACCATGGCTTTAAAACATGCTCTCTTAGATCAGGAGAAACTCGGGCACTCCCTAAGTCCACTCTATTTGTGGACTTTTCCCCATTGACCCTCCCCTGAATAAGGGACTTGGAATTCTGCTCCTCTTTCACAACTTTGCTTTTAGGTTGAAGGCAAAACCAAGTCTCTACTACACAGGCCTGATAACTCTGTATGAGGCTTCTCTAACCCCTAGTGTCTTTTTTTTCTTCACCTCACTTGTGGCAGCTTCCCTGAACACTCTTCCCCATCAGATGATAGGGGTGGGAAGAATAAAATGCAGTGAAACCCTAAACTCTCGTCTTAACCATTTGTCAGCAGCTTTGGGAAGAGGTTGGATGGTTAGAAGAAATTTACAGTTAGTTAATCCTAACACTTTGGGAGGTCGAGACAGGCGGATCACTGGAGGTCAGGAGTTTGAGACCAGCCTGGCCAACATGGTGAAACCCTCCTCTACCAAAAGAAAGCCAAAAATACAAAAATTAGCCAGGCATGGTGGTACATGTCTGTAATCCCAGCTAATCGGGAGGCTGAGGCAGGAGAATAATTTGAAGCTGGGAAGCAGAAGTTGCAGTGAGCTGAGATTGTACCACTGCACTCCATCCTAGGTGACAGAGCTAGACTCTGTCAAAAAAACAAAAAAAAGAAGAGATTGGTGCCTCTAGGCCCAGGAAATTGGGAGATGACAAATAGGTTGAAAAGCATTTGCACAGGAAGGATAAACACCAACTTCATGATATTAGGGATCTGAAAAAGGAGTGGAAGATGAGACTCAGGAGGGGTATACAGGGATTCTCAGTCATACTGGTTTTTTAATTTAAATTAAATGGTGGATTTGCAGTTATGTAACTTACTCTTTGTACTTTAAGTAGCTGTTATGAGGAAGAAACACTAGGAGGTGGGATTTAAGATATGAGGGTCAGGACCATGAACACTTAGCAATGGAGAGAAAAGAGGGTGAATCTCGGCTCTGCAACCCCTTGGAAAGATGCTGGAAGGGTCCACACAGCCCTGTTACCTGGGCTCATGATCTTTTAGTGAAGGTGGGAGCAAGCTCTCTCCCTGCAAGTGGATACTGCAACGGAATGGAGACGAGAGCTTCAGCACCACGGCCAGCACCAGCTGGTTTGGTGTTTGGTCATTGAACACTGTCTAACTGGCCGGTTGCTCCTAAGATGAACTAGGAATGAAGTTTCATCTGATACTTCCACTCCAGACATATGTGCTTTTGATTCAAGTTATCAGGGATTCATTATAAATTTTATATTTATTTTTGCTTTGTTGATGGATAGAGATTAGGGTCTCCCAGCGAAAAGCAAAAGATTGTGAGGCTGGGGATTGGCCCTCACAATTGTTGTCTCCTGCTGAGCAGAGATTGGGCTAAAGTTGGGGAGTGTTCATCACTTCTTTCTTGGGATGTCCCCTGGCCCACATCTGTTGGAGCCTGGTCTTAGAACCAAAAGCTGCCCCATTCCACTAGGACTTGCTTGGACTAGCCATGCTGTTTGGTGATTCTCATGTCTCAAGCCAGAGGGATAGGAAGGTGAACATTCTGGCACTGTCAATGCATCACTGGTCAGTAAATGGGTGGCTATTGGCAAAGTGTCCAACCAGAGAGCTAGTAAGACACTAGTCATCCTATTGATTCTCCATCTTCCTCTCCCCACCCTTCACCCACAATCAATGGGGTGACAGAGCCCAGCATCGAGGCAGCCAATTAACCACCTCGAGAATGAGCCACTACATGTAACATCTTCTGCTCCAGTAGCTACATCCAATCAGCTCATCGATCTGGCATGTGGGCTGTGTTGCCTAGGTATGAGAAACTGAGGCCCAGGGCCAGAGAACCCCCACAGTGCGCTAACTCCTGATCATCAGCACCAATCTTGGTCTTCTCCCAAGGAGACCTTTGCTCCATCGAGGGTATGAGAACACCCAGAATTTCCCTCCCACCTGTTATACCTCCTGGAAGCTGCTTCCTCCCCTCCTCTTGACACTTTAGCCAGTTGCCTCTCATTCTGTCCTAGCAGAGAGGAGACCAGAAACACTCATGTCTTTATAAGTGCTTCCGGGAAGTTTGCCAAGTCTCTTGCCCATCTCCACGTCTCTCCTGCAGCCTTCTCTATTCACCTACAAGTACTCTCAGTTCTCATTTCCTTTTCCCATTTACCCCGTTTCCCAGTGATGTTATTTCTACTAAAAAGATTCCATCAAAGGTGCTGAAAGTGCCCAGCCTGAACCCTTCTGTGAGTTTGTGACTGGCGCTGCTTCAAAGCCATGGAGTCTGTCTCCTGCCATCCTGGAAAGGAGGCTGCCTTTCCTCTGGACGTTGGCAACCTGGCCTCAAGGATCTCAAGGGCACCTCCCAGGAGTGGACACTCAGTGGTTTTCTGAATAGCTCAGGCAGAGTGGCTGCGCTCAGAGGCCAGGATATGGGCATAGGGGAGATTCCCTTCAGAGAACACGAGGCAGTAAAGTTGCCTGGTTGGGTGAAGGAGGGGGAGGAAGAGCTTGCAGAGAGGTGCAGTTCAGCATTCACCAGCCAGATCCCCTTCCCTCCCCCACCTCCTCCCAGCTTCTGAATCAATACATTTTGAATCTAATCTAATAACAGAGATTTAATGAAGGGATAATGCGTGTGGAGCCGCCAGGCGCTTTGTCTCTTCTTTCATGCAGCAGCTGGGGCCCATTATCTGGGGACAATGCCCCGTGCTAATCACTCCCTCTCTCTCCTCCCTCCCAAATGTTTGGGGAGGGGAGGTGAGCGAGAGAGGGCAGCTCCTCCCTTGATTGGAGGGAAGTGGAAGGGTGGAGGGGGGAGGATGAAGTCGAGAAGGTTCTGGATGGTCCCCACACAATTGTCTTGACCTGACGCCAACTCACTTGTCTTCTTCCCGGGCCACACTGTGCACCCTGATCAGTGAGAGGTTGGGGGAGCCCTACCAGTGCATACAAACAGCAGATAATTAATTATCAGCTGCAGTATCAGCTCTGGAAATTGGGTATTTTTTTCTTTTTTCTATCTTGGTCCTTTATAATTTAAGCTATCCCATTGAGGCCTGTGATTGGCCAGCCCTGACTGTCATGGTTAGAGAATTAAACCCTGGTTTTAGAGACCAAGAATATCCCTCTCTGAAATAGAAGGCTGATCTATATTCTCTTTCTACTATCTGGAGGCATGGAGTTCAGACTGTAGGAAGAACTTTCTGATAATGCTATTACTAACATGAATTAGATCGGAAGTGGAAAGGGAAGGATTGGAATCTCATTTCCTAGAAGCCTTTAAAAAGAGACCTTTATCTGTTGAGGTTGGGAAGGGGCAGATCAGGAAGAAGAGAAGATCTGCCTCGATTTCCTATCAGAGTTCCAGCTGGGAAGGCTCCCAGAGCTGGCACACCCGAAGCCTGACCACTCCCATTCCTTTTTTGAAACATATTTATTGAGGACAGCGAAAGAGTGCCGTGTGGACAGGGAGATCCAAAACTTGAAATCTGGCCCCAACACAGGCTAGCTCTGACACCCTGGACAAGCACTTAGCTGCCCTGTACTTCAATCTTCTCACCTGTAAAATGGGAATCATATTAGTGCCTCGTTCATAGGTGTGGTGAGGACTGTGCTCCCAATATGGGGCAAAAGTCCAGGAAATCATGAGGCTGTGGTGGGGAGACGGCTAGTGGCATATCGGCCCTTCTCGGATGGCTCACATCTCATTCTGAATGGGTGAGAACTGCTCATAGGGCACTGTGGAGGAGAAGCCTTTCTCCTTCATGTCCCCATTTTACAGATAAATGGGTGAGATGAACTGGTCACTCAGCATAAGCCCAGAGGGGGATAAAGCTCCTGTCCCTATCAGGCTGAATCCAGACCTCTGTGTCCAACACTTCCTGACTCTTTTCTCCCATTACCACCTTCTCTCCTTTGCCTCTGCACACTCAGAGCTTCTTTGCACACAGTTCCTCCCTAAAACCACACCTTTGAGTTCCTGCTCTGGGAAAGCCTATGAGATACTGGCAAACTTTTCTGTGCAACTCCTATGCAACACCACCTCCTGTGTCCCTGTATCTGCAAAGAGAGCTAAACTCTTGGCAGACAGACACATCATGAGTATGACAGCTGGGACTAGGGGAACCTGGGAATTCACTACCATGAGCCTGGGAGAACCCTACCCTCCCCCCACCCCCGCCGCACTTCAGCTGAGAAAGAAGTATCCATCCTAAAGACCCCAGTGAGATGTCAATCTTTGGCCGAGGCGGCCACAACCCTGCCTTCTAAGTGCTTTCCACAAGGTGGCAGCAAAGTCCAGAAGTTCTATGGAGGGGCCTTTATGAATTATTTTGTTGCCCCCTTCCCTCCCCCAGTCTCAAAATAAAACCCTCATCTTTCTTCAGGGGCCTTTGAAGCCTCTTTCCTTCAAGGCCAGTACTTTCCTTCGGGCCATCATTAAGGACTGTGCTCCAGAGTGCTTTGGAGTGCTTTTACTCTTTTCTGATGCTCTGGCAGAGGCCAGCCCCCAGTCCCCACCCCATCACACACCTGGGCCCACGCAGATCCCCCAGCAACTCAGCCTCCTACTTATGTGCTCACACCTGGACCTCACCCTCAGCTACATGTGTAGTTGCTCCAGCTATTTCCCTTTCTGCTCTTGCAATGAAGATATTGATGCCTGATGGCAAAGAAGGCCATTTTACCCCAAACCCACGTATATACAGGCTACAGACTCTCTGCCTTTCTCTTCTGCCCATGTCTCTAAAGCCCCAACTCCAGCTCATCCCACGCTGGCTCTGAGGTGCTTCTCAATGATCCTAGGAAATGAGGGGCAAGAGTGAGGTGCTGCCCGGAGCAGGAGCTGGGGGAGGACGAGGTCCGTGGTTAGATGGGGAGGACGCGACCCTGGGAGATGCTCACTCATTGAAGGGCCCCAGGGCAAGGACTGGAGAGAGGAAGTTGGTTCTAGGTAGGGTTTTTGTGACATGATTGCCCCACCCATCCCATGGCAGGTGCTGTTGCTCCTGCTAGTTGTGTGGACTAGTTTCCTGTTGCTGCCATTAACAAGTCACCAGTGTGAAATTCAAATTTGTTATTATACAGTTCTGGTGGTCAGAAGTCCAACACATGGATCCACAGGGCTGTGTTCCTTCTGGGAAATCTAGGAGAGAATCTGTTTCCTTCCCTTTCCCAGATTCCAGATGCAAGACACCTGCACCTGTATTCCTCGGTTCGCAGTCCCTTTCTTCATCTTCAAAGCCAGGAGCTCAGTACCTTCAACTCCTCTCTCTCTCTCTGTGTGTGTGTTTGTATCTCACCTCTGTTTCTCTGCTTTGCTTTGTCACATCTCCTTCTCTGACTCTCCTAACTCTGTCTTTCCTTTATAAAAACCTTTGTGGTTATAAAGGGCCCATCTAGATAATTTAAAATAATCTCCTCATCTCAAGATTCTTAAACTAATTACACTACAAAGTCCCTTTCACCTTGCACCTTAACATAATCTCAGGTTCTGGGGATTGGGAAGTGGGCATCTTTGGGGGCCCATCATTCTATCTACTATCCTGAGACCTTAGGCACGTTGCTGTCTACTATCCCTGAGACCTTAGGGAAGAGGAAACTTCCCTGTTTCCTCACCTGTAAAGGCAACATCGTAAAAGCACTGCCTTATATGGATTGCTGTGAAGAATAAAGGAGCCGATACAAGTAAAGGGTCTGGCACAAAGTAAATGGTTGACAAATTTTAACTGTGGTTTTATTATTGTTCGTATGCATAAATCTAGAAGCTTCCTGCACAACAAAGTTGAGGTATGGTTCATCACAGACCTGTTGAATTAATACTGTAAAGGAAATAATACTTTTTATCAGGCATTTGTGTAAAATGGCAACTTTATGGTGATGAATATTGAGTTCCTTTACAACTTTGTTTTTTTAGACAGAGTCTTGCTCTGTCACCCACGCTGGTGTGCAGTGGCACAGTCTTGGCTCACTGCAACTTCTGCCTCTGGGTTCAAGCAATTCTCCTGTCTCATCCTCCCAAGTAACTGGGATTATACTTATTTAATCACATGCACCATGCGATGGCAATGAAGGTTTACCCAAAACCCATGTATACACAGGCTATGGAGGACTCTCTGCCTTTCTCTTCTGCCCATGTCTCTAAAGCCCCAAATCCAGCCCATCCCACACTGGCTCTGAGGTGTTCCTCAATGGTCCTAGGAAACGAGGGGCAAGAGTGAGGTGCTTCCCAGAGCAGGAGCTGGGGGAGGACGAGGGTCCTCCCCCAGCCAGGTCCACAGCTGGCTCATTTTTGTATTTTTAGTAGAGATAGGGTTTTGCCATGTTGGCCAGGCTGGTCTCAAATTCCTGGCCTCAAGTGATCTGCCCACCTCGGCCTCCCAAAGTGCTGGGATTACAGGCATGAGCCACTGTGCCCAGCCCCTTTAAAACTTTAGAAGAAGAGAATAGAAAAGCAGAGTCATGGAGGTAATGACTCCAGGACACCAGACTGGCAGGAGACAGATGGTCAGGCCAAAGACGACCTGTGTCTTTTCCCTACCTCCCCCTACTCCCAGGATCTGCTCATCTTCCTGGGAAGATGAGGGGTTTAGATGGTGGTAAGGACTTTTTTTGAGCAGAGTCTTGCTCTGTCGCCCAGAGTGCAGGGGCATGATCTCTGCTCACTCCAACCTCTGCCTCCTGGGTTCAGGCAATTCTTGTGCCTCAGCCTCCCAAGTAGCTGGGACTACAGGTGTATGCCACCACTCGCAGCTAATTTTTTTTTTTTTTTTTTTGGTAGAGATGGGGTCTCACCATGATGGCCTGGCTGGTCTCAAACTCCTGACCTCAAGTGATCCACCTGCCTCAGCCTCCCAAAATCCTGGGATTTCAGGCGTGAGCCACTGTTCCTGGCCCAGATAGTGGTAAGGACTTCTTGAAGCAAGAGGTGTTAAACACAGAATGGGTGTAGAATTATTCACTCAGAAGCCTTTAACAGAGACACCCACCCCTTTCAAGCCTCTCCTGTAGAGGCAGGAGATGGACAGGATGACCTCTAGAGACCTTCCGAGCTTCAGGTCCAGGAAATCCTGCCTTTCCATCTGCGTGACACCTAATCGTGGGCTCAGGCTCCAGCTCTGTGCACTCCATCCTTTCGTCTTGGCCGGCACTTCCACCCCCTTGCCCTTTTCACCCAAGGGCTCATTTTTCTGGTTCTTACTAATGAAACTCAAATCCACATGGGCTTGTCTTTGGGCTTAAAATTCCCATGAGGTGTTCACTCCTAAAAGTCCCCCGAAGGTGAGCAGAGCATTTCTCCTCCTACTTTGTCCTCAGCCAGGATGTGCTCTCTCAATGCCCTCTCCTACGTCTGTACTCTCCCAAAAACTGTAATCCATGTGTTTATTGTTGGGTGATTTGTTTAGCATTTATCTGGTTCCTAGCCTGTAAGTCTTGGAGGCAAATATTTCACACCCTCTTCTCTACTCACACAGCACTTGACACACAGCCCACGCTTTGTATTTAGTGAGCATGGCAATGAATGAATGGACTGGGACTGGGAACAGGAACATGGACCATGCAGAAGGAAGACCATATCTGAAACCCTTCTCTGGGCTACTCTTCAGCTCTCACCATCACTGCTGGTTTGAGTAGGGAGAAAGGAGTGGAGGCAGCTGAGGGTGAACCTTCTCTGAGACCCCTTAAGAAAATGAATCGGTGGCTCACGCCTGTAATCCCAGCACTTTGGGAGGCTGAAGTGGGTGGATCGCTTGAGTCCAGGAGTTTGAGACCAGCCTGGGCAACACAGTGAGACCCCGTCTCTACAAAAAATAAAAAAGTAGCTAGGCTTATCCCTCTAGTCCCATCCCCTCAGGAGGCTGAGGCAGGAGGATGGATTGAGCCTGGCAGGTCGAGGCTGCAGTAAGCTGTGATCGCGCCACTGCACTCCAGCCTGGGCAACAGAACAAGTCCCTGCCTGAAATAAAGAAAAGAAAAGAAAACGAATCCTTTTCCCCCGGAAGTCCCACATTGTGCTCTAGTGGGTTTGGGGCTGTGTCTGCCAAAACCATGATCCCCTGTGGCAAGGACTTGACTGGATTTTAACCAGTGCTGTATCCAGTCCTGCACGGTGTGCCTGGCATAGGACAGAGGCTCAATCTTGTAGAATTAATGAAGTGGGTGCTAGCACTGGTTCTCTTGAAGTCCATTTCCTGTCAGGATGACCATAAAAGTTATCATCCAAACCAGAGAGTTTCTGTCCTGGAAAAAGAAGTGCATAGACAATTGCACATGGACGACGCCCTCAGGTGGGGCTGCCCCAGGCATGCAGGACCTACGGTGACCCTACCTCTCAGGTTCTCCCCTTTTTCCTCAGCTGAGACCAGAGCCCCATCTGGTTGGGCTGTGAGCTTCTGATTCCCAGGGATTCTCTGACCTGCCCCCTCGAGTCAAGAGATCTCCGGCGAGGGGAGGAGGGGAGAGGTCTCAGCAAGGCCCTTTGTCCACAGGGTCATGGCTTTTCTCCTGAGGTTCGCTTCAGGTCAGAAGAATTTCCTGTGAGGTCACAGGTCAAATGCCGCATGTCCTCAACAGAGCTAGGAGGAGACCTAGCCCGGCCTCTGCCCTCCCCTCCCCCAGGAAGAAGGATGGGCTGATTCTAGAGCAGGAAGCAGCCGCTGAGAGGGTCAGGAGCCCTGGCCTGCAGGCGGGGAGGGGCTCTGAGGGAATCCCCTCTCCCTCCCAGTCACCCCACCACCCCCCACCATCAGAAGAACAGGGTCCTGGTCACTCTCTCCACCCTTATCCAGGAGGCATCCTTGTATGTGGAGTGGGTGGAGGGGCGCTGCTGGCAAAGGGGACATGCTCCATGGGATGGAAAGTTGGCTCAACGGAGCTGAGTTGACAAGGGATCCCCAGATAAGCCATTGCCTTAAAAGTCTATTTTTCAATAATAATCCCATTTGTAGAGGAGAAACCCATATACTTCCCTGCAGAGTAAAGAGAATGCACAATTGCTTTTGCTAAAGGGGGAAATAGATTTGGGTCTCTTCAGAGCATCCTGAAAGCTCCCTGGGGGTTCCCAGAGTTTGAGAGTGAAACAGAAATCCCTCTAGGGCCAGGCCATATCTAAGCAGCAGCCCCTTTAAAGGGCCTGATGTCAGAGAGATGGTGGCAAATGGGGTAAGAAGCCCTGCGCCAAAGGTCTACTATGATGTATGCTGGGATTTGTGATCAGCATCACCATCTCCTGCTTGTGTCTGGGGCCCCAGCTTTAGAGCTTTGCTGTGTCAGGTTGCAGAGGTTGTGCACTGCACAGGCCTGGGCGCACCATTTACATAGACTCTGAAGTGAATGGGCCCCTGGAGTTGTACCACTTAGGAAGCTCTCATCACATGGCTTTACACATGCTAGTTTCTCTGCCTAGAATGTCATTCTGGTAAGTTCCTACTCAACCTACAAGACCCAACTCAGAGTTCATCTCCTCCATGGAGTCTTAATGTCTTCTTCTTTGGATCATTTATCATGCCCACATAGACTTCTGTTCTGTGACTTACTACACAGCGTTCCAATGTTTTTTTGTTTTTTTTTTTGTTTTTTTTGTTTTTTGAGATGGAATCTCATTCTGTCATCTAGGCTGCAGTGGAGTGGTGTGCGATCTCAGATCACTGCAACCTCCACCTCACGGGTTCAAGTGATTCTTCTGCCTCAGCTTCCCAAGTAGCTGGGACTACAGGCATGCACCACCATGCCTGGCTAATTTTTGTATTTTTAGTAGAGACGGGGTTTCACCATGTTGGCCAGGCTGGTCTTGAACTCCTGACCTCAGGTGATCCACCCACCTCGGCCTCCCAGAGTGCTGGGATTACAGGCGTGAGCCACCACGCCCGGCCCCAGTGATCTATTTAAGTGTTTGTCTTCCCCACTCTTCTCAGAATCTTAACCTCCCCCATGTCCCTGCCTTCCTAGCACAGTGGCTAGAATATGGAGGCACTGAGAGAATAATGATGACGGAGTATTGGAGCTGGAAGGGCCTGTGGGGGATCTCGAACCCTTTGTTGTACAGAAGAAGAGACTGCAGCCCAGGCAGGTGAAGTGTCTTTCACCTTTGCTGCAGATGGCAACGTGCAGGATAGATTCGGGCAGTGACGAGCCCTCAGTACTATGGACAGGGCAGTCTTACAGGAATGAGAGTGGTCTCTATTCTGAGAACCCTTGGAAACTGGGACCCAGACCTTCTTTTTAGTAGGTTACTCCCTCCTGTCCTCTTCTCTCTCTCCTCTCATTTCCATTGCTGGGTATTTTAAAGGCTATTTTGACTCTCTCTGTTGTAATAAGAAACTAGCAATTAACTATTATAAGGCTGTTTTACAATCATGTGGAAGCCCCTTTTATCCACTTTGCTTTAAATGGTTATACCTTTTATCCCTAGTTTTCAGGAATATAAAACTTTACAGCGTTTGCTGCAAACCTTCATACTTTGCTTTGCGGTTTATTGCTCCCTCTGCAGATATATCTTTCACATAAATAAGACTTTCATCTGTACAGTACTGGGCTTCGTCATTGCAGCTCCCTGTGATTTCATCAGTGGAACTTGGCCTTGGAGAACAAGGTGATTCATATGGAGCCCCCAGATCCCCTGTCCTCTGATCAGGGCTGCAGCAACAACCCTGGGATGAAGGAGGTCACGGACCCCAGAGAGAGGGAGGCATGGTGCAGATTCCTGGAGGGGGTGCCCCCCATTCACCCTGTGTCTGATCTGAGGTTTGGTTCCCCAGAGACACAGGTCGAGAGTGTCCTGGCTTCTTCCATCCTTGGGCAGAGAAGTCTTCCCTGGAGGTAGCTAGGGAGCAGCAGAAATAGGCTTACTCAGAGCTCCCCGAGTCATGCCTGGGCAGAGGATGAACGAAGCTCGTGGGCAGCCACTGCTCTGGCCATCTTGAGGTGCCAGCCTGAGGGGCAATCTGAGCAGAGGCACCATCTGGAACAGCCATGTTGGCAGGGAGGACCACACAGACTCCCGAGTTTGAACTGATTTTCTGTTTTACTAAATTTGGAGTGTTTGGATCAAACACAAAAATGGATGAATGAATAGCACCTCATATGGTGGCCATGAGAATGGCCTCCCCTGCACCCCCAACTACAGTGGGTGTAATGGATCAAGGACCCTAGCACTGCTCTGAAATCCATGGCAGCCCATGGCTGCTTTTGTGCTAAGGCCATGCTGCTCCTAGCCAGTGACTGAGCGGGACAGGGATGCTAAGGGAGGCCTATTCCTGGGAGACAGGGGACTCCTCTGAGGGCTGACAGGCTGGAGGACTCCCCAGTGGCCTTGCCAAAGCTTCCTTATGCTGCCTGGCAGTCTGGGAAGATCCCACCCAGACTGCTTCCTTCCCTCCCTCCTTCACTCACGTCAGCACTGCATCACAGTCTGACAGCTCTCCCAGCCTTCCTTGGCTCCTTCCCCATTTCCCTCACAGGCTTTTGCCCTAATAAAATCCTTGCGCATTTAATCCTGTCTTGGCATCTGATTCTCAGAGGACCTGGAATAGAGCATCTCTCATTTACATAAAGAGAGGACGTTGTATGTATGTCACTGTTAGAGATTCCGTGTCTCCATATTGTTTGTGTAGATAGTTGTTAGGAAGACACAGAGACAGGTAGAAGTGGCGTGTAAATGTTTATTTGCAGTGCTGGTAGCAAAGGTATATGTAGCTCTAGGTATAGATATATGTAGTTGGGTATAAGTCAATAGCTATAAATATACTTTTAAACTTGTCATCCAACACTTGGGAATCAAATGCTAATTAGCTGGTGATGTTATTATATATGTGGAAAGAGTAATGGATGTGTAGCCATAATAGTAATTATCTAACATATACATCTTTATTTACACACATGATTTCACTTAATCCTCACAACAGCTCTGGAAGTTCAATTATGATCTCTATTTCACAGTTGAAAAATGGAGGCCAAGAGAGGTATTCCAGTAGCAAGTGGCACAACATGGATTTGTCTGCAGATAATTGTATGTATATGAAGCTAAACAATTAATGTGCATGCATAGAGAGGAACAGGTGGGATAGGTGGGTAAAGTGCATGTATCTGAACATATGTGGCAGCTATGTGTGGACCAGCAAATAGATTAGGATATATAAACTTCTTCCCACAATCTTGTCTGTAACTCAGGACTCAGGATATGATTGTGTTTGAACCTGAGCTCAGACTGTGTTTGAACCCCAGCTCAGACTGTGTTTGAACCCCCAGTTCTGCAATCTTATTTCACTGCTCAGCAGTGAAAAACCCCATTGCCTCCTCTTATTCATCTCGTCACCTGGATTCTAGGAATCCGCAAGTTAGCTCTGCACTTGGCATCATCAGTAGCAGATGATGATGCATAAACCACTTTGTGTTTTGTATAATTGTTCTCATGTCTTGTTTTCAAAACTAAACTGCTCTTGCTAAGATCAATAAAGACTTCCTAGTTGTCCAATCCCATGGACACTTTTCAGTGCTCCCTCTCTGTGACATTAACAGTGTTGAGCACACTCTCCCAAATCTCTTCTCTGTGGCTCCTTTGATGCCACCTTGTTCTGACTTTCTTCTCCTCTATCTGGATGCCTCCTTCTCAGTCTCCTCTTGGCTGCCCTTTGTCCATTCTGAGGCAGACACTACTCGTTGCCTACCTAACAGTTTTCTTCCCTTGCTCCTTTCTGATGGAATCCTGATTTTGGCCAAGCATCCCCCTTCCTCTGAGTGACAATGGGGTTCCTGAGAGTTGAGCCCAGTCCTTGCAATGAATCCTGGTCAGTCTGAACTACTTGTTCTCAAAGTGTGGTCCAGAACTAACAGCATGCACCTCAGCTGGGAACTGTTAGAAATTTGAATTCTTGGCCGGGTGCAGTGGCTCACGCCTGTAATCCCAGCACTTTGAGAGGCCAAAGCCGGTGGATCACAAGGTCAGGAGATTGAGACCATGCTGGCTAACACGGTGAAACCCTTGTCTCTACTAAAAATACAAAAAATTAGCCAGGCATGGTGGCGGGTGCCTGTAGTCCCAGCTACTCAGGAGGCTGAGGCAGGAGGATGGCGTGAACCCAGCAGGTGGAGCTTGCAGTGAGCTGAGATTGTGCCACTGCACTCCAGCCTGGGCAACAGAGCAAGACTCTGTCTCAAAAAAAAAAAAAAAAATTTGAATTCTTAAGTCTCATTTGAGTATTACTGAATTGGAAGCTCTGGGGGTGGAACCCAGCAACCTGTGTTTTAACCAACCCCAGGCCATTCTGATGCATATTCAAGTCTGAGAACCACTGGTCCAAGCCAATCATGGTGAATGAGTGGTCTCGTTCCTCTTTCCAGTGATTAGATTAGGCACGGATATGATAAAATTTTTGCAAATATGAAATGAGAAGTTTGCTGGAGGAGAAGGTCTTAGAGAGATTTCTTTGCTTCTAGAAGAGACATGAAGAAGAGATGAGCCCTCTTCATCCGATGAGCACTGTGGTGCCGATGTGGTGCCTGGGACTGTGGTAGCCAGGTTTGATAGTGAGGAACAGCCTACAGGCAAGCCAGCATGTTGAGAATGGCAGAGCAGAAAGATGGAAAGGGTCTTCTATGGGTTGAATTGAATCCTCCCAAAAGGAATGTTGACATCCTCACCTCCAGCACCTCAGAATGTGACCTTACTGATACAATAAGTAAGACCATTGCAGATGCAATTAGTTACACTAAGGTCTTACTCGAACAGGGAAGGCCCTGCATGCAGCATGACTAGTGTAACAAGAGGAGAGAGACACTCCAGAAGACGAGGGCTGTGTGATGACAAAGGCAGAGGCTGGAGGGATGCATCCAAAGCCAAGGAATGCCAAGGACTCCTGGCAATACCAGAAGGTGGAAAAGTCCAGGAAGGATTCTCCTCTGCCAGTTTCAGAGAGAGTGTGGCCCTGATGACACCTTGATTTTGACGTCTAGCTTCCAGAACTGTGAGAATACATTGTGGGTTTAAGCCATCCAGTTTGCGGGACTTTATTATAGCAGCCCTGGGACACTAATACCAGGACCTCATAATCTAGAAACCAACCCTACAGACACCCTGTCCTGAGACCACTTGTTATGTGAAATAACTTTCCTTATCATTTAAGCTAGTTGAATAGGGATATGTTTTTGTTTTTCAATTACTGGCTTACTATAGTTTTCTGACTGATAACTCTTAGGTCTTCATGTTCCTCAGGGTCTGCTCTTGGTCTCCTCTCTTTTAACTTTACAGCTGGGGAGACCTCATCCACTCTCTCAGCTTCAGATACCACCCAATGGGCTCCTAACCCTCAAATCTGTGTCCCCAACCCAGACTGCACTGTTGAATTTCATATTTAGTTTCTATCTAACATCGTCCCCTGGAGATCCCCCTCAAACTCAGCATGTGTGATTTCAATTCGCTATCAACCCCCTCCTACAAGCTGTACTTTCTATGTTTCCTGTTTCAGTGAATGTCACAACTACTGACTCAGGGGTCCCAACAACACAGCTGGGTGTCATTCCATCTTTTTTCTCTCATGTCTAGAACATCCCCAAGTTCTGGGGTTGTTTTTGGTTGTTTTGTTTTGTTTTGAGACAGAGTCTCACTCTCTTGCCCAGGCTGGAGTGCAGTGGCATGATCTTGGCTCACTGTAACCTCTGCCTCTTGGGTTCAAGCAATCCTCCCACCTCAGCCTCCCGAGTAGCTGAGATTACAGGCATGCACCACCACACCTAGCTCATTTTTGTATTTTTGTAGAGACAGGGTTTCGCCATTTTGCCCAGGCGCTGGTCTGGAATTCTTGAGATCAAGCGATCTGTCCACTGTGGCCTCCCAAAGTGTTGGTATTACAGGCATGAGCCACTGAGTCCGGCCAAGTTCTGTTGATTCTACCTTTTCTCCCTATTATCTGTTGCATTTATCTTCTCTTTACCATCCACATTTTTCCTGAAAGTCCCCATGATTTTTGCCTGGGATATAGCAATGCCTAACTCTAGCCTTGAACAATTCTCCGCATTACTGATGACTTAAAATGCATCTTTTAATGTTTGGTAGAATTCACAGGTGAAGTCACTTGGGTCTCTAATTTTCTTTGTAGAGATTTTTATTTTTTTAATTACAGATTCAATTTCTTTAATAGATATAGGAGGCCAGGTGCGGTGGCTCACACCTGTAATCCCAGAGCCTTGGGAGGCCGAGGCGGGTAGATCACCTGAGTTCAAGAGTTCGAGCCAGCTTGACCAACATGGTGAAACCCTGTCTCTACTAAAAATACAAAATTATTCGGGCCATGCCTGTAGTCCCAGCTTGTTGGGAGGCTGAGGCAGAAGAATTGCTTGAACCTGAGAGGTGGAGGTTGCAGTGAGCCGAGATTATGCCACTGTACTCCAGCCTGGGCAACAAGAGTGAAACTCTGTCTCAAATAAATAAATAATAAATAAAAAAAAAAAGATTTCTCAAATTTTCCATTTCTTTTTGTGCCAATTTAGTAAGTTGTATTGTATTAGGAGTGTGTCAATTTGATTTAAATTTTCAAAATCTTTTGGCATTAAATTATTTGTTACAACATTTATAACTTTGTTTTGGATACAGAATCTCACTGTATCGCCCAGGCTGGAGTGCAGTGGTTAGATCTTGGTTCACTGCAATCTCCATCTCCCAGGTTCAACAGATTCTCCTGCCTCGGCCTCCAGAGTAGCTGGGATTACAGGTGCACTACAGCCACCAGGCCCGGCTGATTTTTTGTATTTTTAGTAGAAACGGGGTTTTGCCATGTTGGCCAGGCTGGTCTCAAACTCCTGGCCTCAAGTGATCTGCCCACCTCAGCCTCCCAAAGTGCTGGGATTACAGGCATGAGCCACCATGCCCATCCTGTTATAACATCTTTATATTAGTTTTCCAAGGCTACTGTAAAAAAAATCCCACAAACTGAGTGGCTTTCAAAAATAGAAATGTACTGTCTCTCAGTACTGGAGGCTGGAAATGAAGGTGCCAACAGGGCCATGCTGTCTCTGAAATCTGGAGAGAAGAACTCTTCCTTGCCTCTTCCTAGCTTCTGATGGTGGTCGTCAATCTTTGGCATTCCTTGGATTGCAGCCATATCACTCCAGTCTGCCTGTTGTCACCTGGTGTTCTCCTTGTGTCTCTGTCTGCTCCTTTTTTTTTTTTTCTGAGACAGAGATGAAGTCTCATTCTGTCACCCAGGCTGGAGTGCAGTGGTTCAATCTCGGCTCACTGCAACCTACACCTCCCAGGTTCACACCATTCTCCTGCCTCAGCCTCCCAAGTAGCTGGGACTACAGGCGCGCGCCACGACGCCTGGCTAATTTTTTGTATTTTTAGTAGACATGGGGTTTCACCATGTTAGCCAGAATGATCTCGATCTCCTGAACTCATGGTTCGCCCACCTTGGCGTCCCAAAGTGCTGGGATTACAGGTGTGAGCCACTACGCCTGGCCTTCTCCTCTTCTTATAAAGGCATTAGAATATTGCATAAGGGCCCATCCTACTTCTATAGGACCTCATCTCAACTTGATTACATCTGCAAGGAATGTGTTTCCAAATAAGGTCACATTCTAAGATAGTGAGGATTAAGATTTTAACCCATCTTTCCTAGAGGACACAATTCAATCCATAAAAATCTTATTATAGTATCATAACTAATGCATTTATAACAAAATGCTAAAAGCGAAGAAAATCTTTTAAGAGGAATAACAAGATTGGAAGATGTACACTATTGGTTATCGAGACTTATTACATAATCACTTGCAAACACAGACAAATATACCAACGGAACAAAATAGAAAATCCAGAAGTAAACTTAAAACATAAAAACAAACAGACACTTGATTTAGATGAAGGTGGCACTGCACGGTGATAGTGAAAGGACGGTCTCTTTAACATACTGGGCTTCACATGGGAAAAAAATGTATCTTCATCCGACTTCACATCAATCACAAACATCAATTCTAGATGACTGATACATCTAAATGCACAAATTAAAATGATAAAGTTTTTAAAAGAAACAGAGAATACTTTCATGATCTTATAGTAGGCAAAGATTTTTTTAGCTGGACACAAAAAGCATCAACTATTTTGGTGATCTGTTACATTCATGGCCCTCAGTGAAACACACCTGATTGTATTCACCACCTTGTGTGGTCCCTTTCCCTTAAATCTGGGCTGGATTTGTGATTCTAATCAATAGAATATGGCCTGGCATGGTGGCACATGCCTGTAATCCCAGCTACTCAGGAGGCTGAGGCAGGAGACTTGCTTGAACCTGGGCGGCAGAGGTTGCAGTGAGCCGAGATCGCGCCACTGCACTCCAGCCTGGGTGACAGAGCGAGACTCCATCTCAAAAGAAAAAAAAAAAAAAAAAAGAATATGGAAGGCTGAGAGTGGTGGCTCATGCCTGTGATACCAGCACGTTGGGAAGATTGCATGTGGCTAAGAGTTTGAGACCAGACTGGGCAATATAGCAAGACTCCATCTCTGCAAAAAATAAAATAGAATACAGCAGAAGTGATGTTATTATGCTAGTTTCCAGCTACAGCTAAGGATTCAGGACCCTAGAGGGAACTCTTGTCCACTTTCCTGTAGGGCCCTTCATGGTAAATCCCATCATACCTGACATCCCTGTTTACTTTAGGAAGCTCCAGAAGTCCGAGCCTTTTAGACCACCTATTAGATCACTGGTCCAATGGATCACTTGTCTCCAAACTCCTGATCACATCTTCTAAGCTGACCCATTTCCCAGATCCCCCAAATGCTTTCACATCTCCTCTGGAGCTTCCAATCTATAACCAGTTAGCTCTGCAATATACTCATGTCTGTCCTCTGAGGACACAGTCTCCTCCGCAGTCCTCTCATGTAGTTCAGGGGTGAGCCCCCGACACCATGTTACATATTTAACAAGTGGCTGGGTGATTCTGCTGCTGTCAGGAATCACACCCTGAGAACCACCGCCCTTGATTCTGATCCTAATGACTGCTTTACACATATCCTCAACTCTCCGGCTGGGAGGATCCCTCTCTATTGTATTTACCTCGCAAAGCCACAACTTGATTCAGTCCAATTATCCATGTTCTCTGCTCCCACATCTGAGTAGTTGAATGTTCTTGGAGAAAATCAAACTGAGGTGACTGGATTTACTATAAATTCACTGCCTCAAACCACAGTGGACACTAAACATGCACTGGCAAACCTACACTTCACTTTGAAGTATTTCTTACTCTCCAAATAATTCTTTTATTTATTTCCCCTCTTTTTTTCAAACTTTCCACACCAGTCTCACTTTGCTTCTTGGTTAGATGACCTCATCCTTTACTCCTATAGAGAAAATAGGCGCCATTGCAAAGGAACCTCTTCCTCTTCCCGCCACCAAATCCACAGGCTGACCAGCTACTTCACCCAGATTCTCACAGGCTAAAATGCAGGAAGGGAGATTGTTTTGAAGGCACCCCCACCTCTGGTGCTCTGAGCCCCACCCTTATTGCCTTCTCAAGGACTCTGCCCTGCAATTATCTCCCCTTTCCTCTGCATCATCGCCTTGTTGCCCAGGGTGGTTTTGAACTCCTGGGATCAAGCGATCGGCCTGCCTCGGCCTCCCAAAGTGCTGGGTTTTCAGGCGTGAACCACCATCCCTGGCCCACTTTTTTTTTTTTTTTTTGAGGATCTCACTCTGTTGCCCACGCTGGTGGGCAGTGGCTCAATCATGGTTCACTGCAGCCTTGACCTCCTGGACTCAAGGAATTCTCCTGCCTCAGCCTCCTGAACAGCCATGTCTACTGCATCATCCTTACAAACCAACAGATTCTAGTGTCTCCTATCACTAAGAAAACACAAAACAAAGAAATCTCCCTTGAAACTGCTCCAAAGGGAAATTTGAAATAGCTTTTAATTTGCCTTTCCCACTTCTTCACTTTCAATTCTTTCTTTAACTTGGTCTGGCCTCAACACCCATCACTCCGTGAATCCGTCTTTGTCAAATTTACCAGTGGCTATATACAAATGGCCGATAAGCACATGAAAAGATGTTCAACATCAGCAGTCATTAGGGAAATGCCAATCAAAGCCACAATGACATATTTTTTTCATATCTATGAGGATGGTTAAAATAAAAAAGGCAGACAATAACAAGCAATGGTGAGGATATAGAGAAATTGGAACTCTTATACGTGGCTGTTGGGGATGTAAAAAGGGTGCAGTGACTTTGTTTTTTGTTTGTTTGTTTTGAGATGGAGTCTTGCTCTGTCACCTAGGCTGGAGTGCAGTGGCACTATCTCAGCTCACTGCAATCTCTGCCTCCGGGTTCAAGCGATTCTCTTGCCTCAGACTCCCAAGTAGCTGGGATTACAGGTGCACACCATCATGCCTGGCTAATTTTTGTATTTTTCATAGAGATGAGGTTTCACCATGTTGGCCAGGCTTATCTTGAACTCCTGACCTCAGGCGATCCACCAGCCTCGGCCTCCCAAAGTGCAGGGATTACAGGTGTGAGCTCCAGCACCCGGCTAAGCGCAGCTACTTTGGAAAACAATTTGGCAGTTTCTTAAAATGTTAAACATAGACCTACCATATGACTTAGCAATTCAACTCTAGGTATATACCCAAGAGAAATGAAAACATATGTCCATAGACAAATTTGTATGCCAATGTTCACAGCAGAATTATTCATAATAGCCAAAAAGTGGAAACAACCCAAATTTCCAACAACTGATGCATGAATAAATAAAATTTGCAATATCCATACAATAAAATGTTTGTCATAAAAAGAATGAAATATTGATACATGCTACAACACGGATCCTTGAAACATTCTGCTCAGTGAAAGATGTCTGATACTAAAGGCCACATATTATATAATTCTTTTATATGAAATATCCAGAATAGGCAAATCTACAGAGGCAGAAAGTAGATTCGTGGCTGCCTGGAACTGGGATTAGGGAGGGTTGTGAGGAGGAGAAAGGGGAATGACTGCTAATAAGTATGAGGTTTCTTTTTAGGGTGATGAAAATGTTGCAAAATTAGATTGGGATAATGGTTGCACAGCTCTGTTAGTATACTAAAAACTGCTGTTACTGTACACTTTTTTTTTTGAGAGAGGGTCTTGTTCTGTTGCCTAGGCTAGAGGGCAGTGGCTCAATCACAGCTCCCTGTAGCCTCAGCCTCCTGGGCTCAAGGGATCCTCCTGCCTCAGCCTCCTTGAGTAGCTGGGACTACAGGGTTCACCACCATTCCTGGTTAATTTTTAAAAACTTTTTGTAGAGACTGGGGTCTCACTATATTGCCCAGGCTGGCCTTGAACTCCTGGCCTCAAGGGATCCTCTTGCCTCAGCCTTCCAAAGCACTGGGATTACAGGCATAAGCTGTTGGGCCTCGCCTACTGTACACTTTAAATTGATGAATTTTGTGACATGTGAATTGCCTCTTGATAAACTTGGGTTTTTAAGTGTTTTTTTCATTATTATTTTTTATTTTAAGAGACAAGGTCTCACTCTGTCATCCAGGCTGGAGTGCAGTGGCTCAATCATGGCTCACTGCAGCCCCAAACTCCTTGGCTCAAGTGATCCTCCTGCCTCAGCTTCCCCAGTAGCTGGGACTACAGGCATGTGCCACCATACCTAGCTAATTTTAGATTTTTTTTTTTTTTTGTAGCAATGGGGTCTTGTTATGTTGCCCAGGCTGAATTTTTAAAAGCAATTGAAAAACCTTACCAGCAGGCTTCACATCGCCAATTCCCCTTTTCCTTATTCCACTCCCCTTGACCTTCCAGCAGGATTTGACAGTTTACCACTGTCCTTTTCTCTTTTGCCTTCCATGAGCCCTCAGTCTCCTTTGTGGCTCTCTCAACTGGAGAGCCCCAGGCTCTGTGTAGGACCTTCTTATCATCTCCATTGACACTTTATCACTCTGGGAGCCTATCCAGTTCCATCCCATGACTTTAAACACCATCCGGATGCTGATGACTCAAAATAAATCTGAACATCTCCTTCTTAGTCTCAGATTGATCTATCCAACACCTATTCAACATCTCCCTATAGTGATCTCATAGTCGTCTCACACTTAGTATGTTAAAATGTGAACTTCTAATTCCCATGCTCCCCACCGCACCACCAATTTTATTTCTACTCAAGTTTTCCCGTCCCAGTAAATGGCAACACTACTCACAAAATTGTCCAGTTCAACCTTGATTTATATATTTTCCTCCACCACTACACGCAATCATTCAGCATGCCCTGTCTGCTATATCCAAAATGCATCCCGAAGCCATCCACTCCTTCCCTCCTTTCTGACACTGAATTCAAGCCACCCTCATTTTCCACCTGCAACAGCCTCTTAACCCTTCTCCCTGCTTCTACTCTTTTTATTACTTTCCCAGTAAGATGCCTCCTTGACTTTCCATGATGTGCCACACCCTTCCCTGCCTCGGACCTTTGAACATGATGTCCTTCTGCCTGAAAGGACTTAACTCTGTGTGGATGATGCATTTTCTTTCTTCCTCTCCCAGCTCATGTCACCTCCTCAGAGAAGTCTTCCCTAACAGTTCTTTCTACCTCCACCCCCCTCTCAGTTATTTTCTAACATATCATGCTGCTTTTTTCCTTTATGACACTTACCACAATCCATAATCATCCTCTGTATTCTACTTTTTATTTTTATTTTTTTCGAGATGGAGTTTCGCTCTTGTTGCCCAGGCTGGGGTGCAATGGCACAATCTTGGCTCACCGCAACCTCCGCCTCCTGAGTTCAAACAATTCTCCTGCCTCAGCCTCCCGAGTAGCTGGGATTACAGGCATGCACCACCGTGCCCGGCTAATTTTATATTTTTAGTAGAGACGGGGTTTCTCCATGTTGGTCAGGCTGGTCTTGAACTCCCGACCTCAGGTGATCTGACGGCCTTGGCCTCCCAAAGTGCTGAGATTACAGGTGAGCCACTGCACTCAGCCCTGTATTCTTCTTTTATCAGTCAACTAATTTCATAAATATCTACTGTGTACCCTCTGTGCCAGGCACTGTGCTAGGAGCTAGAAGTAAAATGGTAAGCAAACAGACAAGATCTCTGTCCCGAGGAAGCATGTAACTTAGTGAGAGACATAGATAATCATCAAATAATCATACAAATGACAACATAGCCACAAACTCTGATCAGTGCTTGCAAGAAAAGCTGTTACAGAATATAATACCTCATATTTACTGAGTGTTTATGATGTTCTGGATACAGAGCTGAGTTACAACCTGTCAAAGTAGGAACTCATGATGTACAAGTTTACTCATGAGGAAATTGAGCCTGAGTGTAGATAAGGAACTCAAAGTCACATAACTAGATGGTGGCAGAGCTGGGGTTCCACTCATGCGTGTCTGACTCCGCACCCCTGTTAACACGGTCTTGTCTTGCTACAGTCTTTCGTCATTTTCCTCCTGTCTTTAGGACTCCTCTCTTCTTAGTCTCCATCATCATAATCACTCTTTTTGCTCAATCCCTAAGTGCTGGTGCCTCCTTGGCTCCTGTTTCCAGCCTTCTCTGCCCTGGGTGTCCCAGCTGGGCTGGAGCTGAAATCTGTACACCAGTCACAAAGAGGTAGGCAAATTTTGGAGAGCAGTCTGGCACTACGTATCTAAATGACAAGCCAGCAGTTCAGCTCCTGAGATCCCAAAGCAGTTTTTACTCCAGACCTGGAGGATCCCTGGGCAAGGAGAATCACAGTGGCATTACCTGTGAGGGGGTGAGGCTGTGCAACCCAGGCGCCCATCACCAGGTGGGTGCATCCATCAGTATGTGTGGTGGCTGTGGTGTGGAGTACTCTGAGTCCATTGGAAGCAACAGATTAGATATGAACATGAACAGAGCTTAGCAGAAAAGGTAAGAAACAACAGTAGAGCCATAACAAAATATTTATGTACATTTAAAATGCATGTACCTTAAGACAAAAATGCATTTTAAGCCAGGCACGGTGGCTCATGCCTGTAATCTCAGCCTTTTGGGAGGTCGAGGTAGGCGGATCACCTGAGGTCAGGAGTTCGAGACCAGCCTGGCCAACATGGTGAAACCCCATCCCTGGCCAGGTGTGGTGGCTCACGCCTGTCATCTTAGCACATTGGGAGACTGAGGCGGGTGGATCACTTGAGGTCAGGAGTTTGAAACCAGGCTGGCCAACATGGTGAAACCCCATCTCTATTAAAAATACAAAAAAAAAAAAATAGCCAGGCGTAGTGGCGGGTACCTGTAATCCCAGCTACCTGGGAGACTGAGGTAGGAGAACCGCTTGACCCCGGGAGGCAGAGGTTGCAGTGAGCTGAGATCGTGCCACTGAACTCCAGTCTGGGTGACAGAGCGAGACTCCATCTCAAAAAAAAAAAAAAAGAAACCCTGACTTTACTAAAAATACAAAAATCACCCAGGTGTGGTGGCACTTCTATAATTCCAGCTACTCAGGAGGCTGAGGCAGGAGAATTGCTTGAACCCAGGAGGCAGAGGTTGCAGTGAGCCGAGATCGTGCCACTACACTCCAGCCTGGGTGACAGAGTGAGACTCTATCATGAACAAACAAACAAGAAACACGTTTTATTCCCAACATTCAAGCAATTTTCCTGTCTCAGCCTCCTGAGTAGCTGGGACTACAGTTGCATGCCACCACAACCGGCTAATTTTTATATTTTTAGTAGAGACGCGGTTTCACCATATTGGTCAGGCTGGTCTTGAACTCCTGACCTCAGATGATCCGCCCACCTCGGCCTCCCAAAGTACTGGGATTACAGACATGAGCCACCGCACCCGACCTCAGCATAATAATCATTAAATTGCCTCCTTTTCTTCTAAAAAGTGCTCTTGTTGGTATGGTGAATATATGGTCACTGTAAATGTGAAAATAAGAGGAATAAAGAAATAAGAGAGATCTTACACAGACCTCACATTCTCCAGAGGTGACATGAACTGGGGACTACACTTAACTGTCTGCACCTGAGATCCAAATCAAAATAAAACAAACCACCAGAACTAGAGTAAGCAAACAAAAAACCAGCTCAAAAAAAAAAAAAAAAAAACCAACAAATAACAACAACAACAACAAAACACCAAAAAACAAAAAACAACAACAAAAAAACCACCAAGATTTACACAATACTTAGGTCTTCAAGTATCTGTTTACATGAACTGACTTACTTGGGTTGAAGATGGTTGGTGTATGGGGACAGGGACTGTAAGTATCTCCATTTGGATTCCAGGCACAGAAAGGCACCTCGGGTGAACTGGGAGGGGGCAGGGGGGAGAATGGGGGTAGCTGGCAGAGGACAAATCATAAGAACTTCGGAGCCTCTGGGAGAAAATGCCCCATAAAGGAGACTGGCAAGATGAGGCACATCCAACAAGTGTCTGGCAGTCAAAGGAGGGCAGGGATCTAGGTACTGCAAGGCAGATGGTTTGGAGGAACCCTCAGAACCCAGTGGATGGCAGGTTGCACACTGGGCTCTGAGGGTGGAGCTGAAGATCACCATTATGCTGTCAGTCACTATGACAGCCTCCTAGCCAGCAGGGAGGAAGCATTCCTCTTCTGAACCTCCCAGAAGGCAGCCATGTGGCACCACCTGCACTGCCTGCATCTTCTGTTGCACTTGGGGCAGAGCTACGCTTGGCTGCTGACACTTATGAGAAAGCAGGCATGGTGGACCTTCTGCAAAGGTGGGATCAGTCACTAACAATGGATTCATGAATGTGGGTGAAGGCTTTTTAAGATGTCAGGAGTTCTTGGGGAAGCATCTTTGCAACGATCTTTGGGTGGGGAATCAGAGCTAATAAAATTGATATTTGTCTGGGCATGGTGGCTTACACTTGTAATCCCAGCACGTTGGGAGGCTGAGGTGGGCAGATTCACTTGAGGTCAGTCAGGAGTTCGAGATCAGTCTGGCCAACATGAAGAAACCCTGTCCCTACTAAAAATACAATAATTAGCCAGGTGTGGTGGCAGGCACCTGTAATCCCAGCTACTTGGGAGACTGAGGCAGGAGAGTTGCTTGAACCCAGGAGGCAGTGAGCCAAGATCGCACCATTGTACTCCAGCCTGGGTGACAAAACAAGACTGTCTCAGAAAAAAAAATTGATATTTCCCTGTGAATGTGCTAACATTTGTTCCTATGAACTGGTGAGATGAAGGGACAGCCAGCGGGCACTGTCGCAGTAAAAGGAACCATCTCTCACTGAGTCTCCTCAAGCTAAAACCCAGATGTTTTCATAGACTCTCTCTCTCCTTCATCTTTCAAAATTAATTGGTCCTTAACTCCTGTTCAACTTTTTTTTTTTTTTTTTTTTTGAGACAGAGTTTCACTCTTGTTGCCCAGGCTGGAGTGCAATGGTGCGATCTCGACTCACTGCAACTTCCGCCTTCCGGTTTCAAGCGATTCTCCTGCCTCAGCCTCCCGAGTAGCTGGAATTACAGGCACGGGCCACCACGCCCAGCTAATTTTTGTATTTTTAGTAGAGACGGGGTTTCGCCATGTTGGCCAGGCTGGTCTCAAACTCCTGACCTTGTGATCTGCCCACCTCGGCCTCCCAAAGTGCCGGGATTACAGGCGTGAGCCACCGTGCCCAGCCCTCAACTTTTTGACACTTTTCTAATCTATAATTATTGTGTAGCTGTGGGTACTATGCTTGTTCAAGCCCTGTCATTTCTCTCTTGATGTGATATTTATTTGTCAACTTGACAGAGCCATATGGTGTCCTGATATTTGGTTAAACATTATTATGGGTTTTTGAATGAGATTAAGATTTGAATCTGTAGGCCAGGCACAGTGGCTCACGTCTGTAATCCCAGGACTTTGGGAGGCCAAGGCGGGCAGATCACCTGAGGTCAGGAATTCAAGACCAGCCTGGCCAATGTGGCAAAACCCTGTCTCTGCTAAAAATACAAAAATTAGCTGGGCATGGTGGCGTGCACCTGTAATCCCAGCTACTTGGAAGGTTGAGACAGGAGAATCGCTGGAACCCAAGAGGTGGAGATTGCAATAGTAGTGAGCCGAGATCACGCACTCCAGCCTGGGTGACAGAGCAAGACTCTGTCCCCCCGCCCCGAAAAAAAAGGATTTGAATCTGTAGACTGAGTAAAGTAGGGAGAGTGTCCTCCCTAATGTGGGTTAACCTTACTCCATCAGCTGAAGGCCTGAATAGAACAAAAAGTCTCACCGTCCCATGAATAGAGAGAACTCCTCCTGCCTGACTGCTGTGAGCTGGGACATCCATTGTTTTCTGTTTTTTTTTGGATTTGAACTAAAACATCAGCTCTTCCTTGATCCTGAACCTGCTGGCTTTCTGACGGGAACTTGCACCAACAGCTCTCCTAGTTCTCAGGCCTTTGGACTTGGACTGGAATTACACCATCAAATCTCCTGGGTCTCCAGCTTGCCATCTGCAGATCTTGAAACTTCTTAGCCTCCACATCCTGTAAGCCAATTCCTTATAATAAATCTCTTTATAAATATATACATCCATCCTATTGGTCTGTTTCTCTGGAGAACCCTGATACACTTGGATCACTGCAGTAGCCTCCTGAATAGTCTCCTTGTCTTACTAAGCCACTTGGCCTTCCACATTACTTTCAGAGTGATCTTCCCAAAACATAACCTGAATATGCCTTTTTTTTTTTTGATACATAATCTCACTCTGCCACCCAGGATGGAGTGCAGTGGTGCAATCTCGGCTTACTGCAACCTCCGCCTCCCGAGTTCCAGCGATTCTTGTGCCTCAGCCTCCTGCGTAGTCAGGATTACAGGCATGTGCCACCATGCCCAGCTAATTTTTGTATTTTTAGTAGAGATGGGGTTTCACCATGTTGGCCAGGGTGGTCTCGAACTCCTGACCTCAAATGATCTGCCTGCCTCGGTCTCTCAAAATGTTGAAATTACAGGTGTGAGACACCACGCCCGACCCTGAATATGCCTTTTTTATGTCTAGCTCCTTTCAATGACTTCCCATGCCTCCATGATAACATCAAAACTCTTCGGCATCTCCACAAATTCCTTCATGACTAACCACTATCCTATGCCCTTCTCTTACTCTGTCCACATGCATAAATTCCAGTCTCACTGAACTGCCAGCAGTTCTTCAAAAGGGCCTGGCCACCTCTTCCCTTTTGGAGTTTGCTCAAACTGTTCCTCCTGCCTGGAATGCCTGTGCAGGACGTGGCCCATAGCTGGTCTACCAGATTGACAGCCTGACTCAGAGCCTGCAAGGGCAACTAACTTCTCTTCCAGTTCTATACACTGAGTTCAGGAGTGAGCATGACCAGGCTGTGTTGGAGAGTCAGGATCAGGTTTTCATTATGACTTAACGTATTGTGTGCACACTGGAGCCTGCATACTACTTTAAGATGATCATGCACTCAGTGACCCCAGGTGTGGGGGTCTTTGGCAATAATGCAGTGTGGGTCATGTGCTGAATGTTCTAGCCTTGTGTGTAGGTATGTATATGTGTGTATGAGGGTGAATGCAAGCAGATTTATCAGAAGCTAAGCGTCAAGGCCCCTCATTTGCACAAATCCCTTCCAAGGCCCTTAAAAGATGAATGTTTGGCCACAGTGGCTCACGCCTGTAATCCCAGCACTTTGGGAGACCGAGGCAGGCAGATCACTTGAGGTCAGGAGTTTGAGACCAGCCTGGCCAAAACGGTGAAACTCCATCTCTACTAAAAATACAAAAATTAGCCAGGCGTGGTGGCAGGTGCCTATAGTCCCAGTACTTGGGAGTCTGAGGCAGAAGAATCACTTGAACCTGGGAGCTGGAGGTTGCAGTGAGGCAAGATTGCACCACTACACTCCAGCCTGGGCAACAGAGTGAACTCCATCTCAAAAAAAAAAAAAAAAAAAAAAAAAAAAGAATATTTGCTGTATTTATTAGCTTTTTGTTTTTATTTTATTTATTTATTTTTTGAGATGGAGTCTTACTCTGTGGCCCAGGCTGGACTGCAATGGCATGATCTTGGCTCACTACGACCTCCACCTCCTGGATTCAAGTGATTCTCCCATGTCAGCTTCCCAAGGAGCTGGGATTACAAGCGTGCACTACCACACCTGGGTAACTTTTTGTATTTTTAGTAGAGATGGGGTTTCACCATGTTGGCCAGGCTGGTCTTGAACTCCTGACCTCAAGTGATCTGCCCACCTTGGCCTCCCAAAGTGCTGGGATTTCAGATGTGAGTCACTGCACCCAGCCTTTATTAGCTTTTTAAAATGTGTAATTTGCTGACTTCGTTTTTCATTCTAAATAAATATTCACATTGTCCCTAATTGTATATTCATATTTGTATTATTCTTCTTGAAGAGGGCCCGTCATAAGCTTCATGCCCACAACACCCTGGAGAGATTCAGGCTTCCAGAAAATCTAATGTGACCCTCATTTACTCCGAAGCCCTCACTTGCACTGTCCTGGGAAAGGGTGTTGGCTTCTCTGCCATGCGTCCCAAATCAGCTGGCTTCCTTCCCAGTCTGTAAATAAGAAGCCTTGCTTGATTGACCCAAGTGGGGCCTGCACCTGATCTTTCTCTCAATCCTAAACTAATGTGGTCATATAGGACTTCGACACCTGAATTTGAGGGACACACAATTCAGCATGTCACATAAGTATCATCCCTGTTTTATATGTGAGCAAACAGAGACCCAAAGGGGTTCAGTAACCTGCCCCCCGCCAGTCAGGCAGTTGGCTGAGGAACTCGGTCTTCTGATTCCAAGTCCTGGTGTTTTCTGCTACATTCCAGTCTCTAGGGTCACAGCCCTGTCCTCTGATTCTTTCCAAGAGCTCTCTGTCCTCACTGTCATCTTCCTGCCATTTCGTTTCCCGCAAAGCAACATATCTCTAGATGCTATGTGAACCCTGGTAACCGTGTAACTGGAGGATACATATTGGAGACCGCATAATTGGAGGGCATGGGGCTGGGAATTCCTAAGCCAGCCCTGGCAGCTGCAGTAGCAGGTGGTAGGGGGGCGCTGAGCTGCAACAGAGAGGAGAGGTCAGGGGTGCACACCCTGAAGCCAAACCAGCCGGGTTCACATCTTGCTCACTCAGCTCTCACTATACGGCCAAGGCCAAGTTACTCAGCCCCTTAGTGTTTCAGTTTTCCCATCTATAAACTGGAGATAATAACTGTACCCAGTCTGTTTATTATTTATGGAGATGATTAAATGAAGCAATATGTGAACAGTGCCCAGCACTTAGATGTCCTGAATGAATGATAGGAATAATAATTATTAATTAATTAATATTAATTAATTAATAATTATTATTGGCTGCTGGGCATGGTGGCTCACACCTGTAATCCCAGCACTTTGGGAGGCCAAGGCGGGAGGATCACTTGAGGTCAGGAGTTCGAGATCAGCCTGGCCAACATGGTGAAACCTCGTCTCTACTAAAAATACAAAATTAGCCGAGTGTGGTGGTGAGTGCCTGTAATCTCAGCTACCCAGGAAGCTGAGGCATGAGAACAGCTTGAACCTGGGAGGTGGAGGTTGCAGTGAACCCAGATCACGCCACTGCACTCCAGCCTAAGTGACAGAGCAAGACTCCATCTCAAAAAAACAATTATTATTAGCAATAATTATTATTGCTATCACTCTCTCTAGGGATAGAGTTTCCTTAGTTCCACGTTTTCCCCATTGAGTTGAATTAAATCACTCTGAGGCAGTGGTCTTGGTTTCCTATTGAAAACTTACAGCAGGGAAAGAAAGTCAAAGACAGACGGATGTCTGGACTACGCCCAGATCTCAGGAAAAAAGATACTTGCTTTCACCTTTGAACAAGGTTCAAGGAGACGCAAGGTCCTTGGGGTTTCGGGCTGGCAGGGCCTCAGAGGCCGTCCTCCTGCCTCTGGGCAGCTGTTTTGGAGAGGCTCCGCTAGTAGGAGGCCCTAAGGAGCCGGGTGACGGTGGGTGGCTGCCAAGAAGCTTTATGGTGTGGCATGATAGCTCCGACTTCTCTTTCAGGGCCCACAAAGGTCAAAGTCAGTCCCTGCCTGCAGGGATAGAGAGATATGTGCAGGGAGCCGCTGGGTTTCCCAGCCTCCTGGGTCCCACTAACCGGGAGGCACGAACCTCGAACCCATCAAGCACAGGCGTTGACATAAACTCAGGTGCTGAGCCCCGAGGGGCTGCTCTGTACAGAGTCCCCAGTGAGCCAAAAATGGAGAGAAATACAATGTCGTACAGCTAATTCCTGGAGCTTGCCTGCCTCCACCTTCCCCATTCCCACAACCAATGGAGTAGCTTGGCTAACAATTAAATACAGTAGCAATTTAAAACTGCCCTGAGGTAGGATCCCCCACAGGCTGAACAGGCTGCTGTTTACTCTGGCAAGGCTCAGCTCCTCAGCCTGCCCTGATGCTGGCACTGAAAACTCCCCCATAAAACACCCTGTAAAAGAAGCTCTAGGGGCCAGTGAGCCAGGCTTGTGACTGGGGCCTCCGTCCTCAGAACTTCTCCCCTGGTTCTGGAACCCAGCATACTCAGTGCTTGCTTTACCCCATGTCCCAGGGGCCCTGTAGATTTACAGGGGACCCCAGACCATCTGTAGGACCTCCAGACTTCCAGGTGGATAGATTTCAGAGCATTGACAGAGATCCTACCCAGGCATTCTGCAGAGGGAAGCCAGCTGTGGTGGAGGGGATGGAACACTAGATTGGGGGCCAGAAGCCTCGAATTTCCACCCTAGGCCTTTCACTTACCAGCCATGACCACTGAAGTCAGTGGCCTCAATGTCTGGTCCCTGAACAGCAGCATCTGCATCACTTGGGAACTTGCTGAAATGCCAGTTATCCACCCCTGACCTACTGAGTCAGAAACTCAAACTGGAGCCCTGCACACTGTGTTTTAACCAGCCCTTAGGGTGAACCTAGTGCACACTCAAGTTGCAGAGCACCCTGTGGTCTTTTCCCTTGTCTGAGACTTACTTTCATTCACCTGGTAAATGGGGAGAAAAAGTCTGTTTGCAGGGTTGTTGCGTTAAACAGGGAGACAGCGTGAAGTTCTTGGCACCATATCTTGTCACACAAGGGGCTCTGCAGTGTTGGCTGTAGTGGAGGGCTGAGGGTCCAGGGTGGACCCAGCACCTCAGCCCTTACTCTCTTTCTGTGGAGAAGGGAGTTCTCTCATGTGGCTCAGGCTTTGAGGGATTCTAAAGCCAGACTCCATCTCAGTTAAGGACCAGAGACACTGAGTAAGCAGGTGCCCCCAAAGGTCTCACTACGCCACAGGCAGGAAGGAAATAGAAATCAAAACAAAAGCAGGTAAGAGATCAGAAGAAGACAGGAGAAGGTGGCCAGGCATGGTGGCTCATGCCTGTAATCCCAGAACTTTGGGAGGCCAAGGATGGTGGATTGCTTGAGGTCAGGAGTTCGAGACCAGCCTGGCCAACATGGCGAAACCCTGTCTCTACTAAACATACAAAACTTAGCTGGGCATGGTGGTGTGCTCCTGGAATCCCAGCTACTCAGGAGGCTGAGGCAGGAGAATTGCTTGAACCTGGGAAGTTTAGTGGGAGTTGCAGTACACTCCAGCCTGGGCGACAGAGCGAGACTCTGTCTAAAAAAAAAAAGAAGACAGAAGGTGAGAGTGAGAAGACAAAGTTGTGATTGGTAAACCTAAAATGGCCGTAGACAATTATTTAGTTGACTTTGGTGCCAATGGTCACCTACTTGTGGAAACCCCTGTGGCTGTGGACTTGTAACCAGGTAGAAAGGCTTCTTGTCCATGTTGCTGCTTCCAGACAGCACAGTATCTAAGTCAGCCTGCCACGGCCTCCCCATCTTGCCTGCCCTTTTCTGCGCCATCAACAAGTGTTGATTGGGCACCTATTGTGTGCAGAGTGCCAGCAATAGTAAAACACACTCACTTCCCTCTAAAGCAGAGGGGTCCAATATTTGGCTTCCCTGGGTCACACTGGAAGAAGAAGAATTATCTTGGGCCACACCTAAAATACACTAACGCTAATGATAGCTGACAAGCTAAAAACAAAAAAATCCTCCCAAAATCTCATAATGTTTTAAGAAAGTTTACGAATTTGTGTCAGGCTGCGTTCAAAGCTGTCCTGGGCCACATGCGGCCCATAGGCTGTGGATCGGGCAAACTTGCTCTAAGTATTACAGGCTGGTTGCCTGGGAGGAAAAGTGTGTTCTGGCACCAAAGACAACCCGTATCTCTCACCTGGAGATGCACTGGTAGCTGAATGACTGTGGGGCATGGGTGTGGCCCTGGGGGATCTTTAGACTTTTGTGAGAAAGAGAGGAGGAGAGAAGTGGGTAGCCATGTGCACATGGGTGGGCTGCAGACCCCCAAATCTCCTGGAAGACAAGGACAAGACAGGTGACACGGCTGCTTATTTTCTGCTTCAGCGCCTGGCTCTCCCCAGTCATTAGGGGACAACTACATCCCATGGGCAATGGGAACCCAGAAACCTAGAACCCCAAGGCAGGCTTGGGCCCCAGATCTTCACCTCAAGTGTCCATCCTTCTGCCTCGGGGCAGGACTGTTCTCGAACAACCCCTAAATCTGCTTTCTTTGCTAATGTTCTTCAGAACCTTCTCAGTTTGAGTGGTTCTAACTACATAAAAAACCATTAAAGTAGCTACTATTTATTACCTACCTCATGCCAGGCACTGTTCTATGCATGCTGCTTAGCACACCCATTATCTGTTCAATCCTCATCATAGCAAGGAAGGAGAAAGCTATTCATCTTTGTGTTTACAAGTGAGAAAAAATGAGGCTGATGGAGGGCGAGCAACTTACCCATGGGCACATGAGAAGGAGCAGGTCCAGAATATCAACTTAGTTCTCATTTCAAAGGTCTTTCCACAATAAGCTACTAAGGGTTCTCCTATATTCACCACTTGTTCATTTGTTCAGTTAACATATATTTTATTTATTTATTTATTTATTTATTTATTATTTTTGAGGTGGAGTCTCACTTTGTCGCTCAGGCTGGAGTGCAGTGGTGCAATCTCAGCTCACTGCAACCTCTACCTCCTGGGTTCAAGCGGTTCTCCTGCCTCAGCCTCCCAAGGAGCTGGGATTACAGGTGCCTGCCACCACGCCCGGCTAATTTTTGTATTTGTAGTAGAGACAGGGTTTCACCATGTTGGCCAGGCTGGTCTCGAACTCCTGACCTCAAGTGATCCTCCTGCCTCGGCCTCCCAAAGTGCTGGGATTACAGGCGTGAGCCACTGCACCCGGCCTCAGTTAGCATATATTTTTGAGCACCTACTATGTGCCAGGCATTGTGCTGGGCACTATAGCTGAACTGAGTTCCTTCTGCTTCAGTATAAGCTAGCTATTTCTTATCTTTCTTATCAGGGGAAAAGATAAAAGTGGACTAATGAGTGATTTCCTCCATTATTTAGGGAGTTGAGTCAAATATGGTAACATGAAAAACCTGAAAAAATGGTTTTGGGTCCTTGATTCTTTCTGTCTGTTGCTCCCGTGCATCTCTCCACCAGCTGGGAGAAAGATCAGAGTTATCTCTGAATGTATGGGACAGCCAGGGGAAGGTCTTCAAGGGCTGGGACAAGCAAGTATCCTGCAGGGCCCACTCCTAGTGCCTGGAGGTATGTGAGATGTAACTTTATCCAAGTTTATCTACATATCCCTCAACTAATGGGTGTCCTCAGTCCCTTGCCTTCCCCCATTCTATACACACACACACACACATACACACACACACACACACACATGCATCTGTTCTGATATGGTCTAGGAGCTCCAACAAGGGCAATCTCGATTGGCCCAGACTCATGGGTCCTTTGGTGCTGGGGACACGTCACAGGTTTGCCCTGCTATCTGCTGCTGGCGAAAGTTTTGCATTACCTTTCCTCTGACTCTACCACTTAAGGGCTGCTGTTGGCCATCAAGAAACCCCAGGGGCTGCTGAATAACTAGGGGTAAAAATAAGGAAGTCAAGAGGGGACAAAATGGCAGGTTTGTTTCTCTTAATGCCACAAAGACCTGCAGAAATGGGACTTGTTAAAGAAGACTCTGAGTGTGTCATTGTTACGGAAGCAGGCTGGCTTGGCCATGGACTGTCTTATAGGCTTTTGGAGTTGGCCTGGGAAGAGGGCATGGTTGGCTTTGGTTAGATTGCCATTTCCACACTTGCTGTCTGCTGAGGATGGCTCCTCTTTATGCTGGACGGGCCCAGGAGGGGACAAATCAATGAACTTTCTGGTGATTGACAGTTCACTCCTCCCTAGGCTGCCTGGTTCCTAAATTAAGGGGACAAGATTGCTCAGGATCCCACTGATGGGTTAAAAGTCTTCCTTCCCTTCCTGTAGAACATTGATCAACTTCCCCCTATACTCTTAAAAATTATAAAATTCAAAGGGAGGCAATGGAGATCCTGGCGGCCATGAATGTGCCATAAGAAAGGCATTTAAGGGGAAAGGCTCAGTAAAGGGCTTTAATAAAGGAATCTCTCTCTGGAGAACGAAGCTCAGCTGATGAACTGAACAGAAGATGCTCTCGGCATTAGGCCTTTTGGAAATGTCTGTTGCTGTAAGCCCCAGATCCTGGATTCTATGGAAGCTTAGAAAAGACAAAGAACTGTGGGTTGGTTGTATGTGAACACTCATTGCAATGCCTTTGCTTCTGTGCCTAGAGCGCTTAACTCCATTTATTTATTAAATAGCCATGTATGAGGTACCTAATATATGGCACGTGCTAAACAGCTAGCCTGTTCCCTCAGGCTCTGATGTGTCAACTCTGTAAACTTTCTCCCAGGAGAAGGGACTTGGGAACTTGTGTCTAACTTCGTTCTCCCTGTCTGGCTCTCTGTATTTATGTTTCTCACTCTCCACATCTCACTACAAAACTGGTGAGATATGAATAAAGTCTGTGCTTGAGTAATGGCATTGTGCCAATGTTAATGTCCTGGTTTTGATAACTGTGTTATGGTTATGTAAGATGCCAACTTCAGGGAAAGCTGGGTGAACGGTATGTGGGAATTCTCTGTACTACTTTTTCAATGTTTCTGTAAGTCTAAAATTAGTTCCAAATAAGAAGTTAAAAGTCTCCCTAGGAGTCTTGTCAACTCTTCTTTTCCATCTCTCTCGCTGTCGTCATTCCATCTGTCTTTCTATCATCCTTTTAGTCTCTCTTTGCCCTTTCTTTCTGCCTATCTCCCTTTCTCAGTTTCTGTCTCTGTCCTTCATCTCTCCTTCCCACAAAAATCTGCTCTCCTCCCACGTGAACATCTAATCAGTCAACAAATTCTGTTGATTAAACTTCCTGAATAGCCGTCAGCTCTTCCCTCCTTTCTAGTGCCACTTCCAAGGCTCCTGGATCATAGCATTACTGCCTATACTTACAGTCACCCAGATACCTCCAAGAGCCCCTCATTGGACTTCCCACCTTTTGTATGGGCTCAGCTAGTTCATTCTCTACCCTCCTGCAGTTCCAATTAGGTCTCTTCCCCAATTAACACCATCACTGGCTCTGTGTTGCCTACTGAAAAGTGCCCAACCAAGCTTCATCATAATCAGGTCCTTATTTCCCCAGCGTCCACTCTCTCCACCAGTGGCATAACTAGCTCAAATGAGTCCCAAAGCAAAGCCCAACAGGGATTCGATTCTGTTCTGCAAGAACAGTGCTTCTTTCTCCTGAAGGCAAGAAGGTGGGTTTGCATATAGAAAAGTGGGCTGGGTATGGAGGAAAGCAGAAGAAAGGCTAGAGGGAGCAGAGAGGGGATTTTATTTCAGTACCTGCAGGGGGAGCCTACCAAAGAGAAGGAAGGAATCCTGTAGGCCACTGTGGTCACGTGGTCTTTGTGGTCTGGTTGCCGCTGTGCAGAGACTACAAGTGATGCTAAAGCAGCCTGTGTCTTCCAGGTGGATAGGAAAATAGGCTGGGGTCAGAGCAGAAACTGTGGCCTCATCCAGCCACACCCACAACTTGTCCCTTTCAGCTGCCAGCTTTCAGCAATGCTGCCTCTAGCCCTGTCATTGAAATGAGCTCACTGCATATGCTTTAAAAGCTCACATTTCAAAGGGTATTCAATTAGGAAAAGAGGAAGTCAAATTGTCCTTGTTTGCAGATGACATGATAGTATATCTAGAAAACCCCATTGTCTCAGCCCAAAATCTCCTTAAGCTGATAAGCAACTTCAGCAAAGTCTCAGGATACAAAATCAATGTGCAAAAATCACAAGCATTCTTATACATCAATAACAGAGAAACAGAGAGCCAAATCATGAGTGAACTCCCATTCATAATTGCTTCAAAGAGAATAAAATACCTAGGAATCCAACTTACAAGGGATGTGAAAGACCTCTTCAAGGAGAACTACAAACCACTGCTCAAGGAAATAAAAGAGGATACAAACAAATGGAAGAACATTCCATGCTCATGGGTAGGAAGAATCAATATCATGAAAATGGCCATCCTTCCCAAGGTAATTTACAGATTCAATGCCATCCCCATCAAGCTACCAATGACTTTCTTCACAGAATTGGAAAAAACTACTTTAAAGTTCATATGGAACCAAAAAAGAGCCCGCATCGCCAAGTCAATCCTAAGCCAAAAGAACAAAGCTGGAGGCATCACACTACCTGACTTCAAACTATACTACAAGGCTACAGTAACCAAAACAGCATGGTACTGGTACCAAAACAGAGATATAGATCAATGGAACAGAACAGAGCCGTCAGAAATAATGCCACATATCTACAAGTATCTGATCTTTGACAAACCTGACAAAAACAAGAAATGGGGAAAGGATTCCCTATTTAATAAATGGTGCTGGGAAAACTGGCTAGCCATATGTAGAAAGCTGAAACTGGATCCCTTCCTTACACCTTATACAAAAATCAATTCAAGATGGATTAAAGACTTAAATGTTAGACCTAAAACCATAAAAACCCTAGAAGAAAACCTAGGCATTACCATTCAGGACATAGGCATGGGCAAGGACTTCATGTCTAAAACACCAAAAGCAATGGCAACAAAAGCCAAAATTGACAAATGGGATCTAATTAAACTAAAGAGCTTCTGCACAGCAAAGGAAACTACCATCAGAGTGAACAGGCAACCTACAAAATGGGAGAACATTTTCGCAACCAACTCATCTGACAAAGGGCTAATATCCAGAATCTACAATGAACTCCAACAAATTTACAAGAAAAAAACAAACAACCCCATCAAAAAGTGGGCGAAGGACATGAACAGACACTTCTCAAAAGAAGACATTTATGCAGCCAAAAAACACATGAAAAAATGCTCACCATCACTGGCCATCAGAGAAATGCAAATCAAAACCACAATGAGATACCATCTCACACCAGTTAGAATGGCAATCATTAAAAAGTCAGGAAACAACAGGTGCTGGAGAGGATGTGGAGAAATAGGAACACTTTTACACTGTTGGTGGGACTGTAAACTAGTTCAACCCTTGTGGAAGTCAGTGTGGCGATTCCTCAGGGATCTAGAACTAGAAATTCCATTCGACCCAGCCATCCCATTACTGGGTATATACCCAAAGGACTATAAATCATGCTGCTATAAAGACACATGCACACGTATGTTTATTGCCGCATTATTCACAATAGCAAAGACTTGGAACCAACCCAAATGTCCAACAATGATAGACTGGATTAAGAAAATGTGGCACATATACACCATGGAATACTATGCAGCCATAAAAAATGATGAGTTCACGTCCTTTGTAGGGACATGGATGAAACTGGAAATCATCATTCTCAGTAAACTATCGCAAGAACAAAAAACCAAACACCGCATATTCTCACTCATAGGTGGGAATTGAACAATGAGAACACATGGACACAGGAAGGGGAACATCACACTTCGGGGACTGTTGTGGGGTGGGGGGAGGGGGGGAGGGATAGCGTTGGGAGATATACCTAATGCTAGATGACAAGTTGGTGGGTGCAGCGCACCAGCATGGCACATGTATACATATGTAACTTACCTGCACATTGCGCACATGTACCATAAAACCTAAAGTATAATAATGATAATAATAATAATAATAATAAAAGAAAGAAGGAAAAAAAAAAATAAAAAAAAAAATAAAAGCTCACATTTCCTGTGCAATGCAGAGGTTGTATATTCCTAGTTTCATAACTGCCTACCCCCTCCTCAATCTTTTATGTTTCAACAACACCCAACACCTCACAATGTAGTAGCCACTGGGGGCAAGTATTGATAGATTTGTACACATGAGTTCAATGAATATTTAAAGGCTACCTCCAGGGTGGGTAGGAGTCAGTTTGTATAGATTCCCAGGCACCTACAGCAAAGTAGGTTCCAGCAGCTTTGAAGACAGTCAATCTACAAAGGGACACAGGTGCTGGCTACTGGGAATAAGCACACGCTGGGAGTCCGCGCACATGAAAATGGCAAAGGGATCTGAAAGGATATTGACAGAGCAGGACCAAATCTGCTATAAAAAGGAGGTGTTGCAATTCTAGAGAAGGAGGTCTTGAGAAGACCTCCCTGAGAAGATGACATTTGAATAAGAACCTGCAGGAAGTATGAGCCAGCTATGCAGGTACTCCTAATTTCCATTGCAGTGCCTGGCATGTAGCACCTACTCCATGCTGTTTGTTAAACAGCTGAATGAATGGATGAACAATGAACGATGTTTCATGTTTCCTTTCACTGGCATGAGAAGGATTCCAGGCTCCTGGTCCCTACCTTGAGATCGGATGCTGGAGCAGGTGACTTGTACCAGCCAGGAGGTCCAGCTGCAGGCCTCTTGCATCATCTCTCCTGCTGACCTCGCAGAGCTGGGAGAGAAATTCGCATTCCAAGTCCCACAGCATCCTGGTGAAGAAAACACTCCAAGTGTTGGAGAGTTGCAAACTTGCTGGGTGAGTGTGGGCTGCCTTGGGAGCAACAAATGAGCCTGTGCAGATGGCGCTGAGATAAACGGCGCCATCTTTTTACTGTAGCAGTACAGTCGTAACTTTCCAGAGACATTTATTAGGCAGCGTCTCCCTTCTGCGGGACTGTGCTGTGGCTGGCATGTAGAGGTGCTGCAAGCAAGGTGGAGCGCGGAACCCGGCGCTAATGGCGTGATGGGCACCCAAATCTCTCCCCTTCCTTTCCTCTCATTCTCGAGTCTGACAATTTATAGGTTAGTTTGATGCTTGAATAGCTGTGTCTCTCTAGTAATATGTATTCTTTGTAAGTATTCCCTGCTGTGGCATATCCTGAAAGAACTCCATCAAATAATTATCTTCCCTTTTATTTATTCTCCTTCTTTTCACTTGATCTGCATCACTATAAAATATTCCAGTGGTCTCCTCTGAGTAGAAATTCTTCTTCGTGATTGTAAAGTGTATTTATATACAGTATTAAATGCACACTCAGTGGCTCTTCATCACAGCACTTGCCTGATGAGACAGAGCTCTGTCCATGGTGGGGTTGATGATGTCCCACTACTTCCTGTTGGGAAAGGGAAAGCTGGGGTTTTTGAGGCCACTGGCTTGGCCACAGGCCCCAGTGGTATGGAGAGACCATCTCAGGAGCCTACGTTTAGCTTTAGCTTCCCCTCAACACACCTTGACTTGGAGAAAGCAGCCATTCCCCCACTGCCTCTGGGATCTTTGCCCGGAATCCCCAGGGAGCCTCCTTTGCCATGGGAGTCTCGGTCCAACTTGGTCCAATTCCCCCCTCTTCTCAGAATCTAGAGAAAGTGAGAGCTCACTAGTAGACCACAGCATCTGTGTCTGGGTCCTGGTGACTTGCTTGCTTTAGTGTCCTCCAGCCCTTTCATGTGCACATTGCTTCTCTAACTAGACAGAAAGCTCCCTGTGGACAGGCACAAGATCATCCACCTCTCTTGATTTCCCTAAAGCCTTTAGCACAGAGTGGGGTGATCAACTTACAATGAGCAGTAAATAGGTATTGCCTTGAGTCCCTTTCTAGGAAGCATTGGCGGATTAGGTCCTTCATTCCATGTCCCTGATGCTCATATTAACTTGCATATTTAATACATGGCTTTGTCAAATGTTTAAAAGTCTCTTCAACCAGATGACAAGCCCCTGTAGGATCTTACAATCTCAGAACTGGAAGCCTCCTCAGGGGTCCCACTCTCCTCCTTACATCCAATGTATGACTATGAATCCTGGAATTTCTTTTGCTCTTTTTTTCATTCTTTCAATGCCCAGGTTATATAACTGGAATAAAAAAGATCCAAAAAAAATCTAGAAAGAAAACATACTTAGAGTCAAGACACCTGGGTTCTAGTCAATTCCTTCACAGAGTCACAGAACCTTTCTGGCCTTTATTTTCCTCATCTATAAAATATGGAAATACTTATAATCTTATAAAAGCTAAAGATCTAAAGGTCATTTGGCTCAACCTTCTGCTTCCAGATGGGTATCTGTGTAACCTGGAAAGGCTGCCAGAGGCGGGAACTCAACAACTTTACTTAACAACTTTACCTGTGTTCTTACCTAGGGCTTAACCACCCTGGAGTTAAGAATGTCATCCTTTTGCCTCTATGTCTTGCTTGTAGTTCAGGCAGAATCTCTGTGTTCCTCAATTGCTTACCAGGGAGAGTGTAGGTATTTCTCCTTCCACCATCTGGAGCTGAGAAGGGGAAGTTTAGAGTGAGGGCCGGGTGTGGACCTTCCAGGGGAAATAGTTCTCCATCCAGCTTTGCATCAGGAACACCTGTGGAGCTTTCAACACCTGCACAGGACAGGGGCACATCTTGGATCCATTGGATTGGAGCCTCTGGGGATTGGGTCCCTGCATCTGTGTTTTTCAAGACTGCCCCCAGTTGATTCTGAAGCTCCAGCAGAGTTCAAGGGCCATGTGGGGATCCTATGGCCCTTCTCCCTCACCCTCTACCTCTGTAGGTAGGAATTGGGAATACCTTTGGGGTCTCAGCTTCTATCACTGGGCTTGGTGGTAGGAATTATAAACAAGGCAGATAATACACTCCACTTCAGGACCACAGCAGCAGCTGAGTACCACAGCCTCGGGACAAGCCCAGGGCAGCAGAGAAGATCGAAAACCAAGAGTGAGGCTAAACAGGACCATGGTGATCCCGTATCCTGGCAGCACTGCCTGGAGAAGCCGTCACCCACACTGGCTGCCTGGCAAGTTGGGTTGACACAGCGCTTCCTCTCCTGGTCACCTGTGGAGTATACTCTTCTGATGTCCATCTTACTCAGGTTCCCAAGTGCGTACAGGCTAGCTGCTAAGACCAGGTAGGCTCCCTGCCTTCTAGAAGCTTAACATCTATAGCAATGCCCCATCCTTCATCCTACTCCCAAGCCTTAGCCTCTGCCTTATGTAGAGAACTTCTCAATGCCAAAGCTCCTGAGGCCTCTCTCCTATAAACCCTACTGTTGAGTTTCCATAGCCTACCCAAGATCCCTGCCTTCCAGAAGAGGCTGAATGTGCCTTAGACCACAGTAGGAAAAGGGCCTTTGTCCTAGCTCTTGAGGAAGGAGGGACATGGCCACTCATGGTCATCCCTTGCAGGGTTTCACATTTTGGGCCAGACTCCTCTTCTACACCTGCCCCTGGGTCTTACCTGGTCTCAAGACCTTCCTAACTCTCCTCTGTACATTTTTGGCCTTCTTGGCTTCTCCGACCCAAGCTTCTCCCATTGTCTTCTTGACTTATGCAGAGATTCCTTATTTCCAATCTCCTCTCCCACCTCTCAACTTGCCCCCTTGGCCTGTCTCTGAACACGGGAAGGTTTGGCACAGGGAGTGCCAAGTGGAGTTTCCCATCTCTTTCAGAGTACTCTTCTGGAAAGGAAATTTCTGAGCTCTCCAAACCACAGCCTGGGGCATTGCCATGGGAGGTGGCCTGGTGGGTGAGAGGTGCCCTGGCACGGGCATCTTCTAGGGAGATCCAGGGTCTTGAAGCATTCTCTCTTGTCACACCTGGCTTGACCTGTTCCCAGGAAGTTCCCTTTCTACAGCCAACCATTCTCCTCTATCTTATCCAAGGCTGGAGGGGCAGTTACAAGTTCCAAAAATGAGCTGAGAAGAAATGCCTTTCCCCCTTATCATTGCGGTGTGCTCTTCTCACCCAGGGAACCTTCCAGGCACCAGTGAAAGTTCAGCAGCAGCTGTTCGGCATTTACATTTTACACAGTGCAAGGTTATTTGACTGCCAGGATTTGGTCTTCTCTAGTTAATAACCTTGACTTATGGAATAATAGCAGCAATGGCTCAGTTTCTTTTCCTGCCAGGGATTCCTGCTGCTGGGAGTGGCGAGTGAGCATAGACCCCGCTCTCCAAGATCTTCTGTCTTCTTGTCCCTCAGTGAAGGAGACCCTGTAGGACTGGAGAAGTATGCTCAGGTCTGCTACGAGCATCTCCCCTACATCCTCTCTTTGCTTAACAAGGCTCCTTGGAACTAACTGGTCCCCTCCTTTGGGCACACCTTTCCTGACTCTTGTCCTTCTTAGTCCGCAGCCAAGTAGGATGGGCTACAATCTTGATCCTTCTTCTCTCTGGAAGTACTTCCTGGCAAGGGTTAACTGTGTGTATAAAATTGATTGCGATTTTAGTAATTCGGTATAATCACAGTCTACCAGCAGGTTGCTTTTCCAGCAGGAGGGTTTGGAATTATTTTCTGGAGTTTGCAATATAGAACTTAAATTAAGCCTCAGAAGTCAGGGGAGCTCCGCAGCATCCCTAATGTGGTGCTAAATTCTCAGCAGCACAGTCTCCGTATTAAAGCCTTTGCTGGCAATTAGGTTCATTAACTATCACAATACCTTATTTATTACTCGTCGTGCCATATGGTTTCCCAGCTAAAGAATGGCGCCCGTTCTCCTACAGACCATTTGGCATCATAAAAATGTTAACAAATAATATTATGGCTCTCAGGGGCACAAGGCCTCACTGGGTTCTGGGTCTGAACGGCGGGAGAGAATATGAAAACATTTTTCTTCTATGGCGAAATAAAAAATTCCTCAAGACAGAAGTATTCAAAGAATAGAGCACTTGCATAACATAAATGGGAGTTTTATTTACCCTCATAATGGTTATGTCAATATTTGCATCAGCTGGGACTGTCACTCATCTTCCTCCTCGCTCTGTTTTGGGGTTGTTTTCACTTTCATCTTTCCCCTCTTACTTCTCTATTTCTGCAGCATGAGGTCAATCTCAGCCCGCACCACCCCAAGGCCTGGGAGTTTGCTGCTGATGGGGTGATGGATGCGCTCAGGGTTCTCCCAATTCATCTCCTCCTGGGGTCCGTCGCAGCCCAGCCCCCGGGCCCTGGCAGCCTGCTGGGCTCTAATCCCACCTCAGGGCTTCGTCTCCCTGTTCTGCCTTCTTCAGCCGGTGTTTTCAGCAGAAATTGGAAACGGATGCATGTGCCAATGTTGCCCTGTGTTGAGCAACACATTCTGCTGCCCAGGCCTTGCCAGCCCTCCCACTGTGGAGGATGGGGCCGAGGTGGTCTGAGCAGGAAGAGGGGACTTCAGGAGGGGTGGGGAGATGCACCTCCTAGGGCCAATCCAACAAAGCCATCTCAAGAGGATGAAGCATCTCCCTCTTCTTTATCCCCTGGATGTGGAAGCGCAAGGCATTTGCCTTGGGGCTACAAGCAAAGAACTACAGCAGGAACTCTGCGGGCTCTTTAGTAAGCAAGTCCTCCAGCTGTGAGGGGCTCCCCTCATCTCCCAGCTGCAGTGTCCTCTGAATGAAGGGTGTGCCTGGGCAGTATTCCCATGCAGGTTCCAGAGAGTACCTTGTACTTTACCTTTTCTCAAATGACTCCTTAGACCTGGATGGCAACTGTCTTTGGAAAGCCATCAAATGTAATGGTTAAAATTATAAACCCTAGAGTCTCTCATTTCAAATCCTAGTGTCACCACTTACTTATCTGTATAACCTTTTTATGGCTCAGTGTCTTCATCTGTAAAATGAGGATAATAATAGTACCTCGCCATAGGGTCATTCCTACAACTAAATGAGTTGGTCTCTTTAAGGGCCTAGGACAGTAGCTGGCACAAGGCAAGTGCTACACAGGGGAGAGCTGGGATTGGGGAAGGTCCTACTGAGTCATCTCTTTCTTTTCTTTTCTTTTTTCCTTTTTTTTTTTGAGACAGAGGTACAGAGTCTTGCTCTGTCGCCAGGTTAGAGTACAGTGGCGTGATCTTGGCTCACTGCAACCTCCGCCTCACTGGTTAAGGCGATTCTCCTGGCTCAGACTCCCAAGTATCTGGGACTACAGGCACATGCCACCATGCTCTGCTAATTTTTGTATTTTTAGTAGAGACAGGGTTTCACCATGTTGGCCAGGCTGGTCTCGAACTCCTGACCTCGTGATCCACTTGCCTCGGCCTCCCAAAATTCTGGGATTACAGGTGTGAGCCACCGTGCCTAGCCTGAGCCATCTCTTTCTTTTGCTCTGATGTTTCCTTTTATCCCTTTGAGGCATTTGGGAGGGTGGAGCGCTCCCAATTCCACAATCATACTGCATCATCCCACATCCTGATTCTGACCCTGAGGTCAAGCCATGTGGGCAGGGGCAGCGTCAGGGTGACATTTCCCCCCATTTCCACATCATTTCCTCCACTGGACCATGTGTCGTTTGGGGCTTACAACTACATGACTTCCCCTGCACACACTACCCCTACCCTCAAACCGTGGCAGCCAAGGCTGCTGGGGACCTGAATGGAATCAGAGACTCAGAATGTCAGGCTGGATGAAACCTTAGACATGACCAGAGAAGGCAGTGATGAGGCCACCATTATACAGCAGGGAGAGGGCAGAGGCCAGTCCCTAGAATACGTTCACATCCTCCAGCTCCACTCAGCAGACCAGTGAGGAAGGGAACTGAGTGCAGCAGAGGAGAACTTGAAATTAAATTCCATTAAGTGCCAATCACATGCAAAGCACAGAAGGGATCAGGCCTCATTGCTGGAATCAGTGGATGAAGCTTTGAGATGAGCTGACTCTAGCACAGCAATGCAGGGAGAGCTGCCCCTCATGCCCAACCTGCTGAACTGGAGTCCTTCAGGTTACTCTGGGTGAGAACAATGTCAAAGGAAAGCCTGTTTCCATTTTCATGAGCCTGCTTCATCATTTGAGGTGAGAATGATACAGATTGCCCTACCCAGTTGGCCCAGCAGGTTCCTCGGGAAGCTTTCCTCTGTCTGCAGGCACCTGGCTTCCTTTCCGGCTAGTTTTCTCCTACTAGTTGCAGCTGACCAGTTTGTTTCCCCTGGATTCTTCTAGGAGGGAGGGTGCAGGGCCTGGGGTTATGCAGTGATAATATGCAAAGATGTGTGTGTGTGTGTGTGTGTGTGTGTGTGTGTGTGTGTGTTCCTACACACACAGATACAAGCAAATACCATACCTAAGTATGTGCATAGTTCAGTGATATATTCTTTTTTTCTTTCAGTACATGTAATCAGATTCCCAGAGGTCACTTTCCTGATCTATCACCCAAGAACTGTGTGTCTTTGGGCATGTTTCCTGATACTTCTCTGCCTCATCTTTCCCCATTTGCAAATGGGGGTCATCAAAGGTTCTACCTCAAAGTACTGCTGTGATGATTAAACACAACCTATTCAAAGCTTAAAACATCATCCTGTAGTGTGCACCAAATAAATACTAGCTATTACCGTACTCATTGATATTATGCATGATCATCTACCATGGGGCAGGTTCTAGTATCCATCTAGCTATCTATGTACATTATATGTATGTATATATATATATATATATATATACATACACACACATATTTCCCTATATTGTCTCTTTTAGTCTTTACAGCAATCTGTAAGACAGATATTCTCTTCTCTATTTTGCAGAAGGCAAGGCATGCTCAGAGGGGTCGAGTTACTCATGGAAACACAGGCATTGGAGCCCATATGCTTGGAGTCTAAGTCTGGTGCTCACTCCACCATAAGGTGTTGCCTTTCCTCTGCCTCCTGGAAGGACAGGCATGGGGAGTGCAAGTCTTCATTCCCATGGGACCTCCGTGAGGGCTGAGGCACCAAGACGGACTGTCCCACTCCTGAGGGTCACGCTGCCTCTGGATGTTGCCTCTGCCCAGCTCCTGCAGTCTGGGAAGGAGAGGGTCAGGCCAGTCAGGCCTGGGGGACAGGGGTCTCACCAGGACTTTGCTCTACAGCCACATGTAGGGGAAGGAAGGGCAGCTTGGGACAGGCAACACAATCAGGAGTGGATGTACCAAAAGCTGAGACCATAAGAAAGAGAAATTAGGAGAAGCAGAGTATCAGGAGATCATTTTCAGGAACATTAGATAGAGGCCAGAAAGGAGAAGTGGGTAATTTTAATCCCATGCAGCTGCTGGAAATTAATTTAATTGTGCTGGTGCTGGCTCTTCTCCCTTCAAACCCGTTTCATCAGGGCCTGATGGAGTGATGAGATCGAGGAAGACAGCCCGGCCGTGCCAGCCAGCAGCCCTGGGTATGCAGCTCCAGGGCGGACTTCCTCCCGTTCCTATGGCTGCTACCAGAGAAGATGGGAAAACTGGCACTTTTTCAATCTAGACGTTTCTCCTCTTGACAGGGGACTGAGTGAGACAACAGGAAGAACTTCCCAACAGCAAAGAGTGTGAAGGCTGCAAACCATCTTCTCTAACTCTTAAGGATAGAGAGACATTGGTAGGACCCTTTGCCTCCTGAGTCTGCACCTAGTGTATGAGTTCCACCTCAGCTCACTCCATGCAGGCACACGGACCCACGCCACAGTCAGACATCAGCATCACACACACACACACACACACACTGTCAGGCAGGCACAAAGTCCACACTGGTGTCTGACACTGGATGCAGGGACAGACTGGATCAAGGACAGACAGCCATATGCAGACACTGACATCACACCCAGCGCAGACATCCACAGTAGAGGCGAACGAATGCCCAGTTTTGCCCAATGGCTCTCTATCAGGCTGCACGTTAGAACTCCCTGGGAATTTTTTGTGGGGGCGTGGGGGCTTTGAGACAGTCTTGCTCTGTTGCCCAGGCTGGAGTGCAGTGGCACGATCATAGCTCACCACAGCCTCCACCATTCAGGCTCAACCCATCCTCCCACCTCAGCCCTCCTAGTAGCTTAGACTGACTACAGGCACACGCCACCATGCCCGGCTAATTTTTGTATTTTTTGCCAAGACAGGGTTTTGCCATGTTGGCCAGGCTGGTCTCAAACTCCTGGGCTCAAGTGATCCACCCACCCTGGCCTCCCAAAATGCTGAGATTACAGGAGTGATCCACCGCGCTCAGCCTCCAAGGGAGCTTTAACAACGATATCCACGCTCAGGTCCCACAGACGGCGATTCTGACTTAATTCGGAACAAAAGCCTGCAGTGGGGCTTGCACAGTGGTGGTTTGCAAAGCTCCCAGGTGATCCCAATGTGCAAACCAGGGCTGAGAACGCGCTTAGAGAGGTACCCTTCCTTCCCACTCTGGCCCAGCGCCCGTTCGGTTCTGCCCGGTGACCACTAGAGGTCAGCAGGGCTTGGAGGACGTGGCCGCGGGTGGCCCAGCAGGGCCCCGCCCGGAGCTGCGCTCTGGCTGCGGCGGGACCGTCAGCCTTCTCCCCTTCTGGCCTCCAGCGGACGGAGGTCAGGCGCTGACTTGGCCCCTGGCTAAGAGGGGACACCGCAAGGGGGCAGGGGCGGCCTGCTGGCAAAATCAAGCCCGTGAGCCGCAGAAAGTCAACTTCACTTGGAAGGTTTTTAAAAAGCATCCCAGATTGAAGCCTCACAATCCCGCCCCCACCCTTCCGCAGCGGGAGCCTCTCTGCACCAGGATTCTCTGACCTGGTCACTGCCTGGCCCTGTGCGCGGGTGGGCGCGAGCTTCACGCGCACTCACAGCCGGCCTGGCACGCCAGGGCCCCCATAAGCATAAAATAACTATTTTGTCTTTTCCGTAGGAGGAGCCAGCATTTGGATCCCAAGGCTTGTTTATTTTGACTCACTGCTGTTTTTGCTGGAGAAAGGTAAAACAGAAAGTTCCTTTACTTTGGCTAAGATGTGGCACACATAACTGCCCTGAGCCCGAATTTCTGATGAGCAAATAGAAGCGGACTAGTGGTTCAGTCTTCCTTCATCATCTTCAAAAAGAATAACACCCAAGGGCACATAGGATCGGCTTCTCTACATTTCAATTTAAGAGAAATGGAAAGAAGACTCATCTACCACTGAAGATACCTGACCTCAAAAATGAAAAGTAAGACGGCCTCCCTGATCAGCTCCAGGTTCTTCCTTCCTAGTTCTGGCACCGGGACACCTCATGACCACATTGCACATTTGCACTCTTAGTAAGTGCTGCTCATAACAGGGTATTATGATTCCTCTTATAGAGTCCACCTTTCATTCCAAATTGTGGGGCTGCTGGATGGCAGAATAAGTTCTGGGCACGTAGTAGGTGCACAATAAACATTTGTTAAACCAAAATGTTTGTTGTCAATCTTGTCTTCAATCTAACTTGTCTAATATGTAAAGCCAACCCAGAGAGAAACTTTTCTAGACCCTTCTCTGTTAAGCTCCACACAGGTCCCCATTCTTTTTGGTTTTTTGTTTTGTTTTGTTTTGAGACAGAGTTTCGCTCTTGTTGCCCAGGCTGGAGTGTAGTAGCGTGATCTTGGCTCACTGCAACCTCCGCCTCCCGGGTTCAAGCAATTCTCCTGCCTCAGCTTCCTGAGTAGCTGGGATTACAGGCGCCTGCCACCACACCTGACTATTTTTTTGTATTTTTAGTAGAGACGGGGTTTCACCGTCTTGGCTAGGCTGGTCTCGAACTCCTGGCCTCAGGTGATCTCCCTGCCTTGGCCTCCCAAAGTGCTTGGGATTACAGGTGTGAGCCACTGCATCCGGCCACAGGACCCCATTCTTAACCTGCAAGTGTTTGGTGAAGTTTGCTAAACCCTACCTACCCTCCCAAGAGACAGTGATTGGGTAGGTTAAGGGTGGGGTTCAGGAACTTGCATTTGTAACAACTGAGACTGGTGATTCTGAAATTGTCAAGGGGGAATGCATTCTCTCTCTGCTGCCCCCCATCTCCAGGCTGGGCTCTTTTTCTAGCCTTGACTTCAGCTCTGGTCCAGGGAGACAGGCTAGGATGGGGTTTGAGTCCTTTTGTCCTCCTAGCAGGATGAGCTGTGAGCCGCTCTCATTGGTTCCGGCGCCGAGGTCATCAGGGCGGCTCTCCCTCTCCACCTGGCCTGGTTCTCTCTCAACAGCTCTTCTGTCTTTTCTCCGAACTCCTAATTTATGCTACCCCTTTCCTTGGTTCTCCTTACCAATCCCAGGAGCTGATGCAGGGTGAACATTCTGGGTCCACACCCCACTATGGGATAATTGTGGGGCTGTTTGAAACTTGACCTGTTGACCAAACTTGGGGCCCTTGTGGACGTGGTTCTGGGTCTTGCCCTGGCCCTTAATGGAGTGAAGAAATGAGGGGCAGCCAGTGGAAAGAGGGCTCTGAGGACCTAGAGTTTAATTTCTGTGTTACCCAGCAACCTGGGCCCGCCTGGCTACCGCCTGGATCTCCATCGAAACCTTCTCCAAAGAGCCACAGATCACGATGATACAGCCCTTTCTCTTTTCTCACAAAGACACTGTCAAAAAGGCTGCCATGCAGCGAGCCATCTCCATGATCCCCTCTAGATTAGGGAAAAAGAACAAAAAAGCTATAATTAAAATAGCTACATAATTGAACACTTACTATGTTCCAGACATTAGACTAGGCACCTTTATATACATTACATTAAAACTATACCAACTTTAGGCTTGGTGCAGTGGCTCACACCTATAATCCCAGCCCTTTGGGAGGCCAAGGAGTGTGGATCACCTGAGGTCAGGAGTTCGAGACCAGCCTGACCAACATAGTGAAACCCCATCTCTACTAAATACACAAAATTAGCCAGGCGTGGTGGCACATGCCTGTAATCCCAGCTACTTGGGAGGCTGAGGCAGGAGAATTGCTTGAACCCGGGAGGCAGAGGTTGCAGTGAGCTGAGATTGGAGATTGTACCATCGCACTCCAGCCTGGGCAACAAGAGTAAAACTCCATCTAAAAAAAAACAAAAACCTCATACCAACTTTGAAGAATACCACACATATGTATTACTAGCTCCATTTTACAGATGAGACCCAGAAAGTTTAAACAATTTGCCCAGGACACACAGCCAGTAAGTGGCAGAGATGGGATTTGAACTCACATCTGTCTGGCCAATGCTCAACCTTAAAACAAAATAAAAGGTAAAGCCTCTTATTATTCTGTCCAAGCATTCTAGAACAAAGTGCTTAGGTCCAACAAAGGTCTATGAAACTGCCTGACACCTGACAAATTGCACTGATTCCAAAATGCAAACAGAAAATGATGAAACTGAAAGGTTTAAAAACATTTATTTAAGTGACAACAAAGTAACATTGTGACAAAGTAGTTAACACAGCTCACATGTTATGCAGTTTTATAGAAACGATTTTAATGAGGGGCATATGCACGTTCTGATAAGCTGGTGGTGGCCTCTAAGGGAGAGCCTAGGATCTTCCCCTACCATACTCACCACCAAAACCTCCCTCACCCCACCTGGCCCTGTCACCTGCCCAGGTTCCTACGATAGAAATGTGAAGGAATGCAAGGAGGACCAGAGTAAATCCAGCTCTGAGCAACCTCCTGACAGCCACTTATTATGTCAATTTTCCTGCCTGCAGAATGGGGATGATATATTTGTCCTACTTAACTCCCAAGATAGGCGTAAGGCTCAAATAAAACCATCTTTTAAAGAGCATCAAGTCCCATGGTCTATCCAAGGAGACTGGATTGTGAAAAAACAAGGAGAGATAGTTCTGGGCTGATAATCTCTCAAAACAGAAGAGATAGCCTCAAATCAAAACAAGAAAACCTTTAAATAATTTTTATAAGTGAAAAAAATTCCCAGTGTCTTATGTTACTCTGTTCTACCCCAGATCTCATGGGGTTTCAGATTTCATAAGGATGATTACCAACACTTACAGAGCTCTTATTCCTCATCCCATGCAACCATCCTAACTATCTTGTAAAGTAAGTAGGACTCTCTTGCCTTTTTTGTTTGTTTGTTTGTTTTTGGTAACAGATGCAATATAGCTGATGCTCAGAGAGATGAAGTGACTTGCTCAGGGTCACCCAAATTGTAAGAGCTAAAGCTTCTAAGACAGATCCAGACACCAACGCCATTTATTAGCTGTGTGAACTTAGCTACAAATGTCACTCTCTGAGCCTGAATTTTCTCATTTGGAAATAGGTATAATACTGACTTCCTCCTTTGGGGTGGATATAACAGAATGTCATAAACTGAGTGACTTATAAACATTGAGCTTTATTTCTCACAGAGCTGGAGGTTGAGAAGACCAAGATCCAGGGGCTGGTAGATTCCATTCTGGTGAAGGCCCATTTCCTGGTTCCTACATGGTGCCTTCTGGTTGTGTCCTCACATGGTGGCAGGGATAAGGCAGCTCTGTGGGGCCTCTTTTATAAGGACATTAATCCCATTCATGAGGACCCTACTCTCGTGACCTACTCACACCCCAATGGGCCTACTTCCTAATATCATCACCTTGGTGATTAAGTTTCAACACATGAATTTGAGGGGGGGTATAAACGTTCAGACCATAGGAAATACCCATTTTTAAAATGGGTATCTAGCAGCCAAACCCATCTTCTAGCATTGTTGTGAAGTTAACTGTGAAAAAGCATGAGAAATCACTCACTCAGCCTAGTTACTATGGAGTTAGCATTCTGTAAATGTGGACATCATTATTATCTATGACTATAATTATTATTATCACAGCATTCATGTCTGTCCTTTCTCCCCCAAAGCCTCTTCTGAACCAACACATACATAAACTTTCTTTCCAGGAACAAAGATCTCAGATCTGAGTTCCTTGGGGAGACCAGGCCAAAATGTCAGCCTGACTTTGGCTTGATTCTCAAGATCATGCAAAGAAGACAGAAAAGTTAAACACAGAGGAGGAGGGGAAACAAATAGATGGCAACTTAGACAAAAAATGGGGAGGAGGCGAGCCGCCAGAGTCTGGGCTCTGTACAGTTTGCATGTTAAACCTGCAAACCAGTTACATATCCCTGACCCCGGTGGCTCGAGGAAGCCTGAATGCTAAAAGGCAAAGTCTAAAAATGGGCCCTGGGTAGATCGGGGAGGTCCCGGGGAACCTGGTTTCATTTTACAACCAACAACTAGGACCCAGGTTGTCACGGGAAAATACTGTATAAACAAGTTAGTTCAAAGAGTGACTCACACTTAGCCAGGCTATAAAGTTAGCTCTGCCCAGGCTAAGTACTAAAGATAACTCCCCAACCCCCTTTTGCACAGGGAATGTAAGGCAGGAGCCCTGGGAGGCCCTGGCTGGCTGGCTTGGTAGGATCCCAACTCTATGCCTAGCACTAACCTCCTAGATCTGGATACCCCTCTGGCCACCAGGAATGAGTTGGGTTCACATCTGATTTCTTCCTTTTTTTTAAATACAGAGTTTTGCTCTGTTGGTGGGCTGGAGTGCAGTGGCGTGATCTCAGCTCACTGTAACCTCTGTCTCCTAGGTTCAAGCGATTCTTATGCCTCAGCCTCCCGAGTAGCTGGGACTACAGGCACACGCCACCATGCCTGGCTATTTTTTTTTTTTTTTTAAATTTTAGCAGAGATGGGGTTTCACCGTGTTGGCCAGGCTAGTCTTGAACTCCTGACCTCAAGTGATCTGCCCACCTCAGCCTCCCAAAGTGCTGGGGTTACAGATGTGAGCCACCTCGCTTGGCCTGATTCCTTCCAATTTCTTTTCTTTTCTTTCTTTTTTTTTTGAGGCGGAGTCTTGCTCTGTCGCCCAGGCTGGAGTGCAGTGGCGCAATTTCAGCTCGCTGCAAGCTCCGTCTCCCGGGTTCACGCCATTTTCCTGCCTCAGCCTCCCCAGTAGCTGGGACTACAGGCACCTGCCACCACACCCGGCTAATTTTTTGTATTTTTAGTAGAGACAGGGTTTCACCGTGTTAGCCAGGATGGTCTCGATCTCCTGACCTCGTGATCTGCCCGCCTTCGTCTCCCAAAGTGCTGGGATTACAGGCGTGAGCCACTGTACCCGGCCAATTCCTTCCAATTTCTGAGACAATCATGGCGAAGTGGAAACCAAAGAAGGATGGGGGCGGGTCACCCCAAACTAAGTGTCAGCCAGAGGTAGTATCTTCTGGCTTTTTAAAATTACATGGCACACGTATGGATTTCCCAGGACTAATGAGGAAAGAGGACCTTACGCTGGCTGTCAACTGGTCCGCCATATCCCAATACACATGTGCAAGGACTTACATTCATCCCTCATCTCTCCTCACCACATTCACCATCCTCCTCCTTAGCTTTCTCAGTGGCAACGTGCTGAAGGAAACCTGTAATCTAAGGTGCTGCAAAAATCTCAGTATCTTTGCACTTCTCCTAATTTGGAACTTCTCTCTACTCTCATCTGTCCACCTAAATGTTCTCCAGACTTTTTGAAAGCGAGGCAGTGTGCTGGGCACAGGTGACCTTGGAGTTAGACTTTGAAGGAGAAATGATTTTGGTCTAGACAGACAGAGAAGGGTGCCTCGAGTAGAAGGCACAGTCTGTCCAGAACGGAGGAGGCATGATAGTGCATGGCCGAGTCAGAGAGTGGGGAGCGGTTCACTGGGGCAGGAGAATGGTGCCAACGTGTAAAGGTCTTAAAGGCCATGCCAAGTTGTTTAGGCTGTTTTTTTGTTTTTTTTTTTAATGTAGGTCATGAAAAGAGCCCTTGAAGGGGAGTGACAGATCTGTCCTTTAGAAAATAATTCCATCGGCCATTTGGAGAGGAGCTTGCCAAGAGGTGGCTAGAAACGAGTTGGCAAAGTGGGCCAAATCCTCCTCCAAGATCAATTCACTCTCTGGTTATTTCAATGCTATTTCTAGACAAAGAAGCATCAGATGACATGAGACAAAAGGACAGAGAACTTGCAAAAAACTCCAATGGGCAGGGCCAGGACTGGGTGAGGCAGTGTGTGGCATTATGGTACAAAATGTAAGGAGGCCTCATACTTAGAATCATGCAAGTGCTCCGAGAGTGATACCTTTTGAATTTTGCATCCTAGCTGCCTCACTTGCCTCACCCTAGTCTTGGCCTTGCTCGCAAGCGTATGATCACCTGCCCCATCTACAGGGGCCCCGGTTTTGACCTCTCCATGGGGAGTCAGCAAGCCTGTGTTCTTTTTTTTTTTTGAGATGAAGTTTTGCTGTTGTTGCCCAGGCTGGAGTGCAGTGGCATGATCTCGGCTCATTGCAACCTCCACCTCCTGGGTTCAAGCAATTCTGCTTCAGCCTCCCAAGTAGCTGAGATTACAGGCAGCCGCCCCCACACCTGGCTAATTTTTGTATTTTTGGTAGAGACAGGGTTTCACCATGTTGGCCAGGCTGGTCTCGAACTTCGGACCTCAAGTGACTCTCCTGCCTTGGCCTCCCAAAGTGCTGGGATTATAGATGTGAGCCACCACACCCGGCCGCCTGTGTTCATTTGTACTATGTTTAAATGCAAAGGCAAGAGTGCTGATGTTGCTGGTGGACCTGGATCCAGGTCTTAGCTCTGTACTTCACAAAGTGGTAAAACAAGCTACTACTGTGTAAAAGTACTGGGTACAGGTCCACACAAATTTCAGACATTATCATTCATTTTGCCTTCTTTTTTTGTTTTGAGACGGAGTCTCACTCTGTCACCCATGCTGGAGCACAGTGGCACGATCGTGGCTCACTGCAACCTCCAGCTCCCGGATTCACGTGATTCTCCTGCCTCAGCCTTCCAAGTAGCTGAGACAACAGGGACGTATCACCACGCCTAGCTAATTTTTGTGTTTTTAGTAGAGACGGTGTTTTGCCATGTTGGCCAGGCTGGTCTCGAACTCCTGACCTCAAGTAATCTGTCCACCTTGGCTTCCCAAAGTGTTGGGATTAAAGGCATGAGCCACTGTGCCCAGCCAGACTTCTTCCTGGCTGACCCACCCTCAGGCAGCAGGGACATAATGATGCACAGGGCTATTTCTTTCGGTTAGCAGTATCAATGAAAATAACCATAACACACAAATGGAATCTCTACTCAGAGCCGATGGAAGGACATATTCCTTTCATTTCCCCAGCTGTTAATTTTTTGGGCCTGAATCCCACATTCTCAAGAACATGCTGCCTGTTTGTTTAAAAGTCTTCCTGGGGAGAAAAAAAAATAGCACATTTCTTGTTTTGTTCTTTCATTCTTTGAACAAATATTTATTATGAGCCTCTCTATGCCAAACATTGTCCTGAGCTTGGGGTATGACGGAATGAATCACAGTCCAGCCCTCTGCCCTCATGAAGCTTACACTAACTAGAAGGGAGCCCTAGGGAGTTTCCAGGAAGGGCGGCGACAGGAAATAAACAAGGTCATATACACAAAGGAAACCATTTCTGGGAGTAACAAGTGCTATAAAAACAACCAAACCCAGAGGAGGGCCTGAAGGAGAGGGAGACAGTTCAGACAGGGCAGTTGTAGGGAGGTGCTCTGGCTCTCAGCGGGGAAAAGCTGTTTGATGCAGATATTGGGTAAAGAGCCAGTGGAAACAAGAGTATTGTGTGCTGCAGAGAGAGCTACAGTCAGGGGGAGCAGCAAGTGCCAAGGCCCTGAGGTGGGCACTAGCCGTCTTTCGTTATGTTATCTGTTTTGAGTCAGGCATATGCTGTTTGGGCATGGTCTCTGAACAAGACAGGAACAGTGTTTGCAGACCTGATTCAAAGTAGCATTATCTATATCTCTTTCTAGTTCTTCATCATCCCCCTCTATACTACGGACCTTATTTGGGTCACAGCTAAAGCCTCCATAACCACAGGTGCCATGCCCTCCTCTCCTGCTCCCTCCTCTGTGACGTGACCGTGACCGTGGCTTCACTGCTGCTACATTGTTTCCTTTCCAGAGCCACAGAGAGCCGTCACTGGCAGAGGCGCCTTCCCATTCCCTGCTAAAGTTGAAGCCCAGCTTGAATTCACTCTCCTCATTCTGCTCCTGTGTGTGGAGGCCTCTCAGTTCCTGAGCACCCTCAGGATCGGGGGGCAAGGCTGTGATAAAGAGACCTTCCTTTAAGCACACCCACATCACACCTTCTCTCCGTCCGCAGCTGCCAGCACCTCATTTCAGTGTATCTGATAAAGTTCACAGAGTATTAGAGAATTTCCTAGGTAGAGCAGGGTTAGTAATAAAACTAGCTCAACATCTTCATGTTCTCCACAAGGAACCCAAGGAGGGGAATTAACTTGCTGAAGCTCAGAGTCAGTTAGAGACTAGTCTTGGAGCTCTTCTCAAAGAACTGAGCAAGTACTTTAAACTGGTCAAAACTTTTTCCGTATAATACCTCCAGTTTTACAGAGGAGAATGTTGAAGCACAGAGAGGTTAAGTGACTTGCCCAAGGCTACGCAAGAAGTGTTTGGCAGAGCTGACCTTGAATCTAGGCCTTCTGAGTGGAAATCTAATGTTCTCATCATTTCACCATGCTCTCTCCAATCTGTCTGATGGAAATCGGTAAGTAAACATTTCAGAACATTCCAAAAAGATGCTGGGGAAGAAGAAAAATTACCACCCCTCCATGATTTTTTCCTTGTTACTAAAGGCACTCAGCAGGTAGTAAACTCAATTAAGGAAAATTATCTTTCTGGAAAGATTGGATATTGTCTTTCTTTGAGAAGAACTTCTACACAGTCAAATATTGGTGTAGTTTATTTGAATGCTTTCCCTTGAAAGAAAATCTCTTCTGATGACTGACAGTTTATACAGAACGAAGAAACTGGAGAAATCCATGTTTTGCAGTAGACTGTAGTCAATTTATAGTCTTTCCTGCTTTTCACCAAATTTCTCTTCCTGGCAATATTTTTGGCATTTTATTTTTAGTCATGGGTGAGGGAGTGGGAGAGGATTTTTTTTTTTTTTTTTTTTTTTACTGGAGTCTAATATACATATCACTAGAAGCATATGTAATCTTAACCTATTGGCTGCTTTCACACAGGGCAAAAGTGGTAGCTTTAAAAAGAAAAGATCGGACAGGATCGGCATCTCATCTCCAATCCAATAGTGGTATTCATTCCCAGGGAAATGCCCTCTGCTTCCCTATGCATGGGATGCAGTCAGAGGGGCGTCCAGGAAAGGGCCAGCTTTGGGAATCCGATAGACCTAGGTTTACTTCCAGCTTTTTCTCTTATGAGTGGGAGATCTTGGCCATGTTCCTTAATTTCTTCAAAGTTAGAGACCTTAGATATCATCATTATATTGGTAAAGAAACTGAGGCTTAAGAAATCTGCCAAACTTTCATAGCTATTAAATGATAGATCTGGGTTTGAGACCCACATTAGTATGATTTCAAAGCCTAGACCTTGACACCGCACATTGCTTCTCCACGGAATCATCTCTCACCCCAAAGAAAAACATTAATGGATTGTGCATGTAGAAATCACACCTATCAATTAACAGGATTCTGACATTTAAACTAGTATGTCAGAATGACTGTACACACCTGTGTGGGTGTTTACACACACACACACATATATATATATATATATAAACAGATATAGAGATAATATATCTCCAAATGTAGATTACATGTTTAGAAAATATATATTACACATTGAGAAAGAGAATATAATCTTTTTTGTTGTTGTTTTTTGTTTTTAGATCGAGTCTTGCTCTGTTGTCCAGGGTGGAGTGCAGTGGTGTGATCTCAACTTCTCAACTTGCTGCAACCTCTGCCTCCCGGGTTCCAGCGATTCTCCTGTCTCAGCCTCCCAAGTAGCTGGGATTACAGGCGCCCACCACCATGCCTGTCTAATTTTTGTATTTTTAATAGAGACGGGGTTTCACTATGTTGGCCAGGCTGGTCTTAAACTCCTGACCTCAGGTGATCCATCCACCTTGGCCTCCCAAAGTGCTGAGATTCCAGGCGTGAGCCACGGCCCTGAGAATAGAATTCTTACCACTGTGTTGCTATTATTGCTGGGTTATGAGCCACAGGAGGATTTCAACTTTACTGCTCCCTAGTCCCCCTTGTTTGTGACCTCAAATTTTATTACCCAGCTTCACCACCCTCTTGAGATATTGGTGCTAGTTTTGAAAATCAAATCTTCCCCCTATGGGCAAGACATGCCATGACTGAAGATTTAAAAAAAATTAATGCTATGTACTTGGAAGGCAATACCAAAAGATCTCCAAGAATGGCTGAATGGCTTCCATGACATCCTCATAATGGCCCCAAACTGGCTCTGGTCCCCAGTCCTGGCTCTCATTGGCCATGTGGCTTTGGGAATGCTGTGCCACCTCTCTGTTCTGCTTCCTCTCTTGTAAAATGGTGAGATTGGACTGATGCAGGGCAGTTGAACCCCAATCTGGGGCTTAGCCCATGAGGGTCATTGGTTTCATCCAGGAAAGTATTCAAGGGCAAGCTGAGGTAGAAGAAAACAGCTGTACTGAAGCAGCTGTGTTACAGCTCCAGTGGTGTTAAGCTCTGTGACTGCTCCTGCAGACCAGGGCCACTCCGTAGGCAGAGAGCAGCAGCTCAGGGCAGCTTTGCAGTCAAATTTATACCTCCTTTTAATTACACGCAGATTAGGGGTGGTTTATGCAGAAGTTTCCAGGGAAGGGGTAGTAACTTTTGGGTCATCAGTTCATTGCCAAGGAAAAGGGCAGGACCTGCCAAGAATTGCCATGGCAATGGTAAACTGACATGGCACACAGGTGGGCTGTCTTATGGAGAGCTGCTTCTGCCTGTCTGTGTTTTAGCTAGCCTTCAATTTGGTCTGGTGTCTGAGCCCCATCTCTGGAGTCGAGTCCCACCACTCACCTTAGGACTAGTTGATATTTCAAGTCTCTTTTGCTTTTAAGAGCCTATCTGGCATTTTGAAGAGGGCAACTATTTTGAAGAGGGCAAACTCTTGCATGCTTATGGAAAAGTGAACTGCCTTGTCTTCTAGTTATACCTAATATATATGAATAGGCATGAGTGCCTGGTGAGTACTCATTTAGAAATGAACATAACAGCTTTACCAGCCTATCTATTTTTCATATTAACCCACCACCCCATTTCCTCTCCTCAACCTAGAGGAAAGAAAAAGAGGCCAGGTGCGGTGGCTCACGCCTGTAATCCCAGCTCTTTGGGAGGCTGAGGCAGGCGGATCACCTGAGGTCAGGAGTTCGAGATCAGCCTGGCCAATATGGTGAAACCCCGTCTCTACTAAAAATACAAAAATTAGCCAGCCATGGTGGTGCGTGCCTGTAGTCCCAGCTACTCGGGAGGCTGAGGCAGAAGAATCACTTGAACCTGGGAGGTGGAGGCTGCAGTGAGCCGAGATTGCGCCGCTGCACTCCAGCCTGGGCGACAGAGTGAGACTCTGTCAAAAAAAAAAAAAAAAAAAAAAATCAAAGAGAGAAATGTTGGGTGTCCTCTGTTATATTTGGCAGGGGAAAGGAAGGGGCATGGCAGGAAAGCCAGAAAAGAGACCTAGGATTGTCTCCATATTCAGAAATCATTCGGCCGGGAGCGGTCGCTCACGCCTGTAATCCCAGCACTTTGGGAGGCTGAGGTGGGCAGATCACAAGGTCAGGAGATCGAGACCATCCTGGCTAACACGGTGAAACCCCATCTCTACTAAAAATACAAAAAATTAGCCCGGCGTCGCGGGTGCCTGTAGTCCCAGCTACTCAGGAGGCTGAGGCAGGAGAATGGCGTGAACCCGGGAGGCAGAGCTTGCAGTGAGCTGAGATCGGGCCACTGCACTCCAGCCTGGGCGACAAAGGGAGACTCCGTCTCAAAAAAAAAAAAAAAAGAAATCATTCACCCGCCAGAGTTTTTTTTTCTCTTTGCCATATATTTATCAGCCCGATGCTAAGTTATCCAGCTGAAATTTGCAGGGCAATGGCCATCCCCTAGTTGTTAGCTAGTTGACCAGGACCATGTATATTTAGCTTAATTATACCAGGAACCTGGAGTCACAGAGGGCTGAAGTATAGTGGTGTGATCGTAGCTCACTGCAACCTCAAACTCCTGGGCTCAACTGATTCTCCCACCTTAACAGGCGCGCTACCGTGCCTGGCTAATTTATATATATATTTTTTTGTAGAGACAGGGTTTTGCCATGTTGCCCAGGCTAGTCTCAAACTCTGGCGCTCAAATGATCTGCCTGCCTCGGCCTCCTAAAGTGCTAGATTACAGGCGTGAGCCATGAGCCCGGCCCCATCACCTTCCCTTCTCTTGATGCAGGACCAAATGCCTCTGCCATCAGGAATGGAAATTAATCCAAAGAGGAAGTATGAGAACAAGTGGTCCAGGCATGGAGTCTGTGGGAGCTGGCTGCCCTTTAGCTGTGTGGCCTCAGGAAGGCTGCTTTATCTCTCTGTCTCATTTTCTTCAGCTGTAAAATGGGTTTGACAACAGTCCACACCTCATGGGATTATTTGGATGAGTAAAGGAGATGACGCATGTCAAGAGCTGGAGCCTGACGCCGAGTGAGTCCTCAACCTGTGTTTGCCATAGGTTATTCCCTCATAAGCAGTATTCAATAAATATCATGGCCAAAATAAATGGAAGGTATGGCTTAAATTTGTTTACACCTATCAAATCAATATTCATTCTACATAAACAACGGAGTGTATCAAGCTGCTGGCAGGCGCCCCTCCGAGAGACTGTAGGAAATTGCTCAGCAAGACAATGGTTACTCTGTTACCTTTGACCCAGGCAGGCTGTGTGTGGTGCTTGTCCTCCCAAACACCTCCCCCTCCCCCATCCTCTTTCATTTTGGGAAACAACAGTAACACAAGGCCTCCCACCACCTGCCCTTCCTGATTCCAGTCTTGCTTATGAAACAGTAACCTTCCTGAGGGCAGAATTATTTTTTGACTGCAGATTCCCCCCAGTGCCAGCCCAAAGGTACCCTTGGATTTTTAACAAAGCAGCAACACAAGCACCCTAGGGCTGGGTGGTGGACTTTTTTTCTTAGAGATTTTCAGAGACCAAACTGTTCAGAAAAGCAAAACAAGCTGCCCACATTCAGGGAACTGCCATCTCTGCCAATTCGTGATTAATCAACAAGGAAGAAGGTTGGTTCCTTGAAGGAAAATAAAAGAAATATGGACTGGAAGGGGGAAAGTCATGGAGAGTGGTGGATCTGGGATAGACAGCTTCCTTAACACTTTCTCCTTCCGTGTAGCCCTCTGTGACTCCAAGTTCCTGGTATAATTATGCTAAATATATGTGGTCGTGGTCAACCAGCTAACAGCTAGGGGGTAGCTGCTGTCCCTGCAAATTTTGCCTGGATAACTTAGCAGCTGGCTGACAAATATATGGCAAAGAGAAAAAATTCTGGCTGGCAAATGATTTCTGAATATGCAGGCACCCCTAGAAAAACTCTTTTCCAGCTAGGCGTGGTGGCTCAGGCCTGTAATCCCAGCATTTTGGGAGGCTGAGGCGGGTGGATCGCGTGAGGTCAGGAGTTTGAGATCAGCCTGGCCAACATAGTGAAACCCTGTCTCTACCAAAAATACAAAAAGTTAGCTAGGCGTGGTGGTGGGTACCTGTAATCCCAGCTACTCAGGAGGCTGAAGCAGAAGAATTGCTTGAACCTGGGAGGTAGAGGTTGCAGTGAGCTGAGATTGTGCCATTGCACTCCAGCCTGGGCAAAAAAAAAAAAAAAAAAAAAGAAAGACATCTCTTTTCCAGCTTTCCTGCAATGTGCTTTCTTTTCCTCTGCCCAAATGGTACAGAGCACACCCAACATTTCTCTATTCACCCAGCACAAGCCATCTCTCACCCCAGAATGGTAGGCTGGAGCCTCCCAGCATGGCCAAAGTGAACACTCACATGCTTGCCTTTCTTGTCGAGAAGAGATGCAGGCTGAACCGAGGTGGATGGATGGGAGCCTGTAGTCTGTGCCTGCGTCACCCTGGGCGTCTCTACAGACCCCCCTGGTCTTGTGAGTGTAATGCTAAAGGTTAATAATAATCACAACAGGCAGCCCATCATTGCCTCCCTGTCTGGCTGAGAGGTTTACAACTTAAACTCATGGCAGAGGGAGAAATTGGCTCAATCACTTGGAGTAATGGTACATGGAGAGCCAGTTGGGCATGACTGCTATTTAACTCAAGGAAACCAGGCTGCTGCGCTTAACGTACGTACACACTAATAAACATGTCATGCTACGAGGTGAAAATTAACACCACCCCCTGCACACCCTGCCTCGCTCTCCATTTGCCTGCTTTCCTCACTCCCAACAGAATGAACGAGACGAGCCTGGGAGAACAGGACCACAAACAGCTGCGCTCAGCTGCAATTAGAAGCCAAGAAACACAGGTCATGCTTCATTCTTTTAAAGAGATTTAAAATTGGCCAGGCACGGTGGCTCACGCCTGTAGTCCCAGCACTTTGGGAGGCCAAGGTGGACGGATCACCTGAGGTCAGGAGTTCGAGACCAGCCTGGCTAAAATGGCAAAAATGCATCTCTACTAAAAATACAAAAATTAGCTGGGCATAGTGGTGGCTGCCTGTAATCTCAGCTACTCGGGAGGCTGAGGCAGGAGAATTGCTTGAACCTGGGAGGCGGAGGTTGCAGTAAGCTGAGATCACTCCAGCCTGGGCGACAGAGTGACACTCCAGCTCAAAAACCAAAGCAAAACAAAACAAAAATAAAATTAATTACAATGTCTTACTCCAAATATTTATAGTAAGTTATTCTGGAGGAGGAGGGTAGAAAGAAAGATTACCTGACAACACTAATATTACCTAACATTTTCAGATCTTTTACTATGGGCCAGGCACTCCTTGAGCATCCTCACAGAAACTTTAGTGAGCTGGATACTCTAATTGTCTTCAGTTTACAGGCGAGCACATTGCATATCAGAGAGCTTAAGTAATTTTCCTGAGACCACCCAGGACCAACGTGGTGGAGGTATTGAATACAGACCCACCTGATTACATCAAAGCCCAAGCTTTCAGCCTTTATGCTACACTGGGTATTTATGGTACAAAGGAGGAAGTGGAAGATGGGAAGATCACTGGCTTGACCAAGGTCTTGAATAGGTCCACATTATGATACCTTCCTTTCTGCCCCCATCCTTGCACCCATAGAAACTCAGTCGGGTGGAAGAGGCTGCTAAGGAAAAAGAGGCTCGTAGGAAAAAGGGTAAACTGGAAACTGTCAGGATCTTTCCTCATTTGCCCTTTGGCTCTGTCGACACAGGGTGCCCCATGCATCACTTCCTCGTGGTCAAGTGGACCTGGAGGCCTCTCCTTGTCCCAGGTGAAATCCCAGCTCAGGTGCTATATCCTTGCTGCTTCTGACAAATGAAACCAAAGTGTATTAATTAAGGTAATGCTAGCTACTATAATAAGCTGAAAAATATGTAATAGCTAAAAACTAGGGTTGCCAGATTTAGGAAAATAAGAACAAACAAAAAACAATTGAAATTTGAATTTCAGATAAACAATTTTTTTAGTATAATTATGTCCCATGCAATATTTGAGACATACTAAAAAGTTATTCGTTGTTTATCTGATATTCAAATTTAACATTTTCATTAATTTATTTTACTTGGCAGCCCTATGGAAGATATCAAAAGTTTATTTCTTATTTATATAAAGTCCAAAATAGATGTTTTTTAGTAGGTAGGCAGCTCTTCTCCAAGCATAATTCAGGGCTCTAGGCTCTGTCCATCCTGGCCCTGCCGTCTTTCATTGCTCAGCTTCTAAGATAGCTCTATGCTCATGGGGTCAAGTCACAGGAAAGAAAAGGGAATGTGGAGTTCCACTCGGGAGTTTTTATGGGCCAGTCCTGGAAGTGGCACAGAGGATTTCTGCTCACAATCTATTGGCCAGAACTCAATCACATGGCCTGCACCTAACTGCAAATTAAGCCAGAAAAATGTAGGTGTGCCCAGGAAGAAGTTTGGGGAACAGCTAGCCAGTCTCTGCCACACCTGGTAACAGCAGAGTGAATCTGTCAGTACTCATGCCTAATGCGTGTCTCATATACTAGTGCTGGATTCAGTCAGCAGTCCTACATCCGCTGGGGTCCCTAGGAGGGGTCAGATGCTCTCCTCTCTGCCCTGAACTGGTTAGCTGCTTGGGACTGGGATGACAAGGCCATTGTGAGAGTGATAAGCAATGTGATTCAAACAAATTCATTTCACTTCAATTCAATGCAGGTTTTTTTTTGAGATGGGCTTTCATGCTGTTGCCAACACTGGAGTGCAGTCGTGTGATTATGGCTCACTGCAGCCTCCTGGGCTCAAGCAATTCTCCCTCCTCAGCTTCCCAAGTAGTTGGGACTACAGGGGCATGCCACCATGTTTGGCTCATTTATTTTTTATTTTTTTGTAGACAGGAGGTCTCACTATGTTGCTCAGGCTGGTGTCCAAGTCCTGGGCTCACGTGATCCTCCCACCTCAGCCTCCCAAAATGCTGGGATTACAGGCATAAGCCACCATGCCCAGACAATTTAATAAATATTTATTAAAACTCCTAGGATATTGAGAAAAGCTTGGTTCTAGGCCCTTGGGGAAGACATCAACTGAAACAGCCCAGTTATACCCTCAGTTAGTTGTATAAAATTAAATTCATCAGATATCCTCAACCCTTATCCATATCCCATTCATCTTTCAAAGGTTGGTGAAAACCTCATAGCACAAAGAATTCTGCCCTAAATATTTGAATACAGAATGGTCCCCTCTCTCCCTAATTCCTAAAATATTTGGTCTCTATGTTCATTCATTAATGCATGCATGCTTTCAGTTAGTTCATCGACAAACATTTACATCTACTCTGTTTGACAGTGTGCTAGGCTCTGGGGCTTGGGAGTGGAAATACTAAATTGAACAAGACTGAGGCCTTGCCTTCCAGAAACTCACAAAGGAGTGGGTGGTCAGAATGCACATGACTCAGTCAGATATAAGGCAGATGGTGGTAAATACTATGATAAGTGTTCAGATAGTGCTAAGGGGCTTATGGAGAATGGGAGAAATTAATTCTGACTCAAGGGTGGGTGGAGAAGATTACATCCAAGATCCAGCAGTGACTTCCAGAAGAGACAAATGAACCTGGCCTGGCAAGGGAGGCAGAGTCAAAGTGTCTGGCTCAGAGCCCACCACAGCCTTGGCTCACAGGCGTCTCCCGATCTTCCACTCACTGAGTCCTTTCAGGGAAAGGCACTGAGCTTTTCTCAAGGGGGAACTCCAGGGACGTCTTTCATTTCATCTTACAAATTCATACAAATTTGCAATTCCACTCCACAAGATATGAGCATTTGTCTTGCTATAATTTTAATATGATTGGCATAAATTACCTGTTATCAAGTAAAATAGTTTCATCTTATGGCTTGTGTACCCCTGACATACCACTGCTATTTGAAAAGAGGCTTCTCCAGAAACTCAGCGTCTGAGAGTGCGTGACTGGAAGGTGAGTGTTTGCTTACCCCTTGCGTTTTCTCCCTGTCAGGATAAATGGAATATTCTGCTTTAAGGACCCTAAGTCTGGCCATAACATGTTTGGTGAACAGCCGACACAGTAACTATGGTTGAGGCCTGTATTCGATGAATGAGGTTTTCATATGCTTCTTTCACATCGAGAGAGAGAGAAAAAAAATAATAAACTTGGTAGAGGACGTGGAGTTGTATTTCTGGACTATGGTGGCACCTCTAAGGAGCATGGTTTTCCTTTTGCATGGCTTTGTCCATTACTATAACGCTCCTGTTATAAAACAGCTGCCGTGGATTGAAATCCATAATGTTAACTCAAAAGTTAAGCAGTCTGCTATTATAGTTAAACAGCATAAGAAACTGTTACATATCCCCTCTTCCTGGCCCCCCAACAAAGAAACAGCAAACTGTTAAAAAAGCCTATGTCTCCCCATGAGGACTTGGGGTTAATTTTCAGCATGGTATGTGGGGATTCATCTGTGGGACTCCTATTACCCATAATAGGACTCATGCTGCTTCATTTCATGCACACGATATGGAAAATGCACCCTTCCCTAGTGACAAAATTTTAGTTTTGAAATTGAGGCTAGCTTTTGCAGAACAAAGCAGATTCCCAGAAACACCAAAAAACTATTCAATGTTGGCCTAGAGCCTATGTGTCGGTGCTTAAGTGAGTATGTGTACCTGAAAGGGAGAAAATGCCTTCCTCTAAGTGCATATGCCCCTTTCAAAGACAATATTCAAACATTATGCCCGATAGCTGACAGCGATCAGTGGTTGCTATGTTTCATCCCAAAGCTTTGTTAGGAACCCCATAAAACCTGGCACATGGTTTGTGACACCCAGTGAAACACCGTGCTTCTTCCATAATATCCTGAGTCCTGCTGCCTGTCATTAAGGGACCTCTCTTATTAAGCATCTCTTTTTTAAATGGCTGCCATCATCTGGTCCCAGTGTACATTAAATCCCATTATAATTATAAACACACTTCCCCATAACATTCGTTGCAGATCTCATCCTCAGTGCCTACCCCCTTAGGGCATCTTTGCACTAATAACAACTCAGATTTGCTATCTGAGTTGACAACATTAGGTCCCAACACCATTTGCAATATGCTAGGGAAAGAGAGAGAGAGAGAAGAAAAAACCATTTCTTCCTCAATCACGAAGATCTTGGGGTCACAGTGACCCAAGGCCTCAGGAGGTAAAAAAAAAAAAAATCCCTCCTCCTACCCTTTTGAAAAGTCACTCTCTGCTCTACAGATGAGGGAAGGGCATGCTTGGCACTTGGAAGAGAAAGTCAAGTTTGTAAACACCACTAACCAGGTCTCTGTTGGTTGGGGCGGTGGGGTGGGGGATGAGGGATGATGGCAATCACTAATCAAAGAAGCTGTCTTATTTGGTTTGCTGAGCCTCAACTAACCGGAATGCATACATCACCTGATTCTTTCCCCCTCTGCTTTTTGGAGGGGGCATCTAAGGACGTAATGTGAAAGAATTAAAATTTAAAAACAAAAACAAAAAGTCAACATATATAGGAGTAAATTCTACTCTGCCTAATTTTTTTTTTTTTTTGAGAGGAGATCTTGTTCCGTCACCCAGGCTGGAGGGCAGTGGTGCAATCTCAGCTCACTGCAGCCATCACCTCTCAGGTTCAAGCGATTCTCCCGCCTCAGCCCCCTAAGTAGCTGGTATTACAGGCACGTGCCACCATGCCTGGCTAATTTTTGTATTTTTAGTAGAGATAGGGTTTCACCATGTTGGCCAGGCTGGTCTCAAACTCCCGACCTCAAGTGATCTGCCTGCCTCGGCCTCCTAAAGTGCTGGGAGTACAGGCATGAGCCACTGCTCTGCCTACTCTGCCCAATTGTTGACATCACCTGCAGCTCTATAGTAGATGTCTGGAATGATGACCTGAAGGACTGTAAGACTGTAAGATTTTTTGACTCCAGAAATGGACACAATAGGCTTGCGGTGTCTTCTCCTAACAGCCCCTGGGAGGGTAAAGGTCTGATGCCTGGTACGTTCCCCAGTGGCAATCTGGATTTCTCAACTGCAGAGAATACTTTTCCTCTACTCAGGGACGTCACTACCTGCATCTCTCCCTGAACATGCTTCATTTTCCACTCATCACAAGTTTTTGGGGAAATGCAAAGTAGCGTCTTCTCCCCAAAAGGTAGGGATCTTTGATTTTTTTTTTATCAAGATAGAAAAGTTTACTTTGAAATAAAAAAAATTAAATATATGTTCCAAATTAAGAGTTGGAACTTAAAGAGTTGCAACATTCCATTCATACTCAGATACTCAAAACACCACTATATTCTTCTTCCTATCTCTTTAGTTGAAGTTTTTTTGTAATTCAAAGCCCCCTCCCCAATTTCTGCCTGAGATTCTGAGGGAGGAGGAAAAGTGTAAGATCCTGGGGGATCTAAGTCTGTTTATCTGGTGACCAAGATGAGAACCATTTGGTTCTCAGCTTGGCTGGCTGCTGCACAGATCTTGGCCTCAGTAGAGTAAGAGAAGAAGGAAAATTAAAAGCCCTTGCTTCCTTCATCTATTTCACTAGAAGCTATATAATCTAGAAGTTAAGAGCATGAGCTTTGCAGTCAGAATGGTCTGATTTAAAGTTTCGGCTCTGATGTTTAATAGATCTACAGTCTGCAGTAAGGCACTTAATCTCTCTGGGCCTCAGTTTTCATGTCCACAGAAATTGGGAAAATAACAGCACCTGCATTAATGGGATTGTTATGTGGATTAAATAAAACAACATAGGTAATGTGTTCAGTTTCATAGTCAGTGCTCAGAATGAGTTATTATTTTCGCTGTCTCCTTCCTGTATGATCTCTTAGAACTGCTATACCCTCCTGTTCCACTAACTGAGCTCTGAAAGGCTGCCAGTGGTGGGAGGTACACGGGTAAAGAAGGAGATGAGGGAATAAGAAGATTTAGCAATGGAATTCCATGCAAAGGCCAGCTCATCTATTCCTCTGTCTCTAGCATGATCTCCCCCTAAGATTGAGATCTCCTGTATTTTTAGAACTGATACCCAGGTTTCCCTTAAAAGACCCTTCAAGAAAAAATGTAAAAGAAAAATCACTCTAAATACGTGAACATGAGAGAGACAGAAAGAGAGCGGGCATGCGCGTGCGAGAGAGATTGAGTATTCTCTTGTAATTTTCCATCCTGCTTGTTTTTAGGTGCTGCCATATGAAATCTCTGAACTGAGGATTCTCATCAGCCTTCCCAGGACCCAAGGACATAGCTCTGGCTATAAATGGTGCCAGTTTTGGTGGGGGAGCTGCTGCTGCTTTATCTGGGCCCAATAAACCTTATCAAACTGCTGTGCAGCCAGCCTTCAGCGCTAAGTGGAAATGCTTGGAGCCCAATTCTGGCATTCAGCCCACAGCCTCGCCTGCCTTCTTCCTTTTTGTTACCTTCTCCACCTCTTAAATTCAGGCATTAATCTCTCTTTAACACTTACTAACAAGGGCTGGGCTTTTTAATGGGCAGAGTTTATGAAGCAAGGGAGATTTTCACATAGAGTGAATATGGCACGGGGGTGGGGAGGCCAGGGCCACGGAGGATTGTGCTTTCTCTCCCATTGTTTCCAGAGATTCTCTCTTTCTCTGATTTGAGGATTAATAGGAGATTAGGATCAGGGGTTAATTGTGTGCTTCTCCTGCTACTGCACTGAGGAGAGGCTGGTAGGTGGATGTGGACAGCAAAGCGGAAACCTCCAGCAGGCACTATCTAGGCAGAAGCTCAACAAGTGTAATGATTCTTTCTTCTATTTCCCTGGTGAGGCACCAGGAGGGTCTTTTCTCCTCTCCTTACAGCCCTCCACTCTTGCTCTCCTTGCAGGCCAGTTCTTTCCTAACTTTCTTTAAATCCCTTTCCTCTAACAGGGTGTATAGACCTTAGTTAGAAAAATAGGTAGTCTCTAAATGGGATTGCTCTTTATTGTTAATGAAATGAGTGCCCAGGGACTGGGCTTCCCCTCCTCTTGCCCTTGGTTTGATGTGGTTGTATCCAGTGCTATCAGAGGAACCCTTCCTTCACTCAAGTGTGTTCCCCTGCCCAGCTCTCTCCGTAGACTCCTCCTGGGCTGAGCTTTCCCTGCTCTTAGGAGTCAGGAGTGACTCTTGCTGGGATGGAATGACTCGTCTTTGGGGCTGCCTCATGAGCGGCTCTTGTGAACCCGGATCAGTTCCGATGTGTAAACTCTACCGCCTGGCCTTCAGCGAACAGATATAGATTTCTGCCACCTTCCATGACCCTACAGTTCATGGGACTGGGTCTGGGGCAGTGACTTGACTCTCGGTTTGGGGCAGTGCCAGAGGCACGCATGGAGGTGTGATTCTAGGTGAGTCCTGTGGAAAACCTTTGGCCCACCAGCGAGTCACGGACAGAACATGCAGACTCAGGCCTTGGTGACATAAGCCCCGCATTGCTAAAACCGCGTGACCTCGAGGGCTGACTGGCCTGAAACCCCTGGATGGCGCTCTCGGCCACCCCCACCTCCCACCCCAACCTCCTGGGCTTCGGTCAGAATCCACAGCTCGTGCCCGAGGAGCGCTTCCCGCCTCTGGCACCCTACCTTCGCTCAGCTCCAGGGAAAAGGGGAGAGGGCAGCTTTCTGCAGTCAGAGGAAGAGTACATTTTCTTTGGCTGCTCTACCCTCTAAAGTAGGGCGGCCAGCTGAAGGGGACGCACTTTTGAGGGGCCCAGAGCTTGTCCAAGCTTCCCTCTGCTCCCTGAAGACTGCACTGAGCTGGGCGCAGTTCTCGGGAACTGTTTCCACCCAGATTGCTGGGGGGCGGGGGGGTGGGATGCGGGCAGAGCCGAGAGGCTGTCCAAGTTTGGGAGAGAGGAAAGTTTCTCCCAGGACTCGACCTTGGCCTCCAGCAATCGCGACAGCTAAAAAGGGGTGTCTCGCTTCAACAATAGATCCCCGCGGACCTTCTGGCACCTGGTTCACCAGGGCCCGCGAACTCTGCCTCGGGAGACTTATTGAAATCAGGATGCTCAAGCCGGGAGGCGCGCAGTAGCCAGGAGGATGAGAGGCCCGGGTTTGGGCTAGGAAAGCGGCCTTTTAAAACAGATGTCAGGGGCTACTGGGAATGCAGCCCCGAGCCATGAGAAAAAAGTTAAAGGCGAGATGACACGCACTGAATTGGGGCAAACATTGGAAGAGGGGACAAAACTGCGTGCTTGAGCACCGGGGTGCGGGAAGGCGGGGACAAAACCCTTATCCAGTGGAAATTAAAACCTTGGGAGTAGGTGGGGGCTGCTGCGCGCCCTTCACCCTCAGTTCCCCTATTAAGGATTCCGAGTCCCCATGCACTCCTGTCCTCTGGCTCCTTCCTTCCTCTCCGCTCGGCCGGTGAGAGGCGGCCGCCGGCGCCCCAGCAGCAGCTAGATGTCAGGCGAAGCCCGGAGCGCGGAGCGCGGAGCGCGGGGAAGGGAGGGGAAGGGAGGGGAGGGGAAAGGAGGGGTGGGGCGGGGAGCGCGCGCGGGCTCGGCCAGTGCGGGGTGGTGGGCGGGCTGAGCCCGGGGACTGCGCGGGAGGGGGGAGGGAAGGGGGGCAGCTGTGGGCAAGGAGCCGGGCTCGGCCGCCAGCACTAAAGATGGAGAGGCGCCGGGGCCTTGCAGGGGAGGGGGCTCGGCGTTGACGTGGGACGCGGCGGAGGCGCAGCAGCCGGTGGTGATTTGCTAACCTCGCAGCAGAGAGGAGTTGAGGGCGATGAGAGCGGGTACTGCGAACTGCCGGGCGATGCTGTCGCTGCCGCCGTGATACGGAGAGCAACAGTTCCCCAGCAACACCCCTCCCCGACACAGGCACACACCCCCCGACAGGCACGCACACCCACCCCACAGTGCCCGGCTCGGCTGCGGTGAGTGAGGGGCCGGGAAGAGGCGCACCGCCCAGCCAGCGCCGCGCGCTGGGGCTCCCCGGGGCTGGAGAGGTCTGGGGGGCGCGCGCTCGCTTCGGCCACTCGGCCGCTGGGCTTGTGCCTTTTTTATTTGGCGTGTTCCCTTCCTGCCGCTGCAGCCGTCGCCGCCACCGGTTGGGGGTCGGCTAGAAGGGGGAGCCCCGGCTGTCAGCCTGGGCGCAGCTGCCTCCTCAGCCCTTCCTCTCCAGGGCACGGTCGGGGTGAGAGGTGGGGGGCGTAGCGGTGTGCGGGGGCTGAGGGCGTGAGCAGAGGGGTCGGGGATCCGGAGGCTTTGTACCGCCAGGGGCTGGCAGAGGAACAGAGCCCGTGGGTGCTCTTATGTATGCGGACCGGTGCGCGGGCGCGAGATAAGGTTGTGGTTTATTTATTTGTGTGTTTATTCGCCGGCCGGCTGGGAAGCTAGGATCGGAGGAGCTGACGAGTAGATCTGGGGGCGGAGGGAAACAGGACTGGGACTGCTTACGTTTTGTTTCTCTTTGAAAAAACGTGGTGGGCTTTTTCTTGATTGGACTTGATCCCCCCCTTTTGCAGGGGAGGGAGGGAAGCTCCAGAGGGTCTCCAGCGCTGCGGGCCCTCCTCGGCTCTCGGCGGGACCGGCGGTGACTCCGGAGCTCGCCGTGCGCTCCCGGCCGCTCTCGGTGGGTGCCGGTCTCTGCACCTGATGCGTTCGGGATGCCTTTCCCACCCTGGCGCGCCTGCCGCTAGCTCGCACAGCGCCTCGCACACTCCCGCACGCGCTTGAAATGCGCACGGTCCCGCCAGCCCGCTGACCCACTCGGACGCACAGAGCACTCCGCACCGACTCGCTCGCCGCCTCCCCGAGACGCTCGCACCGTGCTTGGGCCGGGCGCGCCGGCCGCTGGCGCCGCTGGCCAGAGGCCCGGGACCCAGCCGGTCGCTCCCGGGGGGTCACGGCCCTGGGTCGGAGAGGGAGGGGGGGCAGACCCCTTCTCGCCTTTCCTCCCACAACTCGCTGCGGGGCTTTTGTGCTGCCCCTTCGCCGCGGGGCGGGTCCGCCTCCCCTGCCGCTCTCGCCGCGGAGTCCAGCCTGCCCGGACTGTCGCCTTTCCTCCCCGTCTCTTTCGCTTTCCCTCGTCCCTAGCTCAGCTCTCCTTCTTTCAGGAGTCTAGCTCCTCGGGAAAAGTTGCTTCCCCAAGTTTGCTGAAGTCGTCTCCAAGTCTCGGTGGGGGTCGCTGGGAACTGGGGGCGTGTGAGAGCGCGGTCGATCCCCACAGCTCGGGCGGGTTATCGCCGGCTCTTCCCCGCGCCGCCCAGCTGGACGCTGCAGCCAGCGCCAGCCGGATCGCGGGCGCCGAGCGGCGGGTGGGGGAGACGGCTGCCCGTGGGCGCCCAGATTTCCCTCAGGACCCAAAAGGCTTGTTTCAGGGCGCCAAGCTTCCATTCTTTTGGCTGTTCCCTCCTACTTCTCAGAAACCCCGATGTCTGCGGGAAAGCACGCGGTGGCTCGGCTCGGCTGAATGGTCATCCCACCCTTGACGGCCTCCATCCCCACGCCGGGGTGGGCAGCAAAAGTGTCTTGACCAGCCGCCCTGTGAATCCTTTCTGCGTGAGCTTGGTGGCTCCTGAACTGATAGAGCTCCTTCTGGGGGTGGAGGCAAGCAAGCAGTGTTCGAAGAGTGAGGGAGAGACCTTGCTGTTCCTTGCTCTCAGTGCATTCACTGCAATGTTGGTCGCTGTAAGGCAGACACGGGGAGGGCCCTGGGCCTGCGCGGTCTTTCTAACACTCCTTTAAGCGAGGTTTAGAGTCTAGGAGCCCTCTTATTGATCCCGAACAGGCTCTGGGAGAGGCCTTTGTTTCCCAGCCCTGTCTTCCCTTCGTACTGGTTGTAACTCACACCACAGATGCTGGTGCCAATATAACTTCCAGCGCCTCTGAGCCATGTCCAGCATCCCTTGCTGCCCCTGGTCACAGGACTTGCAGACTCCTTGGAGCCTGTGGGACACACGTGGAGTTCACACACCCAGCCCAGCATGATCACTCCTGGCTATAGGGGACCATATTTACTATGGTGTCTCGCCATACCTTAATGACCCATCCTTCTTCGTTTTTTAGATCCTCCTGTCCACCGGGCGGTTGTGGGCAGAAGGGTAGGTACAACACCTTATATAAGTCTGTGTGTGTTTACACACACACACTTTTTTTTTTTTTCTTCTGAGACAGAGTTTTGCTCCTGTTGCCCAGGCTGGGATGCAGTGGCGCAATCTCGGCTCTCCGCAACCTCCGCCTCCCGGTTTCAAGTGATTCTCCTGCCTCAGCCTCCCGAGTAGCTGGGATTACAGGCGGGTGCCACCGCGCCTGGCTAATTTTGTATTTTTTGTAGAGATGGGGCTTCTCCATGTTGGTCAGGCTGGTCTCGAACTCCTCACCTCAGGTGATCCGCCTGCCTGGGCCTCCCAAAGTGCTGGGATTAGAGGCGTGAGCCACCGTGCCCTGCCCCACACACTCTTTCTGTCTGTCTCTGGCTGGTGTACATACACACAGTTCAGATTTTATATTATACATACAATAACTTTGAGGTTTCCGTGGGTAGAAATGACCCAAGTTAGTGTGTGGGTTGTATGTATGTTCCTGTTAGTACCTAGGGATGGGGACAGGGCTTGGGTCTGCCAGTGCTTTGCAGCCCTGAGAACAGTGGCAGGCCAGAGGCCAAGGCTGATGGTGAGAGGATAGCCTTTGCGGAGGAGAGCCCAGTGTCCATGGATTTCTGTGGGCCATGGCTACAGGCTCCTGGCCTCCAATGAGTTTGACTCTGCTTCTGGGGCTCCTGTAGTGAGGCAGAATTTGGAAAGACTTTGTTTTAAAGATAGGGTTTGACATCCAGGGGGCTGGTGTGAAGCTGACAAGGAAGGGGCTAAAGTCTTGCTAATTTTAAGTAAGTGCACTTCGTCATAATGAATGTTGGCCTTGCCTAGGGAGCCCCTACTCTCAGATACAGAGAAAGCTGAGGACTTATAGGACATCACTACAATTTTCATTTCACTTCATCTAACAGATGTCATAGAGTAGTGAATTAGGCATCTGCTGTGGCAGAACCTTCTTTTTACTCTCGGCATCCCTGGGCTTGAAAGGCAGATTTGTAGATTTCTAGGAAGCTACTTCAATTAAAATCTCTTAAGATCCTCTTGCTAAGGGCTTGGCAACAGGGAGGAGAGGGCATGTTGTAGTGGTTGAATTCTTACTTTTAGGGACACTGATGAATTTGTCTTTTGTTCTCTCATCTCTTTTGCTTCTTCCCATCTTCTTTCTCCTAGCCTCCTCTATTGGCCCAGGAAGTCCACCCAGCCCCGCCACGCACAGCCCAGAAGGAAAGAAAGCCTCATGCCTGAGCCGAGGGGAGCACCATGGATCTGACAAAAATGGGCATGATCCAGCTGCAGAACCCTAGCCACCCCACGGGGCTGCTGTGCAAGGCCAACCAGATGCGGCTGGCCGGGACTCTGTGCGATGTGGTCATCATGGTGGACAGCCAGGAGTTCCACGCCCACCGGACGGTGCTGGCCTGCACCAGCAAGATGTTTGAGATCCTTTTCCACCGCAATAGTCAACACTATACTCTGGACTTCCTCTCGCCAAAGACCTTCCAGCAGATTCTGGAGTATGCATATACAGCCACGCTGCAAGCCAAGGCAGAGGACCTGGATGACCTGCTGTATGCGGCCGAGATCCTGGAGATCGAGTACCTGGAGGAGCAGTGCCTGAAGATCCTGGAGACCATCCAGGCCTCAGACGACAATGACACGGAGGCCACCATGGCCGATGGCGGGGCCGAGGAAGAAGAGGACCGAAAGGCTCGGTACCTCAAGAACATCTTCATCTCGAAGCATTCCAGCGAGGAGAGTGGGTATGCCAGTGTGGCTGGACAGAGCCTCCCTGGGCCCATGGTGGACCAGAGCCCATCAGTCTCCACCTCATTTGGTCTTTCAGCCATGAGTCCCACCAAGGCTGCAGTGGACAGTTTGATGACCATAGGACAGTCTCTCCTGCAGGGAACTCTTCAGCCACCTGCAGGGCCCGAGGAGCCAACTCTGGCTGGGGGTGGGCGGCACCCCGGGGTGGCTGAGGTGAAGACGGAGATGATGCAGGTGGATGAGGTGCCCAGCCAGGACAGCCCTGGGGCAGCCGAGTCCAGCATCTCAGGAGGGATGGGGGACAAAGTTGAGGAAAGAGGCAAAGAGGGGCCCGGGACCCCGACTCGAAGCAGTGTCATCACCAGTGCTAGGGAGCTGCACTATGGGCGAGAGGAGAGTGCTGAGCAGCTGCCACCCCCAGCTGAGGCTGGCCAGGCCCCCACTGGCCGACCTGAGCACCCAGCACCCCCACCTGAGAAGCATCTGGGCATCTACTCTGTGTTGCCCAACCACAAGGCTGACGCTGTATTGAGCATGCCGTCTTCCGTGACCTCTGGCCTCCACGTGCAGCCTGCCCTGGCTGTCTCCATGGACTTCAGCACCTATGGGGGGCTGCTGCCCCAGGGCTTCATCCAGAGGGAGCTGTTCAGCAAGCTGGGGGAGCTGGCTGTGGGCATGAAGTCAGAGAGCCGGACCATCGGGGAGCAGTGCAGCGTGTGTGGGGTCGAGCTTCCTGATAACGAGGCTGTGGAGCAGCACAGGTAGGCCCCGCTCCAGCCCCGCTCCAGCCCCGCACCTGATGTAGGACTTGAGGCCCTCACACCCCTCCTTCACACCCTGGCTGCTCCCAAGTTAGAGGCCTGGCTCCCCTGTCCTGGCAATTTGTGAAAAACCCGGAACACTTCTAAAGTTCTGGCAGGGGAGGGGAGCAGATTTTTTAGAGTGTAGTAAGGGGGCCTAGGATCTTTCCAAAAAGCACCAGGGGACACTCATGGGCTCAGCTTCTTAATAGGCCCTTCCCTTTGTTTTTTGCTTTTGGGCGCCTGTTTGTTTTTTCTGCTATTTGGTCTGTTCTCCTTTGCTTGGAGTGACTGACAAAATGGAGAGAAGGAGAAAAGGAGTGGGATGAGGGTCTCTTGTGTCCTGGATCTGACCAAGTTACTAGGTTTCAGGTCCTCGGGTTCCCATGCAGTGGTCCCTGTGAAGACAGGCTGTCCCTTTCTGCAGCTCAGGAGAATGGGAGGGGCTGGAGGCTACTTAAGCCACAAGAGCAGCTGCAGGTTCCAAGCCTTATTCCTGGTGAAAGTTAATCTCCTTGCTCTGTCTCCCTTCTCATTCTCTGATCCTGCACATGCGTTTAGGGGGAATTGATTTAAATGCGAGGGGAAAGGATGGGTATAAGAGTCTTGGTCTTGCAGCCTGTGAAGTCTCATTCTTATCCCATCTCTGCTCACACTGAATTAAATGCCGCTTCAGGCTAGCATTGGCTTCCCTCCGGCTTCCGTTTCCTTCTCTATGAAATAACCATTCATTGAGCTCTTATGACATGTTTGGTTCAGTACTAAGCACTTTCCATGAGTTGCATTTTCGTTACAACAGCCCTTTGAGATAGGTAATGTCCTTCTTTTTTTTTTTGGATGCGAAGTTTCACTCTCCTTACCCAGGCTGGGGTGCAATGGTGTGATCTCGGCTCACCGCAACCTCTGCCTCCCAGGTTAAAGTGATTCTCCTGCCTCAGCCTCCCGAGTAGCTCGGATTACAGGCATGCACCACCATACCCGGCTAATTTTGTATTATTAGTAGAGACGGGGTTTCACCATGTTGGTCAGGCTGGTCTCCAACTCCCGACTTCAGGTGATCTGCCTGCTTCGGCCTCCCAAAGTGCTGGATTACAGGTATGAGCCACCGTGTCCAGCTGGTAATGTCCTTCTTTTACATGGAACAATACTAAGGCTCAGATGTCAAGTCTCTTTTCCAGGGTCACGTAGGTAGGAAGAGGCAGAGCTGGATTCAAATTTAGGTCCTTACCCCCTGGTACTTTGCTGCCTCTTGGAGTCATTTAGACTTGAAGAGGATCGTGTCTATGGAACAGAGGGTTTTGAAGATTTCTTATTGGAAGTGGAGTAAATAACAGAGGGGATCAGTAGCGAGTTTGGTTTTTTTTTCCTTGCTTCTGTCATAAACCATGTGCCCAACATTTTACCCTCTAGTTTCTGGGTCAGATGAATGGAGTCAAGAAATCCAGCTTTCTGTTGTCATTGACGACAGCATTTTGCTGCACACCCTGTGGTCTGCTGTTTTGCTGATCTTGGGTGGATTCTCCACTTCCTCCCCCTTCACCCCCATTCCCCTGTTGCTCGTTCAGGTACGGGGGATGTGAGTGAGAGGGGTTGGGGTGGGGATATCTGGAAGTTGATCTCATCACCCCTAGCCGGAATCTGCTCTGACCCTGCCTCCTCGACAGCTCAGAGGCTTACCTTGTGGAAAGTGCGGCAGAGCTAAACGTAGCCGACTTTTTCCAGTGGGTGCGAAAAATAACCGCCACTAAGGTGTGTCTTCTTGATGCTTGTACCACTCAGAAATAGACTGAGGTTGTGTTTGTTTTTGCTCAAACTTTCCTAAAGAGGAAACCTGCTCCCCAAAGTTGACCAGATAGATGTATCATCTTTCCGGATGTGAATTATTTCGGCTGTGTGCTATGAGAACTGGGTATGGTGGAAAGTAATTGTTTTTCTGGCTCTCATCAGGTCCTGGTTCCTGGTTGTTTTTCTGTACCCGAGAGGGCCACAAAATATACCACTCTCTTGAGAGTTCCAAGTTCCCCTTCAGCAAGACCCTCATTCCTCTGGGGAGAGAGGGAGAGTTGGCCGTGTTATATTCGAAAGAGCCTGGGTATTGGAATTGGCCATATTTAGTGGTGAGAGCCTGTGATACTTATTTAACCTTTCTGGGCCTTGTTTCACTCACTACTTTTTTTTTTTTTTTGAGACGGAGTCTTGCTCTGTCACTGGGCTGGAGTGCAATGGCGTGATCTCAGCTCACTGCAGTCTCCACCTCCCGGGTTCAAGCGATTCTCCTGCCTCAGCCTCCCGAGTAGCTGGGACTACAGGCGCCTGTCACTATGCCCAGCTAATTTTTTTTTTATTTTTAGTAGAGACAGAGTTTCTCCATGTTGGCCAGAATGGTCTCGATCTCTTGACCTCACGATCCACCCACCTCAGCCTCCCACAGTGCTGGGATTACAGGTGTGAGCCACCGCGCCCGGCCTTCACTCACTTCTTAAAATGGAGATTCTCAACAGGGTTGGTGCTGAATTAATGAAGTAAGATCCAGAAATCACTAGAGCTGTGATGGGCACATAGTCACTGCAGCGGTGAAGAACTGAATGTCTGTCCCGTGTGTTGTTTAGGCCTCATCTCTGCATGGTTCTCATTGGCTCTGAGTTCTAGTGTGTAGTGTCCACAGTGCTACCCTCCATGGGGGTTGCGTTGACTGTGAGGTGGTGCAGAGAATGACTCTGTCCTTGTGAGCATATGACAGCAAGACACTGGCCCTGGAATCCTCGGTGTCACATGTGGGCTGCTGACAGGAAGAATGTGCTTTTGTTGTTATTGTTGTTGTTGTTGTTGTTGTTGAGGCAGAGTCTTACTCTGTCGCCCAGGCTGGAGTGCAGTGGCATGATCTCGGCTCACTGCAACCTCTACTTCCCGGGTTCAAGTGATTCTCCTGCCTCAGCCTCCTGAGCAGGTGGGACTACAGACGTGCACCACCATGCCCGACTAATTTTTGTATTTTTAGTAGAGATGGGGTTTCACCATGTTGGTCAGGCTGGCCTGGAACTCCTGGCCTTAAGTGATCCACCTGCCTCGGCCTCCCATAGTGCTGGGGTTACAGGTGTGTGCCACCCTGCTGGGCCGAGAATGTGCTTTTGACTGAGGGTGGAAAGTCAGCGGGTGCCGCCCAAGAAGCTAGAGCCAGGGGCAGTGCCTTTGGTGGGAAGCTTGGGGGTCTAAAGAAATCAGAAAGGGGAGAAAATAATCCTGTGTGTGCTGGGCCCTCAGTCAGATCAGCAGCCCCTTGGGTCCCAGCTAGATGTACTTTGTAGAAGGCTTTTTTTCTCCCCCTCACCCTCAAAACTCCAGGATTAATGTGCTATTCCCTTTTTTCTACTGTTCTCTGTCTCCCCCCAACCCATCAGCAGTCTGAGAAATGCTATGGTGGAAAAAAAACAACAGCCCTATAACCAGTACAAACAAAAAGCCAAGACCAAAAAAAATCAGAAGGGGAGATTTTGATGCCAGGAAGCTGTGGCATTCACTGGAAATGTATCAGTGATAAAATAACAGGCTACAGGGTTTATTTTATTTTATTTTTAAGTCAATAGGCCTGAGTGTTGGTAAAGACTAGATACCCAGCAATCCTTCTTGCATTTCTTCTTGGGGTGGGGGGCAGAAGGGAATGGAGAGGAAATGAGGGCAGATTGCTTGTAAGTGAGGCAGGAAGGCAGGGAGTTTATTATGGAATGTCATCGGTAAGTTTCCCCATGATTTGATCCCAAGCTGGTGTGGAGTGAAGGGTAACCTGTTGGCTCAACAGATAGTGAGAATCAAACTTAGTGGAGTTGTAGATCCCGTTTTCTGCAGCGGACAGCAAGATGTACAAGCCATCCACTGCAGGAATGATGTGCTGTAAAAGGGATGCAGTGTCAAGTGTAGCCATGGATGGATGGGAAGTCCAGACAAAGGCACCACACAGGTAAATCCAATGGGACTGAATTACCTAAACGAACCAGAAGGAAGTCAGAACAGTGGGAAGATCTGATAGATAAGCAGTATTCTGCAGGCAGATGAAGGAGCAAGCTTTGGGCCCCCAAATCTTCACCAGTGCGTCCACATTACAGAGGATAATGCCTGAGGGAGGGGAAGATCATCTCAGGATTCTGGAACACTGGGCTCTCCCTTTCTCATTCCAAAAGGCTGGAGCAGTTCTGCATGCATGTAGGCTTCTCTGGATATGGTCTAGGAACCAGCTCATCCAGGCCAAGTGCACCTGATCATTCTCAGAGTTACGTACATATGCGATAAGATTGCAGGGAACAGTATAGTTGACTTAAGTGTGAACACAGTCCTCATTTATAGTCCCTAGTCTCCCATGGCTCATACAGCTTGGTCTTTATGTGTTTCTGAATTTAGTGCTGCAGAGGCACAATGGGGTCTGGTTTCTGGATCTTATACAGACAAGCACTTAGGTCAGCTGCAGTGGATGTCCTGCGCTGACACCGTCGCAACTCTTGCCTGTTTCCTTTTTTTTTTTGGAGATGGAGTCTCGCTCTGTCTCCCAGGCTGGAGTGCAGTGGCGCAATCTCGGCTCACTGCAAGCTCTGCCTCCCACGTTCACGCCATTCCCCTGCCTCAGCCTCCCGAGTAGCTGGGACTACAGGCACCCGCCACCATGCCCGGCTAATTTTTTGTATTTTTAGTAGAGACGGGGTTTCACCGTGTTAGCCAGGATGGTCTCCATCTCCTGAACTCGTGATCCGCCCGCCTCGGCCTCCCAAAGTGCTGGGATTACAGGTGTGAGCCACCGCGCCTGGCCTCTTGCCTGGTTCTTGAAGGGATTCTCAGGAACCACAGCGAAAGTCTGAGCCAGCTTTCTGAATCCATGTGTACAGCCCTTCCCAGAGGCTTTGTGGAGCCAGCTCTATGGTGCATGAGCTTTGTGGCTAAGATATCAGAGTTCTGCCTGGCCCTTGGCCTTGGTCTCTCTCAGATGGTCAGCTGCTCTGTTTTTAGTGGTTGATCATGTAGAAGGCCAACAGGTGTTGACCTTGGTTGAGGCTACTTTTGGGATTTTTGAGGTTTCCTGAGACTTTTGGTTTTCTTTCAGCATCCCGTCCAGAACCTCTGATGTCAAACTAAATTCTGTTTGGAAAAGGGTATGCTGTAGAATAATGATAGCCACAGCAATAATATTAATAATACCTTTTATCGGTTGCAGCATTTTCTTCTTTGCAAAGCACCTCTAATGACTTTATCTCTCTTGCCTTCCTTGAGGGGGTACAGGTCCATAATCCCATATCTGTGATAATGAAGTCTGAAAAGCTCTGAAAACTGAAAGGTTTGCAGTAAACCCATTTAGTGGCAAAACCTGATCTGAACTGATGTGAGGCTATATTTATCCTGCTTAGTTTGAATATTCATATGTTTTGCTGCAAAAATATTAATGTGTTTGATTACAGAGTGCTGCCCTAGACTCCGGTGGGGCTGTTAAACACGATAGGTGTCAGAGTACCTTTCTAAAGTCTGAACAGTTTTGGTCGTTGAAGCACCTGAAGGTTTTGGATAAGGGATTATGAACGATTATCATTCTCTATTGACAAATGAGAAAAATGAGATTTGGAGCAAGTAAGTGACTTCCCATGGTCACACAGCTATAAATGGGTAGAACCAGGCACTCAGCTTGCCTTCTAATTCACAGTCCTGGGCGCTCTGCACCAGGCCATATAAGAACATAAGCATTGCTCTTCTGGGTCAAATCCATCTGACCTAGTCTTTGGTTGCCAACACCATCCCTAAGATACCACCATTGGAGGCTACAGCCATCTTCCTTGACGTCAATCCTAAAGGTCAGGTGTATACCAGCTTCTCTTAGTAGCTATTTATGGCTGCCTTGTCATTCACAGATTTGCCAAAATCCTTTTTGAATCCATTTCCATTTCCAGGAAGTATCCTTTTTAGGGGTGATGAATGACAAGTTTTTAATCTCCTGGGCTCCTGGAAATCTGGTCTTTTGGAGAGGTTGTTGGTTGTGAAGATAGGAAGATGGCAGAAGGCTTTGTAGTGGCGAGGCCAGGTCTAGACCCAGCTCTGCGTTTTTCGGCTCTGTCACCGTTGACATCGTTTTTTTCATTGTGAGCCTTAACTTCTTCATTTTTAAAACTAGGTACTTCAGTGAGCTCTTTCTGGATTGTTGAGCTCTTTAAAAAATTCTTTTATTCTTTGTGTACCCACTTATATCTTCATGAAGTCCTTTTGGTTAATTGAATTTTGCTGTTTTGGAATCTGGATTGGCAGTTCAGCCAGCTAAATAGGGGGTCAGTTTGATTTGATTCTGTGTGTTCTGACTTTTTTTTTTTTTTTTTAAATACTTTAACCTGCTTAGGGTTACGGAGCCATCTGGGATCTAGACAACTCTTGGAACTTTTGAAGATGATTTCCTTTATTTTATTTTCAATGGAGGAAAGTTGCCCACTCTTTCATCTCAGTGAGAAGTCCCATTTTAATTTACCGTCACTATTGGATGGAGCCGCTAATTGCTGGGAGGGAGAAAGCTATAGTTTAGCAACACGTTTTCCTCCTGCTCGTTCTAGGAAAACTATTATGAATCCTTAAAATAGTGATTATCCTAAACTGTTAAAATCAAATTCTATTCACAGCTCTTTGATTTCTTGCTAATTCAGGAGAGAAACTTTTCCAATCACTTTAATTTTTTTTTATTAATTTAAAGCAAGCCCTGCTGAAAGCCCAAGTATATATGACTTAGAGTCTTACTAAATGAATACAGGTGTGCCTCAGTTTGTCCATTGGAGGGTTTCTGAATTTTCCATAACTAAAGATTTTCTATTCTGTTTTGGCTGGGTGCGTGGGGTGAAAGCTCTTACTCTCTGGCAGTTGTTTAAGTAGTAAGAAATTTGCTACAACTCTCCCCCAACCCCACCTTTTTACAGATAGGAAATGAGCATGTTGACTGTCCAGGTCAGACTTCTGATTTTGCTACTTACTAACTGTGACAGTGGTTGTGTTACTTAACTTCTCTGTGCCTGTTTGCTCATTTGTGAAACAGAAATAATAGTAGTACCTACTTCATTGGGTTGTTATAAGGATTCATCAGAAAATATTTATCCTGTGTGAGGAATGGTGGCACAAAGTAAGTGCTCCATAAGTGTTTGCTAGGGTATTTTTCTTGTCATTGTGTGAAGTAGGTCATGCTAGCCATGCAGGGTGAAAAATGTGTTCATGTTGGTCCAGATCCTGCTTTCTCCCTGAGACCGTTCTTCTGCATAGGCGTCGATCCGTACAGTGCTGTAAAACTGCTGCCTCGGGCACCTCGTGTTTGGGGCTGAGACATTGCTTCTGCGTCTTCCCCAGAAGCTGATCTCTTGTACTGTGGTGGCCAGGGTACTCTTTGTCCCATTGACCTGAGGCCTGGTGAGTCATTCCAGTTCTCGTTTAAATTTAGCCGGGCAGCGCTCCACTGCCATCGGGTCCAAATGCCAGGGAGGCTCACTGATGCGGTGTCCTGTTACCTGTGCACGTGGCCAGGCGTGCACATCACTGTGCTTATGAGAGAGATGAAGAACACAGATACCACCTTACTGATGGGGGTCCTGGGGCTGGGCTTGTGGGTGTTGGGGGTTCCAGAGCTCCTTCCCTTTCCTGCCTGTCAGTGCAGGATGCTTTTAAAATGTGGACTCAGCAGACATTGTTTTGGGTGCTTGCTACATGTCAGATTCTGTGCTAAGTGCACTCACAGCCAGCATCTCTGTAAGCCCTCTAGCTGTCCTGTAAGGTGGGTATCAGTTTCACATTCTCAGATGGGCCGAGAGAAGCCCAAGAGGTTAGTGGACTTTTCTCTAGTAAAGAGTTGTACAGGCCGGGCGCAGTGGCTCACGCCTGTAATCCCAGCACTTTGGGAGGCCGAGGCGGGCGGATCATGAAGTCAGGAGATGGAGACCATCCTGGCTAACACAGTGAAACCCCGTCTCTACTAAAAATACAAAAAATTAGCCGGGTGTGATGGTGGGCGCCTGTAGTCCCAGCTACTCGGGAGGCTGAGGCAGGAGAATGGCATGAACCTGGGAGCCGGAGCTTGCAGTGAGCCGAGATCATGCCACTACACTCCAGCCTGGGCGAAGGAGCGAGAGTGTCTCAAAAAAAAGAGTTGTACCAGGATTTGTGTTCAGGTCTTCTGGCTCCATGCTCTCTGCAGCTGGGTGACCAGGGGGCTCTTGGCTTCACCAGCTCTGGCCTCCTCACTTCCTCTGGTGGCTTCTTGCGAGGAGGAAGGTTACTGCAGAGGGTTCAGCTCTTTGGGGGCCCAGGCCACATGGATCCAAGGACTACTACGTCATCTCTTACCAACACAGAGAGATCAGCTTCTAGTGATAGAGGCCTTTTATGCTGACTTGAAAAACAGAAAAAGAGAGAAAAAAGAAACCCATTTACAAAAATAAAAATCCCATGCTGTTAATTTCATGCCAGCATAATCAGAAATTCCCCTTTCTACTGTTTCCCCTTAAAAGCCCCGGTGTCCTTATTATGCTGGTGCAGTCTGGAAAAACTATGGTTGGGTTTTGCCTACGTGAGGCTTATCTCTGCAGCTGCAAGGAGGGGATCCGGTACTTTATTGTCAGCATGGAAACTTTGGCTAAATACTTAGAAAAACCTTCTTAATTCTAAATTCCTAGCTCACTTTCAACTCTGTCCTCGGGACCTGATTTTCTTCGGTGTGAACAGATTGTGTTCAGCATTGCAGTAGAAAGGGTCCAAGTTAGGTAAGAGAAAGGACTTCCTGAGACACTGGGGTGTTACTGAGAAAGTTGTTAGAAGACTGTCACAGACATTTTGATGAAGGGGGGACATTCTGGGCCAGTTGAAGTGGTTTTTAGAGTTCTTTCCTCTTTAGGGCCATTTGGTTCCCCCAGAAATAAGAAGAAAAGACATATACACACACATAAACCACCACCATCAGGCTTGCTGAGAACAAGTCAAATGTGCCATCAAACCATCGTCTTAGTGGGAGATGGGGTGGCACTGCAGGGGCAGAAAGACTGATGTCTGATGGACTTGGGTTTGAATACTGGTGCTCCATGGTGAATTTGGGCAAATGTCTTCACCTCTGTGAAGCAGCAGTATCCTCTTCTGTGAAGCGAGGTTAGCCCCTACCTCTCAATGTGGTTTTTAAAGTATGTTAATGAGATCACTTGTAACCTAAAGCACACAGAGTGTGAGGCCACCTCCCTACTTCCCGCTTGTCTCATGACCCCAACCTGACAAGGGAGCCGCTGAGCCCCCTGCCACCCTCACCCCGCGTTGTGCTCTAAGTGGATTAGCTCAGCGTTGTGATCTTAATGCCATTAGGCCTGTTGGCACGGCTCTCCTTGCCATAGTGAGAAGCAGATGTGGCCGACCATAATGGCCCTTAGGGTGATCCATCGGGCCCACAGTGCTGGGGGCGACCATTATTAGTGTTAATTTGGGGGAGCTTTTTATGGTAGCTGGGGGAAATGTGGAGGGATTGTTGGAAATTTATTTAAGCTGTTCAGCAGGTTAGGTGCTGCTGGGATCTACTATGGCAAAACCTTAGCTCCCCCCACCCATCTCTTTAAGCAGCGTCCCTCCCCAACGCCGAAGCCCAGGCCTGATTACTTCCAGAGTTGGAGAGACAACTTAGCAGGCTCTTGTTTCTTGCCGATGTACCTTATTAGTAGCACCTGGCATCATAACCCACTAATGGGAACCAGTGCTCTCCTCCTGCGTGGCCAGTGACAAGTAGCCCTGTCAGCCGGAGCTTGCCGTGCGAGGAAGTTCCTATTAGCTTTATGGTCAGGAGAACTTGTCCTGTTCAGGAAATGAATGTTGCCGCTAAAGGTCCGCGGCCCTGACCCTGGTGGCATAACCTGTGCGGGCCGGGGAGACCCTGTGCAGGATGCTTGGGATTTCAGCCCCTCTCTGGTTCTTGTCATATGTAAAGAGGGAATCATTGTGGTATGTTGCAGCCTTGAACTTTTGATTTATGCAGTGAGGGCGACTTAACTGTTTCCATGCCTGGACGGCTGTGCAGTGACAGAGCCGTGTTGTGAGCGTATGTGCCTAGGTACGTGCGTGTGTGGGGTGCTCAAGGGGAAGGAGAGACCCCCCACGTGCTAGCAGGGGCTATTGCTGGGAGCGGGTGGATTTCATGGGAGGATTCCTTTTCTTTTTTCTTTTTCTTGCATTCTTGCAGCATCTAAATTTCCTGCTATTGTTGGCTGCAAAGTGGTAAGAAGCTGGAGAGCATTGTGTCTGGAATTGAACCTGGGTTCGAATTAATCTTCTGTCTCTTAGAGGCACTGTGACCGTGGCAAGATTCCTCACCACTCACTTCCTCATCTGTGAGATGAAATTAATAACTTCTGGTTCATACTGGTGGTAGAGCAGTGTTGTTAAGTAGGTGATGTATAGAGAATACATGGCCTAGCATCCGGCCGGTGGTGTGGCCTCAGGTTGTATACTTGAAAGGATGTGTATACTTCAGTATTTTTTCCATTGTAAAATTAAGGGTTTTTTTTTTTTTTTTTTTTTTCTTTTTCTTGAGACAGAGTCCTACTTTGTTGCCCAGGCTTGAGTGCAGTGGTGCAATCTCAGCTCACTGCAACTTCCACCTCCTGGGTCCAAGTGATTCTTGTGCCTCAGCCTCCCAAGTATCTGGGACCACAGGGGTGCACCACCACACCTGGCTAATTTTTGTGTGTGTGTGTGTGTGTGTATATATATATATATATATATATATATATATATATATATATTTAGTAGAGATGGGGTTTTGCCATGTTGGCCAGGCTGGTCTCGAACTCCCGACCTCAGGTGATCTGCCTGTCTCAGCCTCCTAAAGTGCTGGGGTTATAAGCGTGAGCCGCCGCGCCTGGCCTAAGTTTTTAAAAATTAAAAAGAATGGCATAGTGCTTTTTTGCTCTTTAACAGATCAAAAGTTTTTCCCCCCATCATGCCCAAAGTCCTAAAGAAAGGCTACTTAAGTTGTTCATTTTCTTTTGTTTCTCCCATGAGTAATGTTTCTAAGTGTGATTTTTGCAGAGAACAGCAGTGTCTGACCTCATTCTTGAGGGGAACTTTTCTGCCTGCCTCTTCTTGAGAAAAAATGTTTGTGAGTTGTCTGGCAAATGGTTGCATTACTTTTGCTGCTGTTGCTGCCGCTGCCGTTTTAAAGGCCCCTGGTGACAAAGGAGTGAACTGCACTTTCGGGGAAAGCGTGCCGGAATCTGGCCCAGAAAAGAGGGGCCGCTGGGGGAAGGGTTTGGAGATGACGCCTCCTCAGGAACTTTAAAAGAAATCTGTCCATCTGTCTCTGGCATTTATGGCATCGTTGACAGCAGTTCAAGGAAAAATAAAAATAAGTTCTTATCTGATTGCGGGGCTGATTGCAAAGCCAAAGGACTAGAGTGGCCAGCGAGTTGGGCGGCTGGATCTGGAGTTTTGGAGAAAGGGCCACTGGCTCATTTCTGGGCACGCACGCTCACGGAGGCAAGTTCTCACCTCCTTGTGGGCTTCTCTTCACTTTACGTGGAAAAACTGCGTACGTCTCAAATTAAAAGCAGCTCTTGCCCCGCTTAGAGCCGGTGAAAGCTGCTTCGAAGGCGTTTGTAGAGTAGGGATTGGAAATGTTCAATGCAAAAGTTAAATCGTGACAGTTGTCCCCTAAATGATCTGCTAAATTAAGGATCCGCTAACATTTGTGAGTCTACCTCCCTGCATCCCCCCCACCCCCACCCCCGCCCCCTTGGCAGAAGGGATAAAGATGGTACCTAAAAACAATGTGAAGCGGCTGCTAAATCGAGTGACTCTAAAAACATTTTTCTTTCCTTGAAGTTCAGTGTGGAAAACCAGACTGGACTTGTCAGGGATGCAGACCTATATAGGGCCCATGTGCCTGGCCCCTTTCCTCAATTTCTAGCACAATGGTTTTCATTGCCACCTCTCCCGCGCCTTTCCCCCTTCATAATTATCCACTATTTTACTTTCTGTGTCCTGACAGCTACAAGAGTAGTTTTTGTTTTTTTGAGCTGAGTAGCTGCTAAATATTCCCCAGCAGCCAGATTCAACGGCTAGGGGGGGAGAACAGGCCAAACCTTGGCATCCCCTGTTGCAAAAGTGAAAAATATTTCTGTTTGCAGTTAATTTTAGTGGCAAGCAGATCATGTTAACTGGATGTAATTGCTTCCAGATATGGCCGAGGGTTTTGTGTGTTGAGATGAAGGGTCTGGTAAGTGCTTACTTCCTGTGTAAATTAGCCTATTCCATTCAGTCTTTCATTCTGGCCAGTCCTGGATTCTGTCATTCTGCTCCCATTTTCCCCCTCCCCAGCCAGCAGCCTGGTGTGAGAAGCCGCTTGCTCTGTTCCTCTAAGTGTAATTCTTTTGTCACTTGGAGCCACTCTCCTCTTGGTTCTTGATGTGAGTTTGCCCTTAAAATAATGAGAAGGGTTTGAAAAGATGCCACCTGGACCCCAGGCCACCTCCGGCCTCTTTCCCAGCAAAGGCAGATCTGAAGAGCATCTCCTGGTCATGTGGGTTGCGTCTTGGAACCCAGAACTCCTGGTTTTCTATGCGTTTTTTTTTTCCTACTGCCCTCTGACCTCCGACTCTCACCTTGGAGAACACCTTCTCTTTCTCTCAATTAGTCCGACACCTCCTCAACCTGAACTAAGCATGTTCCAGTGGGTCCGAAATCTCAGAAAAAATGAAATGGCTGTTGCGCAGAGGAGAAGGTTGTGGCCACAGAAAGGAGTTGCCTCATCAGACGCGAAGCCGCCACCTTGCCTTGCAAAGCAGGCTGCACCTCCTGACACACCTGCACCTCCCTGCAAGAAAGGGAGGGGAAAACCCACCCAAGAGAAGCTTCTCCAGGTTCCTGTGGGTTTCCAGGGTTGCAACTGAAGAAAAGTGTTAAGATTCACGTTCTCCTAAATTCTGCTTTTGTCCTGTGGCCAGTCCCACATTCTTAGTGCTATTTGCATAAGAGGTGGCTGTTTATCTTCCTATATCAGCCCCACTGATAACCCCTGTGGTCTGTTTAACAACCTATGAGGAGTAGATTACTTGATAAATGCCAGTTTTTCCAATATGCAAAGATAAACTGTTGGGGTCAGGGTGAGGGGTGGTGTGTTATGAAGGAGGGGACAGGTGGGGAGCCAGGACCCTCTTTTAGATGGGGTGGAGAAGTGTGAAAGAGCCTGATGAAAGAAAACAGGTAGCTTGTCACATAAAACAGCTGCATTTATCATACGGTTGATCAGTTTCCGGCCCTCACCTACTTTTCTCCTCCTTCATGTGGACATGCAGAATCTCTGAGAACATTTCATCAAGTGGGTTGCCTATGCCCACATTAATACAAGACGGGAAAGGGTGGAGGTTATCTTTGCTTTTTAAGTTCCCATCTTTTTCTCCCTTGGTCCTCTTCCACCCCTACAAGTTGTTGGCTGGTAAGCAGTTGATGCTCAGAAAAATGATGTTCATCTGAAATCTTAAATGAGTGGACTTTTTCTACCTGCCCTGACTTTGCAGGTGCTTCTTGAAGAGCCAAGGAGAAAAGAAAACTTCTGACCTCATCACCTAGTCAATAAGCTGTCTGAGAATCAAACAAAAGAGTTTAGACTGGCTGCTAAAGCTAGGAACCCAGCTGATAGCTTTGTTTTGATGTCCTTGTAATGTTTGCGGATCGCAGAGGGTGCTATTTAGAGCAGGGGGCATCTACTGGGACAGACTCACTGGGAAGTTGAAACAGCTAGCTCAAAGTCCAAGAGATGCTAAAGATAGTGAAATACAGCCCAGGAATTGAGGGGGAGGGCGTTCCTCACTCAAGAAGGAGACTTTCTAGGAGGGGGCGGGAGTGGTATTTTCTAGGGACAGTATGGAATGAAGGGAAGAAGGTAGGCTTTAGGAGGCACCCTGTGGGAGGCTGAGGCAGGTGGGTCACCTGAGGTCAGGAGTTTGAGACCAGCCTGGCCAACATGGTGAAACCCAGCCTCTACTAAAAATACAAAAATTAGCTGGTTGGCGGGTGCCTGTAATCCCAGCTAGTCGGGAGAGGCTGAGGCAGGAAAATCGCTTGAACCTGGGAGGCGGAGATTGCAGTGAGCCCCGATCCTGCCATTGCACTCCAGCCCAAGACTTTGTTTCATTAAAAAAAAAAAAAAAAAAAGAAGAAGAAGGAGGAGGCACCCTGGATGAAGACTCAGGCTCCAGAATTTACTATCTGTATGTCTTGGGCAAGTGGCTTAGCTTCTCTGAGCCCCTGTTTACTTTTCTTTTGAAAATGACCACGTTGTCCATGGTGATGAGGATAAAAAACGTGTAAAGTGCATAGCAGAGTGAAGGTGTACTGGGTAGACACGTATGATTGCGCTGTAGTCCTGTTATGGCCCAGGGGAGAAACTATGAAAGGAACCAGTGAAATCTTTTGTTTTGGGCACTGCCAAATTGATCATAGTATTAACCCTGTGCTAGCAGCCAGCAGGTGAAATAATAGGTGGATAATGTTAGTACATTGTGAATATAAAAGTTTCCATTTGCGAAGTGCTACTGCTGTTCTAAAGAAGCCACGTTTCTAATAAATGATTGCTTAATCCTGTGATGCTGCCACAGCCCCACAGAGTTTGGAAATCTTTGGGAATTCTTTCTGAAGTGTGTGCCGCATTCTTTTGCTTTGCCTTTTGGGAGGGTAGATGTGACTATTGGAAATGGTCAAAATAATGCGGTAACAAATCTGGTGACTATAGTGAGTGATAAGCACCGTCGGCTGCTGTGTCTGACTCGGAAGGCAGATTCTGGAAGGGGTGTGTGTGGAAGGCTTGTTGGTTCAGCACTGGGGTGAGTGTTGGCCTTACTTCTTAGGTGAGAAGTGGACAAGGCCAAGGGGCTTTTGATTTCCAGCTACTGTGGCTGGACTCCCAGTGAGGAAGGAGTCGCTGCCATGGATTGCCTGGGACTGGGAAGACTCCTTTTAACTGCTGTAATGTTTCTGCATTTGTGGTTTGGCCTCCTGTGAGTTTGGGCTCCAGGGCGGCACTTCTGTTGTTAAAAGAAAAGAAAAGAAAACAAAACAAAACAAAAAAAACCAGGACTGTCACTGTTAGATGTTGGTTGGGGCTAGAAAGAATGGATTGAGTTTTGACCCCTATACCCCGGGGAGTAGGGAGGCCTGGGAGGCACAGTGGCCTGAGTTTGAATTCTGACTCTGCCTCTTTGGAAGGCTCTGGAAGGTTAAAGGAGCTTGTGTGTTCAAATCTTAGCCTGGTACCCGGCATATACTCAGCATGTATTTTTTCCCCTTTCCTGACAACGTTCCTTGCCCCGAACACTTGGATAGTGGAGAGAGGAATGTTTGCTTTTCCTCTCCATTGAACCATCACTCGCCCATCCACTGAGCCCGAGATTCACCTTAGGATTGTCTGTTGGACTTGGCTCTTTCGTGACCTAACAGTGCAGGGGCCTTGTGCTGAGCTGCACATGCTCGCTCTCGCTGGTGCTCCCTCTCTCTCTCTCTCTCTGCATTATTTATAGTAAACCATATTAGAACAGAGTGTTAAAGAGGAAGGATGAGTCATTCCCATTGAAACCATTGATGACATAAATAAAAGCAAAATGCTTACTATGTGTTTTGTGCAGTATTTAAGGCCAGGTTGTGCTAATTTGAATGCTCCCAAACTGGATCTGTGAAAGCGTACATATGTGGGAAAAAATTCAGGTTTAACTAGAGGGAAGTTATTTATTGAAAATCCATTTCAGTATCTGCTTTCTCCCTTCTATTTACTTCAGATCCATATTCATATCATGCTTGTTGTTCTGGCTAACGAGAGGAACTGGCTTATTCACCAGCTAAGGTTTGTTTATTTTCCGAAGGTTGAGGAATAGCACAGAGGGGTTGTTTAATTGTCCCTGTCTCCATTCCTCCTCTTGCCACCTGTTGAGGAAGGCACTCTCCACCTGCTTTGCAGGCGTGGGCTCTCAGTGTGTCCAAGAATCACAGTCAGAGCTGAAGGGCCCTTGGAATCATTTATTGCAACATGCTCATTTAGGGAGGAATAAGTGGAGGTCCAGAGAGGTTCTGTGATTTTCCCTAGGTCACACAGCAAGCTAGTGGCGAAACCAAGACCCTCACTCCCAGCCCACTTTAATTCTTCCTTCACAAGCCTGCCTGTGACTGCCCAGGTCTGTTCTCGGCTTCTACCAAGGGGGAGGCAAGACTAGAATCTGACTTGAGAGCAGTTTCAGATCTTTGTCTGTGAGGGGTGCTGGGGGGTTTCTGGCATGGTTACTTGCCTCCTGGGGCACTCATTAACCTCTCTGCTGCTGAGCCTGAGCAGACTAATGTACATCAATTCCTTAGGATTTACAGGCAATGCCCTATGTTGGGGGTTTTGAGACCCAAAGATTGCTAAGACATGGGACTTTTCCTTGAAGAGCTTATACTTTGAGTTAAAATATGTATGTTTATATCTGTGACAGAGAATAGGAAATGGAAAGACTATGATATATATATTCAGAGTTGAAATGACTTCTGTCTGGAGTGATTCATTTTAAATTTTAAAACCTTGTTGAGCACTTACTGTCTGCTGGGCACCCAGGTAGGCCCTGGGAATACTGTGATGAGCAAGACAGACAAGACATCTACCCTCCTGGGGCTTTCCTAATGGGGGAGAAAGATCCTTACTTAGCTAGCAGTCCTGTCCATAACTGTGTAAGGGTGATTTTGATACATGTTGGGAGCCTGCATGAAGTAGCGCATGAGTAGGATATTAAAGGATAAGTAGGTTTTGAAGACGGGGACAGAAAGAAGGAAAATCGTGATCAGGGCCAGGGGAGAAAACAAGGAGTAACTTTCTTTGGCAGGAATGAGGGTGATTCATGCTGGAATGGTAGGCTGGGGTCAGACTGTGGTGCTGTAAATGCGGGGAGAGAGATTAGAGAAGGCAGCGTGAGGAATGGAGAGAAAATCAGTTTGAAGTTGAGCAGACCCAGTTTCAGATTTTCATGCTGCCACTTGCAAACTGTGTGATCTTGGCCATCAAGGACTGTGAACTGGCTGGGTGCAGTGGCTCACACCTGTCTTCCCAGTGCTTTGGGAGGCCAAGGCAGGAGGAGTGCGTGAGGCCAGAAGTTTGAGACTGGCTTGGGCAATATAGCGAGACAATCTTTACAAAAAGAAAAAAATTAAAAATGCAGCTGTGAGCGCCCATAATCCCAGCTTCTCGGTGGCTGAAGAGGGAGGCTGGCTTGAACTTACAAGTTCGAGGCTGTGGTGAGCTATGATCACGCCACTGCACTCCAGCCTGGGCAACAAAGTGAGACCGTCTCTCTATTTCAAAACAACAACAACAACACCACCACACACCATGAACTGCAGCTTCTTCATTCCTACAGTGCAGTTACTGTGTGGGATAGTCTGAGGATTTGGGGTAGTGTACTTAACACACCCTGCACGGTGCCTGTAACAGTGTAGTTGCTCAATAAATATAACTGCTGTTTGTTTTAACTGCTGTTTCTTTTTGGACTTTATCCCGGAAGAGTTGGAGCCTTGGAAGGCATTTGAAAAGGAGAGTGACGTGACTGGAGTGCGCCATACTGATGCGACATCTACTAGGCATGTGTCTGACTGCCCCCTGTTCCTTCCCTGCCTTCACGAGCCCACCTGAAAAGGAGTTTAGTGGGTGATCATCAGCTCCTAAGGAGACCTCTCCCCTGCATCTTGTACCTGGCACTCTACCAAGATTTGATGAAAGGACATGAAATGGACCCTTGCCACCTCTCGGTGGGCGGGGAAGCTGGGAGAGGGGCCTGGGGAGAGGGGGTCTTCAGCTGTCAGGATCAAAGGAAGTGACACTCTGAAGCTGGTCTGCCGGACTGTTACCCGTCTCTCTGACTCTCTTTTAATAGAAACCCAGTCTCCCCTCTTGCCTCCCTGATAGCGAACAGCGACGCTATCTCCCGCGGGCCAGTCTCGGCTGTGGTCGTAGCACTACGCAATGTCTGCAAACCGACAGTGGCACGGGGAGATAAGGGCCCCGACGTTGTGTAACGAGGGGCATGGGCTGTTTGCCCGAGTGGCTCCTGGCCCCTGGGTAACTGCTAACCTCAACGGAGGAGCGGGCCGGCCTTGGAGACGCCGTTCCAGGGCCCCTCGCCGGTTCCACGGATGCCTTTTTGTGGTTGGATAAAGGAAGCTCATGTAGGCCGCCCACAGCGCAGCATGGCCTTGGGCTACGGGTGTTTGGTTGTTTTGTTTTTCTCTTTTCTTTGTCTTTTTTTTTAAAAAAAAAGAAGTTGAAAGGGGGACAGTCTTGCTTGGCACCTACCACCTTTAACCCAAAACCAAATAAAACAAACAGTTCCTAAATATAAATTAAACTTCAGCCTGCAGTATAGACGTCCTCCTTCCCTGCCCGAAACCCACTGGCCACTGGAGGCTAGCTTTAAGAAATTGGTTTTGGAGACTCTGGCTTGAAAAGGAGCCATGCCCACTTGTCTCACGTCCCAGTCGCTGGCTCCAGGGGGCCGTGGTAGAACATATATTGTACTTCAGCTGCCTTTCCCCTCCAAGCTTCCTCAGCCACCCACAGCCCTTTCAGATGAGCTGAGCCCTAGCACTGTGCCCTCTGCCCTCTTAGGGTGATAGAATCCACTACCCTGACATCTGGGGTTGCCCTGTTCTACCGGGATGGGAGATGGGCTGGAAGGGACTTCAGAGGCTCTCCCGTGTTCTGTACCACCCAGCTTCCCCTTGGATCCCTCCACCCCCACAGCCAGGAGAGGGAAGTAACTGTTCTTTGAGCAGGACATTTCATTTTCAAAGTATTCTTGATCCCCTCCCCGCCCCCCCCACCAAGAATTCTGCTCTGCGGATGATACTTGTAACTACATGGCTTCCTTATTTAGGCAGCAGTTTCTCTTCTGTGATTTTAGTTCCTCTCATGATTCTTATAACCCTCTCTCAGATACTTCCAGGATGATAAATCTTCTATCACTGTTTCATCTGATCACATCAGAGTGATTGTATTCTGTGACATAACCAGGTGGCTTTAATCAGTTGGTGGAAGAACCAGGCTCTCACCTCCATTGTTTAAGATGTTATGTTTCTACGAATCTGTCCACCGAGTGTCTCCATCCTATTGTTTCCATCGCATGCTCTCAGCTGATTTCCTTTGTTCTGGGCTGTCTGATTGCGCCCAGAAGCTGCAGTTATTTTATTTTATTTATTTTATTTTTTGGTAGGAGTAGGGGATTGATCTCTCGCTTGCCATTAGCTTGAATGGGTGGTCATGTCCAGGCTTACACATTGCTCCATGCCCACTGTAGGGGTCTGGCTTAGAGATGGTCAGGGGAGAGAAGGTGGTGATTTAAAAGATTTGGAGGCGGTGGCTTACATTGATTTTAGCTTATCTAACCCTTTAACTAGAGGCTGCTCTTCCCTCAAAGTGTCCAACTAGCTGTAACTTAAAGCAACAGAGAAATGTATATCATCCCTTTTCTTGCATTAATTAGGGCTGAGAAATTCATTATTTAGAGGGATAAGAGCTCCAGAGGAGGAGGGTTTTTTGAACTAATGTAGAGATCTGTGGCCAGCTGTGTGATTCTCAGGTAGCAGGTGAGGGGGTGGGGGTTGATGAGAGGGGTGAGAAGGAGCAGGTGCCAGGGTCAGGCAGGGGAGGGAGCCCCCACTCCATGCATCATCCCAGAGCTCTGTTCCTCCAAGCCCAGATCAGACACCCTTTTCCACATGGGGCCTCAAGTTAGAAATCCTGGGAGGAGGTCTCATTGCTCAGGATCATCTGGGAATGTTGTTTTCTGGGTTTAAAATACAGTTAATGTTTAGATGAACTGCTGTTCAGGCACATGGTCTGGCTAGCAAATGGTTAAATCCTGCATCCCGTTTTTAGTCATCAAGCCAGCTCAGATCTGCCCATCTTGGAGCCCTGTGCTTTCCTGCCTTAGTGGGCAGAGTCTAGGGGACCTGTGGAATGTTCAGTGATTGAGGACTCTTGTCCAGATTCCAAAAACCTACTGTGATGATGCTGTTCTGAAGCTGTGGTAGGCAGTGATTGAATGGAGTGTGTAGTGACCCCCAGGAATTCTTCAGAAGTTGTGATTTTGACGATATCTCTGATAAGTTGGGTTTTTAATTTGCTGGTTTATCCTAGAGTGGAGGCTGTGGCCCACAGCAAGTAGTACATTTTCCATCTCAGCCCAGTGCATGGACAGACGTACCTCAAACCAAAGGTTCAATGAAACTCTATTTATCTTTACTATGTGCTCTGGTATCTTCTCTTCCATTCTATCTTATTTCATTTAAGAACGTTAATGAAGACCCACTAATGGATTGCCACCCATGGTTCGAGGAGGTCCCCCAAACAGTGAGGCCTTAGCCATAGGTATTCAATTCAAAAAGCATTTACTGAGCATCAGCTGTGTACTAGGTTGTTGCTAAATGCTAGGGGGTAATGCAGAGAAATTAATAAATCCCTGTAAGAGCTCACTGTAAAACAGAAATGACAGCCATATGTGTATGACTTTGTGTGTGTGTGTGTGTGTATGTATATATATATATATATATATCAGACAGTATGTTCAAATATTATATAAGTGAGGTATGGGGGAGCAGAGGAGAGGAATTGAATCTTGAATTTTGAATTTTGATTGAAGATTCAACAGGGCTTCACGGAGGAGGTAGCATTTGGCCAGGTTTTAGAGAATGGCTAGGCTTTGGACAAGTGGAGACAGGAACTGCCATTTCGAGGTAGGAGATGAGCTAAGGTGTGGCAGTGTATGGGTGGGGCAGGTGCCCGTATACAAGATAGTGTGCCGGAATGGGGAGATGGGCATGGGGTAAGATGGGAGATCAAGCAGGGAAAGTGGATTGGGGCCAGGTCCTAGAATGATTTGAATACCAAGCTAGCTTTCTGGACATTTGTAAGGCGTACTTCATAGAGGTTGGATCATTGAGATTTTATTGGAAGACAAAACTGGAGAGGGTGTGAGACCATGTGGCTGCTCAGAATGCAGAGCCCCTCTGATGTCCTCAGCCTTCTACGTGTTTAGTGATGGGGGTGGTGGTGGTAAAGAGCCTTGCAGGCAGCCTGGCTTGGGTGCTTACTGTTTGTCTGAAGTTCTTACGCCTACTAACTCCTGCCCTGCTCTGCGGAGCCTGTTGAATGGGGCATTAGGCTAGTCACACAGCTGTCCTTTTTCACATTCATGCTGTACCCTTTGCAAACATTATGCAGCAGTGCAAACTCAGCCTTGGGCCTCAGAGGAGCCAGGTGTGGCCAGGAGAGCGGGATTTGGAACGGAAGTGCTTTTGTTTTTGGCATTCACTACTCCCCCACCCCCACTGCCACTTGGATTGTCCTTCTTTTTCTCCTTGGTGTCTCTCATCCTGTCCAGCCTTCAAGACCTCCTCAAGTCAGGCTTCTCTGGGAAGCGCTGTCTGTCTGTCTTGGTGCTTGCTGGCTTCCTCTTCTGTCTCCTGTGCCATCTCCAGTTTGCACCATTTGAGTATAAGCTCTGCTGCCTTGTTTGAGTTTAAGTTTTATCCCCTCAACCACAACCTAAGTTCCATGAGGATAGTGACTGTGGATTATCTTCTCTCCCTCAGCTGTCTGCTGATACCATGCTGAATACATAGTAGGTACTCAGTAAATAATAGCTAATTGAGCATTTACTATGGACAAAGCACTTTGCTTGCATTAACACATTCCATCCTCACAACCACCTGTGAGGTGAATCCTATTAAAAGGAATACTTGGGTGCTTTCAGAGTTCTTCTCTCCAACTTTGGACTTCTCATTTCATTTGTCCTGAGAGCTCCTCAACTCTGTTGATGCTGTTCTTTCAAAGGTTGCTTGTGACCTCTTAGTTCTCAAGAGCATTGTATTAGGTTGGTGCAAAAGTAATTGCTATTTTAGACATTACTTTCAATGGCAAAAACTGCAATTACTTTTGCGCCAACTAATACTTTCCCAGACTCCAGTATTGGCTCCATTGACCTCTCCTGTTCCTGCCAACTTCTCCCCCTCCTCCTCTGGTATTTCCTGGAACTCCCTCCCTAGGGTCAGTGCCATGTGGTGCCTGGAACTCCCTGGGATCTGTGTTTGAATCCTGACATTGCCCCTTTCTAAGTGGCAAACACTTTGGCCATCTCCCCCTCTCCCTGAGTCTGTTTCATCATCTGCAAAATGCTGGTAGTTTCTCTTCTCACGGGAAAGATGGTGGTTGTTCATCAATGTCTGTTGAAACCGTGACCCTCTCTGCCGAATGTAGATGCTTCAAAAGAAGATGACCTTACCAGTTCTCCTGTCTCTCCAGTGTCTTTCTTGACAATTTTGTGGTTTCCACAAGCACCCCTCTGTGGGTGATTTCCAGATCTCTACCTCTAGTTGTTTTTGATTTTTTGTCTTTTGTGTTTCACACATTCTTTTCCAGTTGCCTCATGGGCACACCAGTCCTGCAAGGATCTAGAATGTGATGTGTTTGAGCTAGTTCAACACCTTCCTCTCGAATCGCCTCCTGTGTCTTCATGTTTTGTGGGCTCTGCCCTCTTCCCAGGCACCCAACTGCAGACTTTGGCATCATCTGTGACTCCTGTCTTCCCTTTGCCTTTCATATCCACCATTTGCCTCTCCAGCCTACTTAACCAGATGGCTGTCCTGATTTCCTCACCAGCTTTCCTGCAGTGCCCCCCACAAGGCTCATCACCCCACTTCCCTGAGCAGAGTAGGGCTCTGATGGGTTTGCTGTCCTGCTCTGAACCCTGCAGTGGCTCACTGTGGCCTATTCTAGAGAAGAAACGAGAGAATTCTTGGCGTGGCATTCAAAGCCATCCGGGATCCTAGATTCCAGCTACATTTTCACCCTTCTTCCCTTTCTCTGCATATTTCTTAGAATGTACACCCCTGAAGGCAGGGACCATCTTTTTCACATCTGTGCTACAACCTTTTAGTCCACTCTCTAGCATATGGCAACTCAGCAGATGCTGCTGTTGAGCAAACTCTTATGCTTTCCTTCCCATGCCATATCCTTCTCTGGTCATCGCAACAGGGCCAAATCTCTCATGCTTCAGCATAAATGCCCTCTCCTTGAAGCATCCTTTCCTGGGGCATTCTTCCTCCTTGCATCCAGTTGGAAATAATATGTCCCTCCATTGAGCTCCCACTCCAGAAGAGGTACAGATAAAGCCAGATACTTTTTTTTTTTTTTTTTTTTTTTGAGACAGAGTCTTACTCTGTTGCCCAGGCTGGAGTGTAGTGGCATGAACTTGGCTCACTGCAGCCTCTGCCTCTTGGGTTCAAGTGATTCTTGTGTCTCAGCCTCCCAAGTAGCTGAGATTACAGGCATGCACCACCACACCTGGATAATTTTTGTATTTTTAGTAGAGATGCGGTTTCACCATGTTGGCCAAGCTGGTCCCCAACTCCTCGCCTCAAGTGATCTTCCTGCCTTAGCCTCCCAAAGTGCTAGGATTACAGGTGTGAGTCACTGTGCTCGGCCTGGATCTTTTATTGCTCGTATTTCTGTTCATTTCTTCCCTAAGAAACCCCACATTTTTGTGGGTAGGACCTGGAGTCCTATTCAGTTATACAGCCCCGCTTCGTCCACTGCTCCCCTTCAGAGTCTAGTGCCCTGGACATCATAGTTATTCAGTACCTCTTGCTGGCTTAGGAACAGGAGGATGCCTGATGGACAGGGTGTTCCTCTGAAGCAGGGGTGGCTGAGCTTTTTGAATATCTGCATTGTGGTAAGGGGTTAACTACTCAGGCAGTACTGGTGGGGAAGGGCCCCAGAAGCAGGCCCAGACTCAGGTATTGTTAAAGCAGAGTCATCTTTGCTCTGAAGTTTTTCTTTTATCTTTTCTTTTCTTTTTTAATTGGGGGAAACCTTGTCCTAATTGGCATCTTTATTGTGGCAGGAATAGGCCAGGCAGGGCTGGGGGAGTGTGAAGTCTGTGAAGGGAGGTGGCCTGGGGGCCCCCCACACAATGCCTGATTGTGCAGGCATAGGTATGAACACATTGCAGCCTGTGTGCACCCGCAGGGTGACCACGAGCAAGGCCTGGGGACGAGGACTATGAGGCCTGCAGCTGGGTCCTCTTTTCTCCTTCCTTACCCCCACTCAGTACTCACCTGACTGTGCCACATCCCAGTAGCAAGCAGTCCTTGTGGAAGAGCCTTCATGAAGACCTTTGCTGGGAGTGGCGGGCAGGGATCTGCGGGGAGCGTTGCTGGTTCAAGCTGGGGCTTTCCTATGGATGATGTCCTGTGACGGGTAGATCCTGGAGGGACAGACAGGTGTCTGATCTTTGGCAGGCAGGGATGTCTCATTTGTGCATTATAGGTATTCAGTACCTCTTGCTGGCTTAGGCTTCATAATGTCTCATTTGTACATGATAGGCTTCAGTACCTCTCGCTGATTTGGTTAACCCAGTTGTTATACCACGATATTGATTTTTCATGCCATTTTCTTTAGGAAGATTGGGAGATCATTGAGGAAAGGGACTGTGACCTTTTCTTTTTTCTACCCCAGGACCCAACCTGGCAGGTAGCACAGCGCAATGATCCACGATGTTTAATAGGTTGAATTGTAGACGGGGCCTCTGATTCCAAAGACGGGGGCAGAATATCAGTCCTCTCCAGACTGCCTGGGAATCCTCCTCTCTCCAACTTGGGACTGGCCAGTGGGAGACAGAGGCTGCTGAAGCAGCTGGCGGGCAGGCAAAGAAGATGATGACCTAGCTACGGTCCTCATGTGCCCACTGGGGAATCATCTTTTTGCATCTGAGTTAGTCAATGTGCTATGCATTCTCTGCAGAATTTGTGAACCTGGTATGGGTATGAGGTGAGAGAGGCCAGTAGGTCTGGCTGCTCCCCCTCTAGACTTTGCAGGTAAATCCCAAGGTGTGTGCCACGTAAAGGTTCAGAGGTTTTATAGGCATCCGGATAGCACATGTGGGTCTCTATCCCTGCTTGGAGCCTCCCTGGGGCAGCCAGCCAGGCTCAGGGCAGGAAGCTGCTGATTCTGGGTCACTTGGCTGCTCTTGCTTGCTGCTGCTGCGATTGTTCCTACAATTAAGATCTTAGCTCCATAAGGGACATATACGGAGGTCATCTAGGTCCTCTCATGGCTCTCAGGCAAGAAAAGTAGCATTATTGCTCTCGTGCTCACTTTATGGATAAGTGACTGAGGCCTGCAGAGGCAGAGTGGCTATTCCAGCCATTAAATGTGGCTCCCTGCTATTCTGTTCCCTGCCAGGATATTCTGTGGATGGTTAGGGGAGGGGTCTTGCCTCAGCTAACGAGGTGCATTTTCTGTGGGGTGAGGCCATTCTTGTCACTTAGTTGTCTGAGGCCTGATCGTGTTGGGGAATGTCCTGGTTCTATTCCCAGGGCTGTAACGTGGAGGAAGGATGGAGGAAGACAGAATGGCCTCTGGAACTTTTGGATCTTTCTGAGTTGAGACCTTGTCTGGCCGACTCCAGGAGGCTGCTGGCATGGCAAGCAGGGTAGGGATGCCTGGCCTAGCCAGGGGAGCTCCCTCTCTCCCCTCTGCTGCCCCTCTTTCCACCCCCATCGTAAACACATGTGGACTTTCTGGTGGTGAGAAGATGGTTTTGGAGGGCTGGGCTGAGGTCTAGGCAGGCAAGAGCTTCCAAACGTGTGGCTTTGATTCTCAGCCTTTTCATCCCTCGATCCTGGGAGACTCATTTTAAAACTTAAAAAAGGACTTCATTCTATTGGATGCTATGTGGGCAGGCCCTGGGCTGTTGTGGAGAGGCCTGAAACCCACTTCAGTTTCCTGGACAGGCTGGGAGTGTGTGCCCATGGGTTCCCTGCTGCCCTATTCCTGGAAGACACTAATATCCCTCCCAACCTCTCGGTTGGTTTCTGCTTTTTTTCTGTAGCATTTTGTCTTTGTGGGAAATTTTAAGAAACATATGTATGGCTTTTTGGTTTCCACTTATTTATTTTCCCCTCTGAGTTTCAGATTTCACCCTTCTCCACCCCTTCCCCCTGCCCTAAGGTGGGGCTAGTGCAAATTGCAGTGTGTGTAGTGGGATGGTTAAAGAGCCATACATCCTCATACCTGGTGACGTAGACTAAGGCAATGAACCTTCTTTAGTAAAGACCCTTTCAGCTGGGTGCGGTGGGCGGCACCTTTGGGAGGCCGAGGTGGGAGGATTGCTTGAGCCCTGGAGTTTGAGACCAGCATGGTGAAACCACCTCTCTAAAAAAGTATAAAAATTAGCGGGACGTTGTGGCATGCACCTATAGTCCCAGCTACTTGGGAGGCTGGGGCGTAGCTGGGGAGGCTGGGGCGCGAGAAGTGCTTGAACCTGAGAGGTGGAGACTGCAGTGAGGCGAGATTGCACCACTGCACTTCAGCTGGGTAACAGAGTGGGACCCTGTCTCAAAACAAAACAAAACAAAAAAACAACAAAAAAAAGCATGTTTTCCTGTCTTTCCCTTCCTCTCCTCCACCCCCTGGCATGAACTCTCAACTCTTAGCCTGTGGATGTCCGTTTCTATAAATGCTGGTGCTGGGTGGCCACCGTAGACGTCCGAGCAGCCCCTGGGGCTTTGGCTTGTGTTTTCTCTATACTTGTGAGGGTGGTTGCCACTTCTGGCCGTCTTTGTGCTTTCTTTTTCTTTCCTTTCCCCAGTCTTTTGTTCCTCCCTCCCTCCCTTCCTCCCTTCCTTCCTTCTGCTTTCCTGTTTAAAGTATATGGCTGCACCTAGCATGACACAGTTCCTATTTATTCCTCAGACTTGCTGGGACAGTCTCCTCTGTATGCGGCGACTGAGGGTGGGTTCCAGTGCCCCAGCCCACTCCCCTTCCTCTTGTTTTTGTCCAGTTGGCTGGACAAAGAGAACAAAACCAAATGGCCTCCCCTCCCCCTCTCCTAAACCGGTCAAGCAGTGGTATTCTGGGATGATTTTCCCTGCAACCATTTAAACAAGTGCTTTGATGCTTACGAGTCATTGGAGTGACCAGGCCTGTGCGCCCCTTCTCACTGACACCCTTAGACCAGGCTGGGCCTCACCCTTTTGTCTTGCTGCCCCTCGGTGCCCAGTGGGCGTGGGCAGTAGGACTGAGCAGAGGGGCCGAGGCCGTGCTGGCCGGCAGCTCTGTTACAGTAGAGTGGAAGGAGGTCCCGGCCAGAGGGGCAGGTCAAACAGGCCTCTTTTATTTACAGTGCTCTCTTTCACGGCCTCACTGAAACAGGAGACCCGAGAGGCTCCGGTGAAAGGGCACTGTGTTTGTGCATTCAGGCCTTCCAGGGCTGGCTACAAAGGTGGGGGCACCCGGAGCACTGAAGGGGCTTTTTGTCATTGGCAGTTTGGCTTAGGGGAGAAGTGAGGGAGAGCCAGTGTGGGAGCCGCCTCTAGGATTGTGAGCAAGTGCCTGTTTAGACAGCTCCACGCTGCTCCTTAAAACCTATTTTGTGGTCTGAGGTTGGGGCGGGGGCGCACTACCTCGACCCTCTTGTTGTGTGGAGCAAAGTGATTCCTCTCTCCTTGTGTTCTCCAGATGGTTCCGTTGTCCTCACATCAGTTGTGGTTGAGGATACAGTGCGGAGGAGACCCTGCTGTCCTCCGCTCCCCCTCCTCTCTCCAAAGAGAAGTTTCAGGGACCGCAATAGACTTCTGTGGGATCTTTGTTCCTTGTAGCTTTCATTTCTCAATTCTTCTTCTCCCTGTATTATCTTGCGAGGCCTTAGTTTGTGCATCTCTAAAATGGGCTGGGAGGTGCTAGCCCGTACCTAATATATAGGGCCGTTGTAAGGCTTAGGTCCCGGAACTCATGGGGTTGTCTTGCACAGGGCTCTTTCCTTTCAGACTGGTCAGGCCATGGTCCTCTTATGAGTCTGAAGAGCCAAAATGAAGACCTCACTTTCTAGTATCCCCAATCTCCCTCCCACCTTTCTCTGGCTTTTGAGGGTTCTTTGGGCACGTCCCCCTCTGTCTCCATTATTATAGAGGGAAGAGAAATTTTCCAGAAGAATATTTGAAGGATTAAAGTTTGAGGTTGTAGAATATGTGAAAACACACACACACCACACCACACCCCAAAATCACCCTTTTAAAGAAGATTAAAAAACCACCAGTGCCTGCCCTACATTGGTAAACTCTGGCAAGCCTCATAATGCTGACTTTACTGACCTGCCTGACTTCAGCGGCTGAGTCCACATGGGGTGTTAAGGCCCCACGTGTTTTTGCCTGTGCCCTTTAATTGTATCTTCAGGACCATATTTTCAGAACCAGAAATCACAGCCACGGTTTGGCAGTGGCACAAAATGGTTCAATTTAGGCCTATCCCAGAGAGGCTTGGGTTGTCTGAAAAGTTCTGGGTGGTCTGTATTGTGGAGAGGTGAACACCATATTGCTGGGGGGCGGTGGGGTGTTGCTGTTTCCCTGCTACAGAAAGGCCAGGCTTCCTTTTCAGCCTTTTGTTCCCTGATTCCCCTCTCTTCCTCCACTACACTCAGCCCTGCTGCTGCTCCCAAGGGACAACTCCCTCTCTTGTCCTTGCCCATCTTTGAGAGAGGTGGTGAATAAACACCAAGGCAAGAAGAAGCAACGGGACCCCTAGAAGGAGATGAGTGTGTGGCCCAAGGATGGTGGAGCATTGTCCTGAAAGGTAGCCGCCGAGGCTCTGTTTACCATATTCTTGCCTCTTGGGCCACTTCTGTGTCCAGCAGCTGGAGCTTGTAGAAGAAAGATGGGAAAGACATAGTACAGGAAATTTTCCCATTCAGCCAGCACTGATTTATCTGCTGCCTGGTTTCTCAGGAGGCCTAATCTGTAAGAGCAGTCGAGAACTTTATTTCTGCCCTTTAACCTATGTCCATTTTCTAGATAGTTTCTAAAAAAGGCTTCACACCAGCTCTTTGAGACAACATGTCATATGCAACTGTTGGTTTTGGGTGGAATGAAACTGAATTGTCAACGGACATTTTTTCTTTCTGTATTTGTGTGTTTGGAATAGTGACAACATCATTGGTTCAGACTTTGAGCCCCCTTCTGGTTAGGCTCTTTGGTATAAGCCCTTAAACATATTTTTGACTTTTCAGGGCCAGGCGAGGTGGCTCACGCCTGTAATCCCAGCACTTTGGGAGGCCAAGGCGGGTGGATCACGAGATCAGGAGATCAAGACCATCCTGGCTAACACGGTGAAAGCCTGTCTCTACTAAAAATACAAAAAATTAGCCGGGTGTGGTGGCGGGCGCCTGTAGTCTCAGCTACTCAAGAGGCTGAGGCTGGAGAATGGTGTGAACCGGGGAGGTAGAGTTTGCAGTGAGCCGAGATTGTGCCACTGCACTCCAGCCTGGGGGACAGAGTGAGACTCTGTCTCAAAAAAAAAAAATTGACTTTTCCAGTAAAACAAAAACCAAACAAGTCCGTGTAAAGCCTAAGATGTTGGTTCATCTCAACATTGGGATATTGGAATAGGCCACTTCGGAAGGTTTCTCTAATTGATGAAGGGCATGGGCCACCCCATGGATTGCAATGCTGTGGCTGTTTGGGTGGCACCCAGCTTCTAGGGGATGGTGGCAAACTTGGGTGTGCAGGCAGCAGGAAGGAGGAGGTAGCTTCCAGAGAGAGCCATTGCTGGGGCTCAAGAAGTTTCTTTCTGGGCTCAAGCATGGTTGCTAGTGGTCCACACAGTGCTTTCGTGTGAATTAGAAAAAGCACCCTTGTTGTGGATGGATGTGGCTCTTAACTAGGGTCTATCCCACGGTGAGCTGGTTGGGGCTGGATCTCAAACCTTTTTGCCCCTCAATCAGAGGCAGGAGGTCCCTGGCCCAAGGGGCTTCCATGGTTGGAGTGGTCGTCAACCAAAAGCTGTTCTGGTGAGATGTTTTGAGCTATCAGTTCCAAGTTTCCAAAGGCCAAGGCCTCTGGGATCAGTTTCACTGATCCTTCAACCAGCTTATGTGCCCTGTTAGCCCAGAGACCCCTCCAGGGTGCTTCGCACTGGGCTGCAGGTCACTGTGGCCCCACACCATAGAAGCTGGGGGCCTGTCTGCGGGTTCTGGCATCCATAAAGCTGCCTGCAAACGTGAGAGGGGGTTTATGGCACCCTTTTAGCATGACTGTCTCTTGTGACCAAGGCCAAGAAAAATAGCACAAAGATGTAGGAGTGGTGAGGAATGAAGATGCACGTGCACGTGCCCTGCAGTCTCAGTCAATGCTGAGGGTTTAGTTTGGAAAACCACAGTGTTGTGTCTTATGTAACCAATTTCTTTTCTGTTTTTTTCTTTTCTTTTCTTTTTTTTTGAGATGGAGTCTCGCGTCTTGCTCTGTCACGCAGGCTGGAGTGCAGTAGCTCGATCTCGGCTCACTGCTACCTCCGCCTCCCAGGTTCAAGCGACTCTCCTGCCTCAGCCTCCCGAGTAGCTGGGACTACAGGCGCCCGCCACCACACCCAGCTAATTTTTTGTATATTTAGTAGAGACGGGGTTTCACTGTGTTAGCCAGGATGGTCTCAATCTCCTGACCTCGTGATCCGCCCGCCTCGGCCTCCCAAAGTGCTGGGATTACAGGCGTGAGCCACTGCGTCCGGCCACCAATTTCTTATACATAGGTCATGGAGCGGGGAGAAAGAGACATGCAAACAAGGCAGAATTGGGACCTTTGCAAGAAGACCTTCTTCACTCGCCCGCTTTCTCATACTTTTAGTCACCAAGGCAGGGTCTTTTTAAACAACTGCAAGGCTCAGGCCTAGGGGGTTAGGAGAGTAAACCCTAAATCCCTTTCACCCTAGCATGCTTGGACGCCGTCTTGACAAGGGCTCTGAAGTGCCTATGGGAAGCAGACCAGGCTCTGAGAATAATTTCCATGTAATTAATTATTATTCTTACTCCAATAGATTTGAAATCTATTTAACTTTTCAGGGTCCCCTAGCCTTTTAAATGTTTCAAGTGTATTCTCTCTGATAGGCTACCTTTTCTCTCCCTGTAGGCTATAATTAGTGTCCTTTACACAAAATTGGCTTAGAATTGGATTTAGAGAAGATAAGAATCAAATTACCAGTATTTATCTTGTAAATTCCAAAAGATCTACTTAAGACACTGTATTAAAAAAGGAGTATAAAAGAAAAGTTTATTCTATGAAAAAGTAAATTCCTCATGGTCTGAGCAGCCAGGGATATTTTAATATCAAATCTCCAGGCTTCCCTTGGAGGCACCTAAAATTGCCTTTTCCCTTGTCGCTCGTTTTTATCTCCAGTTGAGCTTCTGAAATATGTTGCCAGGCTTTGGATATTGGAGAGCTGGTGTGGTTTCGGCTTTCATTAAAATTCGGAGGTTTTGACTTATCTATTATTTCTGATTTGTGGTAAGACATAAGCCTCTAAAATATGCTATCTTAAAGAGATACACACAAATTTTATCTTAGCATGTTAAGTTTTTAAGCCATTGAGAGATGAGAGAATAGACCTCTGTGGTCACCTGTGTGCTTCTTCGTCCTAAAATGTCAGCATGCTGGTTTTCATGTGCTGCCTCATACAGTAAGTCCCCAGCAGATTTAAATAAGGTTGTGTCGAAACATATGCCTATGTTTTTTTTAACATCATTGTCTCATAAATGTGCTGGGCAGTAATGGCATATTGAGACTGTTCATAGACTGGTCAGCTGCATTTCCTGCACCCGAGGAACCCTTTATTAAGGTGCATTTCTGGGGTTGAACTAAAACTGCTCAGCCCCGTCAAATGAGGAAACTTGAGGGGTTTGCAGCCCAGCATTTTACGAGCACTTTCGCGACTGTGTACCCTTGCGTGGCTTTCTGCTTCAGCAACATTGTTGACTTCAGTTTTCTAATCTAATTCTTTTTTTTCTTTTTTGGTTTTGACGAGAGTGTTGGATACCAAAGCACAAACGATGCATTCCTTTTGAAAGAACAAAAACATATTTTGTGAGCAATTTTACTTCTGGGAGTGTTATGTGTATACACACACACACACACACCCTAAATAATTGAAAGCAGGAACTTGAACAGATATTTGCACACCCATGTTCATAGCAGCATTAGCCAAAATAGCCAAAAGGTGGAAATAATTCAAATGTTCAGTGACCCATGGGTAAATTGACAAAATGTGGTGTATACATATAGTGGAATATTATTCAGCCTTAACAAGGACGGAAATTCTGACACATGGTACAACACGGATCCACTTTGAGGACATTATACTAGGTGAAATAAGCTAGATAGCAAAGGACAGATAGTGTATGGTTCCATCTATATGAGGTATCTATGCTTATATAAAGCAAATTTGTAGAAACACGAACTAGAATAGATGTTGCCAGGAGCTGGGGAGAGAGGGGAATGGGGAGTTAAGGCTGAATGGGTACACAGTTTCAGTTGGGGGAGATGAAAAAGTTCTGTGGCTGGATGGTAGTAATGGTTGCACATCAGGAATGTACTAAATGACACTGATCTGTACACTTACAATCTTTAAGATGGTAAATTTTAGTTACATAGTTTTACTACAATGAAAATGTATTTTATGTTAGTTGCAATACTTGGCATTTGAGAAAAAATTCTTAGAAAATACTGAGAATATCATACTGATAAAAACCCTCTGCTAAATTTTTTTTTAAAAAAACACACATTGCCTGTACTCCTGAGTATCAGCGATCCGTCTAGCATTGCCCCTTAACTATCATTATTGTTATTGTTAAAGTGATTTTTATTAAGTGCTATCTCTCAAGTGGTATGATTACTTGTTGAGGTCTTGTGTTGACGTTTGTCATGTGATTCTAGAAAAATCTCCCCCTTTTTGGCTCTGAGACATTCTCTAGTTGACCTCTTCCCAGAGGGAAGTTAAGGAAAATCTTCCACTCTGATTTTTTTTTTTCTGCACTTAAATAATTAAATAATATCTGTGGCCTTACAACACAGGGAGGTTTCAGTGAGGAAGAAAATTCAACTACATTTGCAAATGTCTGAAAATTATGGGAGAGATGTTTCTGCTTTTAGACTTGGTACGTATGTGGTCAGGTTTTCAGAGGTTTTCTATTCACCATCTGTGACGGGCCTTGTCTCCTCCTGCAACTGGTGGCAGATGTAGCTAGAGATTTTGTGAGCTTCTCAACAGCATCTTTTTCCTGCTCTTCTTCCCTTCCTCTTTGTTTGGTTTTTATTCACATGAAAATTTAAAGACCCATAAGGAAATTCAAAGTGAAAATCTATGCCCAAATAAGTCAGGATCTCAAGATGAAAATATAAGTTCTGGAAATGGAAGTTTCCTCTGCCCCCGTGGTGGTATCATAGCCAGCAGCCTCGTTCTGTGCTTTTGAAGGTTTAATGGTCTGCATGTGAAGGTAGGGGCGCACCATATATATAGTACCAGGCGTGTGGGCGCACTGGCACGGATCTGAAAAAGCTTATGTTTGGCATTTCTAGGTTTATTTTAAACTTACAACCTTTAACGCCAGACACAGAGCTTCTTTCCCACTTAATGTAACTATACATTGATTGCTTTTAATTAGTGTTGGATCTTTTTTGGTGTTTTGCAGCTTGGGATATATAAAAAGTCTGACTTAAATTAAAAAAAAAAAAAAAAGCTAACTCCTGACATTCTCACGAGTCTTGCAGAAACCAGCACGGGAGCCTTAGAAATTCTAACCTCCTCGTCCTCTTTATTTTTATCTTGAGTCAGGTGGGCCAAGAAGCAAGGGAAGAGTCCAATATAACATACGTAATAGATGGAGGTAATTTCCTTGGACTGTTTTGGCAGAAATTAAGCATCTGTATTTAGATAAAGGTAGTGGTGGATTGGATTTTCATAGCATAAGCATAGTTGCTGAAGATCAATAATATCAAATAATGGGTTCTTGGTGAGGGGAAAAGGAAATGGGGGAGGGGTCTTTTCACTCAACAGTTTGGAAATGCTAATGATTATTTGTGGTTTTCAGCCCAGAATTCTTCATATTTGCTTGCAAGCCTCTATGGCACTGTCGAATTCTACAGTAAATATTTCAGACATCCTCAGCCCTGTTCTCCTTTCCCTGCAGTAAATTACATATTAAAGTAGCCTGGTAACTGAGCACTGGTTGCTGTGAGATAAGGGCTGGGAAATCAATATGTTTGCCATGTGGCTGCTTGTTTATGACACCTGCCTCTAGAACAGTTGAGCAATGTTCTGTTTGTTAAAGCTGCATTTCAGAAGCTTTTGTATCCTCCTAAAACAACCGTGATCTTACTGGGGGAGAGAGAGGTGCTACAACAGATATTGATTTTAGTTTTTCTAAGTATGGAATTACACTTCTCAACAGTGGTCTTACAGCCTGTGATTTTTTCCCCATGAGGAGGAGATGTAGATACTCTGAATATATATATACACATGCACACATATATAAAATAAATCTATTTTATAATGTTTATGATGTGGTCAGTTAAAAAAGGAGTGTAGTTTATAATAAGGAAGTGTAGGTATTATTTAGATTTATCTCCTCTCTTGGCACCTGACTTAAAAAAAAAAAAGTAGTAACAAGAAACATAGCAGCTGCTGGGAAACATGCATTTTAACCTAAGTCTCCAGTGTGGTGTTAGTTTAACCAGTGGATGATACTGTAGTCTCATGGCTTAGGCTGCTGGTGAGTCAATGGTTCTTAAAGCTGTGTGGTGTCAGCTCAAGTGAGCGAAGCAGTGTGTGGTGTGTGTGCCTTGGAGGGTGAGGGGGTATGATGAGGTAGTCAGCCTTGGAGAGAGAAGGGAGACAGCCTGGGTCTTCTTCACGTGGCCTTCCATTTTGGAAAACAGAAGCGATGATACAACTTCTCTTCTTGCCCAAGGGATTCAGTAGAAAAAATACATTTCCAAACACATTGCGCTAGAGTCATTGAACTTCAAAGTGTAAAACATGGATTGTGTTGGTGCACTTGTGGGTGCCCATGACACACACTCTTCAATGCTCCTGTGCCTTCCTAAGAGGTGTCTGTCTTTCTTGACTCCAGTGTGTGTCCTCTGACGTCTAGTGGATTGCTACATACACAGTCAGCCCCCCTTAAAAGGTTTAAAAAGAAACATGAACTCCCTTTTAGAGCACCCCGAAGCAGCCGCATTCTTGAGTTGGTGCCCTGCACTGGGATTCCCATGGACTGGGAACATGATCTCTTAATGACACTAATATATTCTGAGATCTGATTTTTTGTTTGTGTGTTTTTTAACCCAGGTTGGCAGGTTCTCCTTAATCAGTAGTGGCAAAATGTCTCTTTCCTTTCTCCAAGTAATGCTAAATGGCTTATCCAGTCATCTCTCTCTGCTCATGGTCAGCCCAAGGTGACATTTAAAATTGGATGGAGGTAGCTTGGGGTAGGAAGACTTGGTGATTTTGGCGGCACCAAGTCAAACCCAGGGAAACTGAAGCTGTGTCTGCACAGCTCGTTGAAAGGCTGTGTTGTGATCCAGGGATTCAAGTAAAAATATTCTTTCTTTACTACCCTCTGTGTCCCTTACTCCCCAGTAATATAGTAGGATGGGGGTTGACTTATTTTGAGGGGACTAGTATGTATTTAATATTTCATCTAATTTTTGTAGCCCTGGCCTGGCTGGATGACAAAAGTGTTTAAACTAAGACCGATTTGAGCAAGTATTTTATCCTCCCTCTCGGGAGAATATGGGCATAGAACGGTGTGGGGATTTGGAGGTGCTGGCAAGTCTGGCCCCTTTCCTCTTGAGTTTACTCAGGCACAGATGGAAAAAGATGAAACTCAATGACGACCCTTCTTGTTATTTTAGTTTTGGGGGAAGACTTTTGTCAAACAGTACTGAGAATTGACGCGACCGACTTTTCTGATGGACCCTTTTGTGAGATGCGGCCCATTTCGCTTTATGCAATTATTAACCTTTCATAAGACTGGGATACTTACAAACTTACAGCAGGACCAGACAGTGACTATCAGAATCCTCTCTTCTAAAGATAAGCGATCTACAGCTTTCACAAAACTTAAGGCTGACTTGGGAATCCAGACAGCCCCTAGTATGGTGAGTGACTCTAAAGTGGTTTTTAATGAGGAGATACTCACGGGAGCCAGCATCTCGGGGGTCCCTGGGGGGTTCATGGCCAGGAACGTCGCAAGCTGATTTGTTTGTTTTGAGACAGGGTCTTACTCTGTTGCTCAGGCTGGAGTGCAGTGGCATAATCTCGGCTCACTGCAACCTTGCTTGCTCTCCCGGGCTCAAGCAATTCTCCCACATTAGCCTCCCAAGTAGCTGGGATTACAGGTGTATGCCACCCCATCCTGCTAATTTTTAAGTTTTTTGTAGAGATGAGGTTTCACTGTGTTGCCCAGGCTGATCTTGAACTCCTGGGCTCAAACCATCTTCCCTCCTTGTCCTCTTAAAGTGCTGGGATTACAGGTGTCAGCCACAGCGCGAGGCCTTGTTTGGTGTTTTTGTTTGTTTGTTTGTTTTATGGATAGTTACCTATAAAGGAGTTTAGAATACCCACTCATTTATGATCCAGCCTTTCCTGCATTTTCTAGCATTGAGGTTCTTTGGGGTCATAGAAGTATGTTTTTCCAAGACTGGTTGCTTCGTGTATTTAACCAGGTTTTTTGTGAAGGGTTTGATATAAACTGAGTGACTGAAGAGAGGAACATGGTGTGATTTGGTAGAAAGATCTGTAATTTTGGAGTCAAGACAGGCCTAGATGGAGAGCTTGGCCACTTTTAAAATTTTGTGTCCTTAGCCCCATAAACATTTTGAGACTCAGTTTTCTCTCCTGTGAATTGGGGACGATATTGCCTAACTTGTAAGGTTCTTGCAAAGATCAAATGAAAAAATACACATAGATCTCCTGGCTATTATTGGAGTGCCCAGTAAATGCTAGTTCCCTTATCCTCCATTTTCTTCTTGAGAGCTGAAGACCTGATTTTATTTCCTTGCATTTTTCATGTCATTGCCCAAAGGGAGATACATTCATATATTTGTTGCTCATTTTTGTATGTGTTACGGTGGTGATAAAGAAACTGATGGTATCCCAGATGGGAAGGGGCAGGTAAGGTTTTATCAGTGGCTTTTAATTTCTTTATGAAATTGGATGTGGCTCTAGGGAATAGATGTCTCTGGGATGGTCACATTTTCCCTTGCCTTTTGGCTCCTGCAATGAGAACCTCTTTCTGTTGGTGTGGGTCTTGTCTGAGCATGCCAGGGATGGCAGTGAACACATCGATGGTGGTTGGGACGTCCTCATTCCCAGACCTCTGGGACATACTAATTCCCAGACCTCTGAAACATGGGTCTCAGCTGCTTTGCCCTGCAGACTTGTTCTCAGTAGCTATTTCCCTTTAGAAGAAAAAGAAATCCTTAACCAAATGCTTTAGGAAAGCTTTCTTATCGTGGCTGTAAGGTGCTGGTGGGTTGTTGGCAGCCAAGTTTGGGTTTAAATCTCACTGGGGGTTGAGGCTGCTGAACTGCTATTCCTAACATGCTCTTGTGTTTTTATGGATAGACTGTCTTCTGGATCCTTGGTGAGTTTTTTTTACTCTGGGGTTTTCAGGAGAAAGGTTTGTCATTCATCATCACTCTTCTCATTCATCACAGCAGTGGTCACAGTGGTTAGAGGGAGAAGGTAGAATCAGTTGTTCAAGTTTTTTTTTCTTCCAGGTAAGTCCTCCCCACCCCCCGGCTGCCCCTGCCCTTCCCCATTTTCTGGGAAGTGAATCTATTGGGAAATGCATGGGCCTGTGTTTCTGGGATGATTTTAGTGTATGTAGTAAGAGGGGCGCTTTTTGCTGATAGCCCAGGCGTTGGTCCTGTAATCCTGAGGTGTGGTTTAATAAGAGCTGAACAGTCATTTAATTATTTATTGGGTGCCTGGAGAATTTTATAGGCAGGAGAGCCTAGAGCTGTTCCAGAAAAAAAGGCCAATCCTAGAGCTTTTTGTGTGGCTCCCTTCTTGGGCTTGAAGTTTTTGATGCTCGCCAACATTCATAGTAGCCCCCAATGCCACCCATACATTGGGAAGGGACAATAGAGCCAGCTAAAGCTCTTCTTTGTGTGTGCCCATATTAACCCATCTAATCAAATGTGGGTACCCTTCCAAACCATTATGTCTTGCTCCTCTCGGCTGCTGGGAACATTAAAAGAACCTTATTTGAAGGCAAACATTACTGTATCAGTGATGCTGAAACTGGAGGTCTGTCAATGGCGCTTCATTGCATTGATAATTGTTTCTGCTTTGAACCACAACACTGTGATTATTGAGGTTCAACTGTAAGGGCTGAGGGAGCCTTGAGGCCATTGAAAGCATTCTCCTGCCTTTAGGCCAGGCCTATGTTATAAGTGAGAGAGACAAGTGTGGAGTGTGCAGGGAGGGAATTAAGATAGATGGTGACCTGGAATTCAGAAGGTGGACCCCCACCACCCCCCAGCCTGAGACCAAAGCACAGTTTAACTCTGTCATGGGTCATGTGCAGAGGGAGGGGCCTGCCCCAGAATTAGCAGTTGGCTGAACACCCTGCTTAAAAACTTTTTCTTTTCCTTTTTTGTGTGTACTGTCCGCTTGGACTAAAGAAGTTTTGGTGGTTGTTTTCTTGATTTTGGGCTACAGAGTCTCTGCCTACATTTGTGTTTTGTGTTTTGGTAACCACATGTAACAGCCGGTGGAATCTTTTTTCTCTTTGCTTTCTCTGAACTTTCCAAAGAGTAGGCCCCTATCTCTCGGGGGATTAACTCCTTGTGGCCCCTGGGTCGTTGGTGCTCCCCCACCCTGTGTCAGCATCTAAACCTCTGCACACAGGATGTTTTCTCTAGCGCTTATCAGATGCTTTAGAAGATGCGGGGTGGAGATAGAGGTAACGTTTAACCCATCCTGGATTCCTTTCATGAACTCAGCCACAGAGCAGAGGGAGGCTTGGCTGGAGCAAACAATGTTGGGCCTTCTATTTCAAACAGAGGTGTGGGGGCTTGTGGTGGCATCAGTGGTGCACTGAACAACCCTCCCTGACCCTAGCGTGTGGGTTTGGAGCGCGGGGAATCAAAGAGAAATCTAACAAACTATTTTTTCACGTGTGGGCTGAATGAATGTGTGGGTTATCCACATCAGTTTCTTCTCTCTTCTCATCCTCCCTCCTTCCTCGCAGACCAGCATTTTGGCCAGGGTGCCCAGTTTGAGCTCATTTGCCAAAGGTGAGTAGGGAAGGGAGTAGAAACCAAATTAGGCACCTGTCTGGCAACACAAGGCTCTTTTCTACAATGATGCATTTGGATTATGCAGAGTTTTAGATTTTCTGTTTTATCCCAGGCTGAACGTGTGTAGAAAACTGGGACCTAACCATGTTCTTCTCTTCAGTCTTATGGTCATTGCTACTTTGAAGGCAGAAAGGATAAAAGTAGCATAGGGAGTGGTTTACCATAACTGCAAGTAAATACCAAGCATGTGCGAGCCTGTAGACATTGCCTGCTACTGGGGAAAGACGGAGTTAGCTGGGGAAATACATCAGTCTTCACTCCCAGCACCCAAGATGTAAACATTTCTTACTCTTCCTGGATCATGCTATCTCTGCTTTGCCTTTTCTTTCACCTACCTCCTTCTTTCATGGCAGGAAGGAAAAGGAAAGTACCCCCGAGCAGCCAGCAGTCAGCACTGGGGCCTCTAGGGAAGAGTGGATTGGTGTTGTTTTGCTGTGGTTTGCTGTGTGTTTTCCAAAACCTCTCTTGGATGACTATCAGATTCAGTGAAGGGATGGACCTGCAGGAAGCTGAGAGATAGGAGATCCTGTGGCCTGGGAACCCAGAGGCCTGGGCCCTGGGAACAACTCACCACGGGACTCAGCCTGCGAAATAGGAAACATCATTGTAGCTTCTGCATCATGTTTTCCATGTTCCACTGGAAAACTATCTGTTGAATGGACATAGACCAATTCTTACTTTTCTTCTTTCTGGTACCAAAGAGAAAGGTGGTGTCTCTTGTCATCTAGATGTTCTTGTAGGGGCACCAGAGTCATTGCAACCATTTTGAGTAAAGATTAAGTCCACTGGGGCATCGGAAGGGGAGTGTGTCATTGCTGTTGGTACCACACAGGCCGTGGTACTTGCCTTTTCCTGACCCATTTTGCAGAGCAGGCCAGCTACTTAACCCCTTGCCACCCAGTCACCTGTGGAAGACACATTTGCAAAACAATAGACCAGTTAGTGATTTGGCACTTGTTAGGTAGACATAGTGGTACATTGAGGAAGTTCCTCCTGTTAACTAACCTAGTTTTTCTTGCTGTAATCCGAATATACTTCTCTGATTTTTTGAAAAAGCCTGTGAGTGGAGGCTGGCTCGACAGCCCAAAACGCTGAATTAATTCTGTGTCTCTCTCTCTCTTTTTTTGAGACATGGAGTCTCGCTCTGTCACCCAGGCTGGAGTGCGCTGGCATGATCTCGGCTCACTGCAACCTCCACCTCATGGGTCCAAGCAATTCTCCTGCCTCAGCCTCCCAAGTAGCTGGGACTACAGGCATTGCCACCACGCCCAGCTAATTTTTGTATTTTTAATAGAGATGGGGTTTCGCCGTGTTGGCCAGGCTGGTCTCAAACTCTAATCTCAGGGGATCCACCAGCCTTGGCATCCCAAAATGCTGGGATTGCAGGCATGAGCCACCGCGCCTGTCCCAGTTCTCTTGAGTGACATGCTGAGTGGGGCTGCTTTTTGGTGGAGGTAACAAAAAAGAGTTGAGGTATTGATTTTAGTTTCATTTGAGACAGCGATCTGTCCCCTCCCAGAGTTCCCTTGTTTGTTTGTAAACTGCTTAAATGAACTTTTTCCCCTGTTCCTCCATCACCCTGCTGTTCTCTTCTCCTCCTCTTATCCTAACAGTCTCATAGGTAAACTTAGAAGGAAGACAAATACTTATCAAATTGTCACCGAGGGTACCATAAAAGAGACATTTGGACAGTAGTTCTGGGGAGATCCTTGTCTTTGCTTCATGTTAATACAGAGGGATTGGGGTAGCCCAGATCACCAGGGGAAAGTGGTTTTTCTTCATTTAGCTTTTAATTGCTTTCTTTCACTTTTATGTATAAAAGATTGTCCATTTAATTAACTCAAGAATGCAATTTCAAAAACACTAATGCTTTACACATGATGGCTTTTAAAATAAAAGTAGCATTCTAATATTGCATAATGCTTTTCTATCCCCTTCCTCTCCCCCGCGTTCACCCCCACCCCTCCAGCCTGTATTAACCTTTCATAGTGGAGGCTTGTTAGGAGGAAAACACTGTTCTGGATGGTGCCTCTCTGCCTCCCCTTCCCACCAACCAAGTACAGCAGCGCGACAGCCGCGGGCCTTTCTGAAGTGTTCTGTAGCTTTTGTAAGAAAGAGACTACTCATCCCTTCCCCCTTGGCCTGTTTCATGCCTATATTTACCCACTTTTGGGGGTCACTGTGGCTCCTACTCTCATTGTTGCCTTTTAAGAACCATCATTATGATGGATTACATGGGAAAATTAAAAAGAAAATAAAATCCCAACATTTAGCTTTGGTTTCTTTTGAATAATTTCATTAGAAGAAACTTGTATACATTGGTCTATGATTTCACGATCTTCTTCTTTTTTTTTTTTTTTTTTGAGACAGAGTCTTGCTCTGGCACCCCGGCTTGAATGCAGTGGCACGATCTCGGCTCACTGCAGTCTCCACCTCCTGGGTTCAAGCGATTCTCCTGCCTCAGCCTCCCAAGTAGCTGAGACTATAGGCCTGCGCCACCACGCCTGGCTAATTTTTAAAATTTTTTTAGTAAAGTTGGGGATTCACCATGTCGGCCAGGCTGATCTTAAACTCCTGACCTCGAGTGATCCTCCCACCTCAGCCACCCAAAGTGCTGTGGTTACAGGCGTGAGCCACTGTGCCTGTCCCATCTTCTCTTTTCTGATGGAAAAGAAATCTGGCTCTTTCTCATTCCTTTTTGTCCTGCTTCCAAAATGTTGTGACTTCCCCATGGCATTGGTCTTTCTTATTTTGTAATGGAAGTTCCCCTGATCCCAGAATTTTCCCTTCACACCAGCCCTCATAGCCCAGCCCCTGCTAGATGGGCTTTTTATTTTTGAAAGCACAGTAGTTTTGATGAGTTTTATTTTCAACGTTGGATTTGGGAAGGGGCAGGATGCAGATGGAGATAAATGCACATACACATAGATGCCCCTGAGAAAGACAGCTCTGGAACCTGCTAGAGTGATCCCAGCCACGAGGCGCCAGGGCCCTGGTGATCACTCTGATTTTCTAGGTGAGATAAGGGAATGGAATCACAGAGGGATCAGTGACTTGCCCAAGGTCACGCTGTCAACAAGGGTCATAGCCAGAATGAGATCCACTTCCCAGGTGTACGGGAGGTATAAGCCTCACCTGCCTTGAGGCCTGCTTGTGTTTTGTTTCTGATGATATCCAGAGAAGAACTTTTTAGACCTTGTAATGTGCATTATAAAACACTTTGCATTTAGATCTAACTTCACTCCCTCAAGTCTCAGATTAAGCCTGTGTTCTTGTGTTCTGTCCTCCCCGGTGATGAAATGCTTGGTTGTTTAGAGTGAACAAATCCAACAACCCTGTCAAGGGGTTCTCTGTGCAGGTCACTTTTCAAAGGGATCTTTTCTCCCTTGGTGTCTCTCCTCCAAAGAGCATGATTTCTGAGCCTACCAAAGTGATTACTGTGCTAAAATTTCCACCCTAGAAGAACTATTGTGTAGCTGTGAGAAGCGACTAAAAGATTATTTTCTTTTCCCAGGGTGGGTGCGAAACATTGACTTTTTCTCAATGTGTGATGTGGAGATATATGCATCTTGGGAGGAGATGCATAATATGTGTCTGATTCTATAATATGTTGATAAAAATGACCTTGGTGATGAATAATTTTCAAAGAGGAACAGAGCTGGGCTGAGAAGAGTGGAGCTTGGATTGGAGATGGTGTGCAGTCTACTTTTTTTGTTTTCTGTTTTATTTGAGGAGAGATTTTCAAATTAATTTGGAGTGAACAGAAAATACAGTGGCAATTTGGGACTTTTTTTTTTTTTTTAAAGCCTGCGTTCCTTATAGTGGGATCCCATTTTCACCTCCTCTCCTCCCACCTTTATTATGATTATTGTTATCATTATTATTATTAGTTTGTACTTAGGAAGCATTGTAAAAGACGCTGGGAGGGTTTGAATGCTGCTTGTGAGAGGAAAGGATGAGGAGACCATACGGCTTTATCATTCATTAATTCCTGGGTTCATTCATTGAGCTGTTTAAACTTCTGTGTGTAAGACGGCAGCCCCAGATGGTCTTTTGGTGCCTGCATTAGCTCTGAGACCCCAGGCCCTGACAAAAGAGGGTGCACAGAGCAGCTGATTGTGCAGAATATTTCCAGCCGTTAGAAAGCTGCTCCTGAGTCTTTCAGCTCAGGAGCTAGAACACCTATCATCTCCAGCATCTAGAGAATCCCTTTTCAGGTCTTTTTCCTTTTCTAAAAAGCTCAGTGCGAATCTGTGAGCCAGCTTCTATTACTGCAGCAGTAGTCACAGTATCTGATTTTTAGAGTGAAATTGATGGCCATGGGCTTATTTGCGGGTCTCCTTAGTAATTGCTCTCTGTCTTCTTGTTCTGGAAGGAGTTCTGTTAACACTGGTGAAACTTTGAGCTCATCTCCCTTCTTCCCCCTCCACCTTCCCCTTCCCTGCTCAACTCTCTAAAAGACCTGCAGCTATTAAGAAATTTCCAGTCCGCGCTGATGAGGCTAGATGGGGGTGGCTGCCTGGGTTGAACACCTACCATCTGCCCGCCTCTGAATGTGGTGATGGTACACACAGCCCCATTCAGTCCCTGCAATAGGCCTCTGGCATCCTGGCATTACAGATGAGAAACTTTAGCTTAACAGAGAAGTTCAAAGAGGTTTGATGTTCAGCTCAAGCTTTAAGTTTGGTAGCTGGAAATCAAATGTAGGTTTTCCCGATTGCTTGGCCTGAGCTCTTAATGCCTTCTTGGATTTTCTTTGTGGCTATTGGGACAGGCTGGCCTCAGTGTTGATGGGCAGGTAAGGGTACCCAGCCGGTCCTAGCTTCACCAAATTGCCGCTCTGCCTACCTCCTGCGTGTGCTTCCCTAGTGGGGCTGTCCCACTTTTGGAGTGGGGGCGGGGCTGATTTGTGTCCTAATCTATAACAGGCCTGATGGAGCTGAGACCTGGCACTGCAGGAGCGGAGGCTTTGGGGGCAGTCAGGTGGAAGGAGGAGAGGAGCATGGGGCATGCCCCATCCTCCAGATGTCTGTTCTTCTAGTGGACTTCACTTTGGCCTTTCAGTAGCTCTCCATCTGAATGTAGCAGTTGTCTCAGAAATTTTGTCCTAGCACTATCTGCCTTCATTGCTCTTGTAGAAAATGCTGGTCCCCTAGAAATAATAGCTGGTCTGTGGTGAGTGACGTTGGGTCATTGTGCCTTGAGGTGTGACATCTTCTTTGGCTTAGTCAGGTCTTTGGCTTGACTACAAATGTCTGAGCCTTTTCCTCACAACTCAGATTCTTGCAGCCAGGCTCTGTCTGCCATGCCCTTTGCCCCTTACTGTTGGAGAGACCTGGAGGTTGGTGGAGTTCTCCAAGGCTGGAGTTGGGGAACACAGTGAGGCCGAGATGTTTTGCATAGTTCCTTCCATTGCCCCGATCAGGAATGTGTTCCCGCAGGATGGGTTATGGCCTGGAAGTGAGCCTAATGTAAACATCCTTGTGGAGGCCATCCCCTTAATCAAATAGAAATGGTTTGAGGGATGAGCAACTTGGGGGTGGGGGAGATAGGAAAGGAAGAGTTGGGGGAGGGGAGAGATTTAGGGATTGAACTCAGAGAGAGCTGTCTGGGGGCCATCCTTCCAGCAGTCCTGACAGAAAACTGGCTTCATGGAGTTGGTGCAGTGCAAACTGGAATGATTCTCTTAGGGAACTTGGTTCTCTCAGACAGTGTGGTATGTTGAGGGAAAGGAAGGAAATCATGGTTTGGCTGAACAGCTGGGCAGAGCAGCAAGGGAAACTGAAGTATGTTAGAAGAGCAGGACCAGAGGAGCAGGACCAGAGCAGATGGGGGCCACAGGAGGACTTCTGGAAGGAGCCCACAATTCAACTCCTTTGAAGGCCTTCAAAATCTATTTAACGTCGTAACAATTTGAAATTCTATTTTGAGGGGACTAGACTGTCAAAGAAGGGGCGTGAAGAATGTGGGGGACTTAGGTGCAAATGTGTGTGCTGGGGGGCGGTATTTAGGGCTCTTGGTGGAGCCCCTCATGTCATGGAGAAGCGAATCCTTTCCACTGTGCCCCCACCCCCTTTTCCTAGCCCTGTGAGGGTCTCAGACTTCCTTGAAGATGTGGAGCATTTCAGCCAGACCCTACGGCCAAAGATCAGTCACAGAGCAGTCTTCTGTGGCAACCTGTGCACAGTCCCCCAAGGCAGCAATCTGGGGTCACCAGGGAAGTTACTGTTACTAATCTGACCTGGGAAGTTTTCTTTTTCATAGGGGAATCTAGAAATACTCCAGGGAAAGCCACGGCCAAGCCTTTGCCCAGCCAGTAAACTTTTAGGGCTTTTGTGTGAAGTTGGTTTAGAAGAATTTGCCGATGCCAAGGCTGCTATGTTGGTTTCACTGATGCAGATTTAAAGAAGGAGGGCCAAGGAGACCTCGGGAATAGGAAGGCGGAGGAAACCTTTCTATTCTGATGTCTTCAAGTCTTGGTGCTTGAATGTGCCAAGGAGAGTGAGGATGTAAATAATTTAGTTTGCCTTCAGGATGCAGGATCTAATCTAAACATGATTAAGCTGATTTGATTTTATAGATTGGAATTTCTAAGTGATAGAAACTGATGAGGTTAATGTGAAATATTTACTTAATAAAAAGCTTCATTACCTGATGCTGAAGGGTAGAGGGAAAAAATATTCTTGGTAACATGTTTGATCTTTTGGAAATGAAGTTGGGTTAAAGTTTTCTTGGTAAAAACTGAATTCTGTGATCTTGTTTTTACACATGCTGTGCTTAAATATTAACACCAATTGAGCAAATTGCCTTTTAACTGCCTTTATTTGCTTTCATTAACAGTATAATTTAAAAGCTCAAGAATTTGCATGGAACCTGTTGTGCACGTTGGGGGGGCAAACTATTCATAAATTAATTAATTGTGAGAACATTATCTTTAAGGAAAGTCACAAAACATGAGCCTGATTTCCGAAAAGCAGTGACATGTTTTTGCCGTTTCTTGGGGACATGATGTACTTTTGGCTTAGAGATCTGTGCTGCGTGTGTGTGTGTGTGTGTGTGTGTGTGTGTGTGCGCGCACGCGCGAGATAACTTGGCTGGATCAAGAAAAATTTTAATGACTGAGCATGTTTTAAGTTAAGTTGAGTGAACTTAATTACACTGTAGTTTCCAGAGAGCTAAAGGCAATAATACCATTGGTATTTAAGCACTAGTTTGAAAATTAAAGCCAACCTATATAATTGGCTGTGCTCCTTAAATGGTTTATCTCTTTCTTCCCTCCATTTCTGAAATCCCCCTTTTCTTTCTCTTTCACTTTTAAACCAATAGAGAGAAAGAGAGAAACTGCCTAGCGCTGCGAACCACAAGACGGTCCTTCCAGTGGGGAACATTAACTGCATTGTCCTCTCATGAAATGACTCTAAATAATGTTAAAAGTTTCCAGTATGATTTCACTGAAATTGGTTGCTTCCTTCTGTACAGATGTTTTTGTGGTTTAGAACCTCAGCCAAGGCAAACATTATGAATGAGATGCAGAGACCACCATGTCCTATGAAGGGCTGAGAGTTCCTTTGGGAGTTATTTTACTTGTGATTCTGACACCTCTGTTTTGACAAAGCTTCAGTCTTTCAGTCTCTTCTTTCCGTCTCCCTCTCCTGGTGCTATTGGTTTGTTGTGGGTGGTTTTCCTAATTAAGTTAATCTGCAACCTAGTTTTTCTGGGTCCACAGATGCCAGAATGCTGAATTTATTTATCTTGAATGTTTTTGTTGGCTACTGTTGAGACACATTCTTCCTCTTCCCCTTTTACCCCAAGTCTGTTTTAAACATTTTTTTTTTTTTGAGGCTTCCAGGCCCACTTCAATAAAGAAAGAATTTCTCTCTGGTGTCCGTTTGTCAATTTTTTTTTGTGGGGGATATATATTTTAAATAATATAATAGATATGTAAAAGGTTGTATATAAAACCCAAAGGTTATAGACGAAAAGATGTGTAAATTTGACTACATCAAAAATTTAAAACTTTTTGCATGATTTTCTTTCAGATTTTTGCCTTTTCCTTGCACATTTGTTGGTTCTCTTTCAATATAAATCAGAAAAATGAATCTTTTATCTGTCAAATGCATGGCAAAGATTCTTCCGAGTCTATCATTTGTCCTACAGTTTTGATTATGGTTCCTTTCATCACAAAACATTTCTGTTATTTATTTAACTAAAAAATGTCACAATGATGTCTGTAGCGTAGATTTTATAAAGCATGTGATGGTCACATTTTATAATCTAAATTTTGGAAAAGTATTTGGATAATGAGAGATGGAGAAGGTAGAGGGAGAGCAAGGGAGGGGTAGAGAGGGCACGAAGATGAGGAAGGGAGGGATGAGGAAGAGAAGAAAGACTGGTGAGAATGAATGATGTTAAGAGATTGATTTTTCTTCCTGTAAAAAAGTTGGCTGTCGTCAGAACACCCCTTCTGTCTAAGGGGAATATTGTCCTTTTGGCATGTTCTTGAACCATAAAGATTTCTCTACTTGAAGAGACCTTTCCTAAGAGTTACCTGTCCAGAAGGCAGTCCTACTGTTCTCTTTCATAGCTCTACCCAGTCTTTAAGACCTAGTTGAAATGTAGGCTCCATAAAGCCATTTCTATTTTCACACAGTTCATTTTCTTTTTTTTTTTTTTTTTATTTTTTTTTTTTTTTTTTTTTTTTTTCCTGCTCTTGAGCTATTGTTTTCTTTTTTTTTTTTTTTTTTTTTTTTTTTCTTTTATTATTATTATTATTATACTTTAGGTTTTATGGTACATGTGCGCAATGTGCAGGTAAGTTACATATGTATACATGTGCCATGCTGGTGCGCTGCACCCACCAACTTGTCATCTAGCATTAGGTATATCTCCCAATGCTATCCCTCCCCCCTCCCCCCACCCCACAACAGTCCCCAAAGTGTGATGTTCCCCTTCCTGTGTCCATGTGTTCTCATTGTTCAATTCCCACCTATGAGTGAGAATATGCGGTGTTTGGTTTTTTGTTCTTGCGATAGTTTACTGAGAATGATGATTTCCAGTTTCATCCATGTCCCTACAAAGGACGTGAACTCATCATTTTTTATGGCTGCATAGTATTCCATGGTGTATATGTGCCACATTTTCTTAATCCAGTCTATCATTGCTGGACATTTGGGTTGGTTCCAAGTCTTTGCTATTGTGAATAATGCAGCAATAAACATACGTGTGCATGTGTCTTTATAGCAGCATGATTTATAGTCCTTTGGGTATATACCCAGTAATGGGATGGCTGGGTCGAATGGAATTTCTAGTTCTAGATCCCTGAGGAATCGCCACACTGACTTCCACAAGGGTTGAACTAGTTTACACGCCCACCAACAGTGTAAAAGTGTTCCTATTTCTCCACATCCTCTCCAGCACCTGTTGTTTCCTGACTTTTTAATGATTGCCATTCTAACTGGTGTGAGATGGTATCTCATTGTGGTTTTGATTTGCATTTCTCTGATGGCCAGTGATGGTGAGCATTTTTTCATGTGTTTTTTGGCTGCATAAATGTCTTCCTTCGAGAAGCGTCTGTTCATGTCCTTCGCCCACCTCTTGATGGGGTTGTTTGTTTTTTTCTTGTAAATTTGTTGGAGTTCATTGTAGATTCTGGATATTAGCCCTTTGTCAGATGAGTAGGTTGCGAAAATTTTCTCCCATTTTGTAGGTTGCCTGTTCACTCTGATGGTAGTTTCCCTTGCTGTGCAGAAGCTCTTTAGTTTAATTAGATCCCATTTGTCAACTTTGGCTTTTGTTGCCATTGCTTTTGGTGTTTTAGACATGAAGTCCTTGCCCATGCCTATGTCCTGAATGGTAATGCCTAGGTTTTCTTCTAGGGTTTTTATGGTTTTAGGTCTAACATTTAAGTCTTTAATCCATCTTGAATTGATTTTTGTATAAGGTGTAAGGAAGGGATCCAGTTTCAGCTTTCTACATATGGCTAGCCAGTTTTCCCAGCACCATTTATCAAATAGGGAATCCTTTCCCCATTTCTTGTTTTTGTCAGGTTTGTCAAAGATCAGATACTTGTAGATATGTGGCATTATTTCTGACGGCTCTGTTCTGTTCCATTGATCTATATCTCTGTTTTGGTACCAGTACCATGCTGTTTTGGTTACTGTAGCCTTGTAGTACAGTTTGAAGTCAGGTAGTGTGATGCCTCCAGCTTTGTTCTTTTGGCTTAGGATTGACTTGGCGATGCGGGCTCTTTTTTGGTTCCATATGAACTTTAAAGTAGTTTTTTCCAATTCTGTGAAGAAAGTCATTGGTAGCTTGATGGGGATGGCATTGAATCTGTAAATTACCTTGGGAAGGATGGCCATTTTCATGATATTGATTCTTCCTACCCATGAGCATGGAATGTTCTTCCATTTGTTTGTATCCTCTTTTATTTCCTTGAGCAGTGGTTTGTAGTTCTCCTTGAAGAGGTCTTTCACATCCCTTGTAAGTTGGATTCCTAGGTATTTTATTCTCTTTGAAGCAATTGTGAATGGGAGTTCACTCATGATTTGGCTCTCTGTTTGTCTGTTATTGATGTATAAGAATGCTTGTGATTTTTGCACATTGATTTTGTATCCTGAGACTTTGCTGAAGTTGCTTATCAGCTTAAGGAGATTTTGGGCTGAGACAATGGGGTTTTCTAGATATACTATCATGTCATCTGCAAACAAGGACAATTTGACTTCCTCTTTTCCTAATTGAATACCCTTGATTTCCTTCTCCTGCCTAATTGCCCTGGCCAGAACTTCCAACACTATGTTGAATAGAAGTGGCGAGAGAGGGCATCCCTGTCTTGTGCCAGTTTTCAAAGGGAATGCTTCCAGTTTTTGCCCATTCAGTACGATATTGGCTGTGGGTTTGTCATAAATTGCTCTTATTATTTTGAGATACGTCCCATCAATTCCTAATTTATTGAGAGTTTTTAGCATGAAGGGTTGTTGAATTTTGTCAAAGGCCTTTTCTGCATCTATTGAGATAATCATGTGGTTTTTGTCTTTGGTTCTATTTATATGCTGGATTACATTTATTGATTTGCGTATATTGAACCAGCCTTGCATCCCAGGGATGAAGCCCACTTGATCATGGTGGATAAGCTTTTTGATGTGCTGCTGGATTCTGTTTGCCAGTATCTTATTGAGGATTTTTGCATCAATGTTCATCAAGGATATTGGTCTAAAATTCTCTTTTTTGGTTGTGTCTCTGCCAGGCTTTGGTATCAGGATGATGCTGGCCTCATAAAATGAGTTAGGGAGGATTCCCTCTTTTTCTATTGATTGGAATAGTTTCAGAAGGAATGGTACCAGCTCCTCCTTGTACCTCTGGTAGAATTCGGCTGTGAACCCATCTGGTCCTGGACTTTTTTTGGTTGGTAAGCTATTGATTATTGCCACAATTTCAGCTCCTGTTATTGGTCTATTCAGAGATTCAACTTCTTCCTGGTTTAGTCTTGGGAGGGTGTATGTGTTGAGGAATTTATCCATTTCTTCTAGATTTTCTAGTTTATTTGCATAGAGGTGTTTGTAATATTCTCTGATGGTAGTTTGTATTTCTGTGGGATCGGTGGTGATATCCCCTTTATCATTTTTTATTGCATCTATTTGATTCTTCTCTCTTTTTTTCTTTATTAATCTTGCTAGCGGTCTATCAATTTTGTTGATCCTTTCAAAAAACCAGCTCCTGGATTCATTTATTTTTTGAAGGGTTTTTTGTGTCTCTATTTCCTTCAGTTCTGCTCTGATTTTAGTTATTTCTTGCCTTCTGCTAGCTTTTGAATGTGTTTGCTCTTGCTTTTCTAGTTCTTTTAATTGTGATGTTAGGGTGTCAATTTTGGATCTTTCCTGCTTTCTCTTGTGGGCATTTAGTGCTATAAATTTCCCTCTACACACTGCTTTGAATGCATCCCAGAGATTCTGGTATGTTGTGTCTTTGTTCTCATTGGTTTCAAAGAACATCTTTATTTCTGCCTTCATTTCGTTATGTACCCAGTAGTCATTCAGGAGCAGGTTGTTCAGTTTCCACGTAGTTGAGCGGTTTTGAGTGAGATTCTTAATCCTGAGTTCTAGCTTGATTGCACTGTGATCTGAGAGACAGTTTGTTACAATTTCTGTTCTTTTACATTTATTGAGGAGATCTTTACTTCCAAGTATATGGTCAATTTTGGAATAGGTGTGGTGTGGTGCTGAAAAAAATGTATATTCTGTTGATTTGGGGTGGAGAGTTCTGTAGATGTCTATTAGGTCTGCTTGGTGCAGAGCTGAGTTCAATTCCTGGGTATCCTTGTTGACTTTCTGTCTCGTTGATCTGTCTAATGTTGACAGTGGGGTGTTAAAGTCTCCCATTATTAATGTGTGGGAGTCTAAGTCTCTTTGTAGGTCACTCAGGACTTGCTTTATGAATCTGGGTGCTCCTGTATTGGGTGCATATATATTTAGGATAGTTAGCTCTTCTTGTTGAATTAATCCCTTTACCATTATGTAATGGCCTTCTTTGTCTCTTTTGATCTTTGTTGGTTTAAAGTCTGTTTTATCAGAGACTAGGATTGCAACCCCTGCCTTTTTTTGTTTTCCATTTGCTTGGTAGATCTTCCTCCATCCTTTTATTTTGAGCCTATGTGTGTCTCTGCACGTGAGATGGGTTTCCTGAATACAGCACACTGATGGGTCTTGAGTCTTTATCCAATTTGCCAGTCTGTGTCTTTTAATTGGAGCATTTAGTCCATTTACATTTAAAGTTAATATTGTTATGTGTGAATCTGATCCTGTCATTATGATGTTAGCTGGATATTTTTCTCGTTAGTTGATGCAGTCTCTTCCTAGTCTCGATGGTCTTTACATTTCGGTATGATTTTGCAGTGGCTGGTACCGGTTGTGCCTTTCCATGTTTAGCGCTTCCTTCAGGAGCTCTTTTAGGGCAGGCCTGGTGGTGACAAAATCTCTCAGCATTTGCTTGTCTGTAAAGTATTTTATTTCTCCTTCACTTATGAAGCTTAGTTTGGCAGGATATGAAATTCTGGGTTGAAAATTCTTTTCTTTAAGAATGTTGAATATTGGCCCCCACTCTCTTCTGGCTTGTAGGGTTTCTGCCGAGAGATCCGCTGTTAGTCTGATGGGCTTCCCTTTGATGGTAACCCGACCTTTCTCTCTGGCTGCCCTTAACATTTTTTCCTTCATTTCAACTTTGGTGAATCTGACAATTATGTGTCTTGGAGTTGCTCTTCTCGAGGAGTATCTTTGTGGCGTTCTCTGTATTTCCTGAATCTGAATGTTGGCCTGCCTTGCTAGATTGGGGAAGTTCTCCTGGATAATATCCTGCAGAGTGTTTTCCAACTTGTTTCCATTCTCCCCGTCACTTTCAGGTACACCAATCAGACGTAGATTTGGTCTTTTCACATAGTCCCACATTTCTTGGAGGCTTTGCTCGTTTCTTTTTATTCTTTTTTCTCTAAACTTCCCTTCTCGCTTCATTTCATTCATTTCATCTTCCAGGGCTGATACCCTTTCTTCCATTTGATCGCATCGGCTCCTGAGGCTTCTGCATTCTTCACGTAGTTCTCGAGCCTTGGTTTTCAGCTCCATCAGCTCCTTTAAGCACTTCTCTGTATTGGTTATTCTAGTTATACATTCTTCTAAATTTTTTTCAAAGTTTTCAACTTCTTTGCCTTTGGTTTGAATATCCTCCCGTAGCTCGGAGTAATTTGATCGTCTGAAGCCTTCTTCTCTCAGCTCGTCAAAGTCATTCTCCGTCCAGCTTTGTTCCGTTGCTGGTGAGGAACTGCGTTCCTTTGGAGGAGGAGAGGTACTCGGGTTTTTAGAGTTTCCAGTTTTTCTGCTCTGTTTTTTCCCCATCTTTGTGGTTTTGTCTACTTTTGGTCTTTGATGATGGTGATGTACAGATGGGTTTTTGGTGTGGATGTCCTTTCTGTTAGTTTTCCTTCTAACAGACAGAACCCTCAGCTGCAGGTCTGTTGGAGTACCTGGCCGGCCGTGTGAGGTGTCAGTCTGCCCCTGCTGGGGGATGCCTCCCAGTTAGGCTGCTCGGGGGTCAGGGGTCAGGAACCCACTTGAGGAGGCAGTCAGCCGGTTCTCAGATCTCCAGCTGCGTGCTGGGAGAACCACTGCTCTCCTCACAGCTGTCAGACAGGGACATTTAAGTCTGCAGAGGTTACTGCTGTCTTTTTGTTTGTCTGTGCCCTGCCCTCAGAGGTGGAGCCTACAGAGGCAGGCAGGCCTCCTTGAGCTGTGGTGGGCTCCACCCAGTTCAAGCTTCCAGGCTGCTTTGTTTACCTAAGCGAGCCTGGGTAATGGCGGGCGCCCCTCCCCCAGCCTCGCTGCCGACTTGCTGTTTGATCTCAGACTGCTGTGCTAGCAATCAGCGAGACTCCGTGGGCGTAGGACCCTCTGAGCCAGGTGCGGGCTATACTCTCCTGGGGCACCGTTTCCTAAGCCCGTCGGAAAAGCACAGTATTCGGGTGGGAGTGGCCCGATTTTCCAGGTGCCGTCTGTCACCCCTGGAAGGGGAACTCCCTGACCCCTTGCGCTTCCCGAGTGAGGCAATGCCTCGCCCCTGCTTCGGCTGGCGCACGGTGCGCTCACCCACTGACCTGCGCCCACTGTCTGGCACTCCCTAGTGAGATGAACACGGTACCTCAGATGGAAATGCAGAAATCACCCGTCTTCTGCGTCGCTCGCGCTGGGAGCTGTAGACCGGAGCTGTTCCTATTCGGCCATCTTGGCTCCTCCTTTTTTTTTTTTAAAGACAGGGTCTCACACTATCACCTAGGCTGGAGTGCAGTGGCCTGATTATATAGCTCACTGTAGCCTCGACCTTCCAGGCACAAGTGATCCTCCCTCCTCAGTTTCCCAAGTAGCTATGACTACAGGGAATGCACTACCATACCTAGGTTTTTAAATTTTTTTAAATTTTTTCTTAGAGATGGGATCTCACTGTGTTGCCCAGGCTGATCATGACCACCTGGGCTCAAGCCATTCTCCCGCTTAGGCCTTCTAAAATGCTGGGATTACATGCATGAGCCGCTGCACCCAGCCCACACACTTCATTTTTACTCTCAAGGTACCTGCTGCTCTCTGGCTTATGGAAGATACATCTCTGCATGTCTAATCTTTCTTCTTAGAGTGTCATTTGATAGCAGAGACCCTGTCTTCTGTCTCACTCGTCTTTAAATTCTATACTGTCTTTAGCAGTGTATAATAACCATTTATAAGTACATAAGTGATTAACCAGACAGGTTAATTCTTATCCATTCTTTCCTCCTATACATTCTTCTGGGACATTCTTCAAAAGAGATATGTGGGGCCTTGAAGGCCAACACTTCGGGTATTTGGCATAAATTAGGTTGAGGAAACTGGTTGGAATTTTGGGAAGAAGGAAGGGGAGAGAACCAAGGAAGAAGGAATTCCGGAGCTGGTAGCATTGATTTCAGAGTATTCTCAATCTAAAAACCCCGTAATCATGACCTATTCCCAAAGGTGAGTTCATGGCAGCTTATTCAACAGATATTTATTGAGTACCTGACAAGTGTTTTGCTTTGAGTGAGGCACTGTAGGGCAAATAGGAGTAAGTAAAGATCTTTGCCCTTCTGAAGCTGTTCTCCAGTTTGGGATTTAGAAAATTTGTTCAGGAAGAGGGCTTAAAAAATAGAGACATTCTGTAAATGACCCTTCTTTGAAATCCCTTATTCTACTTTGACTACTGCTGTCTATTCCTCTTTCTGAATGAAGCTGGTGGAGGCTGTCTTTTTCAAAATAAATTCTATGGAGGTTATTGGGGCAGATGTAAGTTAGTCATCTAATCATCCACTTAGTCCTGAACTGAAACCCAGAATTCATTCTTTTATTTTTATATTCATTTATTCAGTTAGTCAACACAAAGTTGCACTATCAGTATTAGCTAAATTAGCCAAGTTTAAATCCATGGTAAGGCGAAACTCCCACTTCTTTTCTATTAGAAAGCTGATTTCTTAGTGGCAGTAATGGGTGGTAGGGATAAAAACTCATCCCATGGCTGTCTTAGAACCTCCAGGTGATTCAGTAGAAATAGTGCTGTTTCTATCTCCATAATTTATTTTCGGGAAATAAGTAGAGATACTGGGGTCCAGAATAAATGATATTCTAATTGGAAATGGTTTCTGGAGAACATGTCCCTGAGACTTCGCCCATGTTGGCCACAATGTTGGGGAGCAATGAATGTCTGTTGAAAGACAGAATAATGGATGAAGTCCAAAGGTAGGAAATTTACAAGAGATGTTACTTTGGGATGACAGGGATGGGAGGCAAACCTGATTGGGGAGGGACCACGGGGCTTCAGTGTATATGAGAAGTTTGCTATCATTTGTTAGACCTTTTGAGCATCTGAAATATTTAAACAGTTTCTTGTTATTCTCCTACTTGATTGATCTTTATCTTTGCTGCTGAGTTCCAGGCTTAGCTCAATAGGGGGAACAGGGAGATGAATGAAGGCATAGTGTTTGTAAAAAGAGTTTGTTTCAGTTCTTATCAAAAAGTTCTTTCCAGGAACAGAACATCCTTTTCATTATATGGGATGGAAAGCAGGATGGAAGTAAATATGTTCTCTAGAATGTTACAGCCCTGAGTTGATTTGCATAGAGGTCCTACAGATCATTCTATGCCATGTGTTTTTTTTTGAGGCAGGGTCTCACTCTGTCACCCAGGCTAGAGTGCAGTGGTACAATCTTGGCTCACTGCAACCTCTGCCTGCCAGGCTCAAGTGATCCTCCTACGTCAGCCTCCCGAGTAGCTGGGACTACAAGGTGTGCACCACCACGCCCAGCTAATTTTTGTATATTTTTTGTAGAGACAGGGTTTCGCCATGTTGCCCAGGCTGGTCTCGAACTCCTGAGTTCAAGCGATCCTCCTGCCTTGGCCTCCCGAAGTGCTGGGATTACAAGTGTGAGCCACTGCACCTGGCCCAGGTCATTCCATGTTGATGGGCTACAGGGGCACAGAAATAAAGATCTCAGGGCACTCATTATTTTCTTTCTTCCTTTCTTCTTTTGTTAAGAGGGAGGTAGGAGAGAGTTGTGTGAGGATGGAATATTGCTACAAACCTGTATACTTCTTTAATTTCTCTACCCTTGCCTGAGACACTGGAGCCTTTTATTACCATCTTTGGGAAAGACCTTCTAGAGAAAAGAACCTTTGCTTTTATAGGTGAGCAGGGACGGTGTGTGTCCTCCAGCATAGTTTAAGTGTTTGGTCTGTTGCCTCTCCAGAGGTCAAAGGTGAGACAGACTTTTTGTTGGTGTTGTTTCCCTCCCTCCTTCCTCCTTTTTTTTTTTTTTTGAAACTCCCTTTCCTTGTTATCTCAACTTCCAAACATAAGCTTTGATGTCTATTGTTGGGACTTCAAGAGGACTCTTAGCACATCGGCAGGTGTTGGTTTTAGTGAGCAGGCGAGAGTCCCACATTCTTCCGGGGAGAGAGATGGGTCCCACCACATTCCTACCCCTAGAGCAGAAGTTCCTGTGCTGCGCCTCTTCTCTGGCCACTTGCTGAGGACGTCTCCCAGTGGGGAACTGGGTGTACACCAGCTTTCCTTCCCGTCTTTCTGAAGCCTGTCTGAAGGTATCTGTCTTCCTTCAGAGCAGCTGAAGAGAGGTTGTCTAACAGCCACGTATTAAGGTTTCATTAATCAAAGACACTTCCACTGCCCCTTTACAGAAACACAACTGCTGTGGCTGTCCTCCGCTGACAGCCCGCTAATTTATCTTTCCCAGAGGAGGGGAGGGGAGAAGGACAGAGAGGCAGGCGCTGCCCCTGCCCTGCAGTAGGGATCTCCATACTGGCTCCCAGCGAGCATGCGCTCACGTGCTAACTCTAGGGGACTGTGCCCCGGGCTTCACATTTTCGTGCAGAGCCATGGGCAGCTGGCTATACCCCCTCCCCACCCTGTCCATGAAGCAGGGAATCAAAACCACTGGAAGCAGTTACTTCAGGTAGATAGGTTTAGGTTGTCTTTTATTTGCAAGAAAATTTTCATTTCAAGCTTCAAGGTTTTCACTCCCAGCTTCAAGGTTTGCTGAAATTGGGGGCAGAAAGCCCTAGAAGAAATAAGAATATGGGTACATGTGTTTAAGTGTGCTTAATGGACAGCCTCGGCGAAGTGAGGGGTGATGGGGACATTAATGGCTGGGAAGCCACTGACCTGAAATGGTACAGTCTTCCTGTAGTTACTGACTGATGAAATCATGACTCTATGAAATTTTAATCCTTGGGTGTAGAGGCACAACTGACTTTATCACTGGACCCCAGGTGTGTGTGTCTGAAATGAGTGTTTTGAATCTAACTGCATATTTGATTACTTTCTAAAGTTTAGGCTTTGCTGAACTTCTCCTCATGCTTAGGTTGGAATCTGACCTTCTGTAACCCTCAGCTCAGAAGATGGATATTTGGGCATTTGGAAACCTCTCAGGGCCTCCTAAGTAGGTGATTGAGCATTGCGTCATTGCGTCATCATCTTCTTTTTTTAAAGCTAGGTCCTGTCCACTGGGGAGCAGCTTTGAACTCACTTTATTCAACTCATCAAATATTTACTGAATACCTACTAGATGTGTTTGGTTCTGTTGGAGAAGTAATGGTGAGGCGTAATGCATTCCTAGCTCTTAATTTGGGGTTAGAACTAGTACACATATGGCTGTAATGAAAGATAGAATAAAACATGTTCCCTAAGACAATTGGTAAATGCAGTGAAAGCTCCAAGCGGGGAATGATCACATCTGACTTATTTATTCAATGCGTGTTTATTGAGTCCTACTGTATACCAGACAATGGAGATAGAGAAGTCCAAAAACTTGACCTTCGTCCCCAAGAATCTAATAAGCTAATAGGGGAGGCAGACACTGAGACATAGCAGCACTTTATAGTAGAATACAAGTGGTAGTAAAATGTAGAACAAAGTGTAGAGGAAATGGAGGTGAAGCAGCAATTGACTAGGCTTTGGGAGGGGCTATAGATAAGACTTTGCTGAGAAGGTGACTTGTAAGCAAGATCTTAAAAGATGAGAGAGGAAGATCACTGGTTAGACCAGAGGGAAAGGCATTCCAGGTAGAGGTAACAGCACACGCAAAGGCAGGGGGAAGGAGGGAGAGAGAGCTGAAGGCTATTTGGTTTCACCAGAGCTTGAGATGTGTAAAGAGGTTGGTAGAGATGGTAGCTGGAGGTATGGTTGCGAGCCTATCATGAAGATCTTGCTTGTGCAGCAGAGGGAGAAGCCGACCTTTTATTCTGTAATTTGGGAGAAGGTGTTGAAAGGTTTTAATCCCAGGAGTGAAATAGTAGGAATTATGACTTGGAGCACCCCGAGCACAGCATTGGGGATGGATATGTGGGAGTCAGAGGAACCACCTAGGAGCCCGTCGAGTGGTCTAGGTGAGAGAGAACAAGCAGAGGTAGGGAAGTAGCAAAGGAGGTGGAGAGGGAAGGGCACACTGTAGGGGGAAAGGAACGGGTCTTGTTGATTGGGGGTGAAGTTTGAGGAAGGAGTTGAGACTCCTGAGCTTTTGGCTTGGATAACTGGTGGATGGTGGGAATAGAGAAGGAGTTCTGGGTGGAAAACCAAAGTCTCTCTTTTGGACATGGAGTTTGAGGAGTTCTTGGAAAAACTATGTAGAGGTAGTCTGCAATATTTGCAGTGGGTCTTGAAGGAAAGATATTTTGATAAGCAGAAGTTGTCAGTATACTAATTCATTTGCATTCATTGAGTTCTGATGATATTTTAGAATGAACGAGAATGAAAAGTATCTTAATTCCCTGGCAGAAAACAGTATTTTTGGAGTCCCTTGAATAATGTAAAGTATTTTCATCAAAGACCTTCATTCATGTGTGTGCTGACATCTGGAGAGCAGAGATAGATATTTTCCTTAGGTCTGGGTTCATGAGCTATAAACTCTTCCCTTGCTCCTAATTAATCCTTTGTAGTTACTGACTGATGAAATCATGACTCTATGAAATTTTAATCCTTGGGTGTAGAGGCACAACTGACTTTATCACAGGACCCCAGGTGTGTGTGTCTGAAATGAGTGTTTTGAATCTAGCTGCATATTTGATTACTTTATAAAATCCACAGGGTCTAGAGAAAACAGGCTAGAGGCGTTTTTGATTTTTGTTGCTGTTGTTGAGATAGAGGCTCGCTCTGTTGCCCAGGCTGGAGTGCAGTAGTGCAATCCTGGCTCACCGCAACCTCCACCTCCTGGGTTCAAGTGATTCTCCTGCCTCAGCCTCCCAAGTAGCTGGGACTACAGGCACCTGACACCACACCCAGCAATTTTTTGTATTTTTAGTAGAGACAGGGTTTTACCATGTTGGCCAGACTGGTCTAAAACTCCTGGCCTCAAGTGATCTGCTCGCCTCAGCCTCCCAAAGTTCTGGGATTACAGGTGTGAGCCACCGTGCCTGGCCCAGGCTAGAGTTTTGGGAAGGATTTGTTTATTTATTTATCTGTTTATCTATTTATTTGTTGGGCAGTCTTGGAAAGGATTTATTTAATTTATTTACCTATCTATCAGTCATCATGAGTAATTCTCAAATATCTATCATGGAATCTTAGCACTTGGGGATCACACAATTTGTTATCTTTCCTGAGGACACTTAGGCCCGGGGAGATGAAGTGACTGGAACCAGAGCCTTCTGCTTCATATTACATTTCTACTCTCACCCCTAGGAGAACAGGTAAAAGATAATTTGTGTTGAGCGAGGGGTTATGAAGAGACAAATGTTTCTAATAAAAGGAGGGTTGCGTCTCTGTGATGAGACAGAGTGTTCTGGCTTTCATGGTTTTCCCTGTCTGAAAGTAACAAGCTCTAGATTACAACAGTGAGGAATGGAGGATGTACAGATGGCTCAGACAGTGACTTGGAGTTCAGGTTGACGTTTCAGGTTGACTTACAGGGGGCCAGGTACGGTGGCTCACACCTGTAATCCCAGCACTTTGGGAGGCTGAGGCAGGTGGATCACTTGAGGTCAGGAGTTTGAGACCAGCTTGGTCAACATGGTGAAACCATGTCTCTACTAAAAATACAAAAAATTAGCTGTATGTGGTGGTGGGTGCCTTAGTCCCAGCTACCCGAGAGGCTGAGGCAGGAGAATCGCTTGAACCTGAGAGGCGGAGGTTGCAGTGAGCCGAAATCACACCACTCTGCTCCCGCCCGGGTGACAGAGTGAAACTCTGTCTCAAAAACAAAAAAAAAAACAAACAAAAAAAGAATTTAGCGGGCGTTGTTAGGGGGTGTTGTATACGAGTTTGTGTGTGTGCACGTGTGCGTGTGTGTGTGTCTGTGTGTGCACATGTGTGTACAGCTTCACTCTGTACCACTGCTTTCCCCTTTGCTGACCTGGACTGGCCTGCTGGATTTCCCACCAGGAGCTCTCCAATGCATTGTCCACTGCTATTCTCAATGAGGCCCAGCACTGTCCTGGTGAAACTGGAAAGAGAAAGTGTGACAGGTGCTGTTTTTTTTTGTATGGGGGTTGTAGGATCAGAGAAGTTTAGAGTTGGTGGGGCACTCAAGGATGGATAGAAAACTTGTGTTTGGGTCTCTGCAGTGATGGAGCAATGTGGATTTTAAAAACCAGAGTAGCAGCTGTCATCTCATGAGCACCTGTATTGTGTCAGTCTCTGTGTTAGGTTCTTTAAAAGACAGAGTTTTGTTAATCCTCACAATTTTGTGGTATTGTTAAATCAGAGTACAGATGATAAATGGAAGCTCAGAGTGGTTAAGCGCTTTGCCTGGTGTCACACAGCTAGGAAGCGGTGGAGCGAGGATCTTGACTAATACCGCAGCTTTTCCCGCTTCCGTGGCACGCTGCCTCCTTCTAGCATTCAGTGAGGAAAGCTCTCACGGCTGGGAGTTGTTCACTCTAGAGTGAGCACCTTTCTTAGAGAAGGGATTTCTTGGAGAAAGATTGCAGAGTCTTCTCTAATGATTACAAGAAGGACAGAGTCCTGGTGGACACAACTGGAGGGTCTTGTCTGGAGGCAGTGGAATGAGCCAGGTGGCCTCTTGGAGCTTTTTCAGGAGGGAAATCTGTAAGGGAGAGGAGATGGGACTCTACCTTCGATCACTTGGAAGGTGGTTGGCTGAGGCCAGAGAGTATCTTTCCATACCTTCCCAGGAGCCACCCCAAACTCCTCAGGCCTTTGTTTCTGAGGTTCTCTCAGAACCACTCCAGGCAGAGCCAACAACACGTCCTCATGTTATGGGATGAATGGGGACAAGGGGCAGGGCAGCAGGCCGGGAGCAAGTGACATTAAAGACCACCTTAGCGAGTTTTCCCTTCCACCAGACTTCCCCTGGCTCCCCCTGGCTTTGTTCATCTTGAACTCCCTTCACCTCTTCTGCTGTTTCATCCCTTTCCTTCAGTCCACCCTGGATCTCATCCTTTAAAGCCAAATCCTCTTTCCTGAAGAGGAAAGAAGGAAATCCCGTCTCCTCAGATCACTGTCCTGTGAGATGAAAGTTGCTCTTCTAATTTGTCCCGTTTTCCTCAACCCTTCTTCCCCTCTGTCCCTGCTCCACATTCACCGCTGGCAACCACTGAGTCTGAGACCCTCCCGCACACTTTCTCTGCATGTCTTCGGATGCTTTATTTACTTAAGCTGACCACAGGCTCTAAAGGGTGGCAGTGTCACATTAGGGCCCGTTGAGGGAACAGAGGGTCTTTGTCAGAGTCTGCAGGTTGTGGGGATGGTGACTGGCCTGGAGTCGGGGTGAAGCAATGAGAACTAAGAAGAAAGGTGAAGGAGGGCAGGGCACCGTGGATGCTGGACCTGTCTCCTTCCCAGCCTTTTGGACTCTGCCTTCCCTCTCCTGGGAAGCCATGCAGCCTTGGCCGCTTCAAGAGGGTGCCTCCTTGGGCAGCACCTACTCTGGAGTCAGTCTGCATAGTTAAATGGTTGGAAAAAAGACTGGAGAGCCAATCAGGGATGCTCACTTGCAGTTCGTGTGAATCCTGCCTGACCCACGTTTAGAGACACCATAGAATTGTACAGAACCTTAGGTATCAAACTGGGTTTTTCAGATCCCACTTTCCTGGTGAGAATATTCTTCTGTTGATGTGCTAGGAAATGTTTAATCCAGGTGAGAAACACCAGATTGGTAGTGTTTGCGATTTCTGTGATGTAAATACTCCCACCAAGGCTAATTCCCAGCTGCTGGTGTGGTCACTGAAGGCGGAGTTGAGAAAAGGTGTACACAGTGGTGCGAGCCAGCTCCAGGGCACTGTGGCTTCTGAACGCAAGTGTGGAAGCGCTAGGAGTCCTAGTTGCTGGGCTCTAGAGTGGAAGTTGAATCCTTGGTGGGGCTGTCAGTAAGGTGGGGAGGTCATTTTCTCACTAAATCAAAACACAAAACCCTGGCTGTGTTGTCTTTCTTATTTTCATGCCTGGTTCTTGATTGTGGCTAGCACCATGGCTATTTCAGGATCCCACTCATGCTGCTGCCGTTGGTTGAATGCTTACATCCATTATCTCATTTAGTCATGACAGCAATCCCATGACATAGGGACTAGTATTATCTCCATTTTGCAGGTGAGGAAACTGAGGCACAGAGTGGGTCAGTAATCTGCACAGGGTTCTATAGCCTTTGAGTGGTAGAACTGGAATTTGAAATCATGACTGTCTGATCCCAGATCCCAAATCCTTGCCCAGTATATGATACTCACAGTTTTGTAGCTTTTCACAGACATCTCCAAATTCTGAGTCTACTCTCAATGCAGGGTCTTCTAGTATAACCTTTGTTCCTGTTGGCAACCTTTCATTCTGGACTGTCAAGATGCATTTCCTGAGATGTGAGATGTCATGACCCTGTGTTTGGTAAGTTTGGCTGCAAGGTACTGGCTGTCCTCTAAGACACTTCCTGAGTCCCAAGTCCACAGATTTCACTGAGGACTGAAATGGCTGCATTCTTCATAGACACTGAGTTTGCCTGTTCCAAAAATGGTGATTTCTATAGCAACCATTTATTCTAGCAGATGTGTGCCTGGTATGGTTGGCAGAGAGGGTGGGACCAAAAATGGAAACGGCCTTTTATTCTTCACTTCCTGAATGCACGCCCTGTATGTGAGGCATATAGGAGGAAAAACATGGCATCCTTAGAATCTGTAATAGATCTATGGCTCAGGAAAGAAATATGTGTTGCTTCAGACTGCTTTTTATCTGGAGCTTGAGTTGGGCTGTGTTTGGTTTGTGGCGTGTTCTTTGGCAGATGTACCTGTTGGTTTCAATTCAATGGATGTTTGTCATTTGGTCTCTGCAGAATATGCACATTTACTGTGGGGGTAGGTGACTAATAAACAGAGAGAAGACACTGGCTTGGCTCTTAAAGATCACGACGTCTATGTAAATGTGTATTACATAGGGCTTTTTTTGATGGAAAGTAAAATAACCAATTTATGCCAACCTAAGTTAAACAAGAGGATTTAATATCATAATAAAGGAGGGTTTTATGGAGCCCAGGGACAGGAGCATGGCCCCATCTTTGAAAGGCAAGTGAATGGAACTAAGAATGAGCTGTTAGAAACTTAGGTGGAATTCTCTCTCTCTTTCTCATGCTTGTTTAGTCTTTGCACGTATTTCCATTTTCACCTCTCTGCAGACCACAGAGTCAAAAAATGACCACCCCAGGACTCCCAGGCTTACATGTGACCAGGCTTGATTCAGCTTTCCCTGTGTGTATCCCAAATTCTAGAAAGAGACACAGTCTGTCTGATGCAGCTTGGATAGTTATCCACTCTTGGCCAATCATTCACCGAAGGCTTTGTGGTGAGTGTTGTTTATCTAAGTCTGCTCAGGCTATCATAACAAGATACTATGGACTGGGTGGCTCAAACAACAGAAATTTATTTCTCACAGTCTGGAGGCTGGAAAATCCAAGATTAAAGTGGCAGCAGATTTGGTGTCTGGGGAGGGCTCTTTTTCTGGCTTGTTGATGGCCTCCTTCTCGCCGAGTCCTTCCAGAGTGGAGAAAGAGACAGTGAGCTGGTGTCTCTTCTTACAAGGACACTATTCTCTCAGATCAGGGACCCACTCTTAGGACCGCATTTAACCTTAATTACTTCCTTACGGGTTCTGTCTCCAAATAACAGTCACATTCAAGATTAGAGCTTCAACATATTAATTGTAGAGGGGCACAATTCAGTCCATAGTAGTCATGTAGGATAACATGGCTGCTGGGGTCCACTCTTGGGCCTTGGGAATAGAATGGGGCTCATTGGCTCCCCCAGAAGGAGACCAGTGCAGATGAGAAGGCTGAATACCCTGCCAAGACAATGTCATGTGCCAGATTAGAATCTAAACCTCATTGTCGAACTCAAACACATTGCACTTGAGGTGAATAGTCCTGCTGTGCATGTGTGTATCCATATACGAGGTGTGTGCATATATACACATATGTACAGGCATATATATATGCATATGTATGTATGCACATGTCTGTGTGTGTGTTTATAATTAGAGAGGACTTTCTGGAAAAGGAATGTTTGAGGGTGGCCTTGGGTTGCTGTTGGCTGTGAACAGACTCCTAATGAGCTGCCCTGTGTGTCAGTTTACACATGGTATTTGAAATTGAGTCTAAATTCCCATTTCTTGTACTTTCTGAGGAACAGTCAAGAAAGAGCCAGATTTACAGTTTGCCAGTCTCTTAGCTCTATGTTCCAAAGGAATTAAGTCACTCTTCTTGACAATGGCCTTAAAATAGGGTTTTAATAAAATGAAAAGAGGAGCAGTGGAGCCACCCACCCCTGTCACCTGTGGCTAAATGGATATACGGGCGCCAGGCTGCTACGGGAGCCTTTTGTGGCGTCACCTCCAGTGCCAGAGGGATACATGCCGCAACAGAGACCAGATGATGAATATATTTTTAAACTTGGAACCCATGAACCACTTATTATTTCTGAATTAGGAATCAAAACATATGAATAATTTCAACAGGATTTCAGCAGATGTATTCTGCTTTTAAGGTCACTCTGCTTTGGGGAGATGGTCGGGGGTAATGGGGAGTGAAGTCCAGCCTGATTCTCTTTGTGACTCTTAGGACATCTGTGTCATGTTTGCTCAATTTAGCAGTCACAGTAAGTGTGATGCGAGGCCCTCATCGTGGGGTCAGTGTAACTCATGGAAGCAAACAGCCTTCTTTATTTTTTTAATACATCACTGTCACCTGTGCTTATGCCAGGGGTTGTTAGAAGAAGAGGGGCTCTGGGTGGCTATGTGTTCATGGCTGTGATGACTGAAAAGGCCACAGCATGCAACAGAGTCCTCAGATTTACCCCCAAATGCTTCTCCCACCCTCTCTTTTCTCTTAGCATCCCTCCCTGAACCTCTTTCCCCAACCCCATACCAAACAAGGTCCGGAATTGAGGTGTTCTGGAATTCCAGCCTTGCTAAGCTCTGGGATTAAGGCCAGTCATTTGGAAAGGGGATGGGGGAAGAGGCAAAAAAAACAAAAAAAAAACAAAAACAAAAACAAAAAACAACCCAACATTAACCCCTTGGGTCCATAGCACTGAGAAGACCTCACCATTTCGGCCACTGGCAAATCAGCATCTCTTGGCCATATCCCCGAAACCTGAGCTTCATGTACCAGAAGGAGACAGTTAAGCCAAGTCAGGCTGATGAAAATCTCTCCATTCTAATGACTGTGCAGGGTACACCTGTTCCAGCCTCTCACTTGCTCTCATTGTCAGTTGGACGCAGGTATTGAATGACCACTGAGTGTGGAGTGCAGCACAAGGGTGCTGTGGAGGAGGGGAGTTCAGGAGCAAGAAGGGAGAAGCAGTCTCTTGACCTCAGGAAGCTTGCACTGTGTTTGACGAGGCATGGTCATGCTCACTCTCTTGCTCTCCCAGCACAAAGGGAGTGGGCTAAGGGGTGGGAGGGAGGCAGATACTTACTGGGCCTGACCCTCTTCTCGGGATCAGCCACAGATCCGAGATCCTTTACCTTCCTTATCTGCCTGTTTTTCTTTATAGTTTTGTTGGAGTTAAAAAAAAATGACAGCAGTATCAGTAACACACACTCATTTTAACAAGAGAGGCAGGACAAAGATAGCTATAAAGAGTTAACAGTATTCCTTATTTGCCCTCCAGTTCAGCTCTCCTCTAGGGAAATGAATGTGTTTTATTTTTATGAAATAATTTCAAGCTTACAGAAAAGTTTCAAGAATAATACAGAGAGCACCCATATCACCTTACCCATTTGGAGTTTACTGATTTTTAATAGTTTGCCCCACTGGTTTCCTTCCTGATCTGTGTAACCACAGAGCAGCCTTTCGAGGTGGGAGACAGGTGGTATTATCTTTTTGTGTGTTAGAGGTGAGAAAGCTGTGGCCCATGGAGTTGAGGAGTGTGCCCAAGGTTATCTAACTATCCGACAACAGGTTTCCCACACAAATTCCCCATGATGTCATTCTTGTTTTCAGTTTTGTCTTTCCTCGTAGGACTTTTTTTTTTTTTTTCATCAAGCCTGCAGAAGGGGCCTGTCTTGCCTTCACAAGGAGGAGATGGTTGCAGGAAAGTAGGAGGTGAAAGGTGTCCTCCCAGTCTTCTCCCCCAGATCAGTCAGCCCTCCTGGCATCCTTTGGTTTTCCCTCTAGGGCAGAAGCGGGGCTGGCTGGAGGGGGTCCAGGTGCTGTTTGTTGCAGGAGCACCATCTTGCTTTAGACCTTTTTCGTTTCAGACAGCTGGAGGAGGTCTTTTACAGGCCTCCTTGACCCCCATAAAGGAAATTCACTCCACAATACGCATCTGTTTTCACATGAAGAGGCAACAGAGGGAACAAAATGAGCAACGCAGCCATCTCATGAAGAGGTGAAAATATCACTGCCTTTTGGAGCCAGATCTGGGTTTGCACACTCCAACTCTTGCAGTGATGTGTCCTTATTTGTAAAAGGAGAGGTCTGGAGTACATTGGGAAGCAAGTCGTCAGTCATATCCATAGACTCCTGCCCCTGTTAAATGTGTCCTCCTAGATGGAAAGGTTGGAACAAGTTGTGCCCCATAGGTTCTGCCATTTTTAGGATCTTTCTGGCACTGAGCCTTTTGCTTCTGTGATCTCTCATTGGAATCCATTTCTTTTGCCCAGGCGTGGATAATGCTTTTGTCTAATGCCAGCTCTGCCCCATCTGGTCTTAAAACGAGGTGAATCTGCTGCTCTGTATTGAAATATGTGATCTAGAAAGAGCCATAAAATAGGAACCTTAATAACTCTTTCTCTCTGTTTCATTATCCATGCAAAGTTTTCCTGGCCCGTGTCCATTCTGGCCTCATTCCCACCTCTGGGACATGTCAAGTTATTGAGGCGGTACTGGCTGTGGGTGACGATGGGTCTGGGCCAGCCTGTTCAACTGGGTCTTCTGGGGTTGGTCCTGGGTAGAGCTGGGTGGATGCAGTCTAAAACAGAGAAGGTAGTGAGGCCCCTCACATCCATTTTAAGGAAGCTGAGTATTGTTGTTGAGAGTGGCCCTGGCATTGTCTTCATCAAGGATGGGGTTAGGGATCCGGCTGCAGTGACACTGGTGAGGTGAGAGGTTGAAGGGATGATCAGACATTACTGTCTCTTGAGCAAGGTTCTGAAAGGCTATTCCTTGGAGACTTTCACAAACTGGAGGGAGGCCCTGTGTGTCCTTGGCTGAAACTAGAGGCCCAGGTCACATGACCTTGGGAGAGAAGCCACTCATGGCTGAGGACCCAGTGAGCTCCTTGACCCACGAGGGGCCATCCTGATTTCTCCACTTCCCAGTCGACTCTAGAATGGAGTCTCTGCCTGACAAAATTGTGGTTATTTTGAAATCAGCTTGTCATGTTCCTTGATTGTTTTGGGTGTAATAGTCTCTTCTCTGCAGCAGGTTGTAAGCATCTTGAAGGCCAGGACCTTGTCCTTTCTTTTTCCATTGGAGCAGAGGTTAGGGAATGCTGGCTTCTGGGCCCAGCCTTGGGCCCCAGGGTTAGCACTCCCTGGCTCTTGCAGTTCCCCCTTGCCCCCCAACTCCACTATTCCCCTGGATCACGGAGCTTGCTGACAGCAGTGTACCCCCTTCATCTCAGTGTGATGGTGGGAGGGGGTCGTATGCATTTTCAAAGCCTTTCCTGTGTGATGTGCCCTCCTGGTGCAGCTTCTCTCATGAGAATCCCCATCCTAGACGTCTCTTCTCTTCCACTGCAGATCAAGGGTTCTCAAAGTGACCTGCTGAGCCATGTGCATTGGACTCCCATGGTGTGCATGTGAAAATTCCTCAGCCCACACGGATGGGCCAGAATCAGAATTCCTGGAGTGGGAGCAGAACTCTGTATTAAATAAGCCCCCTCGGATATTTCCAATGTACACTACAGTTAGAGAACCACTGTAATGGTCTGATGTGCCTCACACTCCCCACCCCAGTACACACACACACATGCATGCACACACACATACACACTCTGTTAAATGGCTGCTTCTGCTGTTGCTAAGAATACTTTGCTTTTCAGGTGTTTGTGGATGGGTAGGAGGCAGTGCCTGATTTTGAGCTCTTGACTAGGAATTGTGTCAATAGTTAGAGGAGGGAAGGATCAGAAAGGGGACCTCAGAATGGGGTTATTTGGGGGCTGGGGAGTCAGAAGAACTCAGAAAGGGGCCTACTGCATTGCTGGTGAAGCCTGAATCTTCCATCCACTGTTAGCGCATGGCTATGCAGACTCTGATTCCCATCTGATGCCATATGTGCTTCCTCCACAGTCTGGGAGTGGAGCTTTGGGCTATGTGATTAGCCTTTTGCCCTGGACAGCACAGCTAAGCTCAGCACATGTCTTGGGATGGAGCTGCAGAATCTTGGTGCCGTCTCCTCCTTGGAAGGCTAGAGTCTTGGCACTGAGAGTAAGGAAGTCCTTCCTCCATCCCCAGCCTCCTAACTGTATTGCTAGCGACTCGCAGCAAGTTAAGAAAGATTCAGTGGGAAGGGTATAGGGCTGGGAGTTGTCTGGATCCAAGCCTTTCTTGCTCAGTTTTGATAGACTTTGGAAAACCTCTATCTCTCTCTGGGAACTCAGTCCCATCTGGTCCCTGGCTTTAGCACAGTGTGTCCACCATTGCAGCCATGGGTGAGAAGCCACTAGAGCTATGTCTTTTCCTTAGGAGAGCCTGGGGGGGATCCCAAGGTGTTGGTGGTTTGGAAGGGCAATGACCCTGCGTGACCAGGATCAGTTTGCCCAGGCACCTGCCCTATGCCAGCTGAACACCCGGGAGCACCTCCTGGATACGATAGCCACCCACTACTTCTGCCTGCCATGGCCACGTGGGCACAGTGGGGTGAAGTGAAGATCTCAGACTCTGGAGTCAGACAGTCCTGGGTTTGAATCCGAGCTCCAACACTTCTAGCTGTAGGATCTTAGGCAAATTGCTTAAACATCTGACCTTTAGTTTTTTCACCTCCGAAATGGTGGGTAAAAACTGCAACTAGCTCCTAGGGTGTGTTATGGGATGCAGTGAGGTGAAGCCAATAAAACCCTTATTAGCACCTGGCACACAGTAAGCACTTCATGAGGGTTAGCTGTGCTTGTTGTTCCTGGGTGTGTTTGGAGGAGACTTGTAATCTTGTAAAGTGAAGTTCAGGTCCTCAGAGATAAGTGGTGTCTAGCTGTGGGTTCTGGCCATTGAAGGCCTGGGTGGTTTAGAAGGGTTTTAAGTTAGTGCCTTCCCTAGAGGTGGGCACACATCTGACACCTGCCCCTGATGTGCTATTTATCCTGCCAAGCCCTGGGGCACTGAAGCAGCCCAGAGGAGGCTACTGCAAACACCAGGGAGAAAGAGAGTCTCCAAGACCCCAAATAGAGTTTGCAGGACCTCTTGAGCTCTGGAGCAAGAAGGAAAGGGACAGAGACAGGCCCCAGTGTCAGTGGCGGGCTGGGAGCGACCAGAGCACAGCTCCCCATGTGCATTCAGGTGCCCAAAATCTGTTTGGCCACTTTCATCTGGGTCTGCATGGGTGGGGGCATGTGGTAGCCCAGAACCCACTTGGCACCAGGTACAGTTTTGTCTTCAGCTCCAGTGGCTACTTTTCTCTCCTTTGCTTCACTTTGAAAATAGTCAGCAAAATCCTTATTTCCATAAGCATTTTTCTGGCTGTAAAAAGCTGAATCCCAAACCTGTTATTATAGCTGTTCATGCTATTTTAATCTGCTCTGTTTAGAGGTGAGAGGGTAGCAGTGACTCTGCAATTACTGAGTACATTTGATCCGAGGCGCAGCCACCGGAGCCGGCAGAGAACCCTTGGAGTAGGATGGTGTCGTGTGTGGCAAATCACTTTCAAATTTACTAAAAATATGCCCCTTTGCAGCCATGCAGATATCATAATTTTCCTCCCCAAGGCTTGTTGAAATGCCCATTTGCTTCCTGCCTTACGCAGGCTCCCAGCACGCGCCCCTTGGCCCACCTGCCTGTTCCCTTTCATTCTTTGTCTTGGCCAGATTCTGTCTGGTCTCTCTTGCCCTCCGCCCCTTTTTTTTCTTCCTCCCTCTTCATTTCCTGCTCAGAAATATTTTACATTCTACTGAGTGGCATGCTTGTGAAACCATTTTCCATTTGCCATGGTCAGAAGAAAAATAGTTAGCATTTTAAATCTACCAACTATTTCACATTTAAACAAGCTGGCAAGCCGCAATGACGCTGCGCCTCCTACATACAGTAATTGTTGCATCCCTAGGCTCCCTTTTCTATCTCTGTTCCTATTTCATTCATTTTTCTATTTGCAGCTAGCACAGAATATGGGCTTCTCCCCCCGCTTCTCTCCTGCAGCCCGCTTTCTATCCAGTGACCTTGGCTTCTCTGAGTGCCGCACTGTAAATGAAATGTGGCATTGCCACATGTATCTTGATAAAATATATCAGTGGATGAATTGATTTTCATATTGATTTCCTTGGATGAGCAAGGTGTGTGTGGAAATCAAGTGTCTCTTAATGATAGTCCTAGAGAGAGACAGGATGCCTAGGGAGGAGCAGGCTTTGTTTTTCTTTCACTTACGAAAAGTTTCTGCTTGTTAGCTTGGGAGGGAGGCCTGTTTGCTTTGAAGGCGCACTCTCTTTCTAGGGGTAAACAGCAAATGTCCCAAGGGTGTGTCCTGATCCCTGAGAAGACTGCGCCATCCAGGTGACCGCCTAGGGCTTTAGGGAATGCATCCCTCTGGACTCCGCCAGCCACATTGTCTTTGGAGAGAGCTGAAAAACTCTCAAGGCATGTCGGAGGCCCTTGTGCACCCAGCAGGGTGGAGGGTCTTGGTTGGAGAGTGGCCTTCTCCCTGGCCACTTCCACTTTCATATTTCAGGTTAGTTGAGACGTGGCACTTGTGAATCTAGGACTGATGCTGTGCCCCAAGGGCATGACTGTGTATAATTCATAAGTGTCGGCATCGATGGCTGGCTGTGTAGGGGCATGTGTGCTTGCGAGCATACGCATCTAAAGATCTGTATGAGCTTTGTATATGGGTTGGCTATGAATGTGGGTAGGCAGCAGTCCCTAGGCTTGCAGTGGCTTTTATTAGCGAGCTCTGGACAACCAAAAAGAGAGCATCCAGTGAGGTGATCAAAACTTCATTTTATCTCCTCTGCAGTTGCTTTCCCAATTCACTCTCCAGACTGCTCCTAAATAAAATAGATGCTTTCAGCTGAGAGTTGAATTTCTTTATGAGGCTAAGTAAGCGTGGCTTAAGGTGATACCATGCATGTGTGTGTATGCGCATGTAAAGAAAATGAAACAGTTAACTGGAATATTCAGGATGGAGCGATGATAATTCATTACGTTTTCTGGCTAACTGAGGCTTAACTGGAAAATCCTTCTGGTTCAAGCGCTGCTGAAATGCTTTGCAAAACAGAGTAGGATATTTTCCTGCTTTTGTAAGTAGAACGTAGTGAGGTAATGGCATCCTTTGATGTCTCACGATCTTGCAACACACGAGGGCCGGTATTTTGGTTATCATTTGTCATTGCACAGTGGCGTACAGGAGATGGAGAACTAGCTTGGATTCATGTTTACCCTTTGATGGTGCTTCTCAATGGGGGACAGTTTCGTCCTCCAGGGCACATTTGGCAGTGCCTGAGACATGTTTGCTTGTCACAACCTAGGAGGTTGTTTACTGATGTGCAGTGGGTAGAGGCTGGGTCTGTTTCTGAATTTCCTATCGTGAACAGGACAGTCTCCTTCTCCTGCTCCCCCACCCCACTACAAAGAATTATTTGGTCCAAAATGCCAATAGTGCTGAGGCTGAGAAACCCTTTCAAAATTTTTGTCCAAAAATTTTTACTAAATTCTTGCACATAAAATCTTTTGTTTTCTCTGTTTCTTTCTTTTTAAGGGTCAGGTGCTGGAAACGTTCTGAATAATTGAAACTTCGAGTTCGTTGACGTTTATTGTTCCACAGAACAAATAGGGAAGCCTGCCAATTTGCAGATAGGCGGGCCTGTCCCCAGATGGCCCTCCAGTGAATGCCCAAATTCATTCAGTTATTTAGGGCCATTAAAAACCATGAGGGCCACACTAGCTTTAAGTTGAGCTAGGCAGAATAAACAATCCAAGAGGGGGACGTAGCTCCCCCCCTTTTTTTCATTGCAGTTAAAACTAAAATGCTCAGAGACTTCCGGTAGCACTTTCTAATGATGCAAGGTTTATTCTGCTTACCGCGGGTCAGAGACAATCTGACGATGACAGACTTAGAACTGCTTTCAGAATATTTAAACATGTTCATTGGTTTGAATGGCTCTAACTGAGTCTTCGGCAGAATCTCTCTGGTTTTGGTATGATATATGTATCTTGGGGAAAATGGGGAGATTTTGCATGCTCTGTATCTTTGACTTTCTTTGAGAAAATACTTGGGAGTCAATGAGTTCACATACCAAAAAAGCCTTATGCAGAATCTAACTGGGTGTGTGTAAAAGGGGGAGCGGGGGAAGTTAGGAAGACTGAAGGACCTCCTTTATGGCAGTAAAAAAAATCTTTTAAACTTAATTTCAAATGAAACTTTAATGTCAAATGTTCTAGAACTGTCACACATCATTTTGTTAACCTGTACCTATTAGGTCTAGAATGCTGTACAAGACTGGTTAAATGAAGTCTATGTGTGTCTGGTGAATGCATATGAGTAGTCAGAGATACACCATTCAATAGTTGATTTATTTGTGCAGGTTACCTATCATGGTAACCTCTGGCAGGGGCTCATTATTTCATATAAACTAAAAAGGAAAAAACTATCCCTGCAAGACTGATTGATTTTCTAAATCACTCACAAAGGGCAGCCGTGCAGCCCAAACACACTTCATCTCTCAAGTTATATTTTAGCCTTTTGCCTTACAATGTCTGTCAGTAGGGACAATGGCAGCACCAGAGGCCTGGGGGCAGAGTCAGAGGGATGAAGTTCCGCTGCCCTCTAGCTGTGTGACCTTGGACAAGTTGCTTATCCTCCCTGAGCCTCCATCCTGCCCCCTCGCAAGCTTGTTTTCAGGATAAAGGGATGGAAAAGCCCTCTGTAAATTGCCAAGAGCTGAGTAAATATCAAGTGCTCTGGACATTGTTCCATTGTTAAACAACGGCAATACCATCTATAAACCAGGTTTTGAGTCCATCTCGAGCATTGTTCGTGAGAGGGGCCGGAGCCTCTCGGCAGGCACTCCTTTAAGAACTGTTATCATGGATTACTCCATCTGCTGCTTGCTAGCCGAAATGCTAAATGGAGTTGTGGGTGTACCTGGGGTCTTTCTTGTTACAGTATAGACTCTGAGGGGGTCTGGATGTGTCTCCCCTCCTTTCTCTGAGATAGAAGTGTATTTATAGCCCGGTGTAAGTACAATCAGAAGGTTCCTATAAAACTGTGTTATTACTGCAGTACAAAGCTAGAAATGCTTGAGGTTTCGGCTTCTTGGCTCTTCCATGCGGCAATGAATATTTTATGGGAAAGGAAATACTTAGTGTCTGACTCTTTTTATAGTGCAGCTACTCACAGGGCTGGTAACCTTCCAAATCTCACCAAAATCAAAATTTCTGCTGTCCATCTCTTTACTCTCTTCTTCGAAAAATTGACTGGTGTCCTGCCTCGCCGAGGTGTCCAGATTCTGTTGGTGGATGGGTCCATTTACAAAATGTGGGGGGTGCAGTTTTCAATCCTAGTGAATGCCCTAAACCAGAGGCGTTGGCTCCTCCCCAGCCCTGCCCCACCCCCTGGTACCTTGTGGTGCTGGTCAGCCCCAGCAGGGCCTGCTGGGAGAGTGCCCACTGGATCTTCCATTGAAGGTCTCCATCTGCCTTTTCTGCCATGCCCCTTTCCTGCGTGCCCACTAGCCACTGAGTGGAGGTGGCCCAGCCTCTCCAAAGTTCACTCTGATCTTGGAATTTAAAAAGCAGCAGATGAGTTTGAGGTCCAACAGGCCCCTGAGGGGCTTTTAGATTTTAAGGCTTGAGCTTTGCCTGAAGTCCTGGCACAGAGCAGTCATCGGGCTGGTAAGATTTCCCTCTCAGGTCCTCTTCCTGTGGTCCCTTCAGTGACCCCACGCATAAGGCAGGAAAATGGGGCCTCAGTGGTCTTGGCCCTGGTTTACTAGATCAGGGACTTTAAGTAGAGGAAATGGGTCTCCTGGCAGGTCAGCATCCATGGAAATTGCTCCCCTGGTGGCCCAAGGGCATCGTGGCACAGGTGTTCCACTGGCTTGGCCCCATGGTCCTCAGAAACCTATTACGACTATAGCAGGACCGCAGACTAGGCTGATGGCCAGATTACAGTGTCAAAGAACACCTTTCTCAGCCAGCTACCCCTCATGGATCTCCTTAGAGGCCCCCACAGGCTAGTGAAATATTGACATCTCCCATGGAGGTGGGCTCAGTGGCCTCATCTTTTTACCAGTACCCAAAAAGCCCAGAGTGGAGAGCTTGGCAGGTGTGAAGTGTGGCTCCTGAGACGCACAGGAGCACAGCTGGTTGTGTCTCAACACTGGATCATGACAGTTTTTCTTAGCATGGGCAGGGCTGTGAAAAATGCTTAACATAATCTGAATGTGGGCTCCACACTTAATTTAGTAGGACTCTGGGAGCTCACCAGCATCATTGCATTTGCCTTCTGCTCTGCCCCTGGTGTTTGTCTTGGCGCCAAAGTAGGTAAAGGGAAAAAATGATTTGCAAACCTCCGGCAGTTTTGGTTTGATCTCCCAACTCTGGTTGCATTACTGCCAAACAGAGCTGTATTTTCACATGACAGCTTTGTACTGGGCCTTTCATTGTCTTTTCTTTCTTTCTTTTTTTTTCTTTTCTACTTTTTGGTGTCCAAACTCAGTGGTAGCAGAAGGCAAGGTGGGGAATACAGAGCTTTTGGTATCATAGGCTTAGAGGCTCATTTGTCCCTTAAGATGTGAGGGTAAGGAAAGGGTTAGTTATTATTTTTGATAAATGGGAATGGGATCAGCCAATGGCTTACTGGAGAAACTGGGCACAGCCCTTTATACTTAGGATTGACCACACAGTTGAAATTAATTAGCACAGTTGAAGTAATTAGCACAGTTAAAATTTAGGGTTCCTATGACCGTGAAGTTGATGGGTGGGAGATAGGTAAGGCTCGAAGAACTGAAAATCCTCAAATGTGCTAAAAGCTTCATTATTGGTCCTTATTCATATTTTAACTCACCCTCCTCATCTGTGAAGTCATTTTTTTTAAACAATGAAAATGAATAAAAGAAACGGAACCAGAGAGAGAAGCAAGAGAGAAAAACTTTAATTAAGTGCCTATTGTATGATAGACACTGCTGTGTTCTTTTAAATAAATACCTTTCAGATTAATTCCAAAGCTAAGATTTAGCAATTCCCTGGTTCTGGGATTATTTGGCCCTAGGATCAGATAAGCCACCAGTATTCACTGAGTCATTCAGACTCCAGAGTTGCACCAGATCCCATGGAAGATGCAAGAATGCATATAGGCTGTAATTCCTTCTCTTGGGGGTTGAGATCACACACCTGTATACCCATGTGTGCACACACAGAGACAGATACAGCTAGTGGATCATGCCGGTGGGAACTATACATTCCAGTGCTCCAGAAATTCCTGGCATACTGTGCCTGGGGTATTAGGAAGGTGACTTGTGAGTCCCTCCGTGGGACACTCCACCTCCTTATGGCAGCTTGTGGCTGCTATGATGAAATGAAACACCCACTCCTGAAGATGTACAATTTGTGAGTGTGGTAGACAAAATAATGACTCCCTAAAGATGTCCTCATCCTAGTCTCTGTAACCCATGAGTATGTTAGATTACATGGCAAAGGAATGACTTAAGGCTATTTACCAGCTGACTTTAAGATAGAGAAATTATGCTGGGTTATCCACCTGGGTCCGTGGTAACCAACATAACCTCAAGGGTCTTTAAATGTGGAAGAGGGAGGCAGAAGAATCAGTGTCAGTGTCAGTCAGAGGAGGAGTGAGCCATGGGTCCAGGAATGAGAGCAGCCTCTAGACACTGAACAAGGTAGGGGGACAGTCTCCCTTTGACCCTCCAGAAGCCACAAAGCCATGCCAGCACCTTGATTTTAGCCTAGCGAGACCCATTTTGAACTCCTTCCCTACAGAACTATAAGATACATTTGTGCCATTTTAAGCCACTCGGTTTATGGTAATTTGTTATAGCAACAAAAGGGAACTAATATAGTGAGGCAGAAGAAATCTGAGTGGCTCATCCTTGGGCAAATGGGAGCCAGTGCTGATCCTTTTACTGTTCTCGGGTGCTCTTGCAACAAGAAGTGACTTGCAGAAGTCCTTTTTAATCTGAAGTGCCAGGGAGGATGGACTCTTATTCAGCCTAGCTTCTATTCAGCTCAAAGGAAAGAACATCTGCCTTTTTCCCACATCGTCTCTGTACCCCTCACTTCCTTCTTGTGGGGGAGGTTCCTTTTCTGCGGTGAGTTCCCTTTGTGGTGTGGAATCTCATGGCAAGGGCTCTGAGTAAAGGATGAGGGTTGCATGGAATGCCATTGAATTCATTAGGCTTGGACCCTAGCAAGAGTGTTGCCTGGGGTGCTGATGTCCTTCCCCACCTTCCTTTGCTAGAGTCCTTCTTGTAACTTGTCTTCCTTTTGTGAACAACCTGGGTGTAGTTTTTAAAAGAAGCGAATTCTCCTAGAAGTGTTAAAAATAGCATGAGCCTTCAAGTACTATCTCGGCATTTTGCAAAGGTTAAAGCCCCCATTGTTTGGGGGCTGAGGGTGCTCTATGTGGGGCCACCCAAAAGCAACTGTGGAAACAGAGTCTGGCTTCAGTCTCTCCAGATGTTGTGCATATAAGGAAGGGACTCTTGAGCTCATAGATCACAGATCTGTCCACAGGCTGTCAGTAGGAAAGAGCATCTTATTTTACAGATGGGGAAACTGAGGCCTAGAGAGCATAAGTGGTCCATGCAAGATCTTACAGAGAGTTTGTGAGAGTCTGAGAGCTGTTCCCCCTACTATTGCAATATATGGAATGTTCTGAGGTTCTTACCTTCTATTGTTATCAGTTTGAGGGCTGTAGATGAGTTGTGGTAGCTACAGAGATGAGCTTTCCAGTGTGCCCCCACCAAGAGATGAACGAAAGTAATCATCAGGCAGATCACTGCCTACTAAAAGAGGTGGGTTTTTTTGGGGGGAGGTTTTACTCTTTGTCACAGAACTTGAGAATATTTCTACTGAGGATGACTTTGTCTTTGGGGCTTCCATTTTATTTTTAAGATTCAAGTGTAGTTTTAACTGCAGGGCATTAGCTCCCTTGTAGGTCACCTTGTGCTGTCTCTGGGGTTTATGACTTAGCTCTCATTCCTTAGTCACATGTCCTATACTCACACTTCCTATCCCATTTTCCTGCCCCACCAAGATCACCACAATTATCCCAGGTTCTATATGGCATTTCTTTTCTGGTGGTCTTTAAAAATATTCTGGGAGATCTGTCTGGAATGCTTGAGTATATTCATTTATTCCTGTATGCATAGAGGGCCCAGGGACCTCCCAGGCTCTCTGAGCCCTCTGATTCTTAGAGGGTTAAACTATTATGGAAACAGACATTGCATCTGTGTCTTCTCTTGTTTCCTGCGTGCAGCAGTGACCTTTGGGGTACATTGTTCAGAAGACCGACCCTTTTCTACCATTTGAAATCTGCTATTCTCATCTTTCTACCAAAAGAGAAACTAAACTTCATTGTCATGATTAAGGTCACAGCCAACAGCAGTTAAAGAAGCCGTTGCTCTTCCCACTCATACCGCTGCCCGCTCCCTAGCTCTCAGGAGGAAGAGCTCTCCAAGATGGAAGTGTCTTGGGAAAGAAATGGAAGTGGAAAGAGAAAGATGAAAAGGCCGCTGATGGCCCTTCCCGTGTCTCAGCCTCACCGGGGAAGGAACTTGGCCGCACACTGGTTGGGTATACCAAAGTGACACAATGTGGATGTTCCAGTGGCAATTAAGTATTTATGTGACTAGACTCAAGGATTTCCAGGCCATGACACTTCCAAATCCTTCCAGCCCGCTTGTGGAGAGAGGCCCGGAGGCTTCCAGCAAGACAATTAGAGTGTGAATTAGATTGTGTCTTCTGGAAGGGAGATGCAGTTCCCTGCCTACTCTATTACAGTTTATTTCATTAAGGTTGACCATGCCCTTTTCTTTGGGCAGAGGGAATAGGATGGATTCTCTGGAGAAAACAGTGTAGCAAGGCAATGGAGAAATGCCCACACTGGAGTAGGGGGCTTTCTGGGACCCAGATGGAGTCTCCTTCCTCCCCTAGGGAATAGGACAGAGGTGGGAAAGGTGCTGCCTGGCTGCTCTGAGCACATCTGTGTGTTGGTGATGAGTGTGGCCAGCCCCATGCTGTGCATCGGTGAGAGGACCGCTCAGTCTAGTGCTGCTGTTCTGGCAGCTTCTTAAGAAGGCAAGGAGCAAGGCGTGGGCTGTGGGGCCCTTGGGGCGGAGCGTGTCATGGAGCGGGATGAAAGGATGCACAGGGCCTGTTGGCAGGCCCAGCCGCCAGGCTCTGTTCCCAAGCTGGAGAGAGAGGCAAGTGGTGAGGGAAGGCAGGAGGACTGGTCATGGGTTTGATGTAAAATGACAGTTGCAGGGGTTGCCATTTTAGAGTAAAACAGGCCATGTGACTGAGGAGCAGGTAGCATTTATATTTCAAGCTTGGTAGATGTAGAATTTTGGAATGGAGGCCAGGAGACGATGTGAGAGCTGCAGGACAGAGGCACAGGTGTTTGGAGGTGGTTGTGGTGTTCCCCGATGGCAATCAACTTCACGGAGAGAAGAGGTTATTTTCTACTTAGGTTGCCTGGAGCCTACATTCCAAACTTTTAGTCCTCTTCATCTAGCACTAAGTTGTGCATCTCCCTTATTCGTGTCATGCATTATTAGTGTGCACTGTTTTAAAGTCTTTTACATACATATGTCTTGCATTCCCTACTTAATTGTAAGCTCCTTGAAGGCATTGCCTGTGTATTATGTTTCTTTGAATCTCTCTGTGGTGGCTAATGCTATGCCCTGCATTTAGTAGGCAATAAGTTTGTGTTGAGTTTTGAGTCAGCTACCACTCTTTTCTCCCTTCCTCTTTTTTAAAATTTATTTTTATTTTTTAAATTATTTTTTATTTTTTATTTGAGACAGAGTCTTGCTCAGTTGCCCAGGCTGGAGTGCAGTGGTGCGATCTCGGATCACTGCAACCTCTGTCTCCCGAGTTCAAGAGATTTTCCTGCCTCAGCCTCCTACGTAGCTGGGATTACAGGCGTAGCTGGGATTACCACCATGCCCAGCTAATTTTTGTATTTTTAGTAGAGACGGGGTTTCACCATGTTGGCCAGGCTGGTCTCGAACTCCTGACCTCAAGTGATCCACCCGCCTCTGCCTCCCAAAGTGCTGGGATTACAGGTGTGAGCCGCTGTGCCCGGCCTACTCCCTTCCTCTTACAAGGCTCCTTACTCATTTCCTGCTCCTCACCTGCTCTCTCAGCCCAGTTTTCTAAAAAAAGAGGTAAGAGATGGATGCCAGTCTCTTTCTCCTCCAAAGTGATTTTGTGAGGATTTGTACAATGCAAGTCTTGAGATGCAAATGGACATCTAGGAACAGAGGAATTGCTGGAGCATGGAGACCGCACTTCTGAAGATGGAAGGAGACCCTTCTCCAGGCTGTCGCTTTTGATTTGTGGTTTTCCCATTACCAATTGCTCACACTGATCCCCAGTCCTGAAGGGGATGGGGGCTGCCGCTAATTCCCTGGATCTCATGACTTCCTATTTTCCTCCAGTTATTATTTTTATTGTACTTCCTTCCTGCTTCTTCACTCTCCAGCTTCGCCAGTTTGTTCCGTGTGATCATTTCAGCTTTATTTGGAAACTGGAAGCCTCATTTTACTATAATAGTTTCTTGACGATTTTCTAAATGAAACTTGCATACTTCATCTGCTCCCCCACTGCTCAGATATTAAACAAATATCTCTAAGAGGTTTCCTTCTCCCCCCCACCCAGAGACCAGCAGTTTGCTCAAACAGATGGTGAGAGATGGCGTGTGTGGGTATGTGCCCGCGGTCCACGTGTGTGTGTGTGTGTGTGTGTGTGTAGTAGGGGATTCTTATGGAAGGTGCCAGTTTCTGCAGCATCTTCTTGCCTTTTTGGCATCCGACTATGGAGCAAGACAGAGCCTCCTGGCAAGTGACCAAACAGAGTGAGTGTCCGGAAGGCCCGTCACCCTGATATTCACGCAAAGAATCTGTTTCTCCTTGAATGGGCGGCTGTGGAGGAGGCCGGGGGAGCAAGTGGCTGGCCAGCCTCCAAGGCCAGATGTTCTGTAGTACCATATGTCAGGATAGGAAGGACGGCACCAAGGGCTCCTAGAGCGTGTCAGACCTCAGCTCTTGAACTCTGTAATCCTCATGCCCCCTTCCGTCCTCGGTCAAGAACGAACAATGCTTCCCTCTTTGTCTGCTTTTCAGCCCCTCCTCTTTTCTCCATTAGCTTTCTGGTCTAAACTCATTATTGACATCCCTCCACAACACTCACCTCGCCTCTCCTTTGCCTGGTCCCAGGCTAGCTGCCCCTTTTTCTGGAATGATGCTGTTTTGGTGCCTGTTTCCCCCTCATCTGAAACAACCACCTCCTCTTCTATGTCTGCTGCCTCCTTGGTATCTTCTAAGCCCAGGCATGAGCCCCCCTCCTTGGGGAGGCCTGAGCTTTTGATTCCCACTCAGGCTGGGTGTTGAGATTGTCCTCAGGACCTGACGTGCACATGTAAGTACTGGTTTCTGTTACAGTGTATATTGTCTTCCCTCTTCAACCAAAGCTTTAGGAGGGTGGGTTGGTGTCTTATGCTTTGGTTGTATCCTTCACTATGCCAAATAAATACCTATCAATCAATCAGTCAATGGATTCTCAACTTGTCTAGGCCCAGAACAGAGGAGACCTGTCTCCTAGCCATGTTGAGTTGGTAGCCAGTGCAGGGTGCCGAAGGGAAGAAGTGTAGCTCCTCAGCTGCCCATTCTTGCTGCCATCTGCATTCTGATGAGTAGAGGATGGCATGTTTAGTTGGATGGAGGTAACAAACAGAAGCAACAGCTCTTTTGAGTTCCCTGCCGTGGTAACTCGTGCTGCATGGAGTCACTCAGGCACCTGTGCTCGGGAGTAGATAGAGATAGGAGGTTTGTTCCAGTCTCTCTTTTCTTGTACCTTCCTAGGGAATAGCAATGTCCTGTAGATGTGTGACAGTGATACCATGTTGGCATTTTGTTCTGGAAGGCTGACCTAACTACTGTCTTTGGAAACATTCTTCTTCTCAATTTAGAATTTGGGCCCTTTTCTCTGTCTGTCTCCTTCCGTGGTCCCTGCCCACGCTGAGCCTCCCACGCCCAGCCAGCTCCATTGTTTCAAGAAGGGCTTTGGGGCTGCTCGATGACTGCAGCACTGGGACCAAAGTCCTCAGCATCAGTCTCAGGACTCTGCAACATCAGCCCACTCTACCGCCTCCGCAGGCTCCTCGCCACTGTCTTCACCACCTGCCCACTGTGGATAAGCCAGGCCAGCCTCCTGAAGGCTTGCCCGGCAGGATATGCTCATTTCTAACACCAAGTCTTGGCTCATGAGGTGCCTCCATCACACGGTGCTCCCCGTCTCATCCAAGGCTTTTCCATTCTTAACATTTCCAAACATGGGTAGCTAGAACCCTTTGGAGCTTCCAGAGCCCCCAAAAGGACCAACTGAATCTCACCATGTCCTCAGACCGTCTGCAGTGACAGCAGCTGCTGTCGATCTGCTCCTCTTCTGCACACCGATAGTCATTTGTTGACATATTGGCACATCACCACATCCTCCTCTGTCTCTTTCTCCAGCTCTGTCTTCTTGTCCACTAGGTTATGGACTGGCCAGGGACAGGGGCCTTTCTCTTCTTTAGCCTTACACTAGCTACACATTTATCATAAAGACATTATGTTCTCAGTGTTGTGCTAAGTTGTTTTACATGCACAGTCTCATTTATCTACCTTCTGAGGTAACAGTATTGCTAGTCTACTTGACAGATGAGAAAACTGAGACCTGGAGGATCTCAAAGTCTTAGAGCCCAGCAAGTTGTAGATCTGGAATTGGCAGACAGGGCTTGTGTCGGCCTAAGTTCTTAAACTTCCTGTTCTACTAACTAGTTGTATCAGGCTCTGCCACTTACAAGCTTAATGACCCTGGGTGAGTTGTTTATTTCCTTGTGCCTCAGCAAGAAATAGAAATAAAAATACCCACTTCATAGACTTGTCCTGAGGATTGAATAAGGCATGAAAATGGGCAGAATAATGCCTGGCACATAGTAAGTGCTCACGTATGTCTTGTACAGATTTGCTTCTAATTCTTCTTCATCATCAATATCATCTAAACGTTGTTGGTATTACAGTTATCGCTTTTCGTGTCTCTGACATCATTTTAGCACCTGAGATGATGTTGTGTTCTTGGCTTGTGCTCAGGAAATGCTTAATGAATGACTGAAAAGGCACTTGGGCTTCTGGAGGTGAGTTGGTGATAAATGCTCAGTGTGATGTTGTCTTTGTGGCAGATGCTCATTATGAGGTTGTCTTTGCCTGTATTCAGGCTTGGCAGGTTTTTGTGGCAGTGGTGGTTAGGGATTAAGGCATTGTGTGGAGTATGGTGGAGGCTGTAGCCGACAACCTTCCTGTTGCCTAAAAACTTTTTTTCCTTCCTACCCCCTTCCCCAGTAGCTCTATGCCCTGCCAAGTCTGTGCACAAGCCTTGAAATGACAAAGTACCCTTTAGTTAATTGCACAACGGATTGCCTAGAGTTAAAAGTTCTGATTTATATGACTATAGCTCTAACTGCTCAATAACACAGGCCTGTAATCTACTTTCATTTCAAACAGAACGGTGATTTATAGGGCAGCATGCCGCTTTAGCTCAGAAATGAGGTGTTCAACATATGCTCTGTTGACATAAATTTGGAATTTATCGCTGTTGTCAAAACTGCCTGTTGGACAAAGGTGGGTATTAAGGCAATAAATGGCTCAGAATAGTTTTCTGTCACATTTCCTAACCATTGTATTCAGTCTATTTGAGGGAAAAATATATACTTAAAAGTAATCAAATGTCCAAAATCCATGCATCTTGTTTTGAATGGTGGGAAGGGAAGATGTAGGGAGGATGGAGGAGCATGGGGCCTTGAGGAGGGGGAGCTGGGGGGATTGTGGAGGAGAAAGCTTTTCATGAAGTTATGGCCCATTTAAAAAAGATTCCACTCTGCTTCCTCCCCCCATCCCCATTAGGAGGTGGGCTTTCCTTTCTCATTTACAAAAACGGGGAGGAAAAATGAAAGCTCATTAAATAAAAATAGTAAAGGACATTTTTATGTGTGGGCTTAAAACCAGCAATGTCAGGGAGGAGTTAGTGAGTGGGGCTGTGAGGGAGGCAGAACAGGATTTTGTTTATGGGGAAATAAAGCCCCTGGCCAGCGTTGGTCTCTCCGTTGCCTTGGTGAGTGTGGGCTTGCTCCCACCTACCCTCCCAGGTTCCGAGGCTCCTGTGCACAGGGTGAACGTGTGCCGGCTGATGAGGGTGAGGAGCGGTGGGTACCCGTCTCTAAGCAATATGCTCTACTCCATCCAAATCCCGATTGATTTATTACCCACTGTACAGCCAAGATGCATCCACCCCTCATCCATCCACTAATGCTGTGCCCTTTGCAAGGCTTGAAAATACAAGATGAATGAGGCAAAGCCCTGTCTTCATGTAGCTGCCCATCCAGCTGGAGAGACAGAGAAACAAGCAGATGCACCCTAGTGAGTATATCTGCTCCACCAGAAACACACTTAAAAGACAGGGGCTGGGGGGAAAGGGGGTCAGCTTTGAGAGGGGACAGAGGGGAGCTACTGGGGAAGGCTTCTAGGGATGGTACTGACCCTCTTGCCTAGTGAAATGTCCTTTTGGAAGTATCAGGTTCCTGCAGGAGGATTACACAGAAATGTAGAAAAAATACGCTAGTGACAGGTCCTCCCTCTGTCCCAGATGTGTGGTGTTGTGGTCAGGTGATCACTGATGTGTGTCAGCGTATTGTAAGAGTGGGGCCAACGTCGTTGTGCATTGAGGCTCCAGCCTCTCTTCTCCTCCATGCCGTAGACAGTGGCTGCATCATCTAAGCACAGGGCACCCAGGCAGGTAGCACAGGTGACTTAGCAAATGCAGTCAGAGTCGAGGTTAAGAATCGATCTCTTCATTCTCTGTTTCAAGATTACATAGCATGCAGTATGTTGTTGGGTATTGTGTTGCACTGTGAGACTGAAAGTGTGGATGTTTCCAGAGAGCCGCTGCTTGGCCTCTGTGCTCGTTGGGCCTTGAGTCACTGGTATTATGCATTTCCTGTGTGCTCGGGAGCCTTGCCTGTAAGGAGCAAGAGGAGCACGCAAGCTGCCTGGTACTTTTCCCCATGAAAATGAGGCCCAGCAGGGAAGAGGATTCGTATTTGTTGCTTTTATTTTATTTTTCCTTTTATCTCCAGGCCCACACGCTTGGACCGTCTCAGCATTGATAAATGTGTGCTCTCACAAACATGCACACAATTCCCTTTCTCTGGCCTGTGTGTTTGCCAGACACAAACACACACACACACACAAACACACACACTCCCACACACACTGGGCATGGACACCAATTGTAAACCTCGTCTGTGTGGCTCACCCTCCTTTTGCCACCAACCCCTGTCCTTTTCACACAAAGCTCCCTGTTGGGAAAACTCATAATTTTTACACCACACAGCCTTGACTGGCCATTGCTGGAATTACTGTCTCTTTGAAGTGCTTTCTGCTGGGGCATTTACAGGCCGTTTTAATTACCTGCAGCTTGCAAAGGGTCTTGCTCTGTCCCAGCCTTTGTTTGTTTGTTCTTTGCAAGGAGTCTGTGCAGAAAGGAATACAGCTGACTTCTTTTACAAAAAAGAAAAGGGGGTAGAAAAAGAAGTTTGGGGAGCCCTTAACAGCTTCTTGCCGCAGCCTGCTCTGGGACACCCTGCCCACTCTAACAAGCCCCGGAAGAGAGGCTCTCGCCCGTGGCTGTCTTCTCAACAGTTCCAGCACCATGGGTCCCACTCCTGGAGCTTGCCTGGGATATTTTTGTTCATGCATTTTTGTTTTAATTATTATTAAGTATATTTTCAAGCTTTCTACCAGAGACAGCAGGGCTGTCAAATCATGTTTCCCTCACTGTTGACCAAATCAAAGCTGGCTTCAGTTGAGCTGGGATCCCTCATATTTTCAACTAAATCTGTTCAAGGAATGTGCATTATTAAATTGTTGAGTTTAGACGTGGGCTGGAGGGTAGGGGTTGAAATCACATATGTGAAAGTAGTGCCCACTTTGAGCTGTCTGGTGTTTTTCTTTCCTTCATTTTTCACTTGATTCTCTAAAAGGAACTACATATAAATAGCATTCTTTGGGGTTTCTGTTAAACATGAGTGTAGCATGTCATGTCTGCAGATGAAGATGCTAGTTTACCAAAGAAGCCTCAGAATTGTATCCCCTTTTTCGGGGGCTTTTACAGCAGAAGGAATCTTTATTCATTTATTCACTTAGTCCAAAAATGTATTGAGAAATTGGAAACCTCATACATTGCTGATGGGAATGTAAAATGGTATAGCTGCTTTGGAAAACAGTCTGGCAGTTCCTTAAAAGGTTAAACACAGAGTTACCATATGAGCTGGCAATTCCACTCCTAGGTGTATACCCAAGAGAAGTGAAAACATATGTCCACACATAAAACTTGTACACAAATGTTCATAGCAGCATTATTCGTAATAGCCAAAAGGTCAAAACAACCAAATGTCCATCAGCTGATGAATGGATAAACAAAATGTGGTATATCCCTACAGAGGAACAAAGTACTGATACAAGCTATGATAGGAATGAAGCTTGAAAACATGCTGTGTGAGAGAAGCCAGACCCCAAAGGGTGCATATTGTATGATACCATTTATATGAAATGTTCAAAATAGGCAAATCTGTAGAGGAAGATAGTAATTTGTGGTTGCCAAAGGCTGGGGGTTGAGGGGAGGAATGGAGAGTGACTGCTAATGAGTACGAGGTTTCTTTTCAGGGTGATGAAAATATTCTGGAATTTGATAGTGATGATGGTTGCACAGTTCTATGAATATTCTACAAACCAGTGAATGGTGTACTTGACAAGGATAAATTTTATGGTACGTGGAAAATACCTCAGTAAAGCTATTTAGAAAAGTGTACTGAATGCTTACTCTGTACAGCACACACTGGCATACTCTGAGGTTATAGTGGATGGTTTCTGCCTTAATGTAACTTATAGTCTAGTAGAGATAAAGAATACTAATGAAAAGCTAATATATAACTGAAAATTGTGTTAAATGTTATAAAGGAAATCAACAAAATGCAATGATGGAAAATTGCATTGATGGACAACCTACCTAGATGGGCTGTGGTTCAGGAGGAGCCTGACTTTACTGGAGTCCAGCATACAGTAGGCGCTTAACAGATATAGGGTAAGTAGCAGTGGGGCATGAGTCGGCTTGCCTTCCCTGTAGAAGGTTATAAAGTCCCTGCGAGACCCACAGCCTATCAGTGGACTCTGGGTACCATCATTCAATTTACTTTTTTTCTTAGAGGCCTCTCTGTTCTTGCGTCTATTCAATTAGATGGAGAAAATCCCAGGAATGCTCTCGGTGACTCCTTTTTAGCTGCTGGTTTTTCTGCCCCTTTCAGGGAAAGACTCTGGCTTAGGTAGGAATATGAAGGCAGACCCTGAGGTGAGAAGTCTGGCGAAGTCTGCCCGTTTATAGGGGCAAGTAAGTCATGTGGCCTCACTTTCTCCATCCACAAAATGGGCTCTATACTCTCCATGTCAGCCACAAGGTGGTTGAGATGATCCTCAGGGAGCCCTTTCAAAGTCAGACATGATCTATAAATGCATTACCTTCTTTATCATTAAAACCTCAGTTGGGGCTAGGCACGGTGGCTCATACCTGTAATTCCAGCACTTTGGGAGGCCGAGGCGGGTGGATCGCTTGAGCTCAGGAGTTGGAGACAGCCTGGCCAATGCGGTGAAACCCCTTCTCTACTAAAAATTAAAAAAAAATCAGCCGGGCATGGTGGCTCGTGCCTGTAGTCGCAGCTACTCGGGAGGCTGAGGCATGAGAATCGCCTGAACCTGGGAGGCAGGGTTGCAGTGAGTCGAGATCGCGCTGCTGCACTCCAGCCTGGGCGATAGAGTGAGATTATGTCTCAAAAAAAAAAAAAAAACAAACCAAAACCTGGGTTGACTAGATATTCTTTTTTGCATTTTTCTAGAAGATAGGAAGAAAGAACCAGTAAAGAAGCTAATATCTATTTGGCTTTTGCTTTTTTTCTTCATTAAAATGACAATAATGTTTATAATGTGATTTGGTGCCCATACAGGTAATCTGTTCAATCTCTTATCTTGTGTTCATAATTGATGTTTAGAGTGATAGCTCTCCAGCTTAGAATCCTCATAGAAAAGTAATTGAATTTTCAGTGTACCAAAGCAGAAAGAATGAGGCAATATACATTAAAAAGGTTTTCAGAATGGTTTAATTCCAGAGGAACTTTCTTCTTAGGCCTTTAATAAACCTCAGTTATTCTCAACAATCTCTGAGTTTCCATGGCTGGTCCATGGGATCTGAAGGTAGCATTGTGTCTCCCTGGCTAGAGTGGAAACATATAAAAATGATCCTAGATAACCAGGAGACAACATTTCCTCCACATGTATCCAGGCAGAACAAGGAGATAAAGGAAAAGTCTGTAGCTTTTCGAAAACTGTTTTCCCAGAAATCGGTTATTTGTGCTGGTTAAACGCCTCGTACAGGAGAGGGAGAACAAAAACCCTGTTCATCCATAACCATAGTTTAATTCCCTTATAGGGCCTTTTAGGATCTGGAGAGAATATTTTGGATTTATTTTTGTTTCCCTTGGGCTGACATCATCAAGCATGCATCATGGTGCCCTGTTTTGGGTTTGGAAAAAGCTCAGAGAAGCTATAAATCTTAAAGCATTTTACTATTTTTTCCTTTTCCTTTTCTAAAAGCACAACTTTTCTGGTCTCTTAAAAGAAAAAGAAAAAGAAAAAACTACAAAAGTATGTATTGATCTCTTCCCTCGGATCTTAACTGCCCTGGCTGTAATACCTTGCTTACATCTGCCAGGTTTTTGTGCAGTTTTGCAACATCTCCTTAATCCAGTGAGCATAAATAGAACATTTCAATCATATTTGGCTACCAGGAACTTCACAGATAAGCACGCTAAGACCTTGTTGAAAGAGACTATGAGATTGTGTGCGATAAGATCATCCTATAGCCCAGTGCACAAATGAAAAACTTTTGTTCTTGGTGAAATTTGTTGATAGAGATATTTCAAATAAATGACTTAGGAGAACTCAGTATTTTAAAACAAAGGACTGGTTACATAACAGCCAGAAGCCCAGGCCTCTTGGTGCTCCGCAGCCAAGAAGATCCCTCCTTGAGCAGTTGCTGCAGGGAGATTAGTGTACCCCTTTGTCATTTCTGACATTGTATTTTAGCACTTGCAGGCAGCCTTATCTGAAAGTGCTGTACTTGGTGTGGTCATGGCCCCGGGGAATGCCATTGTCCTTCCTCATATTTTCAAGGCTCAGGACAGTTCCCTCCACTCTTCAGTCAGCTCCAGATTGGCTTTCATCCAGGCCAAGGCAGGATGCATAGGATGCATGGCTTCCGTCCGTCCGTCCTTCCTTCCTCCCTCCCTCCCTCCCTTTCTTCCTTTCTTTCTTTCTTTTTTTCTTTCTGAGATGGAGTCTCGTTCTGTTGCCTAGGCTGGAGTGCAGTGGTACGATCTCGGCTTACTGCAACCTCTGCCTCGTGGGTTCAAGCGGTTCTCCTGCCTCAGCCTCCTGAGTAGCTGGGACTACAGGCACCTGCCACCATGCCTGGCTAATTTTTTGTATTTTTAGTAGAGACGGGGTTTCACCATGTTAGCCAGGATGGTCTCGATCTCCTGACCTCGTGATCTGCTGGTCACGGCCTCCCAAAGTGTTAGGATTACAGGCATGAGCCACCGCGCCCGCCTGCATGGCGCTCTTTCTAAGAACCCCATAGAGAGCTTCTCTTTTGGACAGTAGGGGCAACTGTTCTTTTACTGGTGTGTGTGTGTGTGTGTGTGTGTGTATGTGTATCCGCATATGTGTGTAGACAGGGTGAGTTTTTTTCCACCTCTACATTTTTCTCTCCCGATTCCCTTTCTTGTTTGTTTGCTCATTCAGCCAACAAAAATGAGCCCCTTCCATGTTCTGAGGTCAGTGATGAAGATTGAGAGGATGAATCTGGTATGGATTCTTATGCAGGAGATACAATCCAGCCAGCACAGACCCATGTCAGCCCCACAGCCTTTCAGTTTTGTAAACCTGGTTGGAAAGAGCCTAAGAAATCATCTAGCTCAACCTTTGCATTGTTGCAGAGGTGTCAAGTGAAATCTAGAGAAACTAAGTAGTTTGGCCAAGGTTATTTAATGGATATCTGCAGAGCCATGTCCCCTGCACTCAGCCCAATGTATATATATGTACACATATATACACGGTCAATATACCACTGTTTTAAAGGTGATTTTTAAGAAAACACAGCTGGTTTGGTATTTTCTCTCTCTCCCTTTAAACGGTTCCAAAACAACCAAATGGCCACTGTCTTCCCTAACTCTTCTGGTCTGGATCCCCAGTGGAGAGGTACCTGCTGTGTGCTCCCAAAACCTGCAGCATGGAAGGTGTTAACTAGCACTCAGTTAGTTCTTGGTTATTTTTCTTAATCTGTTGTTTGAAATCCTTGGCTTTTATTGGTATATTTACTTTATGGCATACATAAAGAGCTGTATTAAAAAATAAATTGTGTTGTAAAAGCATTCGGTAATGTTTATTAATATTGACTAGTCAGGGAGCAATGAACTCTATTGCTAGAAGGATAATTTGTGGTAATACCCGCTAAGCATTCACAGCTTGTCAAATGACTATCTAATCTCAACATTAAAAAAAAAGTGGGCAAAAGGGTAATTTCCCTTATGCCTTGAGAAAATGAAAGTGACCCATTCCCCAGCCAACATTAGAATGATTGCTTCTTTTTCTCCCCTGGGATACCAGGCCTCCTTTCTGGTTCCAGGCAGTCCCATGGCTAGATTTTAGTGGTTAGGTATCCCTTTGTCTTAGGGTGGTTGGAAATTGCCTTATTAGCAATAGCTTCTTATATGTCTGTTCTGGCTGCCTGAATCTGTGCTGAGGCCATAAAAGACAGAGATAAAGACATAGTTCTTGCCCCCACAGAGTGTATAGTCTTAAGGAACTTATAAATGGTTTAGTCTTGAATCTTGAACTCAATATTCCTACAAAATATGTAAGGAGAATGACACTGGGTGTGACTAATGGCCTACTTAGCCTGGAATGTGGTACTTTTGGTGGCATGAAGAGACATTCCTTGGGAAGACATGATGTCGCCCTTAGAAGGAAGGGAACATTCCCCAGAGTATCCCTGATGCCCTATGAATAACATGGTCTGGCTTAGGGTAGAGGCCGTTAGTAGAACAGGCTCTGTTTAGAGTATTCCTTTCACACAAAAAGACACATAGAAAGTACAGGAGAATTAGGCTGGGCGTGGTGGCTCATCACTGTAATTTCAGCACTTTGGGAGGCCAAGAGGGGAGGATTACTTGAGCCTAGGAGTTCAAGACCATCCCAGGCAACATAGCAAGACCTCGTCTCTATTAAAAACAATTATTTAAAAAAGAAAGTACAGGAGAATGGACTGAATATGGAAACACTCTGCAGTCTCCCTGGAAGTTGCTTTGGGGAGGAAATACTGACAGCCTCATAACTTTTCATTCATTCATTCCTCTTAAAATTAGAGCACAGAATGCCATTGACTATTTCACCTTTCCTTTGTCATTTGAATTAAAGGTAAATGGACGTTGAAAGTGTGTTTTTGACTTAAAGGTCTAAGGAGGAAGAGTGAGCCCATTACTAAAGTATATAAGCTTTCCCTTTACTCAATTCTGTGTCTACTTGGAAAGGTGAATGAGGCTAGGGCGAGGTTCTCTTATCACCAAGCTTAGGAGTTGGTTGCTTTTGAGGCTGAGAGCATTGGCAGAGCTCCATAAAGGGACGTATCTTATGCTGTCCCCACATGGGGCCCAAGGCTGCATGTCAGCACCAACTGCCCAGGTCCTGCTTGACAGGACCAGGAAGTTTGCATGGTGGCTGGGTAAGTAGATGATCTTGGAGAGTGTTGGTTCTCATGGGGGCGGCAGACTTTTTGGAGAAGAGAGGATCATTTAGGTCATGGCTGGGATCTTACAGAATCTCCCATCTGCTTCCTATCTATTCTGAGTACCCCTCTGAAGCACTGAGAAGGTCAAATTGATGGTCATAGGATCAGAAAGGGGTGGTCATAGGATCAAAAAGCCCAAAGCACTGGGGTGACTTTTGCACTGATGAGGTCAAATTGATGGTCATAGAATCAGAAAGCAAAAACCCAAAGCATTGGGGTGACTTTTGCATGTGGAGTGGCCTCATACCTACAATAGGGTGAGTTTGGAAGGCCCTTATATACTGCATTGATGTGGTCTGCGTGTTGGTTCAGAGGATGGATCAGTAGGCTGAAAACAAGGACAACATCATCTTATAAATGCCCTTACAGAATGGATTTCCCACTTTATTTTTCCTCATTCAAAGGCAGGAGAGAGCAGTGGGTAGTCCAGCTGTGGAGCCCTCCTATTCACTTTTCCCAATTACAGGTCCTAGTTCCCCGTGCTGGTCTTTCCAGCAAAACTCACAGGTCAGATAATTTCAACCCTTGGATTACTGGAACTGAGGTTTCTTTCTCTAAACCTTCCCTGCCTGTTGGTCTGCTCCAACTTGAGCATTTGCCCCTGGGCTCAGGAACCTGAGAAGACATGTGATATTGGCAGTGCTGGGACATGAACCCCTCTCTCTCAGCTAGGCAGTGCTGCTGGGCTTTTCCCTTTGATACCTGGTAGTGCAGTGAGTTCTTCTCTTATCCTTCTCACCTTGGTCCCCAGCTGCATAGGATGGAAGTGGGCCGAGCTTACCCTGCAGAGAGTAGACATGGTGGATGCCCCCTTGGGGCTCAGCTGTTGTGGTCAGCTCTCTCTGGAAGCTGAAGGTAGGGAGGATGGAGTATGGCTTGGGTCTCTCCTTGCTGCCCTTTATGCTGCTGTTGCTGTTCTAGGTAGGCTAGGTTGATAAAGGCTTACCCTGAAGATGACAGGTTGGTCTAATGGCTTCATGCTTCTATGCAGTGGCCATTAGCCTTCTTTGTATGGACTTTAGGAGCCACAGGACAGGGTCCAGTTTTGAATTGGAGGCCATCTATGAAGCTGTTGTACTGAGAATATTGTTAGGATGAGCAAAGGAATGTCATAGATGTCACTTTACAGAAAGGGATTTCTCCAGCATCCTTGATCAATCCCTTTTGAACGAGGCCTCATGAGGAAAGGAAATATAGGCACAGTCTCTGCCATTATGGAGTTTGCACTCTAAACCAGATGAAATCTTTATGAGTTTGCAGACTTACAGTAGCACAGAAATGGTTCAAATGATGAGCTTGTATCTTGCTAGCTTTGTTTTACCAGTGAGAGTTGTGTGGTTGAAAACCAGTGAGAAGGAATGAATTCTTCTCTCCAGTTTCTTGTCAAACGGTTCAGATTTGTTTAGCTTGAATTTCTCATAATGATTCAGCTTTCTTGAGACAATGGAAACTTGTTAGAGATTAATGTGTTCTTTGTCTTTTTGGACATAAGTGAAAATCTGTTACATGCAAGCTGAGTTTACCTAATGAGCCACTAAGAGTTGGGGAGAACTTGAGTCTGTTCCCCAGGAATGGAGAGTGAGGACCTGAAGCATATGGGGCAATGGAATCTCCACTGAGTATAGGATGGAGATGCGTGGGCTGTACTAGAACTGGGTTACTTTCAAAATGGTGTTCAGCAAGGTAGCTTCTTCTCAGAGAAGAGTGTGTGAAAACTCTACCACCAACTAAGGCAGTGCGCAGAAAGGTGCAAAAATGTCCCCAGATGTCTTCCTTTCCTGTCACAGTGGAGGCTGATAATCTCAGATGGCCACGTGCAATTAAACCTTATGAAAAGACAGGACTAGATTGGGAAGATGTGAGTGTGTGGTAAGGAAGAAGGAGGTGGATAGAATTTCCATTTTGATCTAAATGCTTTTCAGTTGCATAATGTGGTGATGGTAGTGGTGGGAGGTTGTGGTCTAAAGAGGGAATAGACTGTGAGTTCACACAAATTTGCACTTTTGCTCCAGGAATCAGTTGGAATTCTATTTCCACATTGGCTGTTCTGCAGACTGTGCCATGGAGAGTCTACCGGTAGCCAGGTCCCTCAAATGCACTGAAATTCTCCACCATTATTTTCTTTGAATTAGGAGAAGCCTTCACTTTTCCACATTCTTCCTTTGGTATGTGAACAAGAATTAAAGATACAAGCAAACCAGTGCTGAGCTCTGTTGAACTCCCAGGCCTGTGAGGTTGTTCCCTTTTTCTCTAATGAACTTTCTGTGCTTTGCCCAGGTCTCTCTGCCAGTGAGGAAAGACCTTTGCCCTTGTACTTCATGTGGAATCACACGGACACCATATTAATCTCTGGTAACCTGTATGGGGCACTGAGTTAGTGGGTCAGTTGCAGGGCAGTGACCTTACCCTGAGGATTAGATAGGATAGGACATCCGGGTCTCTGAAGGCAGGGAAATGCATGACAACAGAGTCATTCTGAGGACAGGCTGGTGGTAACTTCTGGAAGTTTCTTTCACTGAAAGATAAATAGCAAATGAGTAAAAGAGGAAACTCAGGCCACTTGGATTAGGTTTTAAATGACTAGATTGCTGGGATTGGGTCTAGAGGTTTGCTTGGGCGATCCTAGCCTGGCTGCCTCAGTGTCAGAGGACATCACAGTGTGCTGTAACAAGTGGGACGTGGCTCAGGGAGAATAATAGTACCCCTTAGAGGACCACCTTGTAGGCTAGGTAAAAGGATATGGGTAAGACTTTTCAATGATAAAATTTTGTCTCTATTCAAAATATTCGATGTGATCTTCATCACTTTATAGGTGATCAAATGCAGAGAGATTGTGATAGCATGACTTGTCCAAGGTTAATGGCCAAGTCAGGTGAGAGGATGCAGGTCTTCTGGCCGCTAGCTGGGCATTCTTCTCTGTACCCTGCCACCTCTGTAGTAAAAGGGCAAGTGCCTGTCATCTTTCACACCAAGCCAATCCAGTTGGCCGAGATAAGCCACTTCCACCAATTGCCGGGCAAATCCATTCATACCTAGAGAAAAGGCAATGGTGTTACCCAAACCAAGAGTGTTTATCATGGTGAGGGATTTGATTTGGAACCCTCATGGAGAAGAGATGGGAGCCCCAGAGGGGAGTTTAGCCTGGTGGTGGCTCCCAAATCTGAAGACCGGTCACTCTAGTGTCCTTTTGGAAAATAAATCCAAATGGGTGTTCGTCCTCTTATTCCTCTTGACAGCCACCCTTGAGAAGTGGGCACTCCAGGAGCTAACAAATCCCTGGTGAAGAAAAGGATGAAAATAAACTGAAACCCTTATGTTGCCATCCACCAGATTTTACTATGACTGTGTGCGAGTTCACCTGCCAAACCCCTTATGAATAGAGCCTTTGCCACTCTGTAGAACATCTCTTAGAAAAGCAAGTATCTATCATGCCTGGGCAAGTGACAGGAATACTCCACCATCGTGTGTGTTTGCATGCACTCACGTACCTAGGTAGGTAGTTTAAAAGATACTTTGTCCAAAATGCTATTAGGACATGTCCCAGTGCCCAACATTGTGAAATCTATTTAGAGTTAAGAATGTTCAGTTAAAATGTTCTGTACTGTTAATATTTCTCAATTTGGGTGGATCAGCGTGGCAAGGAGCAAGAGAACATGGGGGGGTGGTACCCCTACAGTGTCATAGATAAGGGTGTGTGTGTGTGTGTGTATATTTGTGATTGAGAAATCATTTGTCTTTGGCAAGTGGGGAAAGGGAAAGCATGCAAACAAAACAATGTGATTGAGAAAGAGCTCTGCGGAGAGAACTTTGTGTGATCCCTATCAGAAGGCCGCACACAGTGGATACCGTATGCTGGTCCTCATGCTGTGGGAGCCCATTGACTGTGGCGCTAAGGAGGCTCACCTGGGTCCACCACATGGTCTTGACACACTGCTGGGTTCTCATTTTGGGACTTGGAAGGGTGGGTGGCTCGGTTTTGCTACCATCTAGATGCTGCCAGCTTGAGTGTGTAATACTCCCTCTGCCCACCTGCAGTTTTATCTGTTGTCAGTACCAGCTCTCCAGCCTTTTACTATGGTCTTAACACGTCAACATTTTGATGGAGATAGAGGGCCTTGTTTTCCCTTCTGCCTGCTCCACCGCCCACAGATCCGGCTTCTGGCTGCCACGCCTGCCCTGTCCTGAGGGCCAAGGGCCCTGGGGAAGTTGCGGGGATGGCACAGAGACTGGGGCGGAGGTGGAGGCCGGATCCTGGATCCGGCAATAGCATGTATGGGCCTGACAACAGGAGTGTGGGTGGGCGGCAACTTGGAGCCTCTCCCCAGTGCTCGGCTCCCTGCTAGCGCACCCGGTTCCCTGCATCTTACCAGCTCCCATGCTGGCTCGTGACTGAGCCAGGGGTCTGGTGGGAGAGGCCCCGGGTTGGGAGTTGGGATGGGAGCACTGCTGCAGGTTGGGCCTGTGACTGGTTGTTACTGGGACCTCAGTCTTCCCAGGGGTGATAACATGGGCCCAGCCCACCTCACAGAATCACAGTGATGGCAAAATGAGAGCATGTGTATGAAGAGCTGCAGATGATTATGACCACCCTTCATTTATAGAATGATGTTATCCAGTTTCTTGAAACTCTGCTTTCTGCTGGGGCAAGACAGAGGGAAGACACTTCTAAAGCTGGGCCTTAGGGGAAAGGTGTGCATGTTGGGGTGGGTCATTGCAGTCTTAAGAACATCTGGATGCCAGAGAAAGAAGTATCTTGTGTCTAGAAGGGCATCAGTTTATTCATAGGCTTATTCAGAGCCTCCTTTGTGTCAGTCACTGTAGTGGAAGTTGGAGGTAGGAGAGAGAAAAGATACAGGTGTAGCCCTCCTGGGTCCAATGGGCTTGTTCACAGTCATCACCCGGGGAAGGCAGTGCTACACAGAGGTGAGCAGAGGCTGCGGGCCTCCTGTGAGGTCTGTGCTAGTTTGACAGGAGCATTATGTCTGTCTGAGTGTCCTGGGTGTTTCATCCTTCCTCCCTCTGGAATTGGATCTGATTTTTTTTCTTGGTCCATGTGCCAGTGGTAAAGCCCGTGGACAAGACCGGGAATGGGTGCCTCACTGGAAGCAGTCCCTGGGCAGAGGCCGTGATTTACGCTGTCTGAGGATCCAGGGATGTGTTTCCATCGGTGCCCTCCTGTTCCCTTCTGCCTGTCACCTGCCAGAGGGATGGCTGCCAAGCCCCCAGGTAGGGGATGGCCCTGTCTCTTGTCCAGCCAGAGCAGCAGCAACCTCTCTTTTCCTTTCCCTTACAGGAAGCTGCACAGTGGGATGAAGACGTACGGGTGCGAGCTCTGCGGGAAGCGGTTCCTGGATAGTTTGCGGCTGAGAATGCACTTACTGGCTCATTCAGGTAGGCAAGGTCGCTTTAGTGGCCCGTTCAGATACAGGCAACCATCTCCTGCTTGCCTTCACCCCTACTCAGAGCCTGCTGTGGCCTGCATGTCCCCACTGCCAGCTGGGGCCCTGGTCCATCTTGTTCCCTGGACCCTCCCTCCAGGCTCATGACACAGAAGATCCATCCCGATGGCAGGGCCACCTGGATGAACCCACCTTCAAGCTCTCCTGGCAACCAGTGCCCCGTGTGATCTACCTTCCAAAGTAGACTGCAGTTTCATTAGTGAAACAGTTGTGGAATTAGGTTCTCGCTGTCTAATGAATCTGACTATTGGGTTCACATTATACAGGAGCCTTTAATTAAATAGATATAGAAAGGTTGGAACACAAAGCTAGTTATAGCGTGCTGTCTTTTGCAAGTTAATTTTATACAATTCTATTGAGGTTGACTGTGTGGCTGCTGGTAATTTTGCTCATGTTTGGGCAAAGCTGCTCTGCCCCACTAGGCGTGGAACGAGGAGAAGCACCTGACATTTGGCAGGCCCGGGTGTTCTTGGTGGAGGGAAGGATCTAGCAGGTCTGATGCGGTGGCTTTGAGGCTTAGGTCACCTGACTTTAGTTGCAGAGGCCTCAACTCTTCTTTGCCAGATGCATATTCTCTTCCCTTTAATTCCCTTGCCTTCCAACCTTGGAGTCATTTTTTAGGGGAGAGGAGAGGGCTGTTGTTTCATTTGATCTTGTCTTCTCCTCACATAGGCCAAGGCCTGCCTCTCCTTTCCCCATATTGGCTCCAGAAACTGGCCCTCCAGGCAGTTTGGCATTTGTGAAATGGGCTTTGGGGTCAGGCAGACAAAGGTTCAAATCCTGTTTGTGATATGTGCTGTGTGACCTTAGCTACATTCATCTTGTAAACCTCAGTTTCTGCATCTGTCAAGTGCTGATGTTGTTAACTTATATAATTTTTTGGAGGATTAGGTGACAGAATGTATGTTGAAGGCATCTGTACTAAGCCCCTGGCATACAGTTGGCATTTAATAAATGTTAATGGTTTCTGCTTGCACCTTCCTCCCTCATCCTTGTTTCTGAACCTGTTGCCCCGTGGGGGGGCGTGTCCTCATCCGCTCATTCCCTGCCTGCCTGGCCGTTTAGTACTCTCTTTCCCCCGAGCCCATCATGTGTACAGTCGTGGAAGTGCTCTTCGGTCACTTTTTCTGCTTCAGCTCACCACTGCCTTGCTGCAGGGCCAATGTGGTTCTGCATTGTGTTGGATGTGGTCTCTCCCCCTGGCCCTCATGGACCTTCCTAAAGTGTCCTAACTCCTTCTCACTTCCCATTCTTCCCTCTTCCAGGCGCACAGATTTGTCCACAGCAGGCAGCTGGCAGCTATCTCTCTCGGCGCGTCTACTGTCCCCATGTCTTCGTGCATTCTGTGCTTCCTTCCTGTGGGCCCTCCCCACCCTGTCCCTGGCTCCACTGAATCATCCTCCTCTTGCCCGTGTGTCTCACCTTGGCCCAGAGCCCTAACTTCCAGGCATTTCTGCATCCGGATCTGCTCGGCACTCACGTACACTTTTTCTTCTGTTTTAGTGACTTACACCTTGTATCTTTGTGCTTCCCTTCAGCTTTGTATGCTACTTAAGGTTCACGGTGTGGTGGGTTTCATGAACTATCTGCCTACCAGGTTGGCTACCCTTCCTTTGCTTTCTTGGTCTTGATTTTTTCTGCTTTAACTCACCACTGCCTTACTGCAAAGTGTGGGGCGTCCTGCCCTAGAACCCTGTGTGACGTTGGGCACTTTTGGGGCAGTGTACTTCTAGCCTGTTGGTAAAGCCTCTTTGCCCTCTCAGCCCCAGTAAGCATCCTTTCTTATTACCCTTTCCTTGAGTCCAGTGCTCTAGCCAGACTTATCTTCTTGGTTTGCTTTATGGGCTTGTTGCTTTCTGAGCTCGGTGGCTTTGTTTGCCCCATTGTGACTACTTGGAATAACCCATCTCCCATCTTCCCAGATCTTCCAAGGTCCCTTCCATGATGCCATCCCCAGCTGTTCCCCACCTCCAGCCAGAAGCAGTCGTGCCTTTTCTGTGCCCATATTTCTTTATTTGAAGCTATCTTTGGGTGCAGTTTTTCTTCTGTGTTACGGTTATTTATGGACTTATCTCTCTTACTTGGGAGGCGGGGTTACATGGTGGAAGGAATTTGGACACCTACCTACTGCTGATGTGATCTGGGGCAAGAACCATAAGCTCTTACAGCCTCAGTATCCTCATCTGTAAAATGAAAATATTTAACGCTATCTCAGAGAAGCTGTGAGGCTCACCTTGAATACATACCACCATACCTAACATGTAATGGGGTCAGATCCTGTCCACGTTATGTCCAGCTCACTGCCTGGCACATTACTGGTGCCAAGAAGTATTTGTTTAGTGAATGATGCAGCCTGGGAGGCCTATGAACAGGGACACTCCTCTCTCCAGACAAGTCCCTCCTGTGGTAGCAACTGTTTATGTCCTAAGGACTCACTTGAGGAGGCAGCCAGGAGCCCCTGGCTCATATTGTATCCCTCTTCCAGGCAGTGTGACCCAGTGTGAGTTAGCCAGTGTCTCTGCTGTGAATCACACATCAGCAGCATTGGTGGGACTGGTGGGAGCTGCTGCAGAAAAGAAAGGGCTGCTTGCATACTCATGTCAGGTGGGCCCGGTGTCCCCAGTTCAGACAAGAGTGTGACTGCGCAACTGCCCTGCGGAGCTGGCGGTTCCCTAGGGAAGCTGACTTTGGTCCCACCTGAGATGCTGCTTCCAGGTCCCCTGATCTCATATGGCTGCTCCAGAGGCTTTGGGAATTGGGTCCTGTTTTCCTAGTTTTTCCTTTCCATGCCTGTCTTACTGGGCACTGAAGGCTGATTGTGTCAAATGATTTGTCCCTCTGCTAGTCACTTGCCAATGCCCTTGGAAAGGATGATTTGATGATTAGGCAGGTGCGATGAGTCATAGTAGTGCTTCAATTCACCCTTGCAGATAGCTCACGGCCTACATTCTGATATTTCTATTCTTTTTTTCTTTCTGTTATCCAGCATACTCCTCACCTCCATGCTGAGAGGTCTTGAAAATAAAATAGCACAAAGGGCTTAGTGAGGCTAGACCATTTCCTGAATTGTTTGGCCCCTGTTAAACAGGCCCTGGGGGCCTCTGGAGTGACCTGGACTTGTTGGGGAGTTGGGGTCAGAGGGCTGGGCTGGTGGCACTGGGTCTTCTTACAGATTCCAGTAGTGGTTTACATGTTCTGATGCCTGAAAACAGAACTAGGTGATGTTTTAGAAGAGACATTGAATTAGATGATGTGAGGTTTTCCTGCTGTTCTATTTTGAAGGCTCCATGAAGAAAGCTGACAGTGAGAATGGGTGCACCAGGTCTGTCGAGTAGACCCATTTTACAGAAGATGACCGAGGGTTCAAGCATCCCACAGCCTGGAAGAACAGTAGTTGCTCCAGAACCCTGGGCGGGGGAGGCAGGAGGGGCGAGCATTTTTTTTCAAAAGGGGCAGGCTGTGGAGAAGTGAGTCCAGGATCTGGGTAGGGGTTGTGGTTGCCCCCCTAAATGTTGCCACCCTTGCACTGGCATATTCCTGCTGTTTTCTTCTGCTCAGCGGAGCTGAACGGCTCTCACTTCCTGGCTAGCTCTGTGTGTTGCCCCACCCCCTCTTGGCTAGCATCGCCTGTGTTTGTTATTGTAGTTCTGGCTCCAGGCCAGGCCTGGCTGGGAGCCAGACTTGTGGGTACAGTATGTACAGTGAGTGCTGAGCCAAGTTTGTCATCATACACGATTAATTTTTTTTTTCTAATCTGGTTGGGGTGGGGTGAAGGAGGAGGCAAGAAAAGAGTTTCTCCGATGCTCGAGAATAGGCCGCATTGAATTCCGCAGAGATGTCATTTCTGAAAGGGAGACAGAGCTCCGGCTTGTTCTTCCTTCGCAGTTTTTCCTCCTTTCTCTCCCCGTCGTCCTCCTCTCCTCTTCATTTCCCTATCATGCGAAATCAGCCTGTAGGAGATCGACAATGCAGGTCTTATTTTCAATGACTAGAATACTAAGTTTACACTCCTAAATCAGTTTTCATTGTGTTGAAATTGACAATTTGTTTAATTAGAAGTTTGCCCTGTAGGAGGCCCTTCTGAGAGACAGTGCCTTCCCTTTTTCTCTCTCCCTTACTTTGTTTTAAGCGTTTTTTAAAAGACCCTAAATGGTAGTAGTGAATTTCAGTTTAATTGAAGTTTTAATTTCAATTTCAATGTGTGAATTAATCAAGTGTTTATGAGCTATACCTGATGATCACAATAAGTTTAAACCAACTATCAATAACCGAACTCATTAACTAATGAGGTGATCTGGCCAGACCCTGCATTCTCAGAGGTGGTTTTGGGGGTCAGAAGGGTTTGCGTGTTGGGGAAAGAGGCTTGGGGTGGGGAGATGGCCTCCAAGGCTTTGCAAAGCTGGCCCTGATGGAGGGTGAAGCTTGGGTGTAGGACTGTGGCCCTTCCCCTTCCTGTGTCCCAGGAAGACTCTGAAACCTCCCTCCTCACCCTCTGCTACCTTACCCCTTTTGGGGATCTGGCCTTGAAGCATCTGTTGATCCACTGTCTCTTCGCCACTCCTTGTCGTAACACGAGAAGTGATTCCTAGCTCTGAGATGTCCATGCAGAGACCACAGACACATGCAGTGACTCAAGTTGGTTCTGAGATGGGCCAGTGTAAGGTTTCCCATTAGGTAGATTTCCCACAGCTTGGCTTAACGTCCTGGTGGCTTGTAAGTGAGCATGCCTAGAACTGCTTGTCCCTATTTTTGACTCGGCTGCATACGATTAGGGTTTGAGTATTCATGTGGCCTGCTCCTATTCTGGAGTGTCATTCATTTTTGGAGCCAGAGGATGTTTAATAAGCACGAATTGTGGGTCAGGCTCTGTGCACTTAACAGTGAAGACTGCTACAACATCCCTGCCCTCAAGGAGCTTAAGTCTAGAGTGGGAGATGAGTATGACTATACAATCATCATACAAGATGGTAATGTGTGCAAAGTCCTAAGAAATCTAGGAGAAATTCGGAGTAGGAGAGTGTTTTGTGCCAGAGGGTAACAGAACAGCATTTTGAAAGGACTCGGTGAGGGGAAGCCCAAGCCACCTATGAAGGTCGGTGGTGTAACCTGCGAGTGTAGGCTGGGCCTGCGGGGAGAGAGCAGAGTGCAGGGTTTAGAAGAGATGGATGAGATACATCTGTGGAAGGAATAGCAAAATGATCTGCATTCTCCTTGAAGCACTGGAGAGCCACTAAAGGATTGAGTAAGAGGGTGACATATTTTTGTGTCTGGAATAGAAGGGACTGTTGGGCTTTTTTATGTAGACTAGGCTAGAATATAGGGTGAATAAAGCCGTTTGGAGAACATGAAGACTGGTCGTCTATGTTGGGGTGTGGCTGGAGTGTTGAGAGGCCTGTGCCTTCTGTGCTGGTTAGGGCCATGTGGCCCCATTCTGCCAGGTGGGAGGCCCCATCCTTCCACTCCTTTCTTACCCTTGTCAGGCACTGTAGGCCCTGGCTATTGAGAAGCTTCCCTGAGACGAGGCTCTTCCCCAGAGTCAGAGCCATGGGCAGAGAACGAGGGCTTTCGTTGATAGATTTTCTGATTTCAGCAGCAGCATGGAGTGGCTGGGGCTTATCACCTGGGACCTGGGTCATCCTCCTGGCAGGGAAAAGGGCTGGAGGAGTCCTTCAGATTGGATCTCTTAGGCTTTCCTCTGTCGAGGTTAGATGGAAGAAAAAAAGCATTACAAGATGGCAAAGATCTGTGGCTTGTCCTTGTTCTGTTTTATTTATTTATTCTTTTTTTGGAGCACTGAGCTGTGGGTTTCAGTTTCTGCTTCTCAAAGACAGAGAAGATGGGGGAAAAGAGGTAGCTGGAAAATTCCCTGTGACTGGGAGGAGACGGTGCGAGGTGGTCCCCATGCTGATGATTGGAGAGGTGCCTTTGAGTCCAAAGATGGCTTCCCCTCGCCTTGTCTCTCCTCCCATTCACCTCTCTCCTCCCGGATTAGGTATCTGCTCAGAGCAAGAGACTTGGGGCTGCCCAGGCTTGTGAGAGCCCATGGCCAATCCATGCACCGTCTGCCCACTCTCCAGTCAATACCAGCTTTCCCTTCTGGTTAGCTTCCTACCATCAGGGCAAACCCGGGAGATGACCAGGAAGAAACTTTGTTCATGTTCCTCGACTCCCTCCACATTCCTTATGTCGGGGCGCCTTTGGTTTTTGGGTCAAGGAAGTGGAGAAGATCAGATGGGGGTGGCTCAGAGGCCGGGCTGCCCTCCCTTCGGTCCGCATGGGTGATGCGGACGCAGAGAGAGCAAAGGGTGAAGGGAGCCACTTTCCCCCAGCTCGCTCTTGAACACACTTCTCTTTCTCTCTCCCTCCCTACTCTGAATTTGGCTTGCTTCCCGAACTTTTTCCCAGAGTGGTGTCGTCACTGGCCTGCCGGCAGGTCTGGATGTTCTGCCAGCATTCCAGAGAGTTTATGATCGCTTGCAGATGCGCCTCCAAGAACACACTGTACCCAAAGCAGAAATTAATGCAGGCTTGACTACCGTCCAAGCCCGTACACGGGAGAGAGGAAAAAGAAAACAAAAACTGTTTAATGCTGTTTATAAATTATACACTGGCTGATGAAAAATACATTTCTTTCCTCTCCTCTTTTACTCTCCCCCCCACCCGTCCTCAGTCCCCCCCACCCCCACCGCCACCCCCACCCCTTCTCGCTTTCTGCCTCAAGAGCCTAAACTGAGACCAGAAGAATATGGTTTTGCTTTTTAGCTCCTGTTTTGGCTGGGATCCGAAACCCTGCTGCTGATTCACAGCCAGAGTATTTTTCCCCTTTACCTGATGAAATATACTGATTTTCCAGCCCAGATGGGGTGTTTTTGGTTTTGTTGTGTGGGTTGTTTTTGTTTTTTTGGTTTTTGGTTTTTGGCCAGGGATTTTGTTTACAGCAAGTATCAGGTTCCATGATGGTGCTGGGTGCGATGCTGGCCCCAGGGCAGATAAATCCCCCACGTAACTGCCACCTTAGTGCTGCGGTTATGCGTGCCTGGGTCCCCTGGCCCTAGTCAAGCCAGCTGAACTGAGAAAGTTGGGAAAGTTCATTGCAGGTCATGGTTTTAAACAGTGTTTTCACCAGTTCTCTCCCACCCCTTCACCTACAGCCCCTGTGTGAAGAGGGGGTTCACATGTCCCTGCCCCCAAATGCGCATGTCTCTGTCTCCATATGGTGCCTTAGCAGGGGTTGGGGAAGCTCGTTCCATCTACCCCTCTGGATCCCAGCCTCTCCTCCCACCCCGCAAATCCCCCATCCCAATTTATTCTATAAATTCGTTTCCACATTATGTCTATCCATTTATATGGCTTTTGTGTTTTTTAATACTGCTAATGTTTATCATTTGCCCAACAGGCTCGACAGATTTTGCTTCCTGTAGAGCATCGAGGCTTTAGAGCCCCCTCGTTGCTAAGTAGCAGTCTCCCTGTACTGTAATGGGCTGATTTTGTATTCTGTTCAGCGCTGTATCTTATTTTTGTATGCAAGACAAAGTGTTTTGATGGAGGACGATTGCGGCAGTGTCTGGAGGCTGTTTGGAGTTTTATGGGCTGTACAGTACACTGTGTGCTCTCTGAACAGAACACAGGCTGTTGAATTTTGGATTGGATTTGTCATTTTTCCCCCCTCAGAGAGGAGCCTGTCAGATAGAACATTACTTTGAGGGTGGAGGGAAGAAAGTGGAAATTATGTAATAACCTTCTTCCTTCTCCCTCTCTCGATGATTTTTCTATCTCAGCATAGGGTGGTTTCTTCCACACATACCCTCTCTCATGCCACCACATGATTTTGCACAGCTAGAGGATGACGGTCTTATTAGGAAATGAATGGTGCCCTAGAGGGATGGATGCTGGGACATCTGTCTGTCTGCCATTTATTCTCCTAGTCTCCCTTTCCTCTCCTTTGCTCCTGCCATCCTTCCTACGTTCTGGGTTGCCTTGCTGGTCCTTGTTATTGTCTGAGGATGAATAGATACGGGGTTATTGGGGAGGGATATTTACATGGGATCAACCTGATAATGGCAATGCCATTTCTGATTTCCAGGGCCTTTTTGTCTTCCCTTGGCTTCGCAGACACACACCCTGCTGGAAGAGTTCTTAGGAGGCCTGGCCATGCTTTCTTTTGCCCTCGGCCCCATTCCCCAGCCTTCTAAGCAGGCTGGGCCTGGGTCTCTGTATCCGGGGCTGTGCCCGAGGGGCCCCACCCTGCTTTAGGCATCCATCACGCTACTGTGGCCCTTACTTTCAGTGCTCTCGTCCAGGTCTCTGTGGTGGCAGGTATTTATTTTTCAGCTCTTCTCTTGTCCTTCTATTTCTCCCCAATCTGCTTTCATCTCACTTCATCTCTTTGTCCCTGTCCTTTGTGTCTGTGTCAGCCTCGGCCTTTTCTTGACACTCCTGTGTATTTTCTGTCTTCCTTCTTATGTCTTCATCTGTCTTTGTCTCCATTTGTCTTGGTTGGTCTTTTCTCTGTCTCTCTCTTTCTCTGTCTTTTTCTCTGTCTCTGTCTCTCCCTGCCTCCCTGTCTCCCTGTCCTAACCCACCACCTCAAAGGTTTTTTTAGCTTGGAAGTTGGGCAGTGGTTGGAATGGAAAACAAAATGTCACTCTGGCCCAGAGGTCTCCCCAAAGGGGAGGACTCTTGAGCCAGTGTCCCTAGAATGCTCCCAGCACCTAGAATCTCATGTGCTCTTGTCCCTTGCCTCTCAGGGGCCACAGTGAGGCTTCTCTGGCTTGGCCCCTGCTTTTCCTAGGTTCCTGGATGTTCCCCCCAAATCCCAGTTGTGTTGAGAATGGGCAAGTAGTTTAGCAGGGTTAGGCTTTACAAGGCCCTTATTGGACTTTGCTGGTACTGTGCTCTCCTGGGCCTGTACTGTGCACCTGAGTGCAGGACTCAGCAGCCGCCCTCATATACTCATGCCCTAGCAAAGTGCCTGGTACATAGGAGTGTTGTGCGCTGATAGTATTTGTCAAATAAATGAATATCCTGTTATAAAAGTGTTTGTACTACTAGGGCAGATCTGGGTTTGCTGGGGCCTGAAGCGTACTCAGTTTTGGGTGCTGTCTCTCAGAAAAGGATTATAAATACCAGGTGTTAGAGCCCCTCCCAGGAAAGAGGTCAGTGCCAGGGAGAGGCCTGAAGCTTCAGCTTTACTGGCTTCCGGGAGAACAGGCCTCGGTGAACCACTTGAGAGGTTACTGTTGAGGGGTCTCACTTGGAACTGCTTAGTGGGGTGGCTCAGGGCTGAGGATAGGAGGGTGACATCTGCCCAGCCCAGCTCTGGGGACCTTCAGAGCCTGGGACAGCTGTGCTCACAGGCCTCAGGTTTATGTTCCATAGAGGTCAAGCCAAATCCTCCTGCCTTTGGTAAATGGCTGCAGGTGGCAGTGGGCCTGGAAACCTCATGGTATTTCACATGCTCTTCTCAGTGAGGCTGCTTGGTAGGGATGGACCCTGAGTTCCAGCTCACCCAGAGCCGCCAGGTAGGCAGCCACTCTTGGTGGCATCCTGTGGCTTCCACACTAAGCCTCGGTGACTGTCAGTGAAATGGCATGGCGTCCACTCCTCTCCCAGGTGTTCAACTGCCTAGGTCTGTGGCTGTGGCTCTCCTGCCTTCTTGGGGCAGTAGAACTGCAAGTATGGTGGGGCAGAGGACTGGTCTGCGTGTGTGTGTGTGTGTGTGTGTGTGTGTGTGTGTGTATGTGTGTAACCATGAGGGAGAGGGGGCCTGGAGGTGATGGAAGGTGTTTGCAGACATCTGGGCGTCTGTTCTGTGGAGCTTGCAGACTCATCCATTAAGTGAGGTTGGTGAAGATTGCAGGATTGGTCAGTCCTTTGGGTAGAGGGACTCCCTTGTTGGAGGGTATGGAGAAGCTGCAGTGTCTCCTAGAAATCAGGGACACAGTCCTAATCAGAACACCATGTGTGCATATGTGTGTTTGTGTGTGCAAGCATGGGAAAAAAAGAGATTGAGAAGAAGCATTTACATGAAATACTCAAATTTGTTCCTTTGCTGTAATGGGCCCGCACAGACCATTACCTTGAAGATTTAAAAACTAAATGAGCTCATCATATTGAGTGACTTCCACCGACATTCATGCTTGATTGCAAAGCCTGCTTTACCTCTGAATTTCAACTTCATTGTTTGTTATTAATTCTTAGATGGTGGTGATGTGTTTCTACCTTTTGGATTCAGCCATGAAAATGTTGATTTTGTGTGATGGATGTGGACATTTCTCAACAAGACCCCACCGAAGAACCTTTTCATTTTAAAAATAGCCCCATGACCTTTAGGGCTCAGACTGGAGTTTCCGAGGAATCCAGCGGGCTGAGGCAAGGCTTGGGTTGACTTTGCAGGGGGCAGAAGTTTGCATTTTTTTTAGTCTAATAATTTGAGTTTCATATGAATGATTCTGTGCTCCGTGCAATACTATGCATTTTCATAACTGTCTCTTTCACTTTGGGTAAAGGAAGGGAGGGAAAAAATAACAGCAGCAGCATTCTGTGGGCAAAGGAAGAAAACAAGAGAATGGGGCAGAGAACAGGCTAAATTTAAAATTGTAATTGGCTGACTTCCACTGGCTTGCGGGTGTTTTAATGACTCATAATAACTTCATTTAAAACCAGCTGAGCAGAAAATAGATTGGAGAGGAGCCTCGGGCCATTATGGATTTGTGGTTTTTTTTTTTTTTTTTTTTTTTTTTTTTTTTGACAAGCTTGGTTTTCAGCAGCCAGGAAGGCTCTCAGAGAGGGCTTGGCTGTGTTTTCTCTCTCTCTCTCTCTGAGGGTTGGTGGTCTGCCCAGGAGAGATTGTATAGAAACCAGGGTGAGTTGTTTTTTTTTTTAAACTCTCCCTCCACCCCTCGCTTTTTTTTTAACTGATTAAAAATAGATGCCTTGAAGTATTATTTTAGCATCAGTAGGATTTTTTCACCTTTGATGTGGTAAATGGAACATAAATAAAATTGTTTTTGAAATTACTGAATTAATTAGGTAGTAAAGCAACTACAATGCATAAATGTCCTTGGCTGTCTGGTTTTTCTCCCTAACCCTGATCTATATTTGTAGGGCGTTCCCTTTTCTCAACAGCCCCCTCCTGCTCTCCCAGCAACCCCTCCTTCCTCTGAGCCTGCACCTTCCCTTTGAATGGCAAGATTCTTTTATCATCCCGGCAACAGCTAAATGATTTTTTAAAATCCGTAGGATTTTGACAGTATTGGTTTTATCTGGTTATCTGGTCAGCTCCAGGAGTTTTGGGACTTGCCAGAAAAGGCTCTAACCTGCCTCTAGTTGTTTTAAATAGGTCCTGCCTGTTTCCCATGCTAGGACTGGTGCCCGACCGGCGAGCGTTCCTTTTTCTCTTCTCTTTTGAAAAGTCAGCCGACTCAGCCCTAGGATACGTCTGTCTGGGCAGGACAAGAGGCCGCCCTCCATCTGATCGCTCTTAGCCATTTATCTATCCCCTCTTATGGCACCTGTCACCTTCTTTGTTACATAGCTATTTATTTGCTTGGCCTTTTTTGCCTACTAGACTGTAAGCTTCTTGAGAACATGTGATTTATTTGTGTCCCCTATACTACCTCGCTTAGTAACCTGAATGGTGGTTATAACTCAGTCATTTGAAAAATAACCTAATGGGTGAGTGAGCAGGCATGCGGATGGGCACATGGTAAGGAACAGACCTGAGATGCTGCCTGCTTCCCTCCAGCCCCAGGAGTCAGCAATCTGGATGAGAAGACAACGATGGAAGGCGGGGACCTTGTCAGTAGTGTGCTCTGTTGCATCCTCACAGCCGGACACATAGCAGGCCCTCAGGAAATATCTGCTGAAGAAGTGAAGGGCTCAGGATGCATGGGTTGGCTGCAGGAAGGAGAGAAAGACATTGACTGAAACTTGCTGTGTTCCAGACACAGTGCTGTGTGTTCTGCATATCTGAACTCAATCTTTCTTCAACTTCGGAAGACAGATATGCCGATTCCGTTTTGCAGATGAGGACAGTAAAGAGTTAACTCGCCTAAGATCATAAAGCTAGAAAGTAGCAGAGCTGGACTTCAATCACCCTCTCTTTCTCTCTCCTTCCACCCTGTGTCTTGCTTTTCTATTATAGTATAGCATGCTGCTATACCTAGCCCTGGCCTCATGCTGTTTGAGTGCCTAAATGCCTGCTTCTGTGTTTGTAGAGCTAACCAATCTCAAACTGGGGAGCTGAGACCAGGAAGGCCCTGTGCCCAAGGGTCCTGGGGGTGGGGAGGGTGGCATAGTAATTGGCTGCTGCCTGAGTGCCTTGCACCTGTGCCACCAGGAGCAGGTGTGGCTTATTAGCCTCTTCCTGCTCTGCCAGAGGAGCATGTGTTCAGTGGTTGTGAGTTGTGGCTATGACTTCTCCGCAGTGCCTTGTAGGGTTGGGGATAGGAGGGTTCTGGGAGCCTTGCAGGAGGGTCTGTGGGTTAGTGTGTGGCCCTCCCACCCAGGGAGAGCTTGACTGTGTCATGCCCCCCACTCCTCCTTTCCACTATCCTGCTGAGTAGGCGGGGTAGGAGGAGAGAGCTGCGTGTGGTCCCTCCTGCATGGCGACGCAATTGGGTGCTCTGCTTCTGGTAGATGCACCCTGTGATGCTGGGGTGGGGTGAAAGGGGCAGCCGACCTGTGCTGCAGCCCAGAAATGGGAGAGCTGTGACCACTTGGGCTATTACTAGCGCCTTAGACTTCAAGCATCTTGGAGTATGATGCGTCAGGAAGGTTGTGGCCTCCCTGACCTTTCAGATTATGTCCAGTGAAGCTGGACCACTTGACATGAGGCTGGTTGTGTCCGTTCTCTGACAGCCTCCTCTTCCCCAGGCACACGCTAGGGATGCTGGAGCTTTCTCTGGGGAGCGAAACATCAGCCAAATGGGAACCAGATGGTGAAGGTTGAGCAGCAGAGAAACCTCGATGACTACTCTGGGTCACACGTGTGGCCCTCTTTTGCGGGAAATCGTTTGTGAAGTCATTCATCAGTTAGCAATTGAACCTAGGACCAGTGGTGTGCAAAGCTTGGCAGGGCGGACAGAGGGGTTGAAGCCAGTGTCCTTGTCTGCAAGAAGCTGGTGGTCTGGCTGAGAGGGTGACATGAGCCCCCTGGCAAGAGAAGGCGTTGAGCAAGGCTGGGTGTGCTCATTGTGACCGCAAGAGGAAAGACTGAGTGCTGCAGGCGTTTAGAGTGGGGAGAAGCTCCTAAGAACCAAGGGGATGAGGAAAGCTTCGGGAAGGAGGTTCGTGGGATTTTGATGAGGTCTTTGCTGCTGGAGTATCCAGAAGGAGTGCTGTGGTGGGAGTGGGCCTACCTTTCTGGACAAGAGGAAGCAAGAACTTCTGTGAGCTAGAACCATCCAGGCAGGCCTCTCTTTCCTCCTCATCCTCCTCCGCCCACAGCCACCTGGCAGAGACTTAGAGCCCAGTTTCTTGCACTTTGGAGTCCTCCAATCCCTGTGATGGCTGTGGACCTCCTTGGCCTGGAGGTTGAGAAACACCGCATTAAAGATGAAGAGCTGCCATTTCAGGGGGCCCCTCCAAGTTGAGGCATCCACAAAATAAACACATGTGAAAGCAAGGCTTAAAATTGGGTGCAGACCCAGAAGACTGTAAATTTCTCATATAGGACTTGATGGACTAAAAAATATGCTACGAGTACCTAGAACCCCACAAAGCCTAGGTTGAGAAGACAGGTCAGAGGGCTGCCTCTGAGTGAGGCTGAGGACGGACTTGGCCACCCTGGAGGGCCAATGGAGGAAGCGTCCGAGGACTGTCTCGGGACGTGCCCCAGCCCACCTCCTCGGACCACGTGGGTGAAGCCCCTGTGTATGCCTTTAGTGAAGACTGAGCTTGTTCACCGCATAGCTGGAAGTCAGTGGGAGAGAGGGGCGGATGCCTCTGTAGTCAGGGGCTCCTTTTGTTGGCTCTCTCCAGGATTCAACCTGACAAAGACATCTCTTCCAGACTTTTCCCCAGTAGTTAACGCACTCCCTCCTCCTTCCCCCAAACCAGTCCCGTTTTGATTGGAATTCTTTCACTTGCCTGGGAAAAGGGGGGGAAAAAAAAGCAAATTCTAAACTTTTCATTAGGTAGTTGGGATAAAAAGTCTTCTGGGGTAGTTGGATTAAACCTCAGCAGCTCTCTCGCTGACTATTATAAGCTAATTGAGCACAGGGAGCTCATCGGCGGCTGCAGTTTTGTTGGAGTAATTATGAAAGACCACAGTCATTTTCAGTAACAAGGTAACTCCGGGTAAAGACAGAACTCTCTGAAACTTTGGATTTGCTGGAGTCTTCCTTCCTCAGTTGCCTTTGCTGATATGAGCCCGGGATAAAGGCCCAGAGACCAGATATTTTGGGAGGCTACTATCTTGCCTGAATATCCCAGATCTCCCATTGCCTTCATTGGGGCCTAATGGACATAATCCAGCACATCTGAGAGAGCACTGCTGGGGGGCCAGTTTTGCATTAATTGAGATTTGGGGTCTGGAGTCAGACGCTCTGGAGTATAGACTCGAGAAGGACAGGTGCAGCCTTTGAAGCTGACCCGGGAGCAAAGAGAGTCACAGTGCACTGTCTTCATTACTTATCTATGCATCGAGAGCAGGGTCTGATTATAGATAATGAGGCCGAATGATACTCTCTGTCTCTAATGAGGTCCTGTCTGTCCTGGCCGAGCAAAGCGTGGACCAGCGTATGTAGTAGGACTGTGGTGACAACCCTGGGGATCTTTTCTAGCCCATAGGATTCTTGATGGGGAAACATTCCTAGACATAAAGTCCTACCACTGAACTCCACCCCCATCCAGAATCTCTATCAGGAGCTAGGAGCTGGCTCAGTGGGCTGGGAAGGGCCTTTCAGTGCCGTTTGGAAGGGGCCCTGGGGCCTTGCCAAGCTGAACTTGTCCTCTGGGTGGCCTGACTCACCTCTGGCGTGCTGCCCATCAGCATTGAATCATGCCCCTCAGAGGACAGCATGTAACTGTGCTTCCCGATATAGCCCCCGGCCCCCCGAGGTGACAGGAAGAGTCGTTGTCACGGGAGTACTCCATCTTTCTGACACCACAAGGCCAGCGTGGCTTTCTTCCCTACTGCTCAGCCCTGCACAGCCTAGAATTCTGCTTTGGGAGTGCACGTAGAGCTCACAGAGCTATTTTTTTTTCCTGCTCTCCGTCTCCCACTTTAGTTTTCAGAACTTTATCTTCAGTCTCTGGCACGGACTATCTGCTTCCTTCCTCCATCTCAACATTATAAAAGTTTGTCACAGTCAGAGGCTGGCTGAATCGAAGCAGGAATGTGGTGTTTGGTTAAATTGTAAAATTAGCTAGGAAAGTTAATGAGGCATTCCGCCTCTGCCTGCTGAAGAGCAGGACGTTTATGAAGGTGCTTCAAAGCACCCTGCCTGAGAAGGAAGGAAAGGGAGACAGGAGCAGCAGGCGAAGCTGCCCAGGAATGTAGAATAGCCTGGTCCAGGTGAGTTTCCAGGCCTTGGACGTGACTTTCACTCACTTAGCTGAATGGAACCTGAGAAATCATCCCCTCAATGCTCCTGTGTGGGTCCAGCTCCATCTACCCACTCCAAGTCCATAGGAGTTCCGTACTGCATGTCCAAGAATGTCCCGCGACCACACACAGCTGGCCATGGATAGCCATTCTAGTGCCCAGATTTCCTTTTTGTCCTGGGCAAGGCAGAAGAGACAAAAACTGAACACTTTGTCTTAGAAGGAGGCCACGGTAGAAAGGAGCAAACCAGAGATAATGACAGTGGCAGCTGACATTTCCTGGAGGCCTACAGGTGCCAGGTACTGTGCCAGACTGCTTTACTTCATCATCTCATTTGAGTCTCACAAGACCCATTTCAAGTTGGTACTGTTAGGACGCCCATTTTACAGATGTGGAGACTGAGCTTACTTGCCCAAGATCACCTAGCAAATAAGAGACAGAGCTGCGCTGTGACCCCCCAGGGCCGCCTGACCCTGAAGCCCCTGGTCTTAACCTTTGAGGCAAAGTTGTTTCCATCCCCTTTCCAGGCTGCCCACTTCTCCCAGCCCACAGCTCATGTGGTACAGATTGCACGTTTGCAGATGCTCACCCTGAAGCTTTGGAAGTCACAGTCTCAAAGGTGCACACGGAAAAGCTGCCAACAGTCTATTTCCTGCACACACCAAACTCACAGGTCTTCTAATTACACCAAACAAACCTTTCTATTTTCAAGCAGCTATGGGCTTAATATGGCAAATAGTTTCCCACCTGGACCTTTGGCATGCGAGGAGCCAGAAAAGACGAGTTTTGTTTTGTTTTGTTTTTTTTCCGGCAGGGAGATGGTTCGTACTTAGAATGGGCATTAACTGTGGCAGGCAATATTTCTGTTTTGAAAAGTGTGGCATCTTAAGGCTGCTGAATTTTGAGCCTGCAAATGTCAGTGCCGTAGTTGTAATGTAACACCTCAATTATGGTGCAGGGGGTAAGGAAGCCAGACTCTGAAACCTGCAAGGCTCTTTAGATCCACAGCCTGAGCCACAATTAAGGTTTCAGAAACACCAAAGGCAAGCCAATGAGTGTCATTTTTAACCAGTTTGAACATTTTACTACTTCCTAACATCAGAAGCACCCGGGCTAGAGAGCCCGCTTCTTGTCCTCAATAAAGTGATTAAGCTGAATGGGTGTTGGGGAGTATTATTAGGCTGAGAAGGGCTAAAAATAGACATGCTCTGTTTTCTAAAAGCCACAGCAGGCTTGGAGAGACTGGCAGCCTCGAGGTGCCACTGAGGGGCCCGGAGAAGGGGAAGGGTGGGTGGCAGTCTCTGGGGCTCCGTGTCTGAGATGGGGATGGTGGGTGTTGTGATGGATGGGTCAGGTGGTGGAGCCTCTTTCCCAGCTGTCACCGAGAGTGGAATCACAGTGGACGCGCACATCCGTACCCGTATATGTGTATTAATGAATTTAAAGTAACTGACAACTAGAGTCTCTAGGAGGGATGCCTAGGCCTAAAATTTACGTACTCAGCCCCAAGATAATTGAATTTACCTGCTGTTCTGGGAGAAGGAGTCCAATCTGGGCAGTGAGTAAAGGGCAGACTATAAGGGGCACAAGAAGAGGGACATGGGGAAGAGCAGAGGCCTTTACAGCCAAGAGTGAGGATCTGCTCGGCAAAGCCTTGATTAACTAGGATGCTCAGAGAAGATGTAATCAAAGGACTTTTTGGTGAACTGAAGGTTAACCAGGAAACCTTGTCTATATCGGTCTTTGTCGTTTGCTATCATTCATCAATGTGAGAGTCCATTTTTCTACTTTCAGTGAATGCAACTGATTGTCTTTTTATGATAGAACATCTTACTTGCTTAGAAGTCAAAAGGAGAATGCCTAAGAAGGGAGTCAAGCATGGGGGTATATGCCTAGAGTTTTATTATAAGTCACTCTAGAAGATCGGTTGTACCTTTTCCTTCCTACATGTTTTCATACCTTTGAACTCATTCCTCTCTATAATAGCTTTAAGTGCTGGGAGGGGCAAGGAACATGACTTCCACTTTGTAGGTGGAGAAACAGGCCAAGAAAAGCAGGATCTTAGAATACACTGAGGTCTAAGCAGAGGCAGGTCTAGACCCTGTGCTGTTCCCAGCCCAGGTTCTGTCGGATAGACAGTGTTGTTTCGTGCCTGGACCAGGAGGTGAGAGTTTTTCTTAATGGGCAAAGGACTCAGACAAGAGAGTTAGGTGGGCTTCCCATGCTGCCATCCTGACTGAGGTTTTTTGTTGTTGTTGTTTTGTTTTTTCTTTTATGCTTACTAGCTATGAGACCTTGGGCAAGAGAACTAAGCTTTTTAAATCTCAGTTTGCATATCTAAGGCCAGGCATGGTGGCTCCTGCCTGTAATCCCAGTACTCTGGGAAGCCAAGGTGGGCAGATCACCTGAGATCAGAAGTTCAAGACCAGCCTGGCTAACATGGTGAAACTCCATCTTTACTAAAAATACAACAATTAGCCGGGCGTGGTGGCATGCGCTTCCTAGCATCTCTCTCCAATACCACTTGCAACTGTCTTTGTAGTGTGTATGTGTGTATTTTGTTTCTAAGATAAAACATCTCTAGGTAATATTTCAACAAATGAAAGAAATAAAGCCTTTTAGAAGGCTCCTGATGCTGTCACAAATGTGATAATCATTGCACTCTTCAAGAAACCAATTGGCAGAGCTCTGTATGCAAGTTATCTGCTGACAATTGGCTGTAAGCTGTACAAGCCCTGCAGATGAGAGCTTCTTTTCTCCTGGAAACTCCACCAGGAAGCAGTGCCATAGACCCCAAAGACATCCAGGTCAAGCTGCAGGGAAGAGTCAGGGTTCAGTAGGCATAGAAGGCTGTCTAAGCTGGGCCCTTGCTCCCATCACAGGCAGTTTAGTGGAGAACCTGGGCTTGATGTTGACAGAACTGAGATGTTAGCTCAGCTACCCACTAGCTACATCAGGAGCGTTAGCAGCTTAACTCTCTGAGCCTTGGTTTCTTCACCTGTTAAAGAGATGATGATACATCCTTCCTACCCTAAAAGCAGGACTTCAAAGTTGCACAACAGCAGTGATACCACTCACTCAGAAATGGGACTATAAGGTTGTTGGAAGGCTTAAACAAGATGATGCACATGAAGGTGCCCAGCACAGAAAGTGGAGCTCAACAGGCACACAACACCAATACTTTCACTCCTTCCCTTCCAAGGATCCCACAAAGGCTGCCCTGCAATGAGGAGTCACAATGCTGCTGCCGCCATAGTGCTGACAGTAATCACAATAAAAATACTAATAACATGTGTTGCCCATTCATTATGATGCAAGCATTGTGCTAACTACTTTACATGCAATATACCAGTTAATTCTCCCAACAACTCTAAGATTACCCCCCATTTTATACATGTGCAAACTTTTTTTTTTTTTTTTTTTTTTAAGACAGAGTCTCTTTCTGTTGCCCAGGCTGGAGTGCAGTGGTGCGATTTCAGCTCAACACAACCTCCTCTCCCGGGTTCAAGTGATTCTCCTGCTTCAGCCTCCCGAGTAGCTGGGAGAGGGCAGGGGATTCTGAGAACCAAGCAATGAAGGAATTATCAATATCGAGATGCCAAAGAGAGCTCAACATTGTGAGAGGACTCGGCATTCTCGTCAGTCAGTGGGAAATGAGGGAGGCAGGGACCAGCCTGGAGAAAGTGAGGGAGGCCCAGAATGCCATCGAGACTGAGGAACGCTGCCTCCTATTCCCTTTAAAATACCTCCAATGAGGTATGTCATTTGGCAGGAGTGTCAGGAGATGCTGGGGGACCGGGGCAGGGCCAGGTGTCAGCTTGAAATGGGTGGAGTAGGCACTTGGATCCTGGCCACCACCCTTGGAGGGGTCTTAGTTTTCTTTTTTCCGTTGCCCAACCAGTATTGTGAATCCTGTTCAGGGGAAAGGGGTGTGTGTGTGCGTGCGTGTGTGTGTGTGTGTAAAATCCTCCATGCCATATTTAGGGTGGGGGCCTGTGACGGAGCATTCTGAAGTTGCTTCAGAAGAAAGGAGCAGAATAAATGATGATGAGAGGAGACCGAAGGCTCAGATCACAGGCTGAGCTTTGGGACTGCTGGGGACCAACAGAAACTTCTCTTTTCATTCGGAACGTCTCTCCTGAGAATCCCCAAGGAGAGACCTGGGAGGAGGGTGATTGTTGGTGTTTAGGAGTTGCGGAGATGTCTCATAAAATCATGGCAGAAACCCTTACTCTTATATCCCTGGCTTTATTATCCAGCCTTTCACAACTGCCAAAGTTGCAAAGCTATCTATCTCTCTTAAACAAAACAAAGTTATGAACACTTGAAAGCCCAGGTATTCCCTGGTACTCGGGTCAGTCTTTGGCACAGTCGCACTGGCCCGGCCTGACTCTGGCTAATGATTCTCCCAATGTCTGGACTCTCTGTTCCATTCTACCTGCCTGATAGAGCAGAATATTCACCTTGAGAAGGATTCTGCTGGCTGAACCGGGGAACCCAGCCCTCGCTTGGTCTCAACAGCACCTTCCAAACACCAAGGATTGTAAGCATTTGAGCTCTCGTGTACGGCCACGTTTAACTTTCTTTGCCATGAGCGCCCAGCTTCTCATGAACACCTGTTCATCTTTTCTCCCTTAGAGATGTCCCAGTTTAAAACTTGTCATTTCAAGATGTAGAGATGAAAGGATTCACCAAGGGTTACACAGCTCAGGCAGTGACAGTCAGGACCCCAAGTCAGTTTCTTTTGGTACTTTGGAAAATCTTGGGTGCGCTGGTCAGCAGAACCCTCCTTGAGCCAGTTATCTACCCTGTCTCACCTAAGGGTGGTGCTGTCTCCCATTCCAGATAGCATAATATCATGTATACGAGAGCCCCAGAGAACATAGTGTCTCATTTACCCAGGCCATTTACTCATTGCAATCGGGCCTTCTCCCAGAGCTGTGGGGCTGGTATGGGCTGCATACCCTGTAGGCTGTGGCCAGGAGCTGTCCTCCTGGAGCTCATCAGCTTGATGAAGTGAAATTATTCTATAATCATGATAATGACTGTGACTTGAGCACCTGCTATGTGCCAGGTACCTCATATAGGTTCTTGTTTAAGCTATCATGTGAGGATGAATAGCTACATTTTCAGGAGGGAAGTGAGGCTGCGAAGTTGATGCCGGTACCCTGGTAGAACCTTAAAGCCGACTCTGGATTTGAGCTGCTGCTCTGTCGCCAGGCTGGAGTGCAGTGGCGTGATCTCGGCTCACCACAACCTCCGCTTCCGGGGTCCAAGCGATTCTCCTGCCCCAGCCTCCCGAGTAGCTGGGATTACAGGCATGTGCCACCACGCCCGGCTAATTTTGTATTTTTAGTAGAGATGGGGCTTCTCCATGTTGGTCAGGCTGGTCTCCAACTCCCGACCTCAGGTGATCCACCCGCCTCGGCCTCCCAAAGTGCTGGGATTACAGACATGCGCCACCAAGCCCGGCTAATTTTGTATTTTTAGTAGAGATGGGGCTTCTCCATGTTGGTCAGGCTGGTCTCCAACTCCCGACCTCAGGTGATCCACCAGCCTCGGCCTCCCAAAGTGCTGGGATTACAGGCATGAGCCACCGCACCCAGCCCGGGACTTCATTTTGAGGGGGCCTGACCGTTAACCTCCGAGAGATCTCTCACTTGGCAAGGCATGTCTGGAAGGAAGTCTGGTTCATCACAGCAGGGACTGACATTCCTGTAGTAAGAGAGATTTTGTGCCCTTGTGCTGACTACCACAATACCATGATTGCTCAGTCATAGAAGTTGCCAGGAGAAGAAAGAGATTAGAAGCAATGGTAAGGTGAACCCCTGAGTCACTACTCTTAGACTTTAGGAATATTTGTATTTTTTTTGGAGACAGAGTATCACTCTGTCGCCCAGGCTGGGGTTACAGGCACGAGCTGTTGCACCTGGCCTGTATTTTTAAAAAATCTGCAACAAATTTACTATCCTACTTGCATTTTATTTAAAATAATTCACTCATGTATTTTTAAAAGCATAAATCATCTCAAACTGGTTTGCGTTCCCTGGTTCCCTTCTGGGTAGGCAGTAGCAGGGTGATAATACCATTAAACACTGGCCATGAGTGATGATGGGAGCAGACGGTAGGGGTGTCATTTCCTTGATCTCCTCCTGGGGAAGAATGATCTGACCCCATCTTTACTGGTGTGTTTTGGCTGGAGAGGTAAGAATATTTTAAATCGCGTGATATATCTCTTGCATGCATTTGATGTTTGTGTGTGTCTTATACATTGCTATTATTTTATCTCCTGATGTCAATGATGATGTTGGTGTTAATGACAACTAGCATTTATTGGGCAGTTACTGTATACCAGACAGGGTATTAAACACTTTACATATATTATTTAAATTAATCATCCCTCAACCAACCCTGTGGCATAAACACTCTGAGCCCAGTTTTCTAGGTAAGAAAACAGGCCCAGAAGAGATAATTCACTTCTCCAGGGTGGTAGCTAGACATGGTAGGACTGGGACTTGAACCAGAGTTTGATTCCAGAGAGCGTGCTCTTCACTCCCTTACTGTGCAGCTTAATATTGAGTGCATGTGTGTGTTCTGGCTGTGGACAGTGTTTCTAAGCCTGTTGGATTACCCGCTGGTGCTAAAAGGGGTAACAAAAGAGCTTTCCAAGCCACTCTGGCTGAGAATTGAGTTGCAGGAATAAGGGACAAGGTAGACCTGCGTGCTTCCTGTGGGACTTGAGAGAGGGACTGCAGGATCCCAGTAAGAGACAAGGGCACCATGCAGCTTCCTAGTAGCGTCACATTTATTAGGTAGGATAAGAAATGTTCCCTCAGCCATAGAGATGTCTCAGCATTTCCTCCTGACCCAGTCCAGGGTTTCCTCTTCTGCAGAGTGGATATTTAGCCACACAAGAGGTGTCAGTTATTTGCCAGGTCACTGGTGGGATACTGGCTTTTGGAGATCTAAAAACCACCTGTCCTCAATCCCAGTTGACTCCCGTTGTTCTGTTGCTCAGCCCAGGAGAATTTCCTGGTGTCTTTCTCCATCCTATATTTATGTGGGGTCGTGTATCTTTAGTTCATTCACCCTCCCATCCTGTAGTGAGTGAGGCCGAACTCTGAGGATCTTTCCCCACAGCCTTGTCAACCACAGCTACCCTTGAACCATATCCTGGACCTATCGATGGGGCTGGTTGTTTTCCTTTCAGCCAGCATTTGCTCACCTGCTTTCCCTTTTCCCTCTTCCCTGAATCTGTGTACCTTCCAGAAACTCTGGTTCTGGATCAGCTTTTTGTTTTGTTGATAAAGGAGAAAGAGCAAGAGCGAGAGCTAGAGAGAGAGAGAGAGAGAGAGAGAGAGCCTTCAAGCTCCTCTCTGGGAGTACACATCTCCTTGAGGGAAAGAACACACAGTGCCGGCCTTTGGAATTGGCAGCCAGTGTGCTGTTCTCCGTCTGATAAGAGGTACTGTAAATAAAACTGTACACCGTGGCCTGTTGTAAAATGCCCTGCGTCTGTACTCATTGTTCTGACAGCTTATGCTTTTTTTGGGTCTGCTGTTTTGGTACACTCTGTACTTCCTTATGTAAGCAGGCGTGCAGATCTCATCAGAACATTCAAGATGTTTATTTTAAAATCTCAAGGAATTTTGAAAAAAAGGACACACCACTCAACATTAGTTGCTGGCAAACATTAGGTGTTTTTTCAGTGGTTCTTTTTTTTCCCCCTTCTTATTATTAGCATGGGGGTGGGAGAGGCTTTGGAGAGGGAGGGATTTGGATTTTTTTTTTCTTCTCTCATTGGCTTCTGCCTTATTTCCTTCAGAGAGACACCACCCCATATCTGATTGCATTCAGTGTCTTCTGCTTCCTTCCTGGATGCCGGGACCCCCTCAGCCTCATTTCTGGTTAGGGCAGGTAGGGAGGGAGGCTCTTTGACAAGGGGGAGAGGGCAGCTGCAGGGAGCTTGTCATGGCTTCCACTGGATTTCAGCTTTATTGTCATTGGGATCCTGGGCATTTAGAGAAAGCTTTATGTTTTTGAAAGTGCCCTGCTGGCTGTTCCTTCCTTTGATTCCTGTGAGTTGGGGTGATCCTTGGCACAGAGGGAGAGCTGCTCCCACACACGGAGGCCTCAGTCCCGCCTCTGGCATGTGCGTCCTGTCTTTCCACCAAACTTTAGCTGGCTTTGAACCTTCCTCCTTCCTTTATCCCCAACCTTCTGGAGGTGTCGGGAAGTCAGAGAAAAAGGGGAGAAGAGTAGGGGTCTGGAGAACCCAAAATGGTCAGGGAGCTCCCTGCAGGGTGGTGCTTAGAACATCCTGAAGCCCTCATCTGCAGGGTCCCTGGGAGACTGGCAGGGGCCAAGGATGTCTGCCTGTCTCTTTCACAACTGGGTACCGGGAATCTCAGATAAACTCAGTGCCTGGGGTAGGGAGTAGTCACTCGGCAGATCACTGCCTGGGGGCAGGAGGCTCACTGACTGTAGCGGAGGGAAGGGTTTTTTGTTGGCGGCCACAGTGAGCGTTGGACTGGGTTGGGAGCAGACATGCTGATGAGAGGGAGGTCTCATACCAGAGGAAGCAGACAGCCCCACTTCCTAACCTTTCCTCCCTTTTCCTCTCAACTACCTGAGACCTAGCCAGAGACCATGTCCTTGAGTTTTAAATAGGGGGTAGTAGAGAACGGAGTGTGCAGAATAGGGACTCTGCCACCCCCTAGGGGACAGACAGCTTGGCAGTGCCCTGAGTGGCCATTGCGCCCTTCCCAGGTGAGTTCTGCACCCAGGAACCTGCCTGGGTCTTTCTTTAACAAGCATTTAGTGGGCACAGACTGTATGCCAGGCATGGTGCAGGGCATTGGGGATATGGTAAAGCCCAAGACAGGTGGGAACCTGCTCTCACAGAGCTTACAGTCCACTGGGAAGATGGAAGAGAGCCCCAAATACAGGACAGTTGAATGGGGCTCCAGGGGCTTGTCCAGAGAAGATTTCAGAGCCAGGTTGGTGAATAGCTGCTGATACTGACATATTGGTTCGATGGCAGATTTTTCTGCTCCCCTCAACAAAACAATCACTCATCTTTAAATTAGATGAACAAGGTGGGGTGTGCGTGTGTGTGTTCATGTATGTGCACGTGTGGTACAGTATGTCTTTATGAATGTGAGACTCACTTCACACAAGATAAATGGCCCCCAAATAACTGTACATCTAATTCCAGTAAAATCAGTCATACTTTAATTGCATGAAGGGAGCTCTTTCTTTAAAGGAAAAGTGACTGGAGAAGATGGTAGCTGCAACTTACTGGTTCTGTGTATCTACCCACCAGCTGTGGGGTGGAGCACTTTCCCCACCTTGTCGCAACTCTCCAAGGGACTTCCCCTTACTGCTTCCATTTTACAGCTGAGGCGACAGGCTCCCTGAGACTGGCAGCTTGCTGAGGGTCACAGCTGGTGACTAGCTTGCCTGGGATTTGACCTCTGATCTGTCTGACCCAAATGTTGAACTCTTAACCACACTGCACTGCCTCCTGAGGTATAAATGGCACCAAGGACCTCTGCTATTCACAGAGTGTTTTGTGATTGACAAGGAGTTTTGTATTCATTCATGTCTATTATCCTGTTTGCTCCTCACAGCAGCCTCAGGGAGGCAGACAGATAGGCTTATGCCCATTTTACAGATCGGGAAATCAGTTCATCAAGGTGTGATGACTAGTGTGATGCCCACAGCTGTGAGTGGCCAAGTTAAGCATGGGATCTCGTGCCTGCACCTCTAGATCCTGCTATTGTCCTCGGTTTGCTTGGATCTGTGATTGCTGTGGATAGCAAGGGTCTAGCGCCGTTTATCTTCTGCTATTCTCCCTCTGCTATTTAATTTCTTTCCCGCAATCTATCCCTTAACTTCCCCCATCCCCGCATCTCCCACCTCCATGTCACTCCATCCCATGCTGCTGGCCTCCTTGCTCCTCTTCCCTTGCCTGGCGTGGATGTTCTCATGTGGTAGCCTTGCTCTATGCAGATGTCAGCGCATCAGCGAGATCCTCCCTGACTACCCTGTGTAAAAGAACAGCCCCTGGCACTCTCTGTTTATCTTTACTCAATGCTTTGTTGTTCTTGTTGTTGTTGTTTTGAGACAGGGTTTCACTCCTGTTTCCCAGGCTGGAGTGCAGTGGTGTGATCTCAGCTCACTGCAACCTGTGCCTTCCAGGCTCAAGCTATTCTCCTGCCTCAGCTTCCTGAGTAGCTGGTATTTAAAATCAGCCACTGTACCTGGCCAATTTTTGTATTTTTAGTAGAGATGGGGTTTCACCATGTTGGCCAGCCTGGTCTTGAACTCCTGAGCTCAAGTGATCTACCCATCCCGGCCTCCCAAAGTGCTGGGATTACAGGTGTGAGCCATTGTAATCACTTATCACTTATCACCACCTGGCCTGTTTTATATTTACTTGCTCTTTAAAAATCTGCCCTCCCCTCTTGAACATAAGCTCCCTGAGGGCAGGGATTTCATCTCTTTTGTTTATTTCCTGTCATCCACTTCTCGGCATATAGTTACTGGACATTCAAAAACCAGCCCCCATGTGTAGGAAGGATATGGCAAGTCATGGCCATCCCAGAGCTGTGTCCCTGGAGTTCTCCCTACCCCAGGTTGAGCCCCAGGAAATTTTGTGGGCGTAAATGCTGCTGCTAGGTCCATGCGCACCCGCTGTGTTCAGCTGGCGTGACCTTCTTCCCTCCCCCTTCACCCCCTCCCATTGATGCTTTATAAATGTATTAGTGGCTGCATGATGTCACCGTAATGCATTTTGGGAATAGCCATGTGGTTTATACACACTTGAGTTGCTTTGAATGCAAACCTGACATCATACTGAAGGCAGCAGTGAACAACATATGCACAGTAAACAGGCAGAGACTGTCTTATTGATTAACAGATGAGGCCTCTATTATCGATCAAAGCTTGGCGAGGAAATTTATCACTTTTAATTTCAGGGCTGCCAAATATTTCTGCCTCTGAGCCAGCCATTATAGAGACAATTTAAAGGCACAAACCTCCTCGGGAGAGAGGATTTTGTCTGTCTCGCTGTGCTCCACTCACGTGTCCATGGAACTGCCTGTGTTTGCTCTCACCCTGGAGAGTTGGGGGGAAGTCAGAGCCTGTCCGGGTGGGCGTGGGAGTACTGGGGCTTCGTGAGTGGGGGCTAGCAATGGGAGCTGACGTTTGTGTTATCCACGTGTAAGGAGGGACCTGGCCCAGAGTCACTGAGGACAGGGGCTTTCACATGCTCAGCTCAGTGTCGTGACTTCAGCGAGGTGGGGGTGGAGTGGCGGGACTTTGAAGGCAAGCAGATGTGGTCAGGCTTGGGCCGAGGCAGCCGCCTTTACTAGATCATGTGTGCTTATCTGTCTTCATCTTCCTCTGCACTTGTCTGATGGTACACATCCGGCCCTTTATTTCCTACCTGGCCTCCTTCCTTTCTCTCTGCTTCTCAGTCATTAAAGCGAGAAGCTCCCTAGCCCACAGTGATGGCTGTTTTCTAAGAACCCTCTGCACCACATCCCTTGGAAGCCTGTGGCATGGTGGGCTTCTCGCCGATTGGGGTGCCCTCCCCTTCCCAGCTGGTGCTTCCCTCCTCAGGCCTTTGCTTCCCCTTTCTCCTTTAGGGAGCTGTGAGAGCGGATAAAAGCCAAGAAAGAAATACAATTAAAATCATATTCCTTACAGATCCACAGAAAATCATTGATGGCTAATGATTTGGGACTGGGGGCAGTTTCTAATTGTGAGAGAGCTGTGACTTCATCCAGCCCCAGCTTTCCCATCCAGGCCCACTCTGCTCTTGGAGGTGCTTTCTGCATTTCCAGTGTAAATGGATGAAAGGTAGTCTTGGCTGCTACCCCTGTGAACACACGTCGTGACTGCTTTGCTGTCACTGGGGGCTAGAAGTTTTCTTGGCTCTTTCTTCAAACCTCTTTAAGCCGTGTACCAGGTGCTTGGCCTGAGGACGCCCTGTGGCTTCAAGGGACACCCAGAGGTCACCATGGGATTCTCCCTGCCTCCAGGTGAAATTCAACCCCAGCCACCTAAGGCAAATGACAATATTTATTTTTAAAGCTCTTCAGGAAAAGCAAGTTCATATCTTCCCTGGGGTACTTTATCACCCACTTATCCGGCCAGTCGACTCACATTTATTGAGCACCTACTAGACTATATCCTGCTCATCAGTAGGAAGATAGGTGTCAGTGAGATAGAGGAAGTCGATACCCCCAGAGGACCCCACATTCTAGACCTCCTCTAGGGTCCTCATATTCTTCACTGCAAGAAGCATTCATTGGTATTGAAGTCTGTGCTGGTACAGCTTGTATTTGGAGTTACGTTCCTTCAGTATGTGCTGATTCTCCAAGGCAGAGGTTTTCAAATTTCTAGAAAAGTAGTGGAGTCATTTTTCCAACCCCAAAGCCCTGATGTGTAAAATAGGTAAATTGAATTTTCATTCAGAGATGGGAGCTCAGACCCCACCCATGGAGTCTTATCCACGAAACATCTTTGCAGATGGAACCCTAGGAGGCCGAAGGGTATGGGGATTACTCTGAAATCAGGCTCTGAAATCAGGCTGCCTGTGTTTGAATTCACCTTTGCTATGTTAACCACTGTGTGGCATTGGGCAAAGTGCTTAACCTCTCTGAGCTTGAATTTACTCATCTGCTACATGGAGGTAATGATAGCATGTACTATAAATGGTGGTTGTTGGGACAAACCATACATATTAAGCATTTAGCATCATGCTTGGCATATAGTCAAGCCTCAAGAAATCTGAGGTGATTTGAAAACAGCACTGTGGGCTACAAATTTGTATAAAAAGTAGTTCTGTCTCGTACGAGGCTCCAGTACAAAACTAAAACACAGACATATTTAAAGAAGAGCTAAGATGACCAGACAGAGTGGCTCACACCTGGAATCCCCCAGCACTTTGGGAGACCAAGGTGGGAGGATTGCTTGAGCCCAGGAGCTCAAGAGCAACTTGGGAAACACAGTGAGACCTCATCTCTTTAAAATAAATAAATAAAATAAAATAAACAAAAAAACAGAATTAGGCATGGTGGCATGCACCTGTAGTCCCAGCTACTCAGGAGGCTGAGGTGGGAGGATCACTTGAACCTAGGAGGTTGAGGCTGCCATAAGCTATGATTGCACCACTGCAGTCCAGCCTTGGTGACAGACAGAGACCCTATCTCAAAAACAATGACAACAACAACAAAGTGCTAAGACGTGTTGAAAGGAACAGGGTGCAGTGGTAGATTGGAAAGGACAGAAGAGTAAGGGACTGGAGTGCTTGATGTCCACAAACTCTGGCCTAAGTGGGATTTGAACAGATGGAGGAATGGGACTGAGCATTGCTCAAGCACAGAGACGCTGGGAAGGTCAAGCGGCGCCCAGAGAGGGCTGGTGAGGACAGCTTACCTATGGAAGTGGGTGGCTAACCGGAACAGGTTATGGAAGGCCTTGAAGCCAAGTAGAGGAATTTAGAGTCAGTACACATTGGGAGGCATCGTATCTTCTTGAGTAAGAAAGCTTGAGGAATCAAGTGGCTGTAGAGGAACCTGCATCTGTTGAGTAGATTGCGGGTGGCTGGTGGTGTGGAAACCACCTTGCGTCTTACAGTGTTCTGAGTGTGACGCAGCAAGGGCCTGAATGGGGTGGTGATTGCAGAGGAATCACTGCACCCAGTGCAGTGGAAGAGTGCATCTACCAGACATCTTGAAGGAAAAATGCCAAGGCTTGTGACAGCTGACCCCTGGATCAGATAATATAGTAGAACCATGAAGACTATTAGCCAATGATAAAAAGTTCTGTTTCATCTTGACATGGTGGCATTATCACTGTAAGCCTTCTAAATAACAGTTCTGAGAAAGTTTATTAAATTGAGTTGCACTGAATTAATTTTATTTATTCCACAAATATGTATAGTAATAGGTTTCCACTGTGTGTCAGGCAGATGCAGCTGTGCACAGGATGACACGGTCCCTTCTCCAGGGAGCTTACAGTGTGGTGAGAGAGAAAGACAGGGCCATAGGCATTTAGAATGGAGCACAGCAAGGGCCGAGAGCTGGAACATACCAGGTGCTATGGGAGCATAAAGGAGCATTGCCTCACCTACACTCGGGGGCCCGGGTATTGAAGTTGATGCGTGAAGGATGAACAGGAGCTCCAACTGCACCATAGCAGCCAGAGAAGCGTGGGGAGAATGTCAGAGGCAGAGGACATGCAGAAGAATGTGCATGGGCCTAGCAATGAGGAAGAACACGGTTCCTCCAGGCAGCCCGCGTGGTTCAGTGTAGCTGGAGAAAAGAGAGCAAGAGTGAGGTGTGAGAGACAAAGCAGGAAAGAGGAGCACCCCCAGAAGTGCTTTGTGAGACACAGTAAGGAGTTTGGACCTTGTGCTCCAGGCACTGGGGAGCCATTCGGGGGTTTTAAATGGTCAGATGCAGGTGACAGTTGGGGGACAGATGATGAGTTTAGTTTTGGACACACTGAGTCAGAGGTCCCCATGGACATCCAGGTTGAGGTATGTCAGCAATTCTTACCTTCCCATAAAGTGCAGTTTAGGCAACAGGGCACATTTCCCTCTGTTGGTATCATTTTTCTCCTGTCCTCCCATCACCTGGAGCTAGGTCTTCAGATCCTCCTTCTTCTTGAGGTATCTAACTTGGAACCCATTTCTGTTTATCTTGATTGTTCTGATTTTGTTTCTCCTTCTCTCTAGAAGAGCCCTAGACAAGGGCATTCAGAATTCAGTTGGGTGAGTGCTCACCTCTTGGAGGAGGGTCTGAGCCATGGATGATCCCTCACTCAGGATTTTTGCAGGTGTCTAGCCCCCTCCCCTAGTGTCTACCTGCACAGTTGTGGCCCAGGACCTCCCCGCTCACCAGTGGACTATTGCTGTAGTGGTAACTGCCTCTCCTTTCTTTCAGCGGGTGCCAAAGCCTTTGTCTGTGATCAGTGCGGTGCACAGTTTTCGAAGGAGGATGCCCTGGAGACACACAGGCAGACCCATACTGGTGAGTTGACTTGGATTCTTATTCTCCAGGTTTTCCACAGTGTTGGTTGCACATGGACATGAACTGTCTGGGTGGCAACCTCTTTTTAGCAAATGTGACATCCAGTAATTTCCTGGGGGAGCTGTGAGTAGGATGGGCTTCTGCCACATTCAGCTACTCTTGTCTGTGTGGCTGGCCCAGCAGAAGTTTACAAGTATGACATGGCCCCATGAGAATGGCTGTCCTAGATTAGGCCAAGATCTGTCTCTAACCGGCCACCGAGATCTCATTTTCTTGGAGGTATCTAGTATGCTCTTGTTGAGGCCTTAGTCTGTGATGTCATCAAAACATCTTCTTCCCTTGGTCAGGAAATCTCTCACACCCATCTGATGAAACTGAAACCCTCGTGTGGCCACAGTTGGCTGGTCCTCCCTCTGCGAGAGCTGAGACATTGTCTAAAATCAGCGTGTACGCAGGATGCATTTGAACAATATTAACTCACAATGATAGAGCTTTATTTGATTTCAAAGGGATTGATTTCACCGCACCAAAGTCATCTGATTATTGTGATCAGAGTCGTTGTCATCACATCATCACAGCAGCTCACACTTAACACTCACAGTGAGGCAGGCACTGTTGTCAGTGCTTTATGTCAGGGGTCCCCAACCCTGGGATCATGGACTGGTGTCTGTGGTGGTCTGTTAGGAACCAGGCTGCGTGGCAAGAGGCAAGCGGTGGGCGAGCAAGTGAAACTTCATCTGTATTTACAGCTCTTCCTCATTGCTCGCTTTACCACCTGAGCTCCTCCTCGTGTCAGAGCAGCAGCAGCAGCATTAGATTCTCATAGGAGCACAGACCCTATTGTGAACTGTGCATGCAAGGGGTTTAGGTTGCACGCTTCTTATGAGAATCTAATGCCTGATGATCTGTCACTGTCTCTCGTCACCCCCAGATGGGACCATCTAGTTGCAGGAAAACAAGCTCAGGGCTCCCACTAATTCTACATTATGGTGAGTTGTATAATTAGTTCATTATATATTATAATATAATAATAGAAATAAAGTACACGATAAATGTACTTTAATGTACAATAAATGTACAATAAATGTAAATGTAATGTGCTTAAATCATCCCAGGACCACCCCCCTGTACCCCGCTGTATGTGAAAAGGTTTTCTTCCATAAAACTGGTCCCTGGTGCCAAAAAGGTTGGGGACCACTGCTTTACGTGATCCCATCTGGCCAATCTCTCAGTGACCCTGTAAGGTAAGGTAGGAAGCTACTCTTATGTCATAGATGAGGAAACTGAGGCTGAAAGGAGGGAAAGTGACTTGCTGGAGTTGGTAGTGGGGACAGGCGTGGTAGAGCCATATAGTTCAGAGCTGAGACTGCATGGGTTTAATCCTGACTCTGCCACTTCCTATTTGTGGGGCCATGGATAAATTATTTAAACTCCCTTAATTTAGATTTCTCATCTATTAGAAAAGTGGAGTAATATTAGTGTCTACCTCATAGCATTAGGGTTGTTGTGGGGATGAAGTAAGGTATTTTATTTGAAGTATTTCATGGAGTGTTTGGCTCATAGTAAGCACTCAATAAATAGTAGTAGGTATATTTAATGTAATAGATATTTATTGAGTTTCTACAATGTGCCTGGCACTGTTTAGGCATTTAAGATGTAGTAGTGCACGAGACAGACGACATTGCTGCCTCTCATGGAACTGAGCTTCTAGCTGGGAGACAGAATCAGCAAATAAATGTACGATATCATGTCTGCTTATACATATTAAGTGCTACTAGAAAAGGATAAGGAGTACAGAATAATAGAGAGAAAAGAAATATTGTGGATATTTAGGGAGAAATGTTGTGGATAGAATGGTTAGGGAAGGCCTCTGCAAGAAGGTGGTATCTGGGCAGAGTCTTAAAAAGTGAAGGAGTGAGCCACTCAAAAATTTCTGGGAAGAATGTCTAAGCAAAGGGAGTGAGCACTTGCAGAAGCCCTGAGGCTGGATCAAGCCTGACAAGTTTAAGGACCCGCACGCAGAGCAGTGGTGGCCAGAGAGCTGGGAGTGACATGTAGAGAGTGGTGAGGGATGAGGACAGGATCTGTCAAGTCTCTCAGCCCTGGTAAAAGATTTGGGTTTTATTCTGCATGTGCTAAGAGTCCTTTGGAGGGTGACAAAATATTTGCGAATCATATATTTGATGAGGAACTTATAGCTAGAAATAGAAAGAGGTCTTATAATTCAAAAAACATAAACAAATAATCAAATTAAATAATGGGCAAAAGTTCTGAACAGACATGTCTCCAAAGATAGACAAATAGCCAATGAGCACATGAAGAAGATGCTCAACTGCATTCACCGTCAGGGAGATGCAAATCAAAACCACAGTGAGATACTGCTTCACACCCACTACAATGTGGCTACAATAAAAAATACAGATAGTTACAAGTGTTATCAAAGACGTGGAAAAACCAGAACTTTCATACTATGCTGGTGGGAGTGTAAAATGGTGCAGCCACTTTGGAAAACATTCTGGTGATTCCTCAAGAGGTTAGTTGAGGCAGGCAGATCACGAGGTCAGGAGATCGAGACCATCCTGGCCAACATGGTGAAACCCCGTCTCTACTAAAAAAATACAAAAATTAGCTGGGCATGGTGGCATGTGCTTGTAATCCCAGCTACTCGGGATGCTGAGGCAGGAGAATCACTTGAACCAGGGAGTCGGAAGTTGCAGTGAGCTGAGATTGCGCCACTGCACTCCAGCCTGGCGTCAGAGTGAGACTCCATCTCAAAAAAAAAAAAAGTTAAACACAGAATTGTCATACGATGCAGCAGTTCTTCTCTTAGGTATACAGCCAAGAGAACTGAGAAGATATGTTCACACAAGAACCTGTACATGAATGTTTATAGCAGCATTATTCATAATAGCCAAAAAATGGAAACAACCCAATGTCTATCAACTGATGAATGGATAAACAAAGTGTGGTATATTCATACCATGGTATACTATTTGACCCTAAAAAGGAATGATGTACTGATATATACTACAACACAGATGAACTTGAACATGCTCCATGAAAGAAGCCAGATGCAAAATAATTCTGTTCATGTGAAATATCTAGAACAGGCAAATCTATAGAGACAGAAAGTAAATTAGTAGGTGCCAGGGGCTGGGGAAATTGTGAGGAAATTGAGAGTGACTGCCGATGGAGCTGGAGTTTCTTCATGGAGTGATGAAAATGTTCTAAAATTGATCGTGGTGATGACTGCACAGCTTTGAATACTGAGGCTGCTCGACTTACAATGGGACTGTGTCCTGATAAACCCAGCATAAGTTGAAAAGATAATAAATTGAAAATGCATTTAATACAACTAACCTACTGAACTTGTAGCTTAGCCTAGCCTACCTTAAATGTGCTCAGAACACTTACATTAGCCAGCAGTCGGGCAAAATCATCTAATATAAAAGTATTGAAGAGCTCATGAAATTTATTATATCCTGTACATTACTTCAAAACTGTGATGGTTTCCCACAATTATAAAGTTGAAAAATCCTAAGTCGGGGACCATTCTATGTATTAGTTGAACTGTTTACTTTAAAAGACATGGATTTTATATTGTATGGTATGTGTATTAGGTCTCTGAAAAGCGGCATGGGTGTGTACATGTATATAAATGAGCTCTGCCAGTATCAGGAAGAGTCACTGGCATCACTCATGCCACCTCTCTCTCATATATACACACACACACACACACACACATATATATACACACATATGTATACATACACACACAAACAGAGTGATGTGCCGTGTATTAAGCCGTTCTTGCATTGCTGTAAAGAAATGCATGAGACTGGGTAATTTACAAAGAGGTTTAATTGGCTCACAGTTCTGCAGGCTTTCCAGGAAGCATGATGCTGGCATCTGCTCAGGCTCTGGGGAGGCCTCAGGAAGCTTACAATCATGGTGGAAGGCAAAGGGGGTGCAGGCATGTCACATGGCCAGAGCAGGAGCTAGAGAGAGAGAGTTGGGTGAGGGGGAAGCAGCTGCACACTTTTAAATGACCAGTTATCTAAGAGAACTCACTCATTGTCATGAGAATAGCACCAAGAGGATGGTGCCAAACCATTCAGGAGAAACCCACCCCCATGATCCAATCAGCTCCCACCAGGCCCCACCTCCAGCATTGGGGATTACAGTTCAACATGAGATTTGGGCAGGACAAACATCCAAACTATATTATACCATATAATGACATTTTGGTCAACAATGGATTGCATATATGACAGTGGCTCATAAGATTATAATACCATATTTTTACTGTACCTTTTCTACATTTAGATGTGTTTAGATATGTAAATACTTACCACTGTGTTATAATTGCCTGCAGTGTTTAGTACAGTAGCATGCTGTAAAGGTTTGTACCCTAGGAACAATTGGCTGTCCCATATAGCCTAGGTGTGTAGAAGGCCGTACCATCTAGGCTTATGTAAGTGTGCTCTAGGATGTAGCCTAGAAGCTACCCACTAGGAAGTGGAGAGCAGGAACTTGACCCAACTCACGTGCTCTTTCCACGACTCCCCAGCTGCCTGCACATTGACTGAGTGTTGTCCATGGGCTAAAAGGCCCAGGATCATTTAGCTCACTGCCTCGTCATGGGCAGGGCTCTTTTGGCTCCCTGTGCCCTATTTAAGACAAAATTGTCTAATGAAACATTTCTCAGAACATATCCTTATCACTAAGTGACATTTGACTGTACACACACATGCATGCACACACATACACACACACATACGTAGCTTTACTGAGATATAATACATATACACACACAGATGTGCATTTATAGAGAAGGGGGAAAAGTAGTCCTTTGGAGGGTTTTGACTGGGAGAATGACATGACTTGATTTATGTGTTTAAAAGATTATTCTGGCTCTTGTGTTGAGGATTGACCATAGAGAGTGTTGTCATGTAACAAACAACTCCAATAGTAGCTTAAAACAATAAAGTGTTATTGTCTCCGACAGTTCTTTGGGTAACCGGGCTCAGCTGGGTGGTTTTCACTTGGGGTCTCATGTGGTTTCCATCAGGTAATGGCTGGAGCTGGTGTCATCTGAAGACTAGACTGGGCTGGATGTCCAAGATGGCTCCTTCACTCAGTTATCTGAGTCTCGGTGTTCCTTTGCATGGCTTCTCTCTTCAGCAGAGTAACCTGGACTTGTTGTGTGACAGCTCAGGTTTCTAGGAGTCAGGACACAGGAACTGCCAGCCCTCTTAAAAGCTAGGCTGGAAGTACACAGCATTACTTCTACCATATTTCATCAATCAGATAGTCATAGGTCAGCCCCAGATTGAAGGCGGTGGAAGGCTGGACTCTCCTTCTCAGTAGGGAAGTGACAGAAACCTATAGGGAAGGAGGAATTGATGGCAGCCATCTTTGGAAATAAGCTACCACAGGGGACTGAAGTGGAAGAAGGAAGAACACCAGCCAGCTGCTGTTAAGATTATTGTCGTCAATATTTCAGCGTTCTTGTCCTTGCCTTTTCTGAGTGGAAAATATGCCTCCTGACTGGCATCTCGAGCTTTGGTCTGGAGGGGCCTTGCCCTGTCATGATGGGAGGGAAGCTTTACGGGTGAGCTGTCATTCCAGTCAGCATCTCCCTAGCTCAGTTATAGAGAAAGTGACCTGGCTAGGTTATTTTGCCCAGGGTTCCAGAGGTGGTTGTCATGAAAGCAAGGGGGAGAACTGGGTCTCCCAGGGTCCCAGCCATTTTCTTATTGCTAGACCACATGTAACTGAGAATCCCACTCTGAGAGTATTCTAATCTGGGGGAATGAGCTGTGAGCCAGCTTTGCCAAGCAGCTTAATTCTGTCCATCCAGATTAAATTTGCAGCAGCAGGGAGCAAGCTGCCCTCTCAGCCAGGGGCAGGGGAGCGAGCTGAGTCCCCGAGGGATGAGCAGCTGTGGAGGTTGTTCCTGGGCGGACCCCAGACGTATGGAGCACCCTCTGTGTGCCTGGCACCCGCTGGGGATATGATGGTGACCAACTCAGGCACATGCCCTGTTCTTGAAAGAAGCTGAAGGTCTGAATGTGGTGGTCTGGGCCTTTTGTTTTTCCCCCAGAGATCTTGTGGATGGGGCTCCTTGGCTGGAGGAGGGAGAGGTCAGCTACCGAGTGCCCCCTGCTGATGTTGAGGTAAAATGTGGCTTGCTCAATAGGCCACATGTGGTGTGCTCAATAAAGATTGAGTAAACTGAGCTCTTGAAAGGATGGGGAATGGAGAAAATGAATCCAAATTAGGGGTGAGAGACCAAGGTGGATGCTTTGAGAAGGGCTCCCTGCCAGCCTTAGTGTGAGCTGTGGGTGAGCTCCCCCAGCAGGGAAGAGCCACTTCCTTGTGTGGGGCAGGTGTTGTGCTCAGTGCCGAGGGGAGATACGACAGCAGTTTTACCCTCAGGATAGGGCTGGCAAAGAGGGGTCCTGTGTGACCGTGGTGACTCTTTCTGACATGTGGCAGAGTTCATTCATCACTCATAGCGCTACTTCCTGCTGAACTCAGGTGGATTTTCAGTTCCCCTAATAATCAATGAGAGAATACAATCTGAAATCTATTTGCCCTCTCTGTTCCAGGAAAGGGGTCCCAGGAGGAAGGGAGTTGCCTGATGACAGGGAGCGCTGAAAATGTCACTAAAGCTGTTGGAGTGGGAAAAGCCAGGTGGGAGACCAGGTACCGTTGGGAAGCCAACGGGAGAGTAGGTAGGGAAGAGCTCTGGAAAAGAGAAGGAATGGAGACCCTGGGACAGTAAAAATAATGCCAATGCCACTTGATATTTTTGCTACCTTAGTTTATAAAACACTTTCCTCGATTACACCCATTTAACAGATGAGACCATGGGGGCCTAGACACTACCCACTAGGAAGTGGAGAACTGGAACTTGACCCAATTCCAACTCAAGTGTTCTTTCTACTACTCCCTGGCTGCCTCCGCATTGACTGAGTGTTGTCCAGGAGTCTGTAGGCTGAATGGTTCAGAGTGATCCTGTTTAGAGGTCATTGAGGTCATGGCCCTGCCTGGGAAGAGCTCTTTTGGAACCCTGTGCCCCATTGCACTAAGAAGCCCCAACACCCTGATGTGCACATCCTCCTCCAATAGTAGGATACAGTTTGCCTGAATCAGATGAGTTTCATATCCAAGGCTGCCATGTGGGAGTTCATGGAGCTCACGTGTGGCTTTGCATGGGGCAGGTGGTTATGGTGTTGTACAGGTATTCTTGAAACTGGAAAATGAATTTAATGTAAACTATTTCCATTTCCAGCCTATCCAAGAGAATGGCATGTTCACATCTCACCCTTTTGATCCTATTTGACCTGGATTTCTGTCTTGGCGTGTGTGACCCCTCCTTGCCCCCTGCCCTCAAGATCTTGACGGGCTCAAGCTGGTGTTCTAGGAGGCCATGCTTACGGTTGGGCTGGGCTCAGGCTTTGTTGTCACATTCAGTTTTCTGTTTTGGTACAACGAAGGCTTTGAGGAGATAAACAGAGATCATTTTACACCTTTTATATTATGACAAATACATATTGCAAAACACTGCTGCTTCCAAAATGTTTGGGTTGCAGAGCAGTGAGGAATTAACAGCTAGGCAGTTCCCGAGATGCTTGTACTTCATTTACACATCAGAATTTTTTTTACACTGTTCAGTAAAATAAAAGTGAGAAAACACACATACACGCACGTGCACACCCACATGAACACCCAGTGCACCACCTGGCTTCTATATCAGGAATGTCTTAAATTAGTAAGTAGTTCTTTAAGTCCAGATAAACTGATAAATACCATTAATGGCTTAATTTATACTCTGGGTTTGAAATTTGACACACGGACACTATCTTGGCTCAGGAAACACAAGTGGTTTTGTGCCAGAGGTTTTAATGACCGATCAGTAATATAAATTGCTGCATCACTGAGCAGAAATAGCTTCTCCATGTCATTTGATCTGGAAACTTCTCTGGCCAGGCAGCAGTTAATAAATTTAAAAATAATTACCCTCTTTATTCAAAGTCAAACTAATTAGGAGTGGGTTTTACAAATCATAATGTTGTTCAAGCCACTGTACATCCCCATTTGGGACTTGAACAGGCCTGGGGGCAACAGACAGGATCCGGTGGTGTTAATTAGAGGGCAGTGAGATAACTTGGCTGCTGAGCTCCAGGGTAGGAGGCCGGGCAGTCTTCAGCATGCCCTCGGGAGAAAATGGGAGGTCTGAGTGAAGAGGCCATGAGGGTGACCTGTAGGAACCTTCAACTCTTTCAGTCCATCTGTAGGGGACCCAGAGCAGCCACCTATTTGTAATCTGAACATGGGGGAGTTGGGGCCAGGGCTGGTCTGTGTGGGCCTGGCCAGAGAGACTGAGGGAGTCAGGGAGCAGGAAAGGGGGATGGGCAAATGACTGCCTAGGGACAAGAGTCCAGCCTGAAGGCAGGGAAGTGGATGGGATGATCTCTAGAGGACATTACTTCCTAGGAAAGTTTGAGCCCTAACAGAGTGGTGCAGGTTTGTCACGTGGATTGCAGGGAAGAGGAACCCCATGAAGCCTAAAGTCAGAGTGTCAAGTGCAGGGTATTTGGTGCACAGTGACCCAGAACTTGGGATCTGGTGTCAGACTATCTAGATTCCAATTCCAGCCCCATCACAGATTGGATAATCTCAATATAGGCCTCACATGGAGTAAGTGCTCAGGAAATGGAGGTGCCAGTTTCTCTCATCGCATCATCCTGGTCTTCCTCAGAGGCCTCTGAGAGCACGTATTTCCCCCGCTGGGTAGGTGACGGGGCCAAGTCCGTGAGGATGGTGTTGGAGGAACAGGAACAGTATACACCTGCTTTGCAAGGCCATGGTGAGGTCTTCCAGAATCCCTGACTATGTCCTCTGGCCAAGAGGACATTTGCAATGTGCCCACTGAGTTAACAGCCACTGGGGCCCTCTCAGTGCAGTTGAAAGAAAAGAAGTGAGGGCAGATTGAAGCTCCACACTTTGAGCAATCTCAGGGAGCAGATTTGGTAGATCTTAAGGCCCTGAGGTCTGGAATGCCCAAAGCTTCCCAAAGGAACCAGTCCCTGTTGGTATCTAAACAGGTGATGTGTAAACCCAGGCCAGACAGGCCGCAAAACTGGAATTGAGACTAAGCAGGTGTACCAGCCTCCAGGAGCACCAGGCCTGTGCCCTTCCACATCTTAGAGGAGGCTTCAGTGACTGGTGCCCTCAAAGGCTCAGGAATTTTGGGTTCCTGGTAGGGTCCTGAACCATGTCTGCTATCACCAGGAACCTGGGTATTCCCTGTCTCTTGACTTACTCAAATAGAACCTTCCACCTCATCCTACCTTTTCCCCAGTAAGAAAAAAGAGGCAAAGAAGCAGACAAAGATAGCTAAGGTCATTCCTAGGTTTAGAAGTTCTGAGGCTGGGAAGCTTAAGGGCACCCTCTACAGGCCCAGGGTACTAGGTTGAACTAGACCCTAGACTTACCCTGGAGGAATTCAGCTCTGTCCTCCAGCCCTCAACCTGCCCTGCAAGGTCTGCCAGGTTAGTGACTCAAGTCTGCTGTCAGAATAGCCTGTGTAGCTGGCTTATCCTGTAGTTCCTTCATTTCCTCATTTTCTGAGTTTTTAAGTACCTACTGTATGCTAGGTGCTTTGTGGACTTAATACATAATAGTGAACAGAAATTGGGCCCTGCCTTCCTGAAGGTTACGGTGTTGTGAAGGAAATGAGCATGTAGGTTGAACTTGCCTTGGATACAGATAATTCAATAGCTGTACTCTTTTGGATACTTTTGAGTTATTATTTTATTAAGTCTTCACTATAGTCCAAAAATATAGACCTTTTTTCCTCCCTAATCTTTGCCAAAGGAAACTGAGTCCCAGAAAGGTTAAGGAAGACAAATCTGGGGCAGGACTTGAATGTGTGCCTTGGGCTTCTGTATCCCAGAGCCCACATTTTAGCATTGTCTTCCCTCCCTGTGGGGGCCTGGGCATCAGCTCTCATGTGCGGATCAATGGATCAAAGTCCCTATTTGAAAAAGGGGGTCAGTTAAGAACACGCAATCCAAACTAGGATTAGGGCCCACGAGTTCAGCCCAAGGTTCTCTCCACTGTGACTACAAAATAAGTACTTTCTTTTACTGGCCTAGAAAAAGTTGCTTAGTTTCCACATTACTGCGTCACAGGGGAAGCCACTCAACCAGATGCAAATGTTGAGATGCTGGTTCTCATCCACTGTGTGTTGGCTGCAAGAGTCTTGCAATCCAGAAACAGCATACCTCTGGCGGCTGAGGGTCCATGCTGCAGACTCTGCCCTTCCCTTCTAGCAGGGAGTGGGCATTGGAGGGAACCCCACCCAAAGGGTCCTCTTCGTTTCAGTGTAAAGGAGTCTAGGAGGCATATACTCTGTCTTCCCCCCACTCTCTGTTTCTCTCTCTCTCTTTGCACTGTGTGGCCTCCCCCTTTGGAGGTGCAGAACTGTATCTCCAACCTTGGTGTTGGCTGCCTGCTTGCACTGGCCCCTCTCTCCTGGTATGTTAATAATATTTGAAGGAAGCTTCATGGACAGTCCCTGGCTCTGAACTTCAGAGTAGAAAATGAAGTCCTTGTTTGGAGAATTTTCTGTGGTGGGTGATCACGGTGGGGGCAGGGGTGGGGTGGGAGTAGCAGGCAAGGCAGAGGATTTATTTTATTTTAATTATTATTTTTGAGACAGAGTCTCGCTCTGTCACCCAGGCTGGAGTGCAGAAGGCAGAGGATTTAAAAGGGTGAGCAGCAACGCTCCTTCCCTCAGGATAGCTGCTGGCCTTGCCCCCTCCTGCCCTGAGCTTGGCACCAGGGACAGTGCTGGGCACCAAGGAGTCCTATAATGATAGGAAAACTGGCAACTGTTCTAGTTCCTCCTCTCAAGAACAGCCTCCCAGTGGCTGGTCCCAGAGGAGCTGGGAGGGGGCCAGATGATGACAAATAACTTAATCTACCTAAACTTTACATGAAAAAAAAAAAAAAAAAATCCAAACGAGCCTCAAACCTCTGTCCAAGGTGGAGGGTGTCGGGGAGGACAGGACAGTGAGTCATCAGAGGGACAGGCAGACTCCATGTGGTTTGCTGTGACCTCCCCATTGAAAACATAATAGCATTTGACTTTTATAAATATCAGAGGTGATTTGTATAGCATTTCACATTCTGTGCCAAGGAATTTAACACGAGAAAGCTCAGGCTCAAGAACGGCCGCGGAACGTCATAGGCACTTTGGGAGGAGGGTCATGTGCTGCTGTTTGTACAGTCAGTGCCCCAGCATAGATTTACTCTTGACCTAATTTCATGCTGTTACTATAAAGGCATGTTTGATGCCTAATATAGAGTTTTATTTTCCAAGCACAGGGCTCTCGGCTGTGCTGGATGGAGCTGCTTGCTGTAGAGTAGGGAGGAACAACCCAGCCGTCTCCTGCTGGCCCAGACCAGCCATTCTTTCTCTCCATTGTTCACCCTAGTGGCTCCCAGGGCCCCTCTGGCCACCTTCTGGAGGGGCCCCCAATACTATTTTTTAAATTAATACATTTCATTTTTTTAAGAGCAGGTTTAGCTTATAGCAAAATGGAATGGAAAGTATAGGGTTCCCATTGTACCCCCTGTCCTCACACCCAAGTGCACAGCCTCCCCCACATCAACATCCCACGCCACACGGGTGGTACATTTGTTACAATCGGTGAGCCTACGCTGGCACATCATTGTCACCCAGGGCCCACGGTTCACATGAGGGTTCACTCCTGGTGGTGTACAGTCTGTGGATTTGGACAGACGTGTAAGGACACACATCCACCATTTTCGTATCATACAGAATAGCCGCTTCACTGCCCTGAAAGTCCTTTGTGCTCTGCCCTTTCATCACCCCAGCACATTTTATATGAAGCATCACTGCCCTGGACAGTGATTTGAGGGGATCAATGGTGTTTGGCTCTTTTGGGATTGGAGAAGGAGAATTTAAGCAAGGCAGGTTTGGATTAGAAAGGGCTGAAGTTCATTTCCGCCACAGACATCTTGAGTGTTTCTCGATGCCAGACATGGATGCTGGGTCCTGGGATAGGGATGTTGGACATGTATGCTGGGACCTGGGACCGGGATGCCAGACATGGATGCTGGGCCCCGGAATGGGGATGCCGGACGTGGATGTCGCTGGGCCCAGGGACAGGGATGCCAGACATGGATGCCGCTGGGCCCCGGGATGGGGATGCCGGACATGGATGCCGCTGGGCCCCGGGACGGGGATGCCGGACATGGATGCTGGGCCCTGGGATGGGGAAGCCGGCCATGGATGCCGCTGGGCAGTGGGCGGGACACAGACCTTGTCCTTCCCCGGCCTCCCACCCTAGCGGAAATGTGATTGCAAATTACCATTGGGGATGTGGAGGCAGCATGGCGTTTGGAAGCAATAATGAATTAGGAGAAGGAGAACTAGGTTCTTAGCCTGGCTCTGCTATGGACTTGCTTCATATGGGACAAATGGCTTCGTTTCCTTGCTTCTCTCAAAGGTAGGGTGTAGGAATTGGGCAAGAAAAGTGCTGTTTGGGGGGTTCTGTGGTTCCAAGGACAGTCTAAGATTCTGATCTTGCATTGATGGTCTGTGTTTTTCTCAGCCTTAGTTTTTCACATTTGTAAACTATGATTAATAATCATAATGGTTGCTGTAAGAACTACATAAAACCATACATGTGGGGCCGGGCGCGGTGGCTCACACCTGTAATCCCAGCACTTTGGGAGGCCGAGACAGGCGGATCATGAGGTCAGGAGATCAGGACCATCCTGGCTAACACGGTGAAACCCTGTCTCTACTAAAAATACAAAAAATTAGCCGGGTGTGGTGGCGGGCGCCTGTAGTCCCAGCTACTTGGGAGGCTGAGGCAGGAGAATGGTGTGAACCTGGGAGGCGGAGCTTGCAGTGAGCAGAGATCACGCCACTGCACTCCAGCCTGGGGGACAGAGCAAGACTCTGTCTCAAGAAAAAAGAAAGAAAAAAAAATCATACATGTGAAGCCCTAAGCCCTGGGAAGGAGGACTGATGTATGCATAAGTGGTAGCTGCTTGCTACTGTTATTTTTAGAGGCCTGCAGTTTCTGTCCCTCACCAGTAGACAAGAATTCCTCCACTTTATTTAGTAGCTTATTCAGTAACAATGTATTAAATACCTACTGTGTCTGAAGAAGGGATTAAAGATGAAGATCTTTTGCCTCTTAAAAACTGTTCTAGAAATTGGAGGGGAAGGATAGAGTCTGATCTTTGAGGACTATTATTCAGAGCGTGGTCTGTGCCCAGCACTGTTGCTTTTTATGTATGGTCCAATATAGTCATCAGGACACCACTAAGGGGGGCTGGCTTCACTGTCTGCATCACTGATGCGGAATCACAGGCTCAGAGAGGCTTAAATAATACGACTCATCCAGTGGCAGGACTGGGATTCCAGGCTGGTGTTTTCTTGGGGTGATCTGGCGGGACTTACCGTCCTCACTGGTCTGAGTTGCCCCTTCACTCTCAGAATTGTCCCCACATCTGAGTCCTGAATAATCAGCCTCAGTTCTTGATCTCAGGTTTCCACTCGTCTCCCCTTGTGCCCATGCTCAGCCCCTCAAGCTTCTCCTTTATCCCTCTCTCTGCCACTGTCCACTCCTGTGTTTCCTCTCTGACTTCTCACCCTTTTCCTTAGTGACGCCATGGCTGCCCGATGACAGAAAGGAGTTAATAAAAACCAATGTGTAACTGAAACTTGAAAGGCCATAAATCGCCTTGTTTTTTCTAGGATGTTGGTAGCATTTTGATTTAATAGTTGGACAAACACAAGGGCCTATTTTATTCAGAGTTTACAGGCCTCAAGGCTGTTATTCCTCCAAAGTTAATAGCATTGAAATTGCAGGGTTTGCTATAATTTGCCTATCGCTTTCTGCTCCACCATTGATGTTTATTGTCAGCGGGATGGAATCTCAATCCGACTCACTTAGATAACATGTCTGTTAAACATTTAGATAATTGTACCATCATTAACTTGTCACATTATTTTAGAGATTCAAAACAGAGGCAGGGTAAGTAGAGGTACCCAAAGGGAGTGGAGGTGGGAGGAGGGGGAGGAGGAGGAGGAGGAAGAGACAACCTCTTCTGAGTTAGACAGCCAGGAGAGGAGAAAGTTCATTGCACACTCTTGGCATCTCATTGGAGGTGTCTAAGTTAAGGAGGTGTGTGCCACCAAGCCGGGCCCAGGGTTGCTCCCTAAGGAGTCCAGGCACCAGTGTCTCAACTGCCAACCGCAGTGGCAGTAGGGCCTGTTATCAGCAGGCCCCCGAGACAGTGTGGCAAATGCTCAGAAACCCTTGGCGTTTCATCCCCGACTTTGGCCTTCATGTACCAGTTTCTAAACTTTCCTTAGGGATGCTGATTGCAACATTATTTGTAATTGCAAAGCAATGAGAATGACCTAAATATCCAAAGGTAAGGAATCTGTTAATGATGGTATGGAAAGATGTCCATAATGTTTTGCATGATAAAAGCTGGTTAGAGAAATCAGGTTATATAGTGTGGTCCCATTTCATATAAAATACTAAAGCCACCCTATAAGACTCTGTAATGCTCTATACCTGTTAACAATGATTATTATCTTTAGAAGTGGGATTATAGAGTAAAGGTGTTTTACTTTCTGCTTTATCTATTTTTGAGTAATAATAATGATGATTTACAAGCACATATCACTTACATAATTTTAAAAATTAAAGTCACTTTATAAATAAGAAAAATATCACCTTTGAGTCTCATTCTGTCTGTGGAAGGAGGACTTCTAGAAAGAAAAGGCTGCAAGTACAAGTAAATGAGTTTTGGGAGCGCTCATGGACATCATTATCTCAGCCACACTGGCAGGTGCCTCAGTTTCCCACTGTTAGAACAGATAAATGCCAGATGGAGAATGCAGCACAGGGGAATGGGCCTGTGCCAGCACTCAGAGGTCAGCGCTGCTGTCCTGTTCACTATGGGCCTGACAGAGGAAGTGAGTAAGAAGAGAGCTTTTTCTTACACCGACATAAGGACTGAGGTCACACCTGGAGGGGGTGACAGAGGCCACAAATAAGAATGAGCTCAGCTGGAAGTGGGAGTGACTTCCCATGTGGGAGACCTGGGGATCAATTAAATATCAACAACAGTGGGGCACTGAGCTTGGAATATAAAACTGCCCTCGAGAAATAACGGGGTATTTGCTCCCTGTTCCCATGGTACCACGAGGTCACAGAGGTGACTACAGTGCTGTCCATCTGGCTTTGGACACTGTTATCTCCGGCATTCCCAGGGCCTTCTGTGTGACCTGGGCAAGAGAACTGTCACTATTGCCTCTCTCCAGTCTGTGTGTGCCCCAGTGACACAGGGTATAGCAAAAAAATGCACAAGGCAAAACCCATAGGTTAATGTTTCCCCAACTGTACCGTAAATAATGCAGATATTTGGGGGTGGGAGAAACAAATAATATCAATATTTTATAGACTGTAGTCTAAATAATGTATATATTTAGAAAAGCAGCTTAAATATTTCATATGCTGCAGTGAAGATTCCTGCTTAGAGGCATAATTTGGGCTGGTGAGGGCTGTGGGTTAAGGATGCGGTCTTGCGGAGCCCTGGGGTGAGGGGGCAGAGGGGATGCACTAAAAGCGTGTGTGTGAGATGGGAGTGTGGCAAGGACAGGCAGGTATCACTTATTTGGAACCCAAGTAGTTGGAAGTCTCAGATTTTTTTTAACTATCCTGTGCTTTTTTTGTTTTTAATATGGGAGAGAGACAAATGACAACCTAATAACAAGAATTTATTTTCAAAAAGTAACTTCCAACCCAAGAGAATTGAAAATGTGTCCACATAAAAACTTACTCATGAACATTCATAGCAGTGTTGTTCACAATAGCCAAAAAGTGGAAACTACCCAAATGCCTATCAGCTGATGCCTGGATATACAAAACGTGGTATATCCATATCAGGGACTATAATTTGGCCATAAAAAGAGTAACATATTGATGCATGTTACAGCATGGATGAACTTTGGAAATCCTGTGCTAAGTGAAACAAGCAAGACGTGAAAGGCCATGAATTAGATGATTCCATTTATGTGAAAATGTTCAGGACAGAGAGCTCTAGAGAGTTAGTAGATTAGTGGATGCCACAGGCTTGGGGAAAATGGGAAGTGACTACTAATGGGTATGTGGTTCCTTTTTGGAGTGATGAAGATATTCTGGAATTAGATAGTGGTGGTGATGGTATTCAGCTTTGTGAATACATTAAAAACCAATAAAAGGGCTGGGCACAGTGGCTTATGCTTTGGGAGGTTGAGGCAGAAGGATCACTTGAGCCCAGGAGCTTGAGGCTGCAGTGAGCTTTGATGGCACCACTGTACTCCAGTCTGGGTAACAGAGCAAGACCCTGCCTGTTAAAAACAAACCCCCCCCCCCTCAGCAAAAACAACAACAACAACAACAAAAACATTAAAAGGGTGGAATTTTATGGTACATGAATTATATTTCAATTAAAATAAAAAACAACTTCCAGGTATGTTGTTGGTTCTTACAGACTTAACCCAATCTCCTATACCTGCGGCATCACAGGACTGTCTAGGTAACACTTTGCATCATAGTGACCATTCGGACAGTGCAGGAGACTGTGGCACCTTTAGAATCATTCTATTCACAGAAGGCAGCAGGGAGTAGGGGTGGCTCCGGGATGCCTCCTTGCCCTCCCCATTCCTCCATTTTCAGAAACAGGAAGGAATGATCAGGTCTGAACTCTGATCTGGTGAAGTAGTGAGTCCGACATCTGCAAAGTCAGGAGGAGACGGGGTAGTTGCGTTTGTGTAGATTTCTAGAAGAAAAGCCAGCCATCATCTGGCCTGGGAGGAGTCACTCTTGTCAAAAGCAAAACGTGGATGGTATTGACCCAGGCACCCCATTTTAAGAAAAATCATACCTGTAAAACGGCTTCAGTGTGGGGAAATTAGAAAATACTTACAAACAAAAGAAATATGTTCTCTGTGTCCCACTATCTTTTTTTTTTTTTTTTTTTTTCCGAGACAGAGTCTTGCTTTGTCACCTAGGCTGGAGTGCCATGGCACGATCTCGGCTCACTGCCACCTCTACTTTCCGGGTTCAAGCGATTCTCCTGCCTCAGCCTTCACGGGCATGCACCACCACGCCTGGCTAATTTTTGTATTTTTTAGTAGAGATGGGGTTTCACCATGTTGGCCAGGCTGGCCTCAAACTCCTGACTTCAGGTGATCCACGCACCTCACCCTCTTAAAGTGCTGGGATTACAGGTGTGAGCCACCACATCCGGTCTCATTTTTCTTTTAATCATAAATGGGGCTATGATATTCAGTGCATGCTGTTTTGTAATCTGTGATTTGCCTACCAACAGACTTATGTCTTGATGATCATTTTAATGGTTTCCCAGTGTTCTCCCTACACCCATTCGTTTTTTTCTCCCCATAATCTCTGATGTTCCTTACTTGTGCACCAGAGACCAGACCCTGTATCCAGAGGACCTTCCAGGGGCTCCAGGCAGGAGAAGTGGCTAACAGAGATGCAGCTCATTACCACCTCTCACCTATTGCTGCTTCTGTCAACAAGATAAACTGGGCCCGCCAAGCAGTTTTGCAGTAGCTGTTTACTCGACCATCCCAGGCAAGCTTGAGATGCTGGGAACATATCCAGTCCCCACATTCAGTTTTCTTAGAAATTGTTTCCCTTTCGGTTTTCTCTAGGCTTGCAAGTGGTCACTTGCCCTGAGCTGGATTTGGGCAGGTAATTTACTTCCGCTACTAATTTAATGAATGGCATTGCCCTGAGGTTGGGCAGACTGAGGAAAATATGGGCATCAATTCATTTGCCACGTTAAAACCCAGAGTTAAGTAACAAGGTAAGCATCTCCATACATTAAGTATCCCAGGCCCAACTAGGGAAGACTTCCTGGAGCTGATGAGCCCCAACCAGGCACTAGGAAAAAGGCATTTAAAAAAAAAAATTTCGGCCGGGCGCGGTGGCTCACGCCTGTAATCCCAGCACTTTGGGAGGCCAAGGTGGGCAGATCACGAGGTCAGGAGATCGAGACCATCCTGGCTAACACAGTGAAACCCCGTCTCTACTAAAAATACAAAAAAATTAGCCGGGCGTAGTGGCGGGCGCCTGTAGTCCCAGCTACTCGGGAGGCTGACGGAGGAGAATGGCGTGAACCCGGGAGGCGGAGCTTGCAGTAAGCCAAGATCGCGCCACTGCACTCTAGCCTGGGTGACAGAGCGAGACTCCGTCTCAAAAAAAAAAAAAAAAAAAAAATTCTTCTCTGAACCTTAGGAGAAGTTAGCTAACAGAGGGATTGTAGGTTTGGGTCAGACGCAATGTTCCCTGCCCCCAGTAGGAGAAGATCCATTACAGATTGGAAATGACTTTGTCTCTTAAGTGTGCATTGTCAGATGGGACGCACGTTCCCCTCAACCAAACAAATATAAAATGCTTCCAGCCTCTGCCTCGGATTTTCTATTACTGTTTCACAGGACTCCAGAGAGTTTTAAGATAGCAATTTGATTAAGCTTATGGGGAAGATCCCATCAGATAACATTCTTTTTCTGCAGGTAGAGATAATGTGTTCAAGTATTAAGTATGTTTTAAAGGTAATTATCTTTTCCATATTCATTTTAGTTACAGGGATTGACAAGTGGAAGACTCTGCATCTGAAAGCTGCCCCTTGGGCCCTAGAGTCACTCTGACTGCTCTCCTCTGGGGAACACACTTGAGGCTTTTGACAAATGAATGAGCACCAAGAGTTTTTCTATTTTGAAATGGCTCGGGATCCCCTGTCTCCAGACAAGTGGTCCAGAGGGCAAGGTCTTGGCCACTGACCTCATCTGGCTCCCTAGCTTAGATTCCTTGTTCTGGGACACCCACTGGGCTCCAAATCTTAAGCTCCTGGATGTCAAGAGGGAGCCTGGCTGCTACTCAGAAAGAGGACTTGTCTCATCTAGTACCGAGTCATGGTGCCATATCGCCAACCTTTCAAAAGTAGAGTCTGGAATTGCCATTTACATATACTGAGCCCAGTGTTGGGGTGTTTTCACATCGGGAGACACTAATTAGGGGTCCCAGAATTCTAAAATCTGTAGACTCCTAGACTGCAGAACTGTTGCAAGGGGCTTTAGGGAGCATGATGCTGAGCTTCAGAGGGGTTCTGTGATTTGTCTGGGATCACACAGCAGGCTATAGAGACACACCGTGAGCTAGAACCCAGGAATCCCTGGTCTTAGACCACTACTTCTGTCCCTCTACCCACAACTCTGTGCCATCTCCAGAAAAGCTCCTCTTTCCCTTTCCTGGAAATCTCCGAAGTAGGAGATTGCCCCCAGGCAGCCCTCCTTGGCCATCTGTGAGTCAGGGTCTGCACTAGGGCTCTGTATGGGCCTGAGGAGCCCCCATAGCAAGCCTGATGCTGATGGCCTGGAGTTCCTCAAACCTCACTTGGCCTGCTAGCTGTGCTGTTCTGAGCATTCTGTACATTTTTACAAAATAGAAAAATCAGGGCTCAGCCCCACTTTCAGAAAGCTAACTATTGCTAGGGAGGAAAACATACATATCTAAAAAGATAAATAATAAAACAAGGCAATTGGATGTGATATACCTGCACTAAGAATTGAGGAGTGATGTTTTTAGGTTCCCCATCCCTTTGTCTGCCCAAAATCCAGTCTGCTGTGGCCAGACACCCATGGCTCCTGCACACAGCATTTCCCCCATGTTACTTCTCTGCCTGATCTCTCAGGTGCCCTTGGTTTGACAGCTGCAGCTTGTTGGTCTGAAGGCAAGTGACACTGGGAAAGGACCCTAGTGAGAGGTTTATCACATAAGACCCCAGGATGGTGGCATGGCCTGTTTTTGAATGACTGCCTCATTCCTATAAGACAAAGGTGGCAATGGAGGGTGGATGCAGAGTTGATGGCTGCAGCCCAAGGTTTTGGTGCTTGGCCTCATGTGTTACATCCTAGGTAAGGATGGCTCTGCCATCTTAACACCCATACCTGCTCTTGTGTCTCTCTCTCTTATCCTTCAAAGGATCCTCATTGTCTTACCCCAGCTACACAGTGAAATCATTTAGAGGAACTTTATGAAAAAAATGTATTAATAGCAAGCAAAGGCTCCCACCTCAACCCGGATGAATCAGAACCTTCCGCATGGGGCTCAGACATGGATGTATTTTCAAGCTCCCCAGGAGATTCCTATGTATAACCAGGGTTTAGAATTTCCAGATGGGATAAGATTAGACTCTACTGCATGGCCCAGAAGGTTCCTCACAATCAGAGTCACAGGCCTCATCTTTTACCACCCCCTATGATGCGTGTACACTGAGCCACTTAGAATTTCCCAGACTCTCCTGGCTGTTTTACTCCTCCATGCATCTTCCACTAACCCCCACACTCTCATGTGTCTTGTCTGCCTGATACACACACACACACACACACACACATATTGAGGCAGAGTTTCGCTTTGTCACCCAGGCTGGAGTGCAGTGGCAAGATCTCAGCTCACTGAAACCTCCACCTCCTGGGTTCAAGCAATTCTCCTGCCTCAGCCTCCCGAGTAGCTGGGATTACAGGCGTGCCACACCACACCTGGCTAATTTTTGTATTTTTAGTAGAGACAGGGTTTCACTAAGTTGACCAGGCTGGTCTCGAACTCCTGACCTCAAGTGATCCTCCTGCCTTGGCCTCCCAAAGTGCTGGGATTACAGGCATGTGCCACCATGCCCAGCTAATTTTTGTATTTTTATTAGAGACAGAGTTTCACTATGTTGGCCCAACTTGTCCCGAACTCCTGACCTCAGGTGATCGGCCACTTCGGCCTCCCAAAGTGTTAGGATTACAGGCGTGAGCCACCACGCCCGGCCTTAATAGAGTCTTCTCAGCTCATTTGTCTTCTCTATGACATCCTTTTCACAGTTGACCCTCCTTCTGGTCTCCAGCATCATAGATGTACACCACTTGCCCTTAGCTATCTTGCCACTCCGTGAGTTAGGGTGAAGATTGAACCACTTTGGGGCCTTGGGCCTTTCTACTGTGTTAGTTCAAATAGTCATTCAATAAATGTTTATTGCATGATTAATCAAAAACAGAAAAGGGAGCTTCCTGATTAGAAGCAGGAATGAAGAATCTGTTCTTGTCTGGCTTCAGATTTTTGCTCTTCACTTGCCAGGTGAAGGACCTTGGAAGAGTCACTCAACCTTTGCAAGTCTCAGATTCCTTGTCTGAAAAATTAGGACACCATACCTGCCCTTTATACCTCAAAAAGGGATGTGAGGACCAAAATGGTCTTAGAATGGGGTAGGGTCTTTGCAAGCAGTAAAGCACGATTCAGATGTACGGCGATGTCATTGTGATATTTCCTCTTGCTGTGGTTTCCTGTCATGGGCTCTGGCTTCAGGGTGCCTTGCAATGCCAGTGCACCCCAGTCTGTGCCCTCTGCACAGCCTCCCATCCCAGCTTTTCTGGGCCTTTTTCTTCCGTTGGCTTCTTTTATCTTGCACCTGCCTTGCTCTCTCCCTGCACGTACCACCACCACAAATGCTGTACAAGAGCAAGTTAACCACTATTGTTTTGAATGATAGAGAAAATAATGAGGGAAACAGATTGGTCCATTCAGTGATTAAGTATTCAGCAATTAAGTATTCAGTGTTAGGTGGTGGGCAGAAGTTAGGAAGAGAGGTATCTTAAGGTTTTTGATTCGGTGTCATCCGAATGGGTCAATGAGACAGATTCCACAGGCAAACCATTCCAGATCCATAACCTCTAGAGTGTAGAAAGTTTCAGAAGGAAGAGATTCCCCAAACTGTGTAATTCCCTTACAAATCTCATTCATTCAATGGGATTTGAGAACCAACCACTTGTGCAGGTGCCCGCATCCGAAGATAACTTGTCCTCAGGAGACAGCAGATAAGAAGAGGGCAGAGACAAAGGAGATATCTTTGTGGCTTGCATCACGGGTGCAGAAAAGGTGGATAACCCAACTCTGGTGGGGTGAGTGGGCAGGGAAGGTTTGGAAGCAGGAGGAGGAGACATGCAAAGCTGCTTTGGGGTGCACTTATTTTGTGTGCTGGAGAAGGATTTGCTGGCCATTTCTTGTGAAATAAACTTTTTTGTGTATGCATGTGTATGTAGGCTGTTACTAATCCCGTTCCTTTCTTGATCTGCTGTTTTTCAGGTTAGTGGTGTCTGGGATTTGTGGAGGGAGGAAGGATATAAAAGGGCAAAAACAGGAGACCTCGGTGCCTGGATTCAGAGCCTTCACATTCCGGAGATCCCCAGAGGCCCCTCTCCCCGGACCCTTCAGCTCCAGAAAGCCATTGTGCTCCCTCCTGGCCTCTGACCCTGAGGCTCTGGGAAGCAGCAGGTTGTTGACACTTGGACAATCATTTCTTGCAAGGCAACTGCCTCCCTGGGGGGCTCTCCTCTGCCTTAGGGTGGTGACTATTCCCCCAACCAGGGTTAAGGAAGAGAAAAATTAGCTGTTGGTCAGAGCAGGAGGCAAGGAGAGAGAATCCTCAATTTCAGGCCCCCAGGCGTGTTCACCCCTCTCTCACGTGCCACTTCAGGAGTACACCATAGCCCAGGGATAAGCTTCAGGAAAATGGGTTCGGGAGAGGCATTTCTGACCAGAGTTCCTTCTGGCATCCTGCTGTGGGTCTCATGTTTGTTGAGGGGACCCCATATTTCTTCATGAAGGATATCTGTATGTCTGCTACAGTCTCAGGAATGCAGCCACAGGAACAAAGAAATTTCTAGCCCTGGTGCTGCTACTTATTAGGAGCAAGACTTCAGGCAAGTTGCTTGTCCTTTTAGAAGTTTGGTTTCCTCATTGGTAGAAGAGGGTCAAAAAGCCACTTGCCCAGTGAGCCTGCTGAGAAGAGCAGGTGAAGGAGGCGTACTTTGCACTCTGTGAAACATTGCAAATGTGTGGGTTGATCATTAATGTTTTCTCTTACAGCCAAAGCTGGTGTGTGTGTGTGTGTGTGTGTGTGCGCGCGTGTACAGTTTGTGAGTGTCGGGTTCCCAAGCATTTACTCTCCTCTCTCCTTTCTAGGACATTTCAGGAAGCATTATTCAAAAGCCGGTGGGGTGGGACAGGGGACTATTAAAATTTTTAAGAATCACCTTGCATTTCTTTCACTTTGGTCTTAATAATAAATAACTCCAACCCTGCAGCCAGGAGCTGGGATGTTCTGTCCAAATTAGCACAAATCTCTGTCTCCAACAGCCGAGCATCCCCGTTCAGTGGGCGGGATCAGTACCATTTCCCCAGCAATGAGAAAAAGCCCTCTTGCTAAGCTACAGAAAAATCTCCCTTGTGCTTTAATTTTGGAAGAAGCGGATTAGTGTGGCCATATTTAACCTTTGACCCTGAAACAAAAGCATTATCAAAATTAGTTACCAAGAGCGTCTGTCTTCTTCTCGCCCCCACTTCCCTGTTTGCCGGGGCTAGTTTAGAATCTTGGTAAACTTCTTCAGAGCAAGAGCAAAATTTTGGAAGGCCATCATTACCTTAGAGACATCCCAGGCCTGGTGTTCACTGCCAGGGCTCTTGGGGTCTAAGGTGGGTTAAAGGACAGAGATGAGAATCTTACACCACAGTGGGGTTCAGAATTTGTGGGTTGGATGTAAAAACTCTTTCTCCTCTGAAACTAGCCTAGTTTCTGGCTATCTTGGAGATTTAACTATTCAGATGATATGTTAATTTTTTTTTTTTTTTTTTTTTTTTTAAGGATGGAGTCTCACTCTGTCGCCAGGCTGGAGTGCAGTGTCTTGATCTCGGCTCACTGCAACCTCCGCCTCCTGGGTTCAAGCGATTCTCCTGCCTCAGCCTCCCAAGTAGCTGGGATTACAGGTGTGTGCCACCACACCTAACTAATTTTTCTATTTTTAGTAGAGACAGTGGTTTCACCATTTGGCCAGGCTGGTCTCAAACTCCTGACCTCAGTTGATCCACCTTCCTTGGCCTCCCAAAGTGCTGGGATTACAGGCATGAGCCAAGTGAGTGACCGAAAAGTGCAGATTGATTTTTACCTTCTTCTCCTTCCAGGCAGAAATCCATAGACTTGGTGGTGTGGGGTGGAGGTATATCTAGACCTGAGCCACTTCTGTGGGTTTAAATCTCATCTTTCCTGTCATTAACTGTCATTGTGGCCTTGGACAAATTATTTGAACTCTGAGCCCCCCACCTAGCTTCCTTATCTGTAAAATGGGCATAGCAATAATAGTGCCCACCTCCTAGAGTTATTTTTGAGGATAGATAACAGGATACACATGAAGTGCTTACTGTGGAGTTTGGTGCTTACTAAGTGTTGAGTCAGTACTAACTACTGTTACCACAGTTGTTACCATTGTCATCAGTATCATCCTTATTGATTCTTCGTCACTTCCCCAGGTCCTGTTTGACTCCCTTCCCCTCTCCCCCACATTGGGGTGTTATTGGCAACCTGCCCCATTTCCTGCTTGTCCTCTGCCCTCGCCTTCTTTGCAGTGATTTTCAGAGTCCCCGTTTGCGTTCGCAGTGGGGAGTTTGACTTCATTTCATACCAGGAAGGCCAGCTTGCAGCGGGGGATTGGGAGGGCAGAGTGCTTTATAAGCTCGCGATGAAAGCTGTAAAACGAGATGGTCAAGGATCTGGCCAGGCCTGGTTCGGGATTATGGCCGGCCCCTGGAATGCTGAGGGGGGCCTCTTTTAAGAAGCCAGTGTCTATTTACAGTGTATCTCTCATAAACCCCAACGCTGGGGTGAGGGCAGGGGGACTCGCCCCCCTGGCATGTGATTGATTATCTGGTATTTATGCCATTGAGGACTTGTCAGCGGTCTGGGGTCAAAGGGTCATCTCATGTGTCTTGCCGCCAGCCCACCTCCTTTTGTACAGTGTGGACTGGGCGAGCTGTGCACAAAACAGCTTTTTCTTTTCCTTGGGAAAGGGGGGAGGGGGAGGGCGGAGTGTCAATGAAATTTTTTTTTCAGCCTTTTCTGAATAGTGTTCTTTAAATTCTAAAGAACTTTTAATTAAAAGTAGCAGGAAAATTCATCTTGAGAAGGTTTAACTTACCTTAACAGATACTTTTGTGTCCCAAGAAGCTGGGAGTGACTTTGAAAGAAAGAAAGAAAGTAAGGGGCTTTGTTGTGTCTCTCCCCCTCCCCCAGGCATTTTCAAAGTTCCCTGGAGTTCTTGTCCACTCCTGTCTGGTGTGGACCCTGCTTGGGAAAGCAGGAAGGGAAGAGGTCATTCTTCTCCTTTAACATAGCCATACGAATTTAGAAAGGGACTTGGGGATTCTCTGCTCCAATTTTCTCCTGTTATAGATGAAGAAACTGAGTCTTGACAGGTGAAAAGACTTCACTATAGAGTCACACAGCTACACGGTTGCGGAGTCAGGCACTGGGATCTGATTCTCTATATTTCCTAGTGCTCCTTTGAGCATGCCAGGTTGCTTCCTGAAGCTGCTTCGTATGCCAAGTGAAGATAAATGTAATGATACCTTTGCTGTCATTCAGTCCTGGATATTCGAGACTTGGGAACCACTCTTAAATTCCTTGGGCTGGAAGGGTCCCTGAGGGACCACCTGGCTTATCCCCCCATCCCCCATTGCCTGCCTCGGAGCAGGCAGTCCGTGCTCACATGTGCCGGAGGAATTGCTGTGGGTCCCTTTTCTAAAAATCTGCAGAGGAAGTCTCTATGTTTTCTGCTTGGTAGAAAATGCCGGCACCCCTCCCTCAACCTTCATCACGGGATGGTCTGGACGTCCTTCTGAACAGCCGACTCTGTTTCTTCCTTCTGTGGTACAGGAGGGGCCCACCCATGGAAGCTTGTCTGTCTGTTCCCCCTTCCCCCCATCCGCTGTGTGCCCACAGTGGGCCATCCAGAGCTGTGACTGGCCGGGACACCTCAGTCTACTGTGCTGTTCCACCATGGCCTGGCTGCTGCAGGGAAACACTGACCCTCTTAACTCTCACCCAGGCTTTCGGTGACATGAGGCCTTGATGAAATGCTTTGCCCATCGCTTCCAACTCATTGAACCAAGGTGGACACTGGGCAGAGAAATCATTTGCCAAGAGATAGGTATTTGTAGGATTCGCATAAATTCACGTGTCCTGTATCCTGTTGTTTGTCTTCTCCATCCCACCATCTCCGCATTTAAAAAATGCAATACAAAGAATTGTCTTCTAAAGAATAGCTTTAGAAATCCTCATTCCTTTCCATTCCCTCCATTCCCATTTAAATTAAATTAGCGAATACTAATTTGGACTGATAGGGCACCACTGTGAAAAAGGTGTGAAGAAAGATCTGCTTCTTGCTCATGGAAGGAGACCCCAGCAGTAATTAGATTCTCACTGAAGTCACTGGGTGCCACACACTGTGCCAGTGCTTACCTCAGACTGTGTTATTTGGTCTTCATATTAACTTTCCAAGATGAACATTCCTGTGTCCAGATGAGGAACATCAGGGCTAGACATAGGTAGCCTTCTCTGGGGTATAATTTGCTTTAAGCTAAGTAGTATTAAACATGTTAAACACTTCATCTATTTGAATCCACATAAAATCCCTGTGAGATAGGGATTGTTTTTATCCTGGTTTTAGATAAAACAGACACAGAGGAGTTAAGTAACTTACCTGAGGTCACACAGCAGTTGTAAGTGGTGGAGTGGGATTTGATCCACCATGAATGACTGCAGAGTTCACGCTTGAACTACTTGCTGCTCCACCTCTTTAAGTTGTAGAGCTAGGCTGGAACCCAGAACTTCCTGACGCTGGCGCTCATGTTTTGTTTTGTCTTTTCCTACTATTCTGACATAAATCTGCTGGGGAGACACTATATATAGACATATATAAATCAGCCAGAGACCAGCAAAAGGTCACTGTGTAATCAGATGCCAGCCTGGGTGGTGCGTGGAGAGGAATTTAGAGAAGGAATATGTTAACGAGGACACAGTATTTAGTCTCATGTCTGGACCCCCATAGTAAGGGGACAGTGCCTTACTCATCTTTCCATCTCTGGGACCTAACTTAGGGCCTGGTACACATTATATGTTCAATAAGTGCTGATTAAATTACTGGGAAAGAGTTAGTAGGGGAGATGGGACTTGAAGTTTTTGGAAAATGATATTAATAACTGTGACAGTTATTTGTGAAGTTTTTTGAAAATGATATTAATGGCATTACTTTTTATGGCATGCTGGCCAGGTACTCAGCTAGGTTTATTATTTATGTTGTATTAACTCTCACAGCAGCCCTATGGCTATTACGATCCCTGGAGTAAACTGAGGCTGGAGAGAGAGATTCTGTATCTTGCTGGAGGATTTAAAGTCTCAGGGTGGTTGGTGTTTTTTTTGTTTTTTTGTTTTGTTTTGTTTTTTGTTGTTGTTTTGCGACAGGGTCTTGCTCTGTCACCCAGCCTGGAGTGCAGTGGCGTGATTTTGGCTCACTGCAATCTCCGCCACCTGGGTTCAAGCGACTCTCATACTTTAGCCTCTTGAGTAGCTGGGACTACAGGCATGCGCCACCACATCCGGCTAATTTTTGTATTTTTAGTAGAGACAGGGTTTTGCCGTGTTGGCCAGGCTGTGGTTGGTTGGTTGGTTGTTTTTTCTTGATTTTGAAATTTTTTTTTTTTCCTAGAGCAGAGAAGAAGGCATAAGTGAAGGGGAAAAAGCAGCCGTGAGTGATGATGGCAGAGAGTCTGCTCAATTGGGGTGGAGGGATTTGGAAGCCAGAGAGAGGAGCTTATCTTTTTTTTCCTGCTTATAGGTGGAAGTTGCTTCTTTGATATAAGGATTTCTGGATCTATGAGGTTAACTGTGTCCAGTTAATTGAATTTATAATTCAGCACCAAAATGCTGAAAAGAATTGTCTTTTATGTCCCTTAATGAGTGCTATAAAAACAAGTGGTGAATCTAATTTTACGAATGTTCCTTTATGACTTACCTGATAACTAGTAGTTGTTCAACACAAAGGACACATAACTCAGTCTGGACCTACACTGGCTGCCTGCCATAAAATAACTTGTTTTAGAAGTTGGCCTTCTTGCTTCTCTTGAGTGGCCCAGGGATTCACTTGTTCCCTTCTCTGCTCCCTCTTCTCATCGAGGATCAGGCTCGGGTTCTTCATTCTGGAGGATTGAGATGGGTTACCATCTTCTGCCAGTCCAGGATGACCAAGACCTCACATCTTATTGGCTCTTTCCAAAAAGGGGAAGGGAAACATATGGCGGCTCATTCAGATGTCTCTCTGGTGCAGCATATTGCTTCTACTTAGAAGTTGCCTGGTGCGCTAGGAAGAAAAGAGAAATTAAGAGAAAGACTCCTTTTGTCTTTACCCTACAACAAGAGGTAAAGAGCTTTACAGCCGCAGCAGCTGCATTAGGTTAGACATTGGTGAGAACTTCGTGAGTTGCAAAGATGTTCCTAAGAGAGACTGATAACTGTCCATCTCTAGAGCTGCTTCAGTTGTGAGTGGACACATATAGATGCCCTTATCTTTTTACAGCTTTTGTCTTTCTTTATGTTTTGAAAGTTTAATTTGAATTATTTTGTGATTACATATCTTACAGGTAGATGTTGGGTACAAAATTCAGGCATTCTCTGATGGCTATTTGAGAAAGGTTGGCTGTTCCCATCTGCAATAGTCAGTGGCAGGAGCCTGGACTCACAGGCCAGTACAGCACTCAGGGAGACAGCCTAGAAATGGAAGGGCTTTTGGAGGAGGGAAGCTCTTGAACAGAGCAGACAGGGTAGGGGTGTGGGAGCGTTGATGAAGGAAGGCCAAGATAAGGCTGTGGTTTCCATTTGTTACCACCTCTCCCGCTTATCTTGAGTGAGAACAGGCCCTACAGCTCTGAGTGAACCTTTCCATGGGGCTGTTGAGCTGTGAAGAGGACAGATATGAGCTCTCCTACCCTCTCTTCCCAGTGCACCCTTTCCCTTGCACACACAGGCACCTGTAAAGGCTGCAGCTTTGATCTATTGGATGGGTGGGGACAAATGCAGGAGTGTCCCTGTTCTGGGTGCTGATTACTTCCTAGCAGAGCTGGGGGGTGGACTGGCACATTTGTCGCCCATGATCTGAGTCTTGCCTCTGTTGACCTTGTGCTCAGACTGGCTGGTGGGCCATCTTCTGCCTTGTCCCACCCTTACCAGGCTGATAAATTGCTGTTCCAGTCAACAGGGGCTCTGACCCAGCCCTTATCTTTGGTCAGAAGGAGGCTGGGTGACAAGGACAGGGGGAGGGGCTGCTGCACAAGCCCAGCATTTGGACACTGGTAACCTTTTGCGGGGGAATGCACACCCAGCTGGTGTGGGGCCCAGTGGAACATTTTGGCAAGACAGTGCTATCAGCCTAAACTCATCACACCAGAGGCAGCCTGCAGCACATACACATTTCTCTTGACTTATGGGAGACTGGAGATGGAGGGAAATAAGAAGTCACCTCCCCTTACCCCCATTCTCACTGAGTTGGCATGCCACTAAAAGATCCCCCATTCCGTGTCATTTTCAGAAGAACCAAGATGGCTTGCCACTCATTCATTCAACATTTATTGCATATCTACTATGTGCTTAAATGCTGGGAATAGAAAGATGACTAGACCCAGTCTCTTGATTCAAGGAATTCAGAGTTGAGAAGAAGACAGACACATAAACAGGCAATTATAATGCAGAATGCTGAGTGCAGTGATAGAGATATTTATACACAGGATACTGTGGTAGCCCAGAGGAAGGGTGCTCAGCAGATACCCAGGGGACAGATAAGGCTTCTAGAGAGGAAGACACCACAAGGTTTTAAAGAAGTAGAAAGTAGCCAGGATGAAGGGAGAGAAGGACAGAAGAAATGGAACTGTGTACGTTTAGAAACAGTGACGGTGTGGCCTGAGTAGCTCAGCTGAGACAGAATGTGGCAGATGCAGTTGGAGGCATAGGCAGGCCCAGGCCACAGAACCTTGTTAGGCTGTGTTTAGGAGCCTAGATTTTATCCAAGGAGTTCTTGGAAGCCTTTTAAAAGGAAGTTGTGAGATCAGATACATTTTGGATAGGTCGCACTGGTGGTGCTGTGCAGGTGAGATCAGAGGGAGGTAAGCTGTGTTTAGGAGACTTTTGTGGCTATCCTGATAAGGGATGCTTACATGATAGAAAATGAGCTGGATTGGGGTATCCCAATCCCAATGTCAGGCAGGAGGACCTAGAGGCCTTCGGGGTGATGTCTAGGCATCTAGCTCGAGTGACCAAGAGGATGTTAGTGCTGACAGCTAAGATGGAGAACCAGGCCAAGCAGGTTTGAGAGGCGAAGATATGGGTTTCAGGTTTGGATATTCCGGTTGAATATAAGATGCCTGTGGAACATCTAGGGAGCAGCTAGGTGTATGGATTTTGTGCCCAGAAGAGAAGTCCGGGCTGGAGGCCTCCTGGCTTCCTGGTGGTCACTGAGACTGTGAGAGTAGAGTTCACCTGGACAGATGGCGGGGCATGAAGCGTCATGAGTTAAGGGCAGAACACCATGGTAGGGATGAGAGTTGGGGCAAAGGGCACTGCTCAGCAGAGAAGGGCCTCCTCCAGCCAGCTCCTTAGGCTCCCTGGAAGGTGAGGAAGGCAGGAAGCATAGGACCTCAGGTGCAGAGGGCTTCTCAGAGGCGGATTCTCAAGGTATGGCCCGGTGTGGGGATCCTTGCAGATAGATGGGGCTCTCCAGGGTGAGGAGTGCTCTCCTGGCCCAGCTCCTGTCATTCTCAAATCCCAGGGATCTCTTGTGAACAGGGCCCTGGCCCTGGGGTAGGAGAGAAGAGGCTGACAGGCTGAAGAATAATCTCAGAACTGGTGGGGACTTATGGGATTGCAGATCCACCCTCTTGCTTCCAGGAGAATTGGATGGGCAGTCCTCCAGGCTGCTGTTGGAAAGTTCTCAGAGAAGGACCTGCTCTGCTGCACGGACCTTCCTGGAAGTCCAACCCAGGTGAACCTTTCTTGCTGGTTCCATTGCTGCATATACCATCCCTTTGCACCTGTGTCTCTTTTCTGAGGTTCATCATGCTTGGTTGTGTCGCATTGTCTGGAGGGAATACAGGCACCCTGATTCCTTCCAAAGAAGGGGAGCTCAGGGCCCTGGGTCCTGCCCCACTGGGGCTTTACATTTCCTGAAACCCCTCTTCCACTTTCCCTGTCCCACACTGATCCCGGAATGAGCACTCCATTTGGGACGGGTGGCCGCTCTCCCTCTACACCCTCCTCCAGTGGCTTGGCACTTTGGGACCAGCTGCTGGAGTGATTGACATAAAGCCAATCTATAAATAAAGTCTTTTTCTTTTCTCATAAAGACTTAGTGGTTGAGTTTGCCTTCAAGGTCAAGATCAGACCTTTCTAAATAAACACATATCAAAGGATCATTAGCAAAGCAGCACTGTTAAATTGAGATATTAACTTCTGTCAACTGCTTGTTTCTTTTTTGTTCTGTAACTCATGACTGCAGTAGGTTTTTATTATTTTGTCCTTAGGCAGTAGCATCTGGCTTCTGTAGAGACTGTAAAAATTAAAAAGCAACACAAATCATTGTGAGAGAAAAGCAGTAAATTCAATGATAAGAATTTAAAATTAAAATGTTTCGGCGCTTTTATATTCTGCAAAACATGAAATGAGTGAGTTTGTTGCCTGTTGCCATAAACCTCACTCAGCTAATCGTCCGCTTGAGTTTTTTCCTGTCTCTTTCGCTCATCACCATCAATTCTGTCCTGGCACAAGGCATAAAGTGAGAGCCGTGTGTGTGCGCATGCGCGCCCATGTGCTGGCATGTGTATGCATGTACGTGCGTGTGTATGTATAGTGGGGCTGGGGCAGAGTGGTGGATGCACTCACTGATCTCCACCTCATTAGAATGGAGGAGACAACAGCAGGGAGGCATCATGTGGGAACCAGGGTAGGGAAGAGTTGAAGATTATTACATCCCCATGGGTCAGAGTTCTCTTTTTTCATCACCCTTTCTAGTTAAATACAAAAACAAAACAAAAAGCCCCAACCAACCAACCAACAAACAGAACACTCCAGGTCACAGACATGAGCATAAACAGCAACCTGTAGCATCCAAGTTAAAATGTAAAAAAGAATTCCCTGAGCAAGTGTGTGATGCTGGATTAGGTGTCTGAGTGGGTGGCTGGGTCTTTCCCATTCCAGAGATGCCCGGCCTTTGGATGGGGTGCTGGGGAGTGGGATGGGAAGCATCTTAGGCTCCTTATTCCAATCAGAAGATTTAGGGTTTCTGTGTTGAGGTCACTCATTCTTACTGCAAAATCGAGTTGTGTCTCTGGGCCTAGCTATGTCCTGGGCTGTGAGGGAGATAAAAGTCGATTGTTTTTTTTCTTGCTCTGGAGGAACTTTAAAAAAAGCTTTTAAAAAAAAAAAAGTCTTTTAAACAGTCAGAGGACAATTTAAGACAAATGTGAGTAAGGATGTGATGGCATTGTATAAGCTGTTTGCAGACATTCTGGGAAGCGTGCAGAGTGGTGTGGGGTGAGTTCAAGGGGAGCTATTAGGCCTGAGTCGCCTTGAGCTAATTCTCCAGTCTGTTGGGCTTGGGGTCTGGAAGCCTTGGAAAGCCTGGGGTGAACCCTGTCAGGGTGAGCTCACTCCCATGTCTAAACCAGGCCACAGGACTGGGAGAGTGAGAGGGAATGCTGCGGGTCCCTTTTCACATAGCCTGTCCCAGTTTGACTGCTGGACCCACAGGCATGAGGCCAGAGCTCTTTGTCCCAGACGAACTTCTCCAGCCTAGAGAGAGGTGAGAAAAGAGAGCCAGTCCTTGGCCTCCGTCAAAGGGAATGAAGGAAAGTGTGAAGATTAGTGGACGGAGGGGTCGAGTTAAGAGGGTATGACTAATAGGCTGGTCATTCAGATAGGAGGGCACATTGTTCTCTGGGCCCAGATGGTCCTTGGAATAAATCAGCTCAGGCAGAAGCAGACTTCCAGTACAAGGAAGTAGGAGCAACTGCTTGCCTGCTATTCTCTAATGACATAGCCCAGGCCCCTGGCCCTGAATAGCAGCTATTCAGGCCTCCACTGTGATGTTGGATTGGGGGATGTGTGTGTGCAATGCATTCATGTGAGTGTGTGAGCAATGCATGCATGTGAGTGTGTGTAAATATGTCATGTTCTAGCCTCCGATGCTTACGGAAGAGTGGATGAGTGTTTTTGTTGTAAGGAGCTGGTGCAGGGAGATTTTTACCTTGGAGCCCTTCTCAACTTCAAATTCCAACCCTGAGAGCTGCGTAAGTACTGGAGTCATTTGATTGATGTCTTCTTCAGTAGATGGGAAGCTCTACCAGGGCAGGGACTGTGTCAGTCTAATTCATCAGTGTCTCCCCAGACCCCACCTAGCACAGGGGCTGGTGGGTGCTTGATAGACATAGATGGAGGAAAGTTCTAGCAACAGTCTTACTTTTCTCCATTGCCTTGCAGTCACGGCCCCCGTTAATTAAGTAGCATATAAGTAAATGAATCTATTAGCTCTTCCTCCCATGACTTCCCTGTAGGGACGGTCATGAGGCCAGAATGAGCTGGGGTGGGGATGCGCACCACAGCAGTTACACAGAGTTTTGGGTGGTGCAGGTCCTTTATTTCTGTACTTGGGACACTCCACAGATAATGTGGGTTTGAAGCAGGACTTTCTGTCATAAAAGTTTTCCAGGTAGACAGCTTCCCTAGTTTCCCTGGTTGAAGACATGCAGGCATGTGCAGGTCGTAGAATATGTGTGAGCATCACGGTGATCCGTGGTGGTTTTCTGGCATAGTGGCCAACATTTCATTGGAAGAGCCCACCCACTCCCCGCTCATGCCCTACAGTCTCCATTCAAAGGCTGTGCTAGTTCCTTTTCCTTTCAGAACCCATTCAGCTTCTTAGGAAGGAGGGTAGGGAAGAGCCAAGCAGCAATATCACTGAGTAAATAGGAATAATCAAACAGATACTCTCTGGAGAGAGTTTTCTTTCTATGAAGATCTTAATTAATATGAACGCTTTGTCCTGGTGTTCTGAGGCAGACTTTCTGTACCAACCCTGTGTGACTGCTGATCCAGCTCTGCCTAAATCAGATCACTGGGGTCTTTCATCCTTTGGGGAATAAGCTCCTTTGGAGAATCAAGCCAGATCTTGCCTGTTGGGAGATTAAATAAGTTGCCATGTCTTAAAATTTAAAATTAAGTGCATATTAAGTAAATGACAGTGGAAGCCACTGAAGACACCCTAGGCCTGGAAGCATTTCAGTTAGAGAATGTTGCAGGGACTCCACACACATTCCCCTTCTCCACTCCACCCCCCGTCATGCCATCCTGACTTTCCACTCACTGTAAGGTGCTTCAGAAGACCCAAGACTCAGGCTGCCAGAGTGGCTGAGTTGGGTGACTTGGGGGTTGTTTCTCTCCCATTCATGTCTGAGATCCTGAATGGTCCTCTGGGCCATTTCTTGAGTGTTTCATTTCCCAGGCCCGTCAGAGGGAGGCAGTCTTTAGCATTCTCTGACTGTGCTGGTATTACTAGGAAACAACAGTCTTCTCTTAAAAGGCAATTTCAGAAAACAACTGCAACTGAATGACTCAGGAAGAGGAAGGAAAGGGGAATAGGATGAATGAAATGTATGGCCCAGGAGCTTTTGGAGTCTGGAAGAACCAAGGAGGAATAAAGGATGGGTACGTGGCAAGAGGAGACCCATGTTGCAGAGTGTCCATGATCATGCAGTGATCATCCAGCTTGGCTCTGCTGTCACCTGCAGAGAATACACTAATGAAACAAGTGAGTCTTGGGTGAGGGGTGGTATGGAATCATGCTTGGTGGAAGCGTCTTTGGAATCACAGGGTCTTTCATGCTGATCCTTGAGGTGCTGAAAACTTCACAGAACTTCCATCTGGGTTCAAATGGGGACATTTAGAAAGTTCTTCAGATTCACTCCTCTCAATGACTTTTGCCTGAAGACTCCAAGCCCACAATTGCTCTAACCTGAATGAACAGAAAGTATCATCCATGCTGTTTAATTCTCAGTAGCCTCTTGGACTAACCTGAAAGTCACAGCTCCCCCAACCCCCAAAATATAAGTTAAGAAAGAAGCATAAAGGTGATGGAATAAACACTATGGCTTGTCTTTCTTATTTTTAGGGGCTCTTTGAGAGAGGGGGAATCAGGAAGTGTAGGAGTGAGCAAAGTGATTCTGGGTGGAAACCTGAATGGATATGGCAAGGACCAGGGATCCTTTGTCCGGGAGCTGGTAAATCCCTGGGAGCTGCCTGTATTGTCACATTTGCTTGCGAGGACACCTGGCATTGTATCCACCACCGTCAGATCATCTCTAGATCCACAAGAACCAGGATCTTTGGCCAGGACTGAGAGCAACTCACATCTGACAAAAGCCTGTTCACCTCTTAAAAGAAGCCCCTTTTTATTTTCCTAGCAGGAGGGTGTTGGAGGTCATGATTTCTGGGCATGCTAGTGACATTTTGGCATTTCCATTAGCATCCCTGTTCTAGAGAATCCCCATATGCTGTGAAAATTGATCTCAAAACAGTATATCATATATATCACCAGCTGAGGAGGGACGAAAACCCACCAAGAGTGTGATTTGTGGGGGCCCATTGCTTGAGTGTAGAGGGCTCAGCCTCTGAGGTCAGCTTATGTGCCTGAGGGCAACTCACAGCAGGCCCTGCAGGGAGAGCTGAGAGCCTGCCCTGGTCTTGGAGGAGAAAGAGATAGGAAGTGTGCACCAGGAGACATCTGCATGTTCCACCAGTGCCCAGGAGTTGTTGTCAGGTTTGACTTCAGATCCCAAACTGTAGGTGCTCGTTGGCTGCAATCTCACAGCTTTGGCCACAGAGTGATAGCCGTTCTGCAGGCCTCTCCAGAGATCTGTCTTCAGTTGTTGTGAATGACTCCTCATCAGGAAGGGACATCTGGGTAGCACTGCACTGCGTACCACATGAATGAATACTTCCAGGTTGAGAGGAGAAACCAAACCCGCAAAAGCCTATGCCCTGCTCCTAATGCATGTGGATATGAGTGTACACCTAACAATCACACGTATTAAAAGATATGGGAATATACGGGCTCAGAAGCCTGCAACTCATAGGGAATTGGGGATAGTGAGTGGGTGGGTGGCTTGAGAGAGGAGAGTAAGCCAGCGTATTTACTTGAGTTGAAGTTGGTCAGAGTCAGATATTAATGGCGTAGGCTCTGAAAATTATGACTTGCCTGGAGCTCTGGCTCAAGCCCACAGAAGTATTAATAGATTATTTTAAATGTATTTATTTGTTTATTAATTCATTCGGTAAATATTTATTGAACACCCATTCTTACTTAGTAGTATATTAGGCTCTGGGAATACAGTGGTGAGCAAATCAGAACCCATGTCTTCATGAGTTTCATGCCTTCTAGGGAGACACATAAGAAAATAAGCAAGTCATATACAGGATAAATATTGTTATATTGGAGGTATAGGATGTTATTAGAGCACACGTGAGCAGCCTCCAACTTGGATGGAGGCTTCCTGGAGGTGGTGTCATCTAAGCTGTCATCTGAAGGATGAGAAGAAGTTAAGACAATGAAGGAATGGGGGAGAAAGGGAAGAATGCCAGGCTGAGAGTCAACACAGGTAAATGTCCAGAGTAGGGAGAGAGTAAGACAAGTTCATGGAACTGAAAATGGGAGTGGGGAGGAGGGTTAAGATCTGAACTTGGAGAAGTAAATGGGCATTGAATGGTGAAAGGCCCTTGAAAACCATTTTAAGTAGTTTTTGCCTTTCTCTGGGGACAATAGGGAAGTGATGAAAGGATCTTAATCAAGGGAGGGACATCAGGTGATGTCATGGAAAAGTTACTTTGACTACTTGGTTTTGACTCAACTGGAGGGTTTAAGCTGAAGGCAGGGAGATTGGGATAATATTGCCATCATTTAGGCAAAGAACATGGTAGTCTGAACCAGTGTCGCTGTATGAGGGGATGGATAAATAAATGCACAAAAAGATACTAGAAATCTGAAAACATTTGGTAATTGATCTCTTTTGAGAGGTGAGAGAGGAATCTAGGATAATGCCCGCTTTTCTTGCTTGGGCAACTGAGTGATAGTGGAGTTCTTTACTGAAATTAAGAATATAAGAAAAAAGAGCTTTTTATTGTTATTGTTAGGATACTGAACAGTTTTCATATTACAGTAGCAAGGTGTACATGACATCCAAAGGTAGGGTGTGCCTAGGAGGCATGTGGGTATACATATGTATCTGGAATTCAGAAGAGAGAGACCCACTGGATATGTCCATTTTGGAGTTGTCATCAACATATAAATGATCATTGAAGCCTTGGAACTGGGTGAGTTTATATAACAAGAGAATATAGAAAGAGAAGAGAGCTTGGAATAGAATCCAGAGGAACCCCAACATATTCCACCCCTCCAGAACTATCCCAATCCACGATGGAGATTGAGGAGTCGCTGAAAGAAATAGGAGGGACACCAGAAGAGTGTGGTGTCATGGAAGCTAAAGGAAGAGGTTCCAAAAAGAAAAAAGCAGTCAGTTTTAAGTGCTGCTGAGAAGTCCCCTAAGAGGAAGACTAAAAAATGTCTGTTGCTCTTAGTGACATGGGAGTCGCTGGGTATCAAAGTCAAATAGCTTTGGTGTCAGTGGAATGATAGAAGCAGGAGTGGGATTACAGTGGGTTGAGGAGTTAGTGAGCACTTGAGAGGTAGAGGCAACGTGGGTAGGCAGCTCTAGGAGTGGAGGAGGTGGTTAGTTAGACTGATCCAAGCTTAGAATACAGCAGGCTGGTGAAATTGAAGGATCCCAGGCAGGGGAGTTCAGGAATTGGCCAGAAGTCAGTGGGGAGTTGGACGACAGGCCTTGAAGTGTGGGCCAAATATGAAAGAAGTAAGGAAAGGAAAGGCATGCTAGGGAGATTTCTGAAGATCAAATAATGGGTTTGGTGGGAGTAACTGGATGGGAGAATTTAAAAGGTGGGAGTGAGGTTTGAATATAACACTGTAGAGATAGAGCTCTTCTTGGTGATGAAAGACATGGAGTGTTCTCTATAAGCACCTCCTAGAGGGGGCCTAAGTGCAGCTCACGGTACCTGTCTTAGTCTGTTTTGTGCTGCTGTAGCAGAATACCTGAGAGTGGGTAATGTATACAGAACAAAAATGTATTTGGTTCACAGTTTTGAAGGCTAAGTCCAAGATCAGGGTGCCAGCGTCTTACAAGGGCCTTCTTGCTGCACCACTCCATGGTGGAAGGCCAGAGGGCAAGAGAGAGCAGAGCACAAGAGGGGACTAGATTCATTTCTTCCTAAGGAACCCACTCCCTCGAGAACGACATTAATCCACGCGTGAGGGCACAGCCCCCATGACCCAAACACCTCCCATGAGGCCCCACCTCCTAACACTGCTGCATTAAGATCAAGTTTCCAACACAGGAACTTTGGGGGACACATTTAAACCATAGAAGTACCTAAGTTAAAACACCACAGCCCACTGATTTAAATATCTGTACCCCACACCCTTCTTCACCCAGCCCACTGGATCAGTGTTCTAAGCGGCTACTGTTTCTCCATCCCCTAATCATGTGTCACTGTGATAGACATTTTTCATATATTATCTCTAATCCGCTCAGCAACCTTGCATGGTGGGTACTATGACTCTAATACAGAAAGGAAACTAAGACCCAGAGATACTAAGTGATTTGCATATGATTATATAGCTAGTAAATAAATGGAAGAGTCAGAATTTGAACCCAGGTGTGGTCTGACTTCAAAGCCCAGGCTCTTTGCTTTGTACTTCTCAGACTGTAAGCTTCTTGAGGCCAAGAAGTATTTTCTTATCATTGTGTAGCCTCAGGGTTTGATTCCTATACAGAATTGGGACTCAAGAAATTTCAGGTGCATGAGTGAGTCAGTGAGTGAGTAACTTAGTGAGGGGTACATAAAGTAACTCTCTAATGCCGTTCCCCAGGGGAAATAAAGCACCATCACCCAAAGAGAGAAATGAAGAGCATTGGATGGAAGAAAGGAAGAGCAGAAAGATTTGGCCATCAAGCGATGCTGGTGTTGGGTAGCTAGAACAGAGGTGTCTCTCTTCACTACTGTTTCTAACCAGGGTGCTGGACAGCCTGTGGTTGGCCTGAGAGAGTCAGCCCTAAGGCCTCCATCTGCCCCAGCATCAACCCCAGGCTCCAGAGCTGTCAGGCAGCGGCCCAAAAACTCCAGAGGAGGAGCTGAAAGGGGAGGTACCTAAGAAATAAAACCCACATGGGAGGAGAGAACCCCAAACCACGAAGTGACATTCCACTTCACGTTTCCTTTTAGTGTCGGCATCTGAGGCTGGGGTTTCTCTCCAGACCCTCCTTCAGAGTACCCAGGGTTGGCGTGTCTGAACGTATGAGGGTGTTGAGGGGGGGACCACGCTGCCCATGAGGAGCATGCACACCACCTAACATGACCTTGAAGTCCAGCCAGATGCCTGCCAGACAGTCATCTTCCTTCCCTGAAACTGATTTATAGAATCAGGAGAGCAACCTACTTGAAAGGAGGGTAGTTCCAGATGTGGGGGTAATGGGAAATGCTAGTGGGCAATGTGGTCTTTTATTTTATTTTTTTCTTTATCATAATCATATTCCTCTCTCTCCCTCCCCAAATAGCAAGAAGGACAGTATCTTCCTTCCAGGCTTTAAAATCCCTTGCATGCCGCCTGACATTGCCTAAAAGCCTCTCCCTCAGGCCTACGGACCCCCTCTCATTGCTTGCCTATTCAGTAAGCCTATAAATTTACTGTGTCCACCACCATCACCACCAGCTTGTGTGGCAGGGAAGATGGCCTGGTGAGCCCAGTGGACTCCAGCAGGACTGCAGCGAGGTGGATACTGCTTTGTGCAGCAGCCGGGGCAGCGCTGTCCCTGAGGTCTGCAGGAAAGTCCTGGGGCCCAGGAAGACAGTGGCCCATCACCCCCAGTATTGCACATCAGGTGTCCCCCACCTGTGTGCACCGTGCACACCCCCACCGTCCACCTCCTGGGCCCCATGTGCTGGGGGAGGGTGTGGTCAGCAGACAGGGGAGGATGTTATACTGACGGAGCCCCTTAGAACAATAGGAGCTTCACAGGATCACAAAGCCTATCCCCCCTCATGTTACAGATGAGGTACAGATGAGGTACATCAACTGGTACAGTTGAAGTCCAGAGAAATCAAATTCATTTGTGCAATCCTTTATCCATCTATTTGTCCTTCTCTCCATCCAATAAATATTCATTGAACACCTGTCAGAACCAAGAGATACAGTGCTGTATAAGAGAAGTGAGGTCGCAGCTCTCATGCAGCTTTCATTCTGACAGGTGGGGAAGACGGTAAACCTTGAACTTAAAGCAAGTCTCTAAGCCTTGTGGGTGTCAGAGCTGAAGACTAAGGCTGGGCCTCCTGTAGTGTCCTTTGCAAGGCCCCATACTCCCTGCTTCCTGGGAGGCCAAGCATTTAGTTTGGCTCTCCATTGCAGTTGGAGAAGTTTGAGGGAATACATCTCAGTTTGGACTATATACTTCTGGGCAGCAGAAGGGTTCAGGTAGTTTCAGATCAGGATTGGTTTTTAATTTTTTAATTTTGGTAAATTATATGTAATGTAAAATTTGCGTTTTTAACCATTTTAAGAGGACAATTCAGTGGCATTAAATACATTAGCATTGTCACGCAACCATCAACACACTCTGTCTCCAGAACTCTTATCCCATAAAACAGAAACTCTGTACCCATTAAACACCAACTCCCCATTCCTTCCCTGGCCCCTAGACAGGGATTCTTAACTTTTTTGTGCCATTGGCTCCCTGGGCAGTCTGGCAAAACCCCTGAACACTTCCTCAGAATCAGGTCTCTAAATGCAGAAAGTAAAATACATAAGATTGTCATGGAAACTTGAAATACAGATATCAAAATATTTTTTAAAAACCATTTGTAATATAGTAATATGTGTGATTCTTTGTTATCCCATTAACCAATAAGATCAATAAGCTGTGATTGAATAACTACCATATTTTTGCAGGAGTGGCTTGCGTAGATGATATTTTGAGATGACTGCAACATTTCTAGTGCAGTGTGAAAATACCTGTAATGTCTACCGGTGACCAAGTAGTTACCAGTACTGCCCATATGACTGGCTGGTTGCTTATATTCCTAATGGAAGGAGCTACTGAATTTCAGTTGGAGGTTGGTGAAAATAAAGATGTCACTTTTTTCCCCTCTCTGATTTCACCAGTCTCCTGAATTCTATCCCTGGACAGCTTAGGGGTTCCGTGGACTCCAGGTTAAGAAGCCGTGCCTAGACCTGAGCTCACTCCCCTTTTCTGCCTAGAGGGGCAGTGCACAGTGCACGGGGCTGGGAGCGTGCTGATGCGTAGGATGTCTTGAGTGAAGCAGTCCCTTTGCAGGGCATCACAGGAGCCCAGCCAAGGGGAAAAGGTGCCCCCACTCTCCCCAGGCCGCCAGCCTGCTGTCTGAGGTGGGCGGGGCCGGTGCCCCCTAGAAGTGTGCCTTCTGGCAGCTTCCCCCGCCCCCTTCCACCCTCTTGTCCAAGGGCTCAATGCAGAAGGGAGCCATATGGTCCTTTGTGGACACATTTTCCCAAGTACAGTATCTTCCTGGTGTGAATGCAGGGACTGGCGGGCGCCCTGGTGTCAGCTGTCCCTCCCCTTCCCTGGCGCCCCATCCCCCCTAGCCAGCCCAGAGAGTGGCAGGTTGTGGGGAGTCGGGGAGCCCTGCAGAGTCGGGGTGAGTGAGGAGTCTTTCAGTAACACCCACACACACACTCACACAGAAAACTGTTGAAGTCAAATGTCTCAAAGTCAGATCCCTTTTTAGTATGAATTTGCTGTGTCTCATTCTGAGCACTAATTCCAATTTAATTGCAAGTGGCCTGAAGCCTCTTCAATAGGAGTAACAAATGGTTTGATTTTGTAAACTTCATCAGACTGCATTTTAAATGCGACACAGTAGCCCAACTCGAATGCCAATGAAGCACTGGAGTAGCTCTCTGTTTACTAATTATCCGTTTTTACTCCAAGCCACGCTGGCTGGCTTGTCTGATTAAATCGGATTTGTGGGATAGAGAACAGCTAGCAGAGTTTTCTCTATAGTAAACGAGATTGAAACTATGGGCCGCCTGGCTGCACACTGTAAATTATATTTCCTTTTAAAGGGGACGTGTCTCTTTTATTTCTCTGTCATCCCTCCTGCATATTAAACTTTACGGTACAGAAGTATACCCGGCTGCTTCTAAATCCAGCCTCTCACCCTCCACCTGGTAGCCCACTCTCACTTTCTGTGATTTCCGTCTCCCTCTCTGAAGGACTGGAAAGGAAATTGGTAGCTACATTCTCTGCTCCTTTATCTTTTTAATGCTTTTCTTTTCTTCCCCTTTATTCTGGAATTGGCTTTTCATTATTCCATTATTTTCAAAGATACCTGTGATGACATGGATGCTTAGAAACTACATTGAGTTAGCTAAAAGAGAGTTCTGGCAACAGAATTTGCCAGGACCTAACACAGACTGGGTTTTAGCCTTTCGGAAAGATGTGAAGATGGGTGGTGCTGGGCCGGGGCAGGCAGGGGTTGGGCGTGAATTGGTAACGATAGTTTGAATTGTGAAAAAAGAGTCAATTTCTGAAAAATCAAATGTGTTCCTTTGGTCCACCTGGAATGATGAAATCCTTTCCTCTGAACACAGTGAAATCAGAATCACCTGATTTCTACCTGTGGCCCAGCAGAGAAGGCCGTGGGGCAGGTGTTGGAAGGGTGAACGTTGGTAGTCCCGCCCTCTCGGTTGAAGCCCAGGTTGGGGCAGTGGGTGTGTCCTCTTTCTGCTCCCTGGCTGGTTCTGGGTCTGGCGTAGAGCTCCTGGGCTCGATTTATTGTTTATTCCTCTGACCCTAGGAAAACAAAACAACCTCTGCCCTTGGTCCTTCCTGTAATGTGCACATGCATGTGCAACACACACACCCACACACATGCAGGTACATAAAACAAACGCAAGGAGCCCTGAATCAGGTGTAATCAGGCTGTGCGTACATTCTGCTGTCGCTAAGACCAACTCCATGAGCTCGACCTGCCCTGCCCTCATTCTTGGTATCTATGTTTGCGCTGGGAGCTTTTTTATATTTTACTTTGCTTCTGAATGTCCTGCAGAATTAACAGTATCTGTCTGCACTTTTCCCTTTTTGGCTATTGTGTGCCGTACAGTACGGGAAGGCCGCATGGTGTCTCTGATATGGATAGCCTGGTTACCGTGGGAATGAATGGCCACCACACTCTCAGGCCCACAGCCCTCCTTTTAATTGTTGACAGTAAAAAGCGTTTAAATGCTGCTTAATTTGTAATCATCTTCTGGTGGGGGGGCGGGAAGGAGAGGCGCCATTAAAATGTCAGTAAAATGAATACATCCTCTCCTTTTTTGTTATTTTGTTTTGCTTATTTATATGGGGTAGTTTTTCTTTTCATTGCCCAGTGTTTGGGAGATATTTAAATGGCGCTGAAACAATCAGTATTTCGTTTTGTTTTGAATTTCTGTCTCGCCCAACCCCTGCTCCCGTCCCCACTCCATTCTCTCTCCCTGGGCCTTTGTCTTGCCTCTGTCTCTCTCTCTTTTCTGTCTGGGTCTCCTCCTGCCTTCTGCCTCTGCCTCCACCTCCTTATCTCTGGAATACATTGAGGTTTACTGGAAATTTTACATGGGAGCCTAGCTGAGGTTTTTGGGTTTTTTCCCCAGAGAACCGACTCCTGGGCTGCAGTTTCTCTGCAGGGGCCTCAGGATGACTTTGGGAATGTCTGAAACTAGAGAGAGTGACCGTCTATAGAAAGCATCTTTTACACTTGAAGAATACTGGAGATGAAAGAGTCCTGGGGATAACTTATTGTTCAGACAAGGAAATTGGGTCTTACCTTCACGTGGAAGCTCCGTGCCTCCCGTTAAGCTCTGGACACACTGCCAGAATGTAAATGCCTACTATGTGTTGGACACTGTGCTCTTGTAATGAAACTGCTAGATTCAGAGGGTCTGGTTCTCTGACTTGCTCTCTATATGGGCTTTCTTAGGGGTCTTCTCTTATCACTCTGGTGCTGGGGGCTTGGGAGAGAAAGCTCCCCCTCCATATTCCCCACCCCAACTGCCCAGCCCTCACCTGGCACAGAGAGGATTCAGGTACTCTCAGACCCAACTACTCAATAATTGCCTCTGTGAGTGTTCAGCCAGTTCTAGGAGGTCTTAAGCTGCTAACTGGTAGTCCCCTAGAAAAGGGACCTAGAGGTTCTCTCAAGTCCTGTGAAATTTTCCCATCTTCCTAAAAGTCCCCATCTCACAGTGCTGTTTGAGAAAGGTTGAACCTAGATTGGCACCCAGCAGGTGCCCAGTCAATGTTGGATCCTTTCTTTGCCTTGTCTGTGACTGTCCCTCTGTCAGCCTAAGAATGTGGTTCCCTTTTAGTTAAAGGGATTCTCTTTAGCTAAAAGAAGGCTGTCAAGTCTGACTTTGAAAGAGAAAATGCTGATGTCCATCTCAGTGGGAGAAAGGACCATTCAACCTGCCAGCACCCTCTTCAATAGAATTGTTGAATATTAGACTGGAGAAAAACCCTTTAAGGATCACTTATATCCCTCTTCATTTTACTGATGAGGAAACTGAGGCCCAGAAAGGTCTAGTAACCCACCCAGGAGTGCACAGCGAGTTAGTCACTGAGCCAGGACTTGAGGCCAGGTTTTCTACTCTTTTGTTCCTATTCAGTTGGGAGTCTGCAGTAAAAAGCCATGTGAGGGCAAGAGGATGGCTGGGATGTGAAGATCCTGGCCTGCCCTTTCATGCTCCGTCCCGATGTTCCCCCACCCGCTTTGGGGCTTCTTTTCCTGGAAGCCTCTAAGATCAGCTGAATTCAAGACCAAGGGACCCATATTTCTTGCAGTGCTCATGCAACCTTGCAGAGGGTTACAGGCAGAATACATGCCAGGGAATGGACTTAGGAAGAAACTGATTGTAGCTTTTGGTTTATTTGCTACCCACCTACCCCCAAATGCAGGAAGTAGGGAGCCCTTTGGCTTTAGGAACCCTGAGAGTAAACAGGTGCCTGTCTCTCTCCTTTGAACTTTATTTCTACAGAACAAGCAGTGTAGAGAAACCGAGGAAAACAGTTCTCTGCATCTTGGGAGAAGTTGTTGAGCACGGGGCCGTCAAGTCGGCACCCTGCCTACTTGCTCCATCCCACAGTCCATCATTCTCCCAGCCTGATCCCATCTCAGAGGCATCTCTCTGCCAGAATGGGCAGTCCCTGAGAGAGGCTTCCACATCAGATGCCCCACCCGGGGTTGGGCTGGGTTGAGTTGGGCTGGGCTAGGCTAGGCTTGCTCTGCAGAGCTGGGCTAGGTTAGGCTACTGCAAGCTGCCCTTCTCTTCTCTGGGTTGTTGAAGTTGGTCCGATTTTTCAATCGTGGGCCAATTAGTTTCACAAATGGGGGCCCCCGTGGTGCCAGGGCACATTTGTTCCGGGCCTGCGCACTGGCCAGGCCCCATTGTTCTGCCTCCCACCCCCGTGTGGGCCCATTGTCCTCGCCCCCAGCGGGTGCTGCTTACTGCTGATTTATACGGGCAGGCGTCCTGCGGGCTCCAGGCTTCTCTGCCACAGCTGGCGGAGGTGCTTAAGGCCTTGGACCCCATGACCTTTGCCCTAGTCCTGCTGTCATTTTGAAAGTTACAGACCAGAGGGCTGCATACCTCTCCGGATTTACTTTCCACCCCAACTCATCCCCCCTCTCCACTGCACACGCGCGTGTGCGCGCGCACACACACACACACACTCCTTTTCCTTCTTCCTCTGCTTGCTCTTGGAGAAGTTTTAATTCATTCTGGAATGTCTGGAAGGGTCCAGCCACTGGACTGGAAACCAAGAAGAAGGAGCTGCTGGGGCAGGTGGGAGGTACCAGCCGAGGATATTAGTCTCTGCTAATGTGCTTGGAAGCAGCTACTTCCCGGAACATGGTTTTTAATCCTCGGATTCATTAGTTCCATATCTGATGCTGGGAGGAAGGGAGGAGGATGTTGCCGTCGGTGTGGCACTGCCAGGGAACCAGGACTTAATTTGTCATCTTGCAACTTAGCATGCACCCTTCCTGCCAGAGGCCCCTGCACCCTAGAAAGGGCAACGCAGCATAGGAGGTAGATTGAATGTGAAGGTGGTTTTGTAGCCCAGTACGAAAATGCAGATCTTGTCCCCTCTTAACCCATTTATTCTCTCTCTTCTTGCAAACCAAATTTCTCTCCTCCTTTTTTTTTTTTAAACCTCCTTCCCTTTTTTTATCCACCCCTTTTCTTGTCCCCCTCCCTCATTTTCTCCCCCTCTTGGGCTGGTTTGTTGGAGTGATTGACAAAATTAGTAAATCCATTCATGTTACTTTTATTGTGCAGGTCTCAATAAATCCCCCATGTCCAGGGCGCACCTTAATGAGCTAGTGAGCTGACAAATTTGTTTACTGTAGCTGGAGGTGCCGAGTAATGAAATGCACTTGTGTCTGCAGCTCACTGCTAAACAAATACATGGTTTTCCGGGAGCCAGCTCTGCTAGCTGCTGCTGCCTGAGGACGCAGCCACATTCCCCAAGAGACTGAAAGTTGTATGTGTGCATATGTTTTGAAAAATGTAATCACTCTCCCATCCATTGCTTAGTTTTAAAACAAATCTGAATCAGCTGCTCAAACTCCTCCCCTTTTTTGTTATGCAATGAAGATGCTTTTGCTCCCTTGACTGACAGTATTGAAACCATAACATTCCCCTTTTCTCTCGTGGAAATGGAATGTCATACATATGTATAGATGCCTTCCATGATTCTACGCAGATAAGAAAGGAAGGAAAAAGGGGCAGAGAGGGCTGGATAAAGAGACCTAAAATTGACAAGGATGAAATTGACAAGTGATGCTAAGGTTTTTGGCTCTTGGCTTGGTTTGGGAAGATGTAACTGAGCGCCTCAGCAGTGGGTGACTCTATATGCAGGAGACAAACACCAATGCATGAGCTCAAAGCTAGTTGAGTTTGAGACAAGTCTTCGAAGATGGTATCTTAGTGTATTCTACCCCAGTAAAAGGAACTGGGGAACTTGTCTCCCACTCACCAGCAGCTGATTGGAGTTTCCAGGGTTCGGTGGGCTGATTTGGTCTTCATTGCCCACATAGCTAGCCTTCTGAGGAACACCAGGAGTGCAGTAGTGCATCCCTAATGATCCTGAAACTCATGCCCAAGAGGAAAACCAGAGAACTAAAGAGAGGGTTCTTGGCCATTTGTCCAGTAGATTCCTTGAAAAGGAGCTGAGCCCTAAATGATAGCACAAGGGAAGTCAAAATGGAGGAGCCACTCAGATTCAAGGGCTGGACTTTGTTCCTTTCTGTCTATTCCTGGACTTTGTTCCTTTCTGTCTATTCCTCACCCCACCCCAGCCTTCTCCATCCTCTTAAGATGCAGACAGAGCCTTCCTGCCTTGGGTGGGAGTCAGCCTGGTGCTGCTTGTCTCTGCCTCTCTTTCTCTCTTGCAGAGTGGATGGTGCAGCCCTGCTACCTTTTTCAGCAGCAACCTGGGGGCAAAGGGAGGAGAAGATGGGTGAAAGGAAAAGGCGTCAGTTTATGTGATGGTTTGAGTGTGTGGTCACGAAGGTTGCCCATGCTGGAGATGGTGTCTTAGGAAAGAGTAATCCCCCACGATGTCAGAGAGAGCAGAAAGACATATCTGAAGGATTTGGGGGCTGGGGGTGGAGGGAGGGGGAAGTTTCTAGTTTAAATCAAGATTTTCACACCCTCCTAAATTTGATATTTTCTTTCTGTGGGGAGAAGAAGCTTTCGGGGTGGCAGGGGAGGCAGTCCTTCCTTTGTCGGGTGAGGTTGGGTACGATTGGACGTGAGAAGCCCCTCCGGGGTACATGTACATGCACAAGCACACACGGGCATGCACACACCCCAGCACATGCACACACAGCAGTCCCAGCCTGCTTACCAAAAAAAGCTGGAGTATATTTAGATCCCTCTGCTCCTTTGATTAAGAAACTGCTTATAGCAGGAGATAACAAGAGCTTTGCTCCAAGAAGGTGTAGCACCTGAACATCTTCTCCAGCTGTGTACCCCTCTGATCCTCTTCCTTCCCGTCTATTAAAGAGATAATTGGTATGGAAATGGCACAGGTGTAAACATGAGGGGTTTTGTGTTTCATAATTTCAGACCCCATCATCACCTGGGTGAAATACCCTAGGTCTGTGTCACCCCTTCTGCCTACTGTTCCACCCTGACCTGGCTTTCTCCCTTCCTTCCTTTCTCCCTTCCTTCCTTCCTTGCTTTCTTTCTTTTTTTCTTTCTTTCTTTCTTTCTTTCTTTCTTTCTTTCTTTCTTTCTTTCTTTCTTTCTTTCTCTCTCTCTTTCTTTTTTTCTTTCTTTCCTTTCCTTTTCTTTTCTTTCTTTCTTTCTCTCTCTTTCCTTTCCTTTCCTTTTCTTTCTTTCTTTTTCTTTTTCTTTCCTTCTTTCCTTCCTTCCTTTTTTTTTTTTTTTTTTTTTTTTTTGCTAAAATTAAGCTTGTTTTAAATTGGAAGACTTTGAGTCATACATGACCTATAGTCAAAACTGGCTGTGTCGCCACTTGGGGGTCTGGTGTGGGTCACCTTCCCTGGAGATACAATTGATGCAAATGTGGCCCCAGATATTTGCATGGACCCTGCCCATATTACTAAGAGTCATGCTCCTTCTCCTTGAGTCTTGATAGCGTCATCCTTTCTACATGCATCCCCTTTTCCTACTTCAGATTCCCTTTGAGAAGATACCCTGGGAGTCCAGGCTAAGACTGAGTCCCATTCATTCTTCAGAAGAGCAGAGGTGCTAATTCCTTGACCTGAAAAATTATTTCCTTGGGTCAAAGCTGACTTATATATCTGATTTACATTGAAATGTACAGATTGATAGAAAACAATACATTTGTAGGATTTACATGGTCAAAAACATTTGTCAGTTACATCATAACAGGGCTATGAAGTTAGGGTTGGAAAGGGCAGGTTAGTTATGAATTCTCTTTCCTAGATGAAGAAGCCAAGGTTAAGGACAACAGCTACCTGGACTAGGATCACAAATCCAAGAAGGGCTGCACCTCTGGGCCAGAATTGGGATCTTTGGACTGTTTCACTGTATAATATGGCAAAACTGATCCTTCTATGGTCTGGGTCTTTGCTTCTGAGCAACAGCTCAGACATGGAGTAAGAACGAAGGAGTCCTGTCCAGCCAACCAGACAGACACAGGGGGCCTCAGTGAGATCCGCTGTCTGTGGGACACTTGTCATTACGGATTTCCAAGGAGAGTCTTGTTGGATGCTCTTAGTGGTAGTTTCATTTGTGGACTGTGGTCTGAACTTTCCTCATCCCTAGCCCTCTGTCTGTACCATGACTCTCCTCATACCTCCTCCCCTACCCTTTGTGATTGTCTCACAACCCCTTATTTATTTTCTAATTCAACATGCAGTTATTAAGTGCCTACTCTATATCAGGCCGTGTGCTGTGTGTTGGGGAATATAAAGATAAATACAATAGTTCCTTCTTTGTAGGCTTATAATCTATTAGGCAGAGCTGAAAATCCAAAATAAATGCAATACAGGGCTTTACGTGATATAACAGTGAGAGCTCAGAGGAAGATGGTGTTGTTGGCACTGAATCCTAAGTGGTGTAACTCCTCAAAGATGCCTTCTCTAGGGTCAGATTCCCAGAAAGTAGCAGCCCACAGACAACAAAACAGCTCAGGCATGTGTATTGTGCAGGGCTGCCATGACTCATGATCCGGGTTGTTCAGTGCACAAGGGTACCCAGCTGAGGAGGGAAGAGCCCAAAACCCTGCCCTCTCTGTACTCACCATAAATATGCAGCCAGGTATGTGGGGCTGCCCAGAGGAGGAGACATGACTTTCTAATTCAGATGAAGGTGTTGTTTGGCTGGCATTGGCTCTGTGACCGCATTATAAAGATTTTTTGTGTGGATGGATATCTCATTCGATGTTCTCGATAACCACAATATGGCAGATAAGGAGCAAATGGATCTGGTGAAAAAAATGACTTGCTCAGGGCCACAAGGCGAGTATGTGGGAGAGCTGGGACCCCTGTGCTGCTTTTCCTTCCCCTGAGTCATGCGGACCATCTGACTTCTGAGGGTCTCGTTTATTTATCCAGTCAGAGCACCTCCCCTCTCCCCAGTGGTACCAGGCCTGACGTCTCTCCATAGCAGAGGATGGAACCCAGGCGTTGAAGGGAGCAGAGCGTTCCAGTGCTGCCAGGCACCCCCCGTCCCGCCGCACATCTCACTGCAGCTAATGAATTGCTAATACAATTTTCTAGATAATTTTATTTCCATAGTCCCACATTTTAATGTGTTTCCAAAAGCTAGCATTTATTTGCTTAATTTCCCAGTGTAATAGAATCTGCCCTGACTCATCATACATGCGAACAATCAGCTAGGCTGAAACGCCAGCAAATTGTTTAATAACTCACATCTAGTCTCTAGATTTTTAACTCGCATGCACCAATAGCTTTTCTTGTGTCTCATCCACATCTCCCCCGCCCTTTTCAATTTTTTAAAAATACTTTTCTATCATCATAGCTGTTAGTCTCTAAGCAGAAAAATGGGGAAAGTGGATGCTGAGTCTCAGAGGCTCCCCTTTCTTCCCCTGGGAGCCTTGGTTGGTGGATACGTGGCCAAGGAGCACCCCTGCACCTTGTGGAATGTCCCAGGAAGGGGAGAGAGACCACTGTAGGGACATCATAGCGTTTCCTTTCCAGGTGGTGACCGTATAACTTCCAGCCTGTTGGCCAGGTGTGGAACTGGCCATCTGGGATTTTGTGCATGCCGCTCCTCCCTTGCTATCCCACCTTTCTAGGATTTTCTCTCTCCCTTTGCCCTGGCAGCCTCTGCCCTGGTCTGGTCCCTACCCTCCTCCAGTGGTCCATCAGCCCTCTCGCTGCTTCTAACCACTTGCTGCTGCTGTTGGTCCCCATGTGTGCCCAGAGTCACTGGCTTCAAACCCAGGTCGGACTGTGCTAGCACCACTCGTCTTAGTCAATTCAGGCTGCTATAACAAACTGCCACGGACTGGGTGGCTTATACACAGCAGACATGCATTTCTCACAGCTCTAGAGGCTAGGAAGTCTGTGATCAGGGTGCCAGCATGTTCGGGTTCCGGTGAGGGTCCTCCTCCTGGTTGCAGACTGCTGATTTCTCTCTGTCCTCACATGGTGGAAGGGGCTAGCTAGCTCTCTGGGCCCTCTTTTACAAGGACACTCATTCCATTTTAATTACCTAATTATCTCCCCCAGGCCCCACTTCCTAATACCATCACCTTAGGGGTTAGGATTTTAAAAAAGGAATCAGAGGGGGACCCAGACATTAGGATCATAGCAACCCTCGGTCCTTTCATCGCACTGCATTGCCTGTAGAATAAAGTCCAACCTGTCCTGCCTGGCATGTGCAGCCCTCTGATCTGACTCCCATCACCCTCCCAGCTTGTCTCCATCCCCAGGGCCTGACCTTGGCCCCATCTGCTCTGACATTTGCCAGTGGTGTCTCTCTCCTTAGCGTGGCACATGTGTCCCAACTTCTTGTCCTTTGCTTCTCAGATACTCAACTTTTAAAAGCCTAACTCAAAATCTCAGAAGCTCTTGGAGTCGCCTTGCCTTACCCTCTGGGTGGTTGTTAACTCGGCATCTCCCACTAGTCTGGGACCCAGTTTCTCTGCTCAGCCTCAGCCTGCCCCTGGTCACCTAGCACAGTGCCTGCACTTGGTAGTGGCTCAGTGAGTTGGCTGAATGGACATGAAGTGGGTTCAGGCCACCCTGAGAAGTGGGACAGCATAGTGGGGCAGCATCGAGGGGCCTTGGGAAGACCAAGGGGGAAGAGTGCCGTGGTCTGCCTTGCTGGGTGGTATTGACCCTCAGAGCACCTGTGGGTCTGGCTGTATAGGCTGAGATGTCCCACTGGGAATGCCATTGACGTTCCCTCTGCCCAGGTTCCTTCCATGCGGGGGAATCTCAGAGGATGCATAAGGAGAAGCCTTGGCTCTTAAAGGGCATGGCTGGCCCCCAAAGCCTACTCAATCCTACTGATTTAAGGTAGCTGTTTGAACACCTGGCTTAATTTGGGCTCTCTGCGGGGTGGGGGTTAAGGGCAGAGAGGGGGTAGATGCTGGGGACCCTCAAGTTGAAGGAGTGGGGGCCACTGGGCACAGAACGCATTGCAGATGCACTGTGCTCCTATGTATGTAGGCCAAGCAGGGAGGGACGTTGAAGACTCACTGTCAACCCTTGGCATTGCTTCTGTCCGGAAAGATACATCTCTCATTATGAACCCCTCCAGCAAGTGGAGCTGAATACCTTACTCAACATTTCTGAGAGACGTTGGTGGCTCCCAGTGGGATTGGAAGGCCTCAGATAGCTATGCCTTGTGACCCAGCCCTAGCATCCGCCCACTCCTGGCCAGGGGTTCTCTAGCCGTTGCTGGAGCTGTACTAGAGGCAGGAGTCCTCTGTACTGTCCTTACTGGGTCTCTTCCAGGGTAAGCCCAGACAGGCAGGCAGTCAGCTCCAGAGGCAGCATTGAGCCCAGCCCCGTGGTTTCTGAAAGACAAACCGAGATATTTTCAGATCCCAACTCCGCCTCTTTCTGTGTGATCTTAGGCAAGTTATTTAATCTCTGTTTTACACTAGTAAAAAGGGTGATAAGAATGCCTGCCTTGTAGGATTGCAGGTTTTAAATGAACTGACAACATAGATAAAGCACCTAGCATAACGCCTAGTTTTGCTCCCCTTCCTTCCTGCTTTTTGTTGGCGAGGAGCAAAATCCAGTGCTGGCTGCTATTCTCCTTCCCTGCTCAGCCTTCCTGACTGCTGGTGAGATGGGGCGTGGCTCCAGGTGCTTAGACTTCAGTGTCTGCAAAGGGAAGGGATATCAGTGTGGGTGTGAGGGGCACAGAAGTGTGGGGGACAGTGAGAGGTGGGCCTTGCCTGCCTACTAGTCCATCCTAACCCAGCCATGAGTGGGAAGGAGGTGGTGAGGAGCAGACCTCTCACTTGCTATCTCCATCGATGGCCAGGAAGGCAGGGAGGTTCTTCGTGCCATCCCTTCTCTTCCCCCTACCTTCTACCAGACACTTCCCGATTCCACGCTGAGCAGCCCGTGGCTTCCAGCAGCCAAAGCTTTGCCCCTCCCCCCACCCACTCTGGACTGGACTGACAGATGCTAGGCCTACTTACGTTTCCTGCTTGTGCCTCCCCACACAGGGGACAGCGGTGTGGGGCCAAATGCAGGTGATATTGCCCAGGCACCAGCACAGAGACATACAGGGATGGGCCTAGCCGGGGAGCTCCTGTGCTTAGGAAAACAGAGCCCAAAAGGGTGGGCACTGAGCTGCCAGTTAGGACTCAGACACAAGGTCAGATACTTCCTCCTGTGGTGCTGCAGCTGGAAATTTCCAGCTCTGTGGAGCCATGGCTCCAGAGCAGTGTCAGAAAGGGATTGGTAACAACCAGAAAATGGCAGCCTGTATGTGTGGGGTACTTTGGGGGTGAACAGCCAGTTAGAATTAAATGAAAATCTCACATCACTCGCTAGCTTTCAATCCTTTGACAGTTGCCCATCGGATTTAGGATGGAACCTAAAGCTCTTTACATGGTTTGCAAGACCCTGCATGGCCTGGCCCTTGGCTTTCCCTTTAGCCTCCTCTTCTTCTTCCCCAGCTGCACTGCACCGTTCCTCTGTCTGATCCTCCCACCGGCCATGTTTCCTCTTGGCCCAGCGTGTTCACAGACACTATTCCATCTTTCGGATTCCGCTGTTCACCTGGTGTTCTGGGTAACGTCGGTCATGAGAGCAGGGACTTTGCATGGTCTTCCGTGGTTATATCCCCAGTGCCAAAAAGACAGCCTTACTTGTAGAAGCACCAAATAATACTTGTTGAGTGAAGGGACCTAAGATTCATGCTTTAGTTAGTGGAGAAGTAGTTAAAAAAAAAAATACAGGATCTGTAGCTAGTCTTGGGAAAGCATTACAATCTAGGGTGCGTGGGTGTGAATCCCAGCCCTGCCACTTATGAACACTATGGCAGGAGTCCCCAACCCCCGGGCCATGGTCTGTGAGGAGCTGGGCTGCACAGCAGGAGGCGAGTGAGTGAAGCTGAGCTCCGCCTCCTGTCATATTAGTGGTGACATTAGATTCTCACAGGAGCATGAACGCTATTGGGAACTGCATTCAAGGGATCCAGGTTTCTCACTCCTTATGAGAGTCTAATGATAAATGTAATGTGCTTGAATCATCCCAAAACCATCCCCCCACCATACATCGAAAAATTGCCTTCCACGAAACCAGTCCCTTGTGCCAAAAATGTTGGGGACTGCTGCTCTGTGGGATTTTGGCCAAAGTACTGAATCTCTGTGTGCCTCAGTCTCCTTGTCTAAGGGGTGAGGATAACAGAGGCTAGCTTTTTGAGTTTTGGATTTATATTAGTTACGTTAGAACAACGGCTGGCCCATAGTATCTTTGTTATTGTTTTTCTCGCGGGGTCTACCTTGCCTCCCCCACTTTTTGCCCCGGACTCTGTGAAGTCCATCTGGTATATGCTGTCTTAGTACCTTGCCGCCTTTTACATACCACCCGACACAGTTGCACATTACCCTTGCTGTTGCAATGTATTTGATCAACGTCTATCCTTTAGCTTTAGCTTCCAGAGCTCAGGAACCACGTCGATTTTGCCCATCACTGGGGCCACATACTGGGTGCTCAGTGTTGCATAGCCTGGGCCAACTCTGGATTTGCCGCTGAGCATGGGGATTTGGAGGTGTGAGTCCCGACACTGGCTCTCACTCCAGATGGGTAAAGAATGCACTTTGTGTTCCCACCTTTCTGAGGCACCCCCTCTCCTGTCTCCCACAGGCACTGACATGGCCGTCTTCTGTCTGCTGTGCGGGAAGCGCTTCCAGGCGCAGAGCGCACTGCAGCAGCACATGGAGGTCCACGCGGGCGTGCGCAGCTACATCTGCAGTGAGTGCAACCGCACCTTCCCCAGCCACACGGCCCTCAAACGCCACCTGCGCTCACATACAGGTAGGTCAGTCCAGCTGATGGGTGGATCTGGGTCTCTGGGAGCCAGTGTCTATATTTACCTCCAAGGACGTAAAGTGGAGGTGGTGGGCTGAGTCAGCCCTCAGTCCTTCTGCTCAAGGCTTGGACATGTAGAGGCTGCCCGTCGTGCAGGTAAATGTGGACAGTTCTCCCAGTCCCCTCCTGTGGACCATCGGTTCAAAGTCTTTCCGTGTTCAACACAGGATGCTCATTAAAAAGGCAGGCTCTTGGGTCCCACTCTCAGAAACTTTTATTCCATGGGGCCAGGGTGGGGTCCCAGATTCAGCATTATTAATACGTATTCCCTAAGGGATTCTCATGTATGTAGACCCAAAATGAATTTTGAGAAAAACTGACCTGCTGGGTCTCTTAACATTGTCTGCCCTGCCTCCCACCACTCTTGATGCCCCCGCCGCTCCATCCATACACATTTCTGAAGTCAGCTTCGGGCTTCTGAGGGCAAGTTGAAGAAGTGATCCTACTTTCCCCACAGTAACGAAGGCCTGTACTTGGACCTTAACCCTGTTTAAGGAAGACAAGGAGGGCATTTAAATGATGAGCAATGAAATATGGCTGCTCAGCCAGTTCCAGGTGATGGGACAAGGGAGGGGTTATGAGGTAAGGAGGCTGGGCCAGGTGCTGAGGGGCTGGCCATTCCCTGCCATCAGCCTCTAGGGCTTCAGGGATGGGGACACTTGGTCTCTGATGGCCAAGAGGCATTTGCTTTCCTGCAGCAGCCCCCAGTCTTCCCTAACAGGGGAGTGGATGGCTTAAGTTCCTTATTTTCTCTATGACAAAACTGGGGCTCTGCTGAAACTACCTGGTTAAAGGAATGCCCATTTCTGAGTCTGCCTTTGTGTGCTGTGTTTGTAGGGAGGGTTGGGGTCAGGTCTCTATCTGGGTATGTAACAGAGCATATACTAGTAAAAACCTCTGCATGCCATGTAAAGGAACAGTAGGCCCTCTCCTCATTTTGAGAGTCTTGTCACAGCTCAGAGATTGAGTATGCAGACCAGGTCTTGCATGGGTGGCAGGCTCTGCCGAATAAGGGAAGAGCTTTACTTCTCATGGACTGAGCTGGCCTAGCCAGCCAGCAGCAGGTATCCTCATTAAGGAGCCTTCCTGGCTCTCACTTCTGGTTGCCATTTTGTTCAGGGGAGCACATTGCCTTAGCATCACCAGATTTGCACAGAACAACTTAAAATTTCTGGGACAGGACGGAGGTAGGGCCCAGAGGGGGGGCTCAATAAGAAGGGCCCAGGAGGGTGGATGTTGGCAAGGACTTTCTCTACAGCAACTGCGTAAGCGTCTCCCCTGCAGCTATACACACCTTCCTATGAACGCCTCCCTCAACAGGTCCCCAGGTTCATTCGGTCTTATGAAAGATGGCTAGATACCTTTCAGCCACTTCTGAGCATGCCGCTGGGTCCAATCAGTTGGCTTCATGTGACTTGAATGATCTCAGTCCTGCTAAATCCACCCAGGATATGCCCTGCTTTGACCATGCCACCTTCTCAGAGCTCAGATATGAAAATGTCACATGCTCTTGTGTCAGTCATAGCTCAGATCCACAGGGAAGGGCTGTTTCCAGAGTTAGGGAGAAGCCCTTGCTTATTCTAGGAAACACGGAGCATGTGTGCTGCCTATGCACACGCAGAGAAACACCCATCAATTTTCACACCAGCGAGGCACTGTGCACACAAACCATATACAGGCTGTGCACACCCCACACACAATGCCTTATTAATATTCCGTTGTTCTTGGCGCATTTGCTGCTGGGGCCGGGTGTTTAGCATCAGCAGCTGTGTTTGGTAGGTTAGTCCAGCCGTGCTCTTGGCATTGATGGATCCCTGATTCACACGGCTCATCATATAATAAACCTCAGCTGTGCTGAAGGGAGGGGCCGGGAGGGAGGGGCCTGAGGAGCCAGCAGGATGGGGCTGGGGTGGGGAGGACGACAGACACTGGGCTTGGCCAGTGCCAAAGAAAGCACCAAGTAAGGACAGATTGGCGGCGGTGGCGAGGGGGATGGAGAGGGGGTCACAGGTGCACTGGGCAGGCTGGAGGGGGCTCTAATTAGTCTCGTTTGTCCTGCACTTAATGTCAAGCTCATTAAAGAGGCTACAGAGTTAATCAACATACCACAAATTGGATTTTGAGTTCTGCAGCCAGTTTTGTGTACATTATGGCCACACTGACACAATCAGCTCTCAGGGTGAGGATTTCACGCCAGGTGCGCACCGTGCTTCCAAATCGGGATGGGGATACGTGTGTGTTAGTGACTTTCTTTTTTTGTTGTTGTTGTTGTTTGTTTTTCCTTTTAAGTTCTTTTTATTCTTTTCCCTGGGCAGACTCAAGAATTTCCTATTTAAACTCATTTAACATGTGCTCCACTTCATAATTAAATTCATAAAAATCGGATCAAACGAACTCCTCTGTCTTAACCCTTTGTTTTTTAAATTGTTAGGGACCCCTCTGGAGGGGAAAGGCACAGGCAGCCGCCCCCCGCCCCCCAACCGCCGTCTTCCCCCCCGCCTGGCTGGGTGGCTGCCGATGTACGTTTTAATTACCGGCTCCGGCTGAAGTCTCACGTGGCCTTGGCTTTATTTATTTATTTATACCTTAATGAGGATACTGAATCTTTGATTAAAGTCGTAATCGTTGCCGATTCAGTAAGGAGGGGGAGTTGGATGTCAGACCAGATGGGGCTGTGAGTGCAGATGCACAGAGAGAGTGGGTTCGGGTGCACACACACAGACTGGCCCTTACTGTGTTAGACACACAACTAATTAGTACCAGGGTCTGCACAGCCCTCCACTCCCTTGAGTTTGATGGGGCTGGGGGCCAGGCGGTTCCCATGGCTCTGACAGTGAGGATAGGCAGGTAGCAATTTCCCCAGCTGAGAACCCTGGGCCTTGGCCCATCCCCGGATCTGCAGGTGAGGGCCTCGCTGGCTGAGCCTCTGAGCCAGCGCAACACCCCATAGATTGGGGTGAACTGGTATCAAGGCGCGATGCCACTCTTTGAGCTTCTCCCATCTGATTCCTTGATGGAAGTGCCCCTCGCATGGCATGGGTGCTTCTTGCAAATCTTCCACCCATGAGAAAGTCACTGATCAGAGCCCAGCATCCGCTCCCACAGAGCCCTAAAAACCCCTCAGAGCCATCGGAACAGATGAGAATTTATGTGGGTACAGGGGCCTAACTTTGGGAGGGGGCAGCTTTGGTTAGTGGCCCGAGGAGGGGAGAGAGAGGAGAGAGTAAAATATCATTTTAAAAAGGAAGTGAAGGCACAGGCATGCGAGTCTATAACGAGAAGGACAATTTATGCCCAGGCACGAGTGCAGTTTGACATGGGGATAATGAAAAAACGTAGGTCATTGTGGATGACTTAAACCTTCAGCAGCTGAAGAAAATGTATGAAATGCAGAGGACATTACACGGTTGGCAGCCCCGCACATCTGCAAAGGGACAAGTGAAATACAGTGGGCCATTCTTTACCATAAACTGTGGTTGTTGGAGATGCAGCCCAGAGAAATTGTAATTACAGTGACAAGACGAATCAGCGATATTTAAATATTCATGAACAAAGTCTGGGGTGATCAATCTATCTTTATTGTCTGTGCCTTCACTCCTGTAATAAATAAGTAGCTGGAGTCCTCACCTTTCATCCCCCAAGCCCCCCACTTTGGGTATGAAAGGCAAGATGGTTATTCTGCACACCCCAACCTCTCATGCTCTGGAGATTTAAGAGTGGGATCCTCAAAAAAGAAAAGGCAGTTCTCTCCAAGTTTCATAGACCCACGATTTCCTGAGTCTGTTCTGGATCCTCCCTGTGCGACGCACTGAGGCTACGAGAATGGGTGAGGCTTGCTTCTTATCCTGGTGGTGCTTCCATGCTGGAGGTATGATGGGCAAGCCAGTAGATACAGCACAGTGTGTCAGCAAGCTGACAAATATATGGTACCCTGACTCTAGAGCCAGACCTGAATCCCAACTCAGCTCCTTACTTGCTATTTCACCTTGGGGATGTACAAACCTGAATCCCAACTCAGCTCCTTACTTGCTATTTCACCTTGGGGATGATGTGGAAGCATCTCATTTTTTCTCAACTATAAAATGAGAACAATATCTTTCTTTAAGGTTGTTGCCATGATCATCTGATGCGATCACATCACACATCTGAGTGCTCAGGAAATGTAGCCCATTTTAATGTGAAAGTTCCATAAAAATGATACCACACTAATAAAAGAACAAAATTCTGGGCATTTCTTCTCTTTGGGGACACAGCAGAAAGTGTGATTCATTCTGCCTTGGGAACTAAAGGGAAGTGTCCACACGGGGGTATCATATGAGCTGGGCTTTGAAGGATGATTAGGAGTTCACCAGGGAGAAAAGAAGAAATCGAGCAGAGGAAACAGCTATGTAAGACTGTGGAGGAAGGAAACTGGGGACTGTAGAAGATGTTTGGGGGACAATATGAAGTTCCCCAAATTGGAGAGATTTCTTTGAAGGTTGGGGAGTCAGGGCTGGAGTGACTTTCACCCTTAACCTAAAGGAAGGAGAGACGAGGTCATCTGAGAAGCAAGATGGTGAGGTCTATGTATCCACAAGGGGGCTTGCTTTCTGGGGACTGCTGTCCATCCCTGAAGCAAATGGGCTCTCTTTTCCCAGGGGTGGCCCTTGCCCCACAGATGATCATGGGGCCACAGTAAAGTATGGTCATGTGTGAAGACAGGTATTGCTTGTTTATTCAATGGAGGCGTGGCCGTGGATCCTTAAGGTGTCTTTGGAGGTGGTGAATACAGGCCGTCTCATCCCTCTCATGCACTGAATGTTCCTACTGTCCCCTGAAGAGGGGGCAAGGATAGGCAAAGGCCTGATCCAGCCCCTTGTCTCCACAGGTGACCACCCCTACGAGTGTGAGTTCTGTGGCAGCTGCTTCCGGGATGAGAGCACACTCAAGAGCCACAAACGCATCCACACGGGTGAGAAACCCTACGAGTGCAATGGCTGTGGCAAGAAGTTCAGCCTCAAGCATCAGCTGGAGACGCACTATAGGGTGCACACAGGTACCGAAGGCCAGGGAGGGGCCTGAGCTGGCTCCGGGACCTGGGCGGAGGTGGGAAGCAGATGGTCTGCTGGAGAAGCCTAAGTGAGGATGATCCCAGGCTGAATCAAAGAGTAGAAGAGGTTCTATTAAGGGCTGGTATGGTGGCCTGAGGGCCACCACACCCCAGTCAAGGCGGCCTGAGGGCCACCAGTCAAGGCCAAGGCAGACATTACTAATCAATCCCAGCACACTTTCCAGTGAGGCAGCTATACCAATAGTTGAGAGGTGACATGCAAAATGATGTCTGTATATGAGTCCTGAATTAGGGGTAAGTTGGTCCAATTAGCTGAAAGTGAAGGTTAGGGTAATTTCATGTTACTCAAGGGTTAGAGTAAGAATTACGATGCATTGAATTAGGTTGTTATGAAGGTTGGGAAATTGTAAAGTTAGATTGTGTTTGGCTCTGAGATTAGAAGAGCAGATATATTTAATAATCCCTGTATGCATATGATGTTTTACCATTTCAGAGTGCCTTCACATTTTTTTTTTAGACGGAGTTTCACTCTTATTGGCCAGGCTGGAGTGCAATGGCACGATCTCAGCTCACTGCAATCTCTGCCTCCCAGGTTCAAGCGATTCTCCTGCCTCAGCCTCCCAGTTACCTGGGATTACAGGCGTGTGCCACCACACCCAGCTAATTTTGTATTTTTTTTAGTAGAGACAGGGTTTTGCCATGTTGGTCAGGCTGGTCTCGAACTCCTGACCTCAAGTGATTCACCCGCCTCGGCCTCCAAAGTGCTGGGATTACAGGCGTGAGCCACCATGCCCGGCCACATTATTTTTTGTATTGGAAAAAGAAATGTGGGCCACTGTTTTCCCTGAGGTCAAAAGACAAAACAAGTGAAGGGTCTTCCACAGTTTCCCAAGTTGGGGTCAGTGGAGTCCTGGAGCTTGCTTGTGAAAGCTAATTTTTCACATTTCTTCACAACTTCAAGTTCAGTGACATCACCTTAGTTGCTTAAAATTGGCCACCGTAGGAGTATTCACATCATAGCAATCAGCAGATGCTACAAACCAGGGCTTTTTGGAAAGCCAGTCATTAAACATTTACCACCAGCACACTGCTGGTTGTGGGGAAGGTTGATTTACAGAAGGGTAAGAGGTGGTGGAACCTGGAAAACAAAGACGCCCCCTCTGATCAGGGGAGACAGCTGTCCTGTCCGGAGGAAGGGGGAGAGGTGGCTTCAGGCAGGTCCTGCTGGCTTAGAGGAGAGCACGTTGCATTTGGAGGGGAAGGTGGACAGAAGGAGCAGTAAGCAGAGCTACGTGTTGTCAGAGCTCAGTTTTCGTGCCCCAGTTTGAGCCCACAAGGAGAGGGTTGGGTGTCCGTTGATGACAACTATGGTGGCCCAGAGGATTTCCCAGAGCCCTGGGGTTTCCTTAGCCCCTTGTCGGGGATGTGACCTGGCAGGTGGATCATTAACTGTATTGGCAGTGACTATTGTAAATAGCTGGTCGATAGTTAGATCACTTTGGCTGTTCATTACTTCATTATTTGCTGGGGCCTGTGCGCGGGGGAGTATTGATAGCGAGATGGCTGGCCAGTTAATTACTGTATTGAAACAAGGTTCCCTTACATCCTCTGCTCAGCTCTAGGGGACTCTATGGAAGAAAAATTGGGGCATAGAAGGCTAGGGTGTGGCTGTGTTCTCCCAGGTTCTTTATCCCTCCCATCCCACCCCACCCCCAATTCCAGCCTCAGGAGGGAGGCAGGGTCCAGGGCAAGGTCTTAGCGGTTTTAGCAGGATAGGCCGGGTGCGGTGGCTCATGCTTATAATCCCAGGACTTTGGGAGGCCGAGGCAGGCAGATCACTTGAAGTCAGGAGTTCAAGTCCAGCCCGGCCAACATGGTGAAACCCTGTCTCTACTAAAAATACAAAAATTAGCCGGGCGTGGTGGCAGCACCTGTAATCCCAGCTACTTGGGAGGCTGAGGCTGGACAATCACTTGAACCCGGGAGGTAGAGGTTGCAGTGAGCTGAGATTGCACCACTGCATTCCAGCCTGGGTAACAGAGTGAGACTCCATCTCAAAACAAAAAAACAAAAAAACAAAAAAAAGGGCTTTAGCAGGATAGATGTCCCCAGGTACAGCATATTTGAAGGACTGGGTTCCCTCAATTTCCCCCCACCCCTGCTCCCCACTGTAGCCCTGAAAGGTCTTGATCCACCTGCTCTCTGGATGGAACTGTGGCTTGAAGAGCCATTCCTGAGGACTTTGGGGCCTTTCTCTTTCTAGACACCCATTTTCTTAATTAGAAAGGGAAAAGACTGTGGCCTTGGGAGAGTTAAGAATAGTAAGACAAGGAGCTGGGCAATCCAGTAGTCAACTAGCTACATGTAGCTAGTTAAATTAGTGACAATGAAATAAAATTAGAAAACTGTAGAGCTCTAGTCACACCAGCCTCATTCATAGCCATGTGTGACTGGTGGCTGCCGTCTTGGGTGGTGCCTTCATTGTCCCAGAAAGTTCTGTTGGAGCAAGCCCAGCTGGAGGAACCCAGCTTCCCTGGCACGCCTGAGGGTGACATGGTGCCCTCACCGCCCTCTGTCTGTTCTCACTTTCTCCTGCCCTGTCCCTCCGCCCTCAGGTGAGAAGCCCTTTGAGTGTAAGCTCTGCCACCAGCGCTCCCGGGACTACTCGGCCATGATCAAGCACCTGAGAACGCACAACGGCGCCTCGCCCTACCAGTGCACCATCTGCACAGAGTACTGCCCCAGCCTCTCCTCCATGCAGAAGCACATGAAGGGCCACAAGCCCGAGGAGATCCCGCCCGACTGGAGGATAGAGAAGACGTACCTCTACCTGTGCTACGTGTGAAGGGAGGCCCACGGCGGTGGAGCTGAGCGGGGAGCCAGGAAAGAAGAGTTGGAGCGAGATGAAGGGAGGACTATGACAAATAAAAAAGGAAAAGAAAAAAAAAAAAAAAAAGAGAAGGAAAAGGAAACCTGGTAGCTTTTTGGCCTTGGATTCTCTCTGGGCTCCAGATGACCTGGATGCCAAGCCACTGCCCCTCCTCTGGGGGCCTCCACCCTCCTCTCCCGGCTGGAGGTTTGCCTGATTTTCTGGGATGGGGTGGGGTATTTTGTTCACTCAAATGGTGGCACATTTTTCTCCTCCCTTCACCCATATCTTCCTTTATGTGTCCAGAAATGGAGGCTAGAAAGCAGGTGAGAGGTCCTCTGGTCAGAGCCACACGGTCTGTGCCGGCCTTCCTCCACCAAGACCCCCAGAAGATGAAGGGAGGGAGGAGGCGAGCCAGAAGGGCACTCCCCTGCTGATGGGGCTGGGCTGGGTCACTAGCTGCTCAAAATGGCAGCTCTAGTTTGCTGGCGGCTGACTGGGGAGGGGAAGGGCTCTGTTTCTCTTCCCACCACTCAGCCCACCTGCTGCTTTCCTCTGCTTTGCCACATCTGGGTGTCCCCTGGTGGTCTCTGAGAGCCTCGGGACCCCTGCCCCTCCCCCAGCTCTTTGTTCCCAGCCTCCCCTTGACTCCTGTCCTCCAAGTCCCAGGGGAGTCCCAGCCCCTCAGGGACCTGGCGGTGTCTCCATCCTTCTCCTGTTCCCTAGTGGGATAGCTGCCTCTGACTTCAGGGCCCCTCCTACACTCAGCCTTCTGAGAACACAAAACAAATCCAATACCCCACCCTAGTCCAGCCCCATCGTGAGCAAGATTCCTGCTGTGCTGCTTCCAAAATGGAAAAGCATCACAACTAAATACCTAATATCCTACCAAACAAACCACAGTCCCTACGTAGCCCTACTTCAGTCCCAGGAGAAGGAATCCATGAACGGGCTGAGGTTCCAAGGGTAGGTTGTGGATGTTTTTCTCTAGAGGGGCGCCACACCTGGAAAAGAGGACACCCAGCCCGTGGGGTGAGGGAAGCTGGGCAAGGGAGAAAGTTGTTGAGTCACACTGGGGACCCCAGATGTAGTGAGCTCAGCAAGAAAAGCCAGGTCCAGATAGAGTCGCACAGAATTCCTGACTCACAGCGCTCCTCGCTCCTCGGTCCACAGTGGAGAGGAGGAGGAGGAGCAGAAGGAGGAGGAGGAGCTGCAGGAGGAGGAGGAGCTGCAGGAGGAAGAGGAGTTGAAAGCGCTTTGGCCTTGTGTTATGTTTTGCTTCTTTTCTGTGTCCCCTGTTAGCACATTGTACTTGAATTACCTCAGTTTTTTGTGACCTCATGAGCTTTTTTAACCTCTGTATCTCTTTTTTGGTTGGGGCTTGGAGGAACGGGGAGGGTGTTCTTTTTCTGTTTCTTGTGTAAATTAATAGTTGTTTTTATAGACTTCAGCTGGCCAAGACCCTCCCCGTGCCCCTGGAGACCAGCCTCCCAGCTGGCAGGAACTGTGCAGGAGGAGTTGATACTCAGGATCTGAATGTGAGGGCCGGGGAGGGCAAAAAGCTTGGGTGGGGAGGGGATGTTGCATTGGGGTCTCATGGTCCCCAAAGGGCACTAGGGAGTCACTGCTGGCTCTGCCGGTGCATGAAGTCACCTGTGGCCACCATCCGTTCTGCCTAAAACACTCTGGAGAGAATCCCACCTTTTTTACAATTTGCTGGGCCATTGAGGTTTGAGGGCCTGTGTTTGGATCCTTGCAACTGTGTGGTCTCACCTCTGTGCGTGCATTCTCATTGCCAGAATTGGTGTATTTTCACGGCTGGTCTTTGGGGAGGGGGGCGGGATCCAGCCTTTGTTTTGTTGTGTTGGGGTGGGGGTGTTGTTTTTCTAAAAGCTACCTCTTATGTTTGTCCAGTTGTTCTTTTGTTCCTTTCCGCCTCCCATTCTGCTGCTCTTCCTCCCTCTTTTCCCCAACCTCCCCCGACCCTCCTGAATTTTGGAAAGCACATTTGCAATATTCGTGTTTGCTTTGGGACGGACCCTCCGTTTCATCTCATGCTTTATGTGTAAGAGTTTTTTATTATTTTTTTTTCTTTCCTTTCTCTCTCTGAGAAAGTTGTGGCTGCGTTTTGATCTTAGGTTTTACAAAGTCGTTTAGGGAAGCGGTTTTGGGGAGAAGGATCACGAGGAATGTAGGGAAGCCGGAGGGATGGGTGCTGCTGCGACGACCCCCCTGTCCCTCGGCCCCAGCCCTCCTGCCCTCCCCTTCAATCTCATCCACCAAATCTGAAGGCCTTAAAATTGTGTGTTGGGAGGATGTGAATTGGGAGGACGGTGTCACTAGACTGTTGATTAGGGATGATAAAGTAGGGAGGATGCTATTTTGCAACTATAATAACGACTTAGTGTTTTGGAAAGGAAAAGAAGTTAAACTTGAAATACGTGACTAGAACAGTTGTCATGTTTATAATGTGAAAAGGGTGAAATCATTTGGGGGAGGGGCCGTCTGTAAGAAATCATTATGCACTATGGCTGCCTCCTCTGGTCTGGGAAGAAGCGGGGACTGGCTGGCCCTCAGGGGATCTGTAAATCCCAGAAAACAGTATTTTTAACAGCAAGATGTCATTCAACATTGGTGGGGAAGGAAGAGAAAAAATCAAACTATTCCATAGAACTAGCTGGCCCCCTCACTCCCTTGCCCTTCCCACTCAGCCTGGGCCCCTCCCCGCTCCATTCATAAAAGCTGAGAGGGTTGAGCTAATCTTTACAAATTGTAATATTTTTGTAGTATCTGTTAGTTCCTTCGTCAGTTCTGCAGAACCTTGCCCTTTCCTTTTGTAATGTGAATAGGAAGACAAAAGACAAAAAAAAGTCCACCACCACCAAAATATCCCTTTGTACATGTGTGTGCGTGTGCGCGTGTGCTTTGTGTGTATGGTTGTGTGTTAAATCATGCAGTATTGTCGTAATCTGGTGTTGCAGCATTGGATGGTACTAAATCAGCACCTGGATGCCCCACCCAACCCCATGGGCCCTGCAGACCCCATAGGGAGGTAGGGGGATAGCTCAGGGGAGTGTGGTTTCTGAGGGCAACTGTCTGGGGACACCTCTGAACTTACTGTACCCTCCTCTCCCCATGAAGACACCTGAAGAGAGTCTTAACACGCCTCTTCTCCAACTTCCTACCCACAACAACAGAACAGTTCTAATGTTGCACGGCCTAGTGGCCAGGGGGCAAGCTAAGAAGCTGTCTGGAGGCTTTATATGTGTCTGGAGTTAAGGGGAGAGGAGGAGGGTAGAGGGGGGTCTCTCCCCAGGTGGGATCTGAATATCTGTCCTCCCGTCTTCTTCATGCCATCTGACTCCTTCGGCCCCCTGGCTGCCTTTAGCTGTGGTACTGCTGACAACCCTGCTTGCTACTGTTATCCAGCACAGTGAAAAACTTCTCCAGCCTGGCAAGGCCACGTTGGTTAATAGTCGCGTTCCCATATCCAGCTCCTACAAGTATGTCCCTTAATGCATTTGGTGACATTTACACCTCACTCATGTGCTCTTTCCCTATTCACTCCTTCACTCATTCAAAGCATTAAAATCCTATGTATATATAGGATAGACAAATATATAGATATATAGATATATATATAGCAAGAGATTGATATAAAATAGTAAATATCATTGCTGCTTTGGGCTGCTTTGGAGGAGGAGGCCATGAATATGGGGAAGGCAGATCTGGGGTGCAGGGGTGGGTAGGGAGGCTGGGGGACCCAGTGATTCAGTACAATCCAAGGGATGCAACGCGGGCTTGTTTAATCTTTGTGCCTGAACAGTTTTTCCATGTTGAGAAAAAAAAGAAAAAAAAACTGCTGCAATTTTTCACAAGTGTATGGTACCTTTCTGGATGCTATTGGTACAACTGCTGTGGATGGAAGAGGGCCATCGAGCTTACCTCCCTATAGGGGAGAGAGCAGAGGTGGGGCAGCCTGTCGACTCTGTCCATGAGGGGTGGTAGGGTCGGGGTAGTTTTTGGGCCTGTTTCCCGGCAAGCCGAGCTAGGGTGAAAACTGGGGGCGCACCAGGATGTGAGATAGAAAAGCAGAAGATGAGACTCTGTTCATTCACTTTTCCTAGGCCCATCCTGCGGTCATCTTTCGCCATCTTACCTCCTCCTTCCTGGAGCCTCTGCCGGCTTGGCTGTAATGGTGGCACTTACCTGGATATTTCAGTGGGAGTATGAAAGGCGAGACTCACCCTACGCGGTGGGACAGATGGGGAGAGGAAAAAGGCAGAGATGGCCAGGAGAGGGGCGCGGGACAAACCAGAGAGGTTGGGTCAGGGGAAAAGGGTGGGGAAAAAGAGGGGTGCAGGCCCTGCAGGCCGGTTAGCCAGCAGCTGCGGCCTCCCCGGGCCCTTGGCATCCAACTTCGCAGACAGGGTACCAGCCTCCTGGTGTGTATCATAGGATTTGTTCACATAGTGTTATGCATGATCTTTGTAAGGTTAAGAAGCCGTGGTGGTGCACCATGACATCCGACCCGTATATATAAAGATAAATATATATATATATGTATGTAAATTATAGCACTGAGGGCCCTGCTGCCCTGCTGGACCAAGCAAAACTAAGCCTTTTGGTTTGGGTATTATGTTTTGTTTTGTTATTTGTTTGTTTTTGTGGCTTGTCTTATGTCGTGACAGCACAAGTGCCAGTCGGATTGCTCTGTATTACAGAATAGTGTTTTTAATTCATCAATGTTCTAGTTAATGTCTACCTCAGCACCTCCTCTTAGCCTAATTTTAGGAGGTTGCCCAATTTTGTTTCTTCAATTTTACTGGTTACTTTTTTGTACAAATCAATCTCTTTCTCTCTTTCTCTCCTCCCCACCTCTCACCCTTGCCCTCTCCATCTCCCCCTCCCGCCCTCCCCTCCTCCCTCTGGCTCCCCCGTCTCATTTCTGTCGGCTCCATTCTCTCTCCCTCTCTCCTGCCTCCTGCTGCCCCCTCCCCAGCCCACTTCCCCGAGTTGTGCTTGCCGCTCCTTATCTGTTCTAGTTCCGAAGCAGTTTCACTCGAAGTTGTGCAGTCCTGGTTGCAGCTTTCCGCATCTGCCTTCGTTTCGTGTAGATTGACGCGTTTCTTTGTAATTTCAGTGTTTCTGACAAGATTTAAAAAAAAAAAAAAGGAAAAAAAAAGAAAAAATGAATTTACTGCTGCAGGTTTTTTTCTCTCTCCATGTGTCACTAAGTGAAGTTTGTGCCTTCTATAGCAAAGAGAATATTTTTTACATCCTACTAACAGTAGATTTTTTTGTAGTGAACATTTTTTGTATTTTTATTTATAAGTCTCATAAGAAAAATAGCAATGTTCAGTTGTATACCTTGAATCTGCAGTTAGAAGAGAATAAAGTTAATTCATTTGTCTCTCGCTTGAAGCGTCCCACCTTTTTATTGAAGTACTTGGTTTTTTTTTTTTTTTTTTTTGCCTTTTCTTGTGTGGGGAACATGGTAGAGGAATTAAGATTTTTGTGTGGGGACTGGGAAAAAGAAAGCTCTGTATTACACATATTTAGACTTATCTATGTGTCACTTTTATGCCACATTTACAAGGCACATATGCACTGAATAACATTTTTCTAATACTTTTTAGTTAAAAAAATGTTAAATATGTTAATATCGTATGATCCTTGGTACAGTGTGCTAGGTAGGCACTTGTTCACTTATTCAGCAAGACCACCGTGTACCAGTTACTGTTGTCGGCACTGAGAATTACAGCAAAGGACAAAACAGACAAGCCCTGGCCGCCCTGGGGCTACCATGCTAGCGGGCCGCTGAGTCGGAATCTGTGGCTGTGTTAGGATAACTTGCTCAGGATTGCACGGCTGGTGAGCAGCAGTCAGAACTCCATCCACCTCTCCTGACACCAGGCCAGGTTCCTTTATTCCAGAGCTCTCAAAGCAGGGGTCTCATGTCTTCTTTAGTCTTTAGAGAGACATTTTCAACTGACTCCTTAGCGGCTAAGCAAGCTTCAGAAATTTCTCAACAAGAAGCTTCCACACAATCAAAGGTCCCTGCCTGCGTCTGTAGCAGCCAAGAGCTGTTAAGAAAGGAGATTGGAGCAGGTGGCCTTGTGCAGGGGAGGGGATGGGTGGGAGGCGGCCGTGCAAGCTCTGCATTGTCATGGACAGAATAAAGGATTTCCACAACACTCAATGGGTACGATTCCCTCCCTGTCTCATCTCCCTGTGTCTGGGCCAAGCCCTCTTCTCTGGCCCTTTCCCCGTTCCTCTTATCGGGGATGGAAGCATCGCCCTATCTTTAGCTGTAAAACCAAAGCCACTCAATCCTAGACATGGTGCTTCAGCACCTCTGCCTGAGGCCGTCCTCACGCCTGTCTCTGACCAAAATAACCCCTCTCCTCCTCAAGACGCAGGGATCACAGCCGTGATTGTCGTGCTGGGTCACTCCGGTATGGTAAACCCACACCAAGCATCAGGCCTGGCCTCCAGCATCACCAGGAGTCGCGGGGAGCCATCATCCCATGCGCCACTGCCACCCACCTGGGGAGCCAAACAAGGCCTGGCCTGCCAGGGGTGGCACTGGAAGGATTACCTTTAACCCTGTTCTCCTGGGCCCAAGGGCCGGGTCTGTCTGACCCTGGGGTTGCTGAGCAGAAACCACCTGGAGCTACCCCTACCGTGGGACAATCTTCCCAGGAGGAGGAACAGGTGCAGCCTGGGGGCCTCTAGCCCCTAGAAGTTGCTTCTCTGTCTTTGCTTTCTCCTCTCCCTCTTTGCCGTCTACTGTGCTTTCTTCATCCGTCCTGCCCCTCATCTTTTTCCTCTCTCCCAATCTTTTTTCTCTCCTTTCCACTCCTCCCCTCTCTCCCTCATCTGTTGTCTTTTCTCCTTTCTTTTTGCTTTTGTTTCTCTGTCCCACCTTATTTTCCCTCTCCACATGTTTCTCATCTGGGAAACCAGTCCTTAACCAAAATTCTGTGTTTTGATTTTGAGCGGTTGCCTCCATTCCCCCAAGCCATCCTGATCCTGGCTTTTCTTGGGCCCCTGCCTATTTCCTCACCCCCACACTCTGCTCCAACTCCCCGACACACACACACGCACACACACAGACACACACGCCTCCTCGCCCCTCCCCCAGCTCCCCTCCCCTCCCTCAGGCCTCAGCTTTCTCTTGACAGATGGGAGGGCAGTGAGCACTCCCTCTTTAAAACAACATTTAATCGCCGTTTTCTGTTCTTGGACATCAAAGCTGGGGCTTAGGCGCTGTGCTGGGGTCGCGGCGGCGCGGGCGCTGGGGGAGAGGAGGTGAGTGAATAGGGGCTGGGCTGAATGGGCTTTGTGTGACCGACAGCTCTGCCAGCTTTACATGCTCTTTGACCCAGATATGATCTCATGGAGAGAAAGGGGCCCTGGCCAGGCCAGCCTGAGAATGCTCCCTCCGTGGCCTGACTCAACCCCTCTCCTCCCTTCCCGGGGCAGGCGGCCCCACTGCTGCCCCCCGCCAGCCCCGGCTGCTGCTGCTGCCCTCTGCCCCAGCCCTGGCAATTGTGGGCAACCTCCTCCAGAACACACTCACCAGGAGGGCACATTGCTGGGGTCAGAAGAGGGGACAGGCACTGAGGCAGGGGCTGGGAAGATGCCGCCGCGGGGCTGCAGGGCGTTCTCCAGGGACCTTAAGCGGGAGCTCCCCGCATGCCCTGTAGTCTTGGCTGGGTTCAAGGAGGTGCTTGGGTCATGTCAGCCTTAGCAGCTCTCCTCCCAGTGGCTCTGAGGAACTCCTCTCCTGACGAAGGTGGAGAGCTGAGGCCCGGCACCAGCAGAGGTTTGCTGAAGACTCAGGCAAGTTGCAGCCCGTGAGAAGAGGCATAAGGGAAGCCAAGACCAAGGCCGCCTCCCTCCACTCAGCACGGCCAGGCTTCCCATGTGGGAGCCCCTCACTCCCCTGGCACCAGGAAGGGAGGGGACTGGGGATCTGAAGATGACTGGCCTCAGTGCCCTGCTTCAGCCCAGACCCTCTCTCGCTTCCATCCTCTGCTTTGCTTGCTGCCCAGAGCGATTTTCCAAAAATGCAAATTGCATCATGTCGCTCCCTAGATGAGAGTCCCTGGTGACTCCTCAGTACTCTGAGGATGGAATTCAAACTCCTTAACAAAGTTCCAAGACACCCTGAGTGACAGAGCCCCTGCTCAGCACCCAACTTCGTCTTAAGATCACTCTTGAGCCCCTCGGCCAACCCCTACTGTGCTCCAGCCGATGGGACCACGGGTGTTCTGGGCCACACCGAGCTCCATTCCTCTGTGGGCCTGTGCGTGTGCTGTTTCCTCTTCTGAGAGCTACACAAACACACACACCCCTTCTGTCTGGCTCTCTCAGCTTCTCCTTATTCACTTTTCAGCTCAAACCTTCTCTCAGGAAGCCTTCCCTGGACCCCTGAAGCTGAATTAGGCATAGAGTCTCTATAGTACCATTTAGTCACCTGTTTCCTTAACTGTCACCATTACCAGACTGTCAGTTCCTTGAGGTCAGGAATTGTGTGTTGTCTATCTTTGTGTTCCCAGAGCTTCATGCTGCCTGGCACATGACAGGCACCCGGTAAATCTTTGTTGTATAAATAGATGAAAGAAAGAGAGAGGGAGAAGGAGGGAAACAGAGAGGTAATTAGCACTCCAGGGCTCATGTTGCAGTTGTCGGGGCACGTGAGAGCAGGGAAGGAGAAACATCACATGTCCACTCGGGCACCTCCCCAGGACACGTGTACATACACGGCAGAGGCCCAGTCGGGGGCTCCTGCATCCCCACACCTGTGCTCATGTCGATTCATAGACCACCTGACCCGTGTCTGCCACATGCCAGAGGAAGGAGCAGGAGGCAGCAGTGCAGTGGCGCTTCATAGTTGGGAGCTGCCTGGGTGTTGCTGGGCAGGATGCGGGGGTAGGAGAGGGGCTGGGGGGTTGCATATGTAGACACCTGGTCCTTGGCCCATGGGGGCAGGTCCATCCCCCAGCTCTCTGTGTGGTTTCAGGCCCAGCCTCGCCGCCATCCCCACTTCCACTCGTGGGCTGGCAGGAGGGCAGGCTCCTCTCCCGGCTGCGTTTTCTGCACCCAGGGGGTGCCTCAGTGAAAGTGAACTCGCTCATTTAAACCTGACTCTGCCGCCCTGCAGCCCCCTGCAGTGCTAATTACCCTGTAGTTCTAAACTGATTGCTGTACACTAAGCTTAAGCCCTCCTTTATTTATTTACTGACTACATTAATAGCAAAGCCACGCTGCGTTCAGCCGCTCCCAACTGTACACCGGCTGGCTGCACCCGTTCCCTCATGTCTTCCCAGGGAGGCGGGGTGCAGAAATGCAGCCTGGCACAAGGCCCCCTTACCCACCACCCTGACTGAGTCTCCAGGGCCAGACAACATGAGAAATCATTGACTTCATCCATACCTACTCTGGGACCCGACGGGGCTCCTCTTATTCTGACTGTATGACAGAGTGGGAGCACACAACACACAACAGCTCACCAAACAGAGGGGTCTGCTATTCACAGCACACTCAGAATGCTGCCATTCAGCCTTCACTTGTGGGATGAGATGCTGAGCACTGGCCTCATTTTACAGATGGGTAAACTGAGGCTGTGACTCCATAGCTGGTAGGCGGTATCTCAGGCATGCTGTCCATCGAGGAGATGGCCGCCCCGCTTGTCCCCACCCAGCCAGGTTTGACCATTTTTGTTGTGTGTTCCCATAACTTCTACCCCTTGTCACGAGAATGGAAGCCCTTCCCTATGTGGAACTGAAACTGCTTTTTTGCTTTCAGCTTTTCTGCCTCATTCACCTGCTTGTCCAGAATTTGCTGGCAACTTTGGGAATAGAGCCTTTCCTTCATTCTCAGCCTTTACCAAGCAGGTCTAAGTTAGACCTTCGATGCCAATCCCCACTTCCCTCCAGCACTCACACACCCTGGGATGTCTGGGGAGAGGAGGCCCGCTCCGGGCTCCCGTGAGGTCAAGCCCCGCCGGTTCTCCCATTCTGGGGTACAGAAGTGCCCATAAACACTGTCCTTGCCTGGATCTCTGAGTGCCCTCAAATCCCCTGAGGCAGAGCTGGGCCCTGGCCTTGGGGCACAGCAGTTCTCTGAAGACCAGATGGGCCCCATCAGGGTGCAGCATACGGACCCACGGAACCAAGCACCCAGGCTCTACTCCGATGCCAAATAGTGGCTGGTGGCTGCCGTGCGGTGCACCCCAGAGGAAGAGGGGAAGCTGAGATTTGGCAGAATCTGGGATTCAGTCGAGGGGACCTGTGTTTGAGGCCAGCTCTGCTGTGCACCGCGTGACCTTCACTGCATCTCAAAGGCTCCCGAAGGCCCCACTTCCTCAACCACAAGACTGGGGTCAGCAAATACCTAGCCCACCCATCCTCAGGACGATTGTGAAGCCGACTAGAGTAACGACGTGAATCAGCTTTCTAAACACCACGATGCTATAAACGTGAGTTATCAATGGGGACAGGCTCTGACTGGTCTGGAAGGGGAGCTGGGGTCCTGGACATTTATCTCCAGAACAGGAGCCCACGGAGCCGGGACCCAGGAGCCTGGGTTTCTGGAGTGAGTGAGGCTGCTGCCGGCATCTCCGGGACTCTGTCTCCACCTAGTGGGCACTGACTGCAGGCGCTTCTGCTGCTAAGGCCGCCTGGAAAGCAACTGGGGTTGCACATCCCCTTAAAAGCTGCCTTGGGGCTGGGTGCGGGGGCTCACGCCTGTAATCCCAGCACTTTGGGAGGCCAAGGCAGGCGGATCACGAGGTCAGGAGATCGAGACCATCCTGGCTAACGCAGGGAAACCCCGTCTCTACTAAAAATACAAAAAAAATTAGCCGGGTGTGGTGGTGGGTGCCTGCAGTCCCAGCGCTGGGGAGGCTGAGGCAGGAGAATGGCGTGAACCCGGGAGGCGGAGTTTGCAGTGAGCCGAGATCGCGCCACTGCACTACCTGGGCGACAGAGCGAGACTCCGTCTCAAAAAAAAAAAAAAAGCTGCCTTTTGGTTCCGCCAGGCCTGGAGGCTCACATCTGTAATCCCAGCACTTTGGGAGGCCAAGGCGGGTGGATCACCTGAAGTCGGGAGTTTGAGACCAGTGTGACTGACATGGAGAAACCCTGTCTGTACTAAAAATAAAAATAAAAAAAATTAGCCAGGTGTGGTGGTGCATGCCTGTAATCCCAGCTACTGGGAGGCTGAGGCAGGAGAATCGCTTGAACCCGGGAGATGGAGGTTGTGGTGAGCCGAGATGGCGCCATTGCACTCCAGCCTGGGCGATAAGAGCGAAACTCCGTCTCAAAACAAACAAACAAACAAACAAAAAGCTGCCATGGTTCCTTTGGGTTGCCTGCTATCCCAGGTCAGGGTAGGGCTGAGTAAGGAGGGAATGTGGTCCAGATTTGTGCCAGAGAAGAAACGCTTTAAACTACTTGGGGTTGGGGGGCAGTGTTCAGCTGGGCCTTTCCAGAAGTCTTCCTGAGTCAATATTTCTTTCCTGACTTTTCTTCTCCTATCCACCAACTGGCCATATCAAATCCAACTCCTCCCATCCCTAAAAAGCTGAATGGGAAGCTGACGTCAGTCAGCCCTGAACCCAGGGATACGCGAGGCCCCATCTTGCACTGAGGGGAGATCAATCTCAGATGGAATTCAGCTTCTCGAAAGCTTTGTGACTGGGAAAGAAGCAGGCAGGCCTCGAACAGTTTGCAGAAGGAACCCAGAGTGCCTCTAGGGCTGCGTCACTGAGACCCTGGGACGTGACAGTAAGAGGCTGCAGGGCAATGGGACAAACTCTTACTTCCTGAGGTCCTGAACCTTCTGAAAGCCTAGAAAACCCATAATGGAGGGTCGCTAAAGTCAGCTCCTGCCTTTAAATCCAACTGCCCTTTTTACATTTTATTTTTAATCTTCAGCTTTTAAGTTCAGGGGTACATTTGCCAGATGTGCAGGTTTGTTCCATAGGCAAACATGCGCCCTGGTGGTTTGCTGCACAGATCATCCCATCACCTAGTTATTAAGCCCCGCATTTGTTAGCTATTCTTCCTGATGCTCTCCCTTTCACCTCCCAACCCAACACAGGCCCCAGTGTGTGGTGTTCCCCTCCACGTGTCCATGTGTTCTCATTGTTCAGCTCCCACTTATAAGTGAGAACATGCTGTGTTTGGTTTTCTGTCGAGCTGCCCTTTTAATGCAGTGAGTGAGCCTGGTACCTGCCCTAAACCCTCCATACCCCACTTCCGGCTCTCAGAACCAGTTGACCAGCTAACCCCTGCACTCTGGGCCTACAGATGATTTGATTGGAAGTGATCTTAGGACAGGCCATCTTTTCACTCTCCTTGCCTCTGTGCGCTTCCAGCCATCTCAGATGGATGCAACTAAATGGTTTGGAAAACCCCTCCAACACGAAACTTCTAGGATTCTAGGACTCTAGGACTCTACTATAGAGCCAACTATAGAGATCCTCAGAGAAACACATACCCTTGGCTCCCTATCATCTGTCAGCACTTTTTAAAGCAGCAGCATTTCACTTTGTTTCCCCTTCACTCCAACCAGTGTGGTCTTCAGCATAGAGTGAGCTTCTAGTGACACGAGCTGGAGGGAAAGAGGAAGTGCATCATGACGGCTCGTCCAGTGGACAAGGTAAGGGAAAGATCTTCCCTAATAACTCTCCATTTGGGAAGGAGGGAGTCACAAATGGCAGGGGAGGTGGGGACACTAGCCCTCACCAGCTCAACTTGAGGAATACTCACCTTGCTCTCAGAAATCTGCCGATTACTATTCCTCCTTCACCCCCATCCCAAGCATGGGTACTTGACCTTTTCCTGAATTCTCCACAGCTGGGACCAGCTGAATTCTTTTCCTGAATTTTCCACAGCTGAGACCAGCTGAATTCTTTTCCTGAATTACCCACAGCTGAGACCAGCCTGGGATATTTAAATTAGATTTCTCTGAAGTCTCAAGGACGGCAAAAGAAAACAAGCACCAGTGAAACTGTGTACCCCCCTGTTTCTAAGAGAAAAAAAGTTAATTTTTTACAGTTACGATTATTTTCTTTTCTCTTTTCTCCTTTCTCCTGTTCCCTGCTTCCTACTTAGCTCTTTAGAAATGATTATAACCTTTACCTTCTCTTCACCAGACACTCCCTTCTGGGCAAGCTTATCTGACTGTGTGCTTACTTAGCAGCTCCAGAGCCGAACTCTCTCCTACCAGGAGCTTACGTCAAGAGACAGCAGTTAATTATTTACAACCTGAAGGGTGCCCATTACAAAACTCTTTCCCACCTGAAGAGTATCTCAAAATCACGGCCACTTTATAACCTAGCTCTGCCCACGATGGCACCAGTTCAACCACCTGGTAGATAACGCACAAACCACGTAGACCCCACACCTGCTCGCTCCCTCCCCTGTATGCCATTCAAACCAAGTCCCCCTTTAAAAGTCCTGACTTTCTGCCCCAAAAGGGAAGTGCTAGCCTTAAATGCAGAAGCCTGGACTTCCTCCCCTAAGCTAAACTTTGGAATAAAGTCAGTGTCTTTATACCAGACCTCTTGTTAGTTGAACTCTACAAGTGGCAAGCGACTGAACCTCCATTTTGGTTACACCAAGAACAGCATAACATTAGATCATCCGGTTCACAGGCAGCAGCATGGGTCTCCCATATCATGCCTTCCTGCCTGGTTCTCTGCCTGCCTTCAGGAGACAGGGCCCATTTTTAATCCCTGCCACTGACAAGCCTGATAAAGTGAGACCCAGAGTGACATGGGCTTCCTGTTTCTAATGGACTATGTGTCCATCCTCCTATTAAAGTCAGCTCCTCCTCTTGGGCTCTGGATCATATCCTCTCAGTCTTTCCAAGCCCTTTGCTCCTGTGCTTGTCTTCTCTTTGCTACATCAATTTCCCCATCTCTTCCTGATTATTCACATCAGCATAGAACACCTCCCATTTTAGCAAACCTTTCCTTGAGCCTACATCCCCCTTTAGCTTCCACCCATACTTCTCTCTTCCTTGGAAGAGCAAAATTCTAGAGAGCTGTCTGCAGACACTGTCTTCCTTCCTTTTTCTTACAACAGTTTCCAATTTGAGTTTTATCTCTGTTATTCCTTTAAAATTGTCTTTTCAAGTTCACTAGTAGTTCCACCATGCAAAATGCAATGGCTTCTTTGCTGATCTGAAAATATAGGATTAACAGACTCAGTTTCCTCCTGCCACCTTCTCACAACATAGTCACACACAGCTTCTGACACCTAATGTAGGGGGCTTCTCCCCACACACCAAGCAAGCACTCCTCCAGTAGCTGACACCAGCTGGGTACCCTCTAACTCAATTCCATTCCAACACTACCTACCTGGAGATAGCATCAGATCCCACAGGTTAAGGGTTCAGTCCCACAAAAGCGTCTCCCACTTCCAGTGCCAATCACAAGCTCCAGGTTGTTTGACCCGTGCTTCTGATGATGACCGGCTATATATCAGGGTTCCCACAACCTCCTCATTTGGTTTGATTAATTTGCTAGAGTGGTTCACTGAACTCAGGGAAACATCTACATTTACCTATTTACTATAAAATATATTACAAAGGATACAGTTGAAGAGATGCATAGGGCAAGGTATGGGAAGGGGCTTGACACTTCCATGCCCTCCCTGAGTGTGCCACTCTCCAGGAACTTCCAGGGATGCGGCGGTCTGGAAGCTCTCTGAACCCTGTCCTTTTGGGTTTTTATGGAAGCTTCATTATGTAGGCATGATTGATTAAGTTACTGGCCATTGGAAATCAACTCAACCTTCAGCCCCTCTTCCCTCCCTGGATGTTGCGGGGTGGGGGTGAAAGTCCCAACCCTCTAATCCTGCCTTGGTCTTTCCAGCAACCAGCTCCCATCCTGAAGCTACCTATGGGCTGCCAGCCCCCCAGTAAACTCATTCGCATATGAAAAGACACTTTTTAACATAAAATCACTTTGAAGATTTCAAGGATTTTAGGAGTTGTGCGCCAAGAGACAGGGACGAAGGCCAAATATATATTTCACAATATCACAGCTGGCTTTATCTTCCTTGCTCTCCCAACAGCTTTCCACATAACTGACTTGCTCCTTTTGGAAACACTTCCGGTTTCCCTTCCCTCGCTGGCTGCTGCTTCTCAGTCTCGTTGGCTCACCCTATCATCTTCTTCTGCTGGAGCTCTGTATATTAGACAGTCTCTGAAAAGTTCCTTGATGCTTTTACTTTGTCTAGCTACATTCTCCCCCACCCTGATGTCTCATCTATTTCTGTTGCTTTTAGGGTGTACCTCTGGGAGATTATTCCTTAACTGTTCCCTGGCCACGTTTGAAGTGAGTCCTGGGATTGCGTCTGCCTTGGGATGGTGTGGCTTTCAGGACCAGCCCAATTCCTGCTTGTGCAAGTTTGGGAGACTGACTGTGGTTTTAAGCTTTGAGAGTCAAAGACATTATCAGGCCAGGTTCATGGACTTTTGGCAATTCAATTTCTCCAAAAATAGCCTTTGGCTGTATTTGCTTCCAATCAATTTCTTATGCCAGTAACCCATTAACCACGATTAAAGTTCTTTCCTCGACTTAGTTGTCCAATTTGTTATTATTATTATTATTATTCTGCACCTCCAAGTCTCCTTGTCAACTTCCTGGTGGTTACCTTGGGGTCATCTGAGAGTCAGCTTGGGTGGGAAAAGCAACACCTTTAATCTGATGTTTGTCACAGTACTGAGTCTCTTTGTAAGAGAATTTTTAATAGTGAGCCTTTAATCCTTGAAGCCTTTTCCAGTTTCATTCCTGTAATTTAGGGTCCAGAAGCAGTTAGCTTTCCTATATCCAAGAAAACCCAAATTTTTGGATTCCTCCTACTTACATTCATTTCTTCTTGGTAAATTGTCAGTTATTACCTGAACACATCTCTTCATAGTAATATCTTGCTACAAACACTGAGGAGCAATCAACCCATACTAATATTAAGTCCCCCACCCCACCTCGCTGTTTCCTTTAGAGCTATAGGCTTAGTATGTACTTGGCTTAGTCTACCTTTTAAGTTGTTGCACTCAAGAGTTTTCCTAAATGTTTTACTTATGCCTATCACAGGGCTCTTTCTAACTAGCTATCTTGCTCTTCTTCTGCCAGCAAAGGGCTCTAAATAAACCTGCCACTGTCTACCTTTCTGACCATCTTCTTCCACTCTTTTCCCACCTCTATACCCAGCCTCACTGTGATTCATTTATTTCCAGAACAGGACAGGCCTTTGCATGTGCTGTTCCCACTGCCAAGAGCTCCTTGCCCACCCCCATCCCTAATCCCACTCCATATCTTTGCATGGCTGCCTCCTTCACATATAATTTGGGTCTCAGCTCAAATATTGCCTCTCAGTGGGGTCTTACCTGACCATCTGCTATGGTTTGAATGTGTCCCCCAGAAGTTTATGTGTTGGAAACTTAATTCCTCTGCCCTCATGAATGGATTAATATTATCATAGGAGTAGGTTTCTTATCTTGATAGTGGCTTTGTTAGGAAAACAAGCTCTCTCTGGCTTGCTTGCTCCGTCTTGCCATGCAATTCTTTCGCCATGTGATGACACAGCATAAAGGCCCACACCAGATGCTGGTGCCATGCCCTTGGACTTCCTAGCCTCCAAAACCATGAGCTGAATAAACTTTTATTCTTTGAAAAATGATATTTAGTTATAACAAGAGAAAATAGACTGAGAAACCATACCATCTAAAGTTTGTTTTCAGCTGGGCATGGTGACTCACACCTGTAATCCCAGCACTTTGGGAGGCCAAGGTAGGCAAATCACCTGAGGTCAGGAGTTCGAGACCAGCCTGGCCAACATGGTGAAATCCCATCTCTACTAAAAACACAAGAATTAGCTGGGCGTGGTGGTGCACACCTGTAATCCCAGCTACTCAGGAGGCTGAGGCAAGAGAATCGCTTGAATCCAGGTGGCAGAGGTTGCAGTTGGCCAAGATCATGCCACTGCACTCTAGCCTGGGTGACAGAGCAGGACTCCATCTCAAATAAATAAATAAATAAAAATAAAATTTGTTTTTCCTAGCATTTACCACTGCTTGATATGATCTTCTTTATTTGTTTACTTGTCACGGTTCATGTCCTAGTCTCCTGCATGTGGACCCTGGAACAGCCAGGGCATTGTCTGCCACCATATCCTTGATGTTATAAACTGTGCTTGCCACACAATTGTTATGACTACAAATACCAATACCTACATAATACTTATTGTATGCCAGTCACTGTTTTAGTTCGTTGTTAAAAATATTTTAATATTTTTAATGAATTATGTATATTTCAAACATACATAAAAATAGAATAATATGATGAACCCCACATAATACCCATCACCCCGATTCAACATCATCCAGATTTTGCCACACTTGCTTCATCTATTCTTCTGTCTTTTGTTCCTTTTCTGTCTTTCATTTCTTTTTCCTGTCTTTTGTTTCTCCTGAAATATTTTAAAGAAAATCCCAGACATCATGTTGTTTCACCACGACATACTCTAATTCACGCATTTTTCAAAATGAATTTTTCTCATTTAACCTCAGTGCCATTTATATCTTTCCAAAATTAGGAATGGTTCCTCCATATCCTCACTCAGTCTGTATTCAGATTTTCCTGATTGCTTCAAAAATAACTTTTTAAAGTTGATTTATTTGAATTAAGAGCCAAATCATACCCACATACTGCATCAATTTGTTAATTCTCTTGTTTCATTTTCCCCATGCTGTTAACTTGTTGTAGAAAGGGGTGATTATTATTAACTATTCAGTTATGAGATGATGAGGGCCTGAAATGGGGCTGGGTAGTAGGAGTAAAAGGAGGAAATGATCTGAAGAGACCTTATGGAGCAGAGTCATCTGGTTAATCCAGCTTTAGGCCAGTGGAGTGGCGACATCGCTGACCTTTCTGAGACACTTGGGAGCTACAAGATCAACAGTGGCCTTATTTCTTCTTACAGGGTCCCTAGTGTGACAACTGAAGGGAACCTCACAGATGAGCTAATTGTACCTCTTGTTTTAGTCCCTTTTCCAGCCTCTCCCAGCTAGGCAGAACATCTGTACAGTCCTCCCATTTGTTCACAAAGTTCCCTCTTTATCTTGCATCCTCTGGAGCTTGTTAGGAGAGGGTCAGCCTCCACACATGGGATTTACCATGGTTCCCAAACCAGCCATGCAACCAAGCTTATGATTGCTTAAAAATATACTGAAACAGGCCAGGTGCTGTGGCTCACGCCTGTAATCCCAGCGCTTTGGGAAGACGAGGCGGGCGGATCATGAGGTCAGGAGATCGAGACCATCCTGGCTAACACGGTGAAACCCCGTCTCTACTAAAACACAAAAAATTAGCCGGGCATGATGGCAAGCACCTGTAGTCCCAGCTACTCGGGAGGCTGAGGCAGGAGAATGGCGTGAACCTGGGAGGCAGAGTGTGCAGTTAGCCGAGATCGCGCCACTGCACTCCAGCCTGGATGACAGAGCGAGACTCCGTCTCAAAAAAAAAAAAAAAAAAAAACTGAAACAGCTGGTTCCCTGCCTTAGACCTCCTGAATCAGAATTTGTGGGCATGCTACCTGGGAATCTGAAAGCAGCTGTGTCGTAGGTTTTGTCCGGTTTTGTCCAGTTTTGTAGTTGTTTATGGTGAAAGGCAATTCCAGTAATTGTTACTCTGTCATGGCCAGAAGAAAAATTTCTGTTCTGATTTTTAAATTTGAATTAGTTCATTTAATCCTTTCACCAACTCTAAGAGGTAGATTATTATCCTTGTGTTTTCACACATTTTAAAAAAAAGCTGGGGCTAAACGAGACTAAATAACTTGTCCATGGACACATTTTGTAAGTGCTAGAGCCATATTTTCAATCTAGGCAGTTTAGCTCCAGACTCTGTGCTCTTATACATCAACCTATTATCTTACATAATAGCTTCTTAATTAATGTATTTTGGATAAATGCAGTGAAGACTTTCTCTTCTATCTTTCTTACCCATTTAACTTCTGTTCTCCTTGCCAGAAAAATCTCAACCTTACCTCAATGCAATATTTTCTCTTCTGCACCAAGACGTCTCAGCACACTGCAGAAAATCCAACTTCTGGGCAGACTGAATTCCTGTCAAGTTATCTGGGCCCTCAAGAATCCCTGATAATTCTGTATTTCCCTAGTTTTTGCCTTCTGTTTTCCATGGGGTTCTTGTCCAAATCTCAAACACCTGCACCTCCCTATTCATTATTTTCAGGAAAAACATCATTTTCAGCTCAGTTTTCTACTCATCCCTTATAAATTTGACTTGTATTGGCATCTGTCCTTGCCTTTCCTCCACTGTCAAAATATTTAGTGTTTCTCTATCAGAGGCTCATCCACTTTTAGCTACTGCCCTGTCTTTCTTCCCTTTCACAGCCAAGCTTTCAGAGGTGTTGTTTGCATTTTCTGTCTGCACTTCCTCACCACCCTCTCACCTCCAGCTCACTCCATCACTACAATCTGGCTTCTGTACTCATCACTTTATTCATTTACTAGTGTCGGCTTTTATCTTTATTAATTTTGTCATTGCATGTTATTTAAATGTACTTGTTATTCTTTTTTAACTTCTTGATTTAGATATTTAATTCATGTATTATCTTCTGTTATTAATATAAGTAATTAAGGTCATAGATTTTCGTCTTCTTGGTGTCCTATAGATTCTTATGTGTACAGTTTAAAAAATTCTAGATGATTTTCAATTTTTTTGGTTTCTCCTTTGGTCCAAAAATGTTTAAGAGAAAAATTTAAAATTTCTGCGTGGTAGAGTCTTTTGTTTTTGTAATGAATATTTATTTTGTTGCAATTTGATCAGAGAATATTTTGTATTATTTCTACCTTTTGAGAATTTAAACAATTTCTTTGAGGCTTTTTATATAGTCAGTTTTTGTGAATATTCCATGGGTACCTTGAAAAGAAGTTATATTTTCTATTTTTAGATTAGAGCATTCAATAGTGAATTAACTAGATTTGAATTATTAATTATATTTTAATATCTTCTATATTCTCATTTACTTAGGAACGTGTGAACAGAGGAAACCCGTGCCCTTTCCCTGGGCATAGCCTAGAAAGTGTCAAGACCCCAGACTCATCTCTATTCTCAACGTGGTGCTGGAGCAGAAGCAATGCTTTGATGGTTGTTTCACAGCCCAGAGTATCGTAAGCAAAGGGAGAGTGATTTCCCTTACTCCCCGGTGAGTGTATGAGTTTGTTAGTGTTGCCATAAAAAAAGACCACAGACTGGGCGGCTTCAACAACAGAATTTCTCACTGTTCTGGAGGCTGGAAGTCCAAGATCAAGTTGCCAGTAGGGTTAGTTTCTGGTGAGGTCTCTCTCCTTGGCTTGCAGATGGCCACCTTCTCACTGTGTCCTCCTATGGCCTTTTCTCTGTGTGTGTTTCCCTCTTCTGATAAGGAGAGTAATCCTACTGGATTAGGGCCCTATTCTATGACCTCATATAACCCTAGTTACCTTTTTGTTTAGTTCTTTTTTTTTTTGTCTCGCTCTGTTGCCCAGGCTGGAGTGCAGTGGCATGATCTCAGTTCACTGCAACCTTTGCCTCTCAGGTTCAAGCAATTCTCCTGTCTCAGCCTCCCGAGTAGCTGGGATCACAAGCGTGCACCACCACACCCTGCTAGTTTTTGTATTTTTTTAGTAGAGACAGGGTTTCACCATGTTGACCAGGCTGGTCTTTAACTCCTAACCTCAAGTGATCCACCTGCCTCAGCCTTCCAAAGTGCTGGGATTACAGGCATGAACCACCGTGCTCGGCTCCTAATTACCTTTGTAAAGGCTCTATCTCCAAACACGGTAGTCATATTGGGGCCAAGGGGTTCAACATATGAATTTTGGGAGTGGGCAGGGAGGCAGGCACAATTCAGTCCATAAAAGTAGAGAATGGGAATAGAAGAGAGAGGGAAATTTGTTTTAAAAGGGAGAAAGATATTGAGACTGGGTAAAGGGGATGTTGCAACCTTTTAAAATCTGTGATCTCAGACCAAATTATACAATATAATCTCAGTAGGTGCCAGTAGTAGGGAAAAATGTTAGCCCTCGTGTCTGGCACTAAGTACCACCCACCCCAGCCCCAGTGACGGGAGCCTCTAAATGACTGAGATTGAATGTCTACTACCCATTTGAATGGGGACTTGAAGAAGAAATTCAGTGCAGTTATAGAGCAGGTACTTTTTGCACACTTATCCCCACTGCATCTGTGGCTCCAGCTCAGGTCTCTCTGTGAGTTTTTGACCTGCATCTGGGTTAGATTCCATTTTTTAGCCTCAAGCCAAGCATGCTGCAAATGAAACTTCTCATTTCTCATCATGTCATCCTCTTCACCCTCATCTAAACCTGTTCTTCTTCTTGTGTTCCCTAGTTTACGAATTATCAGCATTCACTCAGTGGTCTGGGACAGAAACCAGGGTGTTGTGTTCGGGAGCTGAAAACACTAAAGACTAAAACCCAATGAAGACATCTTCATCCTAGTATCTCACAGCTCCTGGGGGTTCACAGGAGATTTTGTTTAAAAATTAATTAGGTATGCTACTTAAAAACCCACTGTAGAAGAGAGTGCAGTACAGTGGAGCAGAAGAGGTGGGAAACCCTAAGCCGCTGAAAAGCCTGGGAGCTGGTTGAGGGGGGCATCTGTGCAGAGAAGGAACTGGAAGGAGGGAGAGGTGGCTGTGACAGAGGTGAATACCTGGGAGAAGAAGGTTCAGGAAACTTCCTTCATTGGCTGTTCAATTCTTCACCTAAATGTCTAGAGGTGGAGCTGGGGTTGGGGGGATGGTTACTGAGTCTGAACTCCATCAAGAAGGGCCCAGGGGATCAGATGGTTTGCTCCTTCCTGGACAAACTCCCTGCCCTCCATGACTCTTCAGGAATCCACAGCACCTGACATCTTTTGGGTGGATTGTGAGTCCATAGCCCGCCTGGACTACTTCAAATCCAGCCGGAATCTTTTGGGAAATGGATTCCTCCATTTCCTGTGGAAGGACTACAATGACATGATTAAGTCAGATGCTGATCTCCTTCAACCTTGCGGGAGGTCTGTGGGTGCTCAGGGTAGCTGTGAAAACTTTAAATCAGGTGCAGCTCTACTTCAACCCTGGGGCAGGGTTAGAGAGGGAGGTGGGCGAGAGCCACCAGGTAACTGACAGACACTTTGGACCTTCAGAGTGTGTGGACCTGCCCTACGGGAAAATTTTAGTTCCACTTGATACATGGTCCATGGTGGGAGACCCTCAAAGTCTCTGAGGTTTCTGAGGTTGAGATTTCCTGCCCCCATAAAGTCTAAGAGCTGTATCTTTGATGGTCTTGAGTGAAGCTGCGAAGGCATTGGAAAGTAGGAAGTCTCTCTCCACCTGCGGGGTGGCCTTGACTGCTCTGCCCTGTCACCACTGTGGCTCATGAAAAAATCATTGTGGATGGCTTCCAGATTTGCTTCTAGGGAAACAATGGTACTAGCCAGGTAGACCGTTGAAATCAAATAATGGGTATCTTTTCATGATTAACAGGAGAAAAAATAACCCACTAGATAGACTTTTCCCACTTACAATTTTTCTGCCATAAACTTTTCTTAAACCTCTGATGCCTGCCTCAACCTATCTGCCACTGTACCCTACGGATAAAACAAATGAGCAGGGAGCAAATGAAGAGTAGCAGCAGAACCCAGGAGTGAATGAGCATGCTAAGTTCAATAGCCTGTGTTTCTGTGATCTCCTGGATCTGCATGTATGTGCCTCTGATTTTATATTGCCTATGGACCTGACTACTGTAGTGTGGTATGTTTCCTGCTGGCAAAATTGTTCATAATTTGTATGTTAGAATTAAAGAGATGTCTATTTCCTGGTGTTCTACAAAAAGAACCAAGATTTCCAGGTGCTTTGCCATCTGAAGACATTTAAAGACCAGTTATAGCTCAGGGATAAGAGGGTGAAAGCTTCCAGCTTAGGCAGATGGCGAGAGGTGCTTCTTGCTGAACAAGAGGTTAGAGGCTGGGCCGGAGGAGGAATTATAACAGATTCAGCTCGTTTTCTCTCCTCACTGCCTTGTTCATTTTGGAAGCCCCTTGCCAGAGTCCAAATGATGTTGATATTTTGTGTCAACCCAGTCTCTCCCTAGCTGCAGAGAAGGCAAGATAGGAATAAGAGACCACGAGTTTTGTGTGCGGACCCTATATTCTCATTTTAGTCCCCATGCTGCCAAGTAAGATTCTTATAACACAGTTGATGCTTAATAAATGTTTAAGGCTGGGCGCGGTGGCTCATGCCTGTAATCCCAGCACTTTGGGAGGCCAAGGTGGGTGGATCACCTGAGGTCAGGAGCTCAAGTCCAGCCTGGCCAACAAGGTGAAACCCTGTCTCTACTAAAATTACACAAATTAGCCAGGTATGGTGGCACATGCCTGTAATCCCAGCTACTTGGGAGGCTGAAGCAGGAGAATCACTTGAGCTCAGGAGTTGAAGGTTGCAGTGAGCTCAGATCATTCCATTGCCCTCCAGCCTGGGCAACAGAGTGAGACTTCATCTCAAAAAAAAAAAAAAAAAAAAAAAAAAAGTTTGAGACCATGTTACAGATGGTCTCAGCGGGGCCATACAGCATTTCAGTGAAGAACACTTGGAATAGGAAAGCCAGTGTCCTCATGAATGTGACCAGTTATCTCTGAACAGGTAATTTACAGTGGTCAATTGGCAGTTGAAGTGACAAAGCTTGCTCTCTACTAGTTGCTGCCCCACCCTTCAGTGCCTTCCTGCTCCTAACACTCCCCTCCTACCCAGACCATCCCTTCTCAGTGCTGGGGACTGTGCTCAGTCGTGTCTAAGGCTGTTGGTGCAGATAAAATTCCAAATCTTAGAGTTTGCATTCCCAAGTGGTTGACTCTCTACACCCCAAACAAGCATGTCTCTCTAAGAAGTTTAGAGACAGTAGAACCTTTTGGGAAAGGTGAACCTCAGAGCCATGCTTCAGTACTGACGATTTAGAAATATTCTTGTTCTAAAGCAGGTGGGCTGATAGGAAAGTGACTAATTGGCATTGGCCCTGAGGCCACCATTATCAGCTCCTCTCTGCCTGGGAGTCTTTCTAGGAGACCATTGCCTCCAAGTATGTGGACAAGAATGGCCTGGAGCTGAACAGGTAGCAGAGACAGAGGCTGCAGTCATTTGACTGGTCTCCAGTGGTAAAATATGTATGTGAGCTTGAAGGGATCAGGCAAGGAGTTCGGTGTTTGTTTTTGCACCTTGAGGATGCCAGAGCTTCACGTGGCTCTCTGAACTAAGAATTTTCTGTGGGGCTCATGTAGAAATGGCAAGAAAGATGGAGACTAAGAAAGAAGGATGTCAGTGGAACTGCAGGAAGAAGAAAAGAAGAGTGAGTTCTATAAAGCCTGAAGGAGGGAACCAAAGTAGATGGCTAGAGACAAGCCTGGAGCCAGAAAGAAACTGTCCCAGATGCCAAGATCTAAGCCCAAGCATATGCATAACAGGCAGGATGACAGTCAGCTGGCTTTTGATGGCAGGCAACCGTTCTGACTGGTCAGTGTTCCTGTTGTTCGAATTGCAACCTCCAGACTTTTGACCCCAAACCTGTGGAACCTTTCTGTGGGTCTCCTGAGGTGACCTTTCACTGCTGGGAACAGGGAAACACAGAGAAGGCCATCGCTGGGATTGGAGTTGGGAATGGAATTAAGACCAATCTAACTTTGAGGCAGAATAGAATTTACTTACCTTGTGTAATTTCAGGCACCAGGAAAGTCCACCATAGCATCTTCACTCCCAAAATACCCCACACCCTAGTTAAGTAAGAAGGTTGAAGTTGTTCATTAGGTCCTTCTTCCTTTTGCTTAAGACAATGACATCTATAATATACTATTGAAGAGCTGTAAAGAGTAACCCTTTAAGTGCTAGTCCTTATTCATACCTCAGTATGAATGAGCCTCATAGCCTATAATAGGTATTTAAGAAGAGAATGTGACAACTGAGTGGAGTGTGTAGCCAGGAGACACTGAGAGGGAAAGATGATGGAGGTACTGGATGTCCTCAACAACATCTACCAAGCTCACTTTGTATTAATAGTTTTGCTCTGCTGGTTCCAGGCAGACTTTCCATTTCCCTTTGCACTTTCCTGACTTGTTTTAAGTCATGGACCAGGCAGAGAAAGAACGGGCTGATTGTCAGAAGCACATTGCAGAGAGAATGCTGGCAAGTGGAAAGAGCACTAACTGCAGGGTTGGCGGGCCCTAGGCTTGCCCGTGCCAATAGCTGATGTCATGACTGCGTCTCCAGGACTCAGTGTCTTCATCTGTAAAAGGAGTGACCTGATTCTCATATTCTGAGATTCTGTGAGTGTGTGTATGGGTTGGGGTTAGGGTTATGGTTAGGTTTTGTGTTAGAATATTCTGATATCTTGTGAGTGTGTGTATGGGTTAGGGTTAGGGTTAGAATATTCTGATATCTTGTGAGTGTACAGGGGTTATGGTTATGGTTAGGGTTAGAATATTCTGATATCCTGTGAGTTGTGTATATGTTAGGGGTAGGTTTACAGTTAAGATTAGGGTTAGAATATTCTGCTATCCTGCAAGTGTGTGTATGAGACGCAGAAAATGACCAGGAGTGATCTATATGTCCCATGAGGTAAGCTTGACCCAGCTGGCCACTCTTTTCATTTCCTTCTTTCCAGAGAGAAGTGGGCTGAAAAGGAGGAGTGTTTAATGAAAGCTACTCAAATGTGCTTACATGTGACATTTGGAAAGAATGGCCTCTGAAACCTGCAGTCCTGCCCCTGGCCAACTGCCTCGTTTTCTCCTTGTGGTTTCAGGCTGCCCCCGCCCCCTACCCACCCTGGGTACCTGCCAAGACACCTTGTGCCAACTTGGGACCCTGCTTCAACCCAGGGACCATATGCCGCAAGCAGAGGCTTTGAGACCAGCTTCTACATGGCAGGGGACAGGAGGTTCTCCACACTGCCCCTAGAGAGGAATTTCTGCAGGAGCCCCTGCAGGAGACAGGCTTGGATTTTGAGAAGTTGGAGAAGGCTCAGCAGGCAGCTGAGAGCCACTTCCACGACTGCCCAGTTGACCCAGGGATGTTCTCTGTGGCCCGGCGAAGGGACTGATGCAGCAGACTTGGTAGGAGCTGGGAGTGCACAGGGGCAGGATTTCCAGCTGCCATCCTGCTACCTCATTTGCTTTCCTCTCCATTTAGTCTGTTTTATTTAGAACCCTTACCAGCAAATGCTTTTAGAGTCTTATTGTACATGATTGCCAGGTAAATAGGAATGTTGATCTCAAACAGAGAGGTTTATAATATGCTCCACTCATGGCCCAGGGAGGGGGAGAAAGAATTGGACCAGAGAAATAAAGCTGTGCTTCTTCTTGTTTCAAGGGCTCTGCAGGGTTGCATAGAGAGAAGAGGGGAGAGCCCCCCATGATCTCCTAGTTTAGGCCATTTGTCACCACACAACTTCTGAGCCCATTCAGCACCTCCATCCTCACCCCTGTGAATACTGCAGCCCTACCCCATGAAATGAGAACACAGGTTTCCGCATCAGGAGACGTGGCTTTTCCTCTTTGGCTCTCTGGCTTACTTGCTCTGTGACCTTTGGTGGGTCACTAACATCTCAGAGCCTCAGTTTCCTCATCTCTGAAATGGAAATAATTACCAGGTGCGGTGGCTCACGCCTGTAACCCAACATTTTGAGAGGCTGAGGCGGGTGGATCACCTGAGATCAAGAGTTCAAGACCAGCCTGGTCAACATGGTGAAACCCCGTCTCTACAAAATACACAAAAATTAGCTGGGCATTGGGGCTCATGCCTGTAATCCCAGCTACTCAGGAGGCTGAGGCAGGAGAATCTCTTGAACCCGGGAGGTGGAGGTTGCAGTGAGCCGAGATCGTGCCACTGCACTCCAGCCTGGGCGACATAGCAAGACTCTGTCTCAAAAAGTAAATAAATAAATAAAAGAAAAAGAAAAGAAAGAAAGAAATGGAAATAATAATACCTATTCCCAGGATTATCGTAAGACCCCAAAGATATAATAGGAATGCACTTAGTAAATAATTATTTGTGTGATGTGGTATGTAAGAGTTTTGGCTGACTTTATATATATGCATGAAATGAGCGGTTCTAAAGAGAGCTGGATAAGCTGTCTTCTTTCTTGATCCAACACAAACCATCTAACCCAGTCTGAGGCAGGGAGGAGGCACTTGGGGAAAGACTTTTTGAAGGAAGTAGCAGCACATTGGTGAGATGTAAAGGATATTTAAAGGTAAGCCATGTGAAGGAATGGGGTTGAGGGGTGAAGAGCAGGAATTCCCACATGCTGAGACCTGGAGAAGAAATAACTTACTATGTTAGGTGAACTTCAAGAAAAGTGAAAGAACCTTAGATGTAATTGTGGCACTATCCCTAGAGGGCACTACTAAGGCTGTGGTAGAACAGGACAGCTCTCTAAGCCAGCAGAGAGGACCAGAGGTAACTGTTGATAGGCATGGGTGGTGGGCAGGTAAGTGATCGATTCATTCAACAAATATTTGTGGAGTACTCTGTAAAGCTCAGTGCTAAGCTCAGCATCAGAACCTTTGCCCAGGGCTGGTCCTCATGCTAAACATAGTTGGAACACGTAAGCCCTTGACCACATTCTGCCTCATGCGCCTAGTCTGCCTCTTCTTCTCTCCGTTAGTGCTGACATTGGTAGTTTTTACCTTATCCTTTACCCATTACTAAAAGAAGAAATATGTTGGCTGCTACGTTAGTTCATTTTGCAATGCTGTAAAGGAATACCTGAGACTGGGTGAATTTATAAAGAAAAGAACTTTATTTGGCTCATGGTTCTGCAGGCTGTACAAGCATGGCGTTAACATCTGCTCAGTTTCTGTTGAGGCCTCAGGAAGCTTACAATCATGGCGGAAGGCAAGGGAGGAGCAGGCATTTCACATGGCGAGAGAGGGAGCAACAGAGAGAGGAGGAGGTGCCAGGCTTCTTTAAATGATCTGCTCTCTTGTGAAAGAGCTCACTCATTACTGTGAGGATGGCACTAAGCCATTCATGAGGGATTTGCCCCCATGACTCAAACACCTACTACCAGGTCCCACCTCCCACATTAAGGATTACATTTCAACGTGAGATTTGGAGGGGACAAATATCCAAACTATATCAGCTACATCAAGAATGTTCTCTTTGTACTTAGGTACAAAGGTTGTGGCACTGTCTCTAGAAGGCACTACTAATGTTCTGGGCACCTGGTGTGATAGAACAGGCCAGTGCTCCAAGCAGGCAGAGAGTACCAGAGGTGACTGTTGGTAGGGGTGGGAGGTGGACCTAATACTCATATGTGTGTGCGTGTGTGTGTGTGTGTATTATGTGTGCATATGTGAGTGTGTGCACATGTATGTGTGTGGTGATTCAGGTAGTGGAGGGTGGCTAGATCTGTGAGTGGTGTCACCACACGGGTGACGAATGAGGTTGTATCCCAGGTGCTGGGGTCAGATCAGAAGTTGGATACCAGGAGAAGCTTGCAGCAGATGGGACCAGAGGCTGAGTGTTAACTCCATCCAAGGGGAGCTCCAAGTGTACACAGGAGTGTGCAGCCAGAAAGCTGCTATGGGATGGGAAGGCATAAGGCAAAGAACAAGGCAGCCAGGCACATGTGCAGGGTTTCCAGGGCAGGTGCCCTAGGCAAGACTGGGTTGCCTGGTGCTCCCCTTGCTGCATAAAGTAGGATGGACCAGCCTGGGCCACCCAGGATGAGGGTGTGTGTGCTGTGATATGTTCTTCTAAGGACCTGGTGTTAGTTACGTGAACATTCACATTGGGAGACTATTGGCTCCTTTGATCCTCAAGTCACCATATACACGTGGGCCCAGTGTGAGTAGGTATTGCTATTGGCCTCACGGGAGAGAGGGTGATACTGACATGTATAAGGCGTGGCTAGTGACAGTGAAGAGCTTACAATTCACTGAATTTATTAAAAAATACACAGCCTGCTTTTATTAAGTCCCCACTGAGTAGGCATGGGACTCTACTACAAGGCAGAATTTGCTAATTCTAATGCAAGGGGATGATGGGAAGCACAGAAGAGGAAGGGATTAGTTCCTGCTGGGGAACCGGAGAAGACTTCATGGAGGAAGCTGCAGTGAAGATGAGTCTTAAAGGAGAGTAATGGTTGGAAAGACATTCCTGCTAGAGGAAACAACACTGCTAAAAGCATGGTGCTGGGGTCAGATCAGGAGCTGGATACCAGAAGAAGCTTGCAGCAGATGGGACCAGAGGCTGAGTGTTAACCCTATCCAAGGGGAGTTTAGGAAGATGCTGGGTGAATGATGTGATGTTTCATTTGGCTCCTTTGGCTCGAGGGTGGGTTCCCTATGCCAGAGCAGAAGGAGGCAATGCTAGGAAGGTAGCTCAGGCGTGGCTCTAGGAGCCCCTGCAATCAGAGTTCACCAGTAAGTATTCATATATCATCTGCCAGGTACTAAGAATGTGAGGATAACAATTTTTGCCCTTGCTGGGCTTGCAGACAGTAGTGGCAGCAGCTTATAGGAGGTGAGAGCACAGAGAAAGAAATGCCTGATTTGGGGGAGATAATGGAGTCTTTACAAAGAGGTAACATGTCCACACTGAGTTTGAACTAACAGGAACTGGCAGGTTGCCAGGCAGGCGGTGAGATGAAGGTGGCGGTGGGCTAGGGTGTCGAAGGTGTTTCAGGTGGAAGAAGCCACGTGACAAAGGTGGGTTCACGGAAGGATGCTGAGCGTGTTTGCGAAACCTCGATCAGGAAACGTACTGAGAGTCTGCTATGTGCCAGGCCCCATTCTGCATTCTGAGGCCACGGAGAATGAGTCAGACAGGGCCCTGCTCTCATTCTGGTTGGGAAGGGAAGGGAAGGCAGACAATGAAAAAATAAACAAATAAAGATGAGGACATGACTTTCAGAGTGGGAGAAGCCCTAAAAGTAGAAAACCCACAGCATGGCACTGTGGAGAGTACCTGGGGCAGAGGGCTGGAGGGAGGGCTGAGTACAAGTGCCTGGGATAGACAGACCTGGGCTGGGCTCACACAACCAGATGGTGGTGTGTGAGCTGGGAGCCCCTGGGGCAAGGGTGCTGAGCCCAGCAGTCACCCTTTCACTGGACCAGAGCTCTCCAAAGGTGGAGCAGAGAACACCTCCGAAAGCAGAATCTACAGGCAGACAGGAGCTGATCCTGCCTGTTGCACACCCTGTCTGCCCGCCCTGCCCCAGAGAATCCCCTTATACATTTTCAAGCCCTTCCTTTTTCCCTTCCAGAGAAGGGTCTTAGGTACTCAGACCTTCAGGGGAAGGTACAGGCGGTGACTGGGGTGGGTGGTCCATTCTTGGGGACAAGGCAGGTCATCCTGCTGAATGTGTGTCTCTGCGATGTGCCCTTTGGGAAAAGGAGGAACAAGGACAGCAGGATGGCTGCAGGCACCTGACCGAGACCTGTTTTTGGGTTATTTCCCTTGTCTTTCGCTCTCTGGGCACAAGAGGGCAGCCGAGTCTTGAGCTTGGCGGGCTGCAGGGCCAGTGGGGTGGGAGGGCTCTTCCCTTCTTTGCTTGTCCACGGCCTGCTCATTTGCCTGCAGCCTGCACTCCTGTTCTCCCAGATCCTGACCGCTGAATGGGGGAACCAGGAAGAGAAGGGCCGCAGCCAGCGCAGAGTGCCCTGACCTCCACCCGGCCATGTATTCTACATGTTGCCTCACCTCCACCGCAGAAGCTGAGGCCCAGGAAAGCCAACCTGCTGGCCCAGGGTCCCACTAGGGACGTAAGCTAGCCCATAGGCTGCCTGGATGACAGACCAAGGGAGAGGCACACCAGCTGGCCCCTGGACCAGGAGAATTCTTCCAGCCTCTCTCTGCTATAGTAAAAACCTCCTTAAAGCCCATGAAGCTGGGGCAGTAGGGCCAATTGCAGCAGATGGGGCACAATTAGCTCACTAGATCCGTTCAATGGCTATTAAGGCCAATCCGTGCGTTAGGGCCCCTGCAAGTGGGAGGAATAGAAAGATGAATGGGATTCAGGCTCTTCCAAAAAGCTTACCTTCTAGTGGACAAATGGCCATTGCAGCATCATGTGGCAAGTTTAGTGAGAGAGAGATGTTCAGGGCACTGGGGAGTATAGAAGAGGTCCATTAACCTAGCCCTGGGGGTATGGTGGAGGGAGGTCAATGAAGCCTTCCTGGAATTCATGCCCAAGCTGAGTATTAAAGATAAAAGAATTTAGACAAGCAAAGGGAGGGAGGGCTTTTCAGGCAAAGGGTCAGACAGTGTGAGCAAGAAATCAAAGTCAAGACACAACATGAGAGGGATTAGAAGTTCCAGTGTGTTTGAGAAAGTTCCAGTTTGGCACTGTTTACTGTTGCAACCATTTTAATAGATACACGCTCCATGAGCTGGCTCTTGTCTCCCTCTTCAGCCAGTTGAAAGGGCTTCTTGAACAGGTTTGCACATGTCCACAGGGGCTTTGGAGAACTGAGTTTTTCTAGGCTAGGGACTATAGGATTAGGGGAAATTGGATGCCGAAAAAGAGAATTAGAGGCAGGGAAATTAGCTTTCTGGCAGGGCTTTTTCTCTGGGGGAATGTCTTCTTTGCTGTGCCTGAACAAGTGACTCCTCTGTAAACTGGAGACTGATGAGGAAATTGACAAAGGAAGGTAAAGTGACTAAAGACTTCTGTGCCTGATACGAAGTACACTCAAGAGGAATCCAGAGGTTAAGATCATAAACCCCAGCCTGGGCAACGTAGTGAGATCTCCACTCTACTAGAAATTAAAAATGCCAAGCATGGTGGCATGCGCCTGAAGTCCCAGCTACTCAGGAGCCTGAGATGGGAGGATTGCTTGAGCCCGGGAGGTTGAGGCCGCGATGAGTTGTGATTGCACCACTGCACTCCAGCCTGGGCCACAGAGTGAGACCCTGTCTCAACAAACGAACAAACAAATCCCCCAAAATTGTAAACAAATACAAAAACAATAAAAAAAATTAGATTCCTGCTTGATAATTAGATTCCTGCCAAAGTGATCAGGCGGACAGACTGGAAGAAATATTTACAGTGAATAAAACCAACAGGGGACAGGTATTTTCTAGAATATACAAGGAACTACTGCAAATCAACAATAGGAAAAAGTCTAAAGACAAAAAGGAGCAAGAATATGATTAGGAAATGTATAGAAGAGGAAACTGCAAAAGCTAGCAAGCATTTTGTGACAGAGATTGTCTAACTCCTCCCCAATTTGTATGTCCTTTTTTCAGCACACATCCAGGCTGTATTTTGCAGCCCCCTTGCCTCAGGCCGTGTGATGAAGTTCTGACCCAAAGAATATGAACAGATTAATGTATGGCACTACTTAGGCTGTGTCCTCAAAACCCTCGCGTTCCAATCTCCTCCGAGAGCTCTCTCCCCTTCTCTGCGGGCTGGATGCAGAGAATCCAGTGGAAGGCTCTGGGGCCTTAGAGCCACACAATGGAAGAAGTCTGAGTGCCCAAAGGACCACTGGGGGAGTACCCTTCCCTTGCCCGCCACCATGGTCTGTGATGTGAACACAAACATTTATTTTGTTAAGCCACTGAGGTTTGAGGTCTGTTACATCACTTAGCTTATCTCACTGATACTGATATGCATGTTTAGAAGTGCTCAAACTCATCAGAGAAAGTGTACAACTTCACTTATTCTCATTAGACTAGCAAAAATTAGTATAGCAGATCATTCTAAAAATTGATGGTAGGGATAGGAGGGGGTGTGGTGATACAGGAAACCTCATGCACTGCTGATGGGGGTGTAGACTGGTATAGCCTTGCTGGGGGCAATCTGGTGGTTCTTACTCAAATCAAATATGTGGATACCTTAGGATTCACCAGTTCTACTCCTGGGAATTGTACCCCATAGGAATTCTCACACAGGTCTCTATACGAAGGAGACATGGATGTCTCTGGAATCATTGTGTTGGGGAGTTGGAAACAACCTGGGTATCCACTTCTGGGGGTGTGGATAAATAAATGAGGGGTGCAAATCATGAAGAACTATGCAGTGGCATGAAGCAGTGGGTGACATACACACGTAATGTGATAGGGCTTTAATGCATAGTGAAAATGATGCAAATACAAATATATGCATACACAACAGCAGCACACATTTTACCAAAATGCACATAAAGAATAGACATCAAACACCTTGGGATGGTTGTCTATGAAAGGGAAATGAGAGTGGAAAATAAAAGGGGAGGAAGAAAATATAATCATATGAGTGAATTTCCTTCCACTGTACAGATTCTCAGTTCATTCCGAAAGCGTTTTGACAAGAGATTGAAGACTGACAATCACAGCTGTTTTACTCCGAGGCTTAGTTTCCTTTACAGAATCTTATCTCCATGACGTTATTACATCTATCCTCAATTTTTAAAAAAGCTTATATTCTGCCTTTGCTGCTTTTTTTCAATTTAATAAGCATTTTCTTTTAACCACCTGACCTCATGCTTCTTCAAAAACTAAACTAAACAAAACAATAAAGAAGAGAATTACAAGATCCAATCTTAGTCCTAACATCTTTTACCCTGAACATAAAACGATTTGCTTTTTACATAGGTAATAAACAGAGGGAGAAGAATGAACTCCATTATCTTGATATTTGCATAGCATTAGTAGTGATAGGACAGATGTCCTAAATACGTATCGTACCATTACAGTAATTAGTAGGAAGCAAAGAAAAATCAATGGAACAGAGCAGATAGCCCTAAATCAAGTCCCAGTAAGTTTTGTAAGTAAGCATGTGACAAAGGAGCAACAAGCTGAGGAGGAAAAGAAACAAAGCAAAATAGGGCAAATAGCACAGAAGACACTCAGCTTTTCAGCTTTTGCCAGCAGGATATTGGGGATGCTCCACCCTGATTTCCAGCCTCCCTGTGCCAGGCAGATGTGGATCTCCAGCAAGCTGGCCACCTGCCACAGCAACACTGCTGGTACCTGGCTCAGCCAAAGGCCCTATCACCCCGGATGCCATCTGCCTGCAATTTACAAACTGTATAGCAGGGGTGGGTCAGGGCTGGACACCTCGTGGCTGGACTATGGAAACTGGTCCTGGCTGAGGCTCAAGAATTGCTTTCCTTTCCAAGTAGTCCTCAACCACCTTCATCCCAACATGGTTTTTGTTGTTGTTGTTGTTGTTGTTTTTCTTGAGATGGAGTCTTGCCCAGGCTGGAGTGCAGTGGTGCTATCTTGGCTCACTGCAACCTCCGCCTCCCAGGTTCAAGCAATTCTCCTGCCTCAGCCTCCCAAGTAGCTGGGACTACAGGCACGTGCCACCACACCCGATTAATTTTTGTATTTTTAGTAGAGACGGGGTTTCACCGTGTTAGCCAGGATGGTCTTGATCTCCTGACCTTGTGATATGCCCACCTTGGCCTCCCAAAGTGCTGAGATTACAGGCATGAGCCACTGCACCCGGCCATCTTTTTTTTGAGCAGAGTATTGCTCTGTCACCCAGGCTGGGGTGCAGTGGTGTAGTCTCTGCTAACTGCAACCTCCACCTTCTGGGTTCAAGTGATTCTCCTGCTTCAGCCTCCCAAGTAGCTGGGATTACAGGTGCATACCACCATGCCTGGCTAATTTTTGTATTTTTAGTAGAGACAGTTTCATCATGTTGGCCAGGCTGGTCTTGAACTTCTGATCCGCCCACCTCGACCTCCAAAAGTGCTGGGATGACAGGTGTGAGCGACCGTGCCTGGCCCCAACATGTCTTTTCTCCCATCACGCTTCTTCTTCCTTTGGCCAAGAAGCTTGCCACCTTACACCCTTCCTCTCCCTCCCTCCTTGGCATCCTTCTCAAAGCTTTCTGTAACCTGAACAGTGGATTTAGAAGCCAGTGAAAATATTTGAGATGCTTGAGTATTGATAACCAGATAATTAGGTAACTAGAGTTTCTGGCTGAATCAGTGTCTTTGTGGCTGCGGATTTTCAACCCAAAGGTCCACGAGAGGGCACACTGTGAGAACCAGGCGGAAGGCAGCCCTCTGTGTACATACAGTGACGCCCTTATGGTCTGCAGCCTCATTTTTACCCCAAAGGTAGCCATGACTTAAGAGTGACAAAAGAGAGAAGCTGACAGGTTGTGGACTCCAAGAAAGGGTTCCCTACCTCCCTGCAATTAAGGCTCATATTAATCACCCCTGGACTCACCATATATATCCACTAAAATCTAGAGCAGGCCCTGCGGGAGCACATCAAATTTGATGGGTTATAGTTTTGGTGATAATTTTGTTTATTTGTTATTAATTATCAAGCACATGAAAGGCTCCCAAATTACTGATGCCTCTTACTCCAGGAGTTGCTTAATTTGGCTCTGCCTTGGAATTCTTTCCTGGGGACTCATGCCTGCCAGAAGGTACGGTTTGCGCAGAGAAAGAGGAAGAGGCTCAGTAGTTGCTTCTCTGCAACATATGTGAATACTCCACCCACAATTGCAGCAGGAAGAGGTGAAGGGAGCAGACTCCTAATTGCTGTGGCGTACCCAGGGGTACGTTTCTTTCTTGGAGATAAGCAGAAGGCAAGGAGTGTCAAATGAGAGATCACTGCCTACAGAAGTCTGTGTCATCTCTGAAGCATCCTGGGGCCCTCTGATCTACAGTAGGACTTGATGTCATCTGAGGCACAGAAGGAATTCTTCCAGCATTGGAAAGAAAAGCTTGGAGGGAAAGCTTCAGCTGCAGTTTCTGTAACGTTCTCCTCCATCCTTGCCCCATTTTTGCAGAGATTGTTGTTTATCCTTTAGTACCATTGAGTACCATTTAGCCCCACTGGGTAAAACTGAGTGAAAAAGAAACACTAGGTCCTGCCTCAGAGAGGAAACTTGGGAAGACCAATATTATCAAGTAGACTTGATAATTTGTGCTTGTTTCAAGGGACTCTGCGTCTGGATATGCAGGATGTTTTTTAAATTGTAAGATGCATCTACAGAAAAGTTCATAGAACATTTACATAGAGCATAAAGGTTAATATAAAATGCATGAGCACTGGTTAGCACCGCAGGATCTTTGAAGCACCCTCTCTCCCCTGTGTTCTGTAACCTGAGCACTTCGTCCTCCCCAGTCACCCACAGGCAACCACTATCCTGGCATCTAATGTAATTATCTCATTGTTTTTCTTTAGTTTTCCCACCCATTTATGCATCACTAAATAATAAAATTTACTTTTGTTTGTTTTGGACTTTTGGACTTTATAGATGGAATAAAAAGGAGGTCTTTCTTGGGACTTTCTTCTTTTGCCCTACATCATTTGGAGAATCATCCACGCTGATGCTTGTAGTTCTAATTGGTTCATTTTCATTGCTGTACACTCCAATTTATTTTACCATTGTTGGACTTTTAGGTTGTTTCTAGTTGGGGGCTGTTCCAAACAATGCTGCTAAGAACATTCATGTTTATGTGCCAGATTTTTCTCTAGGTATGTACCTGGACTGTAATTACAGGACATAGGGTACGCAGCAACTCAACTCTACCAGTCAATGCCAGACTGTTTTCCATAATGCTGCACCAAGTTACATGCCTGCTAGAAATACACAAAGACATCTATTGGTCAAGGTCTTTGGTGCTGGTCAGATGTGATTTTTGCCGGTTTGATGGTTGTGTAATTGTATCTCATTGTGGTTTAATTTGCATTCCACTGATGAGATTAAGGATCTTTTCCTAGGTTTATTGGTCACTTGGATTTCCTTTCTCAGAAAGGGTCTGTTCAAGTTTTTTGTTTTCTTTATTTTCATACTGATTCACAGAAGTTCTTGTAAATTCTGTTGTCAGAATTCATAAATTCTCGCTTGTCAGTTTTATGTGCTGTAGTATCTTTTTCCCACTCTGTAGAGTGTCTCTTCACTCTCTTAAAGTATCTTTGGTCGAACAGACATTCTTAATTGTAATATACTAGTATTTACAAATCTTTTATTCATGATTAATGGCTTTTGTGTCTGGTGTAAGAAATCGTATCTGCACCCAAGGTCATAAAGATATTCTTCTATATTAACTTCTGAATCTTTAGAGTTTTGCCCTTCATATTTAGTTTTTTAATCTGCCTGAATTGTTTTTTGTGCGTAATGTGAGGTGGGGTTCTAATTCCTTATTCCTCCCTACAGATACCCAATTATCTTAGCACTATTTATTGAAAAGTCTATCTTTTTCCCCACTGATCTAAGCTGTCACCTCAATCATATATCAACTGTTCATAAAAGTACAGGTCTGTTTATGGGCTCTCTACTCTGTTCCATTGGTCTGTTTGTCAGTCCTACTACCAATACTACTCTGTCTTAATTACTACAGCTTTATAATAAGTATTTATATCTGGTAGAGCAAGTCCTCCCACCTTATTTTTCTTCTTTAAGAGTAACTACTCTTGGCCCTTGGCACTGTCATATAAATTTTAGAGCCAGCTTGTCAAGTTTCACCAAAAAACTATTGGGATTTTAATTGGGATTTTACTGAGTCTATAAATCAATTTGGAGACAAATGACATCTTTACCATGTGGAGTCCCCCCATCCATGAAGTGGCGTATTTCTCCATTTATTTAGGTCTTCTTTAATGTCTTTCAATAAAATTTTATTATTTTCTCCATTAATGTCTTATACATAGTTTGCTGGATTTATTCTTAGGTACTTCATATTTTTCGATGCCATTGTGGACAATGGCTGTTTTAAATTTCATTGTATAGCTGTTGCTGATTAGAGAGGAATTTAATTTTTATATTGATTTCATATCCAGATATTTTGCTAAACTCTTATATTGTAATAATTTACTTGTAGATTATTTTTCATTCTCTCTCTATATCATCATGTTATCTGCTAATAATAACAGTTTTTTCTTTTTCCTCCTCAATACTTACATTTTTAACTTTTTTTTAACCTACTGTACTGTCCAGGATGTTGAATGAAATTGGTATTTGTTAACATTTTTGTCTCTGTTCAACTTGAAAGGAAAGCTTGTAAATGGGTCATCAGGAAGAGTGATGCTTGTTGAGGTTTTTGTAGGTAATCTTTATCTGATTAAGGAAGTCTTATTCTATTCCCACTTTGGCAAGAATTGTTTTTGTTGTGAATGGATATAGAATTTAAGCTTTTTCTTTTTTTTTTTTCCTGCATCTATTGAATGGATCAGAAGGTATTTTTCCTTTAACATGTATATGTGATGATTTGTATAAATTGAATTTTGAATGTTAAATCACTTTGTATTCCTGGGAAAAACTCACCTTGGCCATTGTATAGCTGCTAGAAAATTAGGCTCTTGAGTTAGACTGCCTGGGTCTAAAACTTGGCTATACCACTGTCTAGCAGCGTGACCTGGGCAATGTACTTTACATTTTTGTGCCTTGATTTTCTCATATGCTGAAATGGGGATAATAATAGCCCCTAACTCACAAAACTCCTGTAAATTTTAATAATATGTCCAAAATGCTTAAACCAGTTCCTGAAAAATAGTAAGCACCATATACATATTTGCTACTTTATTGACCAGACAATAACTTGTTTAGGATTTTTATACTCGTGCTCATGGGTGATTTTTAGCTTGTAATTTTTTTCTTCTCATAAGTAACCTTGATATTAGGCTTTAGCTAGACTTATAAAGTTAGTCGAGGGGTATTTTCTCTTTTTTTATTCTCTAAGTTTGTGTAAGATTAGAATTATTGATTACTTGAATATGTGGTAGAATTCACTGGTAAAGCCATCTGCTCTGAAGATTCTGTATGAAACTAATTTTCCATTTAAATTCTTTAATGGTTACAAGGCAATTCAGATTTTACATGTGTTATATATTTATTTGGAAACTTCTAAATTTAATGTTTCAATGTATAGGCATAAAGTTATTTGTAATATCTTGTTATTACCTTTTAAATGTCTGCAGCATCTGCCATGAGGTTCCCCTTTTTATTCCTGACACTGGGCATATGAGCCTTCTCTCTTTTTTGCCTTGATCATTCTAGCTAGAAATTTGTTAATTGTATTTATCTTTTCAGAGAACCAACTTTTGGGCCTGTTGATTCTCCCATTAATTCTTAACTTTTCTGCTCTGCAAGATTCTCTTCTTTCTACTTTTGTCTATTTTGCTGCTCCTTTCTTAACTTCCTCAGCTCATTAACTTTCAGTTTTTCTTCTTTACTAGTATGCATATTTGAGGACTAGAGTTCCCTTTAAATCCTGCCTTAGCTACAACTCATGAGTTTTTATGTGTAGTATTTTTATTACTACTCAGTTAGAAATATTTTATAATTTCCATTATGATTTCTTCTTTGACCCATAGGTTGTTTGTTGGTGTGTTTCTTTATTTCCAAACAAATAAGGGTGTTTTAGTTATCTTTTATTTTTTACTTTTAGCTTAAATGTATTGGTCAAATAGCATGCTCTATATCATTTCAGCCCTTTGAAATATGTTGAGGCTTGCTTAATGGGCTAGTATGTAAGAATTTATTAGGAGCCTATGTATTCTTGAAACAAATGTGTGTCTTGGAGCATTTGGGATGCTCTAACAAAATGCCATAAACTAGGTGGCTTGTAAACAACAGAGATTTGATTCTCATAGTTCTGGAGGCTGGGAAGTACAAGATTGAGGCACCAGCAGATTCAGTGTCTGGTAAGGGCCTGTTTCTTTCTTTGTAGATACCACTTTCTCACTGTGTCCTCATGTGGTGAAAGGGTGAATGAGCTCTCTCGGGCCTATTTCATAAGAGCACTGATCCCATTCATGAGGCCTCTACCTTCATGACCTACCACCTCCCAAAAGACCCCACCTCCTAATACTGCTATGTTGAGCGTTAGGATTTTAACATATGAATTTGATGGGGAACAAACATTCAAATCATAGCAGTGGGTGTTTGGGTGCAGTATATTGTATATGTCCATTAAATCAAGTTGGTTAATCCTGCTGTTCATGTAATACATATTTTAACTGATGCTTTTGTCTGTTTTTAATCCTCCACCAAATATCTTCTTATTTTATGCTTTGTATTTGTCCTTAAAGAGCTGTTTCTTTTTCTCTCCATTCTTATCTTCTTTCTAATTGATAGTATTTTGTCATTCTAGTTCTTCTGCTCTACTAATTTGGAAGTTAATACACTTTGATTATATTATTTTGTGGTATCTAAAATTGGAGTGTAAGTATTTTATTTTGGATCCCACTAAGCACCAGTGGGGGAATGGGGAAGTGAGACAGAGAAAGCAAGCAATCTGATGCAGGGTGGATTAATGTGGAAAACTAGGGCTCAGCCACTTTCATTCCATCTTACTTACTTTTAACTACACATGGCATTATTTTTTATGTCTATTAGAATCACCCATATGTTGGCCTTCTCAGTTAATTCTTCATTCCTTCTTGCATTTCAGACCTTCCACTGGGGTTCACATTCCTTCTGTCTGAAATTCATCATTTAGAATTTCCTTTAGAGAGGACGTACTAGTGGCAAGCTTTTAGTTTTGCCTGCTACTTTATTTTGTCCCAATTCTTCAAAGACTTTTTCTGGTTGTAGAATTCTAAGTTGACAATTGCTTTATTTTAGCACATTTACAATATCATTCTCTTGTCTTCTAGCATGCTTCCTAGTCCTGCAAAGTCAGCTGTTAGTGTAACTATCATTTGTGTTTTTTCTCTAGATGTTTTTAACATCTTTTGTAGTCTTTGGTGTTGCAGTTTTTTATCAGTAAAATGTCTAGGAGGGAATTGCTTTTCAAATATTTTGCTTCTGATTCACTGGACTTCTAAACGTAGTCCTTCCTAGACTGTTACAATGATTAAATGAGTTAATATGTGTAAAGCACATATAGAACAGTACTTGCACAAATAAGTGCTCAATAAATACTACCTATTTTGGATTCTGTGTATTGATGTCTGTGTCCGTTCTTAATACATTCCTTCATAGCTCCAACCCACCCTTCTGTTCTCTGTGGTGTGAGAGCTAGTCCATGTCTCTTAGCTTTCTCTTTTATTTTTTCCATTTCCCTTTCTCCCTCTGCTACATTTTGCATGATTTCTTTTAGCCTATCCTCCAATTGCAAATTGGACGGATTTACAAATTGGATTTTCACACACAACTTTCCTTTGCCAGTGCATCTATGTTGGTTCCACCAGTGAGAGATTCTGGAGGGACATGCAAGGCTTGAGGAGGAGGAAGGGACTTACCGTGTCCTGTTTTTTTGTTTGTTTGTTTTTTGTTTTGTTTTGTTTTGTTTCTGAGGTCTGGTTGTGGGCTTATGATCCTGTGAGTAATCTTGGCAATGGTTGTCTTCATGCAGCTGTTGGTTCAATGCACGGCTTATCTCTGCAGTGGCATTCCTTGAGTTCCTCAGGTGTCCAGCATTCCTGCAGCAGCTGTGCTTTCTCATCAGAGCTTTTTGATGCTTGGTTCTGTGGACTCGTCCTCTAAGTTTCTAAGTTTCTCCTGGTTTCCTTGTTCTGTCAGCCCAGTGACTTTCTGCATTTGCCACCTCTGTTACACCCCAGAGTCCACCTTTACTCTCTTAGCTGTTAACCAATTTTTACTTAGTCAATTCTTTATACTAAATTTTATATTAATAATTTCTGACTCAAGTTTAAGGTGGGTTTCTGTCTCCTGGCTGGATTCTGATACAGTATTTATCATCAGTTCTGGAAAATTCTCTGTCTTTATCTGTTTAAATATTATTCTAGTCCATTTGATCTCTCTTATCTCTCGGGAACTCCAGTCTGACATATAGCAGACCTTTCTCCTCTATGCTCGATGTCTCTTAGCTTTCTCTTTCCCTTTTTCTATTTCTCTTTTGCCCTCTGTTACATTTTGGATAATTTTTCTTAGCATATCTTCCTATTTACAAATCTTCTATTCAATTACATATAACATTCTGTCAAACTCCTCTACTGCTAATATATACAAGGTATTTTATATCTATATATCAGCATGTTTAGCTTTTTAGCATTTTAGGCTTTCAGGAAAAGGGTGTATCTTGAGAGTTACCCAGACATATTACTGGAACCTGATATGTCAATATTTGGAATCTTTTTTTCCAGCAAACATAAGCAATGCTGGTGTTTACACTTTTGGTTTGTATCGTATTTTCTAGCAATGGATTTGATCTAGCACCTCTGGAGTCTAGAGTGAGGTATTTTCTAGGAGAATGCCCCACTACATTGATTTTTTGTGCATTAAGTATTGTAGCACTATTTTCTCACGAGGTCATAGCCTGGGACGATGAACCAAATTCTTTGCCAGTAGACCATGTGGGAAGAACAGCTACCAGTGAACCAAATACCCAGACGATATGGAAATACCATGTTTTTCTTTCTTCTTGCCTTCCTTCTCACCCTTTGTTTCTTCCCTTATATGTGCATTTATTTACTCACAACAAACATTTATTTAAGGGTGGGTAGAGGGTCATTACAAGGAAACAGATTCCTATCTATAATAAAAAATCTGATTCTGACTGTAAATCTTGGAAATTTCTGGAGAGGGTAGAAAAAAATTAATGATGGAGTGAGGGGAAAGGGGTACAATATCAAGGCCACATATATGCTATATCACCACTATGTCTAAAATTCCCTGGTAAATTGACCCATGAGTGGGAATGGGGCACACTTCCCAAGGTAAGGATTCAATGTAAGGAAAGCTATCATTGAAATTCCTCAATACCTCAGATTGAATAGTAAAATACGTACTGTTAAGTCCATTTTACTCATCAAAACTGAGGCTTAAGAGTCTCAAAAGTTAGTTTTTCCAGCTGTCCATTTTACAAATTGCTACTAGTAAACCAGGATAACAACTTACGTCTTTGGACTTTCTGGATGCCTCCTGCTGTGCTCCATTACTAGGGCAGTCAGCAGAAGCAGGGAGCGTCTGTGCTCCAGCAGCAGTGCCTGGGGTCAGTCCACAAAGACACCCTGCTTCCATTCTACATCTCCTAAGTCTGTGAACTGACATTTGAAGATGCAACAGTTGCAATAATCTGAGACAATTTGCCTGCCACATGTAACTTCTTGCAATGGGCAATCTTAATACCACACAGGTTTCCTTTACTTCCCTTCCCCACCCCAACACACTTAGTGAGCAGGATCAATGACTGATCTAAGTTCAAGGGCAGAGGCTACCATTTGAAATTGCCAGAATAGAGCTGTGTGCATTCCAACCAACAGTGTACAAGGGTCCCCTTTTCTCCATATCCTTGCCAGCATTTGTTATTATCTGTCTTTTGGATAAAAGCCATTTTAACTGAGGTGAGATCATATCTCGTAGTTTTGATTTGCATTTCTCAACTACGAGACATGACCTCACCTCAGTTAAAATGGCTTTTATCCAAAAGACAGACAATAACAAATGCTGGCAAGGATATGGAGAGAAGGGGACCCTTGTACATGGTTGGAATGTAAATTAGTACAACCACTATGGAGAACGGTTTGGATGTTCCTCAAAAAATTAAAAATAGACCTACCATATGACACAGCAATCCTATTGCTAGGTATATACCCAAAGGAAAGGAAATCAGTATATCCAAGAGCTATCAGCACTCCCATGGTTATTGCAGCACTGTTCACAATAGCCAAGATTTGGAAGTACTCTAAGTATCCATCAGCAGATGAATGGATAAAGACAATGTGGTACATACACATAATGGAGTACTATTCAGTCATAAAGAATTAGATCCTGTCATTTGCAATAACATGGATGGAACTGGAGGTCATAATGTTGAGTGAAATAAACCAGGCACAGAAAGACAAACTTTGCATGTTCTCACTTGTTTATGGGAGCTAAAAATTAAAATAACTGAACTCACAGAGATAGAGAGTAGAAGGATGGTTACGAGAGGATGGGAAGGGTAGTGAGGTGGGTAGGGGGGATGTGGGGATCATTAATGGGTATAAAAAATAGTTAGAGGCCAGGTGCAGTGGCTCATGCCTGTAATCCCAGCACTTTGGGAGGCTGAGGTGGGTGGATCACCTGAGGAGTTCAAGACCAGCCTGGCCAATATGATGAAACCCTGTCTCTGCTAAAAATACAAAAATTAGCTGGGCGTGATGGTATGCACCTGTAGTCCCAGCTGCTTGGGAGGCTGAGGCAGGAGAATCGCTGGAACCCAAGAGGTGAAGGTTGCAGTGAGCTGAGATCGCGTCACTGCACTCCAGCCTGGGTGACAGAGTGAGACTCCATCTCAAAAAAAAAAAAAAAAAAAAAAGTTAGAAAGATTGAATAAGACCTAATATTTGCTAGCACAACAGGGTGAATATAGTAAAAAATAATTTAATTGTACCTTCAAAAATAACTAGACAAGTATAATTGGGTTGTTTGTAACACAAAAAAATAAGTGCTTGAAGTGGTGGATACCCCATTTACCCTGATGTGATTATTTTGTATTGCAGGCCTTTATCAGAATATCTCATGTAACCCATAAATATATACACCTACTGTGTACCCACAAAAAGTTTTTAAAAAGAAAAATAAATAGCAACCAAAAAAAAAAAAAAAAAAGAGAGAGAGAAAAGAAAAAAGAAAAAAAAAAATCAAGTGCCTGGCTGGGTAGAACAAATTCTAAGGCTATAATGTTACTGACCATGGGTTTTTTGGCTCTCAGTGTATAGAAATTGACACAAGGCCAATAGTCTTCCCAAACATGTTTTACTGGAACTTATGCCCTGGCATAAGGGCGACAACAAAAGAGGAAGCCAATTCTCTGGCTTGCTGACTCCTTGGAAAGAACCGGTAGGGATTTTTTTATTAGGCAAAGCACAGGAATTGACGTCAGAGACAGGATGTGCTGCTGGGCAAAGCACATGAGAGAAGTAGGGTATGCAGGTCAGCATTACCTGGTTGCAATGGTTATCTTGAGGAATGGGCCAACTGGTGGTCTGGCCAGTGGCAACAAGGCTGTAAATCAATTATTCAGCATTCCTTCCCGAGGTGGGACACCCCGCAACATTGTTTATCTCCTAAGGCCAGTTCCTGGAATTAAGTAAAAGGATGACTAATGGACATGTCGTCAGTGAGGTAGTGGTGTGGTTTTGTGATCAGTGGGAATGCATGAAAGAATGCTTTAGCGGGAAGTGAGCTGAAGCCAAGCCCCATCCCTACTCTGTCTCAAAGTGAGTTCAGAAAAGGGGATTTAAAGAATTCTTTTTTTTTTTTTTTTTTTGAGACAGAGTTGCTCTGTTGCCCAGGCTGGAGGGCAGTGGCACCATCTCGGCTCACTGCAAGCTCCGCCTCCCGGGTTCATGCCATTCTCCTGCCTCAGCTTCCCAAGTAGCTGGGACTGCAAGGTGCCTACCACCACGCCTGGCTTATTTTTTATATATATATTTTTTAGTAGAGACGGGGTTTCACCGTGTTAGCCAGGATGGTCTCGATCTCCTGACCTCGTGATCTGCCCGCCTCAGCCTCCCAAAGTGCTGGGATTACAGGCGTGAGCCTCTGCGCCCGGCCTTAAATAATTCTTAAAGGAAGTAAAGTTAACTTTGAAAGAACTATCAGGATTTGGATTGACTGAAAGGAGTGGGGAGGCTTAGGGAGGAGGTGCTTGCCAGACACTGGGTCATGGCAGTGGTCAGTGAAGCTGCAGTTGCCTAGGGCAGGGATGGAGAGAGAGTCTGGGCATGAGGAGAGGGTCTCGGGATGTTTGGCTGGACTAGACTTTACAGAAAGCCTTATCCAGGCTTTTAAAATTACTCTTTCCAGACTTCATCTGAGACTCCTTCTTCAGCCAACATTCCTTAGCCCTGAATAGATTTCCTATCCTCATCTTTCCCCTCTTTTTTTCCTTTCTTTTACATGTTTAAATTTAAACCATTCTTTGTGACCCCTTTTCCTGGGGGAATCATGGCAAGAATGAGAAGAAAGATGGTGCTTGTTGGAGATGTCCTGTCTCTCTGAACTTTGGGGTCCTATGCATTAAATAACTTTCCTGACGAGTTCAAGTGCTCCCTCTGGTCTACAATCCCTGGCGGCTGGCCTTCACACCTTGGGCAAGCATTGCATACAGCTCATGGCCCTCCCTCTACCATAACCTCCACCCCCGTTCGCCTAGGCTCCCTTCTCCGGGAATTTCATCACTTCCTAGAATAGCCAGAACATTTGTGGTCTATTTCTCTGTTAGTGTTTAACCAATCATCTGTTCTAAAAGAAGGGCTGAACTGTTGGAAGGAATGCTGTTAGCCTGAGACTCAGGAAGACAACTTCTGCAGGGTCACTCCCTGGCTTCTGGAGGAGAGAGAAGGAGGGCAGTGCTCCAGTGGTACAGAAGTGAGACACAATGGAATCAGGCTTCACCTCCAAGGACACCTATCTAAGCCATTTTAACCCTCGGGATTACCTAGAAAAATATTACAAGTTTGGTTCTAGGCACTCTGCAGAAAGCCAGATTCTTAAGCACCTTCTGAAAAATCTTTTCAAGATATTCTGCCTAGGTAAGTCTGTTGTCTGCATGTCTCCCCGCTAATGTGAGTCATATAGATGGAGTCTCAGGGCACGACTGGGTTTTGCGTCTGTCGTTGTTGCTTCACAGCCCTTTTGGCATCACCCATTTATTTAACTAGGATAAAAACGAATATTGGCATAGTGATTCCACAGTTTACAAAGTGCTTTTGTATCCACTGTCTCACTTGATCAAACAAAAGGAAACCAGAGGACCGGAGTGCTGTCCTAGGTCTACCTTGATTTGCTAGGCGACTTGAGGGAGACTTTTAGCCTCAAAGGGCCACTTAAGTGGAAATTTTAAAACAGTACTTCTGATCCTAACTCAAGGGAATGCTGTGAATATGTATGAGATAAAGACCTCCCAATATATGAAGAACTGGGTGCTTTTTGGAGAAAGACATTATATACTCAATTTTTTTAAAAATTAACTTTCCTTGAAAGTATTGCTTAATAGTTTTTACATTCTCCATGTAACAGACTTTCTGGATCTGGTGTTCAGTCTGTACACCAGATGTAGATCTTTTTTACCTTCTCCTAGACCTTAAAATTCCTGGCAACATGCATCCACCCTGGATTGGGGAATAATAAATGAAAAGTTTTTTTTCTTTTTGACTTTAAATTTTATTAATGTTTGAGGTTTTTCAAACTGATGTGCTTTACTTAAAATTCAAGTGAGACATTTTTAGTCTTTTTGATACTTATATTTTCTTTGTCACTATGATGTAAATTACAGGGATTTGGGGAAAATAGGGATTTTTTTTTTTTTTTTTTGGAGATATAGATCTCACTCTGTTGCCCAGGCTGGATGGAGTGCAGGGATGTGATCACAGCTCATCATGATCTCAAACTCCTGGACTCAAGGGATCCTTCTGCCTCAGCCTCTCCAATAACTGGGTCTTCAGGCACACGCCACCATGCCCGGCTAATTTTAAAATTTTTTTGTAGAGATGAGGTCTCACTATGTTGTCCAGGCTGGTCTCATCCTCCAGGCCTCAAGTGATCCTCCTGCCTTGGCCTTCCAGAGTATTGGGACTATAGGCATGAGCCACTGTGCCTGGCCCAGAAAAGATGTTTAAAAAAAACATTTTGAGGGAAAGGTTGTGAACAGTAGTGGTCTGTCTTTGAGGATTGCCAGCACAGTCCCAAGGAAGACAATGCAAATTTGACTCTGCCCACTGCCATGAGATGCCTGACCCTCTCCTCTTTGTTCCTCCCACTAACCCAGATGGTGTGAAGGGAGACCTGCTGATTGACATCGGCTCTGGCCCCACTATCTATCAGCTCCTCTCTGCTTGTGAATCCTTTAAGGAGATCGTCGTCACTGACTACTCAGACCGGAACCTGCAGGAGCTGGAGAAGTGGCTGAGGAAAGAGCCAGAGGCCTTTGACTGGTCCCCAGTGGTGACCTATGTGTGTGATCTTGAAGGGAACAGGTAGAGAAACTGGTGTCTACTTCTTGGCTTTTGAAGGTATCTGAGTGATGGTTGGCAAAAGCGACAGACAGATAGGGACCAAAGAGAAATCCAAATGGAGAATGAGTGGTAACGAGAGAGCGAGAGCAAGACAGATGAGATAGGCCCATGTGTGTGCGTGTTTGTAAATTTGTGTATGTGCACGTGCGTGTGTGCACCAGAATAACGGAAGACACAGGGAGAGGGTTGAAGAAATGGATACTGAGCAAAGAGGAGTAAACCCCCAAACTTTCCAGGCCTGTGGGGACAAGAGCAGTGTGCAGTCAAGTACCTTGGGACCTAGGTTTAGGACAGCTGCAAGTAAAAGGCTAACTCAGCTTCTCACCAGCAGCTTTTGGATGTCAGGGCTTGTCCCTTGCCTCACTGCCATGCTGTTTTAGCCATCCAAGCCTATAGAACTTGGCTGTGAGTGTGGCTGATGCTGACATCACCAGATACAACCAAAATCTGACTAGGTTTTTAAACTGAGGTAAGCAACATAAAGGAATTACTTGAAAAGAATTTATTAATCACCATCCATGAAAGTAGACTTTATATACTCACAACTAATGGTCAAGATCTTACACTACCACATCTACAGGTAAATTTATGCAAATGAATCTCATTTGTTCATGTAAATTTTAATTTCTTCCAAAACGAGAAATTGGCAATAGCCTATTAGCCAGAGGTAGCCATGTCTGTGATTCACTGTCTTTCTCATGTCCTTATGCACTTCCATCTTTTGCTGATTGTCTGACAATATCCAGTCTATTCCCCAACTGACCATTCACTCCTGGAGCAACATTTCTCTGCTGCTATGCATGTTGTTGAGACCCCACAGACTTCTTTGCAAGCTGCATAAAAAAGATGAATGTATGCAATTATAGTATCTTCAAATAAAAATAGGTTTTGTTCTTCTATTCCAACTTTACACTTTTTATTTATTTTTCTGGCCTTATTATGTTGGCAAAAACTTTCAATACAATATTGAATAGAAATGATGACAGCAGACCTCTGTGCCTTATTCCATATTCTAGGAGAAAAAATGTTCAACGATTTATCATTAAGTATATTAGCTATTGGTTTTTCATAGATATTATTTATCAGAATAAGTTCTGCATTCCCTGCTTTTTTGAAATTTTAATCAAATGTTGAATTTTGTCAAAATTTGTTTGCATTTATTAAGATGGTCATATGATTTTCCTCCTGTATTCTGAAAACGTGAATTACATTGGATGATTTTGAATGTTACACCAAAGTGGCATAAACTACTCGGTCATGAAGTATTATTCTTTTTATGTATTGCTGGATGTGGTTTTCTAATCTTCTGTTAAAGATTTTTGCATCTATATTTATGATGGATATTGAGCTATAATTTTCTTCTAGTGTGCTTCACAAATTTTGATATCAACATGATGCTGGAGTCATAAAATGAGTTGGGAGTGATTTCCCCTCTTCTATTTTGTGGAAGAGTTTGAGTATTATTAGTATAATTTCCTTCTTAAATGATTGACAGCATTCACCAGAGAAGCCAGGTGAATCTGAAAGTTTTGTGCGAGAGAAGACTTTATTAAAAATAGTATTTCTTTAATGGTTACTTGGATTTTCTTTTTGTTCGTCTGTTTTGGTAAGTGGTATTTTTCAAGAAGTTTGTCCTTTTCATCTTGGTTGTCAACTTTACTGGCATTTTTTTTTTTTTTTTTACAGTATCCTTTTAAGACCTTGTTATGTCTGTAGGATCTGTAGTGATCTGTCCTCTTTCATTGTTGATATTGGTAATTTGTCTTGTTTTCTTTCTTTTGTCTTGATCAACCTTGCTACAGATTGATCATTTTATTAATCTTTTCCAGGAACCAACTTTTGGCTTTGTTGATTTTTCTCTATTGTCTGTCCATTTTCTATTTCATTGCTTTCTGCTCTTATTTTTGATCATTTTCTTTCTTCTAGTTATTTTAATTTTAATTCTTTTCTAGTTTATTTTATTTTTTTCTAGCTTTCTAAAATTTCTTGTTTTTAATTCTTCTTTTAGCTTCTTAAGTTGGAAACATATCATTTATTTCACATATCTCTTTCTTCTAATGTAGGCATTTAATGCTGCAAATTTCCTTTAGCACTGTTTTAACTGCATCCCATGATTCTTGTACGTGGTATTTTTATTATTTTCAAATTCAGCATATTGTCTCATTTCCTTTGTAATTTCTTTTTTGACCATGAATTATTTAGAATTATATTGCTTAATTTGCAAAGTATTGGGATTTTTCTAGATATCTTATTGTTATTGCTTTCAAATTAAATTTTGTTGTAGTCAGAGATTTATTTTGTGGCTGTGCATATGGTCTATCTCAGTAAACATTCTATGTGCTTTCTACATTGAAAAGAGTGCATATTGTTCAGTTGCAGCTATCGTTTCTATAAATATCAATTAGGTCAGGCAGGTTGATAGTATCATTCAAATTTTCTACATCCTTACTGACGTTTTGTTTACTTTCTCTGTCAATTACTGAGAGAGAGGTGTTAATGTCTCAAACTATGGTTGTTGATTTATCCTTTGCTCCCTATAGTTCTGTCAACATTTGCTTTATGCATTTTGACACTTGTTTTTAGCTCTTTTATATACATTTTTAGGATTGTTATGTCTTCTTGATGAACTGACCATTTTACCATTGTGAAATATCTCCCTTTATTTCCAGTAATGTATTTGTCTTGAAGTCTACTTTTTCTAATGTTAATATAGTTACATCAGCCTTCCTGTGCTTGCTGTTTTGCGTGGTGTGGTGGGCAGCCTCTAAGATGGCCCCCAATAATCCTTGTGTCAGTATTTTCACCTCTGTGTAATCCCCTTCCCTAGAATATCCGCTGGATTTAGTGATTCAGTACTGACAAGTTTGGTAGAATGCAGCATAGTGATGGGATATCAATTGTGATATTAAATTAAAAAGAACTACAGCACCACTACACACCTATTAGATCTAGGCCAGAATCCGGAAGACTGACAACACCAAATGCTGATGAGGCTGTGGAGAAACAGGAACTCTCATTTATTGTTTGTGGGAATTAAAAATGGTGTAGCCACTTTGGAAGACAATTCGACTATTCGTTGCAAAACCATTCAATCTAGCAGTTGCACTCCTTGGTATGTAACCCAAAAAGTCGAAAACTTACATCCACACCAAAAGCTGCACACAGATGTTTATAGTAGCTATATTCGTAATTGCCAAAAATTGAAAGCAACCAAGATGTCTTTCAGTGGGCGAATGAATAAATAAACTGTGGTACATTTAGACAATGGAATAATATCCAGTGCTAAAAAGAAATGAGCTATCAAGCCACGAAAAGATGTGGAGGAAATGTAAATACAATTACTAATTGAAAGAAGCCAATCTTAAAAGGCTACATGTATGATTCCAACTATATGACATTCTGGAAAATGCAAAACTAGGGAAGAAGTAAAGAAGATCAGTGGTTGCTAGGGGTCAGGAGAGGGAGGGATAAATAGGTGGAGTATAGAGGATTTTTTAGAGCAGTGAGACTACTCTGTACAATACCATAATGGTGGACACATGTCATTATATATTTGTCCAAATCCATGGAATGTACAATACCAAGAGTGACTCTTAACGTAGATTACAGACTTTGGGTGATAATGGTATGCCAATGTAGGCCTTCTGCTTGATTTTGCAGTGAACCTAATATTGCTGTAAAAAATAAAATCAATTTTTAAAAAATGACAGCTTTTTATTGGGTATTCTCTCTCTATCTCACTCTCTTGTCCTGGGGAGTGAGCTTGGAACCAAATTTCCCCCAGTTGAACCAGAAAAAACAGAGAAATAAGTGTTTGTCATTTTTAGCTGCTAAATTTTGGGGATAATTTATCCTGCAGTTATATATAACTAATATACATGATATATCTACATATCTTTTTCTACCCTTCTGTTTTCAGATTATGTTTTCTCTTTTTAATCCAGACTGACAATTTCTGCCTCTAACTGGGTTGTTTAGTCCATTTACATTTAATGTAATTACTGATATTACAGGGTTGAATTTAAATCTACCATCTTGGTATATGATTTCTATCTGTCCCATCTGATTGTTGTTCACCTGTGTCTTTCTTCCTGTTTTCCCTTGGTGAATGCAGTAATTTTTAGTATTCCATTTAGTATAAGTGTACATATTTTTAGTATTTCTTTATCTCCTCTATTAACCTCTTCTGTGTCTTGTGTGAGTTTGTGTGGTTTTTCTAGAAATCGCAATATGCATCCTTGACATATCTATTGTCTCATGAAGGATGTAAGATATTCCAAAAGTGTAATTTCCTTAACTGACTTTCCTGGCCGTTATGTTCTTGTCATATATTTTATTTCTATGTATAACACTGTAATACATGTATTGTTATTAGTTTTGCTTTAGTTAGTAGTGCTTTTATTTATTCTTATTGTCTTATTTTTAATTTTGATTTTAAAATAAAATTTACCATCTTTACTATGTTCAAGTGTTAGTTGAATAGTGCTAAGTATAGTCACATAAGTCAGTATACAGTTTTAAACAATGTATATAACAATACATATTAAACATAGGAATTTTGGACTGAATGTTTGTATCCCTCCCTCCCAATTTCTGTGTTGAAATCCTAACCCCCTTGTGATGGTATTAAGAGGTCGGGACTTTGAGAGGTCATTAGGTCATGAAGGTGGAGACTTCATGAATGGGATTAGTGCCCTTATAAAAGGAACCCCAGAGAGCTCTCTAGCTCTCCTTCTGCCATATAAAGATACAATGAGAAGTCAGCCGTCTGTGGCCCAGAAGAGTCCTCATCAGACCCTGACCAGGCTGGCATCCTAATCTCAGACTTCCAGACTTTAGAATTGTAGGAAATAAATTTCTGTTGTTTATAAGCCACCCAGTCTATGGTATTCTGTTACAGGAGCCCAGACTAATTAAGGCTATATTATGCATATATTTAAGATCTTTTATATTTACCCACATATCTTTCTTCTCTAGTGTTTTTCATTCCTTTCCCAAGATCTATTCTTCTGTTTGGCATCATTTTCCTTCACCTGAAGAACTTATTTTAGTATTACTTATAATGCAGTTCTGCTGGAGACAAATTCTCTTAACTTATGAAGTCGGGTAAAAAGTTAGTAATTGTTTTCCTCCCTGCTAACTTGAGGAATTTAACAATTTTTGATAACCAAAGTCCCTTGGCATCTCTCTTCCCAGTATTTATTATTGAAATCTGAGATTTTAAAGTTAAAATATTGTAATTTAAAGTATTATTTTTATATTTTCTTTCAAGATCAGTTTGGACATTTGCTTTTGGTTTGTAATCAAATTTAGAATTATTTGGATGTATTTGGTGCTCATTTTATACAATTTTTCTAGATATTGAGTCTTTAATTTTGATTCATCTGTCAACTGAATAGATCTTCAAATATTTGTTTCAAGAAGAACATACAGTGACGTGTTTTCTAAGCACATGCATATATGAAAATGTATTTTGTCACTCTTACACATGAACAAAATCATAAAATTGTTTAAATATTGCCCCATTTTTTTTCTGACATGTAGTAAGAAGTTGAGAGAGGCTCTTCTATTTTTTTTGAGACAGGGTCTTGCTTTGTCACCCACAGTGGAGTGCAGTGGTGAAATCTCACTGTAGCCTTGACCTCCTGGGCTCAGGTGATTTCCCACCTCAGCCTCTTGAGTAGCTGGGACTACTCAAGGTCCACACTGCCATAGCTGGCTAATTTTTTGTAGAGATGGGAGTTTTGCTCTGTTGCCCAGGCCAGTGAGAGCCTATTTTCATATGCATTTTAACCTGTATACCCCTGACTTAGAATTTTATGTTGGCTATAGCCTTCAAAGTGGGGCTATATTCTTCAATATAAAAATAATTTCATACACCTTTTTTTCTGTTGACTATGTGATTCCACAGAATGAAATTGATATTAACTAGAAACAATTGCAGCTATGACAATTTGGACAATATCTAAAGTTATTTAGTAAATAAGGAAATTCTCAGGATTTGTAGAATCTCAGGGAAACTTTGTAAAATAAATAAATAAATAAATCTTCAGTCACTGTTAGACAACACACCTTTCCAAAGTCCAAATCATCTGTCAAGAAGGCTTTTGAAACTTTGTTCTCACTTTCTGTATCCACTACCGGCCTTTCCATCTCATTCGAAAATGAACCCTTACAATCTAGCAGGATAGTAAAATCATTACTTATCCCACACCTGAATTGTCAGCTTGGAACAACTGGCTCTTGAGACACTGTCCCTTCCCAATCACTCTGTTGGAAATTGCATTTTTGGCAGTAAATTTCTGCATTCTTACCCTTATCCTTGTGCTAGATCCTGTGACTAATTATTTTGAGAATGATAATGATCCTATGCAACTCATGTCTTTCCTGCATCTTCAAGTAGCTTTATCAACCTACAACCTATTTCCTTCAAGACGATTTCTTCTTTATCTGAAGCTTTTTCTTGTGCTAAAGGCTGCCAAAGACATATGTACTGTCTCCTGTTCTTCTACCTCTGCGTTTAAATACCACTCATTTTAAATTAGCTGGCCATGGTGGTGCACACCCATATTCCCAGCTACTGGGGAGGCTCAGGAGAGAGGATCACTTGAGCTGGGGAGATCGAGGCTGCAGTGAGCTGTGGTCATATTCCAGACTGGCTGGCAGAGTGACACTCTGTCTCAAAAATAATAAAAAATAATAAAAATAAACAACCCTCATTTTTACAACTATCCAAAAAAGTCGTAAGAAAGTCAAACACTAAGATACAACTACTCAAGCTTATATCATGAACAGAGGAAAATGAGCTCTTTCCTTAAGAAACTGTAGAAGCTGCATTACTTAACCTATGGTTCCTGGAACTTGGAATGCATAGCTTAGGCTTGTGGTCCCTGGACTAGTAGTTTTGACAACACGTGGGAGCTTTTAGAAATGCAGGCTCTCAGGCCCCACTAGCTACCTACAGAATCAGAACCTTCACTGTAAGATCTGCTAAGGGTGGTATGCACATTACAGTAGAAGCACTGGTGTCTGGAGCAGGGCTTCCCTCCAGGTATGCCAGGGCACACACACAGGTGGGTGGGAATCAGTTGCAGGCGTGCTGTGCAAGCTGTTTTCCTTGGCCCTCTGGACAGCAGGTGGGGCCTGGAGCACCTCCTGGTTGCCTCTGTAGAGAGTGGCTCCTCCTCTTTTTTTTTTTTTTTATTATACTTTAAGTTCTAGGGTACATGTGCACAACGTGCAGGTTTGTTACATATGTATACATGTGCCATGTTGGTGTGCTGCACCCATTAACTCGTCATTTACATTAGCTATGTCTCCTAATGCTATCCCTCCCCCCTCCCCCCAACCCCACAACAGGCCCCAGTGTGTGATGTTTCCCACCCTATGTCCAAGTGTTCTCATTGTTCAATTCCCACCTATAAGTGAGAACATGCGGTGTTTGGTTTTCTGTCCTTGCGATAGTTTGCTCAGAATGATGGTTTCCAGCTTCATCCATGTCCCTACAAAGAACATGAACTCATCATTTTTTATGGCTGCATAGTATTCCATGGTGTATATGTGCCACGTTTTCTTAATCCAGTGTATCATTGTTGGACATTTGGGTTGGTTCCAAGTCTTTGCTATTGTGAATAGTGCCGCAATAAACATACGTGTGCATGTGTCTTTATAGCAGCATGATTTATAATCCTTTGGGTATATACCCAGTAATGGGATGGCTGGGTCAAATGGTATTTCTAGTTCTAGATCCCTGAGGAATCACCACACTGACTTCCACGATGGTTGAACAAGTTTACAGTCCCACCAACAGTGTAAAAGTGTTCCTATTTCTCCACATCCTGTCCAGCACCTGTTGTTTCCTGACTTTTTAATGATCGCCATTCTAACTGGTGTGAGATGGTATCTCATTGTGGTTTTGATTTGCATTTCTCTGATGGCCAGTGATGATGAGCATTTTTTCATGTGTCTGTTGGCTGCATAAATGTCTTCTTTTGAGAAGTGTCTGTTCATATCCTTTGCCCACTTTTTGATGGGGTTGTTTAATTTTTTCTTGTAAATTTGTTTAAGTTCTTTGTAGATTCTGGATATTAGCCCTTTGTCAGATGCGTAGATTGTAAAATTTCTCTCCCATTCTGTAGGTTGCCTGTTCACTCTGATGGTAGTTTCTTTTGCTGTGCAGAAGCTCTTTAATTTAATTAGATCTCATTTGTCAGTTTTGGCTTTTGTTGCTATTGCTTTTGGTGTTTTAGTCATGAAGTCCTTGCCCATGCCTATGACCTGAATGGTATTCCCTAGGTTTTCTTCTAGGGCTTTTATGGTTTTAGGCCTTTAATCTTTTAAGTCTTTTAACATTTAAGTCTTTAACCCATCTTGAATTAATTTTTGCATAGGGTGTAAGGAAGGGATCCAGTTTCAGCTTTCTACACATGGCTAGCCAGTTTTCCCAGCACCATTTATTAAATAGGGAAACCTTTCCCTATTTCTTGTTTTTGCCAGGTTTGTCAAAGATCAGATGGTTATAGATGTGTGGTATTATTTCTGAGGGCTCTGTTCTGTTCCATTGGTCTATATATCTGTTTTGGTACCAGTACCATGCTGTTTTGGTTACTGTAGCCTTGTAGTACAGTTTGAAGTCAGGTAGTGTGCTCCTCTGAACCTCAGCATAACTGACAGAAGAAAGCTTAGGCCCCTGTCAAGGTGGCAGTTCTCTGAGGTAAATGCTCTCTGTGCAAAGACCTCCATTTCTATTTAAAAAGATGTTTGTATGTTGTCCAAAAATAGACACAGTTGTGCCAAATGTGTTCCACAAACTAGTGAACCACCTCTATTCCGAGGCATCTCTGGACTTTCACAGCTTGCAAAAGGATATTGATAAGCTTTTTCAAAACCAGGATCTTGATGATCATGATGATTGTTTCAGTGATACCTAGGAAACATTCCCGCCTTTTACAAGGATGCCTCTCTCTTAAACAGGTGTTCTTGCCACCTTATCTCCCCAGGAAAATTCACAGGGCAGGTTAAGAAACCTTCAACTAGCTATTTCCTCAACTGTAAACATTTCTACTCACAGGTCTCAGAGCACTTCAGACTCAGTGTGTCCAAAACAGAGCTATGATCTGCTCCAGATCTGCTTTATTTCTGGTATTCCTAGCTCCTTGAATGGCACCATCATATAATAAATTGGACAAGCCAGAACCTGGAAGTCAATTTGTCCTTTCCCTCTCTGTCATGTTCCATATTTAACTTAACATCAAGCTCTGTCCATTTTACTTCCTCTGTAACCCATTTCTTCCTGTGTTTACCATCACCTGGTCCCAGCTACCCTGTCTCCCTCCTGACTGGCCTCCCACTTCCACTGTTGCCCCTCCACTCAATTATTCTCTGCTCTGCAGCCCAAGTGACCCTCTCAAAATGTAAATCAGATCATGTCACTGTCCTCCTTAGTGCTGCCTAGTGACTCTCCGGAGCTTTTGGAATGAAAAGCAAAATTCCTATCATGGTCCACAAAGGCCTGCCTAGTCTGGCTCCTGCCAGCCTGTTTCCCCACAATCCAGCCACGTTGGCTCTCTCCTCTTGTGTTTCCTGCCACCACGTGGCCTTTGCACTTGCGGTTTCCTCTTACTGGAATTTCCTCCCGCCCTCCCTGCTCTTGCTTCAGTCTGGTTAACTCCTACATATTTATCCTCTATATCTCTGCTTGCCTGACTCTTTTTTGGAGGAGCTTTTCCTGATCCTCTAGGTCAAGGGGAGCTCCCAACATCTCCCCATTAGTGCCATGCTCCTTTCCTTCCTTGCATTTGTCAGTTTTAATTTCCACTTCTGTGAGTGATCACTGGGTTAATGCTTTCTCCCGCCACCCACCCATCTACAGTCTCCATGAGGTTAGAATCTGTTTCTCATTTGTTCATCCTTGTGTCCCCAGTGCCCAGCCTATTTCCTGTAACATAATAGAGGTTCAAAACATATTTGGAAAATACATGAATACTCACATTTTGCTTATCAGACTTCTCCTCCTAGAATATCATTCACCTGATTCGGGTGTGGGGTGTGGTCTCTATCAAAGGTGCACTAATGATTATTCCTTGCCCGTACAATTCTCACAGTGACCTCCAAGCTTACTTAGCCTTGATTTCCTTGACCTGTTTTGATGCTTCTTTCTCAGGAGAGCCTGCAGGAACTTCTGAAGATGGGGCTTTGGGGATGTGAGGACAATGAAAAACAGCTTGTCAGGGAGATTCTGATGCACTGCCGGCCTTGCTGAGACAGGGCAGGAGGAACCGCCTCTAAAATCTCAGGATAGTTCACCTGGAATGTGGGAAGACATTTTCAGAAAGGGTTCTTCCCGGGGCCCTCCTCTTCATCCTTTCTTGCCTCCCTCCCTCCCTCCCCATACACCTCAGGCTTTTATAGATGCATATTTACAGAGGACAGGGCTGCCTCTTTTTTTGCATATTGAATCATTTGAAAGGGCAGATCTTTAGAACTAAAGAAATGGCCACACCGCTGTTAGCTTTCTGCAAAACAGCATAGCACTTTCCCGGTGTGTGTTTATTACCTACCCCATGAGCTAAACGTGAGGCAAAGTGATAATTGGCTGGGTCTCCGGTGAGTCCATTTCCCTGCATTGCCCCGAGGTGTATGCAGGCTTTACACAGCTACCTTGGCAACTGACTTCCCCAATGTTTGCTGTGTGTCCAAGGACAAGCGGGGATCTATGACACTGGGTGTTTCTAGCAAATTTCCCTTTCAAATTGGCACATTCTTTGTGAGCTTTGGAGACTTCACAGTGTGGCTCACAGTTTGGGAACTATTTGCATCATCATCTGACTGGTAAGTTCTAGTTCTGTGGTAACTCAAGTGTTTCAAATAGCTTAATACGCAATAGGGCACGGAGGTTCGTTCTGCTTCTGTTGTAATCAAACACACATTTCCACAATGTTCCCGTTATACAGGATCATCCCAGAACACATCCCCCAGAACACTATGTTGTCACTACTCTACCTTTTGGTATACACTTTATTATTATTCCTATGTGCAGATAGGTTACTTAAGTTTTTCTCTTCTAGATTAGTTTGTCTATTCAAATACATGTTTCTCACCCACTTCTACAGTGTTTTTTTGTTGTTATTGTTATTCTTAAAGTGTTCTATGAAATCTTCCATGTTGTATCAAGGCTGGGTGGTAGCTTTGTAACTAGTTTCCCACCTTAGAGTGACTGTCTGCTTTGTCCAGGACTGCAAGGGGGACTTAGAATATGGGATTTTTCAGTGCTAAAACTAGAAAAGTCTGAGACAAATCAGGACAAAGTGGTCACCCTGCTACCATTTCTAGCCTTGATAAAGGAGCAGGTAGACCCAGACCCAACTAAGGATAATTTTTGTTTTCTCTGTAGGTACCAGTTTAGTGGTTGGTAGGAATTCCCCCAAATCAACACCTTGCTAAGCTCATCTCTCTCTCTCTCTCTCTCTCTCTCTTTTAATATAACAGCTTATTGAGATATAACTCACATACCATACAATTAATGCACCCATTTAAATTGTGAAATTCAGTAGTTTTTAGTATACTTTCAGAGTTGTGCAACCTTCACCACAGTCAATTTTACAACATTTTCATAATTCTCAAAAGAAATCCTGTACCCATGAGCAGCCACTCCCATTTCTTTCCAAATCTCTCAGCTCCTGGCAACCACTGGTCTGCTTTCAGTCTCTGTAGCTTTGCCTTTTCTGGACATTTCATATAAATGGAATCATACAATATGTGGCCTTTTGGTTCTGGCTTTTTTCATTTAGCCTATGTCTTCAAGGTCCATCCATGTTGTAGCATGTGTCAGAATTTCATTTCTTTTTGTTGCCAAATAATATTCCATTGTATATCACATTTTATTTACCTATTCAGAAGTTGAGAGTTGGATTGTTTGCACCTTTTAGCTATTTATAAACATTCATTACAAGTTTTTGTATGGATATATGTTTTCATTTCTCTTGGGTATATACCTAGACAGATTTCCTGGGAACTCTATATTTAACCTTTTAAGGAACTGCCAGACTGTCTTCCAAAGTAACTGGACTATTTTACATTGTCAGCAGCAGTGTATGTAGGTTCCAGTTTCTGCAAATCCTTGCCAACACTTGGTATTATCTGTCTTTTTTATTATAGCCATCATAGTGATGTGAAGTGGTATCTCATGGTTTTGATTTGCATTTCTCTGATGACTGACAATGTTGAGCATCTTTTCATCTGCTAATTGCTAAGCTCCTTAAATGGAAAATTATAGCAAGCATAAAGCATGTTTGCAAAGAAGTGATTATATTCGCTGGGATTAAGATTTTAAGTGAATATTTAAGATGCCCATGACTAGTGTCCACTCTCTCAAATCAAGTTTTATTTAAACCATTGACTTTTCCTCATAACTAGAAATGGTCCTAGTGAAAGTCTCCCTCACTTGCTGGAATGTGGGGCCATCTCTGCTGTCTGTCAAGCCTTGATGCCCAAGTGGCCATTTTCTCCTGGAGTCTGCATCAGATGGTGGAGTGTGTGTTTCCTAAGTGTGAGACTGGATCTGCTCCACAATGCTTTGCTGGTTAACTCCTTCCAAGAGTGCAATACTCAGGGGTCACTCCTACTCTTAGTGCTCTGGGGCCTGGGCCCTTAACACACTCAATGTTTCTTCCCCTTTTCTCACTTATCTGATCTTCTGCTACTTCTTTCTCCTTTGTCTGCCCCTGCTCTCTGGTTTCTCTTGTGCACTCTGTTTATTTAATTTTGATCATTTGTTTGTTTGTTCCTTTCTTCCTCCTCTAACAAATTCAAATAGGATACAAGCCACTCTGTCCCATCTCCTGCCCTTGCCTTCTCTTCTTTCATTCTTTTATTAACTGATTTTTCTCTCGAGAATCACCATTGGGCCAGGTGTGGTAGTGGCTCATGCCTGTAATTCCAGCAGTTTGAGAGGCTGAGGCAGGAGGACACTTGAGGCCAGAAGTTCAAGACCAGCTTGGGCAACATAGGGAGACCCTGTCTCTATAAAACATAAAAAAACTAGCCTGGTGTGGTGGTGCAAGCCTGTAATCCCAGTGCTTTGGGAGGCTGAGGTGGGAGGATCCCTTGAGCCCAGGAGTTTGAGGCTGCAGTGAGCTGTGATGGCACCACTGCGCTCCATCCTGTGCAACAGAACAGGACCCTGTCTCTAGAAACAAAACAAAACAAAAAACCCAAAACATGCCATTGATTTGGCAGAAAAGGACAGGGTTCCTGGCAAGGCTACCAAAAACATGATCTCTGTCAGAAAACGTACTATCTGCAATATTTGTTGGAATCTGAGAATGGGAAATGTAGCTTTCTTCTCTCCAGGAGTGCCCTGTTCACAGCTGTGGGATAATGATCAATAGTTCCTAAAAATATCTATGGATGACCTCACCACTCTTATTGATCAGCAACTACTGCAAAGATAATGTTTCAGCATTTGAAACCCCTTATTATTAATACTTGTTCTGTATGGGTCAAGTAGCTGCTACCTTACAGTTTGGCAGATGGATCAAGTATAATAATAATAACATATAAATACTAATAAATGAGCCAGTATAGTATAAGTGAGTACCATACTAAGCAGTGAAGGAAGAATAATTTCATGGGGGGAAGTCCATGGTAGAAGCAGGCTGCTAGGTATTATCATCATTTTCACATACTATTCACTTTATAAAGAGATTTAACATAGCTCAGGGTAATACGGTCTCATTCAAATGGCAAAATGGCCCCTCAGTTCTTCTTTCTCTCCTTTCCCGATAGAGGTGGCCCTAAGGATACACATCTGGGACAATACGGCCATTTTTAGCCTTGACCGAAGAGATCTGAGTTCCCCATGACTGGAGTGGAAAACAATGTCTGTGGGTTTGTGTTTTTCAGAGTCAAGGGTCCAGAGAAGGAGGAGAAGTTGAGGCAGGCGGTCAAGCAGGTGCTGAAGTGTGATGTGACTCAGAGCCAGCCTCTGGGGGCCGTCCCCTTACCCCCGGCTGACTGTGTGCTCAGCACACTGTGTCTGGATGCTGCCTGCCCAGACCTCCCCACCTACCGCAGGGCGCTCAGGAACCTCGGCAGCCTACTGAAGCCAGGGGGCTTCCTGGTGATCATGGATGCGCTGAAGAGCAGCTACTACATGATTGGTGAGCAGAAGTTCTCCAGCCTCCCCCTGGGCCGGGAGGCAGTAGAGGCTGCTGTGAAAGAGGCTGGCTACACAATCGAATGGTTTGAGGTGATCTCGCAAAGTTATTCTTCCACCATGGCCAACAACGAAGGACTTTTCTCCCTGGTGGGGAGGAAGCTGAGCAGACCCCTGTGATGCCTGTGACGTCAATTAAAGCAATTCCTTTGACCTGTCCAGTTGACTTCTATCTTTGTTTCTAACTGCCAAGTCATGTGCTGAGTAGAGGCTCAGTGGTTGGGGCCTGATGGTTCATCTAGGATGGGACTAGAGAGGTCAGTCTACAAACAATCCATTGACCACTTACTTGGTGCTGCACACAAATGTGGGTGCTATGGGACCCAAAGATGAGCAATTAGTATTCCAGCCTTCATTGCCTGTGTTTACAAAAGAAGACCTCACTTCCCTAAACATCTAGTTATGTCGGCTCAAGCCCATACCTGCCTACAGAGGAGTGTCTGCAGTTACTCACCATTAGTTTCCTAAGGGGGCACTTCTGGCTCCTCTCCCAGGAATGGGCTTCTCCTATTCTTCAACTCTTGCCTTCTCCCTGGAGAGGCTACCAAACCCTGGCCTCTGCCACTGTTCAGGCTGCCCTGTGGGTATAGCTGTTTGCTAGACTCCACTCTGGCCTCAGGGGCCAGAGAACAGCTGTCCAGCATTTCTGTTCATTCCAGCAATCCAAAAAAATTTTTTTTAAGCTACAAAGACCACCCCATTTTCAAATTCAGACTCTGCCACTTATTAGCTGTTTCTCATTAGGCAAGTTATATAACCTTGCAGTGCCTCACTTTCCTCATCTATAAAATGAGATTAAAATAGTATTTTTATTAAGAGAATTAAAGTGAATTGTGGCCAGGCACGGTGGCTTGTGCCTGTAATCCCAGCGCTTTGGGAGGCTGAGGCAGACAGATTGCTTGAGCTCAGGAGTTCAAGACTGGCCTGGGGAACATGCAAAACCCTGTCTGTATTAAAAATACAAAAAAATTAGCCGGGTGTGGCAGCACATGCCTGTGGTCCCAGCTACTCAGGAGGCTGAGGTGGGAGGATGGCTTGAGCCCAGGAGATGGAGGTTGCAATGAACTGAGATCACACCACTGTGTTCCAGACAGAGTGAGATGCTGTCTCAAAAAGTAAAATAATAAGTAAATAATAAATAAAATAAAATAAAGTGAATTGTTACATGTAAAGGACCTAGAATAGTGCATGGTGCTTGATAAACATTCAGTAAATGTTAGTTACAATCATTATTATTATACGCATCATCATCAATATTTGTTGCCAAAGCAGCTGAGAAAAGATGGCTTATTCTCCAAGCAGAAGAGAGGATTCCTGTTCTGGGCTACAGGCACTGGACTCTTTACTGGCATTGCCTTTGAGAGAGGCTATGATACAACTCAGTTTCTATACCACATGCTGCCAATTCCTTTTTGATTTAAGAAACCTCTAGCAAACATTTAGCACTCTCCAAGCATCTTTCTTTCACGCACCAGGCACAAGAATGAAAATGAAATCCCAGTGTCAGCTGACTCAACAGCCCTCATCTTCATAGTCCCAGAAACACCCTAAGTGCTCCCAGGTCCTTCCAAGGGCAGTAGTGTACCTGCACCAGCAGTCCCCACCCAGAATCTCCCCTGTTGTGGCTTTCCTGCTCAGGCTGTGATGCTGGGGGCCCTGAGTCCAGCCTGAGGATGCTGGAAAGGGGCCAATATGCCCTATTTTGAGAAAGATACTGCCCATGCCTAACACTCTGCTTTAGATGCCTCAGAGCCGTCCTGGTTTCCTCCCAGAGTGGTAAGAAACACTTTCCATTTATTCCAGGGATTGGTAAACTTTTCCTGTCAAGGCCCAGATAGTAAATATTTCTGGCTTTGTGGGTTATACAGTCTTAATTGCAGCTACTAAACTCTGCAGTTGTAGCAGAAGCAGCTATAGACAGTATGTAAACAAATGTGCATGTTTGTGTTCCAATAAAACTTTATTTATAAAAACGGATGGATAGATTAGGCCCAAGGGTTGTAGTTGGTAGACCCCTGATCTAGACCCTTAAGTAGCCTTGTTTGTGCCTGAAGTTTACAGATGATCTCCAACTTATTTATTTTTGTTTTATTTTTTTGAGATGGAGTCTCTTTCTGGAGCCCAGGTTGGAGTACAGTGGCGTGATCTTGGCTCACTGCAACCTCCACATTCTGGGTTCAAGCAATTCTCCCACCTCAGCTTCCTGAGTAGCTGGGATTACAGGCGTGTTCCACCATGCCCAGCTAATTTTTGTATTTCGTATGTTAGCCACATTGGTGAGGCTGGCCTCAAACTCCTGATCTCAAGTGATCTGCCCACCTCAGCTTCCCAAAGTGCTAGGATTACGGGAGTGAGCCACCGTGCCCGAACCCCAAATTATGTTTGACTTACAATATTTGGACTTTATGATGGTGCAAATGTTATATGCATTCAGTAGAAATTGTACTTCAAATTTTGAATTTTGATCTTTTATTTTTATTGTTACAAAATTGGCTTTGTGTTTGATGATGTTGCCCAGTTTTTGGCTAATGAAAGAGTTCTGAGCATATTTAAGGTAGGCTAGGCTAAACTATGATGTTCAATACATTAGGTGCATTAAATTTATTTTGGACTTATGATATTCTCAACTTATGATGGGTTATTGGGATGTTACCTCATCATCTGCCAAGGACCATCTGCATACATTTTCTTGTGAACAGTCTGGTCAGTTTCTACTTACAGGAGCTCAAGGCAAGTCCAAGGGGCTGGACAGAAAATAGGCAGAATATGGTTTCCTCTGTGCTCCATCCCTGCTGTAGCACTCTCTTTCTTGCTCAATCTCCCAATCAAAACTCCTCCTTCCGAATGGCATGAACCCGGGAGGCGGAGCTTGCAGTGAGCCGAGATCGCACCACAGCACTAGCCTGGGCCTGGGCGACAGAGCGAGACTCCGTCTCGGAAAAAAAAAAAAAAAAAAAAAGGAACTCTTCCTTCCTCCCCTAGTTTGAAGCATTCATTAAATACAAACAGAAAATCAGAAAACAAGGGTGGTGGGGGATGGCAGATGAAGTGTTACCTACACTAATATGTCTCAAACTGCAAGTTGCCATTCATCAATGTATCATAAAATCAATTTGGTGCACCAAATCCACATTTTAAAAACTAATAGAGAATAAACTAGAAAACAGAATCTCAGATATTAGCACTGCATGTGGTATATTATTTGGGGAAATTTCGTTTCCATTTTACAAACATCTGTCTTTCTATCTGCACACGTGCATATTTGTTACTGGATCATGATATAATATGCATTTGTTACTCTAGTTTGTGATTTTTAAAACGTTTGAAAGCCACTGGGCTGTTCTTTGGGCTCTGGGACTCTGCTCTGATAACCAACATTTTTCTTTCCAACGGAGATGAAAGACATAGCCCCTGTTCTTAAAGAACTGCGAGTCGTGGGGAGAAATCGACATGCAAACAGTTAAGACACAGCGAGACAAGGGCTCTGAGATGCGTAAGCGCAGGGTGCTAAGGGGGAGGATGGCAGGAAAGGTGGCATTTGCTCTGGGCCTTGCAGACTGAATAGGGGTGTGTTTGGCAACCGAGAGGAAAAGGGCAGTCTAGGGAACAACGTGTACAAAGACATGAAATGACTCCTCCTCCTGATAGCAGCCTCCTCACAGGTCTGTTCTCCGACGGAAGCCGGGACCTAAGTAAATATTTGGCTTCTGGTTTTTCATTTGCTTTCCTTGAAATCAAACAGACCAACCAAGTCATGAGCAAACAAGGACTAGGGTCATTCTGGTCCTAACTTGTAAATCTCTTTGACCGCTGACCCAGCTCCAGTTTTTTAAGGTCCTACTTTCTGGGGAAATGTTCAACAGTCACACTTTAAGCAAACCTTTGTGATGCAGGAAGCTGCAAGTCTCTGTGTAACATCCTGGGGAAAGAGTGGGGAGAAGAAAGCTATTAAAAAGGTTGTTAACCCATTTGGTGTCATGCAGCTCAGTCTTCGTGATTCCCATCATCTGACTGTCAAAAGTAATATAAGATGTCCATGGTACAACTTACTAGGCTGAGCTTTAAAAGCTATAACTGCCCCCTCTAATTTTAGTCTCAGCCAACTCGGAGAATATGAGGCAACCAATAAATTTTATGGAGGCTCAGAGAACATGGAACAAACACAGGACTAAGGGACAGAAAACATGTGTGAATCTTAGCTTGATCACTTGATTGTTGTAAGAGCATCATTCCAGCTTTCTCAGGCTTGGGGCCCCTCTGGAAAACAGGGATAATAATCATTTCTCAGGACTGCACTGAGATCAAGTGAGGTGTCTGTGATGGCATTTTGTAACCTGTTAAGTGACAAATATTAGATAACTCTGATAGTATTAACCCATTCTAGGACAGCCATTAAGCCACATGTTGCTGCATTCATGAACAGTTCCTTAGTAAGAAAATAAATCATTCTACCAAAAAGACATATGCACCCATATGTTCATCACAGCGCTACTCACAGTAGCAAGACATGGAATCCAGTAGGCACCTATCAATGGTGGATCGGATAAAGGAAATGTGGTACATTTACACCATGGAATATTATATGGCCATAAAAAATGAAATCATGTCCTTTGCACCAACATGGATGCAGCTGGAGGTCATTCTCCTCAGTGCAGTAGCCAGAAACAGAAAGCCAAATACCGCATGTTCTCATGTATAAGTGGAAGCTAAACATGGGGTCCACATGGACACAAAGATGGGAACAATAGACACTGGGGACTACAAAAGGGGGGACGAGGGAGAGGGGCAAAGGTTGAAAAACTACCTATTGGGTACTGTGTTCACTACCTGGGTGATGGGTTCAATCACACCCCAAACCTCAGCATCACACGATATATCCATTTAACAAACCTGCACACATATCCCCTGAATCTAAAATTAAAATTGAAAGAAAGAAAATCTTAACACTGAAAAAACTTTTTTAATGAACTGAGTATGGCCTTCAAAACCTGTCTTGCATATGCTTTCTATGCAAGTCAGCACCATAGGCACCTTGAATCCAGAGCCTTCTTCATAGTTGCTTATTCATTCAGAAGATGTTTCTTGTATCCCTGTTATGTGCTAGGCATTGGGCCTGAGCTGAGGATCCTACACTGAAGATGACGCAGTCTCTGGCCTCGTGGGACTTATATCCCTGCAAGGAAGACCAGAAAGAAATGCACTCTGACACAGCCTGAGCAGAAGTGCTAGAATTTTTTTGGTACTCAAGTCAGCTAGGCAGGACCTTTTGCCCACCCGAATGAGACAAACCAAGCCCTTCTTACAGCTGTACCTTCTCATGTATAGATCAGCTTCACTCAAAAAAAATGTTGAGCTAGGATTATGTGTTTAAGGAATATTATCACAAAGAAAAACACCATTGCGAGTAAAGTCACTGAAGCTTTCTGTTTCATATCTTCCAATGAAAGCAGGGATTTAAACTTTCTGAGTCTAGCCCTCTCGTGCTCCCTTGCTCCTTTCAGTTTCACACTGAAAGGAGATGCTTTCCTTGGCCTTTCAAACGCTTTCCTTGGCCCTCTGATCGCCAGCAGAGGGTGCACGTGGCTCTTGTTGAAGCCCTTCATTCCTGCATTTGAGCATTTACACATGAAGGAATTTAAATTGAGTTAAACCTTCCCAAACAAGAAGCTTCTCCGCAGTTTCTCCTTTTTCACAGTCTACTTATGAGGCTGCTAGGAAAAGGGAAAGAGGAATTCAGCATATTTTTCTTTAACAAAAAATATGGATAATTATTTTTATGGATACACACATTTAAAAATTTCCCTTTTATGTCTATACACAAAATGCAAATTTTAATAAACTGTAGAGAGGATCTTGGCCAGATTAGCATGAGAAATGATAACTATTAGATTATGCAGTTAACTCACCATCACCTTCTATTTGCTGTTTATTCAAAGAAGAGAAAGAAGGTTTTTGTGCTTTTTCAAACCCTAGATTTTTAATATTTAGAAAATGAAGAAGTCTTTCTATGGCTGTGGTTGCTGGCCAAACCGCTATGCTTATCGCTTTAATTTGTACTTTAATAGTGTCTGATGAATTCAGGTGAAGGGTTGAGGTTGAATTTCAAACTCTCAACAAATAATTGTGAGTTATTATTGCCTTTGTTTGGACTTCAGTATTGAAAGCCAGAAAGTAGTTTCTTTCCTGGTAGGTTATTATCTTTCTTCCTTTCAGAGAAAAGCTTTTGAATGTTTAAACAGAAGAGGAGTTAAAGAATTGTGAACACCAGTTAGGCTCCTCTTTAGAAAGATTGGTAATAGCGACCAGGTGCAGTGGCTCACCCGTGTAATCCCAGCACTTTGGGAGGCCGTGGTGGGTGGATCATTTGAGGTCAGGTGTTCGAGACCAGCCTGACCAACATGGTGAAACCTCGTCTCTACTAAAAATACAAAAAAATTAGCTGGGCGTGGTGGTGCATGCCTGTAATCCCAGCTACTTGGAAGGCCGAGGCAGGAAAATCGCTTGAACCCGGGAGATGGAGGTTGCAGCGAGCCAAGATCACACCACTGTACTCCAGCCTGGGAGACAGAGCAAGACTCTGTCTCAAAAAAAAAAAAAAAAAAAAAAAAAGCATCAGTAATAACAAGAACAACTCACTTTGAAGCCTTCCACCTAAGCGACTGGTATTTTTCTTAAGAGCAGGTATGTAAACACTTCATTTGCATGAGGAGGAGAAAGAGGTTTCTAGAAAGGGGAGGGTAAGCAGTTAGTTTATTGCTCCTTTACCTCTCAAGGGTCCATTTCTGGCCCCTTCTCACTGCTGTCTAATATTTGTTAAATGCTATAGAAATCCCAGTCGTTGGTCAGGCACAGTGGCTCAGCACTTTGGGAAGCCATGGCAGGAGGATCACTTGAATCCAGGAGTTTGAGACCAGCCTGGGCAACAGAGCAAGACCCCGTCTCTACAAAAATATTAAAAAAAAAAAAAGAAACCTCGTTTATTTAATGTGACCTTTGCCCTTGCAGAATTTATAATCTTGCTTGTGAGTTAACATTTACAAAATTACCAGTCAAATCCTCTTAGAGGTGAAGAAATGGAGACTCTAAGCGGGCAAGGAGCTTTACCTTTCTGTGCCTTAGTCTACTGTAAAATGAAAAGTTGAATTACATATCTGTGAAGTCCAGTGTTTTATGATTTATGAATTAGAGAACAATGCTTGTTAAAATAGAGTTCTAACTAAAGGACTACTTGGGTTAATCCCATCCTTTAAGATTCAAGTGAAATAGGCTCAAACCCTGTCCTTCATACAGCCCATAATTTCCTCTCGTCTTGCAGGGAACTGTCGGGGGCGGTGACTTGTATTTCTCCTGGTGACCCTTGGAGTGGAGCTTCCACTCGGTCTGTGTTACAGTGTGTGAATCACTCACTCCTAGCATGGTCTGATCCTTCTCTGCAGCACATGATCCCTAACCAGACCCATCCTGATCCCTTCATTTGCTAAAATTCCCCTGGCCCTCAAATATATAAGTAGCAGCCTTTGCTAAAGCCTCAAGACAACAGAAGGGGTTCACGCTTAGGACCCTACCAACTTAAAATATTTGGCATCCTTGCTGTTAAACTCATGGGGAATTTCTCAGTGACTCAACTTCTTCAAATGACCCTGGCCATGTTGCTCTGGCATCTGTCCTCCCTTCTCTGGTCCCCAGCCCACTCCTCTTGGGCTCTTTGCCTCCCCTCCTGAATTCCTGTACTGATCTCCTCATTTCACTTGCTTCTTCAAGTCGAGAACACACACCTGGGGCTTCACTTCCTTGAAGCCTTCAAGGTGTTTTCCTTGAAAGGAACTTTAGTGCCCGTATTTAAAATTAGAAAGTTCTCCCCCTTTACCTTATCAAGGGCTCCGGCTCTGAGCTTGCTGGCCTCCAAGGCAAAGAGGAGAAATATCAGTTACAAGGTTCACTGTTCATCAGTGCAAAACAATGCTGTTCAATGCAAGCACGACTTTCCCCTGAAAACTCACTCACAGTTCATGATGATAGGGGCATAGTGTGTATCACTCTCTCCTACCTGCCTCTACTGTGCTGTACCTGGCTTCGCTCAATTACTGATTGTAACTTCATGTTTCCCAAGTCTGAATCCTTTAGAAGAGCATTATGAAATCCTGTATGCAAAAAGCATTTATTGAGTGCCAGAAATGGGTCTGACTGTTATATAGAGAGGAACCCGAGACAGACGTGGTCCCTGATTTCCTGGAGCTCACAGTTAAGATGGGCCCAGATATACTCTAATATGGAATGCCACGTAGATGCAAAAACACAGGAGAGTCGAGTCTAGTCACGAAAGGTTGGCAAAGGTGTCCTGGAGGAGGCGGTGTCTAAAATGAAGTAAGATTTATCTGAGGAAAAGGGAAGAAAGCAAATTCTAGACAAAGAGAAGAGCATGTATGGGAATGCCCAGTGATGAGAGGGACGGTACACAGGATTGGTGACCCTCGTAGATGCTGCAGTGCTACACCTGGGCCCCCTTCTCCAGGTCAGCACACCCAGCCCCCAGCTGCTCCGAGTGGAGTGTTGCTGCTCACAGCTCACAGCTCACAGCTGCTCCTTCTCAGGAGAACTGCTCTTAGCTAATCAGAGCCACCTCCTCAATAAATGTACTCAATAAATGTTTTTTGCATACAGGATTTCACAGTGCTCTTCTAAAGGATTTAAACTTGAAAAACATCAAGTAACAGTTAGTAATTGAGCAAAGCCAAGTACAGCACAGTAGAGGCAGCTAGGTGAGAGTGATAGACACAGTAAGTTACAGGCCACCGTCCCCTCCCTCACCCATAGCCATGACTGACTGATAGGGGGATTCAAAAGCCTTGTTCCCCTCCTGCACTGGGGGACACTCATCAATGCAGTTTCTGTTTCTGCACCTCTCCCCTTGTGGATCGGGCCAAGATTGGATTTTTCCTGAGACCACATCCCTGATTGGCTCCTTCTCCGTGTCTAACCAGTTCTCCCTAAAGAGCACTCCCTCAATGAATTACATGTTCCCAAGTCCCTATCTTGGACTCTGGAGCAGCTGTGAGCTGTGAGCTGTGAGCAGCAACACTCCACTTAGAACCCTGGCTGAGACAATAACAAAGGAAAAAAGTTGAGATTGAAGTTTGGACCAATGCACTAGGTCCAAATTTGAGCCCCAACCATGAACGGGTTAAGGCTTTACTAACTTAAATTACTACCATTTTCAGTGAAAATTCTTATGTGATGCATCCATTTAAATTGGATTATTAGGAATACAGTAAATTAAACTTAACTCTGATTTACTCCAGCCTCCTAAATTGGAAATAAGGACTCCAAGACCCAATAAATCATGACATTCAGGTAAAACCTCAGTCTCTTTACAAAGAGAGAATAGTAATCCATGTTCTCTCTGCTTTATCAGTGTACAGCTAGCATAAAACGTTCCTCAAGAGACGACTGGGCATGGTGCCACATGCCTGTAGTCCCAGAAGTTTGGGAGGCTGAGGCAGGAGGATCGCTTGAGTCCAAGAGTTTGAAACCAGCCCGGGCTGTTAACGTGGTGTGACCCCATCTCTAAGAAAAAGAGAGAGAGAGAGGATCTAATATTCTTTGACCTTCTAGGATATGAGGACAGAAATGCCCTGAATCACAACTTCCAAAATTCCAAATTCTGGAAATGCAAACTCCTCATACCAAGTAAAAATAGTCCACTCTCTGGTGCTGATTCAGTCTCTTATGAGTCTGACTTGCATAAGTGAGTAACCAGACGAGCCACAGATGTAATAAAAAATCCTGTTTCTTAACCTACAGGACCAGACACTGAAATAAGACACTGATGTTTTCTGAGACTTAACCTGCACTAGTCAAATGTTTTCATCCCTCTCTTTAATTTCCTGGAGATCAGGGTGAATGACCTCCCCTAGTGGGGCAGGATGGGAGCTGGAACTTGAAGGGTGACTAGAAAGAACTCCAATAAGACCCACTGGGAGGCAAAGAAGCAGAACGCCTCCCCACAAATGCAAGGTGCTTTTTAGTTCCTTGCTCCCAGGCAGTAAGTATAATCCATGAATTAAAGATAATTAGTGTCCTTTTAGAAAATGCAACTGTAATTGTAGACATTTAAGTGTACTTTGTGCATTTGAGAAGAATTGATTGTTTCACAGTTCAAAAAAGACCCTGCTGGCTGGAGGGCAAACTCAGCACCCTTAGCAACTTTATAATCATTAGAAGAGTGGGGCTCGAGGAAACCTGGATCTCAGGGAACAGTACAGTCCCCATAGTGGAGAATGAAACATTTAACCTTTAACATAATGGAAAACCCCACTAATTCCTAGGCTAGGGGAGCTAAATGCCCAATTCTCCCGAGGTGAACTTGTTTGTTTCCCTCTGTTTGGGCTCAGAGGCACCTACTAAGTGTCAGGCACTAAGTACTAGGGAGAGAAACAGTAAATTGGACATACGTGGTTCCTGCCCTTTCCAAGTTTATGGTCGATTGCCAAGTGCTAGGGACTGAGTGTTTGTGTCCCTCCAAATTCATATATATTCATAAATTCATAACCCCATTACCTCCCAAAGTCCCCCCTTCTAGTCCCCAATGTGATGGTATTAGGGGGTGGGGACTTTGGGAGGTAACTGGGTTATGAAGGTGGGGCCCACATAAATGCGATTAGCGCTCTTACAAAAGGAGACACAGGAGCTTGCTCTTGTGCTCAGCTCTGTGCCATGTGAGGTCATATGGAGAAAGGGGTCACCTGCAAACCAGAAAGAGGACCTTCAACAGGCACCAGATCTGCTGGGACCTTGATCTCAGACTTCCCACGCTCCAGAACTCTAAGAAATAAGTCTGTTGTTTAAACCACACAGTCTATGGTATTATATTAGAGCAGCTGGAACTGACTACCACAGCAAAGATGGACAATAAAATCAAGCAAAACAATTCAGTATGAAAACGGTCATATAGAAACACATGACGGTATGATTTCCTGGAGAAAGCGAGTTTCAAGCTGAGAACTAGAGGATGAAGAATCAGCAAGGTGCATGTTGCAGGTAAGGGTTGGGAGAGGCGGATCTATATTCTAGACAAAATGCAACAAAGACTTGGGGACAAGAGAGAGCATGGCTGATCTGAAGACACGAAGGAAGTTCCATGTGGCTGGTCTACAGAGTCTAGTGAGGAGACGGCTGGCTACAGGTGGACTAAAGAGAGAAACAAAAGCTGAGTCAGAAAGACTGAAGCTGTTTGTACTTAATTACAAACACAATGAAAGGCCCTTGAAGGTGGTTAAGGAAAGATGTAATAAATTCTGGCCTTGAGAAACAGAGACTTCTATTGCCCTTCAATAGTTTCAGGGAGGGAACCCATAGCTTCTTTGGGTTGCTTATTCTAAAGGTTAACTGAAAGAAAACGTTTTTTAAAAAACATTTTTTTAAACTTTTATTTTAGGTTCAGGGGTATATGTGCAGTTTTGTTATTTAGGTAAACCCATGTCATAGGGATTTGTTGTACAGATTATTTCATCACCTAGGTACTAAGCCTGGTACCCAATAGTTATTTTTTCTGATGTGCAGGTTTATTATTTAGGTGAACTCATGTCACAAAGATTTGTTGTACAGTTTGTTTTGTTACCCAGGTACTAAGCCTAGTACTAAATAGTTATTTTTTCTGGCCAGGTACGGTGGCTTATGCCTATAATCCCAGCACTTTGGGAGGCTGAGGCAGGTGGGTCACTTGAGGTCAAGAGTTTGAGACCAGCCTGACCAACATTGCGAAACCCTGTCTCTACTAAAAACACAAAAATTAGTCCCGTGTGGTGGTGCATGCCTGTAATTCCAGCTAATTGGGAGGCTGAGGCAAGAGAATTGCTTGAACCCGGGAGGCGGAGGTTGCAGTGAGTCGAGATCGCTCCACTGCACTCAGCCTGGGTGACAAGAGCAAAACTTAGTCTCTAAAGAAAAAAATTATTTTTTCTGATCCTCTCCCTCCTCCCACCCTCCACCTTCAAGTAGGCCCCAGTGTGTGTTGTTCCTCTCATTGTGTCCATGTGTTCTCATCATTTAACTCCCACTTATAAGTGAGAACATGCGGTATTTGGTTTTCTGTTCTTGTGTTAGTTTGCTAAGGATAATGTTCTCCAGCTCCTTCCACGTTCGTGCAAGGGATATGATCTTATTCTTTTTTATGGCTGCATAGTATTCCATGGTATGTATGTACCACGTTTTCTTTATCCAATTTGTCATTGATGGGTATTTAGGTTGGTTCCCTGTCTTTGCTATTGTGAATACTGCTGCAATGAACATTCTCATGCATGTGTCTTTATGGCAGAATGATTTATATTCCTTTGGGTATATACCTAGTAATGGAATTTCTGGGTCAAGCAGTATTTCTGTTTTTAGCTCTTTGAGGAATTGCCACACTGCCTTCTACAATGGCTGAACTAATTTACACTCCCACCAACAGTGCATAAGCGTCCCCTTTTCTTTGCAACCTCGCCAGCGTCTGTTATTTTTTGACTTTTTAGTAATAGCTATTCTGACTGGTATGAGATGGTATCTTATTGTGGTTTTGACTTGCATTTCTTTAATGATCGATAGCATTGAGCTTTTTTTTTTTTTCATATGCTTGTTGGCCGCATGTCTGTCTTCTTTTGAAAAGTGTCTGTTCGTGTCCTGAAAGAATATGTTTAACATGGATACAGAGAGGGGAACAACACACACCAGGGCCTGTTGCGGGGGTGGGAGGGTGAGGGGAGGGAACTTAGAGGATGGGTCAGTAGGTGCAGCAAACCACCATGGCACACATATATATACCTATGTAACAAACCTCCACGTTCTGCACATGTATCCTCATTTTTTTTTTTAGAAGAAATAAAGAAAAAAAAAGAAAATATTTAGTTTTACCTAAGCCTTTTGCTCCCTGGCCACATTTGCTCATTCCATACTCCTGCCTGTAAGCCTTTGGTGACTCTCCGTGGCACATGGGATCAAGTTCAGACCCCTTAGCATGGCGTCCAGGGCCTGTCTCAATGGCCCCACCTACCTCTGCCCCTCACTCTCAGCCCTTATTCATACATGCCTGACACTTAGAATGTGTTCAGTAAATACTCGTTAAATGAAAGAACCATGGGCTGTCTTTGGGCATCTATCTCAGCGGTTGACAAATGTGCCCCCCAGGACTTCAGGCTTTGCACATGTTACCCCCGTCCTGGATCCACCAGGAAGGTGAACGGTCAAAACCATTGTGTGGGAGGAAGTATTTTCTGTTTACAGATGAAACAAGTAAGGTGTGTACTTAGGCTTGGCAAATGAATTTTTCTACTTGGACCTAACTGCCTGAGGCAGTGGCAGAGGCACTGCAGGGCCTTGGTGGAGGCTCCTCAGCAGCAGAGGGACAAGGCTGGCACCCAGAGGGGACCCAGTCCTGGCCTTGGGGTCCTTTGCCAAGTCAATTCAGAAGTCCCTCTGCTGAGAAGTCCCTGCCTCTGGCAGAGCTGATAGACCCTTCTCTGGGTTCTTTCCATGTACAATTGTTTCTTGTTATTGTGGTCATTACGTTCTATAAAATAATCAAAATACTGAATTAGTAAATATGGATCCATTGCTCCTAGGAAAATTGCAGGGTCAGTTTCCTGCCAGCTTCTGGTTACATTTTCATCAACTGACCAATGCATAACTTTGTCTTCTGTTTTAAAAACACCTTATTTACTATATATTGTTATTCATTGATTTTGAACTCTTGGCCAACAGCATTATGACTCACCCTGCATGACGCTTCTCTAACACGCATATTTTCCCTCTAAGGCACATCACAGCCATCTTGTGCTTAGGAACAGAAGACAGCACTTCACTATGCTTTGGGGTCATTTTAAACAGTGAAACAACCAATCAAAAGCATAAAAATGTAAAAACAAACAAAAAAACATGGCACCAAACAGATCATGAAAGGGACATTTGTTTATAGTATGAGAGCTGAAACAGAAAGACAGAGCATTGCCTTGTTGGACCTCAGCTGAGAATATGCGTGCTGGGCAACTCAGATGTTTCACCACATCACATGCTCATAAATGACCACAAATGTGATGCAAGTGTCGATTTGGAGGTTACAAATTTTAGTAAGCAGGCAGATCAGCAAATCCAGAATCCATGAATAATGAAAATTGACTGTATTTCTATTATAGCATTTATTACCCTGAATGAAAGTTGGTAATTTATGTCTTCTGCTACCAGAGTCTGGTGACTACAGTGTGGGGTCCTTGAGGAGTTGGCATATAACAAGAAATAATGCCAACAGCAGATGAACATGGAGATCTCACCATGCAGTTTTCCACATGCAACTTTTTCATTCAGTGCTCACAAGAATTCTCTGAATTATGTGCTGTTATTATAATTCCTACTTTATGGATGGGGAAACCAAGGCTTAGCAGTGATAGTGTAAAAGTTGCCTATAGTAACATAGCTAGTAGTAGTAGCAAGATTTTCACATATTAGAAGCCCACATGCTTAATTGCTGTGTTATTCTGCCTGTGGATTTAAACCCTTTTGGAGAAATGTCTAGAAAAAAAAACCACAAGACCTCAGCATAATGGACCAATCAACCACTGAGAGTGACAATTGGCCCAACTGGTGAGAGAGGAAGGAGGAGTGGCTTCTAGGAGGAGGCAGAGTTGATGGCAAGACCTCTTATGCATATCCCCTAGAAGACTGAATTTCCTCATTAGTTTGAAAAGGCGAATGGTCAAAGCAATTGTGAGGAAGGAGGGATTTTCTGTTTGTGGGTGAAACAAGGAAGGTTGGTACTTAGGCTTGGCAAGTGAATTGTCCAAATTGGACCTAAGTGCAGGCCATGGCAGAGGCACTGCGGAGCCTTGGCAGAGGCTCCCCAGCAGTAGAGTGAAGTGACAAGGCTGGGACTCAGGGAGGACGCAGACTTGGCCTTGGGGTGTGAGGGCCTTTCAGGTAGCAGCCTGGCATCTGGTGATGTCAGGAAGAGTACCATCGTGCCTCAACCGCCCAGGATCTAGAAGGTCCTGTGTAGCACGAGAGAATTCTCTATAGGGAATACACCTCAATCATCATTCCTCACATTCTTTGAAGTCAATGTTGGGTACTTGGAAAAGGCCAAAGCTCTAGCCATTGAGTTTTCTACCATTATCCCATTGACAGTGTGCCCGGGCTGCTCAAACTGGAGGAAATGGCTGTGTGCTCAGGGAATGAATGAGCATAAAAAGAAATATCACCTTAGGTACAAGGACATCCATAATTCCTCCGACCAGAGAGCTCCTTCCCGCTCCAAGGGAACTGAGAATCAAAGCCCTCTTTGTGGCCTAGATATTTTGATTCTGAACAAAACTGCACTCGGTTCTCAAAAAACACTGTCACCATTCACATCTTGAGCTACTTACAATCCTCACCTGAGTCCTTCAGATGGTCACAGGAGATTAGGGGAGCCAGCTTAGAATGTCTGTGGCTGGAAGGAGACTCTGGAATGTCTCCAGTGAGAGCCATTTCCATACTTCAGAGCAACTTGTCAGATCTTCCCAGGAACAGAAAGGCCAACATCTCTGGAGAAGGTACAGCTGCTGTCTATATACAAATTCTCTTTCTGCCAGAGGGAATGCTTGCCATTTGTCTCAATCCCCCCATGCAAGATGAATAAAGAACCAGCTCTGCACACTTTTCCCTCCTGGCCTACCTGCCTGGCATTGCTCTGATTATTTCATCTGAAAAACCAAACCTCCTTCCCCACCCTCAGAACTTCTAAAGTAACTTACCCTCCCCAAGGGCCATTCCTCCACTCCCTCCACATTCCAAGGATGCAGCTAAGGAGAATTACAGTCTTAGTACAGCCCAGCACGATTGGTAACATTTTCACCATTTAACAAATTCTCCCTTGACCACGATTTATATCATGCAGGTGTCATCTAATTTCTCCAAGGCCTTGTGGCAATTTGTACAACAAGACTGGATCTGGTCAAAATGATGAAGTGGCTGAAATTTGTCTCCATTAACCCCACACCACCCAGTGCTCTTCCTTCTTTAGGTACTGACTGCTTGTGAGCGGCTGCTGGCTGCTCATTCTCCTTCCTCACGCAGCAATAGGCTTCTTTTCCAATCATGGAGATGGTGTGCCTGGGACTTTCACTATTAGGAAACAGTGTATGAATATGTAACCCAAGTAAAACTAGGCTCTCTTGTGGCCAATATTACTTTCAAATGAAATAAAAATCTGAATCCAAAAGCATTGAAAGGTAACACTGTTTTTTTCTGAGGTGTCGTGAGGCAGTAATGTGTCATGTTGTACAACTCAGAGAAAGATTTCCTAAGCATTCATTTTTAGGCCAGATGCAGTGGCTCAAGCCTGTAATTCCAGCACTTTGGGAGGCCAGGGCGGGAGGATTGCTTGAGCCCAGGAGTTCAAGACCAGCTGGAGCAACATACCAAGACTTTATCTCTAAAAATAAATTCACTTTTAAAATCTCTCTGCAGTCCCATTCCTCACAACAGAAGACGTTTTTTCTCTCTTTAAAACTTTTCTTCCCCAAGTACCTGACTGTTCCTGACTCCTCATGGCCCAGCCACCCTACAGCTAACCCCTTTTCCTGTCTCTTAGATATTCTTCCCACCATAGCCCTATACTCTGTCCCATTTTTTGGCCCACTTCTCTCCATCTTTCTTTTTCAGTTTTGTATTTTATGCATTTTTCTACTTGTCTCAATAAAAGCCTGGTTGTAGAGCAACAGCAAGAGAAGTTCTGAGCTGGTAAGGAAGGCAGTATGTCATGAATAAGAGAAATGAATCACAGCAATGGTGCTACCTGGCTAAGATGCTTCTTCTCTTGTGTGTGTACTTAGGAGAGGTATGCAAAATGCTTTGTCCAAGTCAAAATCCAGGGCTCCTCAGAGCTGTGCTGGTATTTCTGATAGGTGAGTGGGACAGAGATTTGTTTTTAGAAAAACCTTTTCCAGGAATGAATTAATGGCATTTGCAGCAACCTGGATGGGATTGGAGGCTATTATTCTAAGTCAAGTAACTCAGGAATGGAAAACCAAACATCACATGTTCTCACTCATAGGTGGGAGCTAAGCTATGAGGATGCAAAGACATAAAAATGATACAGTGGACTTAAGGGACTCAGGGCAAAAGAGTGGGAAGGGGGTGAGGGATAAAAGACCTGAAACTGGGTTCAGTGTATACTGCTTGGGTGATGGGTGCACCAAATTCTCACAAATCACCCCTAAAGAACTTATTCATGTAACCAAATACGACTTGTTCCCCCCAAAAACTATGGAAATAAAAAATTTAGAAACAAAAACAAAAATAAAAATATTTTCCTGTGGACAGACACAGTGACTCACGCCTGTAATCCCAGCACTTTGGGAGGCCAAGGCAGGTGGATCACTTGAGGTCAGGAGTTCAAAACCAGCCTCACCAACATGGTGAAACCCCATCTCTACTAAAAATACAAAAATTAGCTGGGCCTAGTTGTACATGCCTGTAATCCTAGCCACTCGGGAGGCTGAGGCAGGAGAATCGCTTGTACCTGTGGGGCAGAGGTTGCAGTGAGCTGAGATTGCACCATTGCACTCCAGTCTGGGCAACAGAGCGAGACTCCACCCCCTCACCAAAAAAAAAAAAAAAAAAAATCCTATGCTTAAAATCATCCGGTTAGCATGTTGCTTCTAAGGTTTCAAGCTATTTTTCAAATTTGTCAGTTCAGAATCTGTCCCTTGCCTACTATTCTAGTATTACCTCCAGTTACTTGCTCACGTGTTTCCTTCACTCTAACCCTAATTGATTATTAATATCTTTTTGGCTGTATTATGTCATTTTATGTCATAATGCCCTCAATCTCTCCTTTCTCTATACTATGCTCTCCATACTAATTGCCAGTGACTTTCTGATTTCCCACTAGATTATAAACTCTAAGTTTCTAAGAAGACACATGATGCATAGTGAGTTCTTAAAAATATATTTTGTATGAATGAATGAATGAATGAAGAGTTATAAAAAATTACAATGTACTTCTAAATTTTGGTCAATTTGTTTGTTAGAATAATTTTGGTGAAATTTTACTACTTCAAGTAAACCAGATTACTGAATGACTTAAAAAAAAATCTAGGGATTTATGTCTTTTTCAATTCTGGAAGTTTCTCAGTCCCTTATCCCTTGTAGTATTTTCTCTCCCCATTTTAAATATCCTCTCTATCTGGAGCAACAATTATACATATATTGGAGCTTCTCAGTTGATCCTCTATAGCTTCATTTTCATTTTTCTATGTAGTTATCTTGTTTTACAACATTCAAAGTTTATTTCTTGCCTATGCCGCAGTTTGATGCAGATTGGGGGCTCTTTGGAAAGGTTTCCTCTCATGACTCAGAGATTTAACTTCTTTTCACCTTGTGATGCTACCATCATCAACCTGTGGTCTTCACGACCTCCAAAGAAGGAGACGATCACCCAGGATGTTCTGTGGCCAGATCTAAAAGCTATATGCATTACTTTCATCCATATTCCAATCACATGACCCCAATCTCATTACAAGGACATCCGGAAAATATGATTTTCTTATGTGCCTAAGAAGAGAAAATTGAATTGGTATTTACTCAGCTTCCATCAAATTGATTTAGTTTTCTTTTCTAATATGCTGATTTTCTTTTACCTTATCTTGCCTACTATTTAATTATATATACTAAGTTTTTTACTCAGTTTTGTAATTTCAATAATTTTTAGTTCAGTTTTAATATATGCCTTCATTAATGACTTATTGTCAGTTTATTGTAAGAATGCTATTCTACCCAGATATATGAACTAAACATTATTAGAAATAAATGGAGAGACAGACCCCTCATGCCAAAAAAGAATGCTATTTCTTTATCTCTTTGAGGATTGTAAACAAACTTGTGTTAAACACCTTGGTAAGTTCTCCATTATTTCCATTTCCTTAGGTGTGATTTATTCTATTTATTGGATTTGCCAATCAGCTCTCATTATTATGCATGTCATTATGTGCTTTGTAATTTTTGTATGAAAACTGATCACGAATAGGAATTTTTTTCATGTTTTCCCCTTCCTGTTGCATCGTTTCATTGTTACCTCAGTCTGGTTGTCTGAGATGTACAGTTTTTAAACAGATCTTCAAATAAGAATTTAGGCATTTTGCTCTATCATATAGCACCATTTTTGGATATAATACTTATGCACAGCAAAGGTCCAACTCCTGTTTTTATATGAGAATCATTGCTTTCTGGCCAGGTATGGTGGACTCACACCTGTAATTCCAGCACTTTGGGAGGCTGAGGCCGGTGGGTCACCTGAGGTCAGGAGTTTAAGACCAGCCTGGCCAACATGATGAAACCCCGTCTCTACTAAAACTACAAAAAAAAAAAAAAAAAAAAAAGGAAATTAGCTGGGTGTGCTGGCAGGCACCTGTAATCCCAGCTACTCAGGAGGCTGAGGCAGGAGAATTGTTTGAACCTGGGAGGCAGAGGTTACAGTGAGCCAGATCATGCCACTGCACTCCAGCCTGGGCAACAGAGTGAGACTCCATCTCAAAAAAAAAAAAAAAAAAAAAAAAGAATCATTGCTCTCTGTTCCTCCAAGTAGAAAGATTCTGACAACTTAGAGCTGTCTTAGCCCCAGTTCACTTGTGGAGACCTTTGGCTCCATCCCAAGTTTCAGGCAGGGAGCTGAATTCTGATTCCCATCTACCCCGAAGGAGCTCTTGGGCACTTTTCTCACAGAATGATTGAAGACTTAGCCTCCATACAGTCTAGCTGGTCCCAGTTTTTCTTGCACTGCATGGCTTCGGTTCTATCTCCTTGTAAATCTTTCTCCTATCTTTTCAAATAAATGTGAATTTATTAGAATTAAATGTGCCATTTTCTGTTACCCAGCACATATTACATTATAGTTATTTGTGTATAGCCCTGTCTTCTTAACTAGACTGTAAGCACTTAGAAGGTAGACACTATGCCCAATTTATCTTGCTTCCCTAGTTCCCGGCACAATGACTACAGATTAGAGGTACTCAATAGTGTCAAAACTGAATTTGAGATGTTTTAGGGCCTCTTGAGAAATCTGATTTTTATTATAACCCAGAAATGAGTCTCCAGAGATATAACATGATGTTTGTGAAAGATAATTTACAGACATAACCAACAGGCATGTATTTGGACTCTGTAAATGATGTTCTGATCTGCCTGTTTGTATGCTAACTTGTGCAAGGCCTTTTATTTGCTCTCATTTTGCTCCTTTGAAGATATAATTGCTTCTTGGTTCCATATTTCTATTGCTCATTACACTGTTCCATACCATTTCATTCTGAAAATAAAACAAAATAGGATGTTTAAAATTAATGATGTGGGGCACAGCTTTTTTTTTTTTTTTCTTTCTACCTCTAGGCAGAATCTGCAAATGGCTTGAATGCCAGCCATTCTTTTTATCGGAAGCATCTGGGTTTCATTAGGGTAAGAAAAATCACTGATTACAAGAGGAGAGACCCCAGACCTTCTCTGCAATGGGTCACTAGTATGTTTATCTATTCCTACTGCCTCCTCCTCAAACCTGGCAAGCTTATGATGGCTACTTCTGTTTAAAAGGAAATTGAAGAGTCATCCCCACTAGTTTTAGAATTTGAAGATTTCTTGTATAGGAGTTTTCACATTGGATTCATTTTCAAGATTCAGAAAATGAGCAGTTTTTCAGATGCTACGATGTGGTAGAGCTCTGTATCTTTGCAAATGGTTCCTGTCCCTGAAGAAGCTATGGTACCAGTAGGGCCAAGTGGTCATGTTTTTAATTTATGAGCGTAGTTGAAAGTTTGTCCCTTCCCCTGAGCAGCAAAACTAGGTTAAAATGAAATTTGCAAAGACACATATGGAACCATCCCAGCAGGTAATGGAACAATTGTGAGAGGTGTTAAAGAAGTAATAATAACTGGTCCAGCATGTAAGAAGTTCAGAAATCACTACTCCATCTGAACAAGTAAAAAAACTGAACAAATTAAAAAATCAACTCATCTTAGATCCATAAGAAAAGTGAGGTCAGAGGGTAAACTTCTCCCCAAAATCAAAGGGAAAAATGAGCAAATACAGAGAATCATAACTTATGGTGCAGAAACCCACAAGCAGAAATCTCGGCAGGAACCAGTGCTTGAGTGGGAAAACCTGAACCATAGTTGACAAATTGCTGGAGGCTCAGTATGGACAACTCCGAGAGTTAAATGCTCCAGGGGGACCCAACTATGGGGGCGGGGGGCTACACCTTGTGAGTTTTACCCCCAGGAGCTCTACTTGATTCTTGCATTGAATACTGGATAAAATCCCCTCATGTTGGAAGGGAAAACAATCATTTTGAAATATGCCAAAGCATTTTATTCTTCTTAACACAGTCTGTCTTAAGGAGAAACTAACCAACCAGAGCCTAATCTGCTAGGGTTTTATCAAAGCCTAACTGACCAGGGAAAAGAAAATACCCAACTCCAACCCACTCTCACCATCTTCTTCCACTTAAAGGGGCAGGTGTGGGAGACTGAGAAACACTTGTGATGTTTGTAGTCCAGAGGTACATGTTCACTAAGAGACTGAGACCTAATCATAACACTATAGAATGCTTCCCCTCCATTCATACCTCACCAGCACATTACTAAAGGCCTATTTAGAGCAGTTGCTTTTACCCAGCACATTATGTCTGGCTATCAAGGAAAAAATTACAAGGCATACTAAAAGGCAGAAAAGACACAGTTTGAAGAGGCACAGTGAGCATCAGAATCAGACTCAGATATGGCAGAGATCTTGGAATTAATCAGACTGGATGTTAAAATAAGTATGATTAAGATGCTAAGGGCTGTAATAGGGCTGGATGAAGCAGACAGAATGCAAGAACAGATGGACAATGTAAGCAGCAAGATGGCAATTCTAAGAAAGAACCAAAAGGAAAGGTTAGAGATAAAAAACACTGTAACAGAAATGAAGAATGCCTTAGATGAGCTCACTAATAGACTGGACATGGTTGAGGAAAGAATCTCTGACCTTGAGGATACTTCAGTAGAAACTGCAAAAACTGAAAACAAAGGGAAAAAAAGACTGAAAAAAAACCAAAACATAAGATCCAGGAACTTTGGGACAACAATAAAAGGTGTAATATACAGGTCATGGAAATACCAGAAGAAATATTTGAAGCAATAATGACGGAGAATTTCCCAAAGTGAATGTCAGATACCAAACCATAGATCCATCAAGCAGGATAAATGTCAAAAAACTACACCTAGCTGTATCATATTCAAATGATAGAAAATCAAAGATAAAGAAAATATCTTGAAAGCAGTGAAAGAGAAAAAATACCTTGCCTACAAGGGAGCAAAGATAAAAATTACACCTGACTTCTCAGAAACCATACAAGCGAGAAGACAACAAAGTGAAATATTTAAAGTGTTGAGAGGAAAAAGACCCACCAGCCTACAATTCTGTATACAGCAAATTTATCTTTCAAAAGTGAAGGAGAAATAAAGACATTCTCAAACAAAAATTGAAAAATTTGTTACCAGTGACTTGCCTTGCAAGAAATGTTGAAAAAAATTATTTAGAGAGACTAAAAATTATAGGTCAGAAACTCAGCTCTACATAAACAAAGAAAAATACTGAAGAAGAAATAAATGAAAGTAAAACTTAAAATTATTTTTCATATTCTTAATTTATCTAACAAATAACAGTTTATTCAAAATAATAATAGCAACAATGTATTTTATTACACATGCTTATGTATAAGTAAAATGAATGACAGCAATGATACGAGGGAGGGGGAGTTAGGATTATTTTGTTATAATAAGCACTAACCAAGAAGCAGTATGTTTGGTGAAAATGGACTTGGATTAATTGTAAATGTATATTGCACACTCTAGGGCAGCCACTAAAAAAAGTCAAAAGTATAACTGATATGATAAGAAAGGAGAGAAAATTGAATCATATAAAGTTGCTAAATTAAAATAACTAAAGACAGAACAAGAGTGGAAGACAAAAATAGAAACAAAGAACAAGGGTAACAAAACAGTAAGATATATGATAGATATTAACCCCATTATATCAATAATCACTTTGAATGTGAGTGGTCTTAAACACAACAATTGAAAGACAGAGAATGTTAGGATGCATCAAGAAACAAGAATCAATTACAGGTTGTCTATAAGAAACCTGCTTTAAATATAAAGACTCATATCAATTGAAAGTAAATGGATAGAGAAAGATATACTATGCTAAAACTAATCAAAAGAAAGTGGAAGAAGCTATAATAATTTCAGACACAGAACACTTCACAGCAAGTAAAGTTATTAGGGATAAAGAGGAGCATTGCCTAATGATAAAGGGGTCAGTTCTCTAAGAAGACATAGCAATCCTTAATGTGTGTGCACCTAATAACAGCATCAAAATACATGAAGTAAAAACTGATAGAACTGTGAGGAGAAATAGATGAGTCCACTAGTATAGTGGGAGAGTTCAACATCCCTCTGTCAGAAATGGACAGATTCAGCAGGCAGAAAATCATTAAGAACATAATCAAATTCAAAAACATCATCTATAAACTGTAAATAATTGACAGCTATAGACTAGTTCATCCAGCAATAGCAGAATACACTGTACATTCTTCTCAAGCTTACATGGAACATGCATCAAGATAGACCACATTCTAGACCACATAATATACCTTAACAAATGTAAAAAAAAAGTAGAAATTGTAGTGTCTGCTCTCAGACCACAATGGAATTAAACTAGAAATTTATAATAGAAGGATAGCTGAAAAATCCCCCAATACTTGGAGATACAAATACAACATGTGTCTAAATAATACAAGGGTCAAAGCAGAAATCTCAGGAGAAATTAAAAAGTACTTTGAACTAAATGAAAATAAAAACACAAGTTATCAAAAACTGTGCAGCGCAATAAAAGTAGTGCTAAGGGGGAAACTGATAGCATGGAGTGCATATATTAGAAAATAGGAAAGATTTAAAAAAGAAATCACCTAAGCTTTCATCTTTGGAAACTAGAAAAACAAGAGCAAACTAAATCCATAGGGAGCAGAAGAAGATAAACAGTAAAAATTAGAGCAGAAATCAATGAAATTGAAACAGAAAATTAATAGAGAAAAATCAATAAAACCAAAAGCTGGTTCTTTGCAAAGATCAATAAAGTTGATAAGCCCATAGCCAGGCTAACTTAGAAAAAAGAGAGAGAGAAAGGACATAAATTAGTAATATCAGAGATGAAAGAGGGGACATCATTACAAAAGTCATGTACATTAAAAGGATAATAAAGGAATACTATGAACAACTTTATGCTTACAAATTTGATAACCTAGCTAAAATAGACCAATTTCTTGAAAGATGCAATCTGCCAAAACTCACATAAGAAGTAATACACACTGAATAAGGGTATATCTATTCAACTGAAAATGAATCAATAACTAATAGCCTCCTAAAGCAGAAAGCATCAGGCCAAACTGGGTTCACTGGTGAATTCTACCAAACATTTAAGGAAAAAAGCACACCAATTTTCTACAACCTCTTTCAGAATATAGAAGCGCAAGGAATACTTCCTAACTCATTCTATGAAGTCAACATAACCTTAATACCAAAACAAGGCAAACACATTGCAAGAAAATAAATCTACAGTTCAATATATCTTGGCCGGGTGCGGTGGCTCACGCCTGTAATCCCAGCACTTTGGGAGGCTGAAGCGGGAGGATCACCTGAGGTCAGGAGTTCGAGACCAGCCTGGCCAATATGGCAAAACCCTATCTCTACTAAAAATACAAAAATTAGCCAGGTGTGGTGGCACGTGCCTGTAATGCCAGCTACTCAAGAGGCTGAGGCAGGAGAATCTCTTGAACCCGGAAGGCGGAGGTTGCAGTGAGCTGAGATCACGCCACTGCACTCCAGCCTGGATGACAGAGCGAGACTCCATCTCAAAAAAAAAAAGAAAATCTGAAAAATCAAGAAAAAAGCTCCTGGAACTAATAAACAATTATAACAAGGTTTCAGGATGCAAGGTTAATATACAAAAGTCAATTATTTTTCTGCATAGCAACAATGAACGAGTGGAATTTGACATTAAAAAGAAATTGTCATTTATATTAACAGTGCCTCAAAATAAAATACTTGGGTATAAATCTAACAAAACATGTACATGGTCTATATAAGGAAGGCCATAAAACTGATGAAAGAAACCAACGAAAAACTAAATAAATAGAGAAATATTCCATGTTCATAGATAGAAAAACTCAGTATTAGTCAGGATATTAGTTCTTCACAACTTGATCTATAGATTCAATGCAATCAAAATCAAAATCCTAGTGAGACATTTTGTGGCTATCAATAATCTGATTCCAACATTTATATGAAGAGTCAATAGACAGTCAATAACCACCACAATATTGAAGGAGAAGAACAAAATTGGAGGACTGACATCAAGACTTATTATATTACTATAACTACCCTAAAGCCACAGTGATAAAGACTGTGGTATTGGTGAAAAAATTGATAGAGGATCAATAGGATAGAATAGAAAGCCCAGAAATAGACCCACATAAGCACAATCAACTAATCTTTGAAAAGGGGGCAAAGGCAATACAATGGAGAAAAGGTAGGCTTTATAATAAGTGGTGCTGGAACAACTGAACATTCACATGCAGAGAAGTGAATCTCCACACAGACTTTCCACCCATCACAAAAAATAATTCAAAATACCTCACAGACCAAAATATAAAACTATAAAACCAGAAGATAACATAGGAGAAAATCTAGATGCCCTTGGGTTTGGCAATGACTTTTTAGATATAATACCGAAACCACAATCCATGAAAAAAAGAATTGATATGCTGGACTTCATTAAAATTAAAGATTTCTGCTCTGCCAAAGACAGTCAAGAAAATGAGCAGACAAGCTGCAGACTGAGAGAGAGAAGCTGTTTGCTAAAAACACACCTGATGAAGGACTGGTACCCAAAATAGGCAAAGAACTCTTAAAACTCAACAATAAGAAGACAAAGAACCTAATTAAAAAATGGGCCAAAGAACTTAACAAATACCTCCCCAAAGAAGACATGTAATGGCAAATAAACACATAAAAAGATGCCCCATATCATATGTCATCAGAGAGAGATGCAAATTAAAACAACAATGAGATACCACTACACACCTATCAGAGTGGCCAAAATTCAGAACATTGAAAACACCAAATGCTGGTGAGGCTGTGAAGAAACCAGAACTCTCCCTTATTGCTGGTGGGAATGCAAAATGCTATGGACACTTTGGAAGACAGTAAGACGTAAAAAGATCCATGCTTGCTAGGGGTTGGGGGGAAGAAGGAATGAACAGGTGGAGCAAAGATGATTTTTAGGGCAGTAAAAATACTCTGTATGATTCTTTAATGGTAGATACATGTCATTATATATTTGTTTAAACCCATAAAATGTACAATACCAAGCGCAAACCCTAAGGTAAGCTTTGGACGCTTAGTGATAATGACTGATAATGAGTGTCAATGTAGGTCCAGCAATGATAGCAAATGCACCACTCTGGTGGGGGATGTTGATAATGGGGGACGCCATGCATATGGGGGGCAGAGGGTGTGTGGGAAGTCTCAGAAACTTCCACTCAATTTTTCTGTGAACCTAAAACTGTCTAAAAAATAAAATCTACTTACAAAGTAATAACAATAATAACAGTAATTTATTTTGAACATGATATTATATATTTGACGCTTTACTTTTTTCTTTGGATATGTGTGTGTCGGGGGAATGACATCAAAGACCTTTTAGTTTTTTTAAACATGGTTTTTTCTTCCCTTCCATGTGGCTGACACAGGAAAATCTGACTTTCTACTCTGGCCATCATCAGAAAACTCTAGCATGGTTAGGGGAAACTGCGGGCTCTCTAAACTAATATGCTTATGTGTTACAGTGCATGTTAATTGGAAATCTGCAGCTACGAAAAACGTCACTCAAACTGGCTTGAACGTTAAGGAAAACTTATGGATTTACAAACCTGAAAAGCCTAAAGATATCAGGCTTCAGTCAAGACTTGATTCAGCAACTCAAGGGCAGCAAAGACCCCGGAGGCTTTTCATTTCTCCTCTCTGCGTTACACAACATGTATTTCTCCAAGTGGCCACGAGATGGCCTGCAAGTAGCTTTCAGCGCTGCGATGTCCTTGCTCACATCCAAAGAGACGAGAATGTCCCTCCAGTAGCTTCTAAGGAAGAGTGAAGTCGTTTTCTCCAGGATCCTCAAGGAAATGTGCCTTTGTCTTTGAGTAACACTAATTAGGTTCTTTGTCCATCCCTGGCCACTCGTGGGGTGGGGTGGCCGTGTCCACAGCCTTAAGTCAGTCAAGCCCCATTCTTGGAACTGGGTGTGAAGTCAGCTTCCCTTCTAGCACAGGGGCTGTGTGTGAGGGAGGGGTGAAAGCCCAGATGGAAATCAGGGTGCTGAGTCAGGAACTAGATGGCATTCGCTCCAGAGCCGCACATTTCCTCAGGGGAGAAGGCTCTTTCCTTTCCTTTCTCTGGTCTTGGAGCAGAAACGGCTTGGCGGCTCAGTTACCACAGGATGAGACTCCAGGAAAGGACGCAGGGAGTGGGCTCATCTCCAGTCTAACCCCTAGTCTAGCTCACACGTGCCCCTACTCCTACCCCTCACAGTTCACCTGGATAGCAGACCAGGCTTGAGAGCAAGAGCCTATCTAGAAACAGGAGGAGTGCTCTGCTAGAACTCCTTGTCCATGGCTATTTTAGGAACCCCACAGAGTGGCAGCTGCAGGCAGCAGTTGAGCAGATGGTGGCACAGAAACTGGAGGTTTAGGATGCTGGCCAGCTTCTCACCACCAGCACCCCTAACTAAGAAAGAGGCACCTGCAGACCGATATGTATACTCACCAGCTTTGTGATGATAACTACATCATTTAATGTTTCTGTTCTTTCTTTTCTTCATCTATAAAGTGGGGATCATGTGATAATAATAACCTCATTGCCTATTTTGCATTGAAAAAAGAGGAAATGTTTCTGTTCTCTGTCTCATCTTTTAGTCTTGACCCATACAATTGGGAACTTCTACCCCGAGACTTCTGGTTTCCCTTTCCTCTCCCTTGCTAGTTGCTCCCAAAGGAAGGAGGATTTACAGATTCTATTGGTCAGCCACTTATCTCTGATAGAGCCACCCTTGATAGCAGGGTTACATTACAGGAAGTGTTGAAGGCCAGCACTAATGCTTGGCACAGCCCCCTGCATCGTCTTCCTTTCCCATTGCTGTAGGTAAGCAGACTCATACGTCCTTGAAATTGGTAAACTCAGTCAAAGATCCTTTCAGGATCTGCTCAGCTCTCTGGCCCCGAGAGTGCCCCTTCCAAATTTAGACGGATTGGAGAGAGGAGCCTCCACTTTGACATGGGCTCACCACCCCCAGTTCAGCTTTTACCAGGCCTTTGCATTAGAATCTTGGGTTCTTCAACCCAAATATCCATCAATGATAAACTAGATTAAGAAAATGTGGCACATATACACCATGGAATACTATGCAGCCATAAAAAAGGATGAGTTCATGTCCTTTGGAGGGACATGGATGAAGCTGGAAACCATCATTCTGAGCAAACTATCGCAAGGACAGAAAACCAAACACCACATGTTCTCACTCATAGGTGGAATGGAACAATGAGAACACTTGGACACAGGGTGGGGAACATCACACACCAGTGCCTGTCCTGGGGTGGGGGAAGGGAGGAGGGATAGCATTAGGAGAAATACCTGATGTAAATGACGAGTTAATGGGTGCAGCACACCAACATGGCACATGTATACATATGTAACAAACCTGCATGTTGTGTACAAGTACTCTAGAACTTAAAGTATAATAATAATAATAATAAAAAGAAAGTCATAACAAGAATTAAAAAAAAAAATCTTGGGTTCTTGTCCTGCCATCTTTTAATAAAGTGAGAAATCCTTCTCAGCTGGCTACTGATCTTTGTATATGGGCTCCTTTGGCAGGAACCTGGGGGAGGACTTAGGAGTGGGGTGGGGAGAAGGTGGAAATATATGCCAAGGCCTATCTCATTCCCCTATACCCTGCTGGGTTGTGGAGGTGAAATGAAGTTATATACTTGAAAGTATTTTAGAAGTGAAACTGAGCACAGATGTCAGGCAGCACTAGCCTCCAGGTGAATGGTGTAAGGAGTGATGCCCTCTCCTGGGAAATGGCTAGTGCAGATGTCAGTTCTGTAAGGAATATTCCCACTCCAGATACTGGAACTTTGATTATTAGCCGGGAGATTTTTCTCCTCCCAGATGTGGCTAGAATAAAAGTGTGTACTCACATGAGACATTGAGTGGGCACCGCTCAGAAGCTGACTGATGTTATTGAGTAAGAGGGAGGGTGCCCAGTGCACTAGAAGCCAATACTGTGACGCCGGGTTTTGGAGAAAAGAAAAGCTTTATGTTGAAAGTGGACTCTGAAAGAGACAGGAGTCAAGTTCAAATCTGCTTCCCTGCACTGGCTTCCAAGCAATATTTTTATTAGAAAAGGTTCAGGGGATAGATTCTGAGACTATATAGGTAATTGGTGAAAGGAAAGAAGAGGTCTGGGAAGGCCCTGCGCATGTCCAGTTGTCTCTTCCCACTATCTCATGGGTCACATGTGTGAATTCGGGGGGAGTTAGTATGAAACGTGGAAATTCAGGCTGGGACGCCAGCAAGCTTGTTCTGTGCAAACTCCAGTCAGCCATCTTAGTTTCCACCGATTCTAGCCAGGTTTTTCTTGACCTCAGCGTCACAGTCTCAGCAAGTTGTTTCTTGTCTTACCTGCTGTCCTGCAAACAAGAATTTTTGTTAGTCGCTGGTTTCTTTAACTCTTTGGGACAAAATTCCAACGTGCCCTACTTGGAGGAACAATTAGTAGCAGATCCTCTCTTCTTCCTCCTCTATAAGAAAACATAACTTTTTGTTAAGTCCACTTCCTTCCAATGTGCTTCGAATTTCAATGTTTCCTGGGATACTTTGTCCTAACTCTGTCTTTTCCTTTTAGTGACACTCATTCTTTTTCTTTCTACTTCCTTTTACTATCTACCGTCTTCTTCCTTAGCTCCAGAATGATTTTCATACCAATGGTGGTACTAAGTTGCTCTCTCTGTTGTCACCAATGATGTCATAATCATCTCATTCACATTCAAAGTTCTGTTTTAGTTCTCATCCTCCTTGATGTCCCTGTCATTGTTGTTCACCATTTTTAAAAAATTATTTAATATCATCATTGTTTATTTTTAAAAGAACATCTGCAATTGCACTATAATGCCACTACATAGATATCTTTTTGACCTTGTCTAGTCTCTCGACATACTTACTGTTTTTTTTACAAAGTTGGAAAAAATGTATATATTGTTTCTTTGTTCTTTCATGTAATATTATTTCTAGACACATCATACAAGGGTAAAGCTGAAGGAAGCCTACAGATCCCGTGTGCCCTCTATATTTTACAGGTGAGAAAACTAAGGTTTGTTGGAAATGCTCAGTGGAAAGCAGCAGTGGCCAGGACCAGCAATCCCCAAATCCCAGTCAGCCCCCTACCTTGGCTATAGAACCCACAGGAGGGTTTCCCCAGTTTGGAGAGAGCACTTCGGGTGTTTATTTAAAATATAATTTCCTGAACCTACCACATCACTGAATCAGGCTCTTCAGTAATGGGGCATACACATTTGTAGTTTTTAAAAAGATACCTAGGTGACTCTTCAGCATATTACGATTTGAGGCCAGGTGCAATGACTCATGACTGTAATCCCAGTGCTTTGGAAGGTTGAGGTGGGAAGATTTCTTGAACCCAGGAGTTTGAGGTTACAGTGAGGTATTACAGTGCCACTGCACTCTACCCTGGGCAACAGAGGGAGAACTTGTCTCAAAAAAATAAAAATACACATGTACCCCTGAACCTAAAATAAAAGTTAAAATAAATAAATAAAACTAAATAAAATTCAAGAACCACTGTTTTAAAGAGTTTAAGTCACAGAAGACACAGAGGCAAATGTTCAGCACTATAAACCAGGACTTCTGAACTGAGCTAGACTACCAAAGACTTTGCCAAAACTAGAGGCAAGATAAACAGCCGGTTCCTTGTCTAAGCAGAAGAAGTTACCTTCAGGCCTGTCTTACCACAACCAAACAAGTAGAAATCAATGCACTGGTTCATATGAACTATAAATAGCTTGTTCATGTTACTATAAGTAACTCATATGGTTTCTGGGTTTTTGAGCTATAGGAGAGGAGAGGGAAGAAAGATATAGCCTAAGAGAGATTCAAGAGAGCTGTTGACACCACCTAAGAAACAAGTTAACCCAGTCCAGTTGTATTAAATATCACTTTATTCTTCCCAACACATATGCCCTATATGTAGAACGGCATAAAATTGCATGCCTATTACAATTTCTGCCATCTATGGCTTCATTTCAGCCATAGTTTTAAAAGTAGAGCTCTCTGGGTGTATTGTGTGAGTGGCTGCAGGTTGTGGGGGTTGGGGAAACCATGAAGTGTTGGAGAGAGGAGGTGGGCTGGCAGTAAACCTTTGAGCACGCCTATAAATTAGACCAGTGTTGTATGAACTGCTGGTTGTGATATATTAGAGGGTTTGAAATCAATTTAGTGACCAGCATTTTTATATGGAGTGGAAAGGAATGAAATGGAGAGTAGAACAGAATAGAATAGACCATCACGTATTACTATTATTGTTATTGAGACAGAGTCTTGTTCTGCCACTAAGGCTGGAGTGCAATGGCATGATCATGGCTCACTGTAGCCTCAACCTCCTGGGCTCAAGTGATTCTCTTACCTCAGCTCCTTGAGTAGCTGGGACTATAGCTATGCCCCACCACGCCCGGCCAATTTTTGTAATTTTTTTTGTAATAATGGGGTTTCACCATGTTGCCCAAGCTGGTCTTGAACTCTTGGGCTCAAGTGGTCCATCCACCTCAGCCTGCCAAAGTGCTGGAATTACAGGCGTGAGCCACTGCACCAGGCCTACCATTATTACGGGTGATTACGTGTATGTGTGTGTGTATGTGTTTGTGTTTATAAGGAGTTAATGTAAAATTTCCTTTTTTTCAACCGCTTTATTGAGGTATGACTGATCTCATTTACATGTAGAATCTAAAATAGGCAAACTCATAGGAGCAGAAAGAATGATGGTTGCCAGGAACCGGGGGGTGGAGAAAAAGGGTTGGTCAAAGGGTACAAAGTTTCAGTCATGCAAGATAAATAAGTTCTGGACATTCCTACCCAACATGGGACATATGATTGCCAATGCTGACAATACTGAAAATTTGTTAAGAGGATAGATTTTACGTTAAGTGCTAATAGGACAAAAGAAGAAAAAATTAAACATTTTTAGGTAGTGGTCAAAACATTTGAAAACTGCTGTGTATTGGTAGAAAACTGCTGTGTTAGAAGATGAACAAAGTTCAGAGAGGTTGAATCCTTAGCCAAAGGTTACTTAATTTTAGATCTTTTGACTCCAAATCCAGTACTTTTCCCCCTAACACTTCCATGCAGCTCACATTTCCCTTTGCTTGCAGAATCTTCAGGTTTTCATTTCTAATGAATGAATATTAGGTTTATATCACATTATTTGTTTTATTATTTCTCTAATATTATTTTGGTAATTTCACTTTTAGCTATTATAAATAATTCAGCTATAAATATTTTTATAATTGTGTTTTGTTCTTTTTATGAATTGCTTATATAGGCTATATTTTCTGGTATGATTATTCTTGTAGCTCTTCATTCCAAAAAACAACCAATTTACACTTTTACCAGCAACCATTTCCCAACAGTCTCACTAGTACTGGATTTTATCATTTATTCTTGTACTTGTTTATCTGGTATGTGTTAAATGGCCCCTTAGAATTGTTTCCATTTGAATTTCTTTAATTAACTTCTGAGGTTCAGTGTTTCACGTGTTGGTTTTATGTTGGTTTTCCTGGTGTATGAACTGTCTGTGTCTTGGTCCCACTGGCAGCCTGGTTTGAATAAAAGCAATATACTTTAGATATTAAACTTTCGATATGCAGCCATATTTATAGCAAACAGTTTTTCTTATTTTCTTACAACTGTTTCTGCCTTGGTTTTGTGAATTTTCATTATTTCACCATCTTACTTTATTTTTATTTGTTTATTTTTTGTTTTTTGGTGCAGTGGCAAGATTTATTAAAGCGAAAGTGAAAGTAAAGCTTCCACGCGGTGGAAGGGGACCCAGAAGGGATGCTGTTTGTGGCTTGGGTGTCTTATGCTTATATCCCCTTATGAACCCTCCCTTTTCGTCTTTCTGTCCTATAGAATTAGCTTATTTTCTATCCGCTTGTGGGTTGGCGGGCCTGATTGGTTAAAAACATCAGGCTGCAGTTAAAGCTTAAACTCCCTATATAATTGGTTGAAATTTCAATCCCTTAGCTTGCAGCTTTGACTCATTTTGGCTTAGGGGAAAGTCCCCTTTGATTGGTTGAAGTTTTAATTCCTTTGCTTGCAGCTATGATTTATTTTGGCTCTTGCAGCTATGATTTATTTTGGCTTGGGGAACGTCCCCTTAGAGAAGTCCCTATTGACCCAGGGAGTCCAGCCAACTTAGCCACTTAGTCCCTCAGTCCCCTCTCTCAACAGGAAAGCCCAAGTGCTGTTTGGAAGTTGGGCGACGATCATTCTAGCTACTTCCTGCTGAACTGGGGCTCTGTAGAAGGGGCTCTGCATTTGAGGTTTCCTTGGGAGGGGAGTCTTCAGTGTTGTAGTGCAAGAATGGGTTGGCGGGTCAGTCTAGGGGTCCTCGATAGTAGGTGCTAGTGGTGATCATTTGGGGCTCCATTTGTTGAACCATTTTCAGTTTCATGGATTCTATTCTGGAAGAGACAAATTTTACAAGGAGGTTAGAAATGCAGGGTCAAAAGATAAGCAACATTGCAATAGCCACCAAGGGTCCCAAGAAGGGGAGAAGCCAAGGCATTCATTGATTGACAATACTCCAAGGTCCTGTGTCTTGGAGCGCTTACGCCTGGCACTGTATATGATCTCAAAGCTCTTTAACCTTCTCATTGACAATTCCAGATTGATTAACGAAATAACAGCACTCTTCTAGAAAAAGACAAGTTCCATCTCGTTTGGCTGTTGATAAATCTAAGGCTGTCTGATTTTGAAGGGCTACTGCTGCTAAAGAGTTAAGCTGGTTTGTAAGGTGACCAAGCAAATCTGCGACTCGTTTCATGTCATCATTTAACTCGTGATAATTTGTAGCAGGATTGGGTGGAGGTGGTAATGCCTCCAATGCCATTCCTAGTCCTCCTAGTGTCCCAGCCCCAATAATGAATGGCAGGACAGTCCAGGTAAGCTGAAATGCTGGGTTTGACGGATCTTTAAAGACAAATAAAAATTGAGAGTCAGAATGCAGAGGGATGCAGAAGAAAGTGTCCTTAAGATCTAGGACTGTAAGCCATTCTGCTTTCTCTGGTATCTGGGAGAGTAGAATATAAGGATTAGGTACAACTGGATACAGAGGAACAACTGCCTCATTGATAATTCTGAGGTCTTGCACTAACCTCTGTTGTCCACTGGAGTTTTGTATGCCTAGAATAGGAGCGTTGCACGGACTGTTGCATGGCTTTACTAATCCCTGTGCTTTTAGGTCTTTAACAATCTTTTGTAACCCTTGTTGGGCTTCTGGTCTGAGGGAGTACTGCCTTTGATAAGGAAAGGAGGTAGGATCCTTTAATTTAACTTGAACTGGACAAGTGTGTTTTGCTCATTGGTATTGTCCTTCCTCTGCCCAGACTTCAGGATTAACTCCTTCCTCCAGTAGAGGGCAGCAAACGGGTATTCCTTCTCCTATATTCAAGTATATAATGGCCCCTGCTTTAGCTAATATGTCCTTCCCTAGTAAAGGAGTAGGGCTCTCAGGCATAATAAGAAAAGCATGTGAGAAAAATAAGGTTCCCCAGTCACAACTTAGGGAGTGTGAGAAATACCTAGTGACTGGCTGTCCTAGGACCCCTTTGATGGTGACAGACCTGGAGGATAGTTGTCTGGGACAGAAGAGTAAAACTGAGAAGGCCACACCACTGTCCAGGAGGAAGTTAGTTTCCTGGCCCTCAGTGGTTAAGCTTATCTGGGGCTCTGTGAGGGTGATGGCATGGGCTGGCGACTGCACCCTCAGTCCTGTTGTTGGACCATCTTGTTAGTGGCCTCTGGCTCAGAGGACCTTCTCCCTCGGGGCCAGTGTGCCTTCCAGTGATCCCCCTGGCACAAGGGACATGGACAAGGGGGCGGCTTATTTTTGTTTGGTCAGTCCTTTTTGAAGTGCCCCTGTAAGCCGCACTGATAACAAGCCCTGTTGGGTGGGTTGCCTGCCCAGCCCTTCTTTCTTTCAGAGCCTCTGAAGTTCATCTGCCTGAGGGCCATGACTAAGGCAGCGGCCTTTTTCTTGTCTCATCTGTCTCATTCAGGCTGCTCCTCCTGACCCCTATTATAAAACACTGAAGTTGCCAAATTCAATAGAGTTTCCAAATTTTGCTTGGGGCCCAGGGCAGACTTTTGAAGTTGTTTTCTTACGTCTGCAGCTGACTGAGTGATGAACTTATCCTTTAAAATTAGTTGGCGTTCAATAGACTCAGGTGACAAAAGGTATGCTTTCTTAATGCCTCCCTTAACCTCTCTAAAAATGCCATAGGGTTTTCTTCCTTTCCCTGCATTATAGTGGACATCATTGAGTAATTCATTGGCTTTTTTCTGGTCTTTCTTAATCCCTCTAGTATACAAGTCACTAAGTGCCTGTGACTCTAGTCTCCATGCTCCGAATCGAGGTCCCAATGGGAATCCACACTGGGAACTGCCTGTTGGCCTGTGGGGAATTTCTCCCTTTCTTCTGATGTCATTTTATCACTTACCTAGCTTAGATACCAGAGATCCCCAAACTCCTGGGCTGCAGCTAAGGTGGCCTCTCTTTCGTTGGGAGTTAATGTTTGACCTAACAACAACATAATCTCTCTCGATGCTAAATCAAAAGATTGTCCTAATTCCTGTAAGACGTCTATGTATCCATCAGGGCTATCTGAGAATTTTCCTAGGTCCAGTTTGATCTGTTTTCACCATTTTACATTTTTATATAATCTTACCCATTATTACTTTATAATTTGAATTTCTTCTATTCTCTAAGTCATAAAAAGAAATTTCTGATTTATTAATTACAGTTAGAAAAAGTATTCTATTTAATTTTTTGTAACATGATTTGTAACTCTCTGATACACATGCACAAAATGTTTAAAAATCCCTCACCTGTGTGGAATGTGAGGGTCTAAGTTAAGAACTGAGTGCTAAGAACCTTTTTGCTCTTTTTCTAAGTCAGTGCTTCTCAACGAGTGATCCCAGATCAGCAGTATCTAGGAACTTGTTAGAAATATAAATTCTCAGGCCCCTGTTCCACTCCTTCTCGAGAATCAGAAACTCTCGAGAGTGGGCTGAGTAATCATTGTTTTTTGCTTTGTTTTGTTTTTCTTTTTTGTAGAGACAGGGATATGCCATGTTGCCCAGGCTGGTCTCAAACTCCTGGGCTCAAGCCATCCTTCCACCTTGGCCAGTAACCGATGTTTTTACAAGCCCTCCAGGTGATTCTGATGCATGCTAAACTTTGCATACCTGGGTACAAACTCAACAGCCACGATTACACTCACTTCTAACTTTTAATTAATTGGTAGTAGACATCATCTGCCTTTGCTAGGCAGTCCCCTTAGGACCCACAGAGCATCATTTATTCAGTTTATCAAAATGTCCCTCCATCCCCACCCCTCATCAGTGTAGCCAATTATAACATATGCCCATGCCTGCCATTTATAGTCTGGCTTGTAGCTGCCCTCCACTGGAAACCCCACTGCTACTTCATACTTGTTAAAGTTTGCATGAAGATATTCTTCCAGTTACCCTCCTGGGTTATTAGCTTTAAGATATTATGTGTATTTTTATTTTTGCTTATAGGGAATTTCTCAGCTATGCTTTCTGATTATTTCTTACTCTCTTGTGTCTATCCCTAGTGGCTTCATCGCTGATCTTTTTTCTTCTCCCAAGGTCAGTTTTGAAACATCTTTGTTTTTTTTTTTGAGACGGAGTTTCACTCTTGTTGCCCAGGCTGGAGTGCAATGGTGTGATCTCAACCTCCGCTTCCCAGGTTCAAGCGATTCTCCTGCCCCAGCCTCCCGAGTAGCTGGGATTACAGGCATGCGCCACCACGCTCGGCTAATTTTGTATTTTTAGCAGAGATGGGGGTGTCTCCATGTTGGTCAGGCTGGTCTCGAACTCCTGACCCCAGGTGATCCACCCACCTCGGCCTCCCAAAGTGCTGGGATTACAGGCATGAGCCACCGTGCCCAGCCTTGAAACACCTTTCAATAGTAAATCTAAGATTAGCAAAAGACAACACTCTTCAAATATTAAACTTTATCAGGAAAATGTCAGAAATTTTCAGGAATATAAATAGAAAATGTCAATGTTGCTAACTAGGAATGCCTTTAGCTATACAGGAGAACTTGCAAAGGTCAGTATGTTTTTAGGGTCACAGGAAGTAGTCCAGGTTATGGTTCTACCTCTAGATAGCCACAAAGTAGATTTTATCAGTTTGTCCACAGTTCATCAGGCCCCTGAAAACCCAACCAATAATGCTGAGCTTCAAACACACCAACGCTATTTGGGACAATCTTCTGTGACCCTCTTTTCTTTGATCTCTTTGACATCTACTCCCATCTATGGAGGCTCACTTTGTCTGTAATAGCATTCCTGCTATTCCTGGTCTAAATAGATGCCACTCACCAGAACTCAACTGGCCTTTGTAATATGAAATGGATGCAATGAAATAGCAATTATATTCCTATCAGGCCCTGCACCAGCTCCATCACCTTGTGTATGGAGAGGACTTTACCAAAAGAGTGATCCTGAGAACCAGGAGCTACCTTTAGAATGCCCCACAATGCATCACAAATATTGACTGGGAGAGCACAAGAATGTCTCAAAACTGCCTTACGGAGCAGAGAACTGCCTTAAAAGCAAAAGCCCTATCTGTAGGTGGGACAAGCACGTTCATATTCCATGCCTCTAGCAACCAATGAAGTTAAGCTGTAGACAACCCAATGCCTTTTGCAGCCAGGCTCCAGGCCTCTTAACACCTTTTCCCAACTTTCTGCTACTCTAATCCTCTCCAAGCCAATGGCTTTCCCATTGTAGACCTCCTCAAGTAGAATCCCACTTGCCCATGTTCCCTTTGTGTGCAACCCACACAAGGAGCCTCTGGTGGGCCGGGCATGGTGGCTCATGCCAGTAATCCCAGCACTTTGGGAGGCCAAGGTGGGCAGATCATGAGGTCAAGAGATCGAAGCCATCCTGGCCCATATGGTGAAACCCTGTCTCTACTAAAAGTACAAAAATTAGCTGGGCATGGTGGTGTGCCCCTGTAATCCCAGCTACTCAAGAGGCTGAGGCAGGAGAATCGCTTGAACCCAGGAGGAGGAGGTTGCAGTGAGCCAAGATTGTGCCACTACACCCCAGCCTGGCAACAGAGCAAGACTCCGTCTCAAACAAACAAACAAACAAACAAACAAAAAAAGCCTCTGGTGTCGTCCCAGATTTACAGGAAATTGCAGTGCACATTTACCACACACCTCAGTCTAGAGCCATAGCTCCACAGAAGCACTGAAAGATGTAGGTGTTCTACAGAGCCTGCACTTGAAAAACAGGGCACACTGGGGCAAGTCAACTCTGGGAAAATAGCCACCTTAGTAAATAATTTGCAGGAGTGAGGACAGAGCCATTGCACAGACAGGCTCTGCTCCTTGGATCATCTGTGGAGGCTTCAGGATAATCTTAACTCCCAAAACATTTTAAGATAATTTAGAACAATTTCCTAGCCTCCTCCTCATATAGCTATAAATTATCAATATTTGTGTGGGAGGGATGAAGAAATGCATTATTTCATGTTTGAGATGTGGCAAGCCCCTGTCTATGGATTGCATAGAACTTCTGAATTTCACCTGGTCTGAGGGTCCCACAGAGAACTTAATTAACTTGTCACTCAGCAGCTCACTCAGGGATGGGTCCAGGTAACTAGAGCCACCAGAGTGGGGTTGCTGTCCCAGCTACCATCTTGGAAAGTACCACCAGTCTGATTCAGATACAAGTGAATTCTGAGAGTTCTCAGGGATGAAGTTCATAACCCTGAGCGTATCAGCACCCATTTAAATTAGCACTACAAGCTGGCCATCTCAGGCCTTCCCAGCAAAGTTAGAGATGTAGGCATTCACATGATGTTTTCTATATACCACAGAATGCCATCTTATTAACTTATAGTGGTGGCTATACTTTTGTGGTGGCTGAAAGTGACTTCTTTCCAGGAAACCTGTGTATTGTATTATTTGGACATCCAGATCAGTAGTCAAAAGGCTGCTTTGTGGGCAAATAATCAGAGTTTACAGCTTAGATAGTCTTCAAGGATTTCATTTACCCCATGAAAGCCTACTGAAGCCATCCCTACTATGTAGAAAAAAGAATGAGGAGAATGTTTGTGCTCACTAAATGTAGTGTTTCTCTCTCTCTCTCCCTCTCTCTCTTTCCCCCTGCACACCCCCATCTTTGGAATGCATTGGATTGGATAAATACTAACACATTGTTACTATTCATTTGCCTTTCCTATATGGTAGAATAATTCCAATAATAATGAAATATTAATTGATTGGAATTAATAATGCTATGTTATTAATGGTTTCATTCCATTTATATTAATTTATTCATTCTTGTAGCAAGTATTTATTTAACTTTTTCTATGTGTCAGGTACTATTCTAGGCACTGGGGATATGGTATGGAAAAAGTAAGAAAGATTTCTGTACCCTTGAGGGCTTACATCCTGTCTCCTATATTTTCCAGAATGCACGCTGTTCACTTTAATTGAATCTGGGGTTTTGCCAGCACATCACAGAACGAGGTTAGATATCATTCTTTGAGAATGACTATCCTGGGTTTGAGATCATCTATATTTGGACCATACTCATGAAAATGAAATATAGCTTATTTTGGCAATGACCACTATTATCTGGCATTAATATAGCATTTTCTAATTAAAGAAACATTTCACTTTGGCAGCAAACAGCAATCAACAAACAAGAGATTATCAATGACATATAGGCAAATGTGGCAGAATTCATATCAGGCTAGGTTTTGTTTCTGTTTTTGTTTTTCAGTGACACATAAGAAGCACAGCACTTTAAGGGAATACTGGATTTTTAAATGTGATCTGATGGCATTTGGAAATTCTTCCCTGAAAATGCATATTCTTGAAACAAATGTACACGTCCCATTGTATATGCATTTTACGAGCATGAATAAAAAGAAAATAATGATTCCATAATTTCATGCAAGACCCAGAATTTTTCTTCACTGTAAACAAGATGTCCACATTAAACAAGAAGTACATGTTACCTGAGCACTATTCTGTTAACACGTGCACTGTCTTTGTAATAATATCATATCTGCATCAGGATTGTGACTGATGCTATTGGTTCCCTTCCCAACAACATTCCTTGCAAGCAGAATCATTATTTTCTTTGAGTGGTTTAAGGAGAAAGACCTCCTTCTGAACCCAGAAGACGAATCACGATTAGTCTATGACCTCATCTTCCTTGCCAGTGATTGGCAGGCATCAATATTTGATGTATTCTGGCCAATGAGGGATGAGGAGGAATCCTCCTGGGGGCTTATGGGAAGGGTTTTTTCACTCACAAAAAGAGACAAAGAGAAAGCAACTTTTTTCCTGCCTTTGAATATTGTGGATTGAAGATGGGATGCTTGAATTTGCTGTCTTGCAACTGTGAGGGGACAGACCTGACCTGAGAACAAAATCTAAAACCATCCAGATGTTGACAGAGCACAAAAATGAAAAGAACGTGAGTCCTTGATGTCTTTTAGCTGCTGAATTAACCATCTTGGAATCACTCTAAACTTATTTTATAATAAGTTCATATTATTATATTATATATGATTTATATTATATTTATATAATAAAAATTTATATAAAATTATATTACATATTTACATAATAAAACCCTTATAATTTAAGCCAGTGATCTCCAAAATGGAAGAAAGAAAACAATAGAAAATCAATTTCTTTCTATGTGTTAACACCTCATTTTTTAAAAGCATATCTAAAATACAAATTGAAATCAGTAGCTCCACTTAGTCTATTATTTGTCAGAAAGCTGTGTGTCCAGACAGAGCCAGGAGACAGGAGTGAGAGTTTCATAAGCATAACGGGACTTTTGACATATTATGATTTACATATGCCCAATTAAGTGGACTCAAAGATTCTATTTTCTTAAATAATATAATTTTCAAAATTGAGGCAGAGTATTTTTTAAAGGATGTTTGGAAATGTTTTCATTACTATGTATTTTGTTGCTAAAAGCATGTCATTGTGTCATCATGCATAAGACCACAGATTTATCTGACTTTTCAAAAATCTTTCTAACAGAGTATTTCAGTGGGTTTTGAGCAAATTTATTAAAAATAAAAGCTAACCTTCCAATAATAATTTTCAAGATCAATGTTTTTCATTTGGGGAGTTGGTAATATACTGACCAGTTTCACAATTTGGGGATAGGACTGACATACTCATTCCACCCTCTCTTCAACCCCTGGTCATCACTAACCTCTTTACTGTCTCCATAGTTTCGCCTCATCCGGAATGTCATGTAGTTGGAATCATACAGTATGTAGGGTTTTAAGATGGACTTTTTTCACTTAGCAATACGCATTTAAGCTTCTCTGCGTCTTTTCGTGGCTTGGTGGTTCCGTTTCTTTCTAGCGCATTTCTTTTTTTTTTTGAGACGGAGTCTCACTCTGTCGCCCAGGCTGGAGTGCAGTGGTGCGATCTTGGCTGACAGCAAGCTCCGCCTCCCGGGTTCACGCCATTCTCCTGCCTCAGCCTCCCGAGTACCTGGGACTACAGGCGCCCGCCACAACACCTGGCTAGTTTTTTGTGTTTTTAGTAGAGATGGGGTTTCACCATGTTAGCCAGGCTGGTCTCGATATCCTGACCTTGCAATCCGCCCCTAGCTCATTTCTTTTTATCGTTGAATAATATTCCATTTATTCATTCACCTATTGAAATACATTTTGGTTACTTCCAAGATTTACTTCCAGCAATTATTCATAAAGCTGTCATAAACATTTTATGTGTTTTTATTACCATTTGGTAAAATACCATTCTTAAGAAATGACAGCCAGTTATGAACTTCTTTCATTTAGATCTATGAACATTTGCAAAGGATTTTTTCTATTCTGACAGCCACCAAAACCTAGTACAAAAACAAATTTAGACTCTCAGATGGTTTAATTTTGAAATATTTTTCAAGTTTCAAAAATAATAAAGCAGAGTACCCCTGCTAAAAATGTCAGTAATAAGTATAAAACCTGGAACTGTTTCTAAAGTTTATTTATATTTCTTATATTGTTAAAATTGTATTTTTATATATGTTTATAAAATGTATAAAATTGTATTTTTATATACGTTTATAAAATGTACATAACATTGATACAGGTAATGTGTATACTTTATATATAAATGAATACATACTTTTATATAAATTGTTGAGTGCATTCTCAAACAATTTTTCTTTTACTGTTAGGTGTGCACAATCAAGAAAACATATAGGCCAGCCACAGTGGTGCCCAGCATTTTAAAAGACCAAGTGGGAGGATCGCTTGAGGCCAGGAATTCAAAATCAGCCCTGGCAACATAGCAAGAACCCATCTCTACAAAACTGTTTAAAAATAGCCGGGTATGGTGATGTGGGCCTCTAGTTCCAGCTATTGGGGAGACTGAGGTGGGAGAATCCCCTGAGCCCAGGAGTTCGAGGTTGCCGTAAGCTATGATTGTATCACTGCACGCTCCAGCCTGGGGGACAGAGGGAGTCCCTGTCTTGAAAAACAAACAAAAAACCACACATATATTTTAACTGAGTTTTCTATTACTTGTAGCCAAAATATCCTTATATAGTGCTTTACTTAGAAATGGCTATCACATACACTTTTAAAAAATAATAGACTGTTTTTGATAATAGTTTTAGGTTTACAGGAAATTGAACAGAAAATACAGAGTTTCCATATACACTTCCCACCCAACCCCCATTTTCCTTTATTATTAATGTTTTGCATTAGTGTGGTACATTTGTTACAACTGATGAACCAATATGAACGAAAACCTGAAATTTATTAGAATTAGAATTTACTCTTCGTCTTGTACATTCATGGGTTTTGACAAATGTGTCCACCCACCCTTACAGTACACCCTTACAGCACAGTTTCACTGCCTAAAAATCCTCTCTGCTCCATCTACTCATTTTACCCTCCCTTCAACCCCTGGCCATCACTAATCTTTTTACTGTCTCCGTAGTTTTGCCTCTTCCAGAATGTCATATAGTTGGAATCATACAGTATGTAGCACTATAAGATTGTTGACTTAGCAATATGCATTGAAGTTTCTCCACGTCTTTTCATGGCTTGATAGTTCATTTCTTTTTATCATTGAATAATATTCCATTTATTCATTCAGCTATTGAAAGACATCTTGGTTATTTCCAAGTTTTGGCAATTATTAATAAAGCTGCTATAAACATTTGTAAGCAGGTTTGTGTTTTCAACTCATTTGGGTTGAAATATTTTCTCTCAGTTTGAGGCTCATCTGTCATTCTCTTAACAGTGTCTTTCACAGAGCAAAACTTTTTAAGTTGAATGTGTTCGGAAAAAGCTGAGTGTTGGGAGGGAAACTGAGGCAGGGCTTGCCTAATGTCTTCTGGAATGTGTCTAGACTTGCTGGCTCCTTGCTTCTAGCCCTCCTAGGCTCCTAGTCTCCTATTCCCATTATCTCAAGTAGCAGAACATGTTCCATATAAATGCTGAACCATCACAGCTATAAATCATGTGCTTAATGCAACGTGCCCTGTTGACCTCCAAATTCTCACCACCTGTTTCTTTGTTGGAATACCAATAAATAGCGTGGGCTCCCAGAGCTCGGGGACTTCGCAGCCTCTGTACACTAGATGGTGTCTCACCTTTCTCTCTCAAACTGTCTTTTTTTCAATCCTTTGGCTCCGCCGGACTTTGTCACCCCCACGACCTGGTGTTGGGTCTGATCAGCCCAACAGAATGAAGCTCCTCTTGCCAATATTTTTCTTCATTGATCATCTTTTGGTGTTGTATCTAAAACGTCATCCCCAAAGCAGAGATCATCTAGATTTTACCTGTGATATCTCCTAGGAGTCTTACAGTTTTATATTTTACAGGTAAGTCTATGATCCATTTTGAGTCAATTTTTGTGAAAGATACAAGGCCTATGTCAGGCTTCATAGTTTTACATGTTGATATACATGTGTTCCAGCACTATTTGTTAAAAAACAACTATCCTTTCTCCATTGAATTTCCTTTGCTCCTTTGCCAAAGATCAGTTAACTGTATTTGTATGGGTTTATTTCTGACCTCTCTCTTGTGTTCTATTGATCTATTTGCCTATTCTTTTGCCAATACCACACTGTCTTGATAACTGTAGTTTTATAGTATGTCTTGAAGCTTGGTACTTTCAGTCCTCCAAGTTCATTTCTTAATATTGTATTGGCTATTCTGTGAGGTTTTTTTTTGTTGTTGTTGTTTGTTTTGCCTTCCCGTATAAACTTTGTCATTTTTGTTTTTATTTATTTATTTATTTTGATGGAATCTTGCTCTCTTCGTCCAAGCTGGAGTACAGTGGTGCAGTGGTGCGATCTCGGCTCACTGCAACCTCCTCCTCCCAGGTTCAAGCAGTTCTCCTGCCTCAGCCTCCGAGTAGCTGGGATTACAGGCACCCGCGACCTCGTCTGGCTAATTTTTGTATTTTTAGTAGAGATAGGGTTTCGCCATGTTGGCCAGGCTGATCTTGAGCTCCTGACCTCAGGTGATCCACCCACCTTGGCCTCCCAAACTGCTGGGATTACAGGTGTGAGCCACCACGCAAGGCCCCTATAAACTTTAGAATCAAGTTGTAGATACCACGTATGCACTCTTTGAAATTCACAACTCTGACACAGTGGTATGGCAAACGTCATTTAATTTACCCATTCAGGGTGAGCTGAGGCCCACGGCAGGTAAGAATTTGTCCAAGTCATAAACAGACTCAAATTCAGGTCTCCATTGCCATACCCCCAGCATTTTTCTCTCTACTGTATCTCCAGACAGAACAATGAAACATGTCTATGTACTGGCTCCAGCTGATTGCCTCATATGCCTGGCCTGTATGCAAAACAGAACCCAGTATTTATTAGAAACACAGATCTACTGCACAGCAACCTGCCTGTAAAGCTACCAACAGTTCAGAGTGACTGGGAAACTAACAGCTTGTGGTGTTAAGAGGGCAGGGAATGAGGAAGTTGGCACCTCCACATGCCAGAAATGAGAGCGGTCAAGCTGTTAGGATGTGGCTGCCTGAACTGTCCTTCAAAAACCAAACGGCTCTCTGGAACTATCATTAAGATACTAAGATACCAAGTAAATTGTCTGTGCTAAAATATAGCAATCCCTTGCTATTTCACAAGTACATCTCTAAAGCTGAGTGGAACATTATTCTCTTGTATCATGTATGACACGTGACACTTCTTCCCAAACTGAAATCTAAAAAAATCTATTTTTCTATATATTTTTTTCCTGTTAGAGAAATAATACCAGTTTTAGGAAAAAAAATTTAAGAATGCAGAAAACTATAAGAATAAAACCAAAATCATATATTTGTATCACACTAAGATAACCACCATTACAAATTTAGTGTTTTCCTTTTAGTATTTGTTCCATGCTTATACCTAGTATCTGAGGATTGTTCTTTTTAATTAATTTTAATTAATTATTTCACTTGGCCCACTGTATTAGGATGTGTGTATATCTGCATTTCTTGTTGCAGCATCATAGGCATTTCCTATGACATTGCATATTTTCATGATGACTTTCAATGGTTGCATTATATTCTATCATGTGGCTCAATAATTATTCATTTAATCATTCTGCTACTGTTAGAAAATTTGCTACTCAAAGCACAGTCTTATACATGTCTTCATTTATATCTCTGATCTCAAAATTGTCCTTAAATAAGGACAAGGATGCTTTTTGTCTTAGGAGACAGCTCTCTTCAAAGATTTTGTTGTCAGTTTTGTCAAAACATGTGTGTTTTTAACACATTAATGCCATATTTTTCCCACTGTCTTCACATCTGAAAACAATGTAAGACACTTATCTTGTCTCTTTTCCATCAGTTTGTTTGTTTTTACCCTTCTGGTAGTTCTCAGCCAGATACAAATGTCTTTTTTTTTAAGTTAAGATAGAGATGTGGGACAGTGACCTTTAAAATGGAGATCCTCAAATGAAAACTAAACCAAGTAACTGTCAAAAAAAAAAAAAAAAAAAAAAAAAACCCATACAGACTTGCCATTAATAAGGACCTGCCAGACAGAACTTGCCAATGGTTTCAATGCTTCTGTGCATAAGAATTACTGAGATGGCCTGAAAAACTTTCTCTTCCAATTTCAATGAGTTGAATTTTCTCACTTTTGAAATGTGCGAATATAAACATAATAAAATGATAATGAAATGGGAAAAAATCCAACTTATTTTTCTCTTCTTCCCTCTTCTGAGAATATATAAGGCTGATGGCTGAACTCTTTCTTTTGCCATCTTAATTACCTTTTTCTGTCCAGTTTATCAAATCTGTGCAGTCATTTGTATTGTTATTGAAATCATCTAAGGCACTACACCTACTATATTTTTAAAGCAATGTTTAAACCATATATATAAAGTGTCTTAGGGTAGAGTGGGTAATTGATTGACTACTGGTATAATTTTAGAGTCACCAAAGAGCACATCAACCTTAATATACTTTTCCACAGCCACAGTCACTTCCGTATTATGTGACCTTTATTACAAGAAAGGAATACTATAGGCTAAAATTCCTTGTAGATACATGCAAAAATGCTCAGCAAAATATTAACAAATGAAACCAGCAACATACATAAAGAATGACAAAATGGGGTGTATTCTAGGAATACAAGAATAGGTTAGCATTTGAAATCAATAAGCATAATTCATTATATTAACAGAATAAAGAAGCAATGCAATATGAACATCTCCATAGATGAAGGAAAAGCAATTAGCAAAATTCAATATCCACTTATGATAAAAAAAATCAGCAAACTGGAAATAGAAGGAAACTTCCTCAATCTGATGAAAGGCATCTATTAAAAAATCTATACTTAACATTAAATTAGCTGAACTCTGAACATTCTCCTACTAAGATTGGGAATAGGGAAAGATGTCTGTTCTCATCATTTCTACTCAACATTATGCCAAAAGTCCTAACCAGTGCAAAAAGGCAAGAAGAAAGAAAGGACATAAGGATTGGAAAAGAAGAAGTAAAACATTATTTGAAGACCATATTATTTTTTATGTAGAAAGTTCTAAGAAATTGAAACAAAAATTAATAGAACTAAAACATAAGTTTAGCAAGATCTCAGGATATGAGGTCAACATGCAAAAATCAATTGTACAGTATTTCTATATACTAACAACAAACATTTTTATCCATTTGTAATAGTGTCAAAAATAAATAAAATGCTCAGGAATAAATTTGACAAAAGACATGCAAAATATGTTGAAAACTACAAAACATGGGCTGGGTGTGGTGGCTCATGCCTGTAATCCCAGCACTTTGGGAGGCTGAGGCAGGAGGATCATTTGAACTCAGGAGTTGTAGACCAGCCTGGGCAACATGGTGAAACCCCGTGTCTTGCAAACATACAAAAAAAAAATTAGCCAGGCATGGTGGTGTGCACCCGTGGTCCCAGCTACTTGGGAGGCTGAGTTGGGAGGACCACTTGAGTCTGGGAGGTGGAGGTTACAGTGAGCTGAGATCACACCACTGCACCCCAGCCTGGGTGACAGGGTGAGACCCTGACAAAAAAAAAAAAAAAAAAAAAAGAAAAAACATTACTGAGTAAACATTTAAAAGACCTAAATAAATGCAGAGATATACCATTTTCATGGAACAGAAGGCTCAATATTGCTAAGATGTCAGTTCTTCCCCTATTGATTTATGGAGCCAATGCAACCCCAGTGATAATACCTATACCTATAAGGTATACCTTACACCTGTATAAGTATAGGTCAATTGATTTTTTTTTTTTTTTTGAGATGGAGTCTTGCTCTGTTCCCCAGGCTGGAGTGCAGTGCTGCAATCTTGGCTCACTGCAACCTCCACCTCCTGTGTTCAAGAGATTCTCCCACCTCAGCCTCCCAGTAGCTGGGATTACAGGCATGTGCCACCACGCCCAGCTAATTTTCTGTATTGGTCAATTGATTTTAAACAAAGATGCCCAATAAATTCAATGAAAAAAGGGAATTTTGTTCAACAAATGATGCTGGAACAATTGAACACACACACACAAATATATATTTGAGTATGTGAACATATATGTGTGTATATATATATATATATATATATGTAAAGATAAAGCTTGGCCGCATCTTATACCCTACCTACAAAAAAATTAATTTGAGGTAAGTTATATACCCTAATATAAGAGCTAAAATGATTACACTTTTAGTAGAAAACAGAGTAATATTATAAGCTAAAAAAATCCTAAGCTCCCTAACTGAACAGACCCCCTCTTAGCCAAGGGGACCCCAGTGAAACCCACAAATCTGAGTTCTTGGTTATGATGAGAAGTGAAGTCAGTCACGCCTCGTCATGGAGCATAGGCACAAATGACCAACATTAATGTTAAAACAGAGGTCATAAGACTGACAAAACAGGCTTTTTGTGGCAATAGAATACCAAATTACAAAAAAACCTGTCTATGCAAGGCTAGGGTTAAGTCACACACCATAAAATCCCGTTAGTGTGTGTGTGTGTGTGTGTCTGTTTTAAGTAACCTGGTATAATGTGGCTTACTTTCCAACCAGACTCTAGTGTAGCATCACATGACAGATAGCAGACTGTGTATCTTAAGCTTTTTTTTTCTACTGACTTCAAGTATTTAGATAAAGCTTCACTCTTTCAAACCGATTGCTAACTAAAGAACACCTAAAACCCACCTATGACTTTAAGCCCCTACTTTGAGATGTCCCACCTTTTCAGGCCAAACCAATATATACATTCCATTGATTTATGATTTTACCTGCAATTTCTGTCTCCCTGAAATATATAAAGCCAAACTATAAACCGATTGCCTTGGGCTCACTTTTTCAGGACCTCTTGAGACTGTGTATTCCTGAGCTGCAGTCACTCATATTGGCTCAGAACAAACCTCTTTAAAACGTTTTACACAGTTTAAACTATATTCTGTTAATATCTTGTGAGATTATAAAAATATATATATATGGCCTCTGCCCTGGTTTCCTGGCACACCTCTCTGAAAACGCTTGGAATCTCCAAACTGATGTTTTTTCAAAATATGCTAATAAGATGACTGATGGGTGGGGGCTCCTGAAGAGATGGGGACTGATTGCCAGAGGAACCAATGACGTGATTAGGGGTTGGAACTTTCAGCCCCACCCCCAATCTCCAGGATGGAGGGGCTGAAGATTGAGTTAATCACCAATGGCCAATAATTTAATCAATCGTGTCTCTGTAGTGAAGTCATTATAAAACCCTAAAGGACAGGGTTCAGACAGCTTCTGGGTTGCTGAATACAGCCACATGCAGGGAGGGTGGTGTACACAACTCCTGGAGGAAAGAAAAAGCTGAAGAAAATTTTTTTTTAAAATGGCAGCCCAAGATACCTGCAGGCTGGATATACGGTTAATAACTGTGAACAATTAATATAAACTAGGCCTATGAACAAAAGCTGAAATCTCAGCCTAGAAGCCTAGAGTATGTCAAATATTACACTGACCTGTGTTGATGACAACCTTGCCTATAGATGAAGAACAAAGGCAGGATAAAATCAATCATCCCTCCGCAGACCCCAAGATGCCTACATACATGTTAATCTTTTACCCTATATACCTGAACCACACATTTGCTTTATCTTATTTATAACAGCACTGAGCACCATTTAGAGTTGTAAGAATGTCACCTTTCCTTCTCGGCCACCTTCTCATTTTCTGTGAAAGAGAATGTATAAGTACTGCTCTTCGGGTAGTCCACTCCGGGACACATTCTTGGTTTGCCCTGAGACTCTGTTTCCAGGGTACAGTTAAGAAATTCTGACATTCTGGGATGGGCCATTTGGAGGTGTATTTGCATAAGGACCAATGTAAACTTGGGAGAAGTTATCTAGAGGACTTTTAGACAAATGGTTAGATCTTGAGGCTCCTCAATTAGGACTCTCAACCAAAAGGAAGATCATTGTCTGCCTCTAGGAGAGCCCAAGATAGCAAAGAACTTACTCAGAGGTAAGAAGGCCCCAGGACTGGTTGATTGGAGGGGGAGAAAGATGCTTTTGAATGTGCCACTGTGTTGGTCCTTATAGAAGTCCTCTGATCAGATCAAATGGAGTTGGTCTTAAGTTTCCTGATGGAGGGAGCTATAAAAAAATGGGAAAACAAAATCACATGTTAGTGAATCCTCGTAAGTGACAGCAACACTGCTGACAGAGCCCTTCCCCATCTCAGGAGGTGTGATACTGACAAGGTGAAGCTCCAATGGCAATACCAAGGTCAATCCATGAGGCAGGCATAGTAACATTTTTAGGAAACTGAACAAGCCAATAAATTGCATTCTTTTCTTCCAACAAATTCCTGAACGAATTGAAAAAGAAGATACAGTGATGAGGTGGATGAAGAGGAAATGATTATTTTTATTACTATTGAAGTTGATGTAGAAGAATGTGAGTTTTATCTGGAGGCAGATGGAATTCCCAAGACTAAACTCCAGAACTAGACAGACTTACCTTCTCAGCCACAGGTAGTTCCAGACCCAAACCAATTTTTATAATTCAATTTCGCCTGGTTATCCTTGCATTGCTATGGTCTGAGAAAGCAAGAACTGTACCTTTTTTATTTTTCAATTATGGAAAATATAAAACATTACAAGAGTATAATAAACCTCAATGTAACTGTGAACCAAAAGGTTAAATAACAGGGCCTCCAAATAACCCACCCTAGAAGGTCAGAATTTCTTAACTGACTCTGCAGATTAGGCTTTCTCCTGTCGGAGTTGTAGATTTATAAGGAATGGATCTCTGAGGATCTCTCCTCAGCCAGAAGACTAGGTCAGAGAGGTTGGGTGACTATCAAGGATTCCCAACTAGGAAATAGCATAGGTTAAGTAGAATTGAGATATTCTAATGCCCAATCCAGAATTAAAAGTCTTATCTATAAAGATATGCTCTTAAGGAATTTTTTGTTTGAATGAAAGAAAGGAAACCCAATGCAAACTAGTTTAAACTCAAAATGGGATTTATTGGAAGGAGACTGAGGTAGTTCACAGAATCAAAAGAAAAAATACTAGAAACAAGGATACACTGAAAATTTCAGGGAATAGAAGTGTGGACACAAATACCATTAATACTCTTTGTCTCTCTTCTCATTTTTTTTTCTTTTCTTATAGGTAGTTCCTCAGAAATTTCGTTCCAATAATAAAGTCCTTGGGATTACAGATGTGTTTTAAAACTAAATTAGCACAAATTATGGTTATTCTTATAAGTGCATTAGAATTATATTTATATTGAAGTGCACAGAATGTTTTTTCCTCTTTTTTCCTGGTATTACATTTAGAAAATTTACTATTAAAAAAATTTTAAAAGGCGATACCTTGATACTTAATTGTTCATCTTTCCTGGGACAAGTTATCACACTTATCTCAGTGTGCCTTAACATTGGCTTATTTCAGCATCAGATTCCTCCACTAGACAGTCTCCTTTCCAGCTTTAGGTTTGCCACTCCCCTTGAGTATCACTGTATTTTATTTGCACCCTCACCAGTCAGGAAGATTATGTTAAACTTCACTTTCTGTTGTTTATGTTACAAAAACAATAAGTATTTTTTCACACACATCCTGTCCCACCAACCTACCACTCTTTGGTGTGTGGGATGTTAGGAAAGGCAGTCATGGGCAGTTTGTTGGACCCTTGCAAGCTGTGTAAGAATGTACATTGGGCCTGGAACACTTCCTTTCATGCTGATAAGGACTCTTTATGGCCTGTGCTGGGCTTATTGTCTTCTTTGGGAGAATTTCTCACTATTCCGGGCTTGACGTGTACTTCAGTGTTCCACTTGAAGTATATGGGTCATATGGCCCCTGGCCAACCCCACTGCTATGGAGGAAATGGGTCCTTTACTTGCAGCACAAGAAAGGTGCATACAGACCATCTCCCTGCGTCATCTGCAAGGTGAGACCTGCTAGCCATGGGGGACCCATGCTTACTATTAAGCCTGATCTTGTCTCTTCGCTATGTGAGTAAAGTCTTGTTCCCTCCAGTGCCTGTGACTTGATTCTCTGAGTCTTTCCCGGTGATCCCGATGCCTGCAAACCATGCAGTGGGTTGACATCTAGGGCCTGTTGCTCCTGGTGGCAGGCATTGTTATGCTCTTTCCTATCCTACCCACAGTGGGACTCTCCTAGAAATAGTGACAGGGGTCACTTGCTCAGCAGAGGGGGATGTTGGGAGCATGTGGGATATGCCCTTCCTGCATATCACTTGAGAAACACTATCTATGGAACATACTTATTTTAATTCCTTGCCATTCCTACCTTTTCATAGATGCCCAATACATCGTACTTGAAATAAATTGGCCTGTAATAAATACCACCCCAAAGATCCCGCTGGGCAACTCGGAGAGCCACAGCCCCACTCCTAGAGCCATTTCTGCGGCATCTTCTCTATGGAAGAGGGGGATGCTCCTTCACCTCAGCCCTGCCCCCCAGGGACAAAGGTGACTTGCCTGAGGCAACCAGCCCACAACCTGATTACCGCAGCTTCCCCTGGAGATGGAGTCACTGACCCAAAAAGAACAAGGGCTGAGGTTCCCAAACCCTCACCTCAGCTGCAGGTCTGATCTAGTAGCACATCCAGACATTTAGCTGGGCTAAGTGTAGTTAAGACTGTAACAAAATCGATCAATGACCTGCCAGTCCTTACTTGCTTGAGGTGGGGTGAAAACACATGATGGTATCAGGGAATTGGCATTATTGGTAGTTCTAGACTGTCCTGTATTTGAAATGCAAATGAAGAAGTTTTATTCTATACACACAGCTGTGGTTATGGCCATAAAGCCCTTGCTTTCTGACTCAAAGCTGTCTCCTTGTTCCTACAAAAAATGCATGACTTACTCACTGAAACAAATCACAGATTCCATATATAAATGCATCACTAGAGATTTCGACAAGAAGAAGACCAAAAAAAGACTGTTTTCCCTGCTTAGTGAAGATGTCAGTCAGTGCCCAAGCATTCCGGGAATGTGATGGAAATTGCATATACAGAAAACTATGCTGTTAGTGTATTAGCAAGGGTGACCTATTCTTTTAGGCTATTCAGAGAAATAACTGTCATTTGCAGTGATTTTAGTCAACTGTTCTCTCTATCATTTTGTGTAATTAGGGACAGCTATTTTCTCAAGGGTAGCAAAACATGCAGAGATTCAGTTTTCCCCCCGCCCCATAGAACAGCTCCATTTCTGTAAACCTCAGAACGTTAATGGTCTTTGAGCAAAAGAAGTCATTGAGGCAGCCGCGGCATCAACATGGAACATGAGGGTAACCAGGCAGAGAGGCACAGCTGACATGTGTAATCAGCTCCGTGGGCGGAGGACGGATGAGTGACAGAGCTGTTTGCGGAATGTCCTACCTGTCCATCACTGGTGCCAAAATGCCCTCTTGGATATTCGGCCTCTTATTTTTCTCTCTGGAGATCAGAGCCCCTAAGGACGTCAAAGCTTTATGTATTTTAACATGTCAGAGGAGAAGGTGATAAAATTTTCCTGCCACACAGGGTAAAGGGAATTTAAATATGTAATTGTTTTCAGAAGTTGCTTTGTTCTAGCACTACCCTTTTATCTACTGCTCAGAGAAATGACTTCATTTAGCCAAACTTCCCCTCCCGCCTCTACCACAGGCTTTTTCAAAGCATAAGCCACATGGCTTCGCTTCATTAGCGTCTTTGTTTGTGTACTAGCATCATTGATGATATCAGTCATAGCTCTGGGAGTATGGTTTGTTCATACATTAACCATCATTAGGAACAAATAGCAAACAGCTTTTCTCAGGAGCAAAGCCCATTCCCTGAGCTGACACTTAGAGCCTAAGAAATGAAGCTCCATCTAGGTACTGTTTATGCCTGATTCTTAAGCTTTGTTTTACATTAGCTCTGGTGTAGTCTCCTGAGTTTAGACAACTAACCCCATATGCCAGTGTAGAAAGAGCTGTTGTTGTTGTTTTATAAGATTCACAAACAGTGTCCTTGTCACTGACAGCACCTAGAAGTCCCAGAGTCTTCGTTTTTTATGCTTTTTAGCTGTTTCAAGTTGTCGTTAAGTCATGGATGATCTTACCTGTGGCATCCAGAGACTAAGTGAAGTCTTGGCTCTCAACACTTCAATTTACACACCTAAATACTTTAAAAAAGAAGAAGGACATATACATTAAGAAACAATCCTTTGATTGTAGAATTGGTATCATAAGTGATAGGGTTGGGCAATAAAAATCAAACCATTGTATTACTAGCATTGGAAGAATATGATTAAGAACACTTCCAGGCCTGGCACGGTGGCTTATGCCTGCAATCCCAGCACTTTGGGAGGCCAAGGTGTGTGGATCACCTGAGGTCAGGAGTTCGAGACCAGGCTGACCAACATGGTGAGACCCCGTCTCTACTAAAAATACAAAATTAGCCAGGCATGGTGGCAGACGCCTGTAATCTCAGCTACTCAGGAGGCTTAGGCAGGAGAATCACTTGAAACTGGGAGGCAGAGGTTGCAGTGAGCCGAGATGGCGCCATTGCACTCCAGCCTGAGCGACAAGAGCTAAACTCCGTCTCAAAAAAAAAAAAAAAAAAGAACACTTCCAATAGGAGTTACTTTCTCCAGTGCATTTCCTGTGACTTGATTTATCTGAGTGGTGAAAGACCTACTTCTGAGGAGTGGTAAATGATAGATATGGTGTAACTGAATCAAATCCTTCAGCTGATGCATTTTCCCAGTCATCTAAAATCCACAGTGCAAAGCAATCCATTGATTACTAAATTTTCAATACTTTTTACAACTAACTCTCATATTTGCTTTATGTTTGATTGATTTCTTGGGCCAAGGCTATTAATGAAACAAAAACGAGTCTAAAACAGTAGATTCCTTGAAACACACACAGACATGGCCAAAAACCTTGCTTCCTCTCTTTCCAGCATAACTTGATTATCGGTAAATGGTGACAGACCCTTTATCTGTGATCTGAACTGTCCTATTATTAAGTGACCAAAAAGGTTAGCCATATTTTTTTAGTTTGATGCCTCAGGTCAAATATATTGTGGACAAAAGAGATAGGAACAAACCTTCCCTATGCTAACAGCCCGTATCTGCTTGAATTCTTCCTTACCTGTGATGCAGGCAGAAAATTTCTGTACTGTGGCTGACAGTCTGTGGGTCAATGTGAGAGGGGGTCCTTAGGGAGGATGTTGCATGCCCCAGGGAAAAGCCGAGGATTGTGTAGAATTCTCTCTGCAATTTACGTGTTGCTGGAATACCTCTGCTCCCCATGGAGAAGCTGGTGGTTGGCAACGAGCAATGTTTGTGTACCTAGCCACAATGTCACAGACTTAACCTGTGGCAGGTATGATGTCTGCCAAAAACAGACAGGTCTGTCCTTGCAAAGCTTGATATTCTGTGGTTATATGACTCACTTTAGATATAATTTTGCAATTCAGCTAAGCTACCATGGATAATGAGTGGTATAAACCAGGGGTTTAGCAAACTTGTTCTGTCGAGGGAAAACATAGTACATATTTTCAGCTCTGTGGGACATACAGTCTTTTTTGCAACTGCTCAGTTCTCTCATTTGTAGCACAGAAGCGCCTATCCACAATACGTAAAAGAATGAACACAGCTGTGTTGCAATTAATTTTATTTTGAGACAAGGTGCCACTCTGTCTCCCAGGCTGGAGTGCAGTGGTGCAATCTTGGCTCCCTGTAACTTCTGGCTCCCAAGCTCAAGCGATCCTCCCACCTCAGCCTCCCCAGTAGTTGCGACTACAGGTGTGCGCCACTATGCCCAGCTAATTTTTTTGTATTTTTTGTAGAGACAGAGTTTTGCCATGTTGCTCAGGGTGGTCTCCAACTCCTGAGCTCAAGCGATTCTCCCACCTCAGCCTCACAGAGTTTTGGGATTACAGGTGTCAGCCACCATGCCCGGCCACAATCAATTTTATTTACAAAAACAGGCAGTGGGCTGGATTTGGCCTGTGGCCCATAGTCTGCCAACCCTTGCTCTAGAGAAGTTGCCTTCGATTCTTTTGATTTTGCACGCTATCAGTTTAAATAAAACAAAACACTCACATACATACAAACCCACAATGCCTTAAATATGAACCCCCAATATTATATATTTTTATTTATGTATAAATCATATACAAGTACGAATGTGCTAATATATTGTCTTCGTTACAAAACATTTAAGAAAATTTTTTAAAATGAGATATAGATGAATAATGCTTTTGAATATAAATTTAATTGTGATGACTTCATACTATCATTTCCTAAGAACCGAAAGTACAATATATACTGAGGGCTAGGTTCACAGTTTATGTCAGAAGATTTAAATCCATAATTCAAATAGTTTTCTTGGTAATTGAAAAAAATTTGGCTAACTTTCTATTAGATCTAAATAGGTCCTTGTTTTTGTCTTGTGATGTCACTGGCACAAAACTGAAACTTTTTTTTTATTATAACAAACATATTATTTGCTCTACACTAGACACTGCCCTAAGAGTTTCAAAAATATTAGCTTATTTAATTATCACAACAGCCCTGTGTGATGGGTACTATTAGTAACCCCTTTTTAAACATTTGAAAACGATAGCACACAGAAGTTAGGTAACTTGCCCAAAGTCAGAGCTGCTAGGTGGTTGGCTCCAGAATCCTTGCTCTTATTTACTGAATTAAGCCACCCAAGCAGGCATAGGAGAAGCATTAGCTCTTCCACTTTCTTGCCCTCCCTTATACTTTCACTCTTAGAATTCAACTTTGGTCCACACTTTCAGGAATATCACTTGTCTATTTGGTGTATGGTGACTTTAAGTCAAACTAGATAATCTAGTCCAAAAATCCACTTAACCAGGCACATGTAAACCGCAATGTACGTTGCAATATATATAATGAATGGAACTGGATGAATGAGGGCTCCACTGTCAAACCCTCAACCTTATGGAATTCCCTCTTCCCCTTTAGGAAAACCAGAGAAACGTGTCCATCTGATAGATGAACTAACTGAGGGTGCCAGGGTCAATTTGAATATTAAAAATTACTTAGCCTTAAATTTTTCTTATATTTTTGAAATATAGAAATCTTAACATATTCTTTGAATTCCCTGGTCATCTTGGGTACCTCTTGAGATATTCCATCCACAATCATCTACAGGAGTGATCTTATGTCCCAATTATATTACACGGTGTCCCCAATAAAATGTTGACCTTGTGTACAGTAATAAACATAATAAAGACTAATCTACACCATGATTAGCATTACATTAAAATAATTGCAAAGGTACAGTCAGATGTCATTGCACTAATCTTCAGCTATTATTAATCATTTTGTTAGCTTAAAACCCTGCTCCTCTCTTCTGGACTTAAAAAATAATCTGCAAAGGGACTTGAGCACTGGGCAGCAGCTTGTTGTGAAATATCTCACCCAGCAGTATTCCTTCTACTTCCAATTTCTCAGTCTGTGGACTGGTGCTTAACACTCTCGACTGGTTCTCACACTTACCTGCATACCACAATCACCTGGAGGGCTTGTTATAACACAGATCACCCTGGACTGGAGTTTCTCATTGGGTAGATCTGGAACAGGCACCAAGAATTTGCATCTCTAACAGGTTCACAGGTGATGGTGCTGCTGCTGCTCCAGGTGTCACACTTTGAGAATCACTGCTCTAGATAACTATCTGGTCCAGCTCTCCCCAGGAAGCAGAAATTGGCTTTCTGTTGTCTATGTAAGTTTTCTATTCCACATAACCTTGTTTTCAGCCATCAATCTTGATCTCACGTCCAACCCCATATCCCAGGTGAACCACTTAGAGCTATTCCTGCTGTCAGCCCTTATTCCACGCCAATTCCAGCTCAGTCCTTGCCCAGCAACTACCCACTACCAGACCTATCCTCAGCAGTAATTCCTGGCCTGTGGTGGAGCAGCAGCTGGCATAATTATGAGAAGAACTGTACAAGGTTGTATGCTTTTCTTTCTTTGCACTCTCTATTCTTACTCCATCCAGTTTCATATGGTCACACCCGTGTTTCAACTATCACCTCAAGGTATGACTCCTGAACTGTACATGTATAGCTCTTACCTCTCTCCTGAGCCCCAGACCTACACATCTCAGCTTCCCACTGGACATCTCTACCTTGATGGGCCCTAAGCCTCTGAAACTCAATATTATGGGTTGAACTGAGTTTCCCAAAAAGATATGTTGAAGCCCTAACACCCACTACCTATGAATGTGTCCTTACTTGGAAATAGAGTTGTTGCAGATATAATTTACTTAAGATGAGGTCATACTGGAGTAGGGTGGGCCCTTAATCTAATCTGACTAGTGTCCTTATAAAAGGAGAAGAGACACAGACACATGTGGAGAAGAGGCCATGTGATGACAGAGGCAAAGATTGGAGTAATATGCTGGGCACGGTGGCTCACACACCTGTAATCCTAGCATTTTGGGAGGCTGAGGCAGGCGGGTCATGAGGTCAGGAGTTCAAGACCAGCCTGGCCAACATGGTGAAACCCCGTCTCTACTAAAGATACAAAAAATTAGCCGGGCACAGTGGCGCACGCCTGTAATCCCAGCTACTGGGCAGGCTGAGGCAGGAGAATCGCTTGAACCTGGCAGGCAGAGGTTGCAGTGAGCCGAGATCATGCCACTGCACTCCAGCCTGGCGACAGAATGAGATTCCATCTAAAAAAAAAAAAAAAATGGAGTAATAAAGCTACAAGCCCAGGAACACCAAGGACTGCCAGCAGAAGGTAGAAGAGGTGAGGAAAGATTCTCCCCTGCAGGTCTCAGAGGGAGTACGGCCCTGCTGATATTTTGATTTTAGACTTTAGCTTCCAGGACTACCAGACAATAAATGTTGATGGTTTTAATCTACCTAGTTTGTGTGATTTGTTACAGCGTCCCTAGGAAATGAATATACTGATCATGTCCAAAACCGAACAGAACACCACCTTTCCTCACCAATAACCCTAACTTGTTTTTCTCCAAAGTTCTTTTTTCAAATAATAGCAACACAGTCTGCAGTCTTCTCAACTATATAAACTAGAAACTTAGATTCATTTTATACTTTTTTTTACACTTCACGTCTTATAAGCCACTAAATTTTATTACCTCTATTCCCTATCCAACTTTCTCTTTAACATTGCAACAATTTCCAAGGCACCTCTTTCTTTTTTTCCTTCCTTGTATTTCCAGTAAATTCGTAATATCTCCTACAGTATTCTGTTTACAAGATTAAAATACTTACAGTAATAATAGCTACCCTTTTCTGAGAGTTTACTTTGTGCCTGGAGATGTGCTAAGTTCTTTCACAGATATTTGGTCTTCACAATTTGAGGCGGTAACTACTATTATTTTCTTCATTTTATGGATTAAAAAACTGGTACCCATGTTCACAAAGCTATCAAATGTCAGAGTTGGGATTTGAAGTCTTACTCACTCTGTTATACTGTTTGTGGTACATCATGTCACCTCCACAAAGTACAAAGCACTGGCATGGCACTCAGGCCAAGCCTAAGCTATGTTTCCAGCCTGTTACCCTACACATTCCTCTAAAACCCTCGGCTCCAGGCACATGAGACTGCCCATCAGTCTCTGAACACATGATTCACCTTTGTGCCTTTATGGCTTAGGTTGTACAGTTCCCTCAATCTAGAAAGCCAACAAGTTTTCATTGCCTAAAACTCTTCAGATACTTCAGTGCCAAGCTTACCTAGTATCTCTTTCACCAACACCCCAAGTCAGAATTACCTGTTCCTTCCTCAGGGTTGCCTACTTAGAACTTAGGCCATTCCACCTTGCTTTATAGCTAGTCATTTGCATGTTTATTTCTCCCACCATCTTTCTGGCTTCTTAATTCAAGGGCTATGTCATTTAATTTTTTCATTTAGTTTCTTTCTCTGCCTCATAACAGTGCCTCAATCAATGTTTGTTGATTTGAATTGCTAATAACAGCAATAGTAATTAGGATAATAATGTCAGCAAGCCTTTGCTAGGCATTCATACTCAACAATTTCAGTAAGATTTGAAAAATAAAGTTTTTTTTAATTTAGAAACGTTGTATCAGTTTTTCTTTGCCCACAATTGAAAAGAAATTTCTTGATCTATTTACCTATTTTGATATCATACAAGAAGCTTCATTTGAAATGCCTATTCATTTCCATTCAATTTGATGTTTCTGTGAGATGTAGACATTTATTGTGTGGTAACATCCAAATCTGTTCATCATCCTTTAGAAATAAAACGCTCATAAAGGGAAGGAGAGGGGAATCCACTTCTTTTCCTGCACCCCAGAGCATATTCCCTTCACCCCTGGATCTTGAAGCAGGTCTTGTCCGTGTGAGGTTTTGTCACAGCTAGTTTGGACCTAACCTTGTACTCCGTTACATTTCGTGAGAGGAGGTCAGGCTGAATTGAAAATAGTATATTCACCTCACTACCCTTATGGTTCTGGCAGCTTAAACCTAGCCTTCATTTATTTTGGCGTCCCTGAGAACTGACATAGGATCAGATTCCACACTTTTGAGCAAATGGAAGGAACCCAAAGAAGAAAATAGAGAAGAAACTAAATGAGCCTTGTGGGAAATCAAGCCAGAGTGGACATTCTGGCAAAGTGGCAGAATAAGTTTCTGCTTAAATGAGAAACTATTTAGAAGTCAGTCATGTGCAAATAATTAAACAAAATGGTTATAAATGTGGGTGCCTTAATAAGGAACAGACTGAAGAACATGATTAGGAAATAATTAAAAGGAAAACAGTATTTTCCACAAAGCAGAGAAACATGGTGAAAAATAAGATAATCACTCTGCCCCCTTGGGCTTTATTTTTTCCCAGCTGGAAAAATATCCCTATTTCTGCCCATGATTTGAAATATCTAGAACATTGAATTTATTGACAGGAAATGTATTTACCATCTAATCAGAGAAATCCTAAAAGGAAAAGAGTGCTGTACACATCAGAGGTACCCTAGTGACTCAGCTGTTCATAACTCTGCATGAATAGGGCGGAAAGTGCCATATTCCCATTAAAGAGCAACACAGTTGGTTAAAGAATGAACAAAAGGCAGCATTTCTTCATTAGTGTCATTGCAGGAAGCTGATGCTGTGAAAGCTGGAGGCCATCAAATGGGATATTGCAGCAATAAAACAGAATGAAAAAATGAAATGCTCCATTCTCTTGTCAATCCCATATCCTTGTCTCTTTCTTTTTAATATACTAGGCACTACCCTGGTAAGCTAATGCATATTTGCAGTTCCGTTTTGTGTTTGGTAATTGTGCTATGGGCAATTATTCATCTGACAGACTTTGCTTTAAATGAAGGAAACTGGCAGGTTGGAAGAAAAAACCCAATGTTGCCTAATCACCAATTAAGGAAACTGCCGGAGGGAAAACTGGACCTGGGACTGGTATCAGTAAAAATGATATAATGATGCTGCACTTCAAAAGACGTTTTGAAGAGACACTTAATGAAGGAGGTAAGAGAGGAGGATTACAGGGTGGCTAATATATACGACTGCCAAATTTACACCATGAAGATAGACGCAATGGGGTACAGCCATTTTTGCAAAGTTTTGGACATCTAAACAACAAACGTATCCAATTGTGCTGCAGTTGACAGAAAGGCTGATTATCTTCCTGTAAATGGAGAAAGTCGGCCTCATAATCAATTTGTTGAAAACTCCTTATTGTGAAGGAATGTCACCCTGGTAGACACTAGGGATACGAAAATAAGTAAGCCTTAGTCCTGGCCCACTCTCATGGATCTCCTAATCTAGCAAAGAGACAGGCAGGCACGAAGGCTAATTGTATGCAGCTACAAAGGATGAAGCAGGCTATTCCTCTACATTTCCCCGTGAGTCTCTAATCAGTTGCCTATCAGTATCGGGGTGACCTTTCTTTCTCTAGTCTCCCTCGCTCTTCTTCCCTATAGGATCCTTGATTTCGTCCAGTTTCTCCAATTCCCCAACCCCAAGATTCAGCTTCATCTGGAGGAGCAGCATCAAATGGAATCTATCTTGGAATTGCTGAAGAGGCTTTAGTTCTCTATATTCACAAATTAATAAACCCTTTCCCTCTTGCTAATATTGATTGCTTCTCATGGATTAACTTCAGTGGATTATTATATTAACCAAATCCTTGTCTCTTTACTCTGTCTTACCAAAGAGTCCCCTCCCAAGAAAGTGTGAAGGAGAAAAAGAGGAGAGAAGAAAGCTCTAGCTTGCCCTGGATAACATGCACCAAAATCGTGGTGTGAACAAAGTCATGTGAAATTACTAAGTACTTGGAGGGGGCATCACAAAAGATTCCATGGAAGAAGAGAGGCTGAGTGAGTGGGATGCTTGTGCACAACCCTGTGCTGTATACTGTCAAATTAAAACATGTAAGCTTTGACTTCTGTCTTAAAGAAGCTTTGAATCTAGCCCAGGAGAAAAAATAAACACACATGAAATTTAAAAATAAAAACAACCTAGAGTTGAATGTGTAATACAAATATATTGAAATTTTTGGAACTGAAATTTATGTCCCTGTTTCTGTCCTAAATCAGACTAGGACTAGGCAAAAGTAACTTAGCTAATGGTTTCTGGAAAAATTTGTTTCTGGAAGTTAATGCTGTGAGCCAACTAAACCAGCTTACTTATCAAAGGACTGACAGCTTGCTTGGCAATACTCACTTTAAGAGCACCCTTACTTTGTGCGGTCATCAGTCCAAAGCTCTCCTGTCATTAACTCTGCTCGATACCAACTAGTTCTCCACCTTGAAAGACCTGCCTTAAGTCACCCGGCCCTGGCCCTAAAATAATAAGAATATCCTTCTCTCATTTTTCCCCTCTGAGAAGATACCAAGACTGTCAAGGCCTTTACTGCAGTGAATCTAATCAGCTTTGCTTGATCAAAAGAATTTTCTCATGATCTTTTTGGGAATTGGCAGAACAAATTAATAATTTTCCATAAAGACAGATGTCTGGGCTACCTGGTAATTTTTGTAGCCATACAATTTGTGCATAAATACTTCCTTTATTTCTCAATGTATCTGAAGATGGAGCCCAGGAAGAAAGCAATAGCCATGACTGAAAGGTTGTGCATCAACAACACTAATAAGGTATTGGAATAAAGAAAAGCAGTAATCTAGGAGGTGCCTGGAGACCCTTGGGAGTAGTACTTTTGTTTTCTGGTGGTACTGATGATGGGATGGACTAGGGCTGAGATTGGACACAGCTTTGGGTAAGGTTTTATAACCTCATTTAATTTCCTGGGCTCTATTAGCCAAGATTCCTCCTGGAAAAAGAGTAAGTCATGTCAGTGCCCGGGATACACACTGAATTATGACAAATTAGGGATGGATGGATGCTCCAGGAGAGCCAATTTGCAGAGAGGGCAGGGCACAGAAAATTCATCCTAAGGTGAGAGAACATATGGAATGAGCATCAGGGCCTAGGGTCAATGCATGGGCAGGTGTAGGCAGCCCTTGGTCCTGTGACTTACCAGGCCTGGTCATCCTAGCAGCACACACACTCTGGGAAGTGTGTGGAACTCACTGAGCCATCTCACTGGACCGGCAACCCCTCAGGGCCCAAGCAACCCTGCTGTGGGAGTTCCCTAAGGGCATGAAACAGCAGAGGAAGTGTTTCTCTGTTCAACCTTTGACATGTCAGGGAGCTTGGGGCACAGAGGACTATGAGCAATGAGGGTTGAGTATCTTTTCCTTGGAAGGAGCAGAGGCCCACAGAGGGAGTGCATGTTAGAGCAGCAGAGGCCTGAGAAGGCTGCCCTGGAACATGAACATATGTCAGACAGCCCCTTCTCCCATACTCTCAGAAGGGCTTCGGGGCTGGGGTTTTAGAAGGAACTGGAATTACTTTTATGAGTCATCAAAGCCCAGAATTAATAAGATTTTGGTTTGAATCTCAAGGAACCCCAAGCTTGAGTCCACAGGCTGCTGATGCTTGGAAATGTCTGAGTCACATCATGCAAAAGCACTGGTTTCAGGATGATTTCCTGTAGGAGTCCTGGTAGGAGGGAGGTGGCTGGGATAGTCATTGTCATGCACGCCAATGCAGGAGAGGACAGAGCATAATTGCCTCAATCTGGGTCTCTTTTGCCTACTGAATTCTTACTCTCCGTAGACTGATTATAGTGGAGAAACAGTCAAGAGCCTAAGGAATTCTAAAATAATAGAAGCTGGTGGGAACTGGAATAGTCATAGAAAAACATTTGTGGTAGAGGTAGATGACCTGAGAAGGCTGGTAAAAAGAGTGAGAGAAGGGCTTTTGCCAATGTCTCTGCTTGATTCTGTATATCTGCATGCAGTCACTCTCCAAAGCCTAGGACCCCAGCAGGCAGTGCAGCCACCAGCTTGGAGTCTTTGTCCTTGGGAGGAGGGAAGGAAGGCAGAAGGAGTGACAATGCTGTCACTCTCCAGCACCCACAACTTTTGACCTCCTGAGTGGGTGTTAATAACACCCCAGCCTTTCCAGGGCAGCTCTAATTTCAAATGATCTGTCCCAACATGTTGGAAGAATGGCAGCAATAAGAAAAGAACGGAGGAGCCATAACCAATGCCATTGCTCCAGTGCTGTCCCTTCGCTAGCTGCGCTGTGGGTCCTTGATTGAGTCACTTCCCCTCTCTAACCCTGTTTCCTAGTCTGTAGAAAGAAAGACTAATACTCACCTTATGTAAGGGTGACATGCACTGCTGGCTTTCCTTTTTCCCTCCTTCCGTAGTAACAGAAAGGCAGCCAGGCACAGGGCTGACCAGCTGGGCCACCTTTCCCCGTCTTCTGTGAAGAAGATGTGACTAAGTTCTCTCCAGAAGAATATGATGGAAATGATGCCTTCCATTTCCAGCCTGGCCTCTTAATACCAGACCAGGAGATATCATAAGCTTTCCTTTTTCTACCGGCTATGACCCAGGTGAGGCACCTACACAAAATTGGACAAAGAAAGAAGATGGTGAAGACTCTGTTCCCTGAATAATTGTAGGGAAGAGAGCTGCTTGCTAAGCTAGTTTATGAAATACATAATTTTGCTTGAGCAATTGCATATTTCAAGTCCCTGAAGTTCAACCTTATCCTAATTGGGTATATCTCACAGAACTGTTGGAAGCCAAACAGAAAAAAGGAGGAGGCATCCTCTTATAAACTGTAAAGTATTTTGCAAATATATTATAGCTGCTGTGTAATTGGATGAACCATTAATGGAAGCAACAATTGTGAAAAACTAAAATTACCCCACTGTCTGGCTGAATTATCCAGCCTAATCTTACTACTCTGAGCAAATTAAGCAAGGATGGTAGACACATTAGACACATTGGGTGTTTGATATCAAGCCTCTGTTCCTATTAAAACCCCTCCTTTCTGGGGAGTCTCACAAGGTAAGGAACCATGGAGCCTAAGGGGTCACATCCCCCTCCCCCTGCCTTGGCATGCAACCAGCCTAATATGAGCCTAGCAGGAGTTCATGTCCATTACGCTGCAGAGTGGCAGAGGCAACCTGGACCATGCCTGGGGCTTCCCCTTTGCTCCAGAAGAGGAACCTTGACTGATGCCCCAGGCAGTTGTCAGCTCTCCAGATCTAAGCTTACTCATAGACACAACCTAAGCAATTAAACAATAACTGTCTTGAAAATCTCCCAATTCCCTTCATTACAGTCTTTCACGAATCCTCTTAACATCCCTCAGAAAGTGGAAAGCAGGTGTAGCTTTCCTAACCTGACAGCAAGCAGATGTTTGGGAAAAGAATTAGGCAGCTCATGAGGGCACACAGGAACAGAGCTGAGCCGAGCGTGGTACAGCTGCCCTGGGCACCTGCATCTGACCAAGGCTGCTAAGCCCAATCTCTACCTAAAAATAGTGTCTTCCCTGCCTGCCAGGAGGCCAAAAATACTAGGCATTACACTGTTGGAGATAAGAGAATCATTCCTTTATCTTTCCTAGGAATTATCTTTCTTAAGATGCAAAAAGCTTTGGAGGAGGGGTCTCACACAACACTTAGGTAAGAATGAGGGGTTGAATGAGACCCCTCATTCTTACCTAAGTTAATGAGTCACAATGGAGGCATGGAGACCCTGAGAGGAGGGGCACACAAAACACCCACTTATAAATGACAGAGCTGGGATAAGAACCCATTTCTCTCCCACAGTAAAGCCTAGACATGCCCTTTCCATGTTACCACACTTAGTCCCCAGAGCTGAAGAGGACACAAGTCAAGAGCGTTAATTGGGTCCTCTTTCTAAAACTCCCTCCATTTATTGCAATGGAACCTCCTGAAGAACAGGTTTTTGCTTCAGGTGCTTTTCTGTTAAGTCAACTTTTGCTGTCTCCTCATCAGGATGTTCTGTCACTGAGCAGTGCAAATGATGAAATCTTCCTTAACAGCTCCAGCAACATGAGGCAGCTGAGGGACCAAAGGAGGCTGGACCCCTGGATGCAGTAAAACACAAGCACGTTCTCATCTGAGCACTCTGCTATTGCTATGCCCTCCAAAAAGAGGTGTACACAAATTTTATCTTTGATTCTTGCTCAGGCCACCAACTTACATGCTTAGACAAAACAAGACACAGTCTCTGAGCGCTTTAGACCAGTTTTGAAAACAGAAATCTTTTCCTTTTCCCTCAACTTCCTATTTCACACACTTATGTCAGCTTCTGATCTTTCTTTAAATTCTCTCCACTGCTGAGGGCCTTGATTCTCTTAAAGATCAGTCTCTCCTCCCAGCTTATGAAGACTTGATCTTTCTTTGAGATAAGTGTCATTTACTTCTTTAGAGGGGAAAGGAAGATCTAAAAACTTGTTTCTAACTTATACCTTCCCTTTGTTCTATGTCAAGACTGAAATATCTTTATTAAAAGACCACACTAATCACACAGGCTGCTGCTTGCACTGTAGGCAGGTGCCTTGAAGGAGTTTTTCTGCAGAGGTAGAACTTGAAATGAGCTCTTGAAATGAGCAGGCAGACCTGGATCTGGAGCTGAGCTTGGCTACTCACTAGCTGTGACAATATGGGTTAGTAACTTAGTGACTCAGTTTCCTGCTGTGAAAAATGGAGATAAAGACCCCTTTCTCACAGGCTTCTTGTAATAATTAAAGTATATCATACATGTTAAATACTTGGAGCTCCATAACTACAGTTTCCCTCATTTTCCAACATCCTGTAGATAAAGAATTTGGGGTTGGGTGCGGTGGCTCACGCCTGTAATCCCAACACTTTGGGAGGCTGAGGCGGGCAGATCACCTGAGGTCAGGGGTTCAAGACCAGCCTGGCCAACACGGTGAAACCCTGTCTCTACTAAAAATACAAAAATTAGCCGGGCATAGTTGCGTGCACCTGTAATCCCAGCTAGTCGGGAGGCTGAAGCAGGAGAATCACTTGAACTTAGGGGGCAGAAGTTGTAGTGAGCTGAGATGGCACCAGTGCACTCCAGCCTGAGTGACAGAGCAAGACTCCGTCTCAAAAAAAAAAAAAAAAAAAAAAAAGAAGACTTTGGAGGGTGAGGTAGCATTGAGACAACACTATGGTTTAGCTGCTTGAGATATGGTCCAGGACCACTTCGGTTGTGAAATATAAAGAAGCATTACAGAAGAGATTGCATACTCCCTGTCAGCTCTTGGCTCTCACACAGTGAGATGCTGTAGTCTTAGTGGGATCTCATCAAATAAAACAACAACAGAGTGACAGCCTAGTTTAAATTCACTACAACTGCTACACTAACAAGTTACTCCCACAGTTATTCTAAAATCTTAAACTATAAAATGTCAAGCTGGAGAAGAAAATAGAATGTAACTATTTACTTGTTCTTTTTTGAATTGTTTTTAAAAACTTCTGAATAACTACATTTAAACTCTCTTAAAGCACACTTGAATTTTTATTTGGGGTCTTAAAGATAAACTATGTGTTTCCAAACAGTCCAACATTTGGCACGAATTTAAGTCACTTAATTTTGTTTGACTAAGGAAGGTATCCATATTAACAGATGGGATGAGGTATAAACAGGATTATGCATGAAAGCCAGTGTGTGTCTTAGTCTTTATAACTTCAAAATATATAATACAATCATTGAAAGAATAAGTTTGATTAAGTGATCTGTAGAGCAAAAATGGAAATCTTCATATGTACCGTATGCATAAGGTAATTCCTTTTGTTTTTTATTGCAAAATGGCCTTTGAATTTGATTCTTAGGGAAGGGCCTCTGTTTGGAGCAGGAGCTCTTACATGAACCCCCAGACTCCTTGAAATCAATTGCCAAATTTTGCATGCATCTATGTACATTTTTTTTTTATAGAGAGCTTATGTCTTTCAGCAGATTCTCTTTTTAGAAAAACTTTTATTTTTAGGTTTGGGGGTACATGAGCAGGTTTGTTACATAAGTAAACTTGCATCACAGGGGTTTATTGTACTGAGTATTTTATTATACAGGTACTAAGCCTAGTACTCAATAGTTATTTTTTCTGCTCCTTTCCCTCCTCCCACCCCCTACCCTCAACTAGGCCCCAGTGTCTATTGTCCCCTTCTTTGTGTTCATGAGTTGTTATCATTTAGCTCCCAGTTATTACCGAGAACATGCCATATTTGGTTTTCTGTTTCTGTGTTAGTTTGCTAAGGATAATAACCTCAAGCTCCATCTGTGTTCCCACAAAAGACATGATCTTATTCTTTTTTATGGCTGCATAGTATTCCATGGTATATATGTACCACATTTTCTTGATCCAATTTGTCATTGATGGGCATTTAGCTTGATTCCATGGCTTTGCTACTGTGAATAGTGCTGCAATGAACAGACGCATGCATGTGTCTTCATGGTGGAATGGTTTATATTCCTTTGGGTATATACCCAGTAATGGAATTGCTGGGTTAAATGGTATTCCTGTTTCTAGTCCTTTGAGGAATCACCATACTTCTTTCCACAACAGTTGAACTAATTTACACTCCCACCAACAGTGTATAAGTGTTTCCTTTTATTTGCAACCTCACCAACATCTGTTATTTTTTGACGTTTTAATGATAGCCATTCTGAATGGTGTGAGATGGTATCTCATTGTGGTTTTGATTTGCTTTCCTGTAATGATCGGCGACATTGAGCTTTTTTTTCATATGCTTGTTGGCCGCAGGTATGTCTTCTTTTGAAAAGTGTCTGTTCATGTTCTTTGCCCAATTTTTAATGGGGCTGTTTGTTTTTCTCTTGTAAATTTGTTTAAGTTCCTTATAGATACTGGATATTAGATCTTTTTCAGATGCATATTTTGCAAGTATTTCCTCCCATTCTGTAGGCTGCCTGTTTACTCTGTTGATAGTTTCTTTTGCTGTGCAGAAGCTCTTAAGTTTAATTAGATTGCATTTGTCAATTTTTCAGCAGATTCTCAAAGGGGTTCTTCACCCCAGAAAAGTTTAAAAGCCTGCAGTTTGAAGGAGATTGCATAATGCCGAGAGATTACCCAATCTTAACGTTTCTTATTATCATGTCTAGGCCAAGCCATCAAGTCCACCCTCTCCCTCTTGCTACCTTCTCCTTTCTTCCCTGCTGCAAGCCCAAGAAGATGGCAACTGAGACTCTGACTGTGCTTCTGCTCTATTTTATCACAGAAGACATAGTTCACTAGACCTCTCCACCCCATCAGGCTAATTACCTCCTCCCAGAAAGACTTCTCCTCCTGATGCCATCAGAGCAAAACAATATGTGTCAACTAGAAGTGACCTGTTCTTCAACAGGCACTGAGCACTGGTTCACTTCTAGGAACTTTTCTACAATTAAATACTTTGCCTAAATTAATATTCACTACAACTCCATGAGTTGCCTTTTTTTTTTTTTTTTTTTTTTTTGAGATAGTCTTGCTCTGTTGCCCAGGCTGGAGTGCAGTGATACAACCTCGGCTCACTGCAACCTCCACCTCCCAGGTTCAAGCAATTCTCCTGCCTCAGCCTCCTGAGTAGCTGGGATTACAGGCACACACCACCACACCCGGCTAATTTTTTGTATTTTTAGTAGAGACAGGGTTTCACCATGTTGGTCAGGCTGGTCTTGAGCTCCTGACCTCATGATCCACCTGCCTTGGCCTCCCAAAGTGCTAGTATTACAGATGTGAGCCACCGTGCCTGGCCAAGTTGGCTCGTTTTATTATTATTTTAAAGAGGAAGTAACTGAGTCTAAAAATGGTTAAGTAAATTGTCCAAGTTCACATGTCTGGTGTATCCAAAAGGAAACCATTGAAAGATATTTAAGTCGGAGAGTGGTATAGTCAATTTGCATTCTTAAAAGATTACTGACGCCTGTGTGGAAAATTAGTTGAAGGAGTATAAGAGTAGGATGAGAGAGAACACTTTACAGGCTATTGCAGGACTGTAGACAAGATATGATGGTGGCTTGGAGTAGAGAGGTAACAGTAGATGGAGTCAGAGTATAGATACAGTAGACTGGATTTGATATTGACTAAAGGTTGTAAAGAGAAGGAGTGGAGTGTCAAAACGACTCTCAGGTATCTGGTATGAGCCATTGGATTGACAGTGGTGGTAACCAGCCTCCAAGATGGCCCAAATGATCCTTATCTCCTGGTCTTTACACTCTTATGACTCACCTTCCACATTAAATTGTGGCTAGCCTGTGTGACTAAAAGAATACTGAGAAAGTGACAGTGTTTGCCTTCTGAGGCTGGGTTATGAAAGATATTGCAGCTTTCTCCTTGTTCTCTCTTGGATTGCCTGTTCTGGAGAGAAAGTCAGCCACCACGTTGTGAGGACAGCCAAGCAGCCCTCTGGAGCCCTATGGAAAGGTCCACATGGGGAAGAACTGAGGTCTCCCACCAACAGACTGCACCAGCTTACCAGATATATGAGCGAGCCATCTTGGAAGGGGACCTTTCATCCCCATTTGAGCCATCAGATGGCTGCAGCCCTGGCCAACATCTTACTGCAAGCTTGTGAGAGACTTTTAGCCAGACCACCTAGGTAAACTACTCCCAAATTTCTGACCCACAGAAACTGTAAGGTAATAAATGTTTGTTATTTTTTAAACCACCAGATTTTTTTGTAATTTTTTTCACAGCACCAGATAACTAATTCATTAGTGCCATTTTAGGGTTTTTTGAATAAGTGATAAGTTTGGTTTGGGCATGTTGAGTTTGAGATGCCATCTAAATGGAGACAGTAAGTAAACAGTTATGCATATAAATTATTATACACAATCTGAAGCTCAGGGAGATCTGGATTAGAGATTTGATCTGGGAGTCCTCAGCATATGGATGACATTTGAAATAAGAATGAATATGAAGAAACAGAAGAAAAGAGAGCATGGAAGGCTTCTGGGAGGAGGTAATAGCTGATCTAAATTTTTATGTATGATTAGGGGTTAGCCTGGAAAAGCAGCTGAAGATATAAACGGGAGAATTCCTAGGAAGTTAGGATATAAATAAACTACTTGTTTTGATTTGATTTGAGGCTATGTGCATTTCTAAGAATCCCCTAGCTAAATGATAAAGTTCTCAGTCCATCATGTACCTCCTCCAAAGGCTATCCCTGATATTGTGTTAAAGGGATAAATGAAATTACTACATAAATATAAGCATAAATATTTGTGCTTAATAAAGAATATATATGCAGCAAAAAATTTATTTTTGCAGATAGAAAAATTAGAATGAGCAATAACAAAGTAATTGGTAACAATGTGCTATACCTCCTCAAGCCCTCTTTCATAAGCCAAGTGGTTGGAGAAATAGGTGTTTTCACTCAGCTGCCTCTTTCATTTCTCTTTATGTGTCCTGGTTGCTACACAGAACCTATATTATAAATAAAACCGTAATATTTATATATTGAATGATGTATTAAAAAGTGGCATCGAGAATACCTGGAAAGATTTCAGAGATGAGTTAGATTCTAAGAGTCAAATAAGAACTACAGAGCTAGTAATCAGGAAAAAACGATAGATATTTAAAGTTACTCTGCCATTTGATTAGCCCAAATGGCAATGGTCTATGTTCACAATTCCTGTGTTGAATGTTCAATAGAAAAAAAGGAATGTGTTTTCTTCTCTTTCACAGTCATGTGAGAAAGGATTAACTCAGCTACCTGACTTTTGAAATTTAATGGATGTATTTATGGAGGGATATTAGAGGTGACTGGTCTTGATTCAAAAATGTTAAATTTCCTAAACCTGGACTATGTTTTCAAAAATTCAAGATGCATTTAGCAAAGCAAGGAAAAATAAATTCAGGCTGCTAGCTTGGCAGCTGGTCTGGATACAGTATTTTGCTCTGTTTACTCTGTCAGGAAGCCAGTTCCATTTGATTAAATTCTGAAATTAGAATGCATGCACTCTGGAAGATACTAAGCAGCTTCATGCTTTTACCCGTATGGAAAACGTGATTAAGGAAATGAACTCAATGGCTGTAGCATCAGAAGAGATCAATGCAACAGCTGTATTCAACTGGGCTCAATGGGCTAGACCTTTACTTTATTAAAATGGATGGCTTTAGCATAGAAACTGTGTCCACATCACAAAACTGCCATATTGCTCTGAACTCAGGCCTAGGAAGGAGCCAAGTGGAACTGCCATCAAATATTATGGCAGCAGTGGAAATGCAGATCTGCTCTCACACCACAAAGCTAAAATTTAGCCAAAATGAGAGATAATTAAAGAATTTATGTGCAGTCTTTCCACACCAACATATTAGATTGTTTCCAAAACTGCTGGAATGTCATTATTTGGCAAGTTTGCCAGAATTCCCCCACAAAAATCTTGAAATTTCCTGTGGCGTGGCAACATCTTTTGCTTTGCCTGAAATGAAGTAGCCTATAAATATTAATTTATATGTAAAATATTGTCAGAGGCCAGCTACACCCAGATAACCCAGCAACAAAGACCTCACTGTGTCCATTTACCCAGTTAACAGCAAGAAAGTTAGGATTTTATTGGAAAAGACTTACATTGTTGACCTATGATTGCCAAGTCTTCACTTTGGCCATATAGGCTTGTTAATAAGTTGAAAAATGAAATGGAATTGAGGTATTATTGTATCTGTGAAGTGCAGAGGATGTAAAGGAAGTACGACCTAAGAGATGTTGAACTGGAGGATGGTCGAGAAAGGACTTTCTAGAAACAGAAGTGCATTAATATAGACACTGTGCTCGAGGAGCTGATCCTCAAGCTTCAGATGTTAAGGAGCTCTATGTCAGGGCCTCCAAATATGATGAGGTTCTTTGGAACTGTCTCATACTAACCAAACTGACAAGAAGTTGGTACATAAAGCAGAATGCCAATAACCATGTGCTATGGTTTGAATGTCCCCTCCAAAACTGAAGTTGAAATTTAATTGCAAATGTGATAATATTAGGAAGTAGGACCTTTAAGAAGTGATTAGGTCATAAGGGCTCTGTGGGAATTTGGCACCTTTTTCTTTGTCTCAGCTCTTGCTTGCTCTTCTACCATGAGATAACACATTGCACAGCATGAAGGCCTTCACCAGATGTTGGCACCACGCTCTTGGATTTCCCAGCTTCCATAACTGTTAACCAAATAAATGTATATTCTTTACAAATTACTCAGTCTGTGGCATTCTGTTATAGCAGCAGAAAATGTACTAAGACACCTTGGGGCTTGGAATGCTCAGATGAACTGAGTACACTCTCTCCCTGAAGACATGCTAGATCGATGTTTGCTTTTACAGCTTGGAGCAAGGGCAAAACAACAACAACAACAACCGATGGGTTTCACTTGGCAGTTTTATCTGGCCAGGCATCCATCTCTACCAATGAGATGTTAGTGTTCTCACATTGGAGCACACACTTCCCTCAACAGGAGAAACCCTGGCAAATACTTGCTTATAAGATTGTCTCTTTATAAATACCATGTAGACTACCCTTTTTGCAATAAAATATTTTTGTTTATTTTTCAATTTTATTGAAATATATAATTTATATACAGAGCCAGGTGTGGTGGCTCACACCTGTAACCCCAGCTACTCAGGAGGTTGAGGTGGAAGGATCACTTGAGCCCAGGAGTTTGAGGTTACAGTGAGCTATGATCACACCACTGCACTCCAGCCTGGGCAATAGAGCAAGACCACATCTCTAAGTAAATAAGTAAATAATTTATATACAATAAATGCATCCATTCAAAATGTACAGTTTGATAAGTTTTGACTGTTATATATACCCATGTAATAATCATTACAATCAAACATAGAATATTTTCATCACCCTCCAAACAATTTCTCTGTGTCCCCTCTTCCCAATCAACTATCATCCTCAAGCAACCCCCAATAAGCTTTTACCAATATACATTAGATTTGTCTTTTCTAGAGTTTCATCTACATAGAATTATATGTATATAGTCTTTTGTGTCTGTCTGCTTTCACTCAGCATGCTCTTGAGATTTATTGATGTTGTGTGTATATCAGTAAATAATTCCTTTTTATTGCTGAGTAGTACTTCATGGCATAAATATACTACAACAGTTTACCCACAATAGCCTTAGATAGTACTTTCAGAGAAAGTTTATAAGGTGCACTCTTATTAGAGCCAATTATGAAATGGAACTTAATATAAGATGCAGTTAATTTTTGCTTTTTTATAGCCAGGGTCTCACTCTGTTGCCCAGGCTAGAGTGCAGGGGTGGGATCATAGCTCACTGTAACCTTGAACTCCTAGGCTCAAGCAAACCTCCTGCCTCAGCCTCCTGAGTAGCTGGGACTACAGGTACACACCACCACATGCTAATTTTTTATTTTTTGTAGATACAGGATCTCACTAGGTTGCCTAGGCTGGTCTCAAAATCCTGGCCTCAAGCGATCCTCCTGCTTCAACCTCCCAAACTCCTGAGATTATAAGCATGAGCCTGTGCCTGGCTAGGGTCTATTTTTAGTAGCCACATATAAAAAGGATTTAGTGACATCATCTTAAGACCTCATATATGATTTTACACATGTATATTTTGCACAATGATCAGAATGATGACCTCCCAAATCATATTATATACAGGTTCACACACATAACTTAGTTTTACAAATATATTTTAAAATGATTTAAAACAAGCATTGAAACAAGGGCTTCCCAGAATTAAACAAAGAAAAAACAAAAACATCATCTGCACATTTTAAATAAGGTTTTATATATAGGTATTTTATAGATGTAAATAAACACACGTTAAACTAAAGAATGCCGCTTTCTCCAGTTAATAGACTACTTGTGCTCAACAAATTCATTCAGTCCAGGGACCATAATCTAACCCACTATTGTATCAATATGAACCATCTTTGTTGTTTTTTTTTTTTGAGACGGAGTTTCGCTCTTGTTGTCCAGGCTGGAGTGCAATGGCATGATCTCGGCTCACTGCAACCTCTGCCTCCTGGGTTCAAGTGATTCTCCTGCCTCAGCCTCCCAGTAGCTGGGATTATGGGTGCCCACCACCACACCTGGCTAATTTTTTGTATTTTTAGTAGAGACGGGGTTTCACCATGGTGGCCAGGCTGGTCTTGAATTCCTGACTTCAGGTGATCCACCCGCCTCGGCCTCCCAAAGTGCTGGGATTACAGGTGCGAGCCACCATGCCCCGCCCAGAAAATACTTCTAAAATTTTAAATTATCTGTAAAGTATTTAAATAAAGCTATTACTATTTCTCTTTATTTCTTTTTTTTAATTAAAAAAAATTTTTTTTTGTAGAGATGGAAATCTTCTTATGTTAACCAGCTGGTCTCCAATTATTGGACTCAAGCAGTTCTCCTGTCTTGGCCTCCTAAAGCACTGGGATCACCGGCGTGTGCCACAGCACCCAGCCTGTCTTTATTTCTTTTCTTTTCTTTTTCTTTTCTTTTTTTGAAACAGAGTCTCACTCTGTTGCCCAGCCTGAAGTGCAGTGGCACGATCTTCATTCATTGCAACCTCCATCTCCTGGGTTCCAGTAATTCTTCTGCCTCAGCTTCCCAAGTAGCTGGGGTTACAGGCATGAGCCACCACGCCTGGGTAATGTTTGTATTTTTAGTAGAGACGGGGTTTCACCATGTTGGCCAGTCTGGTCTCGAACTTCTGGCCTCAGGTGATCCACCCACCTTGGCCTCCCAAAGTGCTGGGATTGCAGGCATGAGCCACCACGCCTGGCCTACAATATTTGTTTTGATAGAGTTTAACAATCTTTGTTTGACAGTGTTTAAGAAAAATGATTCAGCAGAGCTAATGCATCTGTTCTTTGGCCTAGGCTATAGCCCCTATACATAATTTATTATTTTGAAATGACCTACTGGGAGGACAATGCAAGAATTGATTGATTTATGTTAAGTAGTTAATAATATTCTAAACTTAATATGATTAAGAGATAAAGAGGCCAGGCGTGGTGGCTCACACCCGTAATCCCAGCACTTTGGGAGGCCGAGGTGGACGAACACCTGAGGTCAGGAGTTGGAGACTAGCCTGGCCTACATGGTGAAACCCTATCTCTACTAAAAATACAAAAATAAGCCGGGTGTGGTGACTCATGCCTGTAATCCCAGCTACTCAGGAAGCTGAGGCAGGAGAATTACTTGAATCCAGGAGGTGGAGGTTGCAATGAACCAAGATTGTGCCACTTGCACTCCAGCCTGGGCAACAGAGCGAGACTCTATCTCAAAAAAAAAAAAAAGAGAGAAAAAGAGAGGCTGGGCACCGTGGCTCACGCCTGTAATCCCAGAGCTTTGGGAGGCCAAGGCAGGAGAATTGCTTGAGGCCAGGAGTTGGAGACCAGCTGGTTAACACAGGAAGACCCCATCTCTACAAAAAAAAATTTTTAATTAAAAAAAAGAAATAAAGAGAAATCGTAATAGCTTTATTTAAATATTTTACAGATAATTTAAAGTTTTAAGAGTATTTTCTGGGTAGGGTGCTGTGGCTCACACCTGTAATCCCAGCACTTTGGGAGGCCGAGGTAGGTGGGCTACCTGAGGTCAGGAGACCAGCCTGGTCCAACATGGTGGAACCCCGTCTCTACTAAAAATACAAAAAATTAGCCAGGTGTGGTGGTGGGCACCTGTAATCCCAGCTACTAGGGAGGCTGAGGCAGGAGAATCGCTTGAACCTGGGAGGCAGAGGTTGCACTGAGCCGAGATCATGCCATTGCACTCCAGCCTGGGCTACAAGAGTGAGACTGTCTCAAAAAAATAAAAAATAATAAAAAATAAAAAATTCTGACTGGGCATGGTAGCTCATACCTGTAATACCAGCGCTTTGCAAGGCTGAGGTCAGAGGATCACTTGTAGTCAGGAGTTCAAGACCAGCCTGGGCAACATAGAAAGACCCCATCTCTACAAAAAGTAAAAATAAAATATATATGTTTTCTGATTAAAATTTGCAATTATGCATTCAGAAAAATATAATGAGCAAAGTACAAATCACAAAAAATGCCATCATTTAGAAATAACATTTTGGCAATTATAGTTTTTTAATGCATATTTCATTCATATAGGTAAAATCATATAATACATACAATTTCATATCCAATTTTTATCTTAAATAATATAAATGTAATTATATCACAAATGAGTTCATATTACTAAAATTTCAAAAATATCTGAATGGCTGCATGTTGAACACCATCTTAAATCAGGGTTTGCAAACTCAAATAGCTTCCGGGTCCAGGTAGTAACTAAAATACACAAAATGGATGAGTATAAGATGGCAGGGAGTGGTGGTAACCAAAAATGCATGTCCCAGCAAAAGGGATTCAAATTTATTTTATTTCTAAACATGTGCTGACAAAATTCAGTGGGGACAATAAGCAAGTCACAAAAGAATATGTGCAATATAATATATTATGTTGTTTTAAAACATGTAAAACAATTAGATATTACACT